>NC_069365.1:59247500-60497500 GCF_021730395.1 Mercenaria mercenaria
AAAATACCCAGTACACATACCTGTATTGACTGTGAGGTACCTTTTATCGACCGTTTTTAAAACTCAATCTACATTTTCCCTTAAAATTTTGTGAAAAACTTTATTTTTTATTCTCAATTTCTCGCTTCTTAATTTGATGTCCCTCTTTTATCTTCGTTTATCTCACAGACTGGCTTAGGCTTAATTCTTCGAAAGTTTTCTTCTCATGTAGATCTAGAAATGATCTCGGAAGCCGTATGGTAACAGTATCGCCATCATAATTATCAGTATATGAGCGTTTCTTTTGTTAAGACTGTCGCCGCAGCTCTAAAGAGTCCTCCATGTGCTCGTCTGAAAACAGAAGCTCCAGATATTGACACAATGAACTATTCAACTTTTTGTTGATGTTGTCTGCTCCCAAAGGGTCTCCTTCAAGGGGGAGAACTTCGTCAAACTTATTGTTTTCGTCCAACACATGACAACTTGACGCAATCTTTATCAGCTCTTGATAAAGCAACGGGGCGACAACCCACGCACACATCATATGGTGGCTTATTTCGGCCATTACGTGTGTTCGTGTATTCGTCCCGTAGGCGAAAACACAAAATCAACAGAAATCAAAAGTTGTTCGTCCTTTCTTGTCTTACGAGTAGACGAAATGGAGAAATCAGTTACAGCAGCATCGACAAAATATCCCCCCCCCCCCCCCCCCTCCCTTGAAGAATATCACTCTCCTTTTTCTCTTTGTAACAAATAATGTTCGTGAGATTTTAGGTGGCACTAATGGTAAAAGGTCTAAATCACTTTAGTAAAGTGAAATCCCCATGACAAGCTGAGACCCCTCAATGTTAAAATGGCTCGGGAAATGCACGGGTACGAAAAATTGATAATGTTGAAACTCCAGTAACTTAAAGGCAATTTCAAACTAAAAGGAAATTATAAAAAGGAGAAAAAATGAGAGTAAGTTTTTGGTACAGTGAATATTATTTTCTTTTGTTTAGGAATAATGTCACGTAAATCCGGCACAGTACCTCTGGTTATTTATTAGGATATCTTGTAAACTTCATATGTCAATAAGTTTGTACACAACACCCACATTTCAACGTTTTAGGAAAAACAAGTTTTGCTTATAAGGTGTGAACTCGTCGCTCTAACTGATATTTTCTTTATGTCAAATGAATGATTCACAATACGTATAATATGTGATTGAGCAAATGATCTGTATTCATATACATCTTCCTTTAATTGAACGCTGAAAAATCATTAAAGGCACATGCATCCAGATCTATCTCAACAATTATAAAACTGAGGTACGTTTACAAAGTTGATAATTCTACATCAGTAAAAAAGTTAATCATTAAGTTTTAGTTTTCTATCTAATAATTATTTATAAAAAAAGCCTACCGGCTTTCTTGTTTACACAGTAAATAAAATCTATATAAGACCCTTTGGAAATGTAGAAAACAATCAAACAAAATAAATGCGTCTGTTCATGAAAGGTAATGTAATGTGCAACACACTAGCATTATATCATAGTAAAATAGAACACTGTCCATGACCCCAAAGGTCCAGAAAATATACCAACACTGAATCCATTCTATTTAAAGCATCAGCTTAAATACTATAATTCATAATTTTCACTCAGTTGCAAATATCAATTCATCGAGGATTCATTCAAGATTAAATAGATACCAAAGTATTTTGAAAATTAATTAGATTATAAATAGGTATTTGTTGTAAGAGTTCGAATAAAAACACACGGTACAGTATCAGTCAATACAAAAAATATACTAGTATACTCTTTTGAAATTACAAAATGTTACATACTCTGTCTTAAATGTCATACATGTATATACAATCTTCAGAACATACAATCATCAAGGTTGAATAAAACTAAGTGACTGTTCACTGAATGATAAGGTTTTCTTTACATTATAAATGTAGGCATGGTCACTATTTTGTACTTGTCAGAACGGTTCTCAGTTCAAGGATATTAAATTTGCTTGATGACCAGTCTCACTATTTTAGCATCTGATTGGTTGTTCCTAATAACAACATTAAACTAACCAATGGCAAGGTTGTATTCTGAGGCGAGTCGTTTTCACCTTTGTGACACTTTATGACATGTGGTCGCTCACACGGTCATTCAATTTGAATATAGTCTACCGCAGTACATGTTCTAGTCCCAGTGATTTAGTAGCTGCTTCCCTAATTTTGTATTTCTGTACCTTCCCAGTCACCGTCAGCGGAAAATCTTTGACAAACTGAACATATTTTGGTACTTTAAACCTTGCAACCTAAAAAGGTCAGACAAATAAGTAAAAACATCAATAGTTAAATTATCAACGTTTGCTGTAAAAACTTCTATACCTTTTAGCTAATCCTTCAAATAAACGTATGGGAATTTTTGTTTAATATTCTAGTACTATTGATAAATTTGGATATTTGTGACTGTTTTACCATCATCCTCAACTACAAAGTAAAAACGAAATACAAAAAAACAAAAAAACAAAACAACAACAACAACAAAAAAACAACTTAAATTTAACCATCGTCGAATCCCAAATGGCATTACTACAGAGTTACAAGTTTAATTGCTGTAACTGCTCCAGTATCCATTTTAATGTATATACGTCCAAGTTACTATCAGTTTAACTGACATCTACATCCAATTTACAAGTTACTCTCCATACGCCAACAGTTACAGCCAATGTAATAATTATTCCTTTCTCGCATTACTTGGGCAAGTTTACAGCAAAAGATCGTTTTGGAATCAGTTATTATCAGCAGAGTTGGGCAGGTACAGCTGTATTACCAATATAAATATATAACGAGTGATACTTTTACAGTGTCCATACTGTCTTAAATACTGCAATCCATTAAATAGCTTATAAAATCATTTACAAATTCCTATCAATGTTGGACAATGGCCGGTAACAAACCTACCCCTTTAACTAGCTATCGTAAAGAATATAAAAAGTTTTATCATGATTATTACCTCATTAGAAATCAGAATATCAAGGCAAAATAAGAATCGCCTATGTACCTATTTCTTCAATACTATTTCTTCTTCTTCCTTTCGATCCTTAACCATACCACAAATTTAAAGAAATTTCTGGGACCCCTAATAAAATTATTTAACATAATAGAAATATGCCCCAATCACGCTTTAATCTCTGTAAACATAATAAATACCAGCATTAAATGGATTTATAAGTTCATTTATGTTTCTGCCAGCAGAGTGGTCTATGAGAACATATCACTTCCAGCAATGAAATGAGTTAAATGACCAATGAAAGCAGTTTTCTATGTGTTACTGGCAGCAGTCAAATGGTTTATAAGACCAGTATACCAGTTTTTTTTATATGTAACTACCAGTGATTAAATGTTTACAAGGCTCCTATTACTGCTAGCAGTAAACTGTTTATGACAGCAAATAACAAGGTTCCTGTTACAGCTAACGAGAGCAATTTACCAGTTTCGTATATATTTCTGGTGTATTAACTGCTGAAAGAAAACCACTCAAGTCGCATTCAGCCACGAGTCCCTAAAAAAAAAGAGTTCCCCTTGGAAACATCGCCCCACCTCACCCCGGGTTCCTCACAAACAAGAGTTTTCCCCGAATGGCGGCCAACCGTGCCGGGTGGGGGACGACCCCCTCCACAACGGCCACCCGGTCCGATCCAAAAGTCAAGGTCTCGGGCGGAGCTGGGGGTGCCCAAACTGAAAAAAGTGAAATTTTCCATATACGGCCTCGGACCAAGTTCGAGACCCGCTCACGGGTAAACAAGAGTTTTCCCGGGGTAGCCGCTATGCTGGCCCCCCATACACCGTCACCCTCTACAACGGCCACCCGGTCCCGTCCCAAAGTCAAGGTCCCGTAGGGTCCTCCTATTAACTGCTGTAAGCATTTAGGCCACCCCCGCCTCACACCTCACCCCGGTTCCTCACAAACAAGAGTTTTCCCCGAATGGCGGCCAACCGTGCCGGGTGGGGGACGACCCCCTCCACAACGGCCACCCGGTCCGATCCAAAAGTCAAGGTCTCGGGCGGAGCTGGGGGTGCCCAAACTGAAAAAAGTGAAATTTTCCATATACGGCCTCGGACCAAGTTCGAGACCCGCTCACGGGTAAACAAGAGTTTTCCCGGGTAGCCGCTATGCTGGCCCCCCATACACCGTCACCCTCTACAACGGCCACCCGGTCCCGTCCCAAAGTCAAGGTCCCGTAGGGTCCTCCTATTAACTGCTGTAAGCATCTTAGGCCACCCCCGCCTCACACCTCACCCCGGGTTCCTCACAAACAAGAGTTTTCCCCGAATGGCGGCCAACCGTGCCGGGTGGGGGACGACCCCCTCCACAGCGGCCACCCGGTCCGATCCAAAAGTCAAGGTCTCGGGCGGAGCTGGGGGTGCCCAAACTGAAAAAAGTGAAATTTTCCATATACGGCCTCGGACCAAGTTCGAGACCCGCTCACGGGTAAACAAGAGTTTTCCCGGGGTAGCCGCTATGCTGGCCCCCCATACACCGTCACCCTCTACAACGGCCACCCGGTCCCGTCCCAAAGTCAAGGTCCCGTAGGGTCCTCCTATTAACTGCTGTAAGCATCTTAGGCCACCCCCGCCTCACACCTCACCCCGGGTTCCTCACAAACAAGAGTTTTCCCCGAATGGCGGCCAACCGTGCCGGGTGGGGGACGACCCCCTCCACAACGGCCACCCGGTCCGATCCAAAAGTCAAGGTCTCGGGCGGAGCTGGGGGTGCCCAAACTGAAAAAAGTGAAATTTTCCATATACGGCCTCGGACCAAGTTCGAGACCCGCTCACGGGTAAACAAGAGTTTTCCCGGGGTAGCCGCTATGCTGGCCCCCCATACACCGTCACCCTCTACAACGGCCACCCGGTCCCGTCCCAAAGTCAAGGTCCCGTAGGGTCCTCCTATTAACTGCTGTAAGCATCTTAGGCCACCCCCGCCTCACACCTCACCCCGGGTTCCTCACAAACAAGAGTTTTCCCCGAATGGCGGCCAACCGTGCCGGGTGGGGGACGACCCCCTCCACAACGGCCACCCGGTCCGATCCAAAAGTCAAGGTCTCGGGCGGAGCTGGGGACCCCCAAACTTCTGTCTTATTTGAAAGTCATGATTTTTATTTTTACAATGTACATTAATGAATACATTGATGAATGACTGCCCTTTCCTGTTTCGCAATTCTATTTTTAGTCGGGAGCTGGGTAATTCGACTTTAGCATACAACTTCCTTGAAACTGTTACTGTTGTTTGTATTTTTACTTCATTTATCGTTGAAAATAACTATTTGAATATTAATGCCTTTAAAATACATGTATTCATTTTATACAGAAAACGTGCCCGGGCCTAATTCGAAACCATCCCTTCCTTTTTAGAAAAAAGCGAGATTTTCTACTTTCAGTTTCTTAAGATGCAATCCGGGGAGGTAATTACATCATAGTTAAGGCCAAAAGTGGAAGTTAAATACACTATTCAATTTATAGGATTGTCGTCTCGCGTGTTTCATTATGTTCCCTTCCTGTCTAAATAAAATGGTGGTGTGGTTGCCTTTAGTATTGTCACGTTAGTGGTTGGGACTCTGTACTCTGTCAATTCATTTCTAGGAACCTTTTATGTGCGATAATATTCATTCTTTCACTATATGTTTTCCATTCTCTTGTTATGTACAATAAATTCATCTTAACACAAAAAATTATGCATAATTTTCTTTATTGGTAAGTCTCGCCAGCTAATTCGTCACATTACACAGTACAATTTTTTCTAGGCAAATTAATAACTAATTCTATTTGCACATGCATGCATCTCATACATTGTGCATTATATAAAATATTTCATACTTACTTGTAAAAAAATATTAAAATACGCACTGCACTTCTACGGTAGCACAGAGGTGACATAGATGTTTTTTTATATTCATAAGTGCTCACGTAATAAGTAATACGTGCGCACGTACTAGTATAAAAAACATCATCGCACATACTATCAAAAAATACATCTTCGTACGTACTAGTACAAAAAAGATCATCGCACATACTATAAAAAAAACATCTTCGTAGGTATGAAGTAATACGTCCGCACGTAAAATATTTTACATGCGCATGTACTAGTTATAAAAAATATCTGCCTACGCATAAACTAATACGTGCGTATGTAAAACCTTTACGTGCGCACGTATTACTTTATACGTACGACGATGTTTTTTATACTTGTACGTGCGCACGTATTACTTTATCCTAAGATTTATTTTATAGTATGTGCGATTATGTTTTTTGTACCAGTACGTGCGCACGTATTACTTTAAACGTACGAATATTTTTTTTTATAGTATGTGCGATAATGTTTTTTGTACTAATACGTACGCACGTATTACTTTATACGCATGAAGATGTTTTTTTTTTTGGTAATATGTGCGATGATGTTTTTTGTACTAGTACGTCCGCACGTATTAGTTATTACGTGCGCACATACTAATGAAAAAAACATCTATATCACCTCTGTGCCTCCGTACACTTCCGATCTGTTATGGCTTTGCATAATACTAAGATCAGCGAAGTTAAAAATGAAAATTTATATAAAAATACGGATGGACATTTAAGCAATGCTTATACCTACCTTACTATCACAGCTATTTAGATCGTTCATCTTTTTGCTGCTAAAATTAATTATTTTACAAAATAAATCTATACTACTATATTGTATAAATTAGTAGACCGTTCCTTAATAAAAAGTATAAAGCATCACTAACTTTATAATTGAAAAGTAACTCATGCAAATAGCAGTACTTCACTTCTACAAGTACAAGCATTTAACTCTTCTTAACTGCTGACAATAGCATCAGTTAACTGTATATTCTGGCAATAGCAGCACTTCACTTAATTATCTTCACTTGTGGTAGTACAAGCATTTAACTGTTCTAGCTGCTGGCAATAGCATTGTTTATGCACACACTCTCCAAATTATATACCGTTCCTTTATAAAAAGCATAAAGCATCGCTAACTTTAAAACTGAACATTTACTCATGCCAGCACTTCACTTCTGGTAGTACAAGCAATCTAACTGTTGTAACTGCTGGCAGTAACAGCAGTTAACTGTTGTAACTGCTCGCAGTAGCAGCACTTCATCTTCACTTGTGGTAGTACTAACATTTAACTGTTGTAACTGATGGCAGTAGCAGCAGTTAACTGTTGTAACTGCCCGCAGTAGCAGCACTTCATCTTCACTTGTGGTAGTACTAACATTTAACTATTGTAACTGATCGCAGTAGCAGCAGTTAACTGTTGTAACTGCCCGCAGTAGCAGCACTTCATCTTCACTTGTGGTAGTACTAACATTTAACTGTTGTAACTGATGGCAGTAGCAGCAGTTAACTGATGTAACTGCAGTAGCAGTTAACTGCTCCTACTGCTGGCAGTAGCAGCAGTTAACTGCTCCTACTGCTGGCAGTAGCAGCAGTTAACTGCTGCTACTGCTGCTACTGCTGTACTGCCAACTTCACGCCGATCCATCGTCGGATATCCCACTGCATTTACACGAAGTTTTATGTTTTATATGTGACTGTATATATCTCCAGTGGGAATCCATTTTAAGAATGTAAAAGTTCACAAAGTATACTTCTCAAGTTTTAACTTAGAAAATACTGACATCATATATTAAAGTGCTCTCATACCACAAAACCTCGTTGACAGCGCTTTAATTTGTAATAAAATTTATTCATATCTTTTCTCTGCCTCTCTTGGTAAGTATATACAGAAAAGATGTTTTGGAGATGTTTTTTCAAGGAGGAGGTGGGGTGGGGGCGGGTAGCGTAGTTTATTAACAATATTACAATATATAACGGAGTGCAGTCACCTTATTAACAGTGTTCCTGAATACTGTTCTTCAACAATAACTGCAAACTTCCCCACTTGAATCAGCTATGGAGAAACATTATTTTAGACACAATTTCTTTTATCAAATCGTTGGGGAGGACATATGCCTCGCCTGGGGATCGAACTCAAAACCTTCCCCTGTTGAACTAAGCTTGTCAGTCAGAAGAATAGTAAAAATATTTGATCAAGATTACTTGACCTCAATGTTCAGAATATTTAGCAATTATAGCAAAATGAATGAATTGCGCTATTACCTTTTCCTTACAAAACGCCCTGATTTCTTCTTCTGTCGCTGTTTCGCCATCCTTTAACTCTACCCAGGCACAAATTTGCTCCCCGAAGCGTTTGTCTGGCACACCAACAACCTAGATTAATGAAGATTATTTAATATGAAATACTGAAATACATGCATCGCTCCTAAAAGTCACGAAGGCGGATAGAATACTCTGGTTTTGAAAACGACATCATTTTAAAGGTGAAAAAAATTATCATGGTTACATATATATCATTGAATGATAAAGACTGTTATATTTTGAATATCATTATTGAAGACTAGCATCTGGATCAGGTGTCAGAATTAAGTACACAATGATCCGATGAAAGTATAGTATTTCAAAATCCAAAACGGGCAATACCTCCAGACCTACTATGTTAAATCCGGATATGACAGTCTAAACAATATTCGCATGTCCATTTCATGTTGATGATGCAAACCGACTTCGTTGTAAAAAGATGGAAACTGTGCCAGGAGTTGAGTACCAAATATTCTCATTTCTGGTGTACTTGTCACATTGATAACTCACAGAAAGGGCCACACTTCCAGAAAAAATGTTAGACATGATAGTCCCAAGACAATGGAAATGTCCACTTCATGCTGTTGAAGTAGGCAAGTTTTATTTTAATTTGATTGACAGTTTCGGGGTTGTTGAACTAATGTTTTGAATCTGATATCGTTGTAATATTGATAAGTCTAAGAAAGGGCCATAACTCCAGCCAAAGTACTCGGACAATAAAGTTCAAAACACAAGTTTCATTTCAGCTGAATCAAAACTGTAGGAGAAGTTGAGTACACAATGTTTTGATGTAGTTATAATATTTCAAAGTCCAAAATGAGCCATAACTTAAGAAAAAATGCAATATAATGACACATCAAAGTGGTCACGATGTGCTTGTATATGCTGTATATATTTGTATGATTATTAGTGTACATGTATATACATTATGATTATTAATATTACACATAAAATCCGTTTGTTACGCCACAGATTATTATCTCATAAGAAATCAAGCTACAGGCCAAGTTTGGATGCAAGTAACACACCGGTAACTAAAAATACTGACTGGTTCACAGTACTAGTATGTGTACAATTTTATAAAGTTATTGTATGATAATGAGGCTAATATTGGTGGATATCATCATTTTCAAACCGTAAGTGTTTTATTTTAATATGACATTTAAAAAGAGCGTAAATGGTAACAGTCGAAATGTAACGAGGCTGTTGATTGGATAACTCGTTTGTGGAAACCAGATATAATTGTCTGCTTGAGGAGTATCGCACGTTCAAGTTTGTTTTCAAGAATTTCTTTTTCTTTTTGCAGAGAATTTCTTTTTTCTTTTTGCAGTCAATATCCTTTTTATGGACCTCCATGTGACCAGTTATCGATAAACGGAATTTACGAGTCCTTAATTAATACAAGATAACCTTGAGTTTCTGTTGTTGGGTTTAATGTCGCACGATTTGAAATCATGATACGGCGACTTTCCAGCTTTTACTGTGGATAAAGACCCTAGGTGCCGCTCCGTGCATTATTTGATCACGAGGGGCACCTGGAGTACCATCGACCTTCAATAAACCAGATGGATGACTTCCTCACATGAAGAATTCAACCTCCTGGGTGAGGCTCGAACCCACATCGGTGAAGGGCAAGCGATTTGAAGCCAACCGCCTTAACCGCACTTGGCAATAGAGTCTTCACTGACTGAGTTCTAAAACAGCCGGTTTCGAGAAACAGTTTATACAGCGGCTAGCATTTACAGCTGGCTTAGAGCGGCATTTCACCGTTCTCAAGGATTCTTAAAATAAAGAACTGACAATGTTACATCAGTACCATAATTTTCTACATTATATTAAAGTGACCACAATCACAAATAACTGGACTTGAAATTTCCGACAAAATATGTCCACTTCATGTTGATGATATATACCAAGTTTCATTTCAATTGGACGGACATTAAGGGGGAGTTCAGTTCATAAGAAAGTGTGACGGAAAGATGGACTGACGGACGGACTGTTCAAACACTTTATGACACCCAGGCTTTCGACACCTTGGGAATACAACAGGGTAGGTATATCAACAATTCACCGTTACCTGGACGTCTTTGATCTTTGGATGGGTATACAAGACTTGCTCTATCTCTAACGGATAAATGTTCTCCCCTCCTCGTATGATCATATCTTTAATTCGACCTGATATCTGTACAAAGCCGTTTTCATCCATAATAGCTATGTCCCTGGAAAAGATGGCGCATCTATCATATTGAAGGCACTCCAGGACTAATCTATATTTTACACATTCCAAAATCTTAATTTCATGTTCAACATTTTTTTCTGAACACATTTTGTCCTGACAATTAAGTGTAACAGCCAGTGATTTATTGTCATGGTATGTTCTAAATTGTGGCATCATTAGTTAACAGAAACATTCATCAACTACAGCAAACTTAAGGCAGTTCTACACTTTCGAAAACCTGAAAATCATGGTGTAATGTGATATATTCTGATAACAGAATTAAGTCTGAACCCGACATCCGGAAAGGAAAATAATCATTCTCGTGTTTACATTTATTAAAACAACAAAATCATGACGTTCATTTCATATGAACAGCAAAATAGGAAAGGCTCGAAAGTTACGTCAACTCTGCTTAGTGATAACGGGGCGCAGTTTTGACGACGTCCGCGTATAGTCAAGGAGAACGTTCCTCTGATGATGTCGCAGTTGTTCCGTCTGGTGAAACGCATGGAAGCTGATTCTAATGTTAAATGCGACAAGATGAGTGCAATTCATAATTTAATCTTGATAACAGGAAATATAATGTAAATATAACAAATGAAACATTTTTTTCGGTGTAAATGAGCAATGAACGACACAACAGAATCGGCAATTCCTATTCTGTCGTTCATTTTGCATGAACACCGAAAAAAATCATTTCATAAATACTACCTTCAATTCCTCTTGAAATTTGCACAGAATCCTTAAAACCTACAACTAGTGGTTCATCATAGAAAAATTATATTCAAAAAACATTTCCTGCATACCAGATGGGGATTTCCGGTATTTTTACCGGTGCTGGAAAAATCCATCTTACACTCCGGGGTGTAAAATGACTCTCGTGCTGTATATGACGTATTACGAACAACATTATGTAGAAGATTTGTGTAATAATTTATATTTTAATTTCATAAAACGGAATAAAAATCCAATACCTTGACATTTTCTCTCTGTTCCTGATAGTATATTTCTCGATTCAAAGAAACGTTGTTTTTTTAGCAAAAAAAATCATACTGTGTGACGTTACTCTGAAACTGATAAAACAAACCCGGAACTAAGTTTTTTTTATTTGTCTTTGAAACGTTATGATGTCTTTCCTGTTTACGGACGTAGTTTTTTCTTCCGCGCTTTGTTTTAATACACTATTGTAAAAAATAGTTCTAAAAGAAAAATCGTTCGATTGATTTTATTTTTACAAGCATTTGTTGAATATGGTATGCAAGAAAAAGATTCGATCGCCGGCTATACGTGTAGATAGGAATATCTGTCTCTCGGGAAACTGTTTACGCGGTAACTCGGCAGGAGCCTCGTTACCGCCTAATCAGTTAACCTCGAGCCAGATTATAAGATTTTTTTTCACTAGTTGCAGGTGCAGATGGGAATTTCCGGCTTCGAGGATAACTGTTTAGGCGGTAACGAGGCTCCTGCCAAGTTACCGCGTAAACTGTTACCCTAGAGCCGGATATTTCTATCTGCACCTATAAGTCTATAAGCAGTGACAATATATGTTTCTTGTATACCCTTTTCAAGAAATAATAATAAAAATTAAGTCAATCGGACGGCTTTCTTTTAGAACTATTTCTTATAGCAGCGTATTTATACAAAGCGCTGAAAACAAACGTACGTAAACAGGAAATACGTCATGACGCTTCAACGACAATAACAATGTTTAGTTCCGGTTTTGTTTTATCAGTTTCAGCGTAACGTTATAAATTTTTGTTCTTGCACACCGGACTGGCGTTTCCGATGATTTCACCCATGCCGGCAAAACCCATCTGGCACCCCCATGCCAGATGACACTCGTGCCGTTAATGACAACTAGTGGTTCATGCACTGATAATATATTGTTTATGTAAAAATACGAAAAGAGCAGGTACCTTGATAGTTTCTCTCCTTTCCTTACAGTATATTTCTCGATTCAAAATACGTTAGTTTACCGTAAGAACATAACGTTACGCTACAAACGATAAAACTAAAGTGGAACTTTGTTATTGTGCGTAACGCAAAACATCATGACGTCACTTCTGCTTACGGGCGTTAATTTCCCGCGCTCTACTTTAAGAAAGAGAGCTTCAAAGAATGCATTTCTACCTGTTATTTGTGAAATACGGTATGCAAGAAAAATAATCTGCCAGAATAAAATGCTAACATGTATACGATATGCATGAAAAAATATCAGTCATGTGTTTACGAATCGGATAGAAATAAGCCTCATTACCGCCCAATGCGCAGGTGCCCTCGGGACGGATATTTCTATCCGATTCGTAAACACATGACAGATATTATTAATAAAATATCGTTTTTTATAATCGAGAAATAAACTATTAGGAACAAAAATCCCCGTCTAGTATGCAAGAAATTCCCATCTGCACCTATAACTAGTGTAAGAATTTTAAAGTCTATCAAACAATCTAGTCCATGACCATGTCTTACTATTTACAAAATTTCTATGCGTATTCTTACGTTTGAAAAATCAAGGTTTAATCAAAAGATCTAATGAAAGATTTTCAATCGACCAAAAACACAATTGTGTATTACATGTATTCTAATTAGTAATACCCTGTAAGATACCATCTGTCGGGAAGACAGACTTCTCGTGTTTTGTCTTCGTTCCCCCAGTACCCGAGCATTGTAGTGTAACCTCTCGTGCATAATTCTCCAGCGGTACCAACTTGTGCTATTTTCCCATTTTCATCAATGATTTTGGCCTGAAATATTCTCTGGATGATAAGTGGAAAACAATTGAAAATCAGTCTCTCTAACATGCGTGTCATTTTCTGGTACGTTTCCCAGTATTTTTCCCATCGGAAATCGTTGCATATCCTTTCCGCAGCCTTAACGTACTAAAACGTATTAGCGTCTGATGGCCCTTTCACGCTTCCGTAGAAACAACATTTATTACACGAAACTTATTTTGAAAATATTTCTGAAATGTCTAGGTCTGCAGCTCTCAAATACGGTTATATCTTACATCTGAGGCATATACTGACACTCTCAGACAACATCAAAAATGACATTTTGAGCGATTTGATGAAGTTCCAAAATTATCAATGTACCCTTGGTCCGTTACGGACCCCTGTGGGATTTCTGTTTATCCAGAGCTCAAATATTTTTTTCATAGATTAAAAGCTGACATGCTGTACTAAAGCCCAGGTAATTTCATTTCGGAATAAAGAGCTGAAAATTGGCTCCCAATAGCAAAAAAAAAAAAAAAAAAAAAAAGAAGTCCACGCGCATACATTTATACGGGGTGACCCCTGCGCGTGACCCCTGACTATCTACGAATCAAAATGCGGCTTTCGTTTTCAAGTTTAGCATTTCTACTTTCATTTTATTTACTTCCGGAAATAGCTGAAGGTCGAGTGACGTCATTTTCTGTGTTGTCAAAAACATACATAGCCTGGCGAGATTGCATAAATATGTGCTGTGCTACGATCTCAGTTACATTATACTTCCGAGGTTGTTGAATGTTAGCAGATATTGTTTAATTAATAAGGGTTTGTTTTATAGTTTTATTCTTAGTCAATGTTTAAATATGCAAAAGGCATAAAAATAATATATCAGTACATCAGTCACGTGCTCAGATCTTTAAAAAAAAAAAAAAAAATGTAGACTCCTCGCAATAAACGCAATCGGGACACGCTTATTTTAATACAAACAGCAAAAAATTACCTCTACATGTGGATGGACAGTTCCGACCGTTGACACACGTTTGTCAATCGGATCATTTCGATCGGTCTGGAACGTTATAGGGCTATTTTCTGTGGTGCCGTAACATACCTGAAAAATTCGCAGTTGATACACCAATTAATTACTGCATCGTTCAAATTATTCACTTTTGCTATAGTTAAATATTTAAAAAAAAATGTTTAGTACATAAGAGCCTCGAACAGCACGTAATTGTACAAGTTAAATCATATTAAACGGCCTTGCAATCGTTATATCTGTAACAAAACGGTGACTTCACCATTCTTACATATACATACTTTGCCGTGTGCAATAAAACAAAATAAATGCTAATTTTATTTGTTCACTTGGATTCAATTCGTGATTTGACGCATTTGCACAAAATCAGAGAAAATTCACTCTCTTATTTTAATGATTATCACATTACTGTGTCTGAACAGAAATACTTCTCGGGATCGATGTTTTTAGCTAATAAACACGTTAGAAGAGAACGGTATTACAGTCAAACCTGTGTTAAAGACCACCTCTGAATAGAGACCACCTGGCTCTAAAAACACATTTTGTTTTCCATTTTATGATTTACTGTGTATTTTTAACCTGTGAATAAAGACCAACTCCCAAAAAAGACTGTATTTTGGCTCTCCTGAGGATGGTCTTTATATACAGGTTTGACTGTATATACTTTCCACATTGACATATACACTGTGGCCTACCGTAACTTCGTCCATGTGCATTTTAGCAATAACTTGTTTCATAGTTTCAATAGGGCATGGCGATCCCCCCATTATACCGGTGTATAGCGTCGAAAGATCAAACTTGTGGAATTCAGAGTGGTTTAGCATATCTATGAACATGGTTGGCACGCCATATAATGCTGTGCACCTACAAAGTCATAAAATAAGACAAGCATATTAAGCTGGATACAAATATTTCATATCTCACGTATATGTAGCTAACATATTAGCTGAAGAAAATATTATACTGCAATGAAAAAGGTCATGGGATTTTTTTTTAAAGTTATCGGATCTATTAAAACATGTTAGCAAGAAGTAAATACGCGTGAAGAGTCATTCAATATCGCAATGGCACCCTGAAAACAAAAACCATATAAGCCGCTACGCGCAATGATAAGTGTTTAGATGCATGACTACATTCAAAACAACCGCTCGCAGTTAGAGTTAAATTGTGTGATATTGCGGACAGCATAGTTATTGTATTAGTGTTGAGAACTTAATCACAGTAGCAGTTGAATCTATATGTTACTGATACTTGTTTCAATATACTTGTCCTTTGACTTTTCAAAATGCTGTGTAAGACTTTTCATGTGTTTATCATGCCCAAAATCAATGCATTGTTAATATGAAAAGCTAAAACCTGTTTAAGGATTTAATTGATTATTCATTTTAGTACTTAATCTAAGTACACGGGTACGTGCTTAGTTTCTTACTTTTCCGTGGCAACAGCTGCAAGAGAAGAAGAGGGGTCAAATCCCGGAGCCGGGAATACACAAGTGGCACCATGGTTTGGTATCTGCAAACACGCCAGAACCATCCCAAAACAATGATACAAAGGCACAGGGCAACAAATCCGAGCTGGCTGAAATATTGAACAATATATATTTTTTGTGTTGTTATATTGTCAAACAGGTATTTAAAGCCCATTTAAAGATTTGAAAGAAATTTCTCACTAAATCTATAGGGACTAACCCATATACTCTAGCCGAAAAATAATTTCTCTCAAAACCCATAATAAGTGAGTACTCTGAAAGTAACTTGTCGTACAAGACTTAGTGACAAGATATTCTGAGGAATAACCAAAATATTTTTCAGAAGGTAGCAACGCTTTTGAAATAATGCAGAAAATTTACATTATTCTTGCATATTTACCAATATCTAACTTTTATTTTCACCCACTTTATCAATTTATTAGTGTAGTATGATTATACATTCTATGCAAAACTTGGTGTAAATTAACTTGTTGAAAATCTTCACCCAAACTCTGGCTTTAAAGTTGATAAACAATGCTGAATTCGTTTCAAGTAGAATTTCGACATAACAGAGCTTTGACTATAAGTTATTATTACCGTGTTTTTCAGTGAATTATTGAAATATTAGAGAGAAATATATCTGTATTTTTCACAGTGAAAATTATCAAATATATATTTCACTGGTAGGATATTATAAAAAGGGTAAATAAAGTCAAAACATGAAATAAAAAGAAAATTTGTTTGTTTTACACAATGTACTGATCAAAATATCTTCCTCTCATGAACACCATATCTTACATTTTCACTCGTGGCAAATATTACATCTTCTTTGTGTTCACTCGTGAAAGATATTTCATTCTTGCATGCCAAACGGGGATTTTGAGTATTTCTACCGGTGCTGAAAAAATCGGTCTTACAGCCCGGGGTGTAAAATGACTCTCGTGCTTTGAATGACGTATTAGGAACTACATACATGTAGAAGATTTATGTAGTTATTTATATTTTATTTAAAAAAAAAAACGGAATAAAAATCCAATACCTTGACAGTTCTTCTTTTTATCTGATAGTATATTTCTCGATACAAAACACGTTATTTTATAAAAATTTCACAACGTTACGCTGCTACTGATAAAACAAAACCGGAACGAAACATTGTTATTTGTCTTTGAAACGTCACGACGTCTTTCCTGTTTACGGACGTTGCTGTCCATGCTTTGTTTAAAAACGCTACTATAAGAAATAGTTCTTAAAAGAAAGTTCGATTGATTTTATTTTTATTATAATTTTTTGATACCGAAATGCAAGAAAACGATTCTATCACTGGTTATACGTGCAGATGCGAATATCCGATTCTCGGGTAACTGTTTAGGCGGTAACTCGGCTAGAGCCTCGTTACCGCCTATACAGTTACCCCCGAGGACGGAAATTCCCATCTGCACATACAACCAGTGAAAGAATCTTATAGTATTACACTTATTTCACATTTTGGTCATATAATATTGAAAGAAATATCAGATGACAAGATTTCATTAAACATATACCCTGTTATGGAAATCTTGTCGCAAACCAGTGAAATAGCTGTTGTTGACAATATTATGGTGGGAAAGTGTTGCTCCTTTTGAAACTCCAGTTGTACCCTGAAAAATAACTTGAGAATATGTTATATGATTGTGAAATTTTAAGCTGACAATTGTATGTTTTGAAACATACCAACACCAATGTGTCATTATAAAGCAATGCTCATGTCATTTTATAACCTTTTCATATATAAGTATACAGGGTAAAAGTCTTTGTAAAATTATTTTCTTTTCACCTCAGATGAAATGCGCCTTTTTCACCAGATGATCATGAAATTTCGGCGGGATAAAATTGACGATATTTCCGGCAGACTGTATTGTTGTCAATTCTCTATAATTGTCAAATTTTCAAGAAGTATTTTCACCAGAGCGCTGCACACTAACTTAAGGCCGCTTTTATGAAGATGCGTTTTTATGAGAAACTTAAACATGGCAAAAGAAACTATTTACAATGTAGTCTCAAAATTTAATATCTGATGATAACTCATATTGTGTCAGTTTAATTTCTATTTATGAATGGATAAGCTTCAGTAAGTCATATTCTTATATTTTGACAGTATTGGCTTAGATGTCAAGTGTTTTTTAGACAGTGTCATTATTCGCTGAAAAATAAAGTCACACTTACTGACGTAAACTGGATATTTATAGGATCATCAAACTGCAGACTGTCTTGCAGATCAGCAATCTTCCGGACGCTTGCTTCACTTCCGGCGCTCATGACGTCAGAAAACTTTAAGGTTCCTCTGTAAACGCAGTACAAGACTACTCAAACGGAATTACTAGTATCTAGATTGAAAGGGAAAATCCCTTGCTATAGGTGAATTAATCAGTAAGCTTAAACACCTTTTCATGAGGTTAGACAGTTTCAGTTATGATCTAAGATTTTAGATATTAAAATTAACATATTAAGTTGAATTCAAAGAAAACTGTACAATCGCACAAGACAGCTCTTTAAAATTTTACAACATGAAAAAGCTTACGGAAATGCCTCTTCACCCATCATAATAATGTACTTTAAGCTTGATAAACTGAAAAAAAGACAATGTAGCAATAATAAGTTTCAAAGCAATATCTATTTTGTTTAAATCCTTCATTAACCCTTAGTCTGCTGGCGGCAAGTTATTCTACGTTTGCGACCAGTGCAGACTAAGATCACCTTGCACATCCATGCAGGCTGATCATGGTCTGCACTGTTCGCCATTCAGTCAGTAAAAGTTTGGTTTAACAGTTAATGGTACAGTCCAAACTGAAAGATAGACAAGTTCATTACAGACAGTGAATTAAGCGAATATAATGTTTTAGTTGCTCGGTGAGCTAATGCCTTCTGAGCTGGATAAAACTTCCGTTTGATGACAACGTAACACCTAGATGAGTAAACTTTTGTACCACCTACAACACTTGTTCTAATATAACTCAGCAATCTCAAGTCTATTACCCTGCTTGAATATTATTACAACAGTTTTGTCAACATTTACTGTTAAACCCAACTCTCTACAATACTGATATAATTTGTTTAAGAGTATTTGTAGCCCTTCTTTAGAATATGTAAAAAATTAAATTAAACAAAACCAATAAAAAAACAATAAAATAATAAAAATTAAAAAAAAACAATAAAAAACAACAACAACAAAAAACAGTATTATCAGTCAACAATAACAGAATATTTGTAATTCATTAAGTCTGAAAACATCAATTATATAATTGTGCAATTGTTCATTCAATCATTAACGAACAGTACAATCAGTAGAAGGGAGAGTGTTTCCCCTTGTTTAACACTCATATAACAATCAAAATAATCAGTAAGCGATCCATTTACTCTTACACATAATTTTACACTATTATACATGCTTTGTAGCTTTTTATACAACCTTAGATGAATCTCCATATTCTATTATTTTAAACCATAAACCAGTTCTATAGACAAAGTCGAACGCCTTTTAAAATCAACAAATGCTGAGTACACTTTTCTTTTGTCATGTTTAATCATTTTATTGATAATAGAATTTAAAACAAGTATGCAGTCAGATTTTCCCTTTCTAAAGCCAAATTGATTATCAGGGATAATATCATTATCATCAGCCCACTTACGTATTCGTGTATGGAGTAATATTGAAAATATCTAAGAAAGGATGATAGTAAGAGTTACTCTATAGCTATTTACATCGTTCAAGCTTCCCTTCTTTGGAATAGGTACAATAATACCTTAAGACCATGCCTAAGGCTATACTCCAGATCAGAAAAAGAAATTAAAACGTTTACACACACAGATTATTGGCCGATCGGTCTTTCCTATACAATTTGTTTGCACGCTTTAATTTACGGCGAGCAGTCTCTCAGTCATTATCATGCCAATGACTTTTTTCCTACTTTTATTATTGGATACATCTCTTTTATTTTTTGACCTACCAAAAATTGCGAAAGCTTTGCTATATCATATATTCGATATACTTTTAATACCTTGATCTGAACTAGTGCCTTCTGTAATTATATCATCAACAATTGACTCAATATTGGGTAATTCACAATTCGATGCATCAGTGTACAAATGAGAAGTATCATTATTCCATAACAATGTCTTTGTAGGAACAAAACCACCGTTTTCTTTATTCTGATCACATTTAAAAAAAATAATCCAATACTTATAGATGCGTGAGGTTAGAACAAATGCATATCGTGTATAACAAAATTACTAACAATGGAAAATAGGTTATATAATAACTATGGTGGCATATTTCTGCCAACCACATATCCACTTATTTTAAAGACAGTTTCCTCTAAAAATATCACATAACAGGTTATTATCTGGCAAGTGGCAAAATTTCGTGTTATCCAGATAATTATCTAAACAGGACAAAACTGCCTGTTAGCGCCCACTTCTGCCATCCACATATTCACATAAATAAATGGTTATTGTGAAGGTTTTGTTGATATCCAGTTAATATTCGTACCTAAATTGGCGATTAACGGTTAGACTTTACGTCCGCTCTACAGAATGAAGTATGTTATATCCACCTCAATTTCCAACCACCACCCCAAAGATTGTCTTAAACCAAAGAAGTATAAAATACATGTTTATTTTTATAGCTCTTTGCTTAAACTTATAGATACTGAAATATGACATTCAGAGAGGTTTCTAAATCTTTAATATCTAAATATTTTTCCCCCCCCCCCCCCCCCCCCCCCCCCTTTATCATTTTTGTTCATTCCGTACATAGAGGGGAAGATTACCGGATATTGCCGAACGATTACGGGATATTGTCAATCATAACTGACTAAGTGACAAAAATCAAGATACCTAGTTAACGTAAGTGAATATGTGGGTGGCAGTAATGGGCAACAACAGGCAGCTTTGTCCTGTTAAGATACTTATGTGGATAACACGCAGTTTTGCCACTTGTCAGATAATAACTGAATAAGTGAAATTTTTACGAAATTTTTCTAGATAAATAAGTGGATATGTGGTTGGCAGAAATATGCCACCATAATAATAACAATACATAATCGATTACACTCTTACCGTTACTAGACATAAAAGTGTATTGCCCAATACCGGCATCCTGTCCCATTCTACAATTCTGGGATCAGTGCTTATACAATTGTCAAGTAATTGAATGCCAGATGAGTTTACGATAGTGTCACAGACATTTAAGGTTCGGGCGGCAACGTGATACCATTTTCTTATATTCGAATTTCGACGTCAATAAGCAATTTTAGAATAATACCTATATGGCTATTATCACATGTAGCTGCTACATAATTTGCACATCATAAGGTTATAAAAGAACAAAATGACTGTTATACATCTTTAATAAAAGTCTATGTGAACCTAATAAAATTGTATACGGAAAGATTAAATATTAAATGGCATATCTCGCCTTCAACAAGTTTCTTGCATTTCTATCGATTAACAGACGTCACGTGGAGAAGGATATCTTCCATATCCTGCTAGTAATTTTCCGATATGAATTTTGATTAAAACAAAATGGTTGCCGCATCACTGGCGTAATTGAATCAAGTCAGATTATAACATAAGCTCCACCTATAGACATTGTTTCCGAGAGTAAATTTAGTGTTTTCTTGCCGTTTTCATTCTCCTACTTAGTTTAGGTTCGTGAAGTTAGCTGTTATTAAAGGCCTTAACAGACGGTAGGATTTAGTTGTACAACGCAAATTAAATGTAAGATGTACAGCCAAAAATTATCATATGAGCCGTGCCATGAGAAAACCAACATAGTGGGTTTGCGACCAGCATGGATCCAGACCAGCCTGCGCATCCGCGCAGTCTGGTCAGGCTCCATGCTGTTCGCTTTTAAAGCCTACTGGAATTGGAGAAACTGTTAGCGAACAGCATGGATCCTGACCAGACTGCGCGGATGCGCAGGCTGGTCTGGATCCTTGCTGGTCGCAAACCCACTATGTTGGTTTTCTCATGGCACGGCTCATATGTATGTTCGTAAATCTTAAGTCTTGACTTACAGATTAGGACACGTTCTATTTCGTAAGCTTTGCCTTACGTACCACCCACGTTGACAAGCAACAAATGGGTAAATTATTAGTTGATAATGAGGCAAGAGAATGGAATTCCAGAATAATTGCCTTAAAAATAACACAAATCTGAAAACAAAATGGCTTCCAATGCGTAATGGAAAAAGGATGACATTGAAAAGTTAATTGATTTGTATCATTTGCGGTCGGATTATAGGACATAGTGAATCCGAATTATTCTAAGCAAGAATATAGACTCGGGAGTTTAGAAGAACTGAAGGAAAGCTTTGAAAATTAATACACAGGTGAGTATTTTTTTTTATTAATGTATATATTCTTTTCAGTACCTGATGCAATATGTTCACTAGGTAAATCTCTGTGTGTTTTTATGGGATTGGAATATTGTCTGAATGGAAAATTGTACAATTTTAAAATTGTACATCTTTGAAATAATTGTTGTTGTACAACTAGAATCTACCGGAAAAAAACTCTGTATAGGCGACACAGCCGTTGAAAATTATCGTGTTTTAAATAACATTAATCATCGTAAAGTAAAGGAATTAACATATTTTATACAGCAGTTTGTTTTGTTGAAGGATCATTTAATCCACGTGCAAGAACTTGTGAAAGTGTTTTGTGATTCAGTCAATATACAGTTCATTGTGCATTTTATGGCTACTATTAATCAACATTCCAGTCTGCACTGTAAATAGCTTTGTTAATTTACATTTATCTAATGTGTTTATAGCTTGTAAGTAAAGGGTAGTCAGCAAGATAAAATTGTTGCGCAGCTTGTTGGTGACATGATACGGGATACACACTGTCTCGAAAATCCATATCAGGCTCTCGCTTCGCTCTCCTAATATCCTGTCACCAACAAGCAGTGTAAATAAAAATATCTATACACGCAAAGTAATTTATTTTTATTTTGCAGGGTAACCCTTTACAGCCGCCGGGATTCCCCTCATACCCTGTAATGTCTAAGTGACACGCTGGATAATGAACTTACACGTGACTTCGAAGTTGCCCTGGTTTACACGAAGCCAGTTCCGGTACCAGCTGGAACATTATCTCATAGTACAGTTGGTCTTTGTACTCTCTGGCACATACTATCGCTTTACAATCAACCTGTTCAACAAAAAATATATTATGTTTTATTTGCTGGTCTGTAACTGATGTTTCTGCTTCATTAAGATTTGGGACTCCGTAATACTAAAAATATAAGCGGTTAAGTCAGATTCCACGACCCAGGATAAAACTACCTTGTTTGATATTAATGTTACAACTACAGCATATTTTCTAATGATTCAGATTCCACGACCCAGGATAAAACTACCTTGTTTGATATTAATGTTACAACTACAAGATAATTTCTGGTGAGTCAGATTCCACGACCCAGGATAAAACTACCTTGTTTGATATTAATGTTAAAACTACAGCATATTTTCTAATGATCCAGATTCCACGACCCAGGATAAAACTACCTTGTTTGATATTAATGTTACAACTACAGGATAATTTCTGATGATTCAGATTACACGACCAAGGATAAAACTACCTTGTTTGATATTAATGTTACAACTACAGCATAATTTCTGGTGAGTCAGATTCCACGACCCAGGATAAAACTACCTTGTTTGATATTAATGTTACAACTACAGCCTAATTTCTGGTGAGTCAGATTCCACGACCCAGGATAAAACTACCTTGTTTGATATCAATGTTACAACTACAGCATATTTTCTAATGATTCAGATTCCACGACCCAGGATAAAACTACCTTGTTTGATATTAATGTTACAACTACAGCATATTTTCTAATGATTCAGATTCAACGACCCAGGATAAAACTACCTTGTTTGATATTAATGTTACAACTACAGCATATTTTCTAATGATTCAGATTCCACGACCCAGGATAAAACTACCTTGTTTGATATTAATGTTACAACTACAGGATAATTTCTGATGATTCAGATTCCACGACCCAGGATAAAACTACCTTGTTTGATATCAATGTCACAACTACAGCATAATTTCTGATGATTCAGATTCCACGACCAAGGATAAAACTACCTTGTTTGTTATTAATGTTACAACTACAGGATAATTTCTGATGATTCAGATTCCACGACCCAGGATAAAACTACATGTACCTTGTTTGATATCAATGTTACATCTACAGCATAATTTCTGGTGATTCAGATTCCATGGCCCAGGATAAAACTACCTTGTTTGATATTAATGTTACAACTACAGCATAATTTCTGGTGAGTCAGATTGCACGACCCAGGATAAAACTACCTTGTTTGATATCAATGTTACAACTACAGCATAATTTCTGATGATTATGATTCCACGGCCCAGGATAAAACTACCTTGTTTGATATCAATGTTACAACTACAGCATAATTTCTGATGATTCAAATTCCACGACCCAGGATAAAACTAAGTTGTTTGATATCAATGTTACAACTACAGCGTAATTTCTGATGATTCAGATTCCACGACCCAGGATAAAACTACCTTGTTTGATATCAATGTTACAACTACAGCATAATTTCTGATGATTCAGATTCCACGACCCAGGTTAAAACTACCTTGTTTGATATCAATGTTACAACCACAGCATAATTTCTAATGATTCAGATTCCACGACCCAGGATAAAACTACCTTGTTTGATATCAATGTTACAACTACAGCATAAGTTCTGGTGATTCAAATTCCACGACCAAAGATAAAACTACCTTGTTTGATATCAATGTTACAACTACAGCATAATTTCTGATGATTCAGATTACACGACCCAGGATAAAACTACCTTGTTTGATATTAATGTTACAACTACAGCATAATTTCTGGTGAGTCAGATTCCACGACCCAGGATAAAACTACCTTGTTTGATATCAATGTTACAACTACAGCATAATTTCTGATGACTCAGATTCCACGGCCCAGGATAAAACTACCTTGTTTGATATTAATGTCACAACTACAGCATAATTTCTGATGACTCAGATTCCACGGCCCAGGATAAACTACCTTGTTTGATATTAATGTTACAACTACAGCATAATTTCTGATGACTCAGATTCCACGGCCCAGGATAAAACTACCTTGTTTGATATCAATGTTACTACTACAGCATAATTTCTAATGATTCAGATTCCACGACCCAGGATAAAACTGCCTTGTTTGATATCAATGTTACAACTACAGCATAATTTCTGATGATTCAGATTCCACGGCCCAGGATAAAACTACCTTGTTTGATATTAATGTTACAACTACAGCATAATTTCTGGTAAGATTGACCAATTATAAGACTGAACTTTGAGAGGTATCTCTACACTGAGACTCGGACGTATAACAATTGATACTGCTTACTAACTGTAGTTAAAATTGCGATCCTTCCTAATGACTTAACGCGAATAACAGCCATGATTTCAATACAAACTGTCAAAACTGAATAATTCAAGGCAAAAGATTCTTCAAATTATTCAACAAGGGTACTCGAGGCAAATTCACAGCTGGAATGGCAAGAAAACTTATTTTCGCGCGGAGCCTTAGACATGTTTGTTACTTATATCCACAGCATAAAGGACTACGCCGCTACCACTTGAAATACAGTTACATGTACTTATCTAAGAAAAATTTATTCGGGATAACAATCGCAATCAGGAACTGGACCCGTACCGCCAGCTACGTGGTCAAAAATCTTCTTCTGGTGTGAACAGAGGTTGACTTTCCAAATCGTGTTTATGAATACTCAGTATTCATCTGTTTACAACGGTGGTTGAAAACTTATCCACATGAAACAGAGGTTGATGGTGTAATGGCCATGGAGAGCAAATATTTAATGTCTCGCCCGGGGATCGAGCATGCATCCCAACAAAGGGTAAGACGATTCCATCGAGCGGACAAGATGAACCTGTACTGACAAAGTAATTCAAATATTGAAAACGAAATCAAATACTTACCAGCTGTAGAGCATACTCCAGTTCAAAGCTTCGGTATAAAGGGTTTATATTCACCTGAAAAAGACAGACGCAATTATTATAACGGGGTCGTAATACAAACAAATTAAAAGCTTGATCTAATAGGGTTATTATTTCAGTAGCTCGATCTGGAATGCTGAATTCGGCCCTCGTGGATATTTGCCAGATCGGATCTCACGAGGTGCGCAAGTGCCAAAGTGTTATCAGACTTTGCAAAATCCACGAGAACCGAATACAAAATCCCAGATCTAGCTACTGTTATAAAGACACTCTACCTTTTCTTTTTATTGAACGTAATCTTAAACACTGTCGTATACGTGCAACGGCTGGGATTTTCCGTGAGCCGGAGAGGACACACCAAGATGGCGGACGAAAGTGACGCTAGAAGGTAGGAGCTTGTTTTTGCATCCCGTTTTATTTAATTCATGCGTTTTGGTTCACATATTTAGTCGAGACTAATGCAGAAAACATTCCTCCTCATGCCGTAATTGCTCATATCTCCAATATTCCTATGTTTTCCCCGAAACGTCCTCCTGAACCTGACATTTTACAGGTCAGAAAAATCGAAGCGAAGGCGGCATGTTTTCAAGGTCACAGTTTCTCATGCAGTAGCAACTAGATCCGTATATCATGTCCTATATGCTGAAAATAAAGCACTCTTCATTTCTGACGCTGATTTTAGTTCGATGCAAGTGCCTAATCTAAGAAAACAAAGTACCTTCGATTTCAACACATACCGGCCGGGACACCACGCTCCGGGAAGGATTTTCCGGAAAATATTGCACAAAAATGAGCACCGGTTGGGACTTCATCGCTGATTTGTACCCGACTGGGACACACTTTTTGGAACCTAAAGAGCTGCATAAATTTATTTATTATAATAACACCCTTCCTTTAAACGTTTAAGCATTTGTTCGTCCATTGAAGTTGATTTATTCCACATTACTTGAGCACAACGTGATAATGGCCTACCATTCAACTTTTAAAGAAGGATTCCGAACACTTGTTCTTAACTGTTAATGTGATACAAACTCTCGCTATGATCTTTTCCTATTTGAGTTGTTACCGTTGGTACTAGTTGTCTATATGACCAACGCTCCTGAATAATTTACATGTAATTATTTTAGGTTTTCAGGAGATTATGCAAGAAACAGATAGTGTTCCAATCCTGATTCTTTTTCATGCAGGATGTATAGCGCTAATACTTGGGACATAAGTTTAAGGTCTAAACGGCAATATTAATAGAGGAGCCGGACACCGAATCTATCACATGGATTTCAATTGTAGAGCACTACTTCTAAACCACGGGTCCGTTCCTGCTGGTACCATGTAGAAGAAATTGACTGTAGAGGGTCAAGGACATGTTTCTGATTGTTTTAAACCTGCTCCCGTCCTACCTTTTAACCTTATTGTACTGAATAATCATTAAATACTGACATTGAACAATTACACCTTATATACAGAAGCTAATACATAGACTCTATTTCAATGAGATTTCGTTCAATTAACCACGACTATATACATTATTGTTGTGAAATATCACACTATACAGCATAAATGATGGGACCCTAAGCATGAAACAACAAAATCAAAAACAAGCGCTGTTTTCTTGCATGCAAAAGCGTTGCACGTGGCAATAAACGTTTACCTACTGTGTTCATTGGTTGCATCAATACAAAAGCCGTGGAGGTAGAACGGTATAGGGGGGCCTACATTAATGTAGTCGGTGTTAAAACACAAAACACGTGAAAAATGAATATATAGTCTTGGCATTTTATTTAAATATTTTGTTATGAAAAATCGGGAAAGTGTAGAACAGTTAAAAAGAAGTATTACAATTGTGTATTAGAAACCTTCTTTCCCGACAATTGTGGTTTGCAACCCACGCATACAATATGCAAAAGTTTATTGCCACGAACCACCATTTTACATGCAAAAAAGAGTTTTATTTCTTTTAATTAGGTCCAGGGCCCGTCCTTTATATCAGTGATGCCGATAATTATCATAAATTGATTCCGTATTTGTTATATTTTGCAGGTTTGCTGCTTTGGATACGTCATTCAGAGAGGAATTTTTATGTCAACAATTAATGTTGGCCTTACATGCAAGACAAGAAGCGGGATTCGAAAACATAAAATCACAAAATGTTTGAATCGCAACATGATCGAAGTTATTGTGCAAGAGTACATTCCTGTACCAATATAATATCAATATCAATTTTCAGGGCCGTATCCAGAATTTTTTGACTGGGGCGGGGGGCACCAGTCTTGAACGAAGACATCAACGCCGAGGCGCAAAGTTTTTGCCTTTGCCCATGTTAGGTAGGGGTTCCGGGGTCAGGGGAGGAGCAGGTCTACTCCCCCTGGAAATGTTTTAAATACATGCATAAAATGGTGGCCTCTAGTGCATTTTATGTCTAAATTTTGAGGTATTGTAGGGGTACAATACTCCCATCTTAATTGGGATATCCCCCTGGCCCCCCTGGAAAATGTTGAAATACAGGTATGAAATGGTGGTCTCTGGTGCATTTCTGGGTTTAAAATTTTGAAGGGCATCTTTGATGAGTACAAGTTACTTCTCAGCCAACTGGTGGGGGGAGGGGGGGGGGGGGGCCACGGGCCCCCTCGGCCGGGCCCTGGGACCTGGCCTGATTTTATCCTAACAGAAAAATACTTAAAACCATCGAGTATTAATTGCATACGTTTACAGGTCGAATCTTGCCTGAGGTCTTCCAATCCAATAGAAATAAACATGTAATATTTTATGTTACATGTGGCTCAGCGATGCGATTGGAAGACCTCAGGCAAGATTCGACCTGTAAACGTATGCAATTAATACTCGATGGTTTTAAGTATTTTTCTGTTGGGATAAAATTGATATTGATATTATATTGGTGCAGGGATGTACTCTTGCACAATAACTTCGATCATGTTGCGATTCAAACATTTTGTGATTTTATGTTTTCAAATCCCGCTTCTTGTCTTGCATAAGGCCACATTGTTGACATAAAAATTCCTCTCTGAATGACGTATCCAATGAAGCAAACCTGAAAAATATGACAAGTACGGAATCAATTTATGATAACTATCGGCATCACTGATATAAAGGACGGGCCCTGGACCTAATTAAAAGAAATAAAACTCTTTTTTTGCAGGTAAAATGGTGGTTCGTGGCAATAAACTTTTGCATATTGTATGCGTGGGTTGCAAACCACAATAGTCGGGAAAGAAGGTTTCTAATACACAAATGTAACACTTCTTTTTAACTGTTCTACATTTTCCCGATTTTTCATTATACAATATTTAAACAAAATACCAAGACTATACATTCATGGAAGTACTAACGAAATAAAAACATTTTTCACGTGTTTTGTGTTTTAACACCGACTACATTAATGTATACCGTTCTACCTCCACGGCTTTTGTATTGATGCAACCAATGAACACAGTAGGTAAAAGTTTATTGCCACGTGCAACGCTTTTGCATGCAAGAAAACAGCGCTTGTTTTTGATTTTGTTGTTTCTTGCTCAGGGTCCCATCATTTATGCTGTATAGTGTGATATTTCACAACAATAATGTATATAGTCGTGGTTAATTGAACGAAATCTCATTGAAATAGAGTCTATGTATTAGCTTCTGTATATAAGGTGTAACTGTTCAATGTCAGTTTTTAATGATTATTCAGTACAATAAGGTTAAAAGGTAGGACGGGAGCAGGTTTAAAACAATCAGAAACATGTCCTTGACCCCTGTACAGTCAATTTCCTCTACATAATACCAGCAGGAACGGACCCGTGGTTTAGAAGTAGTGCTCCACGCTTGAAATCCATGTGATAGGTTCGGTGTCCGGCTCCTCTATTAGCATTGCCGTTTAGACCTTAAACTTATGTCCCAAATATTAGCGCCATATGTATCCTGCATGAAAACAGAATCAGGACTGGGACACTATCTGTTTCTTGCATAATCTCCTGAAAAGCTTAAATAATTACATGTGAATTATTCAGGAGCGTTGGTCATATGGACAACTAGTACCAACGTTAACAACTCAAATAGGAAAAGATCATAGCAAGAGTTTGTATCACATTAACAGTTAAGAACAAGAGTTCGGATAACTTGCAGAACCGACCAATATAAAGCTGACAATTGTCAAAAAAATTCCTTCTTTAAAAGTTGAATGGTAGACCATTATCACGTTGTGCTCAAGTAAGGTGGAATAAATCAACTTCAATGGACGAACAAATGCTTAAACGTTTAAAGGGAGGGTGCTATTAAATGAATTTATGCAATTCTTTACGTTCCAAAAAGTGTGTCCCAGCCGGGTACAAATCAGCGATGAAGTCCCAACCGGTGCTCATTTTTGTGCAATATTCCGGAAAATCCTTCCCGGAGCGTGGTGTCCCGGCCGGTATGTGTTGAAATCGAAAGTACATTGTTTTCTTAGATTAGGCACTTGCATCGAACTAAAATCAGCGTCAGAAATGAAGAGTGCTTTATTTTCAGCATATAGGACATGATATACGGATCTAATTGCTACTGCATGAGAAACTGAGACCTTGGAAACATGCCGCCTTCGCTTCGATTTTTCTGACCTGTAAATGTCAGGTTCAGGAGGACGTTTTGGGGAAAACATAGGAATACTGGAGATATGAGCAATAACGGCATGAGGAGAAATGTTTTCTGCATTAGTCGCGACTAAATGTGTGAACCAAAACGCATGAATTTAATAAAACGGGATGCAAAAACAAGCTCCTACCTTCTAGCGTCACTTTCGTCCGCCATCTTGGTGTGTCCTCTCCGGCTCACGGAAAATCCCAGCCGTTGCACGTATACGACAGTGTTAAATGTTTATCGATATTAAAATGGAACTAAGTGGGGATTTTATTTGCGCTATTGATATAACTGTGTCAAGTCATGCAAATTAATGAAAGTAGTCCTGCAGCATACAATACAGAAGTACAATACGAAATTTAAAAAAAAACGATTTTTTTGTCTGTTCATATTTAATTTTGAAATGCAAGCCGTCTTTACAGAATTTATATAGGGATATAACAAAATATTTTATGTCTTTCAATTATCATGACAGGTACTCTTAATAAAAATAAAGTGGACTATTTTTTTTTGGGGGGGGGGGGGGGTCAAATATTAGAGCCTTATAGAGTGCTCTAAAGTCGATGTAAACCGCGCTGGACAACGTCATTTGTGTCAAATGTTGTCTGAATTAGGTTGCTGAAGTCATTGGGAATCTTACACTTACCAAAACCAACCCTGCTCTAGCCGTGGCATACTGTGTGAGGACCCATTCTATCGAGTTGGGGCCCCAAATTCCTACTCGATCTCCTTTCTTGAGTCCAAGCTCTAACAGACCCGCTGCAAAACGATCACTCTGTAAAGAAATTTAATTCCTCCTTTTTGTGAAATGTTCAGCACGTAAACTATGTGTTACTTTCTGATATAGCACACACCGTGCACAGAGTTTTATCAAGATTCAATTTTGTTAAGGGAAAGAGACCGGTAATTTTAGGCAATACCAATTTCAAAAAGGGCTTAGTCGTCTGTCATTTCTTCTATAAATGAACGTATATTTTAGAGGTAGACGGAGGAAGAGGGAGAGGGATAGGGCAGCTAGAAATAGGATTAGGTTACTTTAAAGTGAAATATAGTGCTCTGTCAGTCTGTCAGTCTGTCAGTTATATTTAGTTAAACACTTTTGAAAGAACTTTTATTGTGAAAATGAATTAATATTGAAATTTGAAAATTGTTCTTATGTTATTATACAATATCCATGCTGCTGGTAAAATAAAGCATTTTCCCATGCGTATAAATAGACGAAATCTCACCTCTTCAAGTAACTGTGAGAATTTCTTCCTGACACCTGCCGACGGAAATACAACGGCTTCTCTGTCGGGAGTTTTCTCCGTCTGTGACTTTAGCAGTTTACCAACAGTGATCCCTCGCAAGGGGACATCACTTGTTCCGTGTGTGTAACTCCAGGCCGTGGTACGTAGGCGGGAACTGCAACTATAAAGGCGAAAAATATCTCTACTACAAAAACAATCTTCGCTGAGAAATAAGGGGACTTCTTATTAAATTCATCAAGTACGTTTAATTAGTCCTGTCATGGTATTTGTTTATAAAGTAACATAACAATATAGAGTAGACTGCCTCTCATCCTTAAATTTTTGTCATGTTCTAACAGGGGCGTACCTGGACATACGCTTATACGCCTGTGCGTACAATTCAAATTCAAATTCGGCACAGTGAAAGTGAAAAGGCTTAAAATGTTAAAAATCCAATAAAATGTAAAGCCTAAGGAATGGAGGTGGCTGTTTAAAGTTCTTCATTTGAACAATATCACCGGATTGAGATTATCAAAGCCGTTTTTGAAATATTGGGCTTGTATGCTTTTAATAATCGTTAATATAGAAAAAAACATGAAAGGTAAGTGTATTTCCTGGAAGCATAGCGCACAACAAACACAGCCAGAGACACAAACCCCCAATATGCCTGCCACAAATGCCGCATGGATGCACGCACAAGTGCACACACTGACAGCGAGGAAAAAACGAAAGAAACACATTGGGCTCTGCCCAGGATCGGCCAGTGGTAACCGTTCGAACGATAATCTATTTATAATTTTCTTCTTTCTAAATCATAAACTGCTTACAAACAAACAATTTTACAGATGAAAGCTGGTCTTACTGACAGCGTTTTTTTTTCTGTACATCATATTTGCAGTTTCCTGTTGATCATCAATTTTAATCAGTGGAATTAATATTATTGTATCCAATAGGGCAGAAGTGAACAAACATCGATTAGTGTTCGAAATTATTTTCATCCAATGGCATTGCAGTCTTTTCAAATTTTCCGAAAAATTATTTTAGCTGCGCCGCTCGTAGCTGATTAAACGTTGTAAATACACATTAATAAACTAATCTATACATAGTGAGTATGGACATAACAACATGTACAGGTGTCGATAATATATTTAACAAATAATCAAGGCCTTCGAGTTGTTTATCGTCTGATTTACCACAGTTCAGAGTTCAGATGCGTAGGAATTGAACCACGAGGGCGTTAGCCCGAGTGGTTAAATACTGAAGCATCTGAACGATGAACCGTGGTAAATTAGACGATAAATAACAAGAAGGCCTTGATTGTTTTCATTCTGACATGCTCATCGATATATTTTAATAGATATTATACTGGACTTCGTTTACGCGAGGAGTAATGTATCGAACGTCATGTGGCAATATGACGTCATAATTGACGTCATAATGCTCTCTTACTGGTCCGCGCGTCAACCGTTGTTTATCGCAGAATATATAGAGCTTGATTTTCTTCTTTGCTTAACTGGAAATCAAATCGAGCCATGTTAGAATAATTATTTCAAATATCGTATATTTCTTAAGTAAACTTTTAAAGGTTTTTTTCTACCATGTCATTATGATCTTGATTACAAATGTGTATATTGGGCATCCTTTGGATATTTTTTGTAGAAGAAAGTTTGCATAGATACATCTCACATGAACCTATGCCCAAGTGAAAAACTTAAGTAGAAACATTTGAACATTGAAAGTAAAGTAAGTGTATTTATACCATGGAAAAATATGCAGATATACCATGAGACGTTTAGACAGTTTAGTACAAGATGATCAATTAAAGTAAACTTGTAATAGTTTGCATTTGTGTCTCAACAGAACTATCCAGCTTTTAACAGTGTTTAATGTTGGGAGGAACTTTAGCATTGAAATGGTACCTGGATAAGCCATGTTCACAAAGCCAGCTTGATGGCTTACTCTTATTAAAAAGAAAACTCTTTCGGTGTTGCGAACATACAAAGATACGAGCGAATACAAGCTTCAGACCATATCTCAAAGGTATACTATATAGATCCGAATTTTACACCTGAAACAATTATACATACAATTAACAGCAGTACTCCCGCACGATAATTCAAACAACAGCATGTTTATATTATTGTTTGATTGTTATGGTTCTCATGCATCGCTGAACTCAGAAAGGTTGTCAATGATAGAAGTTAAGTGCATACTGTAATGTTATACAAAAATATTTTCTGTATTGAAACGTTTTAATGAAGAAAAATCATAATTATCAAACATGTTATCATTTGAGTTATCCTTCGGGATTTATACTATGCAATAGGTTTAAAATAAGACAAAATGCATGTATAGCTGAACATAGTATAAATATTTATTACTAGTACAAAATATATAACCAATGATTTATATTTAAAATACATGGATACTAATGGATGTTTTAGATTTAGAGCACCACTTCAGAGTAATCATTTTGCAACAAACTCCAAGTTGCGATATTCTACGAGATTCTATTGTGAGGAAACAATCAAGCTGGCTTGATGGTGGTGTAACGTTGTAAACCCCCCGGTCATTATTTTATATAGAATAGTGACTCCCTGGTCATAATATTATGACTTCCCCATACGTAGAAAAATGACCCTCACATAGAATTGTGACCCCTATAGAACAACGACCCCCTAACCCAAACCCTAACCCTAACCTATCTAAGGTACACTTACAACATATTTATACCCCACCGATAGGCATCGGAGGAGAATATGGTAACGGCACCAGTCCGTGCGTGCGTCCTTGCTTGCGTCCGTGCAACATTATTGTGACCGCAACTCCTCATTCATTATTGGACAGAATTGATTGAAACTTTCAGGGATTACTACTACTGATGCTTAGTTGTGCAGGAAAAAAAATTTGGATTTGCTCCACCTGTTTGGGAGTTATGGCTCTTTGTTACTTTTTTCTTTTATAATATAGTGCAAATTTTTGTGACCGCAACACCTCATTCATTATTCATTCATTATAGGATTTAATCGATTCAAACTTTCAGGGATTGCTACTATTATTGCTTAGTTGTGGAGGAAGAAAAAATCTTGGATTTGCTCAACCCGTTCTGGAGTTATGGCCCTTTTTTTCAAATGGCATCAGCGGGAGATATTGCTGTCATTCGACTGCAGCCCTTGTTTTTTTTTTTCTAAGAAGTGGTCCTGGCTTCCCTGGTTTCTTTAAAAACACGTTACAACTTTATATATAAATCGTGACGGGTATCGTAACAGAAACTTAGTTAACATATTGTGCAATGGCTTTGACTGTTATAAAGGGATATAATAATTGCTCAATACGTGTTACTTAAAATATCTTAAAAGTGACAAAAATCACCCAAACCATAGCATGTTGAAATATTCCAATACGGTACACGGCACTGTCATTTTGCCAAATGAAATTATGATATAGACATCAGGGTCTAAGCAGCAAAGAAGTTGTAACTTCCAGCACGCATGGTATCATTGTCAGCAAGCATGGTATCATTGTCAACAAGGGTGGTATCATTGTCAACAAGCGTGTTAAAGGTGCCAGCATGCATGATTACTATACCAGTAAGCACAATGGGAGTGTCAGTGAGTAAATTGTAACAGTCAGCAGGCATTGTGTAATATTTACCTAAATATCATTCCATAGGGAGACCTATCCGCTTTAATAAGCAAGCGCGCTACCATTGCGCCACCGAGGCTCACAAAAGTCGTAAGTATTTAAGAGAGGATGCGTAATTCGGCCACAACCGCCGCAATTCAAAGAATAGAGTGAATTAAGGTGTCTTGCCAGTCTTCTTGGACGTCGGTCGACGTAATAATGGTCGAAAAGTAAAGATACCGTATTGCCCTGATATTTGGTATTCATATACAAGGACACCTCTCCTTCATTTTGTACGATTCAGATCTTTTATATTCCTTTTTTGTTTAGCAAAGGACTGTTTCATACAATTAATGAAAAAATGAAGTATCTGGAGTAAAAAAGGCTTATTTTTTTCGCTGGATTAATTTCAAAAGAACATTCGGATGCTCTTGACAAGGGAAACAGAATGATATAAGTCAGTGTTGTCAATTGGAAATTTCATAAAATGTCACTACGATGGGCGTGAAATGTTCTAAAAAATGCGTGATTCTTTTGATCTTAGAGTAGCACCATACGAGCTTCGGTGGACGATTTGCTCGACGGAAAACGATTCAATTTACTAACGACTTACGCAGTCTTTTCGCTATGAAAATTCCTAGTTTATGAAATAAAAAAGGGGCTCTTTCCGTGAAATATTTCACAAAATGCGGTAGAAGCATATATTTGCATCGTGTGCATCACAAGTTTCAACGTTACAAAATCTTAATGTAATTGCTGTTTGTGAAAAAAAATTCACGGTAAGACCCCTATTTTCAATTTCATGAATTTATTCATATCCATATTATTCATATTCATTTTAACGCCCTCTTCTAGGTAACCAGAATTGGCTAGTTTTCAGGCGGCGAGGATGCCTGGGTTTCAATCCAGTAACGTCGGGTTGCTTACCAGAACTCCTCTAGTTGAGTGGGAAACATGTGTTTCATAATTTCCAGCTTCCCCGCCCGGGAATCGAACCCGGGCCGCTGGATTAGGAGTCAACGACCTTAACCACTCGGCAACTCCAACCAAATACTTAAGCAAAATCACTGTAAGTGACAAGTGGTTTGAATCATTTTCAATAGGCCAAATCTCTCACCAAAATTTGTATGGTGAGGCTTTTGCTTTATTACTAAAGGATGATCTCAATTGCTATCAAGAAAACATGACCAGAATCATTTCAGATGACTAATAAAAGATGATAATACACTGTTTGTAAACAAAACCAAATTATCCTCCAGCCTAAATATCGGTTCTTTCTATTTCTGTAGTAACCTTAAAACGACTTAGGTATATCTTCTATTATTGTAATACTTCTATTTATGTACAACAATGATAATTCAAATGAAAACCCTTTCATTTTTCAATAGATGTACGTTTATTTCTTTGCGGGGCCTCTAAGATATACTGCTGTTGTGTCAGCTGTAGACACAGCGGCAGCATCAGCAGAAAAAACAACAACAACAACAACAAAAACAACAAATATAAGCAATAGAAATACGACAGTGACTTGAAATGATAAAGAGTATGTTAGTAATAGGTTAGGTGGGGGGTCAATATTTTATAGATGAAGTCGGGGGATCATTATTTTATAAGGGTTGTCAGTATTTTATAGAAAAGGGGTCATTATTTTATACATGCATAAAATAATGACCGGGGGTCATTATTCTACGGGGGTCAGTTTACAACGTTACTGTAGTTCTACCCAGGTGGCCGCCGGTGATGAAATGATGCAGAGAGGAGCACCTGGGGTCTTCCTCCACCATCAAAACCAGAAAGTTCCCATATGACATACATTTGTGTTGGTGCGTCGTTCTACCCAACAAATCTATTGTGCATGCAAGTTTCTACGGCAACGACCGAGCGCTCGTTTTCTACAAACATACCAACATAACACTATGTATGTCCACTGAACCTCGATGTACTCAATTTGGACATGTCGGAAATTTGTTTGCACAAAAACAGGACATCCGTCTAACTCTGCTGTTTAAGTTTCAAATGTCTTTAATTCTCAATGTTTTTATTGGTAAATCAAGAGAGCAACGGGAGAACAAAAATGATTAGCCGATGTCTAAAGTAAGAAAAAAGTAACTCTTGGCGTGATATTGAAGATTTTTTAATGGTTGCAATTCAAATAAATCTGTCAATCTCTATTCAAATCTGGATACCGAAATAGCATTTAGCAATTTACGCAGTTTTATTTGCGTTTGCCAATATACGATGTTGTTTACGTTAACAAGAAGAAAGTCACGTTTCTTGTGAGAAAACTTGAAATTTTGCAATGTGTGGGTAGCTGCATTTATCAAAAACATGTCATAATGCGAATGCAGAAGACGTACATTAAATTAACCGTTAACGAAGATTATAAAACGATAACAACTAAAAACTAGTATATCCTTAATGTGTGGGTATTGCCTATGCAATGAAAGGATATTAGAAATGAATGAATAAATGAATAGATAGATAGATAAATAAATAACAGATTTGCACACGGTTCGAATATTCAATTTGTTCACATGTGTACATGTAGGTAAGAGTAAGAGGTATCAAGTCAAAACTTCCCCTGGTCAACACTCCCCACCACCATCACCCCCACCATTTTCTTTAGAACTGGTCAAAAAAAAACTTTTATATGTTTTCTCTTTTTTTTTGAAAATTCTGTGGGTTGTAATAAGTAGTTTTAGATCTTGTATTATTCATAACCAACTTTATCAACACTCAACATAACCAAAACAACAAAATGCTTATGTGTAAATATGAAAAGTTTCAACACAAAGGGTACTCTTTATACAACTATGTAGAACTGGACATCAGTATAGAATCTTTAGTGATTCGCAAACAACACCGTGAAATATATGTACTAAAGTTGTAAATAAGAACGGTTGAGGTCAAATGTTCACTGTACAAAAAAAACAACAACAAAAAAATGAAAAACAAAAAACAAACACTTACCTGAAAGCCTGATTGATACATTTCTCAGTCTGTAACTTTTGCCTTCCAAATATTCCAAACAATACTTTCGATTTAGGCATAGCTTTTTCAAGTCAAATCTGCATTTCTTTATTTTTCATGTCAAGCATCGTTTTCTTTATAATTAGATCACAGTATAAGTTCAGCATCAACACTGTACATTTATTCACCCATAAGATAAAGCCGTGTATCAATTAATGACAGATCAGGTATGTAACAACTTTAACATGGGTTCATTATTTAACTTTTATAGCATAGGTTTTTACTTAGCTCGTAATATGTTTATGACCTTATTTTATGGTTGAGACGTTTTGATATACTGATTGAGAGTATGTTTATAATTTTGCAAATGATGCTTTAACATGTTATACATATAGGTTGATTATACGATCCAGGCTATCAGTAACAGCTTTTTTTTCGTGAATTGTGGCTTTATTTTTCAATATCCAGTTTAAACTGTGTATCTTATTGATTTTATTTAAATATCTTAATAAAGTAGTTTTTATGCCCAGCATCATATGGTAAAAAATAGGCAAAATCACAAAAACAAAATCGAAAAAAAATTCAACCTTTTAGATGGAAATATTGTAAGGGTGTAAGAAAAGTTCGTTTCATTTGGAAAAGTAAATCAGCCTTGCAAAACACAGAAATTAAGACACATACAGGTTGAATTTATGTAGTTACAGAAATCTGATTAATTTCAGATTTTCCAATACAGTTTATTCTAAATATTAAGTTCCGAAATTTTCAACAAACATTTTTTATTGATTTTAAAACAAACATACTGAAATATTATATTAAAATTAACAATACCAATTCAGCTCATATAACGTTAACAGAAACACATATCTTCTAGATATACTGCAACATATACCTAGTAAGTGGCCTAATTCCACAAAAAGTGGTGAAAAATATCTACAAAAAATGTCATGCATTTATCTCAAGTTCTCAGTTTGCAAAGCCCTAAGCATGAGTATAGGCAGTCTTTTAGTGAATAGCACCCAGTAAGTGATGTAGTTGTTTCCTTAAAAGGAACGACCTTTCTTTACACCCTTATTGCCAAGATATCCTGAAAGTTTTATAATTATATAATTACTACAGATATTTTTTTTAGATTTTTCATTTTCCCATGGCAATCGCAGTGGGCGCATGATGAACTGTTCTTTCTACGAGCGTTACATCTTTTGAAATCTTGACCAAGTTTACAATGCCTGCTGTACATGTACTTAAAAAGTAGTCCGTCAGCACGTGCCGTGTAATAGAATGGTGACGTATAAAGGCAAAGTGTACATTGCAACCCCGATTTTACAAAATAAAGGAGAAATGGCAGGCCAAAACTTACAATAATGTGAAAGTGATAATCAAGCAAAAAGATATTCATAAAAAAATTAAATCAAACAGGAGTCATCTGCTAGCACGCAGTGAAATATTGTTACAAAATTTTCCTATTTTAGTTTTAGCGATGTTAACGAACAAAAGGTACGCTTTTCATTTATTCACGCTGGAAAACCAGCAAATGTTTACTTTCTTTCTTTCTTATAAGATAGCAGACGCCAGTTATTGGACTTTATGCAAGCGGACAGCAGACCATCTTCCTTAAATTCAGCAGAAACCTCCTAAGCACAGACACCTCATATATATAAAACATACAGTATGTGTTTATATACGTTTGTTTATTATATTATATATTATATTATATGTTTATTTTATGCAGTGGCGTACCTGGGCAAACGCCTGTGCGTACAATTCAAATTCGGCGCCGTGAAAATGAAAAGGCTTAAACTGCGAAAAATGCAATAAAATGTAAAGCCTAAGGAAGTTAGGTGGCTATCTAAAGTTCTACATTTGAACAATATCATCATAATGAGATTAACAAATTCGATTTTGAAATATTAGACTGATTTGTGTGGTTTTTTGTTGTTGTTTTTTATAACCGTCATATAGAAAAAAACATAAAAGGTAAGTGTTAATTTCATGGAATCGTATAGCACAGCAAACACAGCCAAAGACACAGACCGCCAAACAGGCCTACCACAAATAGAAACGCTCACGCACACACGCACGCACGTGTACACAAACTGACAGCGAGGGCAAAACGAACGGATATGTGCATATTGGACATCCCTGGGTTAAAGTTTTCTATAGAAGAAATTACGCATAGAAATGTCTCACAAGGACAAAAATGCCCAGGTGGCAAACTTTAGTAGAAGCTAGAAACATTCAATAATGCAAGCGAAGCAAGTGTTTTAATGCCATGGAAAATATGCAGGTAAACCCTGAAATGTTTAGAAAGTTTAAAATAAGGTGATCAGTTAAAGTAAACTTGCCAAATTTTACAAGTTCGTGTTTGTGTCTCAAAAGAACTATCCAGCTTTTAACAGTGTTTGGTGTTGGGAGGAAGACCCCGGGTGCCTCCTTTGGACATAACTTTAGCCATGAACTGGTACTTGGATAAAGCCATGTTTGTTCGCAAAGCCAGCTTGGTGGCTTAATCGTATTTAAAATAGACACCTCGTGCGGGGTTTCGAACATACAAAGATACGAGCGGATACAAACTACAGACCATATCTCAAACGTGCACTATAGGTCCGAATTTTACATTTAAAAATATGAACAATTACTTCGTTTACGTTTAGTTTACATGCAGTTAACAGTACTTTGCAACATGCTTTAAAATAATAATAAAAAAATGCATGGTTAGCTAAACAAAGTATAAATATTTATAACTAGTACAAAAAGTCTAGCCAATGATTTATACTTAATATGCATGTATACTAATTGGATGTTTCAGATTTAGAGCATCACTTCAGGGGTATCATTTTGCGATAGAGATTCTATTATGCATATCATGTGAGGAAGCCATCCAGCTGGCTTACGGAAGGTCGGTGGTTCTATGGCCGCCCGTGATGAAATAATGCACAGAGGGGCACCTGGGGTCTTCCTCCACCATCAAAGCATGACCTAAATTTGTGTCGGTGCGTCGTCATATCCAGCAAATCTATTGTGCATGCAAGTTTCTACGGCAACGACCGAGCGCTCGTTTCTACAAACATACCAACATATCAGCCGATGTTGTGAAAGAAAGAAAGAAAAAGTTATGCTAAATATAACACTCTTGGCGTGATATTGAAGATATTTTTCACGGTTGCAATTAAATCTATCAATCTATATCCAAATCTAGATACCAAAATACCATTTAGCAATTTACGCAGTTTGAATTTGCGTTTGCAAATATTAGATGTTGTTTACAGTAACTAGAAAAAAGTTACGTTTCGCGTGAGAAAACTTAAAATATTTGCAATGTGTTTGTCGATACATTTAGGCCACACCAAATTGATTACCTGTTCGTCGGATTTCCCGCACCAATTTGACGGGAAATGAAAAAAAAATATCTAAATTTTTTTTTTGACCGCCCGCACCTGGCGTATTTTTTTGCGCTGGGTCGAAATCAGTAGGAACGAAAAAAAAGGTGGAAAATCCGAAGTTTAAACGCACCTAGCTTGTAATTTAGGCCAGCATTTTTTAATTTTCTAGTTTCGGGAGCGCAGACCCTATTTTTTGACAAAACGAAATAAAAATAAAAGTCATTTTCTGTACTTTATATTCTTATAAACCCGCCGACCGTCCATATTTGCTACTGTCAATATAAGTTTAACTGTATGGTAGTGGTTTTGTTTCATCAAAGTGAGCAGACGCATGAAAAATGGCAGCCTGCATGAATGAAATTGTGTAAATTAAATTAGCAAAAATAAACTAGTTAAAGAATAATCTTGGAATGGTTGATAGTGATAACAAGTATTGTAAATGAATTGGAGCCGAGTAAAAATTACAGCAGCTAAAGCTCAACTTTGGGAATAATCAAGTAAAACTACGAAAAATGACGTTCACTAACAACGCTGTCCAGATGTTGAAAAATCTGGCGTATCACATGTACGAGATTTGTTGTCTGTATATTATAATTGAACAACGATCAGATTCATGTGGGACTGCCAGAAAAATACCACAATTAATAAAAAGGAAAGACACCAAAGAAATGGCGAAATGGAAGAGCAAAAGTGAGATCAGCTTGTAAAAAAACATTTTTTTCTTTGAAGTATTGAGAGTCTTTTCCTTTGAAGTATTGGGGATCAGAGAAGAAGAAAATAAGTAATATCACAATTGTTAGTAATTATGTTTAAAACAAACTGCATTTTCAATGTATAATGATTGATGTCCCCTGCAAATGCAAACACATGATAAAAAATTCAAAACCGTCCAAATAATTTGACGGTACATTAATGATTGTTTTATATTCTGTCGGGCAACCTAACCGAGTGGAGATATTGCGCATATGAAAAGCTTATCTCAATTTCGAGGATCAAGTCAAATTAGTTTGAATAAGTTCTAACCAGGTACCCTAACTTAAAAGATAATTATCAAACATGAAACTCTGGTATATTCTCATATCCACTTAAGTATACTAATAAAGAAGACCCATTGAAAGTATGTATGGGACAAACATTCAGCCACTAATTGCCACGTGTGCCTTTTACACTGAGGAACACAATAAAATATCCAGTAATAAATGTATTTTCGGACTCCTAACTTACTACGTCCAAATCCCATTTCAGTGAAGAGTCTTTTCTCCGAAACTGTTGTTTGAACATCAGCTGATAAGGTTATTTTGTACACATTTTTGCTGAACCAAAATTAAGATTATTTCGGCTTGTCATACAATATAGATGGAAATACACTTTATTTGGTGTTAAACATGACACAAGCGATAATTACTTTTTTTTTATTTCATCGCTCTTCGCTCGAATCAATAAATGATGATTTGAAAAAAAAAATATTTTAATTTTTTTTTCGCTCGCTCGCCCCAAAATTTTTGAAAAAAAATCCGAAGAACAAGACATCAATTTGGTGTGGCCTTATCAAAAATTGTCAAAATTCGGATGCAGAAGCCATGCATTAAATTAAACACAGACGAGGATTTCATAAACGATAACAACAAAAAAAACTAGTACATCTTTAACGTGTGCGTTAACGTTCCGATCATTGCCTAATAAGTATGCAATCTTTACATTGTAGAGGATATTAAATAATAAATAATGAAAATAACAGCTTTGCGCACGGTTCGAATATGCGATTTGTTCACATGTGTGGCAATTGGGATTAGGTAAGAGTTTAGATGCAGTTACACAAACAGACACATTCTTAGGTCTATTTGGCGATACAAAATATGCCTGCGTGGGCAGTTGCACAATAATATATATCATAAAATGACACGGTGTTTCAGTGACGCAAATATTTTGAAACAATTATATATCTACCGTTACAGTAACTGTTGATTTAACGTTGTTTTGTCCTGGAGTGTACTGTATAGACTAATTCACAGAACTCTAATATATATATTTTTTTCTTGCCTTTCCTTATGATGTATCTTCCCGTTTACCAATACCCACCAATATTAGCCACAATCCCTACCTAACCTACACGAAGTCGTAAAATATGTTTTAGTTTTTTGTGTTTCTACATTTCCCTTCTACTCATCTCTTAACAATGAGCCCACTACCACTTCCTCCCAACCCACATTATTCCCACACTCAACAAGCCCCGCCCCCATTCTTTTTATTTTTACTTCCTTGTGTTTCTTGATAATATGTCTTCATATTCCGTTTTCTTTCCCAACCCTTACCCCACCCAACACAATACACCCAAAATATTTATTAGTTTTCTTGTGGTTCTTTATATTGTCTCGTAGTGTGTTGCTACCCCGTTAACACCTCTACGGCTACATTACCCACAGCCCCCGTCCAAATCCTCACCGAAGACATTTTTTTCTGCTATTAACTTATAGTTTCTTTTGTTTCTTGATATTGTCCGGACCATCTTATTCACGCCTGGTAAACTACAGAGCTACCTCTTTAAGAGGTATACGGTAAACTGCTCTGTCGCAACTTCCGAGGTAGTGCACATCGCGATAAAAGAGCATCAACAAAGGTGAGTATCAACATATCTTTTGCTTTTTTACAAGCAGTGTATCGAATATCAAAAATCGGGGAATGGTAGGCGATGTAGATATGATTTAACTTTACAGAGAACTTTAAGTTTGCTAATTCATTCTTAATTTGTGGTCGTGGTGATGTTTACCAACAAGCTGATTTAGCAGTAAATTTGGCCATTTCGTCATGAAAGCACTTTCATTGTCAAATATTTACATTTTAACTCTAATATTAAGAAGAAAACCGAGTAGGCGTGAGATAGCTGTAAAATATACAATGCATTTGGAAATAAAATATGTACTGAAAATGGTTCGGGAGTAAAATTATTCACTTTTTATTGTGAGAGATAGCTCTGTCGTGAAGGAGATAGTCATGTCGCTAAGGAGATAGCTCTGTGTTGCATGAACAGAGCTCTGTGTTCATAGTTTAAACGTTTTAATATTTACTTTGTGTTTTCCTCATTTGAAATAGTATAAAGGTATTGTTCCATTTGATATACATATGTATGAATTTTCCAAGTATGGTTTTGATAAAGGTTTTTCATGAGGTTATAATTGTAAATTTTGAATAGTTGTACATTCTGTTAACCTTTTTGCTCAGGTGAGTTATTGTGATCGCTCGATGTCTGTCGTCAGTCGTCTGTCTGTCTCTCCGTCAACATTTAGCTTGTGTAGGCCATAGAGGCTGTATTTTTCAATTGATCATGAAATTTAGTCAAAATGGTTATCTTGTTTAAATCTAGGTCAAGTAAGAAAATATATTATCTGGAGTCAAAAACTAGGTCAGTAGGTCAAATTAAAGAAATACCTTATCTATGCAATAGAAACTGCATTTTACACTCTATCTTTATGAAATTTGATGAGAATGTTATTCTGGATAAAATCTAGGATAAATTTGAATATAGGTTAACTGGAATAAAAAACTAGGTCACCTGGTTAAATCAAAGGAAAGCTTTGAATATGTGAAGGAGGCTGAATTTTTACATTTGATTTTCATGAAATTTGGTCAGAATGATTGCCTTGATGAAATCTTGGTCAACTTTTAATATGGGTTATCTTGGATAAAATAAAACTAGACCACTAGGAAAAGTAAAAGAAACAAATTGTGTTTGCAATTGAAACTGTATTTTATACCGGATCTTCATGAATTTTGATAAGAATGTTTGTCTGGATGAAATCTAGGTAAAATTGAAATATGGATCATCTTGGATAAAAAACTAGGTCACCTGGTCATTTGAAAGAAAAACCTTGTGTTGTGTACGCAGTAGGGGCTGCATGTTACGCTGGATATTCATAAAATTTAGATTGATGGCCTCTAGACTGTTCACAAGCATATCCTTTGATCTGGCCTACTGACCTAGTTTTTGACCCCACATGATCCAGTTTCAAAATTGACCTAGGATCATCAAGACTAACATTTTGACCAAGTTTCATAAAGATTGGGTCAAAATGTGGCCTCTAGAGTGTTCACAAGGCAAATGTTGACGGACGACGCACGACGGACACCGAACAATGACCGGTCACAATAGCTCAACTTGAGCACTTTGTGCTCTGGTGAGCTAATAAAAAGGAACAAATCAATATGACATTTTGTAAGTCAGTTACAAGTAGGAGGTGTTCATGAATTGAAAATACCTGCGGTCGTGCGGAAACACGATTTGCACGACCGCGGGTAATTTCAATTCATGAACACCTCCTACTCGGTTAGTAACCTACACATAACTCCTCCCTCTATTGCTATTCTATTACATACCAGGTAAAGTGCTCACAAGCGGTATCACAACAAAACGCACGTGTCTATTGTGCAAACTAGGTCAATCGCATTTGGCAGTCTGATTGGACGTGTTTTTTGTAAACATGAATGATGACAGTTTTGGATCTGTCCATTCGTAATTATCGCACTGCCATTTTGCTTAAGAGTGGTTGGCAGCGACTTCAGACTATTTCATACTCTTTCACACTCCACCAAACCATAGTGTCAGTTAACACCAATTATCAGTTGCACTGTCATATTGATTTTTCACAAGGTCACTTTTACTGACATGCGGTACATGATAGAGACAAATGCGATGCTGGCGATTTATTTATTAAAGCCCGCACGAAACTGCCTTTTTGCCATTGCGCGCAATTTCATTCTAGTGAATTTAAATGATTTCACAGTACAGAACATGTTTTTTTCTCTTTATTTCGCGATTTAAAGATACTAATGCTATTACGTCATAATATCACAAAATTCAAATTCTACAGAAAGATAATTTTACTCAAAATCTGAAGAAAAGAGCCTTTCGACAAACGCGTCTGATTGGTTCAGATAAAAGATAAATTGATAGAAATGAAAATAGCCGAAAATATTAGAATTTCAGTTATAAAGAAAGTTCTTAAAATTTAGAATTCGATCACTGCAGTAATTATGTCAGTAATTGTATGTTTAATTGAGGTTGCTAATTAAATGCGTACATTGTTAAAACACTAAATGCATTATGATTAGCCTCCACGTAAACTTCTTCTATAAAGTTTATCTAGCTCGTAAATCAGCATGACTGTTTAAAACTTTTAGATTTTAGATTCATTAGTGCATTTGAACGTGCTCGAAGTCACAGCGACTCTGATATTTGTACAAAGTTTTTTATTTACCGGTACGTACAAACAAACTGATCATGTCCTCAACGAAAAGCAATTATAGTATCATTATTTTCAGATATGATTTTACAAGCCTTGTAAAATCATATCTGAATATGATATAGTGTAATAGGCAGTGTAAACAAGTATGAGAGCCACTTCCACTAAAGTTACAGACAACCCTTGCTTTTCACAAGATAATTTCACGCATCAATTTTTCTCTAACTGAATTTATCTTTTTCATAGAAAAAGTAGCACATGCCGATTGTAAGAAAATGTAGCCTGCTCGCTGAGATCAATAGTGAAAGTGCAGATCTATTGATCATGGGATTTGAGCTTGAACCCCCTGACTATTTTACAATGTGTCTGTAGGAAGACTTGACTGTTAGTTGCTGAGAACAAGTTAGTACTGGTGCTGAATCCAGAAGTACTTGTTAAAACGCACTGAATAAAAAACAAGCAAAATAAATGTAAGAAAATGTTCAATATGTATTATACAAATGATGTTTTAATTACAAAATGAATAATTCAATTGTATCTCGTAAGTGGACATAACTTATCCGGATACATTCAACATGCTCAAATGTGAACGCACACAGAGCTATCTCCTTAGCGACATGACTATCTCCTTCACGACGAACTATCTCTCACATAAAAAGATTAATTTTACTCCCGAACCATTTCGGTACTATTTTATTTCCAATGCATTGTATATTTTACAGCTATCTCACGCTACTCGTTTTCTTCTTAATATTAGAGTTAAAATGTAAATATTTGACAATGAAAGTGCTTTCATGACGAAATGGCCAAATTTACTGCTAAATCAGCTTGTTGGTAAACATCACCACGACCACAAATTAAGAATGAATTAGCAAACTTAAAGTTCTCTGTAAAGTTAAATCATATCTACATCGCCAACCATTCTCCGACTTTTGATATTCGAAAAAATATGATGACAGTCACTGTTGTTGATGTTCTTTTATCGCGACGTGCACTACCTCGGAAGTTGCGACAGAGCAGTTTACCGTATACCTCTTAAAGAGGTAGCTCTGTAATTTACCAGGCGTGTATTACCCACCATCCTTCGATATAGATTTTTTTGCGTGTCTCAGTGTTGTTTCTGTTCGTTATGTAAATCTTTATATAAAACAAGTTGGAAGTTACATGTATACTGGTACTGATGATAAACCCGGACAGAAAATGAGGTTTTTTACCTGTAACTTTTTTATTTCTGCAAATTGTAATCAATGGTCGGTATCAAAATAAAGCTTAACATTTGCAGAAAACTTTACATAATTCAAATTTATATTTAGTAAGCAAACTCACACGAAGTGAGGCCCTGAAAGGGGTTTGTAAAATGGGACTGTACGAACGTTGACTGATGATAAATTCGACCACTTTGTCTTAACAAAATTTTTTTCTTAGTATTATATTGAAACTTTCCCCAAAAAGCTGCAACAGTCATTCCTGATCAAATAATGAAAAGTGACCCAATGTCAGGCCTTTATGTGTCGACAGTGAGCATGCGCAAAAGACACCCTCTTCCCCAGTAATTTTGGATAAATATTTTTTATACAAATAAATGTAAGTCATTTATTTATACAGAATATATACCAATTTTGTTTTTGTTTACATCAGTTGGTGTTGTATGTGGAAACTATTAGATGGTGTGTTCAAATTTATAAATAACCGATTGCAACCGAATATTTCCAAGGTGGTCGACTTTATCATCTGTCCGGGTTTATCATCAGTACCAGTAGGAGATTTTTTAAGAATTCACTTCGAATAAAGCATATAATCGAGAAACTGCTTTTCCTTTTAAAAAGCATACAAATAAATCAATCTGAGACATTTTCACCGTTTAAATAAAACTTAGAAACCAAGTGCAAACCTGTTCAAATTTCACTGCCATGACGAAAACGTTATTTAAACAGTCTTAATGTATATGATTTATCTTTCTTAATTCAAAATATTAGCCCCCACCACACACACACACACACACACACACGTTTAATCTCATCTTAGGGTGCAAAATTATTATATTTGTTACTTTTTCTTCTTTTGGTGTGTGACATTTAGTGTTACTGTTGTGACATATAACGTGATATAATTTCCTGCGTCATAAAGCGTTGAAGGTTCAACATATAGTGGGAATTAACGTCAATCTTGCGACATTTAGTGTCTACAGCAAGGTGCATTGAATCTTCAATCACTGAGTGTTGGTTAGCTGTTGTATTTGGAGGCCTGTAGAATACACCAAAAGGAATACGCTTCGTTGTTGTTTTGAGCACTATCCAGATACATTTAACTCCAGGAATTTTCAGATCGAGTCTTCTGTTATATCGCAGTGTTTTTTACATGTAAGGGAATACCACAATGACTGTCACCAACTCTGTCGTTTATTTCTGGTTCGTGGAGCTGCTAAAAAGTTAGATCAGACGTTGGAGTTGAAGCACTTAGACATGATTCAGAGAAAGTCGCGGAATTCGGCATAAATGGTATCCAGCTAAAGGTTTATACCTTGGACGTTATAGTGCATGAATGACAGATATTTAGACAGATCGATAGACTGATGAAATATTAGAGAAATAAGAATTGGATCGAGAAGTTTCTGGGCCAGAATTTAGAGACACGCTGCCAGAAAGAATAATACGTATTTTAGACCAAAAATGCCAGAAGTGGGCAGCAAATGGAAAAATCAATTGAAGTAAGGTGAATGTGAAAACAAGATTAACTGAATGTTTTCTGAATACTGGATGCTGTTTGTGTTTTGCCAGGCAAGGAAACTGTGTGAGCATGTGAAAATCTAAGGTAACAAAATCATTGATAATACATGAAAATGAATGATAAATACGCCATATGCGCATATTGTGAGACTTCATGTAGACAGAAGACTAAAGCACCCCATGATGGCTGAATGCTTTCTCTCAAGATATGTCATTATGTTAAACCACGTGCATACAATGTGAGAGAAATAACAGCTTACATGAGACACAGTTCTAATACAAGCAGTGATGTTGACAAGTGAAATGATAGACAAGGCCTCTTCCAAGTCGCGCCAGTGAAAGAAAGTACTACATGAAGAAAGGAGATATAATGAAGAACTGCAAAAAAGACATAGCTGGTCTGTTGGAAATTTATGTGAATATTGTAAAACGTACGATCAGAAAAATAAAAGCAATAAAGACACAAATGTTCGTAGTACAAGGCATTTCTTTGATGGAGGGTGGAGAAAAAACTATTAGAAGACTATCGCAATGAACAAAATGTACCAGACGGTCAATAATTTGCTATAATATGATATAGGACTAAAATATTGAAGTCAATGGATACATTTGTGCCCGCCCATCTCCAGCTGAAGATGCCACGATTTCAGGAAGTTAAGCTGTTCCAGAAATCATTCTAATAAGCCTATTGTAACTCTCCACAGAGAAAACAGTTACTTTGCTTTGCGCAAAGGTAGACGTAAACTTTCAAACTTTCAAGGTTAAAAGAGGCAAACAAAAATAAAATGATCAGATTGCCCTAGTAGAAACAGTCTGTTCATAGGTATCCTCCTTCTGCTATAGTTGCATCATAGCTCCACGAGCCTTGTCATGGGAATCATCCGAGAATAATAGTCCGGAGCGAGTTGTAATTTGAGATCTTTAGAAATAGTTGTGAAATGTTTTATGATGTGTTATATCAAAGTAACTGTGAAGTCAATTGAGACTTTCCTTCACTCATGTGGCGGCCATTTTGAAATTCATATACGCCAGCATTTTTTCATAGTTAACATGCTGTTAGATGAACATTTATACTTGCACTCATAGCAGTCATGTTGATTTCAAAAATGATGGCCGTTATAATCTACGCAAAACAGTTTATCGCATATATGTGACAAGGTTTGAGTATATTTCAGAAACAAAAAGCCTAATCTGAAATTGTTATAGAGAATTTATATCAAAAGTTCCATTTCAACAGCCAACTAAGCACTAAGCACTCGACCAAATGGTCTCGTGCAGGTTACATCTAATAGTTTGTAAAACTGTGTAATATATTTTACAAAACTGTATACATAAAACACATTTAGCAATAAATATCATGGGTAAACATGTCTTTCAGGCACAGCTGCCTGACTAAAAATTATGAATATGAAAACTTGGACGATGTTCTGTGTCTGCTATTTAATACTGCTCGAGATTGTTCAAGTTATTGTGCCCAAATACCTTCCAACACCAGTTTGTAGAAAATGCTTGAAGAAAAGCTTAAGATGTATGAAATTGCTGCATTTTTATTAATCCGACATGACATGACATTGTAACGTTAAGATGATACTGAAACGGCGGAATATATACTCCTTTGAAGAATGCGATAGTGGACAATGGTTGTCGTAAAATGTGGCGCCACTGAATGCATAATTACAACATGTACGCCAAACGGCACGACATCATGGCGATCACGAAAGATCCAGTATGTGCTAAACTGCAAAAAGTACATCGTCTTCGGTGACATGTGAACTATAACAAAGGACACAAATTATAACATATAGAAGGCTACGACAAATAAAAGCTATATGGATTTTATATCCATGGCGCGGTTAGAAGTTTTGGACTCAAATAATGATTCACACATGATACTATTTAGATGCATTGAATGAACATACAAAGGTCCCTCGAATTCTACATTCTGATGCTGGCACCGAAAGCTTACATCTACTCAGCGCATTTAGAAGTGGTGGAGTTACGATAACGTTTTTCAATGGTTTACGCGATACCGGGGCGTGTAATGAACAGGACACAATACAATATGAAAGCTTAAAAGTTTTCCTTATGGACCTCATGCTGAATTAGGCAGGATTGAACAGCAATGACCCGTTAACGAGATAATGGAACAAACCAATTCTTTAGTTATTGATAGAAAACCTAACACAAAGTCTGTTTGAAACCAATGATTATGGCGCTGCAATGGACTTGAAGTTTGCATAACCACCTATTCGCACCCATAAAGACACTGGGGAATTAACAAAATGAGCACATCTTTTAAAGCAAGATGCCATTGTACACAGAGTCAACGCTGCAGCTGTTTATTGAGATAAACAATACAGATGAAATATAAATACGTCATAAAAAAACCGTAACAGAGTCTATATACTTAAAAATACTACAAGTACGTGTGTTGGTTATAAAACTAGTTTAAGGATAGCAGAAGTAATATTTTAATTGCTATAAATTACTCAAATGATCGAGTACAGTATTTAATAGACAAAGCCATGGTTTGAGCTGAAATTGTAACACTACCAGCTTACACTACCATATGACACCAGGCTGACGTGAAAAGTGTCAATACTTGTACATTCCTATTTGGTTTTTGGAAAAGCGTATGAAGAATCACGCAATAATATCCACGATTCGTTGTCATTTTTGTAGGCAGTTCTTAAAAATCATGATTCAATCGTGCAGAACCGTCCGTTTGTTCCTTGTTCAAGGAATGAAGACTTACCGGAAGGTTTCTTACGCAACGTTAATCAAGTGTTACTCTGCCACAATACCAGTAGCTTCATATACAAAGGTGATTATCAAATGCCCCAGTGGGGCATAGTCGCTTGCATGTGGAAGATTTTTTTGCCCAAACTAGTACTGTGCAACACTGGTTCAAATTCAGATACAAACAACCCATTTTTTTCTTTCCAAAATTTTGCCAAAACAATGCATAGGCCTGAAATTTCATATTGAAGGGTAATAATTATACATATACCTACTTACAAGTTTCCAGTTTTTGTTAGCAGTGAACACAGTTGTTGCCGTGTATTCTTGTTCTTTGGATAAATTTAGATAATCCTTAAAAACAATTTGAAACATTGCACATACCACTGGAATCCTCGATCTGTCACACTCCTCACATCGGTTACGTTTCCCTTTGCTTGTTAAGTCACTGCCACGTAGTATTTTGCAAATATCGTGACCTTTTGTAAGATCACGTGATCATAAATATTTTGCATCTTTATCAAAATAAATAACTGAATTTCACATTTGCCATAATGTTTACTGGAATCATATTAACCTGAATGATAAAAGGAATTAAATAAAAAGAGACAAAAATATAATTCGGCTCTTCTGCAGCCGAATAAATCGTGTGTATGCAGTGGTCACTGTGTATCAAGCGAAATTATTCGCTGCAACGTTTTCGCCTTCTTTCATGCATCAAAATATTGAGATTCATTTGACCTACCAGTGTCTCGTTTTGTCGCGTTCACTATTTGATATCCTTTTGTCCCGTCGCTCTGTTGATATTTCCACATTTTTCTAGCTACAACGACAGAACGAAACATGCACCATGATAAATCGAAATAACGACATTTCCTACCGAAATGGAGCCTAAAGATGGGGGAAGGATAGGATAACACGCCAAACTAGAAAACTGTGTTGGTCGTTTCGTCAGTCTAGTTGAGGTGACAGAACGACAGACTGAAAGGACGCCAGATTGCGAAATCTTCCTATTATCGAAGGTGAAGGACATACGTTTGTTTTCGTTATGTCGTTGAACGATCCGAAGACGCTGGCATTAATGTTCCACTAGAGTGATAAGACTTACCAGAACTCCGAGAAAATGGGGAAAACAAATTGCATGTAATTTTATTAACTTCTTCTGCCCATTCAGCGGTATGTCTCGATGATTTTAGAAGGGAAAGTTTGTTTTTTCAGAGTCGTCAGTCCGTAGTTCCTTCCATGTAGCTGTCCATCAATATCATGTCCAACCCTTATCTCCAGTACCCTTAAGAATAATTTCATTGGGAGCACAGAATTCATGTCCATACGAGCCGGTGTGGGGTGAAATAAGTGGAGCCATGAAAAAAGTGGGCAGAAGGTCATATGCGCCTGCGCAAACCTATATATAACTAATGGGAGGAGCGCGCTTAATATAACCTTAGGGTACATCTCAAAACATGAATTGACTAGTTCTCTGATTGATAATACGCCCAGTAACTAATAAATCTCCTCTGGATTTATGATATTTATCTAAGCTTCCGTGCATACATTGGGCTAATAAACTGGTATGACTGACTAAAAGTTCCTCATAAGGTCTAAAACTGGTTTCTGTTTGTTTTTCTTTCAGGTTATATTTTCTTATCGACATTGTATTTTACATATATCTTTGTGACTCAGTGGCCTAAGACGCTGGCATTTTGCATGAAATTTACAGCATATTTGATTTCAAACAATGGTGATTTTGCCCGGTGGGTATCAATTTTCATTAAGAACTTTATGTCATTTCTTTTTGATTGTTAAAGAATGGCATGCAACAGGGATATACAAGTTTATGAAATATACATATACACATGAGGAATTAGTGAACATACAAAGAATCCACTGGAAAATAAGTGAGAGAGAAATGCGGTATTGGTACACATAATAAGATTATCTGGTAAATAATTGGATACGATGTTATTATTATACTAGATTTATATAGCGCCTTTTTCATGATAAAATCGTTCAAAGGCGCTTTACATGTAGCAAACGCAGCCGCACAGGGCGCGAAATCCATCCTCTACTAGTACAGACACAGAACGATCTAACCAGACGGACAGAATGAGATAAAAAACCCAGAACAGATAGAGAGAAATCATTTTAGATACAGGACTGTCCGGCTAACTTAGCCTAGCTATTTGCTAATAGACAGTCAAGTTCCTTGACGTACCCGGTGTATAGCACCGCTACACGCGAAACCGTCTTTCCTTGGAGAACAAGTACAGGCGTCTTAGTTAGGTTGGAGACACTCAAGAGCATCACAGAAATGTCCAGTGTCTGAATTTGGATTCGAACCCCGGTCCACATAATTACAATATATATATATATATGAGACATAGCTATGGTATATATATGGTAGACATAATAAGAATCACCTGGGAAATAAGTGGACACACTGCAGAGAAATGCTATACTTTAAAACAACCTATTTCGAAATAATAAGTTGTCGCGATATTTAGCAGACACATCTGAGAAAATGGTAGGCATAATAAGAAACTTGGAAACTGGAAACGATATATATAGGACACAGCTGAGGAACTGATAGGCATGATAAGAATCACCTGGGAAATAAGTGGACGCATGAGACACAGCTGAGGAATTGTACGACATAATAAAAATCTTCTGGGAAAGAAGTTGAAAAGATATATTTGAGACAAAGCTAAGGAATTGGAAGACATAGAGTTAGAATCATCTGGTAAATATTTGAACACGATATATATGAGACACAGCTGAGGGATTTGAAGACATAATAAGAATCTTCTTGAAAATAAGTGGTCATGATATATGTGAGACACAGCTGAGGAATTGAAAGATACAATAAGAATTATCTGGGAAATAAGTGGTCACGAATTATGAGACACAGATGAGAAAATGGCAAACACATTTAGATTCCACTAAGAAATAAGAGGACACGATATATATATATCGTGTCCTCTTATATATATATATATATTGTTTTTGTTAGGTTTAACGTCACACCGATGGCGACTTCCAGCTTTGATGGTGGAGGAAGATCCCAGCTACCCCTCCGTGCTTATTTCACCACGAGCAGGCACCTGGGTAGAACCACCGACCTTTCGTAAGCAAGCTGGATGGCTTCCTCGCGAAGAATTCAACACCCCGAGTGAGACTCGAACCCATCGATGCGGGGCAAATGATTTGACGTCAGCCACTGAGCCACTGAGCCCCCCCCCCCTCCCCCCACCCCATCCCACTGCCCCTGGACACGATATATATGAGACGCAGCTGACGATATCGTAGATACAGTTAGACTCTCCGGGTGAATAAGTGGACACAGTATATATACACAGCTTAGGAAAAGGTAGATATAATTTAAATGTTCTGGAAAATAAGTGAACACGATGTTATGAGACACGGCTGAATAATTTGTAGATATATATGTAATAAGAATCTCCTTGGAAATAAGTGGACACTGTCTATTAAAGACACAGCTGAGAAATAAGTAGATATAATAAGAATCATACAGGAAATAAGTGGACACAATACATATGAAACACAGCTGACGAAACGGTAGACGTAGTAGAGTCTCCTTGGAAATAGTGGACATATGAGACACAGCTGAGAATTGTGAAATATAAGAATCAAAGGAATAATGACACGTAACCTAACAATTCTATTGGTCAGTTAATTGGGTTACTGTTGTTAATAATGCATGTATTCACACGAATTCACATACGAATTTAAATAGGTACGCAGCAATTTTTCCAACAAGTCTTGATTAAATGGGTAAGCAAGAGGTACTCACGTTAGGTTCGAGTCAGTGAGCTATATATCTTGACATAAGCTAAACAGTCAATTAACTGACACACGTCTTATTACGTGATCATAACTAAACTATATGAAGAAAAAGCTCTACAATTTTCGTTATAAATTTATTTTAATGCTTGCATAGAAAATTTCCATCATGACTGGTAATGATTAAGTAAATGTTAAATATTAAATTTGATTTGCTCCGACGTCGAGGCAAAAGTTCAAGCTATGTTAAATTTCTCCAGTCAAATACAATATACTCACACTGATGTATTAAACTTAATATTAATCAGTCTATCTTTTCGTTTGAGCCATGTCACGTGCACACGACAACGGTTTACACGAGCTAAGCTCCTAAGTCTGTATGGTTTGCTACTGCAACCTGCACTTCCTGTGCTACGTATTACATGAGTGGTTTTCATCTGAATCCTTCGAACTAGATAAATCGAACGTTTGCAAAACAGTCACAGTGTAAAATTAATTCCTCGTTTGTTCAAGAAGGATCTCATTCCAGCCTGATGAAAGCTTTGGGTCATCTTGATTCCTGAAATTATAAATCAAACGCACAAACAACAGGGATGTGGTGGTTGGAAATTAATTTTTTAAGGATAATCGTGAATATAATTATGTCCTCTACCTTCTCTCTGATTCACAAACGTAAAAGGCCCGAGAATAGAAACGTTCCTGCTTACATAGTGCGCTAAAAATAGCTCGCAGACTCAAAGACAACTGACTTGCTAGTGGTACTAGAATTATACGGTATTATACAATATGTCTGCTAGTAGCTGACTATGTGGAAAATAAATGGGTTTAATCGCTAACGATTAAACTAGTTATTATTTTCCAACAAGTCATTTGATTAAATGGGGTAAAGGCAAGAGGTTACGCTGTCAGCGGTTTTAGGGTTCGAGCCCAGATGAAGGACATATGATAGTCTTGAAACATGACTAGCTAAAAACGAGGTCAATCAACTGACACACGTCTTATTACGTGGGTGCATAACTAAACTATATGTAAGAAAAAGCTCTACAATTTTCGTTATTATTTTATTTTAATGCTTGGCATGAAAATTTCCATCATGACTGGTAATTGATTAAGATAAAATGTTAAATATTAAATTTGATTTGCTCCGACGTCGGTCGCAAAAAGTTCAACGTTACGTTAAATTTTCGCCAGAAAGGTTCTCGAAAGATGAGAGAACCTTCCGCCAAACGGTTTAACATAACGGATGACAACCCAGTCATGATGTGGACATGTGCAAAATGTATTGATGCCAAGAAAAACTCGGTAAACTGTAAAACTTCATTTAATCAGTCAATCAATAATTCAATTAATCAGTCGTTAGCAATTTGATAATACGTGAGATTTTTATTAAGACAGCTTTATTACTAAACGAACGAATCAATTAGTCACTGCAATGGAGGAAAAACAGGCTGTTTTGTGGTATGGAAATAATAGATTGCTCCTGAAATTGTGTTCAACATGATGTCATAGCCCATAGGTGAAAGATGACTGTCGTCATTGTCAAACATTTGTGGATTATCTTTTATATCTGGATATTTTATTAAATGGCCACCATGCCTAATAGCATAGGTACTAATAGCACTGTTTATTCGTTTCCTTGCTCTTTCAGCTTGATGTACCTCAACGTACCTCCATGTACCACGAGGAAGGATCTGGGACCATATAATTTTTGTTTCAGGCATCTTTAAATGCAGTTTGTTCAAAATGCACCTTAGCTGGCCAATTATCGCGGCTGATGTCATACATCCAATGTCATTGCCTCCACAATGTACAATTAAGTAGTCGGGTGTTTCATTAAACTCTAATATGTATCCTACTGACTGTTCAAGATGGTGTATTCTCATTCCGCCCATGAAATCCCGCAATAACTTCGCCCCTATAGATTTGTAAAGTCCTAGATTTATACCGTCAGGCCTGTAACATAACCTCTGATATGCACCACGTACTAAAGATGAACCCAATATCCATACATTACAGGGACCTGAAAATTAAGAGATAAGTGGCCTCCAATGTGACTGATTAGATCGTCTTACCTGAAACGTATTTCGTTTTTAGGGTATGTATGCAAATGGGAAATATGGAGTTCACTTAATCAAGTACAAGTGTTATGAATTTCCCATCAAAAGTGAAATGTTAAGAAGTCCAAACAGTATGTTCCAGACAAGAAAAATTACGTAATTTTGAAACTGCATAGAACAAAATGTATTGATATTCGGGGTCAGTCTCCCTACTCGGAGCTAATGTTTACAACTAAATGGATTGCCTGTCTGATAAAATATTTATATATAAGCTGTAACACACATATATATATATATATCATTATACATTTCCATCAGGAAAATATATTTTTCAAGTTATTTATCAGTATATATGTTATTTATATTTACTGGACACTCTTAATCTTATACTTCATTATATTATGTATTACAAATCTTCTATGATCACATAGTGATTATCTATGAACACCCAATTCAAATTGTATAGGAATCCGACAGCGTTCTTCCTATACATGGTAGCAAGTTACTAGTTACTAGCCAAAAGTGGATCGCCGGCCCAAAATAAATGTAAGAATCATCATATATTTATGCATATGCAACTCATTATCATTATATACGGCATTTGGCAGATGCTTTACATTCATTATGATTTTGAAATGGGGTAACTGCTACCAACTGGTTTCAAACTATGACACGGCATCCGGCACCTAGATCGATCATTTTTAAAGGGGCAACTCAATTTAAACCTTATTGTTGTAGCATAAATGTGAGTATGCAAACTTCGAATTATTAAACGAAATATGAATCATTACTTTCATAACTGATATTAAAAGTGAAAGAAGTAAAACTATTAAACAACAATTAACGAGAATTCAGTAACAATGAACAACGATATGTACATTTTGTAAGGGTTTGGTAAAGTACAAACTTGCTTTGCTAATGGATGAGTGCAGATTTTTTTGAGAATTAATTTAAGGTATCAGAAGACAAGCTTTTTAAACTCTCGAAACTAATGATAGTGACCCGTCGACGGAGTCGCAATATGAGCCGGCGTCGGATTCACAGAATATCAATGGCGAATACATGACTTGTATGCGTTTGACCTCCATCTGCCTGCACTTTTTATAGTATCTACAAGACAGCCATCCCGATACATCCCAGAAGCACCACCAATCCTAAATGAATGTGATTTTATGTTCTTGTTGCTTAACCCTATGAACTTGGTGGCTTTTTTAAGAACAGCATTAAACTGAAAGGAAGTCAAGGGGGTTTCGTCAAAATGACAGAACAATGGACTAGCTTCGTCGCGCGAAGATTGAAACCTGAGATATGTCTGAATATGTTCATAACAGAACCTGTTCTGCTCATCTATATCGATATCGATAAAGGACCCGACTCCAGTTTGATCAGTCTTCGAAGATTTAAAGTACACTCGTATCATACTCGAGCCTATAATGAGGTCTTGTTTTCTTAATACAGAGTCACGTGACCGTTTATTTGATGACGTAAACTCACTTATCCGAAGTAAAGCTATGTAAGCCAACGAAAAGGCAGCTGCAAATAACATGTTCTCATACTGAGAGCGACAGATACATTGCAATGCCGAGATAAGCTTTTGTAATATGTGTATTGTTATAGGCTGCCTTGAATCATTTGTGCCTCTGATTCTACGTAGGGCTTCAATCATACGTTTAACTATAAATTTCTTCGTGTTACCTTCAAAGTCATTAAGTTTATTGACATAGCTGATTGCGGAAATATAACTATTTATTGATTTATATGCATATTGCTGTAAAGACATGTACGCTATATATTCAGTGATTTGCTCTACATTGGGAGGCCATATAAGCTGTTAACCAGATAGAGAGCAAAAGTTTGTAAACGAGGAGATGGCAGCGCTGTACTGTTTCTGGGTATTTAAAGATAGGGACGCGGTGACAAGTCTATTTATTTCCGGCTGAAGATCCGAAGAAAGGTTTCTGGGATGTTGCATGGCTGCTTTGCTGCGTCTGTCGGTAACTCCCGGTATAATCTTGACCTCTGAAAGCGACTAATAGAATCAGCAATGCTGTTTTGCTTCCCGCGCACGTGCTTACCCTTAAACTGAATATTATTCTGTAATATTAAAAGCATTAAGGGCCGGATCAAGCTCATAACACGCTTATTTTTAGACGATTTACTGTTGAGGATATTTACTAAAGCCTCATTGTCGGATCTTATCATGATCTTTTTGTTTTTCATAAACGTTCCCCAAAGTTGAAGTGCTAGAACTAAGGGAATGAGTTCGAGATACGTAATATCAAGAAATATGTCGGCCTCCCAGTGATCTAGCCATTGAAATACACTCCACTGACCTTGAAAGTAACAATCACATCCTAAATTTCTATTACCAGAGGAATCTGTATATAATTCGAAGTACGAGGGGCGTTCAATATGTAATGTTACTCCGTATGTAGTTCCGTAACCACTTGTTATGTTTAGATGCGGTTTTCGGCTCATTTTACAGCAATGTATTGGCAACACAATGATATATAAATTATAAAAATTGGCAGATTCAAAGTTAAACTATAATCATTTGAGTGAGGTGTACTCGGGTATACTAGACAATTTTATGTCCAAAATATTGAGATTGTAATATGCAATTCTGTGAATATACTATTCAACAACTAGAACTATAGTTAAGTTTTTAGTTTAAACAGATAAAACAAATCATGATCTTCACAAAAAGATATGAAAACTAAAATAAAAAAGTTTATAACAGTTTTTAATTGAGTGTGTACATTTTTACTCGAAAAATGATAAGGTGAGTACAATAAGCCTCTGCAATTTTGTCAGGTGCGATAATCACCGTTTAAAAAATTCTTGTATTTTAAGTTGATACTAGTACCTTAATTCTCGATTGCAAAACTAGTTCTTGCAACTTTGATTAATCGCCCTCAACACCCATTCAAGATGGAATCAACCTCGAGTTTAGAATTTTTAGTTATGTTGTAAAATTAAAATTGCAATTAATAGTTCAAAACAAACGCAAACGCATCACAGATTGCTGTACCTCGTAGAAAAATGATACAATTTTGTGATTTTACAAGTTATTCTATTTTTCTGAGATTCTGGATGCCCAGGACAAACCAAAATTATAATAATGTTCTAGTATACCTGAGTACACCTCACTAAAATGATTATATTTTTACTTTGAACCTGCCGATTTTTATAATTTATATATCATTGTATTCCCAATAAATTGCTCTACAATGTGCCGAAAACCGCATCTAAAAATAACCAGCGGTTACTGAACTACATACGGAGTAACATTACATATTGAACGTCCCCCGTATGTGTTTTCTAACCAATCTTTGTCATTAAACATCGCTACTCCGTTAAAATCAGATAAAAAAGTAAGCCAGATTGTCGCATCTTCACGCATCTCATTAGTAACTCTTATAAAGTGAAACGGCTTTTTTCCTTGGCACATGATATCATAAAATCTACGTAAAAATGCCCTACCGGTAGGGATGGCTTTATTTATAAAATTAAGTAACCCCACAATGGATTGTAGTTCGTTTAACCGCACTTTTTTCAGTGTAACTAGACGAGATAATTCATTTTTTGCTTTATTTATTTGTCTTCCGGGACATGGATTGTTTGGTGTTCAGCATCTAATTCCAGCCCTAAATACGTTATGACTTTAACTGGACCTATCAGTTTTTCAGGACATAAAGGAACACCACGATTCGAACATACTTTTTGGAAGGAATGAAAAAGCTGTAAACAAGATTCAAAATTTACATGTGCCATGAAGAAATCGTCTAAGAGATGTGTTAGGTTATTTGTTCCAGATTCTGTCTTTACAAGCCATTCAAGAAAAGAAGCGAACTTCTCAAAGATATAGCACGCACAGGCTGATCCCTTGGGAAGCATTTTCTGTATCCAGAAACCTTGTTCTGTTTTAATACCAAGTAAATCAAAATCGCCCGACCAAATAGGGCATAAATTGAAAGCTGATTTAATGTCTGCTTTGCAGCAGTAGGCTGTTTTCCCTAAATTTTGTACAATATTTACAGCTTCGTCAAACTGAGCATACTTAACATGACGAAATTCTTGGTCTATGTAATCATTAACACTTTGTTGTGGAGGAAATGATAAATTCGTTATAAGCCTCCAGCCACCTGTTCATTTTGGAATAAGGCCTACTGCATTTACTCGGAGATTTGAAATCGGTGGTTTTTCATAAGGTCCGATAATCCATCCTAGTTTTTTGTCTTCAATTAATTTTCCATGTAAAATATTTGGATTTTGTTTTGCAGACACCAGATTTGATCATGACTGCTAATTGATTAAGATAAAATGTTAAATATTAAATTTGATTTGCTCCGACGTCGGTCGCAAAAGGTTCAACGCTATGTTAAATTTTCTCCAGTCAAATACAATATACTACACACTGATGTATTAAACTTAATATTAATCAGTCTATCTTTTCGTTTGAGCCATGTCACGTGCACCGACAACGGTTACACGAGCTAAGCTCCTAAGTCTGTATGGTTTGCTACTGCAACCTGCACTTCCTGTGCTGCGTATTACATGAGTGTGTTTTCATCTGAATCCTTCGAACTAGATGATCGAACGTTTGCAAAACAGTCACAGTGTAAAATTAATTCCTCGTTTGTTCAAGAAGGATCTCATTCCAGCCATGATGAAGCTTTGGGTCATCTTGATTCCTGAAATTATAAATCAAACGCACAAACAACAGGGAGTGGTGGGTTGGGAAATTAATTTTTTAAGGATAATCGTGAAATAATGTCCTCTACCTTCTCTCTGAGTTCCACAAACGTAAAAGGCCCGAGAATAGAAAAGTTCCTGCTTATATAGTGCGCTAAAAATAGCTCGCAGAATCAAAGACAACTGACTTGCTAGTGGTACTAGAATTATACGGTATTATACAATATGTCTGCTAGTAGCTGACTATGTGGAAAATAAATGGGTTTAATCTCTAACGATTAAACTAGTTATTATTGATTTATTTTTGGCGACTCTTAGCCAAAGTGACCGAATTAGGCGTTTTGACTGACATTACATTTTTTGCACGTGCAGGACATGTGAACCAACAGGCACTTGTTCGTTTACACTTTTGGCATTACTGACGAATGTCCTACTAGAAAAACACATATCATGGTGAAATTGACACAAAAGCAACGCGATCGAGCTGTCGGAATGTTGCTAGCCGTGACACATTTACGACACGTGTGTAATTATTTTTTCAATTTCAAAAGAATTTTGATATAATTTATCTTAAGCTGTTACTTTGATGGTTATTTCCATTTTTAACCTTATTTCCGTTTACAAGAACCTTCAGTCGTAGGTTATCTACCATCCGCGTTCTTTTGGCAAAATTTAACCCAAGGACAATTCATTGAAGTGACCGATTTTGGGTTTTGTTGTAAAATTCCGACAGCCTGGGCGCGTTGCTCTTGTGTCAATTTCACAATGATATGTGTTTTTCTAGCAGTACTTTCGTCAGTAATGCGAAAAATGTTCACTAACAAGTGCATATTGGTGCGCATGCCCTGCACGTGCAAAATATGCAATATTGGTCAAAACGCCTAATGCGGTTACGCAAGCCGTGAGTCAGCCAAAAATAAATCAATAATTAGCTGCAGTACCTATTCAAATGTCTGTATGTGAAATTTCTTGTAAATACATGCATTATTAACAAAATAGTAACCCAATATAAACTGACCAATTAGGAATTTTGTTAAGTGTATATGAGACACTGCTAACGAAGTGGTGCACATAATAAGAATTTCCTGGGAAATTAGTAGACATAATAAATATGGGACACTGCTAAGGAAATGACGGATATAATAAAACCCACCAGCCGTGAAATAAGTGGACACGTTATATATGCGACACTGTTGAGAAATACTATACTCAATATGAGGCTATTGGGAATTAAGTGGACGCGATATATACCAGACACAGGTGAGGAAACAATAGGCATAATAAGAATCCCCAAGGAAATTAGTGGACACAATACTGTGAAATCATTAATATTCGTGGGGGACTAATTTTCGTGGATTTCGTGGTTGAGTCATTCCACGAAATTTAATCCCAACGAACAAGTAAAATCCCCATTCACTTTATGTTCAAAAGTTGTAATCCACGAATTCATATCCCCACGAAAATGCCGTTTTGACAAAAACCACGAAATTTCATGCCCACGAAATTAAATGATTTCACAGTACATACGAGTTTCAGCTGACAAAATGGGAGACATAGTAAGAATCTCCTGGGAAATAAGTGGACACGCTGACAAAGTGGTGGACATAATAAGAATTTCCTGGGAAATAAGTAGACACAATAAATACGAGACACAGCTCATGAATTGGTATACATAATAAGAAGTTCCTAGGAAATAAGTGGACAAGATATGAGACACAGGTATGGAAATGGTAGACATAGTAAGACTCTCCAGCGGGGGAAAAAGTGGACACGATATGTATGAGACATTGTTGAGACACTGTCGAGAAATACTATACTTAATAAGAGTCTATTGGGAATTATGTATTGTCAATTGGAAAACATTTCGACCCTGAAAAAAACTGTCCACTTTTGTATACAGAGCTTTTGAAATTCGTAAAACTATCGATTACCCTTAACGCACTTAACATTAACTGACATTTTATCCAGATAATTACATGTTTATGTAGGTTCCCACTTAATTATAACGAGTTTAGTATGTAGTTAGCTGACAGAACTGTTTGTGATCAAGACAGCTGGTTAAAGATATGTCAAATTGCACAGGTATACATCTGAGCTTATGTGTATTTATGAGACACAGGTATGGAAATGGTAGACATAGTAAGACTCTCCAGTGGGGGGAAAAGTGGACACGATATGTATGAGACATTGTTGAGACACTGTCGAGAAATACTATACTTAATAAGAGTCTATTGGGAATTATGTATTGTCAATTGAAAACATTTCGACCCTGAAAAAACTGTCCACTTTTGTATACAGGGCTTTTGAAATTCGTAAAACTATCGATTACCCTTAACGCACTTAACATTAACTGACATTTTATCCAGATAATTACATGTTTATGTAGGTTCCCACTTAATTATAACGAGTTTAGTATGTAGTTAGCTGACAGAACTGTTTGTGATCAAGACAGCTGGTTAAAGATATGTCAAATTGCACAGGTATACATCTGAGCTTATGTGTATTTGTAAAATCACTTATTTTTCACACCGCCATTGACATTACTATCTAAATGTTATATGATTATATGTTACATGTGAACTCATGGGTTTGTAACCTTTTGTTAATAAATTATCTATCTATGTGGACGCGATATATACCAGACACAGGTGAAGAAACATTAGGCATAATAAGAATCTACAAGAAAATAAGTGGACACAATACATACGAGATACAGCTGACGAAATGGGAGACATAGTAAGATTCTCCTCGGAAATAAGGAGACACCAAATATATGAGATAGAGATGGGTAGACATAATAAGAATCCCTGAAAAATAAGTGGGCACGACATGTATTTGACACAGCTGAGGAAATGCTATACATAATAGGATTCCATTAAGACATAAGAGGACACGATATCTATTCGACACAGCTGAATAATTTGTAGATATAATAATAAGAATTTACTGGGAAATAAGTGAAATTGTAGATACAGTACGAATCTCCGGGTGAATAAGTGAACACAATATATATCAGACACAACTGAGAAATTGGTAGCTATAATAAGAATTTACTAGGTAATAAGTGAACACAATATATATGTGACTAAGCTGAGGGACAGGAATTTGTAGCCTTTGGACATAAGTAGATATATGACACATAGCTGAGAAATTGGCAGACCATAAAAGGAACTTATAGGAAATAGCTGGACGCGATATATATGAGATTCTGCTGAGGAATTGGTAGACATAGTAAGAATCAACTGGGAAATACGTGGACACGATATCCTCGGAAATAAGTGAACATAATATACATAATATACAGCTGATGAATTGGTTGACATAATGCGAATATTCTGGGAAATAAGTGGACACGATATATATGAGTTACGTCAAGTGTGGAATTAGTAGACACTAAAACAGTCATGAAAGATTACAAATGGCCCCGAAATGGGAAATAAGTGGACACGATATATATGAGTTATAGGTGTGGAATTAGTAGACACTAAAACAGCCATGAAGGATTACAGATGCCCCCGAAATGGCGCACTGATACAGACGGCCATCTTGCATTAGATAACGACATTTCATACCAGAAAACAGATTCTGTGTACATCTATGCCCAAAGGAACATAAGAACATTTTTTTTATGTCACACGCTGTGCATAATTATATCGGTCACTTCTGTGGTGTTTGAAGGGAATGCAATAAAAACTATAGAAGTAGTTCGCTGAACAAGGAAACTAAAAAAAATCTAATACGGCCGCCAGTCGGCAATCTTATATCCGATCAAAACTGTTTATGTCAGATTATGCGTCTTAAAATGCCACCACTTCTTTGAGGTCTGAAGAAAATGCAGCAAACAACAGTAGAAGAAGTGAGCTTCACAATGAAATTAACACCATTCCCAAGTCAATTGTAGCAACGAGTACGTAACACTGGCTGTGTTTCATATATATCGTGTCCACGTATTTCAAGGAGATTCTTATTATGTCTCATGTATATTGTGTCCACTTTTTCATAGAAGTTTCTTTTCATGTCTACCATTTCCTCAGCTGTGTCTCATATATATGGTGTTCACTTATTTTTCAGAGGTTTCTTATTATGTGTACCAATGCTAGAGCTGTTCACTACTTTCCAAGGTGATTCCTATTATATCTACCGATGCCTCAGCTGTGTGTCATATATTTCTTGTCAACTTATTTCTCAGTGGATTAGAATAATGTCAACCAATTTATCACCTGGGTCGCATATAAATCATACCACTTTTTCGCAGACTTTTCTTGTTTTCTCTACCGATTCCTCACTTGTGTCTCATATGTCCACTTTTTTCTAAGGAGATTATTTTCATATCTACCAATTCATTGGCTGTGTGTCATATATGTCGTGTCCACTTATTTCCCAGAAGTTTCTTATTATGTCTGAACATTAATTCCTCGGCTGTGTCTCATATACATCGTGTTCACTTATTTCCCAGTGGATTCATATTCTCAACTAATTCATCAGCTGTGTATCATATATACCATGTCCACTTATTTCCCAGGAGATTCATTTCGTCAGTTGTGTCTCATATAATATCGTGTCCATGTATTTGTGAAGAATGCTTTGAAACTTAATTCTGACACACTATCATGAAAACATATGAGAAATAGTTGTTTTTACTTATTTTGCGATGAAAATCGAAAAACGTTTGTTAAGGTTTACTCGAGGTAAACTGTCTCGATTTAACGCGCATTAAAAACAAAATCTTCCATAGCGCTCTTGGTAGCGATAGTAGCGACAGCGAACACCTTATTTATTGCCGCGGCGGTCCGGATTCGGTGAAAGAAAAGTAATTTTGGAGGTCAGTGCCTTCGATTTTACAAAAGACAATTTAACACACATTTCCGTCGGGATCTAACTATGTGATGGACCTTTTTATCTCGGACAAAGTGTATGATACGCGAAAAAGGTTCAGCAATGTTGCTCAAATGAGCATGCATATCTTTAACAGTCTGCAAATAAAAGATAGATTTTAAGAAGTTATTCATTTATATCATACTGAATAATAATAGATTTATGCTATGTCATTTTCAAAGAGAATTTATATGTGTTTCCTTTTATTTGTTAACCATCTGTTTGTGTTGACATAATGAACAATTATGAATATATAGATATAAAGATGACTGCAACTTTCTGGTATTTCCTTAACTTTTTTGTTTCATGCTCAGATCTAGAACCTGGCAGTATTAAGTAATCGAAAACAAACTTTACCTTCTGAATAGATGAATACCAAGGAAAAGACAATTTAAACCCTAGATTCTTCGATCGTAAATGTCTACTTCCCAGATACATGTACAAAAGTGGAAGCATTATCAAGTGAATGAAGCTGTGTGCAATAACGCCTTCCCGATGTATTTTAAGTTATTTTGTTTGTAGGTTCCAATATTGCTCACTTGAGCTACGCAGCCATTGCTAGTTGACATTTTTAATCCCCCACCATGAGTGGTGGTGGGGTTTGGGGGCTGTGCGGGCTATAGGAATGGTCTCCGTCCGTCAGTCCGTCCATAACAATCGTGCCCGCTCATTATTACTTAAACCCCTTGAAGGAACTTGGGTCACTTAATCACCTCATCTTGACGATGTGCAGAGCTCAGAGTCAGCAGTGTCAGCTCAAGATCAAGGCTACAACTCAAGGTCAAGTTAGTTTTGAGCCTTCCGTTTTGTGTCCGCTCTGTATCTCATTAACCCCTTGAAGGATTTTAATATGACTTGGCTGTGATTTTCACCTTATCAGTACGATGTGCAGAATTTAAAAGTCACCAATGCCAGCTCAAGGTCAAGGTCACAACTAAAATGTTCAATTTCCTGTCCCTTCCTCTTGAAGGATTTTCTTGCAATTTAGACCAGGTGTTCACCTTATTGAGATGGTTCGCAAAACCCATAGGCCAGCCATTCATGTTCAAGGTCAAGGTCATTATAAAATATACTTGATATTCAATACTATCAACCTTTTCACTACCCATAGCAGCGGTGGGGGATATAACTGTCTTTCAGACTGCTTCAGTGAAAAGCGGGAAGGAGATATCGAATTCCAGTCCGTCAGATAATGTTACCTAAAAAACATAAGTTCTTCTTAAATAGTTTTAGAAACTTCATATTTTGCTGTTTTGTCTGAACGATTAATTTGCAATAAATCTTTCTAGTGCTGGTGCCCCGCCAGGCAATATCTCGAGCACGGGCGGTCGCTTACCAGTCGTAAGTAATCTGGACGGCTACCTCATATGACGATCCGAGCGGGTCTCGAACATACAATGGTATGAGGCCAGTGATTTATGTTAAAGAGAAAAATGTATGTCGACACAAGCATTTCCATTCCATATATAGCCCATTTATCATCAAGATATTTCAATATTTGAGACAATAAACTATACACGTACATTTTTAATGACAGTTTCCTATTTAATATTAATCATTTACAAAACTAAGTTAATGTTTACGTATACCTGTAATGTGAACAAAATAACTAAATATTTGCTTTTTTAGATGTGATAAACGCCGACAAGCCTTCAATAGTTCATTACCAGATGTTATAAAATACAAGAATCTTTATTTTATGCAATAAAATAACTTGTGAACAGGCTTGATGATACACCGAACTTTTCAAACTTAATTAATGGACGCATCGACAAATCAAACAGGTTTAAAGGTCCGGTTACCGGATACGTAGCCACGACACGCTGTGTCATGTTTTTCTGTGGTTTAGCGGAAGATCCCGAGCAAAAAGCGCCCTCTGGTGCTAGAACGTGACATGTTACATTGCATGCTGCGTTATGCTATGTTGTATTCGGCTTAGAGACATGTGAAGTGCAAACTTAGGGGTATATAGTGGTCAACCGTTCATTTAAGGAGAGAGTTTCAAATAAGCTTGGCTTTCTACTCAATCCTTCATGCTGTAACTATGTAACGTTTCATGTTGTAAATATATATGAAATATTGTTTAAACCAACCGTTCATTTATTCGAATGAGCATCTTTTCACGAGAAATGTGTATAACAGAAACGAGAAGCAATAACACAACTTATAAATGTCTAATTTTATTAAAGATAGAAAAAATCGCAATACGTTAGCGAATTCGCCAAAGTTAAACTGTTTCATCCATACATTGCAGGAACCAATTTATTTCTTATCGTTTGCGAATATACAACACAAATGCATGCATAATGCACGATGTAAGTTTACCACCTGCCAATGCATCGAATGCTGCATGTCACACTGCAGCATGTCCAAAAACAAGATAAATATTGCAGACTTATGCAGAAGGTCACATGTAAATTTACTAATATGATATAGAGATATGGGCATATAAGAATGCACAATGCATTTTCAAATGTCAAAATGTTGATGTCACTGTGTAAAATAATGGCTTACATGAGTACGAAAGCAACATACAATTTTTGCCTTAACATTGTTCCATAAGCGTGCACTTGACATTGGAACTATTAACAATATTACATTAAACAATACTACTTTCATATCTAGTGGTTGGGATAAGGTAAAACTTTTAGAACTACAAGCTGACACAATTTGTGTCGGACATTAGGTTTACAAGATTACTGTTTTAAAAGAACTGATCAGGTTGCAAGAAGTAAGGTTACATATATTATGCTGCACTGATATATTCATTGGACTATATGAGGTGGAAACTTTGAACATGAGCGATACTGTCAGATTCGATATGAATAAATTAATACCAGCGCTCAACGGATCAAACAAACTACCTGGACTTTCTTACCTGATTCTGTCAAACTGTTCTATATATAAGTCCATTTCCAGCTAAAACTTTTGTCAAGTCCTTAAAGAACTTTCAAAATATCTGTGTTAGCATAGAAGCAACAAAGTCTTGTAAAACCTTTTGAAGTTTTGAGATTTTTTCCCCCTATTTTTTTTTTGTTTGTTTCACAGGTCAAAGTTTTTCAACGAAAATACACAAATTATGAGCTGTAAAAATATCTTCGCAATTTGAAAAAAAAATCCTACTACCACACCACATCGAGATATTTATTACATGACTCTTTGTATAAATCACCGGTCTATAGTTTTTAATATTGACCTATCAATAGCTCTACACCGGTGTGCTGTGTTAAAGTCAAAATTTGAAGACATGAAACCTGCGAATATGTATTTATGACGTCATGTAATAAAATACAAAGTGAGTGGCTTGTCGATAAATTGTCAATTACACATAAAAACACTGACATGAAATTAGTGTATCAAGCAGTGAACCTTAATTTTGGGGAAAGGAGACCAAAGCTCCTCACGTGCTGTAGTACAGGAGACAGATACAAGAAATATAACCCCGTTTGGACCACAGAGGCGTCCTATGGACAAGGAACAGAAAGGAAACTTGAAAATCTCAATATACTGGTACTTTTTATTATATTATATTATATGTGTGATGAGAATCGTAGCAAGGTTTTTTGCGTCAGGCGTAAAAGGAAATCGCACGTATATCTTATTTAAGGCGCATGCATGCTTTAAAAAGCCGTACTTACGTTATTCAATGCGTTATGTATGCTACGAAAAGTCGCAAGTACGCTTTTAAACTTCTTTAAGTCTTTCGTAAACCGAGCGTGCACATATTTTTTTTTCACAGACATCAGTCTGAAAAGGTTACGTCCCATGTGTACTAAATGCATATAAATCAACAACGTTGAAGAAGTGGCGGAAGATGATGTAAGCGCATGTGTGCGGATGCGCTCCCAGAAAAAATCATTTTTTAATTTTCGAAACTCAGCTACGGCCTGTCAGATATGGGCCATGAGGTGTCATCCCGGAGTTGAAAATCTTGTTTGAAAAGAATCCGGCTTAATCATGTAACGTGAGAAAAATCAACTTGGTAAATGAGGAAGGCATAAATTGTAACACAGCACAGCGGTGCAACGACCCGGTAAGCCTGATGAACTCGTACAAAACATGTTTGACACAGTCTCAAACAATTCACTCATCCTTTGTAAATCAATCAACACGTTTTTCCCGAGGCAATGCCTATGTTCAGTTCACATAGCACGTGATTTTTATGACTACATATTGTTATTGTTGGCGCTAGCGCAGATATATTCAAAGTGACACGTCTAAAAAGGTATGTACATTTTTTTCTTCCTCTAATTTTTTTCTCTATTTTCTTTCTGTTTCTGTCGTTCTTCTTTTTCTCTTTTCTTCCGATACATTTATGAGTTATTCATTTTGTGTTTACCACATGTTTTTACTTGTGATAAAAATCCTGCAAATTCGACTGTAGTGTAAACAGTGGAAACTATTTATAGAGAAATAGCTTATGCAACTGCTTTCTCAGTTCTGCGGATTGATAAAAAAAAGAATAATACATCAGAATTTTCATAGTTTTAATTGATTAACTCGGAGTGAAAAACATCGGGAGAGAGACTATGATTATGCTCAAACTGACGTATATATGATTGAATTTCCGCGTGTACATATTCCAATTTTCTGAAATGAACGATAACTATGGAAATAGCCAAATTATGTTTTGTGCAAATGTATTTTTTAATGGGAACATTGTTGATCGCGCAAACAACCTCACACCCATGAAAAAAAGTGTTTTTGGGGACGCATGGTATAGCTATCTGCCCCAGGCCCATCCCCTGTCTATCATCAACATGCATTGTACAAAATTCGAAGAAAATGTTTATTTGAAACTTCCTTAAGATAAGATAAGATAACATATGTTTTTGGACTTCAAAAATTATGCGTCATAAAAATCTGAAAAGGGGAAATGATTCTACCAAAACTGAAAGCAATCAAGTTATTTTTATTTTTATTTGTATCATATGTAATGCTTAATAAATGAACAAAGTTTGAAAGAAATATCTTCATTGTTTTTAAAGAAATATTAGTTTTATTGTCGAAAGCCCGATCGGGCAATGTTACCAGCCTGACCAAAGTAACCGCTTTAGGCGTTTTGGCCAGTTTAGCATATTTTGCACGTGCATGGCATGTGCACCAATATGCACGTGTTAATGAATACTTTTGGCATTACTGACGAAAATCCTACTAGAAAAACACATATCATCGTTAAATTGGCACAAGAGCAACGCGCCCGGGCTGTCGGAATTATACAACAAAATTCAAAATCGGTCAATTCAATGAATTGTACTTTGGTTAAATTTCGAAAAAAGAGCGCAGATGGTAGATAACCAACGAGTGAAGGTTCTTATAAACAGAAATAAGATTACAAATGGAAATAACCATCAAATAACAGTTACAAACAAATAACATCAAAAGTCTATTGAAATTGTAAAAACAATAACACATGTGCTGTAAATGTGTCCCAGCTGGCAACATTCCGACAGCTCTATCTCATTGCTCTTGTGTCAATTTCACCATAATATGTGTTTTTCTAGTTGGACTTTCGTCAGTAATGCCAAAATTGTAAACGAACACGAGAATGCTGGTGCACATGCGCCGCACGTGCAAAATATCCAATATTAGGCAAAACGCCTAATGCGGTTACTTTGGCCATGAGTCACCGAATATAAATTATAATTAGCTGCAGTACCTATTTAAATGTCGGTATGTGAAATTTCGTGTAAATACCTGCATTATTGACAAAATAGTAATACAAATATAACCTGACCGATTAGGAATTTTGTTGAGTGTAGAAGTGAAAACAGTTCAGTTTTTTTTTTTTTTTTTTTTTGTAAGTTTGGTCGTGAGTCTTTCTACCGATTGCCAAGCCTTTTGTATAAGTGTTGTTCCAATGAAAACAAGTGTTTTAAAATAACTTTGATAGTTTTAATTGCAAGTGAGACATTTATGTTTAACAAAGTCTTATTTCTTTTTTAGGTTGTGTCTTTGTGGCAGAGATAAAGTGGTGTATATAAGATCATAGATGGGTCCACGTGGTTTCAGATTTCTACTGTAGGGTAAAAAGGTGCGTATGTTGTCTTACTTTCTGTGTTTGAAATTTCTAAAGGCAACACTACGATAAATATTTGTTTCTGTTCTTACACACCCCTTTCTGTATTTCATATCCTTAGTAAGGTAAACGAAAATCTAGATAATGATATAAAATGAATGACCGACGTTCAACTAAATTAATATTTGACCAATATTTGATTTTTAGCTCATCTGATTTTTGGGAAAAAAATGATGAGTTATTATCATCACCTGATCGGCGTCGGCGTTGCCAGGTTAAGTTTTATGTTTAGGTCAGCTTTTCTCCTAAACTATAAAAGGTATTGCTTTGAAACTTGCAACACTTGTTCACCATCAATAGCTGACCCTGTATAGCAAGAAACCTAACTCTATCCTGCTTTTTGCAAGAATTACGGCCCCTTTTGGATTTAGAAAATATCAGATTTCTTGGTTAAGTTTTATGTTTAGGTCAACTTTTCTCCTAAACCACCAAAGCTATTGCTTTGAAATTTGCAACAGTTGTTCACCATCATAAGCTGACCCTGTACATTAATAAACATAACTCTGCCCTGCTTTTTGCAAGAATTATGACCCTTTTTGGACTTAGAAAATCATGGGTAGGACAATTATACAAAAAAATCAACAAAAAAGTTGGTTGTCGAGGCGTTGCCATGGAAGTAAATACTTTAGAATAGTTTTAAATACAAAATGAGATAAGCCCACGCGCTTAGCTCGATAGGGAGAGCGTAGGTTTACGGATCGCCGGGTCGTGACGGGGGCGTATGTTCTCAATGACGATTTCAAATTTTGATGAAAGACATTGTGTCTAAAATCATCCGTCCTCCACCTCTGATTCATGTAGGCAAGTTGACAGTTATTTGCTAAGAACAGGGTTGCACTGATCATAATCCAGGAACACTGGTAAGGTTAACTGAAATACTGTTGAAAAAAGGCGTTAAACCCATAACAAAAAAGAAGAGCTATTTAGGAAGAGCAACATTATGTTTTCTTGCTATGTAGGTGGTGCTCAAGTGACAAAGTTCAAGATCAAAGAAACAGATCACGGGTGGATGTGTTTTTCAAATATGGAATATTAAATGTATGTATTTTACCACTTTTTATCTGGATTTTTAACGCAAAACTGATTTATATTTGCTTCAGTTCGTGCACATGTCTTTCTGTATTTTACACAATTATCAGTGTTACAATGGAAACGTACATCTACATTCTGATATAGGTGCTATAAATGAATGGCCGATTCTTTAATATTGTTCATGGATTGCCTTCTTTGATTTTGAGTCATTTGTCTAATAAAAGTGATGTTGCCATGAATACGTGTTTTATGAAACAGTTGTATGGCAAGTGAGTCATTCAAGTTTAACAAAATCATGTTTTTATCCCCCGACGAAAGTAGGAGGGATATAGTTTTGGCGTTGTCCGTCCGTCCGTCCTTCCGTCCGTCTTTCCATCCGTCCGGAGCCATATCTAGGAACTAGTTGGGAATATATATATAAAACTTGATATACATGTTCACTACTATGAGTTTTTGCGGCCCGCCAAGTGTAACAAACTTATCATTTGGTAGAATTTCATTAAATTTCTTTCATTCTTTTCCGTGAACATTTATTGTAAACATGTGAAGTTGTGTACCCACACCTGGTCACTCCCTTACCTTGATCACACCCCTCCCCCTCCCAACCCCCTCCAAAAAAAAACATACCTTATTTTAGATTCTTTTTTTTACAAACGTCATATACATGTTCACCACTATGAGGTTATGGGGCCCATCAAGTTTCAGTCATAATGACAAAGTAACACCAGAGTTATGGCCCTTAGAAGTTGCTAGTGTTACTGTATAGGGTACTGTAAATATGGCAATTTCTGCATCATAACTTTTGATACATTTGACCTAGAACTATGAAACTTAAATAGAATTTAGAACACTATAATGTAGTTGTGCACACACAATTTCATACGGATTTCTTTTGTAACTTCAGAGTTATTGCCCTTTAATTATCTAAAAATCCAAATATTTGTACATAACAAACTTACTATTTGGCAGAATTTCATTAAATTTCTTTCATTTCTTTTCCCTGAACATTTATTATTAACGTGTGAAGTTGTTCACCCACACCTGGTCACCCACTTGCCTTGGTCACACCCCATCCCCGTCCAAACACCCCTTCCCCCCTACACACCCCTAAAACATTTTTAGCTCCACTATTCGGAGAATAGGGGAGGGTGGGGGCTATACTACTCACCCGGCGTCGGCGTCGGCGTGACCCTTCTTGGTTAAAGTCTTTCGGCAACCTTTGTTTTTCTGTCATATCTTTGTTACTATTGCTTATATCTTACTGTAACTTCACATAAACATTGTCCAGTATACAAGCAATGTATGAGTAGGAGCTGAGCCCATTATACACAAGGTCAAGGTCTTATACTTAGGTTATTTTTAAGATTAAAGTTTTTCGGCAACCTTTGTTTTTCTGTCATAACTTTGTTACTTTTGCTTATATCTTACTGTAAGTTCTCATAAACATTATCCAGCATGCAAACATAGTATATGCAGGGGCTAGGCCTATTATACCCAAGGTCAAGGTCACAAAGAAGTTATACTTGGAATTATTTTCATGTTAATTTTTTTCGAAAGCTTTATTAATAGACAAATCTTTGGTACTCTAAAAGATAATGACTTGAAATTAAAAATATTTGTTTATAATCATCATCTGCATGTGTGGTTACATACCCCATAACTCTGATTGTATTTTTGATAGAATTATGCCCCTTTTGTACTTAAACTTTTTTTGCAATCTTTGATTTCTTGATGTTACTTTAATGCAATATAAGATAAAACTTAAATGTATCTATATCACCATCATCTGCATGTGTGATAACAATCCCCATAACTCTGATTTGTATTTTTGACCAAATTATGCCCATTTTATACTTTAATTCTTTTAACAAATTTCGATTTCTGGACATAACTTTGGTACTATATAAGATAATGACTTGAAACTCAAAATATATCTTTATCATCATCATCTGCATTTGTTGTAACAATCATAATGCCTCTAATTTGTGTATTTGATGGAATTATGCCCCTTGGTGTATCTTCCTGTTATAGAAGAGGTCTTTTATTCAGACAAATATTCATTTTACTGTCAAATCCCCAAATGGTGGAGCGCGCTGTCTTACGGACAGCTCTAGTTTTTTATGCCTTATTTTAGAATTTTTTTTCAAACCTTCCATGGGGGCCTCCGTGGCCGAGTGGTTAAGGTCGCTGACTTCAAATCACTTGCCCCTCATCGATGTGGGTTCGAGCCTCACTCGGGGCGTTGAATTCTTCATGTGAGGAAGCCATCCAGCTGGCTTACGGAAGGTCGGTGGTTCTACCCAGGTGCCCGCTCGTGATGAAATAATGCACGGAGGGGCACCTGGGGTCTTCCTCCACCATTAAAGCTGGAAAGTCGCCATATGACCTATCATGTGTCGGTGCGACGTTAAATCCAAAAAAAAAAAAAAAAAAAAAAAAAACCTTCCATGAATATTTATCAACATGCAAGTTGCACCAATCCCCCACCTCGCATTTCAATTAACTGCATTTAATTTTAAAAGCTAAGCTTATTACAGTAACATCCCATTTAAAATAAATTCTTTAGTCAGGATCAAAGTATCCTACATTTATTATGTAAATTGATTTTGACTAATGAAATTATTATTAACATCCCGAACTTTTTTTCCGATATATTTTTTGCTATTCCTCACCACAAACCCTTTCGGCGGGGGATACCAATTCATTGAATTTGCTTGTTTTTCTTGCATTTTAAGTTGTGTTTTAGTGGCAAAGATCAAGCACAACATACAGATCATGGACAAAGGTGTTGTTAGATCTGGAGCACATACGGTATGCGTATTTTCCTATTTTCTTTGTCTAGACTTTCTGAAAGCAACACTAGAATTATGTCTCCCCCCTCAAGGGGAGATATATTGTTTTTGCCCTGTCCGTCCGTCCGTACGTCACACTTCATTTTCGAGCAATAACTGAAGAACCATTTAACCTAGAACCTTCAAACTTAATAGGGTGTAGGGCTGCTGGAGTATACGACCCCTATTGTTTTTGGGGTCACTCAGTCAAAGGTCAATGTTACAGGGGCCTGAACATTGAAAACCATTTCCGATCAATAACTAGAGAACCACTTGACTCAGAATGTTGAAACTTCACAGGATGATTGTTCATGAAGAGTAGATGACTCCTATTGATTTTGGGGTCACTCCGTCAAAGGTCAAGGTCACAGGGGCCTGAACATTGAAAACCATTTCCGATCAATAACTAGAGAACCACTTAATCAAGAATGTTGAAACTTCACAGGATGATTGTTCATGAAGAGTAGATGACCCCTATTGATTTTATGATCACTTTGTCAAAGGTCAAGGTCACAGGGGCCTGAACACTGAAAACCATTTCCGATCAATAACTAGAGAATCACTTGACCCAGAATATTGAAACTTCATAGGATGATTGGTCATGAAGAGTAGATGATTCCTATTGATTTTGGGATCACTTTGTCAAAGGTCAAGGTCACAGGGGCATGAACATTGAAAACCATTTCCGATCAATAACTAGAGAACCACTTGACCCAGAATGTTAAAACTTCATAGAATGATTGGTCATGAAGAGTTATTGACTCCTATTGTTTTTGGGGCCATTCCGTCAAAGGTCAAGGTCACATGGGCCTGAACATTGAAAACCATTTCCGATCAATAACTAGAGAACCACTTGACTCAGAATGTTGAAACTTCACAGAATGATTGTTCATGAAGAGTAGATGACCCCTATTGATTTTGGGGTCACTCTGTCAAAGGTCAAGGTCACAGGGGCCTGAACATTGAAAACCATTTCCGATCAATAACTAGAGAACCACATGATCCATAATGTTGAAACTTCATAGGATGATTGAACATGCAAAGTAGATGACCCCTACTGATTTTGGGGTCAGTCTGTTAAAGGTCAAGGTCACAGGGGCCTGGTCATGTAAAATCATTTCTGGAGAATAACTTGAGAACCACTTGATCCAGAATGTTGAAACTTCATAGGATGATTGGTCATGAAGAGTAGATGACCCCTATTGATTTTGGGGTCACTCCATCAAAAGTCAAGGTCACAGGGGCATGAACATTGAAAACTATTTCCGATCAATAGCTAGAGAACCACCTGACCCAGAATGTTGAAACTTCATAGGATGATTGGTCATGAAGAATAGATGACCCCTATTGATTTTGGGATCACTCCGTCAAAGGTCAAGGCCACAGGGGCCTGAACATTGAAAACCATTTCCGGTCAGTAACTTGAGAACCACTCGACCCAAAATGTTGAAACTTCATAGGATGATTGAACATGCAGAGTAGATGATCCCTATTGATTTTGGGGTCAGTCTGTTAAAGGTCAAGGTCACAGGGGCCTGGTCATGTAAAATCATTTCTGGAGAATAACTTGAGAACCACTTGACCTAGAATGTTGAAACTTAATAGGATGATTGGACATGCAGAGTAAATGATCCCTATTTATTTTGAGGTCACTTGATCAAAGGCCAGGGTCACAGGAGCCTGAACAGTGACTTGAGAACCACTAGGCCAATAGTGTTGAAATTTAGCGGGATCACTGGACTTGCCAAGTAGATGATCCCTATTGCAGCCAACCATCAGTGTCTCTTTGACTTTCACTCCTGGCCTCTATTGACTTCTTTCTTGCCTATAGGACTGCATTGGGGGAGACATGTGCTTTTTTACAAGAGCAATTTCTAGTTAGTATTTGTTTCTGTTCTTAAGCATGCCTTTTTGTGCCCCCATGCGTGGTGGAGGCATATAGATTTGGTTTTGCCCGTCCGTGCGTCCGTGCGTCAGTCTGAAGTTCGTGATGCGCCTAGTTAAAAAAGTATTTGATATAAATTGATGAAACCTTGTCTTTATCATGATATGAACTTGCGCACCTCCTATTTTTATGCCCTCAGCAACTACTGATGCGGGAGGCATATAGTGATTGTCCTATCCGTCCGTCCGTTCGTTAGTCTGTTCGTCCGTCCGTCCGTCCGTCCGTACAAGGTTAACCAAATGGGACCGTTTCGTCTAGCATCAATACCCCTTACTAGAATTACTTGATACTAATGCAGATGAAACCTGTGACCATTCCTCATCTTCAGACATCACCTGACCTGAGTTTGACCTTGACCTTGAACTTGACCTCGTGTTAGACTTAGGTTGCTTTGTATCGACAAGGATGCCATCGGGGGCATCGAGCGTTTATTGAGCGCAGCTTCTTGCTCGTCTGGCTCCGCCCCCTATTTTTAGAGTTATGACCCCTGAAATAGTCAACAATGCACATTTTCACCTTGTGACACTCCTAGCTCAAAAGTATTTGATAAAGATTCATGAAACCTTGCATGAGTCTTAATCATGATATGAACTTGTGCACCTTCTATTTTTAATCCCCCGCCACAAGTGGTGGGGGTTATAGGAATGGTCTCCGTCCGTCCGTCCTTCCGCCCTTCCGTCCGCCCTTCCGCCTGTCCGTAACACTTTCGTGTCCGCTCCATATTTCCTAAACCCCTTGAAGGATTTTCATGAAACATGGGTCAATGATCACCTCATCAAGACGATGTGCAGAACCCATAAGCCAGCCTTGTCGGCTCAAAGTCAAGGCTACAACTCAAGGTCAAATGTTTGAGCTTTTCACTTTGTGTCGGCTTTATATCTCCTTAACCCCTTGAAAGAGTTTTATAAAACTTGGGTGAAATGATCACCTCATCAAGACGATGTGCAGAACCCATGAGTCAGCCATGCCGGCTCAAGGTCAAGGTCACAACTTAGGGTGAATCGTTTGAGCCTTCTATTTTGTATCCGCTCTTTATCTCCTAAACCCATTGAAAGATTTTCATCAAACCTGGGCCAAATGATTACTTCATCAAAGCAATGGGCAGAATTTATGAGTCAGCCATGCTGGCTCAAGGTCAACGTCACAACAGAAGGTCAAAGGTTTGAGCCTTTCAATTTGTGTCTGCTTTGTATCTCCTAATTCCCTTGAAGGATTCATATGAAACTAGGGTCAAATGATCACCTCAAGGCAATGTACAGAACTCATAAATCAGCCATGCCGGATGAAGGTCAAGGTCACAAGGTTTTAGCCTTCCATTTCGTGTCCGCTCTCTATCTCTTAAGCCCCTTGAAGAACTTTTATAAAACTTTGGTCAAATGATTACCTCATTAAAACTATGCGCAGAACTTATGCGTCAGCCATATCGGCTCAAGGTCAAGATCACAACTTAGGGTGAAAGGTTTGAGCCTTCCATTTTGTGTCCACTCTGTATCTCCTAAACCCCTTGAGGAGGATTTTCATCAGACTTGGGTCAAATGATCACCTCATCAAGAAATGAGTCAGCCATGTCAGCTCAAGGTCAAGGCGAAGTCATCAACATTAACCACTGGGCCACGGCATCATTCTTGTGTTATAACGGGAGAAGTAGTAAAAATACCATTTATTCCTAATTAGCTATATTTTATTAATAAATAACCCGGTAAACCATTTTATTTTGCTTACCTTTTAATTAAAAAATTAAGAGTGTAACACGGACTTTTTTCTTCGCAGAATTTAAGACTGCATTGTCTGTAACTAAATTTTACACCGGTGCAAAGTTTCATAATTTTTCAATTTGTCGTTTGTTGCACAAGTACATGTGTCTAGAAGATATTGTTTTATATAAATAATCTTGCTATCTATATGTTTTGCTTTCTGATTGCCTTATGCAATAGGATCGAGCGCAATGAGATGTTTAAGTTAAATAATGAATTCATGAAGGAAAAAGAACACCTTTGGAATTCACTGGTACAAAAGGAGAAAGAAGTCGACGAACTTCGAACAAGGTAACATGTTTATCTTTGCATTTTTTTTTTGAGAAACTGAAGCAGAGATATGTTTCCATGGCTTTGTACAGAAAAGTGTCAATGGTTATCACGATAGTTCAACAACTAGGTAGAATTCCGCGTCTTGGATTATGACCAATAAATGGAATTGTTGCTACGCGTGATCAATATGTAATACCTAAAGAATGATGGTAGGAATGCAAATGAAATATTGACGGCAATTAATGTATAATTCATGAATCTATTAATAGCGTTGATTATTACGTGACTGCTTATATTAATCGCCTGTCCATAGTTTGAGATCGGTCTAAAGTTCAGCACTAGTTTTTTGCTGGACGAAAGCTAAAACTTGAAGAAAAATGTTAAAAAGTTATCTGATGTCCTGTACTATAGTAAAGTATTTATTGAATGTCTTGCCAAGCAATAGTTTTTAGAAAAGTCAAACGGATATTAAATACATCAGTAAATAAAATAAAATTGTAATTCATCAGAAATTACTTCTCTTTTAGACTTCTAGATAACATGACGACATTGATACTTTCTTTCCTTAAAGATTGAGTCGAGTTGCCTCTGAACGTCTCACAGATAATAACCCGAACGTAGCTGACCTTAGCGATCAAAATCGTCCGGTGAAAATAGCAGACAGATATACTGAGGTTTACAGTAATGAATGGAGTGATGCTTTTGAAGATCTAGTGGCAACTGGGGATAGAACTGAGCAGGAAGCAATAAAAATTCTGCTGGAGTTTATCGAGGTAGGAAACAGATTGCCGGTTTCTTTTCATTTTCTTATAAGTTTAAAACGATAATTAATAACAGTAATCTGCACGATATAGAGATATCGTTTTAAACCGCATTTCTATCCAGTTACGTGTTGCACGATATCTGCAAAGGTAGGGGTTAGATGCACACTGTTAATACTTCTTTATATTTTCATTATTTAGCTTGCTTCATTTTGACATTGCGTTTTCTTCATCATAACGTGCGTCAGCTTCATTTGTGAGTTCTTTGTCTGAGTGAACGAATAATACTTTTAGTTTGCTTCATGGCATTCTATGCGTCTTTGAGATTTGCAACCATCTTGAACTGTCGTGTTGGGGCCGTCAAAAGTAGTCCCGAAACGAAGCGCATTGTAATTGTTGTTACCTTGTGCTCATGTAGTCGATTCAGTGTTGTTTAAAATAGAGCTCTACATGAAGTGATGTTGGAGGCAAGAGAGATTCTGTACACTTAACTTCTTTTTTTCTAACGCACAGATCAAACAAACTGGGTCTCTTTTTATTTTGGTTGAGATGTCTAAATGGATTTTGTCAGTGCGTTGTTCACTCTCCCTTAACTGAATTAAGTAGTAACTTTTTGCAGGGTCATAGAAATATATCAAAGCGTTTCTTTAAGTACTTTCTATAGTCGGCGACAAATGTTAACGAGTGAGTAACATTGGGACTCAAATCCTCTACCTAAGCTAACGGACTAATTAATAGACGAATTCTCCAAAACATGTACAACACACTTTTATACAACCAAAATGTTAATCTCTGCTCTAAGGAAAGTTTCAATTATTTTACAGAATATCTACAACATGTGTCTTAATATTTCTACAAATAATGCAAAGGACTTGAATACAAATATTCTATTGTTCACTGGTCATATCTTCAGAGGAGCTGATATGAAGGTAAGATTAAACATATACATACCCATAAAATGCAAAATCAAATTGCGCAATGTATGCCTTATATCAACATATGAAAATGTTAAATGAGTCCTTTTGTACATGGTCAACTGATAAACAGACATTGAAACTAAGATTGAAAAATCAACAAGAGAGGTCAATGATAGAGTTAATATTTTGAACACTCTTCAGATTAAATTTAAATGTCATTTGTGAAATATTTTGCAGAGATAGTTTATCAGAATTTTTTTTTAGATATCTACCAACCTTTCAAGCGCTATGAAGCCATTTAAAGATGAAAGAAAACTAATGTATAAAGAATTCCTGCCAACATTATGCACGGTAATGTATTATTTGGTGTTTAAAAATTATTGTAAGTTAAATAGTTTTTCAGTACTTCTGATGTCCGTTTCACTTTTGTTTGCTATTGCTTCATTTGTGAACGATGTCTTATTACGTACATTAGGTTACAGTAATTATTGTACAATGTATCATAAGTTGTTACTGATAATGATTATTATTGTTATTATTATCATTATTATATCATTTTATTAGTATTTTGGTTATGGAGATAATGGTGTTAGTGATGATGTTGATGATACTAAAGTTGAAAATGATGATACTTTTGCGATGATTTTATCTGCCATAAGGCTATGAGCTGTCATACTGCAAAAATGATCAAATTGCTCTAGAGAATTTTGAAGTTGACGAAAGAAACATTGGATTTTGAAACTACAGGTTGATTACTGGCAAAAATATAAAATATTTGTGGTCTGGCAATGAACATAGCTGTATCCGATACAAAGGGCAAACGATAAGTTTACTTCTGAAATCCTGTTGCAATGTCCTGAGTATTTATATCTGAGTTTATAATGAATACGGCTTTTTTACCGGTTCTATTTAAATGCTTTTATTCAAGGAAACGAACAAACTTAGAGATATAAAACTGGTGAAGAAGAAGGACAGAACAAAAAAGCTTCAGAAATACCTTGATACTGCTACAGAACTTTGTTGGCTTATGTGTATTCAAGACCCACCAGTGCATCTATACACAGATTGTAAACAGGGACATAAATTTGATGAAAATAACTTCAGTGCGTTTACAGTGCGAGGTACAACGGTCGATTATTTAGTTTGGCCAGCTCTACATTTGTGCCAAAATGGACCAATTTTGAAGAAAGGAGTAGCACAAGCTAAGGCAACAAACAAAGAAAACCGTCAGAAAATAAAACCAAACTCTAGCAGGAACTCTGAAAGTCAGTGCCATGACCAAAATGCACAATCACTTTCATTTTAAATTATTATAAATTCTAGATCTTCTGATTACCTTTACCTCATTAAATTATTTGAAGGAAATAGTGATATATCTTTTTCATCTTTTGGTGAACTTTGTTCCTGCCAGTATATAAATAGAACGCCGCTTTTACATTTTTACATTGACATTGTTAACTTGAAAAACCCAACAAACAAATAGCTATAACAAAGGAATTTTTCACATGTATACTACTTATTATGACATTTATAGAAAAGCAATGGGTTGATTGGTGTTTCACATCTCGATATACAACTACCCAATATATACAAATGAAAACACTTTTTTTGCAGACTGCATAATATGATTATCTAGCGTGCCGTTTGCGTTCAAATGAGCGGACAAAACATTTAAATATTTAATTTTTTTATTTGCAAATCTGTTGTGTAAAGTTGGTTGTTTCTATACAGAATAGAACCAATAACACATTTTAAAAATGTTCTCCCGTCTGTATTGTGAACCAGCTATGTCGTCTAAACATTGATAAGGAGACATCTTGTTATTACTGGTAACTGTGCTAACAATGTTTTATGTACTCCTGTATACTTAATTATTATAAGCTGTGCGAGTCACGTATTCATTCAATTCTTACTTCTGAACCACATCAATCGCTATTACGTGCAACATTGTTGAACTTTATAAGTTGTAATATTGAAAGATATTTGTACTGGGCGTAATATATACAGACCATATTGACAGAGTAGTCTTAGTTATCAAATTTCAGAATAAAACAGGACCGTACAACAGATTTAAAAAAAAGGTGTACAGTCACATGTATGCAGTCTTCCTTTAAAAAATAGTGTTTGGTAAATTATTTCATTTATTTCTATTTGCGTTCGGATTGTAGCATATCCTTATCTTATGTCCGTAAAATCTGTGGGCGGAGACAGCTTAAGTACGATTGCGTGTATTGTGCCACTTTGGTAAGGGAGAAAACTTCATCGGCCTACGAGCAGTATTTCCATGGAGTTACATCCACATATAATGTACGAGAGGTGTTCGAAAAGAATTGCTTATTTTTATTTAGAACGTTCAGAACGTAAGTTATCACAAATGTCTTTATTTCATGTCCTCAAAATGCTTCCTATGACTAGAAATGCACAATTTCAGGCGATGAATCCACGTCCGGAATGCGTCACGGTACGCTGATTTAGGCATACTAGTAGCAAAGGCCATTTATGGCCAAAATGCCAAATAAAGGAAAAAACTCGCAAAGAATTGATTTTTTGTGTAAGTATTATACAAGATGTATGCAACAACATATAAAAAGTATAGAAAAGTATCATGATGCAAAATGTCTATTTTTGGGGTTAAAATGTTTAAAATATTAATGGAACTGCGGATTTCTGGAATCGGCTTATAAAAACTGATTTATGGATCTTACGAGGTCCAACTTTGGCACTACATTAGATTACTATATTGTGCAAAATGTAAACAAATTAGAAATTTAGAAGAAAACAAAATGGCGTCCTAAATCCAATATGGCCGCCATAAAATCGACATTTAAACCAGAATTGTCGTTGATTTTATGTCAAATTGTCTCATTTACATCTCTTTTACATATAATAAGCTGGTTATTGTTAGTAACAGTATGTAGTTTACCTAAGATGGAAAACATACTGCCAGCAGATTTAATACGAGGCAATAGTGAAGTATACAGATAAAATTGCCGAGTCATTCGGCAGTAGAAATTGTTGTAAAGCAGCGATAACTTCCTTATTTATTAGCAAAATATATGAGTATGGGTACTTTTCTTTCTCAGTAATATCAATTCCCATATGATAATCATAGTTTTGAGGCAACATTACATTAAAAGGTGTTTTCAGTTAATTTTCTTTTTCATTAAATAGGAAAATGGCACGAAAAATATGGTAGATTCAAATAGTCCTCAGCCTTTTTCTTCCTTTTTTTGTTCTGTAGAGCTATTTTCCTTATATTTTGCAACTATTTTTCTGAAATGACATAAATTACTATGCTTGACATGTAGGTAGCATTTTCATAATGAAATAATAACATGACAGAATTTGTCATGGAAACATATCATACTCCACCACTACAACCTGGGGTCTCATTTTCAGCTGATTTTGCAATTTGTGTGTTTGACTGAAAATATTTTTCTTGCATCAAACATAACCCCCGCTTTTCTTTTGATTTTTATTCAGCACTGATAATATTCTTCAAGAAAATGTAAGTTACTGACATTCTAAATTGGTCCTGATGTGTGCTACAGCCATTGGAAATATGTCAATTGTATTTAGTATAAAGATGAACAGCTATTTAATGTGTTATAACCTTATGAACGACTTGGGTTAATAACAGTCATAGCTGGATCTCAGCATCACACAATATGTTAAATACAATCGTATAGTCAAAGAGAACCAACTATTTGTTGGATCAAGTACTCGTGTATTCAATGTAAAATATGTTCGAATTTGGACCAATCAGAAACAAGTTCCATTAATAGCACCAGTCAAAGCACACCTCTGCTAGGGTGTAGATAAGTAGATGAATTACAATGTCATTGAAGTCATTCTGTATCCACACATCAAGGATTCAACTTATAATTTATCCTAGTACCTTGAAAAAAAAGCTGTTGCAGCTACACTGTTAGGGCAGATAAATTATATAAAAAAGACGTTTGAGACTAAAGAAGAGTTGAAGTATTGTAACTAGGTTTCGAGTGTAAAGACCAGCGCATAGAAATTAAACCTTTACGGGATAGACAATAGCAAATACAGGCTGATCATCAGAAATCTGAGACAGAGACGTTTGGTTTGGTATCTTCTGAATCAGTAAGAGAACGAGGTTCAACGTTATCAGCGAAGTACAGCCAATGCATTGGGGGTCATTTTAATGCTGTATTTTATAGCATATAAGCGCTGAGCATCCAGGAGTTAGGGCAGTCATATTGAGTTGCAGCTTCATGTAAGAGAACACCGGTAATCTTCTGAATCAGGAAGAGAACGAGGTTCAACGTTATCGGCGGAGTACATCCAATGCATTGGGGGTCATTTTAATTCTGTATTTTATAGCATATAAGCGCTGAGCATCCAGGAGTTAGGGCAATCATATTGAGTTGCAGCTTCGTGTAAGAGAACACCGGCTGAACATCTATGCGAAAGGACACTTGTATGTTGCAGATTCAAAGACATTGGCTGACAGGAACTTCAAAACAGTCAAACACAGTATTCCCAGCCTATAGGCGTTTGAGCTGATTATCATTAGTTGAAGGTTGTTAGTTTGAAACATTGAGTGATTCGCCTGATCCCTGAAATCATTACAGTCATGAATCATTTAGGCGAGATAGCCAGAGAAAAAAAATATTTATAAGGTACTGTATATGGTCTCACCAGCTTTACGTTTTAACATAGGACAGTCACCGTAGCAATTGGACCCATTACATTGTTCTAGATACTAAAGGCGTAAGCATTTTCCTGTGCCATATAACTCGTATCCTGATATTTACATATGCTATGTGGAAGTGTTGTTATGATATAGATTTCTATGCTGTTGCGAATCGTACTTTAGTAAAATGTATTCAATTAATGTTTTTGTTAAAGGTTATGACACACTTAATAGCTGTTCTTTTTTTATTCTTTATAAAATTCACATATTCCCAATGACTGCAGCGCACATCAGGACCTATTTTAAATGTCTGTAACTTATATTTTCTTGCAATTATATTGTCAATACTGAATAAAATGAAAAAGGAAAGCAGGGGTCATGCTTGATGCAGAAACAATATTTTCAGTCAAACACACAAACTGCAAAATTAGCTAAACAATGAGATCCCTCAAGTGGTAGTGTATGATCTACGTCAACATGACACATTATGTAGTGTTATTATTTTATTATGAAAATGCTACCTACATGTCAGGCATAGATCTATCATTTGATTTCAGCAAATATTGCAAAGAAAATAAGGAAAATAGCTCTAAAGAGCAAAAAATGAGGACTATGTGAATCCGCCATTACGCGACTACGATTTATTGACCATTTTCCTATTAAGTGCCTGAATGCCTATAAGAAAAACTTTTTTCTCTAAGATTGTGCCAGTTTCATTTGAAATGTACATACAACCTAAATACAAAGTTTTAGTTTATACCAACAATTTCTAAGGATTTATGGCAATTTCAGTAACGTGGAGAACTCGTCAAATTTTGGCAAAAATAGCTGTCACAACATAATTTTCAATCAGTTATCATATCTGTAGCCTACTTTCGCCCTGTTTTGTCATTTTCTACTGTGATCTGCTACACTGTCAGGGCAAATTACACATTTAAACTGTAAAATATGTTCAACTGTACCTCTGACTACTAGAAATTAGCAATCGTTTTAGGATACCAAAATGCAGTTTTGAGAAGTACTGTGCATACACACAAATACATTTAAAATGTGGTCTTTTTGTGTTTATCAATATTTAAAGCAAAATTGCAATAAATTTGCCATCTTCTATCAAATTCTAGTCAAAGTAGACCTTTTCCATCCTCATCTGGCCAGATTTCAATTTTTACCAATGTACCCTTGTATGTTACAGCACACTAAATAGCTGTTCTTCGTTATTCTATATAAAATTGTTATATTTCCAATGGCACACATCAGGACCTACTTTAAATGTCTGTATCTTACATTCTCTTGATGAATATTGTCAGTGCTGAATAAAAATCAGAAAAAATGGGGGTCATGTTTGATGCAAGAAAAATATTTTCAGGCAAACCATTTTTAGGGGCATTTTCTTATTCGGGGTCTGTATTGTCTAAATGACCCCGTGGCGGCCATCTTGGAATTGAGAAGCCATCTTGAATTTGTTTAAGACTGAAGTTTGTGTGTTTTGAAATAAAATGTGTGTATCTTCTATGATGCTGGTCATTTTTCACACTATTTGAACTTATGTTGTGACATACTTAAACGGTTTTCCTGTGAAATGAGAATTTAATGGCGACCATCTTGGATTTTGGCGGCCATATTGGATTTTTTTTTATTGTTTAATGCTTTCACCAAAAAACAATTCTTTGCGAGTTTTTTCCCCTTTTTTCATAAATGGCCTTTACTATAGTAAGGTACTTGTAAACGGCAGATCCAACCGATATCTCCGTCCGGCGAAGAAGGTTTTCAGTTTCGCAAAAAGGAAGAAGTCACAAGGGGCAAGGTCTGGTGTATATGGAGGGTGTGGTAAAGCTGTTACCTTCTCTTCTTGCAAAAATGTAACAATGGCAGACGTATGGGCTGGGGCGTTATCATGTAGAAATCGGTCATGTTTGAAACTCGTGACTGGGCACTGTTTCTGATAGTATTCTTTCAATTTCTTCAATACCACATCTTTGTAGTATTTTTGTAACGCTTTTGCCCTTTTTCACTGGCACCTGTATAGTAACGCCTTCACCAGAGAAGAAGATTGCATACAAAACATTCTTTGCACTTAACTTGCGATTAGCAATTACTGCTCTTTTGCTGTTTTTGGTGGCCAAGATTTTATTGCTAACCTTCCTAACAGGTTCAAAATAATAAACCCAAGTTTCATCGTCAGTGACCATGGTGACTACGTTTGCAAATTTCTTTTCATCATACATGTATATATTTTGAGGAATTTTTTGGCTATTTTAACTCTTTGCTTCTTTTCACCATCACTTAACATGAGGCACCCGCCTTGCAGAAATCTTCCTAACATTAAAGATATTCTTTATAATGTAATGAACTCTTAATAGTGAGATGCCAACCATTCGTGCTATATCAGGTACTGTATACCTAACATCTCTTTAAACAATTTCTTTAACTTTTGATACATTTTCGTCACAAGATGCACACTTTGGCCTTCTTGATTTGGGTGCATTTTCGATCGACTCTAACCTAGAAGCAAATTTCTTTTTCCATCTAAGAACCGTGTCATCAGACACATTAGCAGATCCGTAAACAGCAGAAATTTTTGCAAGTATTTGTTTGAAAGAACAACCTATCTTAGAGAGTATTTCCTCCTTCATTGCAACACATTTACCAACCATTTTTACTACAGTAGTCAACGATTCCGTGTATTCAAATGGAAAATTATCTATCTTTCAATAAGATTTTGCGGCACATTTACACAAGTTTTAGATAGTGCTATACAGGTATTATATTGATTTGTTTCAAGTTCCACGTGGATATCGAGCAACGACACAATAAGCAATTCTTTTCGAACACCCAACATATATACAAATATTAAATTCTGTGAGCTGAAGCCTATCAACACTTTTAAAATGGCCGTTTGCGTTCGTCCTAGCCAGTAAAAACTCAAATGCCCGAATCAATAGTTCATTTAAATCTGATATCATAGCGATAATCTTTGACAAATTTTTTTTATATTTAATTTTTGTGTGTTAAGGAATGTATTATCGTAGCTTTTCGTTTGCCAAAAGGGTTTTTGATTCACGGGAAAGGGAAAGGTAGGGGGCAAGAAACGCTTTATAAAAAATTTTTCCAGTTTTCGATTTAGCTTGGAGGTTCCATCTTTTCCACCCCGTCTATAAAAAAGGCTAAATCAACCCACCCTGCAACTTTTTCATTTTTGTATGTTGAGCGCCCTTTGGATTTTCCATTTTTTCAATTTTTTAAATTACCACAACAGCAGAGCCATGCGCAGCCCCCAAAAAAAAAACACTCGTGTTGTTGTTTTTTCCGGTAAAATTTCGGGATCATGGGTCAGTTTAATTCTCGACCCGGTAAGAAAGAAGGGATGTTGCACTTTTAAAAACCGCTAAGGACAAACTAAATCATCTATATACATTTAACCTTTTCTCACTAAAATTTTTCCCTTTTTAGATTTTAGAGTCCCATGGCGCAATTTCTTACACCTCGTGAACGACCGTACATCGAATCTGCTTTTAAATTTTATTTCATATTTGTGTTAATTTTTTTAAAAGGATCTCAAATAATTATATTATTTTAATTTTGAATGAAATCTGAAAACTTCCATTTTTGGCCCGCATTTAGGTTGTTTTTAATATTTTTTCGCTGAAAAACGAAATTTGGGGATCTAGCAGTTTGCAACACTTCAGGTTCACGAACAAAAAAATTTGTTACACTTTAAAACTTTACCGCACGTTCTGATTAATAACATATAGATATATTCTTTAGAAAACATAGCCAAAATAAACAATTAACAAATTTGAATATTTTCTATATGGTATATTTAAATAAAAACTTATTAAAACCCCGGACCTAAAAATAAATTTAAACGTGCCCTTCTTCCTTTGCAAAAACGGCTATCGATTTAAAAGCCCCTTGGGAAAAACTTGCACGTCGGAAAACTACCAAGCAAACAATCAATATATACTATAAAATTTTCCCCTTTCCGGAAAACCTACAAATTACAAACCAAGTAAAACCAACGCGTCATATTTAGCTACCTTGAGTATTACAAAGGGCCTTTTAAAATCTAGTTGTCACATTTTCACATCGACCTCTGCAGAACCGGGAACATAATCCCAATGGGTTTCGGGGATGCGTAATAATATCTTCGACATTCTTGGTTTGATGTCATACTTTCTGTATTTGTGATGACATGTTAAACAAAAGTAGTTATGCGAGGTTTTTATCACCGTTTTCTCCCCAAAACCCAACTTTTCATAAACTTGACTTTGTAATTTCATGGCTGCGTTTCTTGGGATCTTGCTGATATATCGAACCCAGTAGATTAGTTTGATGTTTTCATGGGATAAACAACGGTTTCATATTATCGGAATGCGTTCCGTCATGCGTGGGCTTATCGTTTTTTTCTTCGCGTAATTTTTTTCCGGGGGGACTTTGCTATACATCCATGGTTCAGTTTCTACAGCAGATAAGTTTTGTGGGGATAAATGTTTTCAACATAAAAAGGGTAGAAAAAATAAACCCTTTTTTAAAATGAAGTATCAATTGTATTCTACTTTCTTTTGTGTATTAAGCAAGAAAGCGCAATGTCAACTGCATTATGCTATCGAAAGACAAACATTTTTATAAATAATTAATTTTTTAACAGAAAAAATTTAAATATATGTACGCACGTTAGAAAAGTATATAACGAAACTTATCGACACCAATTTTTAAAAATTACTTAATATTTGGTACCTTCCCTTTCCAAACCTTTTTCAATCAAGTCAAGTCCCTGCATCCTAATATTAAACCCGGGTATTCGCGGGAAAAAGAAACGAGTTTAAAAAACCTCATTTGTGTGAAATTCCCATCACATATTTTACTAATATTAACCAATTTCAAAATACACCGGATAAAGTTTACCTAATTATCTGTAAACCAGTTAATTTTTAAAAATTTCAAACATCTTTAAAGTAAATAACGATGATGGTTGCATGCAATAAAAAGCCCCCTACTGGAAGCCCAAATTTTTTTTACGTTGATAAACATAAAATGTACCTCCCATGATGTAAAACAATTTGTATATATATCAAATGTTATAACAAAACACTTGGATTAAAATTTGCATTTTAAAAATAGTTTTTTTTGGGCCCAAATTATAAAAAAATTTTAATAGTAATTTTTTTTATAGTAACAAAAAAGGGGAAATTAACCCTAAAAAAATTCTTTAAAAAGTCCCAAAAAACCTTTTTACCAGGTAAGATAGGTAAAAATACACCTAAAATGGTCTGATTTTTCCGTACGGCCTAATAAAAAATTAACAAATGATTTATTTATAGTAAAAAAAAGGGACTAATTTTTAAAAAAAAGGGGTGCCTCATGGTGGTAAACATTTATGCCCAAGTTACATAAAAATCCCCATCAAAAAAGAGAAATGTTTCGGACAAAGTCATTTTAAAATTTAAATTTTGACCTCAAGTATGACCTTGACCTTCCCCCGGGACCTGATTCTTTGCGCAGACAACCAACTAGGGTGTTGAACTTTTGTGCCAAATTTTACATCAAAATCCTCCATCAAAAAGAAGAAATGCTCCGGACAAAGTATTTTTCTATCTGACCTTTGGCCTCTAATTGACCCGCCCTTTTAGACCTGGGGCCCCGGGTTTTTCTCACGAAAAGTTGTTTCACCCAGGAAATATTTGGCCAATTGAAATTTTAAACCCCTGTTTTGAATGACAAAGTTATAACGGGATGGGAAAAAAAATCCCTGACCTTTGATCTCAAAGTGTACCTTGATTTTAAGCTGGGGTTTCTGGTTTTGCAATACAGTTGTCTTTCAGGAAAATTTATCCCAAGTAAAATTGAAACCCCTTGGAGACAGATTTTCTAGCCGCAAAAAAAAAACCTTATTAAATTTGCCCTCCTATTGTGACCTTAACCCTTTGAGCTGGGGGCCCGTGTTTTGCACATGACACGTCGTCTCATCATGGGGAACATTTGTGCCAAGTAATATTAAAATCCTTCATGGAGCAGATTATAGCCCGCAGGAAAAAAAGAGCCTTTTTGACCTTGCCCCCCAAAATTGTGACCTTGCCAGGGTCCGGATTTTGGCTGACACCGTCATCATGGGAATATTTAGCAAAGGAATTAAAATCCTTTAATGAGTGACAGAATTATGGAATCGAACACAAACAGATTGTTCTTTCCCATTTTAACATTTGACTGCTTAGTGGACTTGCCCTTTTGAGCAGAGGTCTAAAATTTTGTGCTGACACATCGTCTTATTCAAAGGTACATCGTCCCAATAATAAAAAAATCCCTCATGGAGGGGGAGTTATGGCCCCGGACAAAAAAAAAACCCCTGTTGCCCCTTGACCCCATGTGCCCCTTGACCTTTGAGGTAGGGGCCCGGGTTTTTTGGCAGGGGACATTTTTCCCAAACCAGGGGGAACTTTTGGGCCAAAATAATTTTAAAATCCCTTCATGGACCAAGTTAGGCCCGCACACTTTGCGGACGACTGAAGTAGGGAAGGGGGCGGATGAGGAAGGGAGAAAAGCGTTTCCTTACCCCCGAAAAGGGTTTTTCAACCAGTGGGGGGCTAATAAAGAATCTTTAAGAATCTTTGGTAGCATAAAACTCAAAAAAAAAGGGTTTGAAGTGGGGTGTGAAATGTGCAACCCCTTTTACCCCGACGTAACGGAATTCTTTTATAAGATTTTTTGAAAAACCCAAAAAAAATCAAAAGTTTTAAAATAAAACAATACTAATCAATATACAGGGACAAGTTTCGTTTTTTTCTAATAAAATTAAAAAAGCTTTAAATTTTAAAGCTTGTTAGAAATCCCCATTTAAAATTATTTACCGAGTTTTGAGTTTATCCTTTTCCCCCCTTTTCCTAATAGTTTGGGACTTCGTTTTTGCAGCATCGCATCTTGATCACGTTTTTTTTAGCCCCCAGCTTTGACGGTATTCCTTGGTAAAAATTTAAAAAAATTTAAATTTTTTAAAAAGAAACTAAATTTCTTTTCAACGAAAAAAAAGAAAAATGTTAAATTCCCCAAAATTAAACAAAAATTTCCCCCAATTAGACAAGAAATAAAAAAAATAAATTTTTAATTTAATTTTTCAAAAATTTTGAAGCCCCTTAAGAAAGGAATTTAAAACATTTTTGTAAAAAAAAATTTTTAAAAGTTTAATTTAAAATTGTCGTTTCCTAACAAAGGGTTCTCCCTTTTAAACTTTTAATTTTTTATTTTAAGGGAAACTAGGGTTTAAAACTATTTAAAAAAAAAGTTTTTAATGTTATACATTAAAGAAAAAGATACAATGGAGACCAAATATTAAAAAATTGGGTTTCGGACACCCAAATCAAAAATGGGGTTGATCAAAAAAAAACCCCATTAATGTATATTTTTTTCATAAAATATTAAAAAAAAAAACCGTTTTTAAAAAAAAATGCCAAAGAATGAAAAAGGGATGTGTAAAAGTTTTTTTCAAAAAGGGGACTTTACCTCCCTCTTTGATTTCGCACGTTACTCATTTTTTCTTTTTTTTTTTGCAATAATTTTTTTGTCTACTTCCTTTTTTTATCATTACTTCCCCCCCTTTTTGTTTCACCCCCAAAAACTCTTCAAAAATGGTCAAACTAAATCAGTAAAACACCTTAATTTATAAAAATGCTCTTTTCACAGATTTACCGTTTATTATTCACGACTGACTTTTCAGTGAATTATGAAAATTAAGATGAAATCTAAACAGGTAATTGCACAATGCAAAATCAAACATTATATTTTTGGTAATTGTATAATGGTTAACTTGGATGAAAAAATTTTAGAAGCGAATAAAAACAAAAGAAAATTAGTTTGTTTTTCATGTAAGAAAAAACACTCTTTCGCTCTGAAATTTAAACTTCAAAAATATATTCTATACAGAGGAGGGACCTGCAAAGTGCCAGCAAAAATCAGCAATATGTTATTTTTCTGCTTAATGTATGTGGTTGATATTTACCCACCAAAGATGGTTAGTACAATGTAATGCATAAATTACTTTTTACTTGATGTAGTGGGTTTATTTCCCCCATCCCAAAAATAGGTTTTTTACAATGTAATGATAAATTACTTGTACTTGATGTAGTGGTTGATAGTTTTCACACACTCAAAATAATTCATACAATTAATGCTAAATTAATGTACATCTGCAAAAAAATCGTCATGTTTTTAAACAGTTATGAATATGCCTGAAAAATTCATTTTGTCATTTTTGAAATTTTTGGGCGGCTACAAAGTTACAGTACCCAATATTTTCAATAATGACAAAATTTTCACTGGGACGCATTATTAAATGTAACCCCAATTTTTTTTTATTAAAAAGTTATTCGCTCTTGAAGAAGGGACAATTTTTAAACATATCGAGAAATTTACACCTGCTTGAAAGCCCAAACGCTGTTTTTTTTATTCTTTTTTTTTGTAGTTCTGCATTCAGTTTTTTGTATAACTTCATTTTGATGATTAAAAAAAAGGGGGCTCTAAAAAGGATAAAAACACTACATATAATAGATTGTTATTTTCCCCCATAAAATACAAATAATCAGCTAAACTTTAAAAAAGAATTTGACTGAAATTTACTAAAAAAATAAAGAAATGCAACAGGCTATATAGAAAAATTTTCTTTATTTTTTGCATCATTTTTTTTATTAAATTTTTTGTTAAAAATTTTTAAAACTAATAACATTTAAGTTACTCTTTAAAAATGAATCTAGGGATCTATAATAAAACATAAAAACCTAAATTAAAAAACCCGCCCTCGGTCGGACATTAGGAAAATTTTATTTAACTGATTTTTTTTAACCTCAATCTTTAACACGACTTGACATTAATCTAAATTTACGGGATTCTCCGAAAAAGAAAGTTTGATGGTTTTTTTTTACCTGCCATTTTTTTTTTCCGCATTAAAATTTAATTCCTCCTTTAGATCCGATTCCTTTTTTCAAGCTCATTTCATCTTCTTCCCTTTAACGTCCGTCCCGTCTACTCCTTGTGGCTTTTTTGACTGAATAAAATAAATGGTTTTTTATACATAACTTTAAAAGGGTGTTTTTTTCCCAATTCCTTAAAAGTATTTTTATGTTTTTTAAATTTGTGTGCAATATTATAACGCTTTAAAAGCATTTAGCAGCAACAGTATTTTTCTATCTGTTTTGATTTACATTTTAGTTTTAAATTTATCGTTAACATTTTTATGTTAAAATCGAGAAAAAAGTAACTAAAAAAGAAATGAAAATTTCCCACCCGTTTTTCTTTGTACGTTACACTTTGCCTAAGTTCTTTTGCGAAAAAGGCTGCTCTACAATGCCTCGCGTTCTTGAAGATGTCAATTAAAATTTTTTCTTTATTTTTTGTACCTTTTTATATACCTTGCACAAAAAAGCATTTGTTTGAACCCCTTAATGTTAAAATTAAACAAAGTGCAAAACTTATTTGATAGTTTATATTTGGGGATGAAAAATTGCGTCGATAAATCAAGATTTTTAAAAGTGAAAAAATGGATATTTTGTTCCGTTTTTTGTTAATGAAAATTTTTTAAAAAAAATTATGTTTTTTTTTGACGAGTAAACAGTGTTTTCAAATACAAAACGACCAGCCAGGGAAGGTTTATCTATCAAAGAAATAACTCCTTTTAAAAAAGCAAAAATTTAATGCAAGAAAAATTAACTATAAACTTTGCAACCACCCATTTTTAAATGTCTTTTAAATAAAAGTACCAGGTATTTTTTTGCCGTATAATGCAATTAAAACAAAGCCTTTTTTTGTTCTGCGATTTAACTATGATTATTGTATTTTTATTTAAAAATTTTTTTGGGATACACAAACAAGACATTTAAATTGCGTTTGAACCTACTTTAATAAAGGTTTTTGAAAAAGTAAAACCCTTTATTTACTGGCAGGTGGCCCCAAGAAAACACATTTCTTTCATTATTTATCAAGTAAATTGCAAAAAAATAAAAATTAAACAATAAGGTATTTTTAAAGTCAAAATGGCTCAATCAATTAGTGCGTTGGTACGTTTTTACTGGCCCCTTTTGTATGATGTTGTTTTACATAACTTGTTTTAAACCTTAACTTTAAGGCCAAGATCGTGTTCTTGCATATAATAGAACAATTGTGAAAGTCAGAACGCATTAGCTTTGAATCCTAAAGAATATTATTTCTTAATGCATGTTCGAAGTGCAAGCATTTATTTGCACTTTTTGAAGCTAGAGATATAATGTACTGTTACAAATAAACGCATGGAGCTTGAGGCCCTGAAAGTATTATTGCATGGTTTACAAATTCATATACTTGTGTTCCCTTTAGACGATGGGGGCCCTGGAAATATAACATGAATGCAAAGTGTATTGTTACAAATAAAAAGCATAGATATGCGCTTATAGTTTATTATTATAAATACAAATACATAGCTGCAAAGTTGGGAGCACGGAGCCCTGCCAGTATCATCACACGGACTAGTAGTGAATTGATATATATGCATAAACATAGCTTGAGGTCCTGTGGGTATCATTGCAAGATTTTATGGTGTATTTAGTTGCACGGTGGAAGCATGAAGCCCTGAGGGTATCATTACACGAACAATTATTGAATTGATATAGATGCATGAACATAGAGGTACGATTGAGGAGCGGCAAGTATAATTGCATGGGCTTATGGAGTCTTACAGATGCATGACCATAGTTGTGTGTTTGAAGCTTGAGACACCGCAAATATTGTTGCATAGATTTATACTGCATTTTCATTGGTGCATGAGAATAAATGAACGTTTGAGACTGTGCAAGTACATTTGTTTGTTGTTTCACTGCACGCGTTAAAAAGTTTTTTATTACACAGATGCACTTTTGAAACATGCCGTTCCATAAATTTACAAATTCAAGTATTATTGGCGTGTTATAAGCATGTCTCTTGAAATATATTGAATTTGGTTTTACCATATATACCGAATGTACGTACCTGTTTTGCACTTTGAAAGCTCGAGGCCTGGAAGTATTTTTACTGCTGAGTTTTATGGTTCAATTTCAACTTGTGACGTTTTTTGCGAAATGATGTGTCCGGAAATCTTTTCACCTCAGTCTCCTAAAAATTTTAAGAAAATAACCTTTATAAATGTCATGCGTGTTTATATATTTTAAATCTTAACAACAACGAGAATGTCATGAAATTATGTTAATTACCTATGTTCGGTATATTCGGCTTAATTCCTTCTGCATAATGTTTTGGTCATCAATTTAGATATAAACAATAGTTTGTACCAATGGACTCGTCACTTTCACAACACCTTTAGAGAAGAAAAGTGTAAAGTGAGAACGAGTCGCTTTAAAAATTAAAGTGGGCAGTTGCAAAAGATAAATCAACCAATTTTACATACCTTTAAAAGATCTGTATTTAAATTAACAAATATATATGCAAAACTAGTGCCATGGGGGCTACTTGTATTACTAAGAAACACAAATTTCACATTCATTATGAGTGTGTAACATTTCATCGAACAATCCAGTGTGCCAAATTAACGGTTTCACCATTGACATGCATTTATCATATTATTATGAACTGTTATAAAACACCTTTAGATGTGTACATTCATTAGCATAAAAACAAATAAAACGGAGATTCACTTTAATTTACCAAAATTGACACAAAATATTGCAAAAGAATGCATAGAGCAGAAATATTCTGATAATTCTGACTGAATGTTAAACTGACAAAGGAAAGATAAATTAAAGCCAAAATGGCAACCTAAAATATGTTAAAGATATTTTTACAGCTTTTCAGACTGAAGCAAAACACTCAATGCGTTTTAAAAGAATTACTTGTTGCTGCGCCCTCGTGATATAATTCCTTCGCATCTGAACTCCAAACAATGATTTTATTCAACGACAAATCACTGGATGAGATAAATGAGCCGCGCCATGGGAAAACCAACATAGTGGGTGTGCGACCAGCATGGATCCAGACCAGCCTGCGCATCCGCGCAGTCTGGTCAGGCTCCATACTGTTCGCTTTTAAAGCCTATTGGAATTGGAGAAACTGTTAGCGAACAGCATGGATCCTGACCAGACTGCGCGGATGCGCAGGCTGATCTGGATCCATGCTGGTCGCACACCCACTATGTTGGTTTTCCCATGGCACGGCTCATATTATTTCTTCAACAATATACGATTTTGAAACGTATTTTACATTCCCGTTGACTGTTTTTGAAGATTTGGAATATAATTATGTCAATTTGGTAAAATAAGTGTGCGAGCTTTACTTCAGTATTCGACTTTAGATATAAAATAGATATTACCATTTTGGTCTGATAACTACGGGGTACTGATACCGATTTAGTAATAACAAAATTTAATAAAGTCGTGTTTAAGGGACGTACACTGTCTACAAATTCAGATTTTAAGCAAGGCTTCAAAATAAATAAAAAAAGTGAAATTGGCCAAAACCTTTTAGTAAAAAGATAAAATGACAAATGTCATGCTTTCTACAAAAAAGAAACATAAATGTAATATTTCTTTCATATAGAAGTGACTTTTGATATAAAATTTCATGTTCAATTGGCGTGCCTTAAATAAAAAAAAAATATACCGTATGGGTCAGTTTTTTAAACTTTAAATTTCAACATGTCAGCTTTTTTGCTTTTTTTCTATTTTGCTATTGTTATTTCCCACTCGAACGTACTAGATTGAAAGTATGCAATTACTTGTATGGAATAGGCCTTAGCTCATATTTCATACAGAATAGAAAGCATAAAGTAACACAATATCAGCTATAGTGAGTGTTAACTTTTTCGTGCACAGTAGACAACACAACATGCATAGCATGAAGTAAAAACTATCATTTATTTATAAAGGTAATAAATATTGTATAAAGAAAAACTTTTCCCTGTGGACTAAAAGGAAACATAATAATCTATGGTTTACTATCTTTTGTACACTTTTTAGGAAATATGATGATATATAATACGTTGCCTTTATATGCTTCAATATCGGTTATTGGAAAGGTAGACGATTTTTAGGAAATATTATAATCTGTGATTTGTCTTCTAATGGAAAGGTGTGCTATCAGAGAAAACCAGCCTGCAGTAACCACCCCTTAGGAAAAAGAAAAAGGTTGGTTTTTTGTTGACAGTGGTCTCTCAATACATGTACATATACATTTTGGTTATACCGAAGAAAAAATTAGCGGCTTTTTTTAAGCAGGTTTTTATAGTAGCAACCTTTATCACTTTATCACGCGTTTGTCTGTATATATTGTTCATGATTTTATAGTCCTTAATTTGCTTAAAGTTATCTACTAATTAAATTTACGATTGTTCTTTTTTTCAATATTTCCGCGCAGTAATAAAGGTTGGCCGGTTTTTTAATTTGTTTATACAGACTTTTATTTTATTGGACAAGGTATGATTATAAACAACACAATTTTCATATTCACTTCCTTTTGTGATACGACGGCAAATCGATGAAGCCTCTACTATTGTTTCGACTATAGTTTTTGTTGAACAATACGTTTTAATGAATCATTTTAAAACATGTCAAAAGATTTTACAATAGATAGGTTTAGACCACTGATTAATTAGTGTATATGCTTCGATAAAGTTTATAACTATTATGTAAACAATTTGTTTCTCTGCTTAATAGAACTCCACTTCATCAATATTACAAAAACGCAATAGCATTTATCACCAGCTACACTTTTTTACAAAATATACACTAATATATTTGTAATGTGTCAACACATTCATGTTTAAAAATAATTACAAGTGAGCTTGTTCCACACCTGAAGTTTGCGCCTTATGCTAGCTTTAATTTGAAGCTAAAGTTATAGGAAGGATTCCAATATACTACAAAATGAATAATTGATTAATTTAGATCACGTTACATATTGATTTGAGCATTTGATAAATTACTTTAGCATGGTGTAAATATATACATGTACCAAAAAGATATAACAAAAGTATCTCTTACATTAAAAACGTGTTTCGATTTTGAAGTTCGACTTGTTATTATATAATATACAATAACAACATACTAATAATAATCATTATGATAATAATAATGATAATAGTTATCATTATTGTCAGTAATATAATATTATTCATTATTATTATCGTCTATTTTCATTATAATTATTTATTAATATCATATTTTTATCATCACTATCATGATCAATTTTGTTAATGAGGTTCACCTCGGCTTTTACCGTAGTGACCCCGTGAGGTAAGAAAATATAGTCACGGCTTCATGTATCAAATTGATCTATGTCGTTATCATAATAATTGATAATGATAATGATTAGACATGTATCTAAAAATTGCATGGTATAATTCAATATATTTCATAACTTCCACATGATACTAAGGAATAATGCATAATGAATAATAATAAAAAAATATTGCTATTATTTTACGTACCTCTGATGGCGTCCGTGTGTTCATGCTGAAGCTGTTATATGGCAGCACAACAGTCCGAGAACCCTGTAAATTGTTCGCGGTGCGAGTTTGTCTTGCTAAAACCTTTTCTCGGCGTTGTGATTCTATATAGGGTGGGTAACCCAAACAATTTCCCATTATTCGCAATTACATTAGCACATCGAACGAGCTTATTTTATGCAGATCCATGTGTAAACTTCAAACTATAATATTTTGAATGTAAAAACAAAATACATACTAGTGTTTATATTCCAGAAGGAAAAAATAATTTGTAAATTATCATTAATTGTCTTTTGAAATCCAATAAAACCTATGAATTCTTAGTTTCAAAAAAGAAATCGATTGAAATTTAAACATATTGACACTAATTTGTATGAATTACAAATTCAATACTATATAAGTTTCATTGTCTGATATTGTTAACCAGTTTGGCAAAAGGTATGGTATGTCTTTGTTATTGTGTATAATTATACGGATATTTGTTTTTGAGTTACGCTTTTGTAATGTGTTTGTATTGACCTAAAATCCCATTGGAAAAATATCGTCTGCTAATGAAGAATTCAACAAATTTAACAATCGGTATTTGAATATCGCGTTTGTTTTATGAAATGTATAGCAGTCATACAAAAATCATATATACATGTAGAGTTGTTTACATAATAAAATACATTTGCATTTATTGTGGACCTAAATTTATAATGTGTGTTGAATATGTAGTGAACACATCATCAAGTTATTGGGTCTTTTTCAGATCCAGTACTTTGTAAAATACACATATACAAATAACACCCTTGGCTTAGCGTCTGTAATTCAGACAAGAAAACATATTCGAATTAGTAGCCTATAATCACTAATAGTTCAAGCTTTTATGGGGCTAGATTTCTACACATTATCAAGCTGAATTGCAGAAAGCAGGTGGGACCGACGACTTATCTGGCAAAGTAAAACAGAAATAGTCATATGAAAATTAGATCTATCCACATTTTTGTCCCTTTTGGTTTTCATTTACATTTTAGACTGCTGGGCAAAATAATTGAATTTGCAATCTTATATATCAACACGCTAAATTTATGAAGTAACATCAATATAACTAAACAACGGTTGAAACCACTTATTCCAAGAATCATTACTGCAGTTATTGCACTGATAGGGCACACATCTTATTTTTGTTCCAATTATCTCGGTGTATATCAAAGTAAAGGGAAGTAACTCGTTATCATTTGTCTTTACTGATTTATACATTGGTAGTCTGTAATTCTTCTAAAGTCTGAATGTTCATTTTGGCCGTGACCGTCAAATATATTTCCGATTTGGATACAATATATTCCGTATTGAACTACTTAGATTTTGAAGGCCATGTTAACTGAACGATGAAAGTTTTCAACGCATGTATATCAACATTAACAAAACTCTTCTATACGTTTAAAAGTGCAATCATGTCCGTCTGATTGTTTTCCTTTTAACTAAGAAAAATAAGCAAAGAATAATGTAATATTCTAATATATTGACGAATGACACAGATATTGACTGGACTAGAAACAAACCCTGGAATAAAAACCTTTTCGCCTTAAACTTCTTCTATTATTTGCTTGTTAAATAGGACTACAATCGGACGGACGTGATTTCATCTTTTAAACGTACACATTAACATCGCGTCAAGAATTTCCTGATATTGATATTCATGCTGATAGTTTAACCTGCCTGCGTCTTTTATTGTTTAGTTAACATGAAGATTCGAATCCTCCATTACAAAATAAACTTACGGTCACGTGTTTTTGTTGTTGCTGATAATATGCACAGTTATAGGTCATAGGGTGACTTGGTGGAAGAAGACCTTTGGTGCCCCTCCAGCTATTATTTCAGCAAGAATGGGCATCTTGAGAGAACCACCCACCTTCTGTAAGTCAGCTGGGTAGCTTCCTCACATCAAAGAATTCTACACTCTAAGTTATATTCAATTCCTGTTCATTGATTGGAAGATAAAAATAGACATAAAATAAAAAGATCTAATTCATTCTGCAATCCGTAATGAACTTGTGTAACTGCTGAAACGCATTCAATTTTATATTGTTACATATACGTTTGTACTTTGGAAACTAAATTTGATCAGATAAACTAATTGTTCAGATTTAGTTAAAAATAATATTTATTGCTTTTTATTCACATGCAATATTTACAAGCGAATGAAAGACTCAAAATTGCATGTACCTGTGCGAGCACGTGCGAAAGAGACAGTATGTGTGTGTTTGCGTGCGTGCGTGCGAGTGTGCGTGTGTGTTCTTTAGATATTCTAGCTCTGATTATGTCGTTCTACATCTGTATATATTTGGTTTCATACATTTTCAGGGTATTAATAAATGAACATATTTTAGATCAACACGTTGTCATCAATCGTTTCAAAATGTAATATTCTGTGTCAAAATTTTACAGTTTTGTTTCTTGTCCTTGTAAATAGTCCGCAGTGGCAGCTGTACTCTCAATTGTTTGTTTCTTTTCGTTTTCGGAATGGCTGTCGTCAGTTGCGATATATGTTCCCACGCCCTCGATGTGACCAGTTTTAACTATAGCAGAAACTGCGGTTAAAGGCTGATCTCCAGATACACGTAATGAAGATGAGTGCCTTCTAATTTCTGTGCCTTTTTTCTCTAGTTTACGAAGGGAACTAGTGAACTCCTTATCACATTGCACAACACCTTTACAAAGAAGTGCACCGCCCTTCTCCAAGAACACAGCCGGCCAAACAATATATTTTACAAACGGACCAGATTGTGTATACTCTTTATAAATGTTTTTATCGAAGGGTTCTTTTTTCTTTGAGCCTTTCAAATTCAAATAAACTGGTGGATCTTGTATAACCATCAACCAACACAACTCCAGACATCTTTGAAGATAAGATTTTAAAGCATCAGAATCAAACACCTTAGGCTCGAGTTTCGGTAAGTCTTTTTCAATCTCCATTCTGTATTCCTTAAATTTGAAAATTATCAGTTCTAAACGATTCGGAGTGACTGAAAAATTGTATAACAAAATGACTTACTGGAAACCCTAGTTACTACTTGAACCCAACCGACCTACCTGACTGAGTGTAAACTGTCTCACACTATTAAGAACGTTTTAAGATTTACATGCACATATTGTTTCAAAACGATTGCTTTGGTACAACAAAGTGCTAATATTGGTAATAAGTTTAAGAACAAAGGCGACTAAGGAGTGACCAACGAAACAAAGTAATGCAACGACTTTCATATAGGCTGACAAATACATTAACATTTAAATGGTCAAATGGCGCAAACTAGCGAAGAAGATATACTTTAATAAACTAAAATCTTTCATAGGTAAACAACACCTTCCTGTCTGAAAGGGTGCGATAGTTACGGGTACATTGCAACAACAATTATTTCGGAACAACCCTCATTGAAGAGAAAATTTAAAATGAAAAACGTTATTTTCGTTAATGATCATTTATTAATTTATAAATGCTAATAAAATGAAAACACGATAATGTGTAGAACCACAGAAATTAGAACGTACATCAAGTCAAGAAACTTACATGTTTTTTTTTGTACCAATAAAAACACACATATAGTCCTTATTAATTATATAATGTTGTCCCAGTTCGTTATATTTGATACTGCATTTAGGCATACATCATGAAAATTGTAAACATTAACATTTATTTTCTGGCGATTTTTTTAAATTTCTAATTGGACACTCGAATAACAAAGAATGTATAATGGTCTTATTACTACACTATTTATCATAGACTTATTTAGTTTCAATGTAAGTTCGTGTGCCTATTGTTCTATGGCACAAATAATAATGAAGCCATAGTTATTGCTATGTAGCATATTCAAAAGATACCAATAAATAAACCTTATGTATGAAAAAGGAATCAACGAATAAATGTGTCAGTTTTCACTTGATTGAGCGTAGTTCTGAAAACAGTCATTTGCGATGTACACCTAAGATAACTATGATAACTTATTTTAACTGTATACTTTGGATCTTTTATCTTTTTAACTTTGCACGTAACATTTTACTAAAACACTGTTTTCTGATAGCGCCTGCTATTCATAATCGCTAGACGACTGTTTGGCAGTAGTCAGTTGAAGTAATGATGAAACGTATATGAACTAATTTTACAACAAACCGTGTCAAGCAAATTAAATTTTTATAAAATAAAAATTAATGCTTTTAACATCTATTTCATTATGTGTATTTTACCTTTGAAAGTTCGTTACTAGGTTGAATGGCTCTTTTCCTATGATCTTTCAGCTGTTTTAGTACGTCATTTACTTGCTGATTTCGATTTGTCGAATTCTGTAAATAAATGTTTTATATGCTGCACTCAATCAACTGTTTATAAATTCATGAAAAACTCACCGTTACAAATTTGATTTTTGGAATCAGTGTAAAATTCAGTCTTTCTGTTAATCGAGACTCTATAAAACTTTAAACTAAGATGAAAACCGAGTGTAATGAAACAGATAAAGTAGACTAAGTGATTATATCAATTTGCATTACCCCGTGAAACTCATTTAGAAGACTGCGTAAAGTCTCTAGTTGTCGGTCAGCTGTTTTCCAAGAAACTTTGTACGCAGTCTGAAATAGGAAAATAGCCATTGCTAAAAACTTTCGTATTCCTCAAGCAGTGTTGAACGGTATAAAAGGGTCATAATGTATGTGTTTATAACATTGCTGTCACTTTTTTCTTATCTACATAAAACATGTCTATTTCCAGTTAAATCCTGTTTTCGATAATTATTTTACTTTATTGTATTTACCAAAGGTTTTAATAAAATAGTAGAACAAAATATTGAATCCATTCCACGTTTGTGATTACCTCTCACTAATATAGCTCTAACAGTGTAAGTCCTTGTGTTATATTGAAAGCAGTAATTTTCTACATAACATCTATGTTGACAGCTGCTTTATCTGTTTTTATCATATAATTAAAAGCCTTATGGAACTAAAGCAGCATATTACCATGTGGCTAGATATAATGTTGCTGTAATCATAGACGCGTTGATTTAAACTTTCACGAAATTTATCAATGCATTGTTAACTTACATAAAAATGAAAATATAAGGTAAAATGCGACTGTAAAATCAAAAACATTATCTAATAAGCTCTGGAAGTCCAAGTCTTTGTTTCTTTAAGATTTCGACCCCGGGTTGACTGGGTTTGTCTTATCAGAAGATTTTTGAAAGTTTCGATTTTATTTGCCATAGATTCAGTGTCATACATATATTTTTGTCATTCTGATTATTAACATATTTATAATAGGAAAAAAATATTGTGTACTATAGTAACATGACATACTGTAAGCATTGTCATCAAAGCATAGATCACTTGTGTGTCAGAGCTTTTATATACATCAAGAGTTTCCAGATATGAGAACGCATCAGTCCATTCATTGTCATACAACTCCGCGTATTTTTCTGCCAGTTTTGTTGGTCTGTTTAAATCGCTAAGATCTGCTATATTTGGATTGTTATCTGTGAGTCGCCTGCCTGCCATTTCACTCAGTCTAAAAGACAAAGTTTGAAAGAATTGAAAGAAGCTGTAGGTGACTTCTACTTATTAGAAGTAGAACCAATACGGTCTTTTACGTACGTTTCCTTTCTGATTCATATTGTTTAGATCTGTATTGATTTCTTCTTTCTTCCAAATTGTATGTATTGAAATGAAAGTAATTGGAGAATAAAGTAAAACAAATTGTCATAAAAGGCTATATTATTAAGATCTTATCCGCTGGTAATATCCATGTGTACCCTACACTGGAAGTGGAATGGTAAAGAGGACAATTAGACATACTTTTGACATACGTATCTATATTAAATATGGCAGGGAAGGTTTACACGTACTTAAATACGTAGATGCTGACATATACATTTTACACCATAACGTAGAGCTGTGCGATAAGGTAATAATATTTGTACATCAAGTTTAATTGCATGTCATATGAATGCAAGTGGTCTAGATGAAATTTATAGGCAAAGTGCTCATAAAATGTTACTTGTCATTTAGCCCCACACATCAAAATGAAATATGATTCTTACCTTAGAAGAAGTTGGTCTTTTTCCTCCTCCAGCTTTTTTATTTCTTGATCTTTTTTCGCAAGAGCAACGACTTTCTCTTTCCTTAATGTGTCAATTTTGTCCATAGTATCTGCCACTTCCTCATTAGCCTCTTTTTCTAACTTTTTAATTTCACTTTTCTTATTCTTGATTTCTTGTTGCATCCTCTTTTCAACAGCCGTCATTTCATTGACTTTTGATTTAAGTTCTGCCAACTCTTTTTCTTTTGTATCACCTTCTTTGATATTTCTGCGATGTAATCAGTAATTGTATCTTTTTTTAACATGTGTCTTTGTTAGTTTAATATAGATCAAGTGTACTTACGTCTATATGTACAATATAATATCTCTTAGAATTCATCCAAGGAAACAACTATATTTGTGTGCACAAAGATGGCAAGGTAGCATTCTGTCGTAGCATTGTCAATAGTTGCGATAACTGTGTATTTTACGACCAGTATTATTTTATTTTAAGTTTTAGCCATGGCGAGAATTAGATTTCTCTTTAAAAAAGCGTTATGAATTGTAAATTAACGGAATAAATGTTTAGAACTTTAAATTTGAACTGGAAAATTTCAGCCGCCAAGGACAAAAAATTCACATTCCAGAGGTCTGTAAGGCGTTATATTGGAGTTGGGGGAATAATAAACCGCAGTTTAGAACTTTACATTTAAGTGTGGGATATACTGGCATTACTATTTAAAATGCCGACACTATTTACGTCATAATCGGACAGCCATGTTTTCGTTTTTGTCTCTCTTTTACACTGTTTTAATTAGTCCAGTTTTCATATAAATAGTTAAAACGACATTATCGTCTTCTAATGGCGATTGCTTGTTTAGGGTCACAACGACACAGTTTAGAATGCGTCTTTTCCAGCTTGATGGTGGGGAAAAACCCTAGGCTTTGTTACAGGCATATGCAGGCACCCCGTAAGAACAATCGACCTTCTGCAAGCCACCGAAAGCGAGGTTTCAAATCTAAATCGGTGAGGGACAAGTGTTTCCAGGTAAGCGACCACTTGGCCACGGAGGCCTCTGCGTCTTTTCATTCTGGTACAGGAAATACAAAAAGCTGACTTATCGTAGTTTGTTGTGTTTAGTTGAAACAAGAGGACCATGATGGTCCTGAATCGCTCACCTCTTCCCACATGACCCAGTTTTGAGTATGACGTCGTTTTTTTTCTATTATTTGACATAGTGACCTAGTTTTTGAGCTCATGTGGCCCAGTTTTGAACTTGACCTAGATATTATCAAGATAAAAATTCTGACCAATTTTCATGAAGATCCATTGAAAAATATGGTCTCTAGAGAGGTCACAAGGTTTTTCTGTTATTTGACCTATTGACCTAGTTTTCGAAGGTACGTGACCCTGTTTTGAACTTTACCTAGATATCATCAAGGTGAACATTCTCAATAATTTTCATGAAGATCTCATGAAAAATATGGCCTCTAGAGAGGTCACAAGGTTTTTCTATTTTTATACCTAATGGCCTAGTTTTTGACCACACGTGACCCAGTTTTGAAACTGATCTAGATATCATCAAGTTGAACATTCAGATCAATTTTCATGAAGATCCATTGAAAAATATGGCCTCTAGACCTACTGACCTAGTTTTTGACCGAAGTTGACCCGGTTTCAAACTTGACCTAGATATCATCAAGATGAACATTCAGACCAACTTTCATACAGATCCCATGAAAAGTATGGCCTCTAGAGAGGTCACAAGGTTTTAATATTATTTGACCTACTGACCTAGTTTTTTAAGGCACGTGAACCAGTTTCGAACTTGACCTAGATATCATCAAGGTGAACATTCTGACCAATTTTCATGAAAATCCATTCAAGGGTATGGCCTCTAGAGAGGTCACAAGGTTTTTCTATTTCAAGACCTACTGACCTAGTTTTTGATCGCAGTTGAACCAGTTTCAAACTTGACCTATACATCATCAAGATAAACATTCAGACCGACTTTCATACAAATCCCATGAATAATATGGCCTCTAGAGAGGTCACAACGTTTTTTCATTATTTGATCTACTGACCTACTTTTTGATGGCACGTGACCCACTTTCCGATTTGACCTAGATATCATCAAGTTGAACATTCTGACCATTTTTTATGAAGATCCATTCATAAGTATGGCCTCTCGAGAGGTCACAAGGTTTTTCTATTTTTAGATCTACTGACCTAGTTTTTGACTGCACATGACCCTATTTCAAACTTGACCTAGATATCATCAAGATGAACATTCAGACCAACTTTCATACAGATCCCATACAAAATATGGCCTTTAGAGAGGTCACAAGGTTTTTCTATTATTTGACCTACTGACCTACTTTTTGATGGCACGTGACCAACTTTCGAATTTGATCTAGATATCATCAAGATGAACACTCAGACCAACTTTCAAACAGATCCCATGAAAAATATGGCCTCTAGAGAGGTCACAAGGTTTTTCTATTATTTGACCTACTGACCTAGTTTTTGATGGCACATAACCCACTTTCGAAACTGATCTAGATATCATCAAGATGAACATTCAGACCAACTTTCATACAGATTCCATGAAAAATATGGCCTCTAGAGAGGTCACAAGGTTTTTCTATTATTTAACCTATTGACCTAGTTTTTAAAGGCACGTGACCCACTTTCAAACCTGATCTAGATATCATCAAAGTGAACATTCTGACCAATTGTCATGATGATCTCATGAAATATATGGCCTCTAGAGAGGTCACAAGGTTTTTCTATTTTAAGACCTACTGACCTAGTTTTTAACCGCACGTGACCCAGTTTCAAACTTGACCTAGATATCATCAAGATGAACATTCAGACCAACTTTCATACAGATCCCATGAAAAATATGGCCTTTAGAGAGGTCACAAGGTTTTTCTATTATCTGACCTACTGACCTAGTTTTTAACCGCACTTGACTTAGTTTCAAACTTGACCTAGATATCATCAAGTTGAACATTCTGACAAATTTTCATGATGATTTTGTGAAATATATGGCCTCTAGAGAGGTCACAAGGTTTTTCTATTTTTAGACCTACTGACCTAGTTTTTGATGGCACGTGACCCAGTTTCGAACTTGACCCAGATATCATCAAGATAAACACTCTGACCAACTTTCATAAAGATCCCACAAAAAATGTGACCTCTAGAGTGGTCACAAGCAAAAGTTTATGGATGGACGGACGCACTGACGCACGGACGACGGACGACGGACACCGCGCGATCACAAAAGCTCACATTGTCACTTTGTGACAGGTGAGCTAAAAATGAGGAAACTCGTGCTAGAAAATGCGCATACTCATTGCATAAAGCTGTGCTAAATTATAAAAAAAACACACACAATTGAATGAGCAGATTTAAATATTAAAAGAAATGGCAGAATTCGCGAATGTCTTACACGAATTTAGGACGGAGGGTTTCGTGTACAGTTAAATATTTCTATATAAGTTGACAAATATGCGCCTATGATCGCGATTTATAAGCATATTCTGACATAAGTGTATATTTCATCATACAATGTATTAGCATATTAAGTAAATATCACTGTGATCACTACAATGATTGTAAGTTTCACATTTTAGTGATACCCTAAACCGACAGAATAAGTATCTACGTGAGAGACTGCTCGGCTTACTTGATCATAGGTTAAGCGGTTGATCAAACATCAAGATTAAAAATGTTGAATATAGTTTAAAACTTCCTTTGTTTTAACGCGATTGGTAATTTCCCATCATCGTATAATGCAAAAGGAAGTGCACTCACTGTTTGAGCCTTTTGATTTCGTTTTCTTTTGAAGCAATATCATCATGTAGCTTTTGTATTTCTTTGTCTCTGCTTTGAACATCTTGTGCAGTTTTTTCGCATTGTTCTCTGGAAATATAAAATTAACTTTTGGTTCAACTAAAGAGTACTTCAAATTTGTGCGAATGCCCAATCTGTATTGAAAAGACTTCTTAACCTGTACATTACTTTTATTTTTTGGACAAAATATGGGTATGCTCTTACCCCATTTGTTCATATTTCTTTTCATATTCTGTTCTCTGAGATGTTATCGGGGTATTTTCAACACTAACTGCTGGTCCTGCTTCTTCTTTCCTGTGATAAGAATATTCTACATGTTTGATTTCATGTATTAAATTACATTTCACGTCTACAAACTGTTGTCACGAGTGTAAGTGGTGTTGCACATTTGGATATCCTATCCTTGAGATATCTATGCACCTATTCGATTAAACCAAGCGTTTTAGTATTGTTTGCTTAATTATGCTCTATGTTCCTTATATATGTTATACATTTTGCATTTTGCATTTATATCCCATCAGGATCAAGGGCCAACTGGTCTGATTACTAAAGTACTTAGCAATATTGTACTAAGTTTTCCATATTAGAAAATGGTGAAAAAGGGTTTCCAGTAAATTAATGCGATTAAGTACTTTTTCCTTTCTAGTTTGAACATCTATGGGTTCATTTTAATATTAACTGACATATTGCTTTCATCTGCAATTTCTGCGAAACATCAAGTTGTACGCCCAACGTAAAGCGCGCATGTATGGTAACGCCAAAATATGGAAATACGAAAGGTAAAAATGAAGCATATGTAGTGAATGTTACAAACATGATTTATCGTTATATTTCAAACATCCACTGAATTCGTGAAACAGATCAGCTTTTTAAATTTTACGCGAGGCATTGAGAAAATTTAAGACAAAGAAAATTCTGTATTTAAGCATATAGCTTACGCAGTCCCTCGTAAGTATCCACCTCTATGAGGGTGTGGTAATTGCCTGATCTGCTGGTCCTGTAAATACTGCTGTATAATTATATTGCTTTTGTTTGTTGATTCAGTGTCATGAATAAAGCAGATGCCCCGTGAAGCAGTTTGTGGGCGACGTTAAAATTTTTTTTTCTAAATGATTTTGGAACCTTGTCCCTGTAAAACTTTCAAGTAATAGATTTGCTTTGCTGGGTGCACTGGGTATTTGCGTAACAGGGCCTTTGCAATTGAAGAAAATTGTGTAAAGAACATGTTTGCAACTATTGATTTTTATTGCGAAAACTGGTCGTGTTTGCTCTTTCCTTAGCCGCTGTTTGTTGTTTATCTGCCCTAAAGGTTAGAAATAAAATATCCATGTCTCATCCCCCAAGAGAAGTTCATTAAACCTCCTTTTATCAGTTTTTAAATAGATATTTAGATGTTGTTTTTTTTGCAACAGCTCACCCTTTGAGCTTTTTTTTCTAAGATATGGTACCCATCTTGCACACACCTTCGTTAATTTCGATCAGCATTTCATGAACACTTCCTGATGAAATGCCAACTGAAGAAGTGGGAACATGTATTATGGCTGCTACAGCAGCAATGTTATGAGAGTACGCTGATGTCATACGCCGTCCTACACCAGGTATATACTGGGCTCTAGATCCTCCCTTATTAAATACCCTTACACACCTTATTTTTACTTTTTTAGCCAGCATTTGTCTTAAGCTGCTGTAAAATGCACAATGGGGTAGGGGTCGATAATTTCAGATATCTATTTAAGTAGATCAGGTTTGGTACTGATATTTTTCTGATATAAATACCATTTCTTTTCCTTTCTATTTTGAATCATTCTTTTGTGTCATTAAAATAGTAAAATATGTTTAAAATCTTAACAACAGACTTTTATGTAGAATTATATTGTTTTTTAACTTGTAAAAAAGTGGCTGGGGTAATTATGTCGACGTGTAAAAATGAAAGAGATTTGTTAGTGACATTTATGTTTATATAATGCTAAATGTTTATATAATGATGATACCACCATGTATTTATAGTGACCTGTATGGCCTGAATGCCTATAACACTAAGTGGGATATTACATGTTTTATAAGATATCACCATTTGTTTTCAGTTTTACTTAATTTCAGAAATTCTCAAACAATGGGTGAAGAAATGCCCTATATTATATGAAATAAAACATGTGCGGTGACCTGTGCTTTTTATGCCTTTCATTTGTCTTAGAAAATAATGTTCTTCTAGCACACAGAGTACGAAAAAATTCTTAACTGTAGAAAAAAAATCCTACATTCTTAAGGAAACTGACAAAACATTAGTAATGAAAAGTGTTTAAGATATCTAAAAGCAGTACTGTCATCGTGAACAAAAGAACTGTACTGTAGGGAATATTTTTTTACCTATTATCTTGCTCAAGTTCTGTTACTTTCGATTTGTTTTCATGACTATCATTTTTTATTTTCACTTCAGTTGAGTGTTCTGCTGTACCGTCTCCAACAGATGTTCGAAAGGGTTGTGTGTCTCCGCCAGGCAAAACCGCCATTTTCTTATTGCTTCTCCTATGAAAGAGAATAGAGAAATTAGTCTGTCTTTGTTTTAAATTCTACATCACATCCTTGTGAAACATGATAAAAGGCGTACGTGGAAAATGTAGAGTTTTGCTATTTTATCATTCTAACATTTTTTTTATTTCTCAAAAGTGGGTTACAGCATTTAGCATATTATATATGAAATAGTCTTTAAGTAGGTGATTACAAAATGAGTTATTTTGTACAATTAGCATAATACAAACTTGTGTAAAGCCTTAATCATTACCATGCTAAATTTCCGTAATGAATTATTCTTTCAATTCGGACAGCAGCTTCGAGTGATTAAAAGACGTTTTCCAAAAAGATTCTGACTGAATGGCGAACAGTGCAGATCTTGCATTGATGTGCAGGCCGATCAAGACCTATACTGGTCGCAAAGGTAGAATTAATTGTGTCCAGCATAATAAGGCCATAGTTTAGTACTATTATTGTGCTAAATAATGGGAATTAACTCCTACAAGCATAATACGCTTATCATAACACAGTTGTTCATCTTCCTTATTTGTAATACCTATAGTCAATCTGACTAAAGTACTTGATCTTCTAAACGAAGATCTGAGAACGACCCATTCACATTTGTCTTCTGTATATTTTGGATTTCCAATATTGCTATTTTTATTTTCGCAAATCTATTTTTGTTTGAACCAATCAGATAACGTGTTCCAATGTCAAAGAGTAAGAAAAATTTATAGTTAATCCAGGGCTCGAACCTGGGACCTCTCGTTTACAGAGCAAGTGCTCTACCGACTGAGCTAATCAACTATCTGAAATTTTCGACATAAAAATTGTTGATATCAAAACCTAAGGCTTTATAAAGCTTGCAGAATGCTGTAAGGTAGCTTTTGATTGGCTAACTGAAGGGTTGTCAGAACGAGGCCATCAATAGCTCGTTGTCAGATCCTATGCGTAGCGTAATAGGAGATGTACTTTAGTCAGATTGTACCTATAGTAGTCGCAACTTGACCGCGATGGTTGACCTTCGGCTGATTATTCATATCGATTATTTCATTGTAGAAATAAAGGGTGGTTAGGGTAGCAATGTATATTTATATGGAATTAGTTTGTTTACAGAGCATTATCCAAGTATGTATACTTACATTTTATCAGTTAAAACTTTCCAATACACTAATTTATAATTTCACAAATTTATATTTCCACATTCACATGCAGCTCGTGTTTCACGTACACACATTTTCAATAATAGGTTGTGCCTCATTATGTATTATAATACAAAGGTCAACCATCGGGGTCAAGTTGCGCCTACTATACTTCTTATAACCTTAATAACAAGAGCTGTCTGATGACAGCGCGCTCGACTATTCGAAGAATTGATTGAAGAATGGGGTCAAAATATTTCCACGGATATTCAGACAAAAGGAATAAATAGATTAGACAAACAATGTTCCTGTATTACTTTGATTTCGATAAGTCTTGCACTAAATGGCAATATATGAGCCAATTTCAAAGTCCAAAAAGGGCCATAATTCAGTCAAAATAGTTATGTACTCTTGCCTACAGATGGAAATCATAATGATAAACAAGTGTTCAAAGTTTAAAAGCCATATGTTAAATAGTTTTGACAAAACATGGACTTGTATGAAAACAGAACCAATTTCAAAATCCAAAAAGGACCATAATTCAGCCAAAATAGATGACAGAGTTATGTTCTCTTTCCTACAGATAGAGACTATTATACTAAACAAGTGATAAAAGATTCAAAGCCATATGTCAAACACTTTACAAAAAATATGAACTGGTACGAAAAACTTAACAAAGATTTCTAAGTCAAAATGGGCCATAATTCAGCCAAAATCCTTGATGGAGTTATGTACTCTTGCCTATAACTGGACATGGTGATGGTAAACAGGAGTTGAAAGTTTCAAAGCTTTATCTCAAAAGACTTTGTCAAAATATGAACTGGTACGAAATATTAACCCAGATTTCTAAGTCAAAAAGGGCCATAATTCAGCCAAAATCCTTGATGGAGTTATGTACTCTTGCCTATAACTGGACATGGTGATGGTAAACAAGTACTGAAAGTTTCAAAGCTTTATCTCAAAAGACTTTGTCAAAATATGAACTGGTACGAAAAACTTAACCATGATTTCTAAGACGAAAGGGGCCATAATTCAGCCAAAATCCTTGATGGAGTTATGTACTCTTGCCTATAACTGGACATGGTGATGGTAAACAGGTGTTGAAAGTTTCAAAGCTTTATCTCAAAAGACTGTCAAAATATGAACTGGTACGAAATATTAACCCAGATTTCTAAGTCAAAAAGGGCCATAATTCAGCAAAAATCCTTGATGGAGTTATGTGCTCTTGCCTATAACTGGACATGGTGATGGTAAACAAATATTGAAAGTTTCAAAGCTTTATCTCAAAAGACTTTGTCAAAATATGAACTGGTACGAAAAACTTAACCATGATTTCTAAGTCAAAAGGGGCCATAATTCAGCCAAAATCCTTGACTGAGTTATGTGCTCTTGCCTATAACTGGCCATGATGATGGTAAACAAGTGTTGAAAGTTTCAAAGCTTTATCTCAAAAGACTTTGTCAAAATGTGGACTGGCACGAAAAACTTAACCCAAGGTGTGACGCCGACGCCGACGCCGACGCCGACGCCGACACCGACGCCGACGCCGACGCCGTGGTGAGTAGGATAGCTCTACTTATTCTTCGAATAGTCGAGCTAAAAACAAAAATAAAGATAGCAGATCGGCATGAAGAGCAATGCCAGAAAACTAGAAAAAAGGGGAAAGTAAAAGGGGCAATACATAGTGGGGTTTGGTGGTGCAGCACTGGGGAAATTCAAGCTTTTCATTGTTCAAAACGCAAATGGAAATGCTATTGAAACTTGAATATTTTAATGCTAAAAAAGAAAACTCAAACAACTTCAGTGTGAAATGGAGTGATTGTTTATCTCTGCTTTCACTAGACAACTAATCTCTTTTCTGTACAGTTTGTATCATTCTAACATTTATGCATTATTAACTATACTATAGGGAATAGTTTTTACCTATTATCTTGCTCATGTTCTGTTACTTTCGATTTGTTTTCATGACTACCATTTTTTATTTTCTCTTCAGTTGAGTGTTCTGCTGTACCGTCTCCGACATACGTTCGAAAGGGCTGTGTGTCTCCGCAAGGCAAAACCGCCATTTTCTTATTGCTTCTCCTATGAAAGAGAACAGAGAAATTAGTCTTTGTTTTAAATTCTACATCACATCCTTGTGAAACATGATAAAAGGCGTATGTGGAAAATGTAGAGTTTTGCTATTTTATCATTGTAACATTTATGCATTTGGGATTCTGAATAGTATCCGGGCATTCTGGAAACAGGACAGCGTAGCAATATGCAGAGTCATTTCTTACTTACTTCGTTTGTGTAAACTAAAGATATGTTTATAGCCTACACATTATCAAGTGGGATGCAGTTGGAACATGTACAATGGCTGCTACAGTAGTAATGTTATGAGAGTACGCTGATGTCTAAGCCGCCCTACACCAGGTATATACTGGGCTCTAGATCCTCCCTTATTAAATACCCTTACCCACCTGTTAAAAGTGGCTTTGCATCAGGAAGAATCGCCGTAAACAGTTTTAAATTCGTGCAAAAAACAACGTATCTTTATGTAGGACCTAATTACCTTCCTAAGCTACTGGAGCTTCCATGCTTACGATAAAATAACACCAGTGTAAACGAGTGTCGCATGTAAAAACGCTTGTATTCAGCTATAACAAAATCAATTGTATTGAACTTTCATATGTGCTGGCTATTGAAACATCCTAGAAATCCATGAAAGAAATTGTGCAAAAACCTGTAATTGTTTCTACTGGAGTGCGTTAGTCTTAAACTGTTCTGAATATCCCTTGTAGCCTTAATTCCAGTGTGACATTTTTGACAAAATTCAGATTTTAGTGTCAATAGGCATACCTCTATGACCTCTGCGTGGTGGTGAATTTGTGTCCTTATAGAACTGACAAAAACAGGCTAGTTCAACATGTCTGTAAGTATTGTAAAGTCATCGACACTCAAATCTTTAAACGATGCTTCCCAAAACAACCAAAAAGCTAGTTATGGCATTGTGAAAATAAGGTGACGTTAATTTGTCTGGTATACTAGCGTTTTCTTTCAGGATATCCGCCATTTTTAAAAAAATGTTTCTTTGAATATTTCTTTTTAACAAACTTTATGCCAAAAATAAATCATAAATCATCAAAATGTGGATAATAATGGATTATTTAACCAAACGGATTCTACTTGTTGCGGAAAAATCGCCCTTATTTTTAGTAGGGGTCGGTAATTTCAGACATCTATTTAAGTAGATCAGGTTTGGTACTGATATTTTTCTGATATAAATACCATTTCTTTTCTTTCTATTTTGAATCATTCTTGTGTGATATTAAAACAGTAAAATATATTTAAAATCTCAACAACAGACTTTTATGTAGAATTATATTGTTTTTTAGGCCTGATTGCCTATAACACTAAGTGGGATATTACGTGTTTTATAAGATATCACCATTTGTTTTCAATTTTACTAAATTTCAGAAATGCTTAAACAATGGGTGAAGAAATTCCCTATATTATATAAAATATAAAAACACGTGCGGTGACCTGTGCTTTTTCTGCTTTTGATTTGTCTTCTAGCACATAGAAAAAAAAGCCTACGTCCTTAAGGAAACCCACAAAATATTAGTGATGAAAAGTGTCTAAAAGCAGTACTGTCATCATGAACTAACGAACTATACTGTAGGGAATATTTTTTACCTATTATCTGGCTTATGTTCTGTTACTTTCGATTTGTTTTCTTGACTATCATTGTTTATTTTCACTCCAGTTGAGGGTTGTGCTGCACCGTCTCCGACAGATGTTCGAGAGGGTTGTGTGTCTCCGCCAGGCAAAACCGCCATTTTCTCATTGCTTCTCCTATGAAAGAGAATAGAGAAATAATTCTGTCTTTTTTTTTAAATTGTACATCACATCCTTGTGAAACATGATAAAAGGCGTATGTGGAAAATGTAAAGTTTTGCTATTTTATCATTCTAACATTGATGTATTTGGGATTCTGAATAGTATCCGAGTATTCTGAAAACAGGACAGCGTATGCAGAGTCATTTCTTACTTCATTTGTGTAAAGATATGTTTATAGCCTACACATTATCCGGTTGAGGTTCTTGAGGAGAGGGTGAATCATGTTGAGAGGTCCCATCATGTATATCATTTTGTTCCTGTTTATATTTCTTAGCCTTTGATTTACAGCATCCCATGTTTGTCTGTGTTGCAAATCATCCTAAATGTTAAAACATAAATATATGTTTTTATAATATATGTTTTTCATGATCGCATGTAAGAAAATCTTAATGTAGTAGAATACAAAACAACAACAACAGCAGCAACAACAACCCCCGCCCCCCCCCCCCAAAAAAAAAACAACAACAAAAAAACAAACCCATCCAAACAAACAAAAACAAAACGCCCGTTCTTCTCAAGTAAGGGGATTATCCTCTTAATTTTAAGCACGGAGGAATATTTTATACAAAATATTTAAACTCGTCATTTCGATAAACTTAATTTGAACTTATTTCTATCTTTTTGCCCTTTTCAATTATGTAACAATGCTGTGAGAATTTGACAGTTAGATCAATAATCAAAATCATGTTAAAATTTAGTGACCGTGTTTGAGACAGATATACACATTCATTGTTTCCAAAAGGACGAACAAGCATGCAAGAAAATTACGAAAAGTCAAAGTGATTTAAAAGAACTTTATTAAAGAATTTAAAAAGTATTATGGTAGCGACATGTAAGCATTCGCGTATCAGTATTAAATCATGGGCCAAATTACGTCATACAGAAAAATTAGAGATATGAAATAGAAATAATATTCAAAAACATTGTTTTGCAAAACGGGGAAAAAATAAAATGTGAATGAGGACTCAGAGGACCTAATATCAAATATGTCTTGTACCCACAAAGTCAGAGGGCTATGACAATAATAAATTATCATAATGTTTATAGCTGATCTATCATTTATTTATTATAAGTATTACTAGTCAAAAGTGTAGAGCAAAGTAAAGAACTTCTTAAGACATCTAGCAATTCATTTCATTCCATCTGTTGTGTACATCTTTTTATGTATATCTTTAAAAAAAAATATGTATGTATAATTATAAAGAAATTATAGTGAAACGAAAGCTTTTTAACTTCAGGTTATACATATTAAATTAATTTGTCATGCATAAATATTTTCTTATTATATCCCTCGCTTGAACGCGAGGTAAACTGAGCCGAATAATTGATTCGCTTAACTAGATTGCACTTAATCTTGCAAACTTAAAATTGTCTTGTATATATTTAAAATAAATATGAAACAAAAGGACAGTCACTGATAAAAACAAGAAGATGCAGAGCTGGGGTCAAGTCTTCCTCGGAAGCAGATTACAACACGTAAGACTCAATATGCTAGGTTGAATTGTAGGAAAAATAAAGAAAAATGGAGGCTTTTGAGAAGAAAAGGCACATCAAACATCCCAATAATAAAACTTTGAATACCCTATAAGAGTTATCTCCTGTGAATAAAACATTGCATCTGTCTATCACAGTTGCTAATCTAATAATTTGCTTTGTTATTTATATAACTGATTGTCCCAGTAAGCAGGGGATATATTATTGACAGGAAGAAATGACATTCCGTCGGTTATATCACCCCTTAGAGATACGATTTATGCCGAGCAGGTGAGACAACAACAACAACAACAACAGAAGCTCTTATAAATGGGATTTTACAACCATCTTTTCTATATACTAATTGAATATAGTTTCATTTTCTTTGTCAGCCACGTACAAAGGAAACCTTGTCAGAATCTGAAAATGTTATATATTTTACAACGTTTAGATATTAACAGTATTAATGTGCTTACCCTTTTCCTATAGAAATATACAGTTCTCCATTTGACAAAATACTGCTAAAAGATTCGATTACGCCATTTAAACCAGGAAGTAAATCAAATCTAGTTTTCTTAAAATTCTTGTTTTATCAGCGAAATATTAAGGCGTACAATGTTTGATAACCGTATACGCTCAACGACTCAACCTTGATACCTACAGTATGTACATAATATCTTTTTAAAACGAAAGTAAGGGGCACCTTAAAGGGGAAAATGGAACAAGGGGTAAAGTTTATATTATAGTGTACAGGAAGTAATGATTTAATCAAATGGTTAAAGATTATCGCTATACAATTGTAAGTCCTATGTCCATTGTCATTTTTCCTCGTATACATTTGTGTTGCGTAAAAGGTGCAAAAACGCTAGTTTATACATCCACAAAAAGTGACTGATAATTACATTAGCGATAAAAAGTTACAATATAAAACAATCAAACAAGATTATCACTAAATAATATGGTATATCAAATACCTTATCACGTACACTTCCCCTGTAGAACCGCTTATAAAGGATGACGTCATAGTCAGTACATTGAAAATTTAAAAACGTGTTTTTATTTATCAGAAATGATAAACTAAAAGTAAAAACATCAGTTTAATTGCCACTGCAAAACTCCCATACAACAAAATTAATGTTAAATATTCTTAAAAATCCTTTTATTTCTATTGGTCTTTTTGAGATTTCAACGCTTTGACAGTTAATTACTGACTAAGATACCATGAATTTTGAACGATTTCACGGTTTTTTTTTTATATCGATTTACATATCTTTGATATAATGGCACACGTTTTTTCTGAAACAGATCATCAATTATTTTGTAAATATTAATGTCAGAGCACACTTTAATCTTTTTATTTTTCCGTTGCTGGGACAGTAATATGTCAATATTTGGGGAGCCTCGGCTCTGCCCTCAGTTGACAATTGACTCATGTTGACAATATTTGCGTCCAATCCAAACCAATGATATATATATATGCTATATGTCTCTACTTTGTTATGTCCTGTATATTAGAAAGCATGCTATTGACAAACGTAACATTTTTTTATCTTATAGATGTGAATAGAATATTGTGTTAGAAATTTTGATACTTTGATCTGGTGACATGCCTGTAGAAGTAAATATTCTTCTCTCTCTACACCCCCCATGCCCATCACAATTATCCGTTTACTATTAGATAACCTTTAAACTATAGTCTGATAATATGTTACTCGAATGCAGATCCAAAACTTAAATAACTATGTTGTTATGATAATCTGTCCATTTAAAGGTAGGCCTACATGTTAAGCTTACAATACGTTTAAAGGGAGTAGCATGCTAGTACAATGTATTATCTTCTGATATTATACGAAGAAAGTACCTTAATCACGTTTATAGATACGTTACATAGAAAGATTAATCTTCTATGCACTTTGGCATAATATTAGTAACGGATAAATAACGTTTACTTTATACTTAGAAGGGGAATAAATCTTCAGGGCTTAATACCATTTGCCAGGTATTTGAAAGCGAAAGAGGAAGTAAATTGCTGGTTGTATTGATATTACATTCGGGGCTGTATTATCCTGTCGAGTTCAAATCTATAAAAACGGATTTTTTTCGCGTGTTGATTTTAGAGGTCAAAAATGGTGATCAATAGATAGGAGCAAATATACATGTACGGTAAGAATATTTCATCTCATGTATATTTCAGTAGGTTTTGTATTCATCTTGCATTCTTGGTCGAAAAATAGGGTACACTTGTAGTTTATTTACATAATTGACATTAGTAAAATCTATTCAAAATGCTTTCTTTATGGCTAGAGGTAAAATGCATTTAGTTCACACGCTTGAGAATTTCAAAACACTTTTCAGAGGCCAACTTTTCATTTTGTTTAAACAATTTAACAATATATATCAGACTTAGGCCACACCAAATTAATTTCTTGGTCATCGGATAATTTAAAAAAAAAATTAGGAGCGTGCGAGCGAAATAAAAATAAAAGTATTTTTCTTTGGATTTCACCTATGTTTGGAGCGGGCGGGGAGCGATTTGAAGAAAATAAATAAAAACAATGTCACAAGAATTAACAACCACTGCCAAAACATATAAAAAAAAAAACAAACTTGGAAATACATAAAAAAACAAAAGATCAATTAATACTGAAGGTTTAATGACAAACTGACCAAAAAATACATGGCAGCCACTCAACACCTGACTCCAATATATCTTTATGTTTACCGGGACGCGCTACGCTGTAATATTTACAAGCATTGAGAGAAGGGACAACAATGCCAGCTTTTTGTATCCGCCTGTTGTCCCTTCTCTCAATGCTTGTAAATATTACAGCGTAGCGCGTCCCGGTAAACATAATACGAAAGACCCGTGGTGACATTTCAGCTTCATTATTTCACGATTTCTGCTTCATGATTTCACGATTTCCACTTCATGAATTCACGATTTCACGATTTCCACTTCATGAATTCACGATTTCCACTTCACGAATTCTCGATTTCCACTTCACGAATTCACGATTTCACGATGGTGAAATCGTGAATTCATGAAGTTGAAATCGTGAATTCGTGAAGTGGAAATCGTGAATTCGTGAAGTTGAAATCGTGAAATCGTGAATTCGTGAAGTGGAAATCGTGAATTCATGAAGTGGAAATCGTGAATTCGTGAAGTGGAAATCGTGAATTCATGAAGTGGAAATCGTGAAATCGTGATTTCATGAAGTGGAAATCGCGAGATCGTGAATTCGTGAAGTGGAAATCGTGAATTCGTGAAGTTGAAATCGTGAAATCGTGAAGTGGAAATCGTAAATTCGTGAAGTGGAAATCGTGAATTCATGAAGTTGAAATCGGGAAATCGTGAATTCGTGAAGTGGAAATCGTGAAATCGTGAATTCATGAAGTGGAAATCGTGAATTCGTGAAGTGGAAATCGTGAATTCATGAAGTTGAAATAGTGAATTTATGAAGTGAAAATCGTGAAATCGTGAATTCGTGAAGTTGAAATCGTGAAATCGTGAATTCGTGAAGTGGAAATCGTGAATTCATGAAGTGGAAATCGTGAATTCGTGAAGTGGAAATCGTGAATTCATGAAGTGGAAATCGTGAAATCGTGATTTCATGAAGTGGAAATCGCGAGATCGTGAATTCGTGAAGTGGAAATCGTGAATTCGTGAAGTTGAAATCGTGAAATCGTGAAGTGGAAATCGTAAATTCGTGAAGTGGAAATCGTGAATTCATGAAGTTGAAATCGGGAAATCGTGAATTCGTGAAGTGGAAATCGTGAAATCGTGAATTCATGAAGTGGAAATCGTGAATTCGTGAAGTGGAAATCGTGAATTCATGAAGTTGAAATAGTGAATTTATGAAGTGAAAATCGTGAAATCGTGAATTCGTGAAGTGGAAATCGTGAATTTATGAAGTTGAAATCGTGAAATCATGAAGTGGAAATCGTGAAATCGTGAATTCGTGAAGTGGAAATCGTGAATTCGTGAAGTTGATATCGTGAAATCGTGAATTCGTGAAGTGAAATCATGAAGTTGAAATCGTGAATTCATGAAGTGGAAATCGTGAAATCGTGAAGTGGAAATCGTGAATTCATGAAGTTGAAATCGTGAATTCGTGAAGTGGAAATCGTGAATTCGTGAAGTTGAAATCGTGAAATCGTGAATTCGTGAAGTGGAAATCGTGAATTCATGAAGTTGAAATCGTGAATTGATGAAGTGGAAATCGTGAAATCGTGAAGTGGAAATCGTGAAATCGCGAATTCATGAAGTAAAATAGTGAATTCGTGAAGTGGAAATCGTGAAATCGTGAATTCATGAAGTGGAAATCGTGAAATCAAGAAATCGTGAAATCGTGAAATCAAGAAATCGTGAAGTTTTTTCGTGAAATCGTGATTTCGTGAATTCATGAAGTGGAAATCGTGAAATCGTGAATTCATGAAGTGGAAATCGTGAAATCAGGAAGCAGAAATCGTGAAATAATGAAGTTGAAATGTCACCACGGGTCTTTCGTACGCTGACAGTCTTAACAATAAATGCATTATCATCTTCAGATTCTTTTTGACAAATAGATCTGATAATACGCATTAAAGAAGCCTTTAATGCATGTTTCTCGGATTGAGAGTTCGCAGGCTCTTTATGATTACTTTGCCCTAATTAAGTTCCATGTGTTTTATTTCTTCAAAGTTATGAGAGTAAACAGCAGGACAAGCATAACATATTTTATGCGTCTTGCTCTACACAACATATGGAATAGGTGAATGTGCGGATGTCAAAGGCTTCAGCCCTAAATAAACTCGAAAACATGTATGCAGTTCCATTGCCCTTACTATATGTGTCCTTAAAGAATGCACAAACAGACTTACCCATTTTTGGTCTCAAGGTAAATGCCATCAAGGATTTATGGACTGGGTAAGAGAACTTCTTCCCATCTGTACAAAAAGTATTAAAATTGCCAGATTACTTTACTCGAAACAAATGGATGGATGTATAAGTTTGATGGGCATTTTAGAATGAACAATGATGTAACAATGGATGTGTAATCCAAATTGAATTATAACACCTGTTCATCATTAAAATGCTGTACACAGTTATTGTTTATATGTATATGTGTATGATTTTAAGGATCGCAGCAAAACTTTGTTTTATCACCATTTATTATTAGATGACACTGTTTTAAATAATGACCTTCGTAATGACCTTTCCAAGATTTATTTACATAATCTAACTGTCATATCGGCTGTCAATTTTGCATACTGGTGCAAAACAGAGCTTGAAACATGTTCTCCTGTTGTTTTAATGAACACTTATGATTAAAAGTGTCAAATTTTGAAATCAGTCTGCAAAAACCGAAGCGAGCAGAAGCTGATTTTCCAAAAAAAAAAAATTGTTTTTGATTCTGGAAAAAAATGGAGCGGGAAATCCGTTGACCAAGTAATCAGTTTGATGTGGCCTTGGTTAATAATAACTTGTTATGAAAATCTGTATAATCTGTATATATTCTAACGCAGATACTAACTGACAAAATTAATGTCGATTGTTTTTAAGTATATTTATAGAAACTTACGTTGATTAAGATAAAATAAGAAATGACATGTCAACACTGTGTATTTATCGTATCACTGGTTTTAGATTTGAAGATAAACTTTCTGTATACGTGTATACATGCAATATAGATAATATACATGTATTTAGAAACGACGACTCGAGACTTTTTTTCTTGCTTAAAAAAGAATTTTCTTAAATACATGGATACTGTATTCACGGTGATGAAAAATATTTGTCTAAACAATAACATGGTGTATAGTTTGCATTTGACATTGTATATGTTAATATACACTTTCCTTAATATTATGAATGTATGTCCTCGTGGACATTTCAGTACAATAAATGCATTATAGATAATATACATGTATTTAGAAACGACGACTCGAGACTTTTTTTCTTGCTTAAAAAAGAATTTTCTTAAATACATGGATACTGTATTCACGGTGATGAAAAATATTTGTCTAAACAATAACATGGTGTATATAGTTTGCATTTGACATTGTATATGTTAATATACACTTTCCTTAATATTATAAATGTATGTCCTCGTGGACATTTCAGTACAATAAATAAATAGAACTAACACTCAAGGCTTTTATGACGCACCATTATTTTAATTTGACGAGAGATAAATTATCAATGTATATTTTTCTATCTAATTACACTTATAATAAGACAATATTTAACAAACGTATGGCAAAAATACAATAAAGCGAATCTCTACTTATATTTTTAGCACAGAATGGCAGCTGCAACGTCAAAGCAGCCATCCACAAAGAAACGTCTATTCGTGGCAGCTATAGATCTAGGTACAACATACAGCGGCTGGGCTTATTCCACACTAAATGACCCTGATAAAGTACTTTCCAGCCAAGCATGGTTTGCTGGCACAGGAACACTAGCGTCACAAAAGACACCCTCTTGCGTCCTGCTTTCGCCGAAAAAAGAGTTCGAAGCGTTTGGCTACGAAGCAGAAACTACATTTGCAGGTCTTGCGGAAGAAGGCAAGCATCATGGATCGTACTACTTTCGAAGATTTAAAATGACTTTGTTTGATGATCGTGTAAGTTGTTTTCACACTGTAGACGCGAATAAATGCAGACACTTGAAATAGAAGTATGCAACATCCGTATAACAGACTAGTTTTATGTACCACCTCAACGGCCTTCTATTTTTTTTTGTACATACGTTTCATGTAAGCTGTCTTTTCATCCGACTCGGCTTTGTTTGCTGCATTACTATTTTGTGTGTGCATTTACACTTACTTATTGTAAACTCTAAATTAAATTAGCACAGAGGTTGATGAGTGGGATTTCATTCTTAATTTTCAAGAATTGCTTGATGTGTCAAATATAGAACATTACTTTTTTAAAAGTTCGAGATTGACACGTTTGAAATATACTTGTTAAACTTAAATTTGAAATACAACACATGACTTATAGCAAACAACTCAATTAAATGCTTTAGAAGAATTTCAGCAGACGCGTATTATTATTATTATTATTATAATCGTAATACTCCTTATATAAAACGAGACTTAAACGATGTTTTTTCTGGAATTAAGTCAAAATTCGAAGGAAAAATATGAAACAAAATCTGTATCATGTACATAAATACTTATTGTATGGCTTGCCGGTTAGTAGTCAAAGCTATTGCCAAAGGTCAAAAGTAATGATTACTGACCCTCGGTCCAAAGGACCCCGGATGAGTGTATACTATGTTAGCCTAAATATTTTTGTATTATTTATAAAGGAGGTCTTAAACATATTTTCCTTTTAAGAAACTGAATCGTCACACTAGCATTGAAGACATATCTGGAAAGAAAATGCCAGCACTGGTAATATTTGCTCATGCCATACGTTATCTGAAAAACAGCTTCATGCAAACAGTCCATAATAGAGTTCAGAATGTCAAAGACGACGATGTGAATTATGTTCTAACAGTTCCAGCCATTTGGAACGATATGGCCAAGCGATTTATGCGACAAGCAGCTATTGAGGTAATTGTAGTTTTTTTTAAAATACCACTTTTAGAGTGATTAGAGAGGTTGCCATGCACGTACGGGTACATATAGACTTTTCTATACGTAATTGTAAGCCTCGTGTCTCATTAAGCGTAAATGTAAACAGTTAAAATAAAAAACGTATTAGTTTTTTATGAACGTGTACGTCTATACTCTATAGAATGTCATGTTTTTGACACCTTAAGCGATTTGATCAAATTCAACAAGCTTGCATACCCGAGCACGTTTTGAATCTCAAAGTTTCTGTCATGATAGTAATTCTTACTACAATAACATAAAATATAATGATAACTGTACTCGTAATTACGTTTTCGCTTAATGTATATTGATATTTTAATATGATTTTATAAACAATATTACGTTGTATCCCTTTGAAATTTATTAGACCAATTACCATGTTTTTGTCTGATCATATGTCCCTATGTCTCTCAAACATTGATATTAACTGTAGGCCTTTGTTTAAATTGCAGGCTGGTATTCCAAACGACCAAATTACATTAGCGCTTGAACCTGAAGCAGCGTCTATTTGGTGTCAGGGGATCCACACAGAGGTACAACGAAACTTTGATACCACCGATCTTGGTATTTCAGCCATTGGTACACGATACATGATTGTGGATTTAGGCGGTATGTCCAAGAGTTATGAATATTACGTAATGCAAAATATAAAGTATCTTTCTTTTGCAGGACTTACACATTCAGTTATTGTCTCTATCTTAAATTTGATATACTGGCGTTCGTTTTCTCATTAAATTGTTATGTCTATCGTGAAGTTGTCAATTGGTAATAGCATGAAAAAAAAGCTACTGAGGTTACTGCAAGGATTATATTATCGATATAAGTTAAAATTTTAATATACATGACTGATTGTATCATTAAGTGGTCCACGTTTATGACTTTTAAGATGTTTTGTTTGTCCTCAAGCAATTATTTCAAACAATTTAATACGAAACGAAAATCAAGAACAAAATCATTCTATTGTTGTTTTTTTTTATCAAAATAGCGTTTAAATGACTTGCAGTTAAAAGTATTTTAACCCTTAGCTTGCTGGTGGCAAGTGATTCAACCTTTGCGACCAGTGCAGATCAAGATCAGCGTGCACATCCGTGCAGTCTGATCATGGACTGCACTGTTCGCCGTTTTGTTTTGGTAAGCATCCCGTTTAACAGTAAATGGTACTTTCCAAATTGAAATATGGACAAGTTTATTATAGAAATTTAGCAGGGTAAGGGTTAAGACACAAACATATTTTTGTAACACAGGTGGAACTGCAGACATCACTGTGCACGAGAAGAAACACAACAATACACTCTTAGAGATACATAAAGCTACAGGAGGAGCTTGGGGAGGAACAGAAGTTGATAAAAATTACATACAACTTCTAGCAAAAATAATTGGACCGAATGAATGGAAAAAGTACGAGCAAAAGGAACTGGAAGATATACTTGACATCTATAGGGACTTTGAAAATAAGAAAAGAAATATATCTACCACGTCATCTGGTCAGATCACTGTCAAGATGCCGAGTAGTCTGAAAGATGCTTATGAACAGAATGGAAAGAGATCTATATCAGACGTTGCAGAAAGATTTAGCAGGAATATTGATTGGAGAAACGACAAATTAAGAGTAGCTGTAGCTTTAATGAAGAAATGTTTCGAAGGTCCAGTGAATGATGTTATTGCACATGTGGAAGAGATTTTATCAGAAGAAAACATGGGAAATGTTGACAAGATAATGCTGGTGGGAGGGTTCGCTGAAAGCCCGTACGTACAAGAGACTTTCAAAGCACACTTTACAGGCAGACGAATTATTATTCCACAAGAATGTGGCCTTGCTGTCTTAAAAGGAGCTGTACTCTTTGGGCAAAACCCTACAGTTGTAACAGCAAGAATTGCACGGTACACATACGGTCTGGAAATTGCTGTTCCTTTTGATCGTACAAAGCATTCTAGAGAAAAACTAGTTAATACGGATGCTGGACCGTTATGCCGAGATTCGTTTTGGAAGGCTGTTGAGATCGGACAGGTGATAAAGAATGGACACGAAGTGCCAAGGATTGGAAGAGCGGTCGATGATTACCAACCAAAGATTTCTCTAAAAATTGTCAAATCAAAGCAACGCAATCCGGCATACACAACAGATCCGGATTGTGAAGTCATTGGACATGTTGTAGTACCAATGGATCGCACTTTAAAGGCTGATAACAACGCTGTTGATGAAATATTTACATTTGGTGGCACAGAGCTCATGTTAAGAACACGACATAAGAATACAGGCGCTACACAAGAACTCGCCTTTGACCTGTAAAACATTTTAAAAACATTCGATATAAATCTGCCGAGCACGCTTGTTCAAGTTAGATATATGTAAATATAACTTTAATCAAAACTAAAACTTATAATTTTCTTTGTATCAAGTATGATATTAAAAGTTTTTATTTTAAAACACATTAAATTTCTTAAACAAGCTCTAGTAAAATACATCGCTGAGTCAAATTTCAGCAGTTTGTATTTAAAATGGGCAACTGCAAATCTAGAAAAGTAAGGTATATGATAATATGGTGTTCCGTTCGTGCCATCGATATTAATGATAGTGGTGTGTTAATATAGCATTTCGTATCGTGTGTTCGCATTCTCGCATCCTATTATCGCAATATCGCTCCATCGGCTAGGGCCAAAATTATGATATTAACATCGAACTTTCGCCGTTAGGATGAAAGGGGCGACGGCACGAAAACACGATACGAAAAACGCGACAGCATTGTTTGGTAAATTAAATGCAGTATTAATGTCGTACTTCAGTGAATTCGCCGTAAGAATGCGAAAGTACGATGATAATAACTTCACATTATGTTTTGGCGTTTTTGCATAATGTTATCACACTATCGCCCTTACCAATGTAAAAAAAACGAAGAGCCGAAACAACAATGGCCCTAATGGAACACTGTACAATCATGTCTGTAAGATTCACTGCAAATATAACTCGTGTCAAGTCCAATAATACGACAGTGAATTTCTATAAGCATTTTTCGATATAAATTCTGGACCAAGTATTTTTGTTGTAAAACTTACCTGTGAACTGTACATCGGCTAGCTTTGTAACGATTTATTGTGCTGGTCAAGTTGTCTCCCGATATCTGTACGTTAGTTACTTGAAAATTGTGTGTGCAATAAGACACATTATGTGTATATGTCGGGCACATGTCGTAAAATCATGCTCATGCGCAATGGTCTGACTTTACATTCATAGGCCTCTAACGCTATAAAGATTCAGTAAAATATGTGACTTTATCATTTTGTTTTCATATTTAAAGGTGGTCAGCAACCTATTATATATAATCAAGTATCGTATATTCCACAAGGAAGGGATTCATTTAAAAAAAAGAAATACCCAAAGACAAAAGTTATATTTATATAGATCCTAGTTAGAATGTATTTTTATTCGATTTTTTTTTGTAAAATGTGCTTTACCTCTTTTTGATATGAAAGTATATTTCATAAATGACTTCAATATAATTTCTAGTTTCATATTTGCATTTCATAAATAACGAGATATTTCAACTATCTGAACAAACAATCCAACTTCTCAAATGCGTGTGGCTTTGTACTTCTATCTGGTTTTTGCAACCAGTATAGGCAAAGGGAGTTAACAATAATTTTACAGATTTGCATTTCTAACTCGGGTACTTGTATTATTGTCTATGCAAGCCTTTGACGAATATTATGCAACAGTTCTTTAATAAAGTTTGTTACTAAGACAAAGTTGGTTCATCAAATTTATAATTATCCTAAAACAAGTCTTGACTGGACAACCAGGATAGGAAAATCAGACTTAAAAACAACGCTAAAATATCTAGCATGTATTAAGCACTCTGAGGTCATATATAAGTGTGAATGATCAGATGTTTACGTTTTGAATGAATCCATTACTCGACCGAAACATGCTTATTCACGTTTGACATTTTTAAAGTTACAGTCAGAATTCTTTTTAACAGAATCACTTGTATCATGCTCATTCAAACAACCATAGTCGTATGATAATAATAAGTGATGTAAGGGAGGTAATTCCTGTGGGAAGGCAGGCTGCACAATACCAGCTTCCAAACGCTTAGTTATTTTAAAACGTATTCATATTCTTTGAGTTCATTTTAAGATGTTCAAAATCTTATTTAGTTCGAATGGTACACATCATAACAAAGTAAGTCAATCTTGAATTGTATTAAACAAAGCTCTAAGTTACGGCTGCAATATCCTTTCAAAGGTACACAATTTAGAAAACAAAGACGTTCACCGAAAATTCACCATGCATGATTATTCTTTAATCTTACACAAGCTTGAACTAACTGTCTTCGTAAGCCTACAAAGATACAGGAGGCTGAACTGGCACCACCCGTTGAAAATCCTAAGCTCAACCTGAAATGCGACGAACAATTGTCCAAATACTCCGATGGATATATAATGATATGCTTAAACATAACACATGTCAATATCGTCAGTTTATTTAAGCTTTGAATTTTTGTAGCAGTGCGCTGAGACATTTTGAAGGAAGACATGGTTTAATCAGTTACTTTCGGGACGTCTGATTCATGTTGGCAAGTTGTCACTACCTTGCGGAGAACACGTCGGTACTGTGGTTAATCGGATCTTTTTGTAATAAAAATAATTTGTGCAACAGTTTACTTGTATTAATGTTTTGTAAGCCTTAAAAGTAACTGATGTCAGATAATCATATAATGTATTTTAAATTTGATTTTTAAACATGTTTATCATCAGAATAGATTTGATAAACATACCTTACACAAGGAATAATATAAATATAAGAATTTTTTGTATGTTTGTCTAAGATTTGCATTGAAACTTATATGTTCAACAGCCAATCAGTCGAAATCGTATTCATTTATTACCCCACTTTGATTTATCTTGCTTTCTTTGTTGCACATCAAACAGAGAACATTAAGTTATAGTATACGATTTAATGCACTTCAGTTAATTTTACATTACAGGAAAGTAAACGAACAGGTTTATGACTGAACTATTTATCGTGTCTTACTTTTTGTTTACATTTTCGGTCTAGCTGAGTTCATAAACAAAACTGAAACTTGTTTCAGAGAAATTCATGTTTTCTTTGAAAAGTAAATACAGAAAGTGTGGAAATCAAGTTGTTTTTTATTCTATGAAATTCACGGGGAATAATGTTAATGTGCTGTCTCATCTACTGTGATACCTCTGTGTGGTATCACTCACCGCCGCATCTCTTTTCGGTACTTTTCGCTACAAAAGTACAATTTGGTTTTTACTTTCCTGCTGTTTCCGTGTTTTTCCTCGTGGTATGATTTCATGGCGGCAGATATATTTTTCTCGCTACATTTCAATCCTTTTAAACCCTTTATGCCCCCACATGCTGTAAGTTATCGGGTATATCAGTTTATATACATGATTTGTATTGAGTATATGTACATTATATCGCTCTGCATTGCTCAGTATGCATTTTTGGTGTTTTTGAAATGGATTCGTTCTTAAATATATTCGAACCATGGGTGCATTTTGTATTGGTTAAATTATTACTAGTAGGTTTGATATAATAATTGAATGCTGACATCTGCAGTTAAACATTGTTAAGGCTATATATAAAGTATAAATGGTTAAATGTAAGATTTAAGGTCAAATGTAACACAGATATACATGTATGGTCATTTGTTATAAAACAACTTATATGTCTATTTTCAGGCTTTTACCGCCTACTTGTCTACTTGATACACCATCACGGCCTACGAGTAAATGGTTAAACTAGCTGTATGACTTGTTATTCTTTGTTTCAACGGTCTGACAGCATAGTTAATATGCTTTTCTTAAAAACACTCACGCGTTAAAATACCATGCCATGTCAGTATATAAGGTAGTGAGGACAGGTAGGGGAAAAATAAATTCATCTACCTAAACAATAAACATCCATAAAACCAGTAACCGTGAAACGCGTCATATTTTTGAGACAAATTTTGTGACAGTTTTAAGGAAAATGTAAATACATTTTCTTATTACTATACATACATGTACGCATCAAAATTGGCAACTTTCCTTTAATACCAATATATGTAAAGTAAAAACATTGATTGTCACGAGATTCATCTAAGTTCTGTTAAATTAATGTAAGTAAATGTTAGTTTTACTTATTGTAGATTATCATTAAGGTCACTTATTAATTGTTTACAGCTACGTGGAAAAGAAATAGTTACAACACTAGTAATGATACTATGAAAAGAAATATGGTAGGAGAACGCAAAACACTATAAGGCTAAAGCTTTAAGAAGCAATACAAACTCTTGAAGTACTTCTATAATTTGAGTGGATTGTAGTGTATATATCAGTTCAGCGCGACAGCCGTGATAGTATAGTGGTTAGTACTTCGCGTTGTGGCCGCGACAACCCAGGTTCGAATCCTGGTCACGGCAGTAGCTGTAAATGTCGATGTCTCGGTACTGCTGAACATTTTTTCCATTTTATCATCAATTTCCATGTTTTTCCATTTTATCATCAATTTCCATGTTTATTTAATTTTTTTTGAAAAAAAAAATGAATTTTTGAAATTTCCTGTGAATTTTAATATGACAAATTGGTACGTATTTCATTGTTTTCTTAACCTTACCATAATAATTCATTATGCACAAAATGGCACACACTGGTACAGTATCCTTATCGGAAGTCAGGGTAATTAAAGGCACTAAAACGGCCATAATGACAGTTTCAAGAGTTTTTACTGATACTACTGAAGCAATTGGATTTACATTTGCCTTCATACCGAACACTATGTACTATACTGTTAAAACTAGGATTGATAGTTCTTTTTTACTACAACTTGTTCCGAAAATAACAAATATAGCACTAAGTAAGTTTGTAAGAAGATCGTTTGAAAGCACAGAACGCAACCAGGCTAAATAGTAGCAGAGTCGGGTTTGTTGAATTTATTAGTAAGAGAAGTTCAACATATCTCACCCATGCTAGTACTGGCTTAAGCAGAATTCATTACAATTGAACACTGAGTGGGTTCTGTTATCCCAAAGAACAAAATAAATCAGTAACAATGCATCCAAGTAAAGACCGTCAGTTTAAGACCAGTGGTGTAATACTTAAAGATATAAAAGAAGATCCTTTCAAGGCATAAAACGTCAACAACCTCATTTTGATATGTGTCAAAATAAGGTCTACACCGCCCCCACTTATCGAGCCAAACTTTACTTTTTTATTCAAGCATATTTATATTTTAGTTAAAACTATGTTTATATGTTTCAATTCATATAAACGAGGAGATATTTGTTTATATTCCAGCTAATGTTGTAAAATACAACTGGGTAAGACTCCTTTGCCAGGTTTTATGGGAAATGAAAGTACGAGAAGCGTTCAAATTTGAATGCAATCCGGTGCAATTTGATTAGTAGTAAACAAACAACCTCAAAATAATTATCTCATTCTTTCAAAATATTCACCACATTTGACATACATAATTTCAGTCTTCTAATCCAATTTTTAAAGGCGTTTTCATAATCTTTTCTAGGTATACTGTACAGACACTGGTCAAGAAAAATAACTGGACCGAAATTGTTACGTGTTTTAATACTTTCTTCCGGTGAGGTATTTTTGAGGCTTTTAAACAGGAAAAAGTAGCAAGGGACAAGGTCGGGCGAATACGGAGGGTAGGGAAGCTCAACAACCTTTTCCTGTTTCAGAACGTCGCGTACAATGGCCGCCTTGTGTGAAGACACATTGTTATGCAATAGCCTGACATCCCGCAAAATACAGTTAATTATTTTGTGAAAATTGTGGGTACAAGCGAGATATAACCCTAGTTGCATTCATATTTGAACGCTCCTCGTGCTTCTGTTTAGAGATATTCCCTTTGACAGTAACAATACTGACATTAAATAAGAAATGAAAGAACCATCTGCAATTAAGCATATATATTTGTAATTTATATTTGCAATTTTCATATAGACGAAAATCGGTTAAGCATGCATAAACTCACATACTAACAGGGATGAACGTAAAGTACTGTAAAAATCTATACTTTCAAAAGAAACTCTTACAGATTTAATATCTTCTATTTCAGGTAACTTGATCAAATGACAAATCAATGATTATACTGTAAAACTTAGTTGTGTCCCTTTACGTGATTGCGTTCTGTTAATTAAACTGTTACAACCTATTTTGGCATACATTTGATGACACATTGTATGTAATAAATAATCACAAATAAACAAAAATATTTGCATACAGATTAAAGGAATAAATGTTTTTCCTTGTGTGAATGAGTCTTTTTTAATTTTCTTCAATATATTAAAAAAATAAGGCGATTTCAAAATCATTAGCACACAACTGTTACAGTAATTCGCAACATCGTCATAGGAAAAAGCCAATCAATACTTTAAGTGTACTAATATTTGAGAAACTAATATAAACAGATCTTTATTAAAAGCTTGGTAAAATAAAAATGTTTGAACAGAACAGTGTATATTACCAAGAAATATAAAACAAAAAGCTAATATGCCTTGTCTGTGTATTGAAGATAGCACAGATAAACAATAGATGTTTCTCTATAAACACTGTTGATATGTACAACTTTGCTTTACAAATTCTTAATCGAAATTTTGATTAGGTCTATAGATACACTATTACTGACCAAATGATACGGTGTTTTATATTCTAATAAAAATATGTGTAGATCTATTATTTTTTATTCCATGAAACCGCTATTATGTGTTAATGACCTTTCTGACTAACATGTGGAATTCCTAAACAATACTTTGTAACTATAGTAACATCCAAGAAACAAAATCAGGAAATTCCTATTGTGAGAGAATATCCATATTTAGACCAAACTTATCATATTTCAAATTACCTCCCTTTACAAGAAATTGGACGTGTAACAACTATTAAAAATGAACCGTGATTATAACGAAGCAGAAAAAGAAGTTTCAGGGCAACTATATCGTTATGATACGGTATGTTGTGTCTAAAACATTTGTTACTCAGAATATTAGATGATTTAACAATAAAGTATGCAATGTAGTGGATATACAAAAATATAAAAGAGTTTTCATAAGAATAATACTTAATAATAATAATGACTTTTCCAACAGTCTGCCATAGACGTCATCAAAGTAAAAATATTCTGAATAGTTCTTAGATAATTTGAACCTGTAAATCACCAGTCCTTACATATACGTATTCAAATCCTTTGGCTGAAGGGCTGAAGTTTGATACTGTTGAAAAAAAACTGTCGAGAAAGCTCTTTGAGATTAAAAAACGTGACAATTATCTGACAAGATTAACTGTGACTAAGATAATCAATCTCCTCTAGCTTCTACTGGAAGCTTCTCGAAGGTGATTGACGAAATAATTACATTCAGTTTGAAAACTATCTAGACTCCGAACGAAATGATAAATAATATCACTCTGAAGTCTAAATTATCATTTTGCGCCGTAACTTCATTATTTGTCTATAATGGGAAAGCGATCAGATAAACGAAAGAGTGTAACACACAACAGTGATACTGTTATGATCAAAGGAACCTTGACAGGACATACAAAAAGCAACTACAACATAAAGCGACCGCAAAAAGAACGCCGTCGAAAATTCAAATAAAGGTCAGAGACCACCAATTCAAAAAAGTACAGGGAACTTACTGGGAATGAGGTAAGTGTATACCTGGGAATAAAGTAACATCTGTGCGTTCTGATTGGTCAGTCATGTAAACAAACCCAGGAAGTGATTATTTTTTCAAAATTGATATTTTTTCACTGCATTTACAGTATTTTATTATACATTTTGACAAAATTTGCTACATTTTATGTGTATTGAAAAAAGTTTTATCATACGAATTTCTCCCGCCATGTCAATGATGTAAACAGGGGGTCATCTCATTCACACGAAAATTACTTAAATAAAGTATCACTATTCATATGTTTTTCGTCCGATATTTTGGTAGAACTAAGATAGTTCTTGAAAAACGTGTAATTAGATATACATGTTTCGATGTATGGAAGGCCGTACACGCCATAATGTTACAATGTAAGTCTATGGGAAAACAATTGGTGGTCTCTAACCTAAAGTGTTCGTGAGCATTGCAGTCTAATGAAATGATAAATAGGTAAACACTGAATTTTCCCGAGTTGAGGTTGTTTGTGTATGCGTTTAAAAATTTTAAAATAAAAGAAATATAACACTTAGATTCTAGTAAGATGTATAATTTTGAAGATTCTACTGGTCATGTACACAAATAACATGCTGGTTATAACCTAAGTGACACATTAAAAGTTTAAGTAGATACAACATTCTAATATGCTTGTCTCTGTTAAAACACTCTTACGCTAGAATGACGTCACGTTCACGTGCGGTGACGTCAATGTTTTTTGTTGCGACCAAGAAAGAGCGCTACTGTATTTGATCTACATTTTTAGATTAAGGGCATATTAGAATCGAAATAATTTATACCAAAAACCGTATTTTAACACTATTCATGCACTTGGCGGTTATACGTCGTACAAATAATTTCACTCGGGCTGCGCCCTCGTGAAATTATTACGCCCGACGTATAACCGCCTTTCGTGCATAAATAAGTGTTAAAACACTCTTTTGCTATGAATCATTTCTTAAATGATACTATCAATAATAATAATCATCAAAAACAGGCATAATAAATCATACTGTTATTGCACGTAGTTACATCTACATATCAGTCTTACATTAAATGTTGGTTTGTTCTTGTCTCTGTCGTACTTTGTAACTTGCTGAACTGTTATTTATCAACTGTTAAGACATTATCATTTCACTCTGCACTCTTTTTTGATTTCTTGCCGTACCCTTGAGCTACGCCTTTCGCCAGAATTGGACCACTCTCGTGTAAAAGCAGAGGAGGCCAGACTACATAGTCAATGTTTGTCCCACTGCTGGTATATGGTTTGTACAAGTCGGTGTTAAAGCTTGAACCTTTTCTAAGCAACGGAGCAAATGCAACGGGTGGGTCTTGGATCTGTAACATTCAATTCAAATGTATTCCACGAAAAACAGTGGATAAAATAGTGAAACCTTTTTTTGAACAATTCGGTTTGCGATTTATATGAGTTTTTTTCTATATGTAAATATGTCAACAAAGAATTAGCTGTTTGATCTAACATGGTCAAAGTTCAGCTTTTCAACATGTTTAGAAATAAAATATTCAAATGAAACTTCTTTGATATGTATTAATACATAGAAAATGGTTATGGTTTTTAACGAATAAAATTAATGTGTAATCACATTATTACACATCAGAAGATCAGCACAGCCAATACAATATCTTGACTGGGATCTTTGAATTGCGCAACAGAAAATGTAACATTAACAGCAGTGAATAATGTTCATATCTAGTTGTGCCAGAAGCAATGGAATTAACAACTGATGCCGCTGAATGAAAAATGCATTATAATGTACAAGCAAAAGTACATAAAAAGTAAATAAAGTACTCGTACGTATATTTTTATACAATTCCTACATGTACATGATCGGTTTATTCAATATTTCTACATTACGTTCCATAAACTTTTAAAATACAAACCGTCATAAACCAGCAGATTTCAAGACATTCTGATGTGTATGAGCTGACTTCTAAAGCTGTTCTTAATGAATTATCAGTTGACCGTTTAAGACGAGACTCATACATCTGAAAATTGGAACTATTAGACAAGAAACATGGAACAACAGAATCGTGAAATAACTGACTTTGTTGCAGAATATCATTGTACGAAGCTACTGATAGCTGATCTGTCTATTTAGTTAAAAAAAGTGTGAGAAATGTGAAAAAAGTAAACTTTTCATTTGTCGATAGCCTTTCAAATGTAGAAGTAATTGTTATACAAATATAACTGGTTTCATATTTTTATGATATTGATATAAACTGCCTTAATGTGGTAACGTTTTAGATACATTATGAATATTGAATTTTATTAGTTTCAATCATTCCTCTTAATGTATGTACATATACCGTATATAGGTTTCCAACGGCAACAGGTGCTACTGCCTTCCTGCAATCTTTAAAGAGTTTACGCACATCTGCTGATACATCTCCATTTCCCTGATAAAATACTTTTTCTCTTAATTATAGCAAGATAAGCATACATTTGTAAAGACCAGAAATATTTATGTGATTCTATACCTATCCAATCAGAAATGAGCATAAGAAAAAACGAATGTACTATACCAATTATTTTTTGTGGATATTACTGTTTAAATAACTTAACTGCGTGATAGATAAGTCATAATTCAAAACGGTTAAATGAGTTATAAAAGCCTAAGATAAAAGATGTCGTACATGTTGGTCCGCAAATTTCAGTTCACGTCCTAATTCTTCCATTTGTTCATGTGCCCTTTTTATGCAGAAAGTCATAGTATCCTGCAGCAAAATAGAACAGTCTGATTTACAGTGTTTATTCTAAAACAAGTTATACTCTTACAGTCTTCCGTTCTGACAAAAATGATAAGATCATAGACATAATCAGTCTGATATAGAATATATACGATTACTTAACTTTCAGTGGGCTACTGGTGGTATCATTATTCAAAGCATTGAACAATAATGCTAATATGATACTTAATTATAAAAGTGACATAAGTTCATAAGAAGTAAAGCGTTTTGAAAAAGGCTACACATGTTAAATTGAGAACTATTTATAAGTTCATAACAAAGCGTATAAAACAGAAAATGTTCATGCTCATTGCTTCCACTGATTAATTTCGTTTCATTTAACAATTATGTAACCCGCATTATGCTTACCTGCAAAATCTCTAAGAGGGCTCCTATAACATTTTCTTCTGTATCGAAGTATTTGTCGAGAATGTCAAACGCATCAGTCCACTGATTATCATACAACTCAGCACATCTCTCAGCGAGTTTTGTAGGGCGATTTTTGTCGCTTAAGTCCGTAATATTTGGGTTGTTATCAGTCAGTCTGTCTCCCATAGCTTTACTGAGCCTTTAGAGACAATATCAATTAATTGAAAGTGGCACAGGGGATCTTTTTTTTAATAATGTAATTAATGTTAAAATAATTCCTGATGGTCAATTGTTATAAATTTAATGTAGCTCTGCAATTCAGTTGTCTGATTATAAACGTCTTAATAACTTTTAAAATTTGTTTTAGGTATTATTATATTTACCTTGTTTTAGTTTCGTCTAGTTCAGCCTCTGTATCTTGCAATGTTGTCAAAGTCTTTTGCAACTGGTTTTTCAGCTCTGCTATCTTAACTTCTTTTTCTATTACAGCTTCACTCTGCTGATTTCCTCTGTTTTCAGTCTTTGTACTATGTAAAAGTTTCTCTATATCGTTTATTTTAAGATCACGTCGTTCAACCTCTCTCTGAAGATGCTGAATTTTCTTCTTTTGCGAAGTAATAACTCCATCTAATTTATCTTGTGTTTCATTCATTTGTTTAACAGTCTGTCGCAACTGATCTCTCTGTTCGATTAACTGTTTATCTTTTTCCATCACCTTGTTTTCTAGAGTTTCATTTCTTTTCCTCACATTAGATTTTTCTACGTTTGTATTTTTAAGCATTTCCTTTAAATGTATTTCTGCTTTCCGTTTCTGGCGTTCCATCTCCTGAAGGGAAGTTTCAATTTCTTTTAATTCAGAATCTCTTGCATCCAGCTTTTCTAGAGTTTGTTTCAACTGATCTCTCAGTTCAGATAAAAGGCCGTCTTTTGCCTGACTTTCTGTTCTTAGTAAAATGATAGTTTCACCTAATTTGGTCTCTTTTACATGAAACTGACTTAAAGCTTGTTCCAGACGAAGCGTCTGTTCAGATATCTGCTTATCTTTTTCCATCACCTCCATTATAAGCCGTTCATTTTCAACTCTACTTTCAGTCTTCATGTTTGCATTTTTTTCTTCAAGATCTTTAAGTTTCTTATCACGACCCTTGATATCCGTATCAAGACCGTGGTTCTTTTCCTGCAGTGAATTTATAATTCTACTGCATTCAGTCTCCGCTTTTTGCAGTCTCAAAATTCGATCCCGTTGATCACTCTGTTTGTCGTTTTCCTTCAATTTTATTTCTAGAAGATCAGTTTCTGCTCTCATTTTAGTAATTTCTGCCGTTTTTCTGTTTAACATTTCCTGTAAATTTGTTTCTGCCTTCCGCTCACGGCGTTCCAACTCCTCCTGAAGATATTCAATTTTCTTTCTCAGAGTAGCGTCAATTTCTTTCACTTCAGATTCTTTGTCATCTAACAGTTCCAAAGTTTGTTTCAACTGATCTCCAAGTTTAGATATCTGGTCATCTTTTCCCTGAATTTGTTTCTTTAGTGAAGTAATAATTCCACCTAACTCGGCCTCTGTTTCGTGCAATTGATTTAAGGCATGTTGCAGTTTAGCCGCCTGTTTAGATATCTGCTTATCTTTTTCCGTCATCGCCAGTATAAGACGTTCATTTCCACCACTAATTTCCATCCTCATTCTTTCTAACCTTTTTTCAAGATCTTTTACTGTCAAATCACGATCGTTTATATCTGTTTCAAGATCCTCATTCTTCTTCTGTAGTGAAGTTATAATTCCACACAACTCAGTCTCTGCTTCTTGCTGTTCCTTCAAGACGCGATCCCGCTGATCAATCAGTTCGTCTTTTTCTTTTAACTTGTTTTCTAGATATTCATTTTGAGCACTCATTTTAGTAATTTCTGCCGTTTTACTGTTTAACATGTCCTCTAAATGTGTTTCTACCTCCCGCTCACGGCTTTCCAATTCCTTCTCGAGATATTCAAGTTTCGTCCTCAGCGAAGTGTCGATTTCTTTCATTTCAGATTCTCTGTCACCTAACAGTTTCAGAGCTTGTTTCAGTTTAGATATGTGGTCATCCTTTCCTTGTATTTGTCTCTTCAGTAAAGAAATAGTTCCACCTAATTCGGACTCTTTTTCGTGTAACTGATTTAAGATTTGTTGCAGTCTAGCCGCCTGCTTAGACAACTGCTGATCTTTATCCTTCACCTCAGTTACAAGGCTTTCACTTTCATCTCTGATTTCAGTTCTCATTTTTTGTAACTTTTCCTCAAGATCTTTCACTGTCAGATCACGATTATTAATAATTTTCTCAAGCTCTTTCACTGTCAGATCAAGATTCTTCAAAGTTTGATCCCGTTCAGGGATACTTTTGTAGTTTTCCATTAGCTTTTTTTCTAAAATTTCATTTTTGTGAATTATTTGCGTCATCTCATTCTCTTTTCTGTTTAATAGTTCTTCCAGATGTTTAATTTTCCACTTATTATCATCTACCTCTTCCTCCATATATTTTTGCTGTTTCTGCAGCGCAGTGTCATTTTGTCTCATTTCAGTTTCTTTGTCATGCAATTGGTTCAAAGTTCGTGTTAGCTGATCACTTAATTCAAGCATCTGATCATCCTTTCCCGAGATTTTTTCTTCAGTGTTGTGATAAGGCCATTCAAGTCAGACTTTTTGTCATGCATTGATTTTAAAGTATGGTCCAGCTGAACTTTCATGTCAGATATCTGATCATCATTTTCATTTGCAGCGTTGTTTGCAGATCGTTCATTTATATCAGTTATTTCGGAAATTGTGTTGTCTAACATTTTCTCTAGAGTGTACACTTGCATTTCACTACTATTAACTCGTGTCACAAGATGCACGTTTTCTTGCTTTAGTGAGGTTATAGTTTCACCCTGTTTAATATCGTTTTCATGTAATTGTTCGAAAGCTTCGTGCAGCTGATCACTCAGATCAGATAGTTGTTTATCCTTTTCCTTCACCTGATTTAGGAGACGTTCATTTCCACCATTAATTTCCGTCCTCATCTTTGTTAACGTTTCCTCCAGATCTTTTACTTTCTGATCAAGACGCTCAAGCTCCTGTTCTTTCTTCTTTAATGAGATATTTGTTCCAACAAATTCAGTTTCTATTTCTTGCAGTCTATTCAAAGTGCAATTCAATTGTTCACCTTGTTTACGTATTATTCTATCATTTTCCTTTACATTCTTTTCTAAATGTTTATTTACTTTACTCATTTCCGTCATTTGTACCGTTTTACAGTTAATTGTTAGAATACATTGCTCCAACTCACTTTCAAATGTTGCATTTTCTTTCGTTGTGAAGTGACTCTTGCATCAAAGGCGGTCTCCGTTTCCTGCATTTGTTCTAAAGTATGTTGAAGCTGGATGCTCAATTCAGATAACTGGTCATCTCTTTCTTTTAATTGAGTGTTTAGTTCTAGTTCATTTGCGTTTGGTATCTCAATCTTATTGTCCAGCATATCACGATCATCTACCTCTTTCTCAAGATGCTGAATGCTCGTATTTAGCGAAATGATCGTTCTTTTCAATTCAGCTTCTTTATCATGCAATTGATTTAAAGCGTGTTGTTGCCGATCTTTTTCCTTGATGCTGTCTAACAGTTCTTGTGAAAGACACTGCGTTTTCCTCTTTAGTGAAGTGATAGTTCGACTCATTTCACTCTCTGTTTGGATTTTCTGATTCAGCTGAGTACTCTTTTGGAGTAACTGCACATTATCTTTCTTCAATGTGTGTTCAAGATCTTTATTTCTGTTATTGATTTGAATCATTTCATGCTTGATACTGTTTATTATGTCTTCTTGCTCTTTTATTTTTCGATCCCGTTGTTCCATGTCTTTCTCTGAAGACTTTATTTTCATATATAGGGAGGAGATAAATTCATTTAATTCATTCATTTTATCGTCGTTTTCTTTAAGTTTCCGATCACGGCGCCGCGAATCTGCTTCAAGACCCTTTTTTTCTGTCATTAGTTCCTCTTTGTGTTCAGAGCATGGCGCCCAATTTCACCCTCATAACACTGTAGTGCCGTGCATTGTAAACGTCCTCCGCAGTTTGCCTGTGTTTCACGCAGTTTGCTCACAATAAGTTGCATTTTACACAACTGGTCATCTTTTTCCTTTAACAATCTGTTAGTTAACAGTTTATACCTATAATGTATGTCGGTCATGTTTGCATCAGAAAATGCCTTTAGATCTTTTAGATTAACTTTCAGACCAAAAATCTCTTCCTGAAGTCGCGAAACTTCATGGACTTGTGACAAGATAATAACAGTTGCTTCTTCGTTTTGTCTAGTAAGTTGCGTATTTCTTTCAGCCTGTCGTTCCATATCTCGTCTGAGCTGATCTCGTTTTATCCTAGTTTGTGGAATTAATCTCTGGGATCGTCTGCTGTTGTCTAATTCTTGCCTTAACTCATGTCTTATTTTACGTTTGATTTTTGTGTAATTATCAATACATGCAAGTTCATTTCGCAAAGATTCTGTTCTTCTTGTTAACCGTCTCTCTGAACTTTTGAGATTCTTCACCTGTAACACAAATAGCTAATTGTAGTAATTAATTATTGGAGACAGTATACAAGATAAACTGCACCCATTAAAACCAAAATAGTCAAAATAATCAAAATTTTGTCATCACTTGAACATAGAGTCGAAATTATAATACTTACACGTAGTTTCACCTTTCTGATATCTGTTCTTACTTTTGATGACAATTTATCTATATCACTTGAATATGGCGTTCTATGTTTCTCCAAATATCCAAGAAGAGCTGCCAATGAACGCGATAAGTCACGCATTACAAAATCATCTTGATCTTGCACACTTTTGAAGCCTGCCATTGATCATCAAGTCAGTCGTCCAGGTAGCAGGGAACGATACGAGTATTTCCAGTAATCGAAGTAGCTCCAACTGCAATCAACATCCTGTCTTGTCCTATAAAGTAGACAACACTCGTGACATTCATGCAATGAGCATGTTACTTTCAATACCTTGAAAATCATGTTACTTTCAATATCTTAAAAATATAAACGAATCTTATTCTATAATGCATATGCATGATAATGTGAATGTTATTATTAATTGCCTGAGTGAATATTTATTCAAGGTAAATATGTTGTAGCATAATCACTATATTTATCAAATGCAATGTGGAAAGAAGACTAAAACATGGTGATTGTGGCGAGAAGAACAGTGTGCTGTTTAACTGAAAAGGCTGCTAATATCAAAATAATTGGTCTAATCCTGATACAGGTCGAAGCAGATACAAACCACAATAAGTATGCAGTTTCAGGACAACGCCTCTCTATGGCTTTAGAAGCGGAGAAACATAAGGGCAAAACGTTATCATTTCTTATAAAGTCACGGGTGGTAATATTGTTTGTACTGTATTTCTATGCGACTTGACAGAGCTTCTGCGATCACAGGACTGTTCCTACATAAGAAAAACTGGGTACAGATATTAACATTGCAACTCACATTTTGTTATTGTAGAAAGGGCTAAGTACCTTTAATTTGGAAAAGTCTACTTTCGGTTTTAATCAAGATGGATTAATGTCTAAGCGTATTATAAGAATCGGACTACAACAAATAAGTTAAACGAATGTTTGATAAATGAGTCGACATTGCTCGAGGGAGACAGTCTAAGACATTGGACTATCAAGGACTCAAGCTTTGATACATCTATTGTACCTAATGTAGCCAAAAACTGAATGCAAAATCATAACAGGAAAGATCCTCAGAAAATATAATGATGAGGCTTTTGTGCAAACGATACTTACAGAATTATGGTATATCCTTTTTATCATTGTTGCATTCACTAGGGGTTCAAGAGTAACTATGTAAACTTTGTTTGACCTAATCGCTAGCTTTATCAATTTACTTCCTTTTCTGACATGGTTGATCACATAGTATGGATTTTATGTACGCACGTCGTTATAAAGCTTTATTACAATTATCACACAAGAGTTGTAAACAGTATGTCGTCTCCACGTCCTCCGCAAAGTAGATTCGACCGCATAAATACTTGGCATAATTGTTCTATTTGCAAATAAATTTCTTAAGTGCCAAAATAACTGAGATTTATTTCGAAAAGAACGTTTTTGTTCTTGTTCTTCTTTAATTATAATGTATTTAGACATTAAATTCAATAATGAACTAAAAATGTTTTATTTTTTTTTTAACGAAGTGCGGGTTATTTACGCCCGTAAAACGAATGGCTGAGAACAACATAGATTTAATTGTTGTAGCAAAACGTTATGTTATTTTCGTAAAGAATACTTGTTCCATAGTATATCACTCACTATAGAGTACAAAACACAACGGGGATACGCTTTAAGTAAACTTTTATCCACAAACTTTACATAATTTAACAAACAGAGCTCCCGAACCCCGCGTTAAATAAAGTTTAGGAGAAGAATCCCTCTGCTGACCAGTTTCATGAAAGAAGAAACAGTTAAAACCATGCTCTTCCTTCACATAGAATATATTCATTTTTGCGAGAAATAGTAATAAAAATGACGTATTTCTGTTTATGTTGCGTGATAAATAATCACATCTAAAAACTTGACAAGTTATATCTAAAATGGGCATTGTTTCAGGTAGCAAGAGCGGGCACTTGGTTAGAACCACCGATCCTCAGTAATCCAGTTGAATTAATTCCTCACATTATCAATGCTATACCCAAAGCGAGGTTTCGAACCCACTTTTGTAAAGTAAAGGGGAAATGATTCAATGTCAGCAACCTTATCCACTCGGTCACGGAGCAATCCCACCAACTCCTTTAATGAATGTGGTTGATGCGGTCACGAAGCGTTCATTGTATGTCCGTTTTTCTCCCTATTCTAGTGAAATGAAACATTTAAACAAATATAATCTGCCGATCACATCGCTCACCAGCCCGTGCTATAAGGATGACCAATATCTAACCTAGCAGCATTTTGTTGTCTACATTAAAAGTCGGTCAAAGGAAAAACACTAGCAGCAAGTTCATTAAAACTGACAGACTAATAACAAAATGTACAACAAATAGGATGCGAATAACCAACTGCGACATTGTTTAGAAAATCCAAAAGTCTGTATATTGAAAGTGTTGGATATGGATATCTAAGAGCAAATTAAGCGTTAAATTGCATATTCTTTTCCTTTGATCCTTTGATGTCTGAAAAGTAGATTTTCTGAAAAAGCGAAATGGCAACCAGCTTTTCTCGTCGTTGCGAACACTGTTCAATGCATTTACAGGGCTTTAGAACAAACCAAAGTTTTAACTAAATGATTTTAATATCATTTAGTGACGGAAATTATATTGGTGTTCTAAAAAAATGTCAAATAAGCAATTGCCTACCAGTAGGTAGTTGGTTATTCGTGAGTGAAATGCCAACTGGCTTTCGTGATAATTACGGAGATAGATCTATGCATTCGAAGTGTTGGATACTAAGATCTTAGGGCGTTAAATGGAATAATTTGAACCCTTTGAAAGAGGTACATGTTTTCTTCTAAATGTGAATTACCAACTACATTCCAGTAGGCAGTTGGTTATTCGCTCGAAGTAGTAACCGGCTGGCCTTGTCGCTGCGGACGCATATCTACACTTTTAAAGTGTTGAATATTAATATTTAAAATCAAAAGTAAAACTAAATAATAGTATCCTTTTGGGAGAGGTATATTATCTTCGAAATTTAAATAACCGACTGAAAACTGGTAACTGCGTTTTTCCTTGCAAGTACATGTAAAACAAGTTTGAAAATGAAGTGTTAACTAGTTTCAAACTAATATATTACCAGTTGGTTGTTGGTCAATCGAACTGGCAACTGGCAGTCCTGACTTCTATATATTTAAAGCGCTAAATATTAATATGTAATAGCAAAAAAAGCATTACATGGAATGATCTGATCCCCTTAAACGAGGTACGAATTTTTCAAAATTTGAATTACCAACTACAGATCAGCTCACGCGGAAAACCCATTCTACTCGATCCTCGGAGGATGGCCAAAACGAGTACGAAGGCTCCGACTCGAAGTTTCTTCGAGTCAGCCATTTTCCGTCGAGGAATTTCGCTATCTGACTCCGAGGATTTATGTGAAGTCACTCGAAGGAAATCCTCGAAGTGACTCGAGATGAAATCGAATAAGCGGAATACACACCTATATTGGTTTCTTTTGTTTCCGAGTCACTTGACGGAATTCCTTCATATGACTCCGAGACGAATAATTAATTACCTATACAAATTTAAATGGGCCTTCGAGTAACTTCGAGGACAGATTTCAAATTACTCGGAGCAGGGTGATTATATTTTACATAGTGATAAGCGAAATAACACAGAATTTGTAAATAAAAATAATACTGAAGTATTTTTTATCGTACTTTAAATAAACCAAATTTTTCTGTTTACTTATGATATTCTATCACTTTTTAAGTGGATACGGCAGTAGTATTTTTATCCTATTTATAATTCCTTCCAAATGAATAAAAGAAAGACCATTTTCATAATGAAAATTAATCATTTCTCCTATACTTTTCATTAATTAATAAAGGTCACTTTTCTTTCACGGTCATTATCTTAACGTTTATCTAGTATTATACAGTTTCTAATTTAGTCCATTTTACATCAATTTATTTCTAAATCTAATTTGCACTGTCATAAACTATTTCAATATAATATTCAACAAATAACTATTTTTTAACGGCAGTTATTTGAAATTGTGTTTAGTTTTATATAATTCTTAATACTTAACATTTTACTTTTCTAGCGGGCGTATTCTAAAAGTTTATCTAGTTATAAATTATTCATAATTTAGTACATTTTCACGACTTTATTTCTAAAATAAATTCGCAAAGTCAGAAATTAATTTTATATCAAAATTTAACAAAGCAGTTTCCTTTAACGGCGCTCATTTGGAACTTTGTTAAATTATATATGATTAATAATTTAGTCCATTCTACATAAATTTACTTCTAAATCTAATTTGCATGTATTTTGAATATCATACTAAACAATTTATTTTTAGCGTGTGTTATTTTAACGTTTATATATTTATAAATTATTCTTAATTTAGTGCATAAATTATTACACGACATTTTTCCTAAATTTAATTTGCAATGTCAGAAATTATCTAAATATCAAAATTTAACAAATCACTTGCCTTTAACGGCGATGATATGAAAGTTTGTTTAATTTCGTATGATTAATAATTTAGTTTTTTTTATACACAAATATACTTCTTAATCTAATACGCATTGTCAGAAACTATTTCAATATAAAAAATCACAACAGTTTCATACATTCAATTAAAAGAACAAGCTAATTATACAAAAACAAGCCGTCCAAGTAAGGAAATACTGCCTCGAAGTTTCGTCAAATCATCTCGCGGCACTCGAAATGACCGATTTATTGTTTATTACAGACTCGGAGTCGCGCGGAGTGGCCATGAAATACCGGAAATCATTATAGTGTTACCTGTATAATTTCGACTCGGAGTTCCGTCAAGTAATTTCTCGGAGTGACTCGACGAAATTCCGCTAAAGTAATAAAACTATAACAGTCGGTACTCCGAGTCAGAATTAGGCAGTACTCGGAGGAATTCCTCGCTATGCAAGATTTTTCCTTCGAGGAAAAACGGAAAGTGGGTTTTCCGCGTGAGCTGATCTGTACCTTCCAGTCTACCTCCAAATTGATAACGTTTGTTAGACCGTGTTTTATTTTGAGTTTAAAAAGTAATCGAACTGGCCAATAAAGTTTGAATTACCAACTGGCAACTAGTATGTAGTAAGTTATTCGAATGTTCAACTACCAACTGCCTACCAACTTTATTGTCATCAACGAATAGGTAGAGGTATTTTATTTGCTTCTGTGTACGATTGAAATATCTTTCACTGTGTGAGCATCAGATGCATTATTTAAAATCTGGTGTTGGCGAGTGACAGATATTTCAATATACATGTAATTTTTAAAAAACAAACATATTTTTTTTCTTTTTTAACGTCTTTTCAATGTTTTTTTTTTCTTTTTTACAAAATGTTGCCAGTTTTATCCGCGGGGCGTCACGCGCATCGGATAACGTCACACGCAGCATCATGACGCCACAATGTAATATTTGGACGAAAGTTAAATATTCATTGAGAGGATTTTAGGTTTCTTTTATAGTTTAAAAGATGGAGCGCAAATCATTTTGTTTATGTAGGTATTATTTACTTCTATAGCTTTACTGATGTATATTTGGTACAGTTGCAGTTTCATATATGCGCCGTTATACCTCAACAATAATCTACTGAAACTTTTATGTACTAACAATGAATGAGGTAGTAAAGACAATATTCGAAGCTATCATGGATACCTGCCTATCAAAAATTAATCCTTTTTAAGAGTGAAAGAAATATCGAAACAATCAGTACTAACAAGTTAATAGTAATGGATCCTCAAATGTTGTACAGGGAAATCCTGTAAAAATATTGCCTTCTTATTTCAACTGACATGGAAGTTACAACAGTTGCCTGCAATGTTACTAGCTTTTCTGAAGCAATGGACTGGACAACAAAACAGACATCAGTGTAGAAATAATGGTTGGGATTGATAGAGAAGTCAACACAGACAACACTCACCTGACACATATAAATATAAGACACACACGGAAATTGCAAAAAGAAATCAGCAAAATTGAATTGCTGAGAAATAACACTTGTTTTATTATGTATCCTGATGTTTGTTTACCGTAGTGAATAACGCACACATTGATTCAATCTCTGAAAATGTACGTATTAGGAATGAACCATTCATGAGTGCCAAAAATATCAATTAGTCTTTATAATACAATTTCATAATTATTTCAACGCGGTTAAAAAGTTTATATGGGTGCTTTCTGGCATAAAATATTATATAGTATATGACGTCATAATATTGCTAGTACTATGTACCGCACCGAAGTGCAAGCTATTTCAAAGTTTGTCACTAAGTAAAGACAAGATAAATAAGTGTGTTGATTTCGGTTAGTAGAATGTTGTTCCACTCCTGAATTAAGGCTTGTGTTAGTTCATTGACGTTCGACGGTGGAATAGGGCGACGTCTACACGCTGGTCCAAATTATTCCACAGGTGTTCGATGGGATTCAGATCTGAAAAATGCAACATTATTCGTCCTGATGAAATTCACAGTATCTCTAACTGTATGGCTTGTGCCATTATCCTGTTGAAACTGAGTGATACTGGCATTATTTTGAAACTGTGAGATGACGTGCCTCGCAAGAATCTCTTCTCAGTGGCACTATCGATCACGACGAGAGGTGTGCGATAACCATGCGCAATGCCTGCCCAGACCAAGACCGAACCTACTCTACAAAAACGATCTCGTTCAAGTACACACCAGTCGGCATAACGTTCATTTCTTCTACGGAACTCTCGAAGCCTGTCATCGACTCATCGGAAAAGAGAACGCTATTCTTGTTGCCTTAATCAGCGATGGTGTGTACGTGCCCAATTAACACGATTTATGCAGTGACTTCGCGTCATAACACAGTCAACGTAAGGATGACATCCACGTAGACCGCTTTCGCCCAAACGATTGTGTACAGATTAGTCTGATGTTCGGTTTTTATGTGTACCGAGGGTGCTATCAGCAGTGGCATTGGCAGTGTGGAAACGATTGCGAAGGTGGGTGTTGATAATATAGCGGTCTTGCCCAGGCGTCGAGACGCGCGAACGCCCACTACGTGGTAAATCTTCCGTATGCCCTGTTACTTGAAAACGTTGCCTAAAGATTCGAATTGCACGGCTAGAACTGCCAACAACACTAGCAACCTCATTCGTCGCTATACCAGTATTAAGCATTATGGAACTTAAGGTATAAGGCATTCTTTTTAATTTCACACGAGAAGTGTAAACAAACAGATCATGAGTGACTTATTTGTCGTGTCTTACCTTTATTTACATGTTTCGGTCTCGTTCATAATAAAATCTCTATTCAGAAAAATTCATTGATTCGTCAAAAGTAAAATCAGATTGCATTATATTATTATATTTTTCCAGATTGATATTGTATGAAATTAGTATGGTACAAATCAAGTTCTGTATTCAAAACTAATTTTTACTGTGAACTTGCATAATGTTGAATATGATACATTTTTTGAAAACACCCACGTGATAAAATACCAAAAGACGTTTTTCTTAACGGTGAGGATAGATAGGTGAAAATGCGAATTTATCCACAAACCATGACAAAACGTGATAGTTTTATTTTCTTGTAGAGATAAGAGTTTTGACAGTTTCAAATAAAATGTAAATACATTTACTTCTACTTTTATACATACACATTAAACGTGGTAGTTTATCAAAACGAAAAAAAATAGCAAACTTATTTTGATTTGTGTCAAAAAAGGTGATCCCCCAACCACCTAGTCATACTTGATTTTTTATTCAAACATATTTATATTTTAGTTAATACTATGTTTATATGTTTCAATTCATACAGAGGAAGATACTTTTTTATACCCTATTTTGATTCCAGCAAATGTTCTAAAATATTTTTGGAGTCAAGATTAAACATTACACCGGTCTTACAATTGGGAAAGACTCCTATGCCAAGATTATTCGAAATGAAAGCACACCTGTTTAGGGATATTCCCTTTGACAGTAACAATGCTGATATTAAAATTGTATTATACAATTAGAAATGAAAGAACCATGTGCAATTAGACATACATTGGTAATTTCATATTTTGCAATTTTTATATAGACGAAATGCGGTTAAGCATGCAAAAACTCATATACCAACAGGAATGAACGTAAAATACTGTAAAAATTTACAAAGTTTAATAAGCAACATTTTGGGAAACGTATTTCTAACCTCCCTCGTTACAAAAAGAAACCCATACAGATTTATCTTCTATTTCAGTTCAAATCAGTGACAACTTGACCACATGACAAACCAATGTTTGTACTGCTACAAGATGTATTACAAAGTTCGTGTAAAACTTTGCTGTGTGCATTTACATTGGTTTCTGTTAATCAACAAGATAAGTAACAAGAAATATCTTTAAAAATGATGGTCGGCGAATTGTAATAAGGAAAGCAGTTTATGAATTTTTCATCTAACATTCATCTTTCATCTTACATTTTTCAAATTGTAAAACTAAACACCGCACTTTGACAATTTAAATGGTTCTCTTTTATTTTTTCGCAAAGGTTTCGTAGGGTTGCAATTTTGTTTCGTTTATCCTTAGACGAATAATTACAGCAGTAGTTTGATGAAGATTCATGAAGCGGTTCATGGGAAGAGGTCATTAAACGTGTTTATATATTTAGCTAAATTGGTCCCTATCCCCATTTGTAACAAAATAGCAGGAGACCTTACGGTATTGTTACACATCGAGTTTGATAAAAATCCATTACATTTTAGTGGTTAATGCAAAGAAAGGCATATCTACTTTTAGCTATAGTGGTCCCAAATAGGACCCAAGTTCCTATATAAATAAATTTAGAAGAGGACCTTATAATGATGCTCCAAACCAAGTATGACAAAGATCCACCAAGATGTTCATGAGACGCTGTATAAAGGCATTTCTAGTTTTAGCTCTAGCAGCCCATAAAAGAGGTCAAATGTCCCAGCTGAACAAAGTTGGCTGCGGGCCTAATAAAGATGCTACAAATCAAGTTTGATTAGAATACATGAGAAAAAATCAATTAAAGGATTTTTTTATTTATTATTTTTATTTATTTCTAAAATAGGCCAACTGATCCCGCTTTAACAAATGCATAGTCTTTGGACAATGACGTCACACCTATAAAAAAGTGAATGTCAAGCAAAACACACAATTGTAATTATTTCAATATTTCTGTTTCATAAGCAAAGTTTGGCCGTAGTCATATCACATAGATAAACTGTATGCAGCGTACCTTCACTTCAGTGTAATGAGATTCAGTCATTATATAGCATATATATAATGAAACAGATTTCAACTGAGTTCAATATTTGCATACCATACTAAAGAAAAATATTCATATATAATAAATCAGTTAAATAATTAAATATTAAATATATCAAAGCAAACAAGTACTCATTTTAATATGCAATCTGAATAAGTCACAAAAGCAAGAAACCTTTTCATATACAGACGACAATTGTAACAAGGAAAATCTTTTAAAAAGCACTTCTCTACATAAAAGAGATCTTATCACACCCTTATTCAAGTGATACGCAGACCGTATTCAGCTGTTTCTTTAATTTGATATATGTTGGTATTTGAACAGGTTTTTATCATATTTATTAAACTTACTTATCATTTTGAGATATATCAATATTCTTGCTTAATATACTGAGCCAAAGTTAGCTTTAAAACTGTGAACAGCCTCGTTTAGGATAAATGCTTTGTCTACATTTCACTCAGCGTAGCACAATCAACAGGGTGAAAGAAATTGACACTCTCGTCCAATCAGGCAGCGTGTTGCATAAATCTTCCATTCGGATAAGTTATCTATAATGCGTTATCAAGTAGTTTGATTTGCAAACTGAAGTCACGTGGCATAGGTAGCGAAAACGAATTTAGACGGCGTCGCCGAAAAAAGATGGATTGACAAAAAAAATGTCCAATTACAGAATATTGGAGTTGAATTTCACGTTGCAATACGCTTAGGTAAGTTAAACGTCCAAGGGGTGTTGTCACACGTATACCCATAGCTCGCAACTTGTTTTGGCACACATTTGATGACATATCGTATTTCATATATAATCATTAATTTACGTTAAAATATTTTCATACAAGTTGTAAGAATAAAACGTTTGCCTTGTGTTGATGAGACGTTTTTAATTTTCTATATATTTTCTATATATAGTATATTTAAAGATAAGGTGATTTCAAAATTATTAGCACACAAGAGTAATCCGCAACATCTCAATAGGTAAAATACTTTAAGTGTAATATCTGAGAAAATAACATAATTAGATCTTTATCAAATGCATGCTAAAATAAGTATGTTAAAAAGTACAGTGCATATTACCAAGAAAAATAAAACAAAAAGCTGATATACATATATCTGTTTATTGAAAATAGCGCATATAAACAATTAATGTCCTTAAATTTTTTATAAAAACTGTTTACACGTACAACTTTACTTTACAAATTGTAAAATGAAACTACGATTAGGTCTATAGATACATTTTCAGTATCACTAATCGAATGATACGGTGTTATATAGTTTGATAAAAATATGTGTACTATTCTATATTCCAGGAAACCGCTATTATGTGTTAATGACCTTTCTGACTGACATCTTGAATTTGTAAACAGTGCTTTGATACTATAGACTCTTCCACGCGTTGATACTACATATTTACTAAGACAGATCAGTGTAACAGACTATTGATACTATAGTCACATCCAAGAAATAAGATCCACAATTAGTGTTAAGAAAATACCTAGCATTAGTAGAATATTGAAAATCAAACCAAACTTATCATATTTTCAAATTATCTCCCTGTACATGAAATAAGTTACGATTTGGATCTATAATAACTATTAAATAAATGCACCGTGATCAGAACAAAAGCATTTAACTTGTGCTTTTGAAGTTTCAGGGCAACTGAATTAGTTGTGGTACGGTAAATTATGTCTAAAACTAGAGTGAAACGTTTGACTGGAATATTAGATGATTTTAACAATAAAGTATGCAATTTGATGAATTTACAAAAAAAAGTGAAAGAGTATACATAATTACAATACATCTATGTCAAATGTAAACGAAAGGAATATCACACAATAAATCTTGAACACTTAGATATTAGTGATTTATAGTTTATAATTTTGAGTCATGTACACACATTATATTGAGATTATGACCTAAATGATAGTATATAAATATCATATGGCAACGTGTGTGACATTGATATTGTCAACCCGAGGGCAGAATGTCACCCGAGGCGAAAGCCGAGTGGTGACATTCTGTTTCGAGGGTTGACAATATCAATGTCACACACGCTGCCATATGATATTTATTTTATTATACCGAACAAAATTAAGTACATAAAAAAGTTTAAAAAAAAAGTTTTTAATTCATTTTATTCAACAGTTTTAACTTTTGTCTGAATCGTCTGTTTACACATTAAACAGTGACGTCACTACTATATGTGTACAAGGGAGGCAATCATTTCATGATTTGGCTGAAAACATTGAAGCAGTTATTTGCCCTTATATGACATTCAAAATATCAGCGCGGTCACATGACCTGACAGTCACTTTCGCTCGGTCACGTGGCAAAAAGTTTGAAAATGTGTTTGATAGTCATAATATCTCTTTTATGGGTAATGGGATTTTATCATTGTAGACAAAAGTGAGGTATAATAAAATATAGATATCACAGAAAATACCCATATACTATCAATTCTAACGTCATAAATTAAACATGATATATATCGATAGAGTTACCGAGGGTAATCTCATCTGTATAACATTTTGGTCTTTTCTTGTCTCAGTTGTTTTGCGCAGTTTCGTTGTTAAACTATTCTTTATCATTTGTTGTAACATTATTATTTCATTATGTACTCCTTTCCGATTTCTTGCCATATCCCTGAGCTACACCTTTCGCCAGAATTGGACCACCTTCGTGTAAAAGCAGAGGAGGCCAGACCGTATAGTCAACGTGTGTGCCGCTGCTTGTGTAGGGTTTGTACAGTTCGGTGTTAAAGCCTGAACCTTTCCTGAGCAAAGGCGCAAACGCAACAGGCGGGTCTTGGATCTGTAAGCATTCCATTAAAACAGTGGACAACATATTGAGGAAGAAATAAATAAGCACAATTTTTTTTTTTTGAAAAAATCTAGTTTGCAAATTTCTGTCTTTTAAGTAATGTATATTAAGATATAGTAACAAATAATTAGACTTTTATCTGAAAGAGTCACAGAGTTTTCAGGATTTTTTTAAATGAAACATTCAAATAAATTTTCTTATGCACATATGATAATTAGTAACGGTTATTGTTAATGATTTGAAGTCATTTTATTATATATATATATATATATATATATATATATATATATATATATATATATATATATATATATATATATATATATATATAAGGTAACCACATTCAGAATGACAGAAAAAACATCGACAGCAGTGAACAATATTAAGTTTTTGCCGAGATTCCTGAAACAATGGATCTGGAAACCCATTTCAATCGTTTCATAGCGAAATGGAATGAATGCATTATAATGTACATAGAAATAACTACATATCTGATTATTAGGGCCCTGTTATGCACATTTTGCTGTACATCTTAAGTTTTACTCAATAATCTTATAATCTCTTTCACTATACTTGTTAAATACAAACCACCATAAACCAGCAGATTTCAAGACATTCTGATGTATATAAGCTGACTTCTAAAGCTGTTCTTAATGTTTTATCGGCTGATCGCCTAAGATGTGACACATACATCTGAAAATGTAAGCATTTAGACAAGAAACAAGAAATAACAAATGACGTAACTGACTTTCTTTACGAATTTAGTTAGTGAAAAGAAACGTAAGAAAATCTTTAAAATAGGCTTGTTTTACATTGTTTGATAGCCTGATAAATACAGAAGTAACTGACATGAAAGTGTAATGTGTTAAATATTTGTTAGATATTGATATAAAATTGCAGTACGTTATAAGGTCATAAACGCACTAAAATATTGAACTTTTATTAGTTACAGTAATTCCATGTAAAGTATTTCTTTTACCGTATATAGGTTTCCAACGGCAACAGATGCAACCGCCCTCCTGCAATCTTTAAAGAGTTTACGCACATCAGCTGACACATCTCCATTTCCCTGGCAAATTTCAAAGACATAGTTTATACTTATTTATCTGAACTCGATTGAAAATTTCAAGCGTAATAGAATCACTGTTGAGTCTCCTGAAAACAAGTACATGTAAAGATATGAAATAACTACATGTAGGGCAATTTTTGACATTCTATTTCATTTGGATATTTTATGTGAAATAATGAACCGCGTGATAGATGAATCTTGGTAAAAATGTTAAGGGTCTTAATTAAGAACGGATAAATGGTACGTTTTAAAAGCTTAAGATCAAAGTGTCATACATGTTGATCTGCAAATTTCAGTTCACGTCCTAATTTCTCCATTTGTTCACGTGCCTTTGTTACACAGAACGTCATGGAATCCTGCAGGAGGAGAAAACACATGGCATAAGCAGTATAATATAGTATACTATATAGTTAATAATCATGACTACCTAACTTTTAGTTGGTTTGAGTTTTCATATTCATTCTTGGTTATGAAAGGCATTTTAAATCAGATAACAACATTAAAAACAATAAGGTGCTTTTAAAAGGGATTCACATTGCAAACAGAAGAACTGCAAAATTCTTAAGTTAAATAAAAGTGTGTAAAGTAGAAAAACAACAGCTATCTACTCAAGGTTTTAAATTCCTTTTAATAACCTGCAAAATTTGTAGGAGGGCTCTTATAACATGCTCCTCCGTATCGAAGTATTTGCCGAGAATGTCAAACGCATCAGTCCATTGATTATCATACAACTCAGCACATCTTTCGGCAAGTTTTGTTGGGCGATTCCTGTCGCTTAGGTCGGTAATGTTAGGGTTGTTATCAGTCAGTCTGTCTCCCATAGCTTTACTGAGCCTACAGTGCAAAAGGTCAGTAAGTTTGAAAATTCCCGAAATGAATTGCTATATATAAAATGAAGTGACTTTTTTTTTCTGAAAGCATACTATTGCTTTCCTGACCATTCGAAATAACATAGAATAACCGTTCCAATACTGTTTTCTAATTAAACAATTAAACAAAGTAAACATAATTTTATACATCTCTTAGTTGCCATTTATAATTGTTAAATAAAACATTGTGTACGTTTACCTTGTTTTAGTTTCGTCAAGTTCAATCTCTGTATCTTGCAATTTTTTTAAAGTAATTTGCAACTGATTATTCAATTCGACTACTTTCTCTTTGTCTCTTACATCTCTCCTTTCTCCACTTTCCCTCTTTTTATTACTTTGACTATGTAAAATTTCACAATCACGGTGTTCTACCTCTCTCTGTAGTTGCTGACATTTCTGTTGCAGCTGTTCTCTCTGTTCACGTAATTGGTGATCTTTTTCCTTCACGGTGTTTTCTAGGAGGTCATTTCGATTATTTATTTCAGCTAATTCAATCTCTTTACTGTTTAATACTTCCTCTAGATGTTTAAGATTTCGCTCACAGAGTTCCGCCTCTGTTTCAAGATATTTAAATTTCTTCTTCCAAGAAGTATCAATTCTTTCCTGTTCAGCTTTGTTTTCATTCAACTGCTTCAAAATATGTTGCTTCTGATCAGTTAGTTCAGATATCTGATTATCTTTTTCCTTATTCTGTTTGTTCAGCGAGGTGATAATGCCATTCAATTTAGCCTCCTTTTTATACAATTGATCCAAAGCTTGTTGCAACTGATTCACCTGTTCAGACAACTGTTTATCTTTGGCCTTCAATTCCTTTAAAAGAAGTTCATTTCTACCTATTTGTTCAGTCTTTAATTTTTCCAGCTGTTCCTTCAGATCAGTAATTTTAAGATCACGCTGCTTAACACCTGTCTCAAGATCAATACTTTTCTTCTTCAGTGAAGATATTATCCCACCTAGTTCAGCCTCTGTTTCTCGCAGCTTTTTCGAAGTGCGATTCAGCTGATCACTCTGTTCAAGTAACTTGTTATCTTTTTCTGTAACTTTGCTTTCTAGCAATGCGTTTGTGTCAATTATATGTCTCATTTCATCCTTTTTACTATTCAGCATATCCGTTTGATGTCTAATCTTCTGGTCTCTGTGCTCTACTTCTCCCTCAAGTTCATTAAGTTTCTTCTTTAGTGAAAGTTGAATTTCTCCAAACTGAGCCTCTTTGTCTTCCATCCTTTTCAAAGTTTGTTGCTGCTGATCTTTCAAGTGAGATATCTGAGCATCTTTCTCCATGCTCTGCTTCTTTAGTAGGTTGTTTATGTCATTCGATTCAGTTTCCTTTTCTTTAACTTGATTTAATGCTTGTTGCAGCTGTTCCCTCAGTATAGCCATTTGTTTATATTTTTCCATCATCTCTCTTTCATGACTATCACGTTCACTAGAAATCTCTACTTTTATACTGTGTAAATTTTTTTCTAGATCTTTTACTTTCAAATCACGGCGCTCAATATCTGTCTCGAAACCTTGATTCCTTTCCTTCAGTGCAGAAAAAATTCCTTCCAGTTCGGTATCTTTTTCTTGCAGCCTTTTCAAACTATGGTTCACTTTATCATCCTGGTCACTTAACTGGTTATCCTTTTCCTGCAGTATGTTTTCTAAAAGTTCATTTCTATCCCTCAGTCGACTTATTTCTACCTCTTTACTGTTCACCACATCCTCTAGATGTCTATTATTTCGCGTCTGCTGTTCTACCTCTGACTCTAGATTCTTAACTTTCTTCTTCAGCGAAGTGTCAATTGTTTCTATTTCAGACTCTTTACATTCAAACCTTTTCAAAGTTTGTTGCAACTCATATTTCAGATCAGTTATTTGAGTATCTTTTTCTTTAGTTATTCTAGCTGCAATTCGCTCACATTCATTTCTTATTTCTGCACTTTTATTATTCACTATTTTTTCTGCACTGGTCAGTTCTAGATTTAAGCGCTTTATCTCTGCCTCAAGATACTCATTTTTCTTCTGAAGTGAAGTAATAATTCCTCCCAATTCGGCCTCTTTATTTTGCAGTTGATTCCTACCTTGTTCCAACTGATCGGATAATTTGCTATACTTTTCCTCTGCTTTCTTTGTAAGAAGTTCTGTTTCATTGGTTATTTCAGTTTTCAAGGTATTCATCTGCTTCTCTAGATCTTTTACTTTCAGATCACTATGTTGAACTTTTGTCTCAAGGTCCAGTTTATTCTTTTTTAGTGCCATTATAATTCCATCCAATTCAGTCTCCGTGTCTTGCAACTTTTTTAAAGTGCGATCCAGTTGATCACTCCGTTCACTTAACTGACCATCTTTTCCCTTCATTTCAGCTTCTAAAAATTCATTTCTGTCATTCGCATGACGCAGTTTGATCTTTGTACTGTTTAACATTTCTTCTAGACGTCTCACATTTTGCTTAAGATGTTCCATCTCTGACTCAAGATTCTCGAGTTTTGTGTTCAAAGATGAAACCATTCCATTCCATTCAGCATCTTTGACTTTTAAGGTATTTTGTAGCTGGTAACTCAATTTAATCAACTGATCATCTTTTTCATGTGCCACTTTGTTCGCAAATCGTTTATTTATATCACATTCTTCATGTTTTCCACAATCTAATGTTGTCTGCAAATTGTGTTCTTTTAGACCACTGCTCTCTAACTGTTCAACAAGAGACTGGTTTTCATTTTTTATTGAGTTGATTATTCTATTCTGTTCTGCTTCTTTTTCAAAATTTCTATTCAACGATTGTTGCAGCTGATTTTTCAGTTCAGATAATTGCTTATCTTTTTCTTGCAGTTTTTGCGTAAAACGTTTATTTTCACTATTTATTTCAGTCCTTAAACTGTCTAACTGTTCCTCAAGATCTTTGACCTGAAGATTACGACGTTGAATATCTGTCTCGTGGCTACGATTTATCTTCTTAAGGGATGTTATAATACCATCCAGACCCGTTTCTCTTTCATGTTGCTTTTTAAGATTATCATCCTGTGTCCGCAAATGCTCATCTTTCTCCTTCACTTTGTTTTCAAGAAATATAATTCTATCGCGCATTTGAGCATATTCTGTGTTTTCATTGCCTAACATTTCTTCTTGATGTCGATCATTTCGATCATAGCGTTCTATCTCAAACTTTATTTTCTTCTTCAATGAAGTGTCAGGATATCTCATTTCAGCCTCTTTGTCATGCAACTTTTTCAATGTCCGTTGCAGACGATCCCTCAAGTCTGATATCTGATCATCCTTTTCCGTCTTTAATCTGTCTGCTAATTGTTTATTCTTCTCTAGCGAATCCCCCAACTCTTTGACTCTCAGATTACGGTGACCTAATTCTTGCTCCAGATGCAGAACTTGGTTCCTAAGTGAACTACAAATTTCATCTATTTTCTTCTCTGTTTCATGTGATTTTGTCAAACTATGGTGCAGCCCCTCTCTTTCTTTTTGCATTTCTTTTAGTTCCAATAGACATCTCATTTCATGTAATTTTCTCTGATCTTCTTTTATCTTCAAAATTGCCTGTTCATTTTTGTCACTTATTTTGATTTTTTCCATCTCCAGCTGTTTTATTTTCTCATCACCCATTTCTATCATTTCCAAAAGAGACTGGATCTTCCTTTCTTGTGACGTCAAGTTTTCTTTAGCCGTTTTCATTTGGCTGATAAGGCACGCATTTCTGATTGTTTCTTGATCAAAGTATTCTTTCAATTTGTTATATAATCTTACAACATTCAATGCTATCTCTTTGAAACCTCTGCATGTCTCTAATTCTTCTATCAAATCATGTTTTTCCTTGAGATAACATTCCCGGTCGTTGTCCATCTGTTCCAGACAATTATGCATTGACTCATTTTCATCTTCTAAATATCTTACCTGTGAATTGTTATGCTATTTTAGACAAGCAAGACATGAGAATTTTACCTTTAACAATGATTTAACTTTTACAATTGAAATTTTGACATACTGTAGAGACCTACATAATTAATTTCCTGTTCGAGTAAAATTGTACTTGTGCAGATACAGAACTACTTCAAATGCAACTTTCGCGTTAATGATGTGTTATATATATTATTTATCATAGTGACAGGTATAAAATAAACAGATAAATACATTTTTTATTACAATGAGATCAGATCAATTCACAGCCTAATAAGGCTTATCAGTCACTCAATTTCTACATCCATTACATTATAGAGAAATAATGCATTACACAATTTACAGTAAAACGCAATCAAATATAATGTGGTACATGATAATATATAAAACTAGAAATGTGTCACTGACATGGATGCACCCGCAACATGAGAAAGGTCACAGGCATGGTACTGCTCACAAACTAAAAGAAGGACCCTGAGCCCTATTTATTTACAAATATTGTAGGAAAACCAGAAAATTTAGTATTCTGTATATGTATTGAAAATTCAAGTTCAACCAAGGACTGTGACCTTGACCTTTGAGTTAGTGAAATGGTTTTTACGCATGACACATCAGCTATCCATGCTTATTATTTATGTCAAATTATTTTGAAATCGGACCATGCATGTCAAAGTTATGGACCGGACACGAAGATCACATTATCAGTATATATGTAGTGAAAATTGGCTAAGTTTAACAAAGGACTGTGACCTTGATCTTAGAGCTAGTGAAATGGTTTTGCCTATTGCACATTGTCTATCCATGCTTATCATTTGTGTAAAATTATACTGAAATCGGACCGTGCATGTCAAAGTTATGACACGGAAACGAACACCAACCTTTCCAGAACACACAAACAAACACACACGCGGACAGGGGTAACACTATATGTCCCCCATCCCATTTTATGGAGAGGGCATAAAAATGAGAACATAACATGTGTTGAAAAATAAACTAGGTGGTTCCTAGCTTTAAGGCATCTGTTATAACTTCCAAACATTAACAATATTTCTATCTATTCAATAAAGGGATAAACCATATCAAGTTCTGGCAAACTTGATGAATATATTCCATCTAGATTGTTGAAAAGAACCAAACGTAAGTTATCATACCTACGTCAGAGAAAAATGAAATGTACTTCGTTGCATCACATTGATTGCAAAGTCTGTTTGCATGGGCTATGCCATAATATATTTAGCGATCAATTTCAATTAGCAGAGTACCAGATCTTAACTGAGTTATAACAGATCAAATGTGCTTACTAAGGTTCATTTTTACACATTGTTCAGTACGAAATTATGTTTTTACGATTCTATTCTGAATTTACCTCATTTTGCCATTTACGTATAAAATTTTCCATTAATTTTATTCGAACTTTTTTCGAAGCATCACTATGATTGAAACCTCTGATTGATAATGTTTTTAATGCTTTTAACTTTCCAATTTCTTTAAATATAGTTTTAAAATCACTGGACCAATTTCGTTTACATTTCGAATAATCCCAAAAATCATTTTGGTCAATCGGTTTTTGCTCATAGAAATAAATCTTTTATAAAGACGAACACGCCCTCTAGCCCTGGGTTGAGCAGAACTCAACATTTACACAAGATTCAAGTACAAAAATAATTTAGAGACATCTGCAGATGTGTTCATACGACGGTGCGCATGGAACTTTCAATGATACACTTGCATGTAATTCCATGAAAAGCGGCGTATGGTCCCCAGTTAAAATAATGGGTATGCCCTAAACGAGAAAACAATGAGCAGAACTAAACAAACTGGAATTTAGAAAGGAGATCTGAGGTTATGGAGCCTGTATATCACAGGAAATTCCAAAAGACAAAATTAAAAAGCAGGCACCATATCCAAGGGGTGATTATACAATACCCAAAGCTATGAAAGCATGAGTATTGGAACCACCCAGGCCGAAATGTTCTGGCTGAGAAACTAAACAGTACCAGTTTGATATTAAACTTTAAAAGGTCTACTTGCAGAATACGTTAAACCATTTGCCTAAGAATTCATTAAGCACAACGCCTAGATATTTGTAGTTTTGACAAATTTCAACAACAGAACTACCCAGTTTAAATATGAAGCGAGTTCTAACTTTGCTTTACATCCTAAAATGCACTATTTTAGTTTTATTTATATTGACTTGTATTTCTTCTTTATCTGATCTTTAACTTTTTCAATAGTCCATTTCGGATATCCACATTTCTGGAGATCTCGCCTTACATGGTTTTCTACACCAGTGGAATAAAGTACCTTGACGGTTTCGACAACGGCCTGTTGTCTTCCTCATAATTTTCGTACTGCGACGACCGGCTATCTTCGGCCTTGTCCGTCAGTTTCCGGTTTCGTGGAAACGGCGAACTAAGGGTCGTAGACGTGGGACAGCCTGTGCGCCCCCTCGTCCCTGTTCATGACCGTGCCCGCTGTCCGAATCTGAATCGCCTCCTTGACTTGTCTGATCCGCTCATTCTGCTACCTGATCCACTATGGTTGCCCCCTCCTATCTATTATATGATTCTCTTGCACTGAATGGTCTGTTATTGCGCTTTTATTGAATTCCATTCTGCGCGTGTATAGTTACTTTTTTGATGTGCATTTGTGTCTTATATTTTCACCTTGTCTTCCCAATGTATACCTTTTCATGTTGTTTGCAAGGAATCTGATACACAACGTCACATTTATACTCCAATTTAAGTTTGTCTTTGGGATGGACTAACATTGACCTAAGCGTTTGGTATGGTTTCATAGCGGTGGCTACTTTGTGTTTTCTGAACACACGATCTACACTTTCAGACACCACCTGTATGTATGGTATTACCACTAATCCTTTTGTCCTTTCTGAGTTTTCGTTCTTTTTCTTCACTTTCTTGCTCTCATTTGTCTCTTTCTTCTTTATCTGATCTACACGATCTACACTTTCAGACATCCCCTGTATGTATGGTATTACCACTAATCCTTAAGTCGTTCTTTTTCTTCACTTTCTTGCCCCCATTTGTCTCTTTCTTCTTTATCTGATCTTTAACTTTTTCAATAGTCCATTTCGGATATCCACATTTCTGGAGAGCTTGCCTTACATGTTTTTTTTCTTTGACTATGTCCTCCTCTTCCTCTGTCACAGGTGAGTAACATCTGTTATGAAGGGTCCTTACTACACCTAGTTTGTGGTACAAAGGATGGTGGGAACTAAAGTCAAGATACTGGTCTGTGTGCGTGCTCTTCCTATAGACTTGTAACTTCACACTACCGTCCTCCTTTCTAACTATGAGTGTCCAAGAATGGGATGGGTCTGTCCTTCTCTTCCTCATGAGTAAATTTTATACTACCTGTCTCGTCGACTTGATTTAAATGTCATGTTAGGTTGTCAACTTGTCCCACCTTGATCGTCTCTAGAATATCGTCCACATATCTCTTCCAGAGTGTAGGCCTACAATCTAGAGGCGACGACGCGATGGCTTTTTGTTCTAAAATCTCCATATAGAGATTTGCAACTATGGGGGACACTGGGCTACCCATGGCTGTGTCGAACTTCTGACGGTAGATGTATCTCTAAACATAAAGTATGTCGTTGTGAGAATAAACTCACAGAGTTTCATCACGTATTATACTTCTAAGTTGGTAGTTTTCTCAGTGTCTTATCTTTTCTCAAACGGTCGGCTATCACTAAAAGAGCTTTATCTATTGGAGTGTTAGTGAAAAGCGAGACAACGTCGTGCGAAGCAAAACTTTGATCATTCTCCGCCATTACTGTTGATAACTTGTCCGCCAGATGTTTTTGTTCTTCACATGGTATTCAGTGAGGCCTACAAGAGGGCCTAGTATGTCAGCCAGTGCTCCAGACGTATTGTAGCCGATGGATCCAGTGTAGTCAACAATAGGACGTAACGGATTGCTTTGTTTGTGAATTTTAGGCGTACAGTACATTCTTGGCACTAATTCAGAAGTTGGATATAAGTAACGATGTTGTTATTCAGTGATCTTATTTTCATTTTTCAGTCTAGTGAGTGTCCCGACCAACTGTCGTTTGTATTCTGCCGTGGGGTCTTTCTTCAGCATGTCGTACGTATTCCTGTCTGCGAGCATTTTTTGGACCTTGGTTTCGTACTTCGACGTATCCATGACCACTGTGGCCTTCCCTTTGTCTGCCGGCAACACCATGATATCTTTGTGCTTGTATATCTCTTTCAACGCCTGCCTCTCTTTACTAATATTCTGGGTCGGGTTTGGCATTTTTCAATAAACTAGTTACCTCTGAACAAAGTTGAGACCTTTCTCCTTCCGGGATTGGCCAACATGCTTTTTCTGTAGCCACAATGAAATCATTCACGGGGACAGAAACGGGGGAAACCGCAAAGTTCAAACCCGAGTACCTGTTTTTGTTTTAATGTTAGTTCCAGCTCTGAAATGTTCTTTACCCATTTCCTAAGGTGCTCACCTGATAAATTAGGCTCGCTATCCTTCTTTTGTTCTAAAATACAAATGTGACGCGATTCTGTCTGTTTATACACTTTCTCGCGAGATTACCCACCAATGAAAATACTTGCTCAGTGACGTCATTCGGTAAAACGTTCTTCACTACCTCTTTCGCACTCAATGCTTTCGTACCCAAATCGTTCACTTTTCTACTGACAATTCCTATCCGTTCTCGGACTAATTCCTTCCTGGCTCTTTCCATAACCCTTCGTCCGTTCACTGAATGGGGCATTTCAAGTTTAGACTGGGAGGGACAAGGCCGAAGATAGCCGATCGTCGCAGTACGAAACTTCTGAGGAAGGCAACAGACCGTTGTCGAAACCGTCAAGGTAAAAATATATTTTAGTAGTGTTAAAGAAACTTCATTCCAATGAAATACCAACTAAATGAACAGCTTCAAGGATACTAGACCAATGGTTTAAAGTATCTAACATCAGCTGGAGGTTTTGTTCACTTGACGCTATCAAAACTATGTCGTCAGCAAACAACAAAATAGACACAAATAATTCATTACTTAAGTTTACCCCTAAATCTAAACGTTTAATTTTCTCTGCTCAATCGTTTATAAATACAGTAAATAGCGTAGGCGAGATAACGTCCCCTTGTTTCACACCGGAAGTGATGTCCAAAAAAGTTTGTATAACTTTCGTTTACGTCAACAACAGCCTAGCATCCAGTGTAGAGTGCTTTCAGTGATTCATAGATGTGATTAGTAACGCCAATATTGGATAATATAAGATTCTTTCACTGGTTACAGGTGCAGATGGGAATTTCCGGCCTCGAGGGTAACTGTTTAGGCGGTAACGAGGTTCCTACCGTGTTACCGCCTAAACAGTTATCCGAGAGCCGGATATTCTTATCTGCACCTATAACCAGTGACATAATCTTTTTCTTGCATACCGATATCAAGATATAATAATAAAAATAAAATCAGTCGAACGGCTTTCTTTTTAGAACTATTTCTTATAGCAGCGTATTTAAACAAAGCGCGGGAAATCAACGTCCGTAAACAGGAAAGACGTCATGACGTTTCAAAGACAACTAACAATGTTTAGTTCCGGTTTTGTTTTATCAGTTCCAGCGTAACGTTATGAATTTTTGATAAAATAACGTGTTTTGAATCGAGAAATATACTATCAGGAACAAAGAGGAACTGTCAAGGTTTTGGATTTTTATTCCGTTTTTCGAAATAAAATATAAATAACTACATAAATCTTCTACATATATGAAGTTCGTAATACGTCATTTAAAGCACGAGACAAAATCGACGGGGTGATATGACAAGTTAAACATTTGTTAAAAAAATGAACATAGTAGGAGCTTAGAATAATCGTTCTTGAAAACTTCAATTGGGAGACAGTCAATACCATCAGCTTTTCCAGACTTTGCATAAGAAATAATCTGACTACATTATTCTAAGGAGACAGGCATATTTAACTTTTTAGAATAACTGAAATGAATCGGATTGTCTAAATTTGGAAAATTATCGGGGGGATTTCCGTTCGTGTCCGAGAAAGGAGTGTAAACATTTTCAAAATCGCACTCCCATTTATTTAAGGTAACTTTTTGTTCACATGGAGTCTGGCTGTGTCCCAGAATTACTTCATTTGGAACGTTTGTGTTGGATTTTTGTCTGCCGATTGTTTTTAATTTTCGCCAGAATACAGTTGGATTTTTAGTCTCATTTTCCGCTATGTCTTTCTTTAATTCGATTAATTTTATAATTTCGTTTAGCTTTTCGATTTTTTTTATCAAATGTCATATGTTTTGTTTTAAACTCAGAAAGTGGCCTTTGTTTAGGTGTGGTTAGTAATTTTAAGTAATCTTTTTCAGCTTTTCTATAATTTTTAAACAGTGAATTTAATGTGATATTCCACCATGGTTTAATGACCTTCGAGCTCTTCTCTGATCTCTAGTGTTAAAAAAATTATTTTACTGTCCATTTCACTGTAATATATATTACAAATCTTAGAAAAACCTTATTTATCTGATTGTGTTCCTTTGATGCTTTAAATATAGCCATTCAGTAAGCACTTTAGAGGTATTTGTGTCCTTTTTGCATAATAAAAACATTCTTAATGATACATGTTAAGACGGAATGGTCTGGCATTGCCCATCGAGGCTGAATGTTATATAAACAACATAAATCTGAGATACAAAACACGGAAAAGTCATCAACAAAATGGACCTTTGCATTGGGAACAAGTAGTATTATCAACAATGGATTTGCATTCATGAGAAATGCAGGTAAAATTGTCAACATATCTTGAGAATCTACCATTAAGCAAACAATAATTAAGACTTTTTAAACAAATCTATGAACACTGAACCCCGCTTTTTTTTTATGTCATCAAAAGATTATTATTGATCGGGAATATCGCTTCCATCTATGACACAAATTTCCACATCTTCCATTTATATATCCCATATATAGACAAAAAAAGGTAAACCTTTGCACTTTTCTATATACATATAAAAGAATTAAACGAGGACGTTAACAATATTTAAAAATCGGTTATGGATTGTATTGTTGAAATCATGCTCATATATCATATAAATACTCTTAAGTGAAACGAATGCACATATTTTATATTTGATCGCGAATATGAAAAAAGGGGTATCAGTTTTAAAGTAATACTAAGTTTAACTTTCTGGTAGGTGCGATTCCATGCAAAACGAACCGTATCCATGACGGAGTGTCAAGTTTTCTAACAAGAGCTGTCAGTGGACAGCGCGCTCGACTATTCTCAGTGCTTGATAGTATAATATAAGCAATGAGTAAAACTTTAACATTACAATAAGCATATTCTAAGTCGAAAAGGGGCCATAATTCAGTCAAAATGCTTGAAGCATATTCTAAGTCGAAAAGGGGCCATCATTCAGTCAAAATGCTTGATAGAGTTGCCTCCTCATTTTTACAGACTGGGATCATGCTGGTAAACAAGTATGCAATATATGAAAGCAATATCTCAATGGACTTTGAAAATATATGGGGTGGTATGCAAACTTTAACATTTGTGTGACGCTCACGCTAACACTCACGTTCACGATCACGCCGACGCCGGGACGAGTAGGATAGCTCCCCTATTTTTCGAATAGTCGAGCTAAAAATTATAGTGGCATTTTGGACTGTTCGAACATGGAAGGTTTAAATGTATAATGCAATAAAAGAAGTTTTATCCGCTTAAACCGTCAAATGTTTGTATTTGGAAAGTTTATAAACCTATACAATTTGGAACAGTTTCTATGAATCTCAAACAAGAGCTTCGCCAAACGAGTTAATTTACGCTCAAAGGGTTATATCAGAGGAGGATAGAAGCACAATTTAAAGAATATGCAAAACAGGATACTAAAGGGCAAGAAACTAAATGATTTTTGAGGGGAGGGGTTAATTGGGACAGTGTAATGTAGATTGTTGAAATCTGTACATCGTCTCATCATCACTGCCTATATTCCAAGTTTCAAGTCAACATCTTTTATATTTTTTAAGTTTTGCTCTGTACACGAAATGTGATGGGAAGATATGACCTTGCTGTTACATCGACTAATGACCTACCAACCTGGTTCATGCCCTATGCACATCGTCTTATCACCAACTAACTACATCTCAAGTTTAAAGTCAATAACTTGAATAGTTAATAAAGTATGCTTCGGACATTAAATATGACAGACAGATTTGACCCTTGAGCTCAATCTGTGTCCTTGATCTTAAACCTGCAGACACGGTTTATATTCTCTGCACATCGTCCCATCACTGTCTTCCTACATGACAAGTTTGAAGTCAGTACTTTGAATGGTTAATAAGTTGTGCTCCGGACACGAAATATGTCGGACAGATTTCACCTTTGAGCTCAACCTGTGGCCTTGACTTTTGACCTATAGACCCGATTCATCTTCACTGCATATTGTTTGATCGCAGCCTACCTACACGCCAAGTCTGAAGCCAATACCTTGCATGGTTATTTAGTTATGCTCCGGACACAAAATATGATAGACAGGTTTGAGCTTTTAGCTCAATTTGTGACCTTGACCTTTGACCTACAGAGCCGGTTCAGGCGCTCTGTACATTGTTTCATCGCCATCTTCTACCTAAATGCCAAGTTTAAAGTCAATACCTTTAATGGTAATAAAGTAATGCTCCGGGCATGAATTATGACAGACGTACAGACGCACGCGCCGTCACATAATACGTCCCGTTTTTCCATAACGGGTGTATAAAAAAGATTAAACACAGTAATTATTGGTAAAAAATAAGGAAAGATTACTTATCACTAATAAAAAAAAGGTTTCATTTAGGGGTGACCACCTATATTTGACTAGTCCCTGTCTTAAAGAACTGTTAAACAGATACATGAAAACAAACTGATTTGTTTCAGTTTTATGATAGTTTTATATTGTTAAGGGCGTTAACCTCTATCACTGCAAATATCGAGGCTTAAAATTAATTCACATTCATACATTAACATTCTGAAACACGGTTCCTTAACTACAAGATGCAGATGGACTTAAAATGTCTATGATCCGTATGTATTATATGTGGAAAGACCGTTCCAAAAATGTAAATATAAGAAGGCACAAACCTTTGATTACTTTATAAAGCGTGACACGCCACATTTTCTATAAAGCAAATCCCGAAGGATGATATGTACTTACATGTGATTTATCCTTTAAGATCTCTTCCCTTACTTTAGAAGACAATACATCTACATAACTATCTCTGAAGCATTTCGTGGGGTGCTTCTTTAAATAAGTCAGAAGTGCAGCTACCGAAACTGATGTGCCAAGCATTTCTAATCCATCTTCGTCTTGTATGTACGCCATTGTCATCCAGTCATACAGAAGTAGATGTTTAGACCATATTAAGAATTACGTGCTCCTGGTGACATTAGTTTGATCTGTGAGAAAATATGCCTTTTAGTAAATAATTGCATTAACCTAATTATAGCTCTATATGACCAAAACAAAATGCATTTACATTCATAATTTATGTAAATTTAGTAATTGGGCTATATCATAAGTAATTATTTTTGTACTCAGAAATCTACTATTACTTGTTCATTGGAATACTCATGTGTGGCATATAATTTTGCAGGAACTGTGTCCCATTATTTTGATATTCATGTTTAAATTAACTGTATGCCCTTATAATTATAATGTGCATTGATTCTAAACCATTCAAGACCAGCTCGGTAGCCTAGTGGTACAGCGCTCACTTCGAGTTAAGGGGTTCGTGGGTTCACTGCCTGGTATTGTCACTACAAAGACATTATACTAGGTTGCTTTCTCACTTGGCGGCTCTGGGACTAGTCAGCTCGGTATCAGTTTAATGACTTTGGCGTGATATTCAGGTTAGGCAGCACAATCATGTTGGCCATTGTGCTATAAATAGACGCAGTTGTTTGTATGACTGAATGTTGAAAAAGACGTTAAACCCGAACACACAAACTCCTTAATCATACAAAATGGTAATAAAAGTGAAAGAAGTCATTTAAAAAAAAAATCTGCGGTGTGATTCCGCCTAGTTAGCAGGAAATGAACTATAAATGCAGTAAAACATTTAAGGTAAAGTGGGTAACCCATAGCTTTAGTTCTTGATGACTCGTAAGACAAGAAAATGAGGGATACCAACGCATATAAACGGCATAATTAAGTCATCCAGATACGATCCTTTTATATTGTGAACATTTGGACATCACAAAATTATCAGCTTAATGATGATTTTAAACATATTGAGCAATGTACTCTACATGTGTGTGAACTAAGCTGGCTGCTCGGGAACTTGCCGATGTGAATAGAGATCCGTTCTATTTATACTACTCCCGGAAGCATTGCAAAATAGATTGCGCACTTCAGACAACTTAGTTTCAATAATCACATACATTTACAACATGTCATAGTTTGCAAGATTTATATGCAAGTGTATGTTATTCTATTCATATCGTGTTCCGCAGCCCTACTAACTGTCCATTTGCCGACAATGATTTATGGTGTATAGGAGAAGCCAGATGTAACATTTGATTCGTGAAAATGATGAAAATTTGATTGATCAAACAACGAAAAGAACTTATTTTTAAGTCAAGTATTCATATCATAAACACAATCTATCGAACTTGACCACTGGAAAATCCACTCAGTATCAGTTGGTTCATAGCATATAGCTCGGTCACGAAATAATCTGGTTTCACGTGTAACAGTGATGTTACATCTATATATCTATCATGATCAGGCCATTGGCGTAGTCGGTAGCGAAGTTATCTCATACCTGAGGAGGTTGCAGGTTCGAACCGTAAATGCGGCATATTTTTACAAATATTTTTCTCAAAACAACTTCCCGTATATTTTTTACATATCGTTCAGCCGTGATACTGCTACGATTCAGTAAGTCATAAAGATAAGCAAGCTTATGAGAAAAACTGAATTACTTATATACTTTTTTCACATGGGTGCAACATCAATATATACTGCTGTATTTTATATACAACACAATACTTTTATAGTTACTGTAAAACGTAACGAAGGAAATTGAAGATAAAATAATCGGAAAGTATTTATTACTAAAATAGCGAATACAATGCAAAGAGTAATACTAATACTATCTAAAAAAAGTAAAAAATTGAAGTCAGTACGTTATCAATTACACTGACAGTCAATTTAACCTTTCCTTTATCTTTTTAAAGCTTAAAGATTTGATAACTAATGTTCAACCACTGTAACAGGTGTATATGCCAAGTTATCAAGTTGCGTCTATACAATAAATAATAAATATTTTGGTATGTCCAGTTTGCGCGGTAGGTTAAACTAAAAACGATGAATCGGCGGTTCGCGAGTTCGATCCCCGTGTGCAGCGTATATGACAATTAAAGTACTACAACAGAATGACGTCAGTAAAATGATATTTCTGTTTAGTCCATCTAATCATAGCTGTAATACGTTCTAATTATAACTGCAAATTTCCGACAGATGAAAATATTGAAACTAACATGAATTAGATTTCTAATTTCTATAAGTATTGTATAGATCTAGTCTATGATTAACACAGTCAAGTCATTAATTAGTTTGTATTTCTCCTCCGTTGTATAGGTTATACAACTTTTAATACTAATAAATGGGCTACTTTCGGTTTGAATGGATTACATTCCGGATTGAACCGGCTACTTTCGTTTTGAATGGACTACATTTCGGATTGAACCGGCTACTTTCATTTTGAATAGGCTAGTTTTCGGATTGAACAGGCAACTTCGTTTTGAATGGGCTATATTCGGATTGAACCGGCTACTTTCGTTTTGAATTAACTTACTTATGCATTGGCCCTGTTTCAACTGAGTTTAATAAGACATACAAATCAGTTGACAAAAAATAAATGTTGCAGAACTTTAACCAGTAACTGGGAAGGCGGTATAATCAAATTGTTAGTAAAAGGTCACTAATACGGCCTATGAACTGGTAGTACGAAAATCAAATGCAGATCTATCTGACCTATCATTAACGGTATCACAGTTAACAAAACGCTGAAATGTTCGAAAATAAAATTAGTGAACATATCATTCCAGTATAGTATACCTGTATATATAAACATAAAATAATATGCCGATAACACGGTACTTACAACATATCGTCCCTCCTAGAAACGCCATTTTCTGTCCCCCCAGTTTCTCAAGCTGGTCCTTAAATTATTGCCTTTAAATGTAAAGGATAAACCGTAATTATGTAAAACATGTAAGCGCTTGCAAAATTAATGTACTTCCTCTTCCGAAAATTTACATTGGCGGATCCAGACTTTGGTTTAAGAGGGGCGCGGTCTGAATATTTTTGCATGTCAGCCTCAAATGATGCAATCCGACGTAGGCCTATATTTTGCGTGTAAATAATTATGATTAATTAATTGATTAATAATATTTGACTTTTAAATTTGCAAATTGCCAAAAAAAAAGCAATCTGATCTATTTGATAGCTATTCAAGTTACCACTGTCAAAACAGTAAGCAACGTACGTAATCTACGCCGCTTTAATGTTGATATAATAATAAAATATATATAGTTGATACCTCAAAGATATCTATTGAATTGGGCCTAGAGTTCGACCCTCGGGCAAGCCGTATGACTCAAAAGAAGACATTGTGTCTGAAATCATTCGTTCATCAACTGTGATTCATGAAGAGAAAACGGAAAATGGGCTAGTTCTGAAACAGAATCAAGGAGCATACAGTAAGTAAGGTTTAATGCCCGCCGTGACGTTACCAAAATACTGTTCCCTATACATATCTGCACAGTGGCAGTTTAGTTGTTATTATGAATTAAGTAATTGACAATTGTCCCAAACCTTCACAACGTCGTGAAGCTAACAAAGGTATGAATCTTAAATCTTCAAAAAAACAGTGTGTTAAACAGAAAATCAAAGTGTAGACAGGTTGAACAAAATGTACAAACATCGTACGTGTAATTGTGTTGTTTTATACTAAGTAGAATATTCATCAAGTCCATATAGTCTCCACAATTTTGCATGACATCCATGTACCACGTTTCCAATCTAAATAGAACTACAATCGAACTCGACGGGACCAGCCAAATTTGACCAAGTTATGAGTAGTTCGAGCCATCCGAGTTTTGGATCATTATACCAAAACATGTACCTGGCTACTCGACTATCGCATTTTATAGCCTTCTTCGAATAAAAACAGTATGAACTATACTCAACGATAACAGCTACCTATAGCTAACGGTAACAGCTAAACAACCTGTATGTATTAATCAATACACAGTCTATTTTAGCACACGAGTCATTATATTAGAAGTCAAAGCAACTGAAAAACTTTGCATATTTTATTCAGACTGACAATATTCCGCCGTGCTGCGTATGTTCTGACACCCTTTTAAAAAAGTCATTGATAGCGGTTTGTTTACCTGCTAAAATTTACAATTTTACCGTTCTGTCCCATAGAATTAGATACTTAAAATATTCTAAAAGAGTTGTCCCCCTTTGAAAAAAGAATGCCATTTGTAAAGAAATAAAAGTAAACAATTGTTAAAAACGATAGTTAACCTAGTTATGTCAAGTTTAAGCACTCGTACATTGTTGCAAATGCATCAAAACGAAGACATGTAACAGCTTTTTTAAAAATGGCGAGGTTTTAAAGGCGTTGAACTGTCCAGTGTGCGGCCCCTTCATGCAGTCCCTTTCCGAAATTCAATAATATATGAATAAAGTGACAATGGTTTTGTAGAATAATATAAATGTTTTATATGCTGTTTAATTTTCATGTAAAACACTTCTTTCTTTCTATGATTTGGTGGTGTTCGAACTTTCTTCTCCGAAGCATGAACACACCTCTTAATGATTTGATCTTCGTTCACTGCGATGCTCTTTATCATAAACGTTAATTGCTATTTGTTTGAATTAATGCATTTTAAAACACTTCGCTAAAATTAAGGACAATCATGATCTATTAAGTAAGAACTGCAAAAGGAAGATGTAAAAATACGCACCGATAAACACTTGGCGAGGAATGTAATAAACGAGAAGCGCTTTTACGTGAGTCAATTGAGGCAAATATAAATTTTGGCACTAGTCTTGTCTATTCCGGTTAAAACGTGTGAAATGCACTTTAAAATGTCTGCGGGGGCCGTTGCTTAGTCCGAGACTTCAAATTATCGACGTTCGAATTTCCTGTCGTCAAACAATACACATTATAAAGGGCTGTTCCGGAGACCGGACGATGAGTTCGAGCGAAGGGTGATGTTCAAATTATTATTATCATTTTCAAAGTTCGACTGAAACTTAAAAGTAAGACAGTCAAGTAAAAATTCTGAATTCTAGCCTATGAAACTATATTTTGTTTGTTATCGGAGGGGCGCGGGGGACGCTGTTTATACCTCTCCATTGATCCGCTAGACTAGTGTACGCGATAGTGTTACATTTTGTGGATCAATCATTGATCAGTATTTAAGTCACGCGTCTTTAAACGTTTTGTTTACATATGTATGATCACTCACAGATGATATACAAACGAAGTACTTATTTTACAAATTTTAAACCGTGTTTTAACACTATTTATACATAATGGGCGGTAATACGTCGAGCGTAGTATTTATGTGTCATTTACGACGTATAACCGCCGGAGTGTATATAGTGTTCAAACACGGTATTTCGATTTTAATATGACTTTTATTGTAAAAGTTTTGATCAAATATGATAGAACTCTTTCTTTGCGCATGTATCGCGTCAAATTGGTCCGAGAGCTCACAACTTTTATTGCAACAATTGAGGCCAAAAGTTTATACTTTTTTTGTAAACATTATTCCATATCCCTCAACTTTACCCTACCCTCTAATATTTTACAAGTGAGTTTTACCTCCCCTATCACAAACATAATTGAACAAAATAAAGCTAGGCACGGCTTTGACACTTAAGAAATTGGTTTTCATGGAGGATATGGAATATTGTTTCCAAAAACGTATAAACTTCTTTTGGCCTCAATTGTTGCAATAAAAGTCCGTGAGCTCTCGGCCCAAATGGTAGGTCGTCATGCTCCTTTGTTTATACACGCCTGGACCCTAAATGGTAATACATTTGCGGAATAGTTCCATAAGAGCGCAAATGATGTCGAATTATTCTGTACAGCGTTAAACAAACTCGTGCATCATCAGCTGGAGCATGTGTGTAAATTAATCAAGACAGTTGTGCTATGTAACATTTTGTTTTAAACATGTTTTTAAGTAAAATATTTGATCAAATTTTAAAGCGCTATTTCTCGAGGCATACATGGCGCTGTTGCTATTTAAAAAGTCAAAAATTAACCAAACTGTAGTTGACTGAATCATGTCATACAAATCGGGTTGACGGAAATTAACATGTATGTATATTTCATGTAAGAAGTGTATGTCTTACCAAAATATGATGCAAAGAAAATGTGAAGACGTCCCGGAAACTGTCACCGTCGAGAGCCAGTCTGCATAACTGGGCGCTTTGAGGAATGCGCGCGTTTGTTTTTTAACAGAGAACTACTTTATATACAAGCAATGAACAAAATACATAAGAATAATGGATATGAACGGATTTTCAATAGTATAACAATGTATTACAGAAGACTTTATTCTTTCGCACAAGTAAGCAAGACGCTGAGAACTGTAAAATGACGAACACCATTCATGTTGTACATAAATGTCATCGGTAATATGACGTATTGGAGCTTGCTTAGCACTTTTGAATGTGTTTCACAAGAAACGAAAGTTTTGCTTAAGATTTCGATATAGAATTTGAGCCCTTTTTAGAATAAAAAGATAAAGATCAACAATAAGAAAACGGAAAGTAATTTGAAAGGGACAGAAAAGCGGATATCGATTTTTGAAATCATTTATTTAGTTAGGTCAATTTTTTTCTTCGACACGTAGCTTATTTTTACAATTTTACCATTAGCTATTCAGTCCAGTTAGTCATATTCAACACAGACTGTCTTGCAGAGGCATAACCAGAATATCTCTGATGGGGGGGGGGGGGGGGGGGGGGGGGGGGGGGGGAGGGTGTGTGAGTACGAGTCGTGAAACGAGTGGGGGTAGTTGTAGGAGGGGACTCCCCCCTCCAGCAGGTGGGGGTATGTGGGGCCTCCCCAATAAAATTTTTAAATCAAGAAGTCATTTCGTGCGATTTGGCGTGTATTTGAAAGCTCTCTGATGGGTAGAAATGTGACTCATTTTTTCATTCTTTTTCTGTGAATAGTACATGTCTTTTAAGTTCAGTTAATTTATTTGTAGTCAGTAAGTTAAGATAATGATAATAGTATAAAAGTAATATCAAGAAAGACACACTATTTTTAAAAAAAATATTTGACAGATGTGATGTGCATAGAATAAGGTCATAGTTGTTTATGAAACAAAGTTTACATTGTACCATTATTAGAAAATTGATGTAAACTTATATTGTCATTTTTTATATATTTCATGCCACTATTGTGAAAAGGTATATAGCTATACATAATCATTTTCTCATAAAAGTAATGCTCTGGGCTTTCTAAAAATCATATTCAATGATACAAAGGAAATTACAAGTATATGTACACAGCTGAGAATATTTGGCAAGTAGTTCTTAGTTCACATTTTGCCTGCGATGCGTCAGTGCAGAGCCCGCAGACTGCCCGTATCCTCCTTTCTGTTCAGAAGACGGCAGTACGATTTTCATACGGATTCACAGGCTCCTCAGGCTCTACGATTTTGTTTAGCGAAAAGTTATACAAATTAGAAAAATCGAAAGACGTGTCGCAGATGGCATTGCACAATCCCTGCACGGGCATCTTTAGGAGGCCTTGCGCTGATCGTGCAGACAACGCACGATTTTTCGTGGACATGTTGCCCAAAAGAAATCGTACGTAGATTGTAGACTCGTGGGACCTTCGCACAGCTGCCGCAAGGTTGATGCTTGCTGCCCGTGCGGTACCTGTGAACACGCACGGATATAAAGCAATCATCGCGCGGCAACTCTACAGCGGCCGCATCATTGCCGCAAACATTTTTCAGATGGTTATATATATTGGCCATTTCCAACATTTTTTCATTATTTGTCTCTTCGGAGAAATGATAGTACCACTAAGACTCAGAGCGACATACCTGCGGTTGCAGTTGAGGCAGGTCATGAGAAGAGAGCATATGATTACAAGCCTTGTCATCCTTGATGAGCAGCAGGCCCGACAGAGGCACTGGAAGAGGACGATGTACGTGAAGCCCTTGCTGCTGAGACGGGCCACCCTGGGGCACTACGACACCCTGATGCAGGAGTTGATGCGGGAATCCCATGGGGACTTCTAAGTTTACCTCAGAATCGAGCCAACCATGTTTCGGAAGATGGTAAACAGACTAACCCCAAGAATTTCTAAGCACCTAGCCTGCCGTCCAGGCTTGTACCATCACCGTATCTTCTCCGCGCAGCCTCTGCATGCAAGGTAGCAGTACGGGCGTCGTATGATTTCCACGGGAATCTTGCGGAGACTGCACGGTAACTGCACTGAAATTGCACGATTTCCATAGAATCTCTGCGCAGTGTCCGTACGGATTTCTCCCGGCCTTTCCCAGAGAGCCTGTACAAAAAATGGCACGATGCTCGTATATAATGTGAACACATACGCCGTAGCCCGTAGCCATCTATGATGCCCCTAAATCCGCAAGGAATTATCACACGGCGCCCGGGTCAGATATGAATTAGGCATCCGCTATAGAAAGAAAAGAAATGGTGGTTAAAATACGCTTTTCGGTCAATTCAAATCTAATCTAAATTCATGAAAGCGCAGGAAAATCTATGTCTATGAACGGAAATGTCATTGCGTTAAAAAAACGCACGACAAAATAAATTTTCTGTTTTTAGCAGCTGTAGTGTGACACTGTATTTTTCTTAAATATATCTATAATTGAAAAATATACTGAAAGGTAGAAAGGCACAGCTATAAAATTTGATTTCATATGCAGTTCATGTAAAAATACAGAATAACTTATGTTAGATATATTTCTAATCAGGCTAGATAAACAAACAATGCATGCTGAACCTGAAATAAAAGCTCATTCAAAGCAGTGGAAACGAGCTGGTTCCCCACCTCTCAAAAGTTTTAGCTCTCTTCCGGCAAGGTTATGCTTGTTACTTTTTGAAATTCACGTGGAATTACACCGGCTCATTTCAAGCCAAAAGGTCAAACTGTAACTGTTAGATAATATTTAGAAGTAATTTTGAAAAATAACTCAAAGAAAAAGTGACAGGCTAGCCAAGAAAAACTGCCCCTCCTTTGCATGACAATGCCCCCTCTCATACTGCCTCATCTACAACAGAACCTATCAACACCTTCAAGTGACAATTGTTGTCACACACTTAGTACAGCCCAGAATAGATAAAACGGTTCACTGGAAACAAATATGAGACCAGGGCTGTAAATCAGCACCTCATGCTGCGTTTACACTTAGCCACGATGTCCACGATTTATTTCATAAATTTTGTATTACTACGTTTTCCTACGCTTTCTTACGCTCTCAGTACGTTTAGTTACTACATGTAGCTGTAGCGTTTTGTTACGAAACCAACACGATCTAGTCAAGCTGCCACGATTTTCATCATGTTCTCTAAAGTTCTCTTACGATTACCACGATATGCTATCACGTTTTGTCACGTTCTATTTAGATCCCTCACGTTATCAAGTTCTGTTGAGATCTCCTACGATTTATGGCCATGATTTGATCAAGATTGTCACGTTTTGAGCACGATTGGAGTATAAATAGGAGGCATGAGTCATCCTCTCATTCTCTCCAGAGAGGAACGAGCTATGCATCTAAGAGATGAAGAAGATGCTGAATTGGCAATTTTCATGTATGTCTATATAGTTACTCGTCTGGAGCAGCAACAAGGGACGGAACAGGGCAGGACAGAAGGGAGAGGAAGGAGACGAAGAAATAGAAGGCATAGGACCTGCAAGGTGAGCCCATGATTAAGTGTAAACCGAAGGCACCAATTGGGACAATACTCTCAACTCAGGTGTGAAGATGTTGGCTCCTGCGTCAACTTTGTAAGGATGCCTTCAGATCTATTTGAACTTAAGGAATCGTGTTTCTAAGTTCACTAAGATCTCCTACGATGGAGCATCAAGGTCAGATGCACTATGTTAAGGTCTGTTAAGCTACGCTCTGTTACGATTTTCACGTTCTATCACGTTCTCTCAAGATTTAACGATAAATCGGGATAATCGTGGAAAAATTGTTGACTGTCAAAACTTTTGTCACGATCATCACGATTCAACCAAGTTCCCTCACGGTCACCACGATTCGATACCACGAACCATCACGCTCACCACGCTTCTCTCAAATCGTGATCCTCGTTGCTAAGTGTAAACGCAGCATAAGCAGTAGGTCTTCTTCATGGTTTGCAGAGAAAGTACAAGCGCTCCTACGAAGATGATCAAAGTGTAAAGACGTAGGTGTAGAATACTTTAAAAAAAGTAGAAAGAATTTTTAAAAATATTGAACGTTTTTTGAAAAAGAGCAAAAAGCGACTACCCTTCGTATGTGTAGCATTCTATCGAAATCGGCATGTTCCTTACGCAAGCTAGTTAAAATGACAGATTTAGAATTTCATGTTGGAAAGAAGCGGAAAAGAGTAAGTTCAGCGGGCTGAATTTAATGAAGTGTAAAATTCTTATATTAAAGTTAGCACCCGTTTTTTCTTTGTCGTTTTCTATAGTACACCTGTAATTTTTTACAGTCGCTTGCTACAAACACCTTCACTCAGTGTCACAAAATCAAGATGAATGTCAAGATACCGATCATTTTAACATCGAATTGGAACAGTCAAACAGACCCGCCAACGTTAAATTGTAAGCCGGTCTTCCGGTAACAATACAGTTCCTGATATTTATTTAGGATATCCTTCAATTTAGGAAAAATTATATAGTCACGTCGATTCAGTTTTGATCTTTACTGAAAGAAAGATTACTTTTAGCTGTAGCTTAATGCTGTTTATAAAATTTATTTGTCGAAATTTTAGAACAAACCTTTTTATTCATGTTTGTTAAGAGTGCAATCTCGTGGAAAGGGCCACCCTTCATATAATTGCTTCATTGTTGTTTATATGAAAATTAACGCTTTTGCTGTTTCTATACAACGTGTGTGTGTGTGTGTGCGTGTGCGAGGGGGGTCGAGTTTAAAGTATTTTCAACAATATTTCAGTAACACGACGTTGTCTACTTGTAGCAGTGAGCACAATGCCCATTTTTACAGTGCTGCCTCACTGGAATATTACGCCGTAGACACGTGGCATGATACTCCTACCAGTCACATTATACTGACACCAGGCTGACCAGTCCTAGCACTATCTTCTTAATGCTGAGCGCCAAGGGAGGAAGCTACTAGTACCATTTTTACGTCTTTGGTATGACGTGGCCAGGGATCGAACCCACGACCTCCCGCACTGGAAGCGAGCGACGTAGTGAATATAACTATTCGTAAATAAACATAAGTGTATTTGCATACAAGTTACAAGTGTAAAACAATTGCGATTTTTATTTTCTTAAGATTAAATAAGTTGATTTAAAGACAAGATCAGAAATACAGTTTTAATATCTGGTGACTTCAAAATTAGTAAAGTACAGGGGTAATTCATAGCACTGGTTAGAAAAAAACATTAGTACTTCAAGTGTAATATTTGAGAAAGTAGTATAAAGTAACCAGGTTTTTTCAGCTTTCTAATTTAATTAATATGTCAGTTGTTGAAAGAATCAGGCTTACAAATAAACGTGATAAAACAGAACGGTGAATTGCCAAGAAATAAAACAGAATGCACATATACATTGTTTATTGACGTAAGAGCAGATAACACTTGTTCATAAATACTGTTTACATGTACAATTATGCTCTACAAATTATAAAATAATCATATTCAGGGTTATCGACAAAACTCTACAAAATTGTTTATTTTAATCAAAATGCGAAAACCCTTTTTCTATTTCAGGTAAATGCAGGTATGTGTAAAAATGTTTTTCTAACTGGAATAAGTAGAAGTCATAAACGTTACTTTGTAACTTTTGTTGACTAAATAGAAAAACATGCAAGGAGTAACTAGAATTAATGGAATACCAATAGGCAAACCAATCTTTTATTTTTTTCAAATTAACTCTCTTTATTTAACAGATTTGGATGCCTATTGAATGGCATGAGATAAATGATAAAAAGTTGAGTTGAACCTGTTGAAAGAGACAAAGCAAAGACAGAAAACAATTTAATACCTTTCTGACATTTTAGAGCAACTGAATCGTTGCTATACGGTACATTGTGGTCTTGAAAAGGAGTAAAGTTTTTGATGTTCAGTATATGAAGTTAAAAAGAAAATTATGACGTGGTATGTATTAACAGGAACATGAGAGTTAGCATAATCAGAATATTTTATGCCTATATTGACCTTTCCAAAAAGTCACAAACGACAAATTTTATCCTGTATAATATTCAAATTTAGTAAAGCATTAATACTTTCAAATAATAATGTACCTTGAACAAAGGAAGTGGGTATGATACAGTTACAAAAAAAAGACATACTTGAAAACTGTCAGCATGATTTGTTTTAGACCTACTTTATTTGACGCCATACATGCGCCATGCAATATTGCTTCCCTATTTCTTCCATGTATAATACATAAAAGACGACATTTAATAATCGAAATAAGATATAGCATGGCAACGTTAGGATATATCTAAACACTCTGAATCGGTTCCAGGCGTAAAACCTCTTAGTAACATTTTGATAAAAATTACTAGAGTGATATAATAAAAATACTTGAATATGTAGGAATTAATTAATAGCAATAGTGAATAAAACAAATATTAAAAAATCCTAGAGTTACCAGATGTAATTGTTAAGCGTTATACATCTTGTTTTCAGTCTGTAATTTCACTGTGGTCTGTTCCTGTCTCTGTAGTCTGCCAAACAGTTCTTTTTGGACTGTTGTGTCATCAGTTCTTTTATTATGTACTCTTTTTAGATTTTTTACCGTGGCCTTGAGCTACGCCCTTCGCCAGAATTGGACCACCCTCGTGTAATAGCAAAGCAGGCCATACTACATAGTCGATGTGGGTGCCACTACTTGTATAGGGTTTGTACAGGTCGGTGTTAAAGCTCGAACCCTTCCTGAGCAACGGGGCAAACGCAACAGGTGGATCTTGGATCTGTAAGCATTCAATTTAATTCTAGTGTACTCCATGGAAACTGTGGACAACATAGTTCGGAAACAATTTAGTGCATTATGTAATTTTATTTGCCCTTTTTTTTATTTGTGCAAACAACGTGCAAACAAACTATCAGTTCTTTTAAGCTTCAATTTTTGGGCACGTTTAAAAATGAAATATTACAATATATGTTTTTTGGTACATAGCTACATACAGTTAATCATTTCGAAGATTTTAATTTATATTCGAACCTAATGTATGTTAAACTCCTTATTTTCACATAACGCATATTAAATTTCTACATACCATCATAAACCAGCAGATTTCTAGACATTCTGATGTATATGAGCTGATTTCTACAGCTGTTCTTAATGTTTTATCGGTGGAATTTCTTAGATGAAACATATACATCTGAAAGAGAAGAAGTATTAGACAACAAGGATAGGTACTTGCGTCGAGTGCACTTGCTGCATGGATCGCGTTTACACTGATTTTTACACCGCTTTGAGTTCAGGTAAGTCGTTTTTAGTTATTTAGACCATCCTCGATAACAGCCACACCTACTTAACATTAGAGCTTACAGATAATGTTTCTGGAGTTTTTTTGACCGGTCGAAACTGACTTTCCTTTCTACACATGCTGAACAGAAGGTAAATAAGTATTTAAAAGCAGCAAAATTTAAAGCGGCAAAATTGTGTAATTTTGTTGGGTGTAAACTGTATCTAGGCAGTAACTCTCACTGTGTTGAGGTAATGAGGGAATTCAGAACGCATGAACGTCAAAAACATTGCTTGTTAGCCAGGATGATTCATAGAAGATCTTCTAAATAACTTCTCATAACTCAAATAACGACTAACCAGTTAACTGGGTGTCAGCTTGGTGTATGCAGCAGGTGCGCGTGACGTAAAAACTTAACTCGGATACGACATGACTTCATCTCAGTGTTGTTATATTTTCTGGTCCTTCGGGATCATTTAGATTCGAAGATTGAATACGGCTTAATGCAGTGTTGCATTTTCCATTACTGGTCATGAACAGACTCAATCAAACCGAGTCTGCAATTTTCACTGTGTGCCTTGTTCTCGGTGCTTCCGAGGGATCTACTTTTCAGATTTTATTTACTTTGTTATATGATATTATAGTAGGAAGCTGCTGGTAGTTGTGCAATGTATTTAGACGAAGAAAATAGGAGAAAGGTGAAGAATAGAGTTTTCGCTTTTCGGTAATCAAATAATAAATAACAGTAATTTATCAGAAAATTGTTGGGAATATTACCTGTCAAATGTTTTTATAATAAATTGTACTTCATTAAGTGATTACGTAAATGAAGCGCATTATAAATGCTGAACATTTTTATATTTGATTACATAAATTCAAGCATTCTCCATTAAATTTCTCTTTACCTTATATATGTTTCCTACGGCAACAGGTGCCACTGTCTTCCTGCAATCTTTCAAGAGTTTACGCACATCGGCTGATATATTTTCACTCTCCTGTTAAATTTAAATATTTCTTTTTAATGCCAAGACAAAAAGTATATTATGTAATCTTTAAAGTATAAGTACCTATCCGAGACAAAATGGTTTACAAAACGACTCAACAACTACCTAGACGAAAGTTGGTAATACAAGAGTTATGAGTCATAGTTCAAAATGTTAACTGATAGTTACTGTCTTACACGTTTGTCAGCAAATATTAGTTCACGTCCTAACTCCTCCATCTGTCTGTGCGCCTTTGTTTCGCAGAAAGTCATGGCATCCTGCAAGAGAGTTCATAGCACATCTTAAAATGTTTAAGAATCTAACTTCGTAGATGCATTTTTATGCCTCCTTTCAAAATGGTTAATACTTGAGACTATAGTTATAAAGAGTATATTATAGTATGTATAATTACCTCTCTTTGATCTGACATGATTTTGTATATAATCATTCGAAACTTGTTTAAGGTTCTGTAGACCCAAGTTTCATGCTTGAAAACATGAACAATAACTATATTCCATTTAATGTAAATTTAAAATTAATAAGTTTGTGTATATTTAATTTAACAAATACTATGCATTAGGGTTAAAATATACATACCTAATGTATAGCTCAATACAGAATAAATGTGTGTACCACTAAAATCTGGAAGGTTTGTTTTACAAACGACGGTTACTGCATAAATTTTAATTATGAATGTAGCTCTACACACAATTAGTTTATATATTTATTAAAGTTAACATCATTTGACGAGGATTTCCTGCATTTGAAGTAAATATCTAAAGATAAAATATTTTAGCAAAAGACAGGCGTTGGATATCTTTAATCTGACACCAAAGTTATGAAAATCTCATTCCATTAGCAGATATGTATGCATTATGTGACTTAAAGCACTTCGCGACTATTATTTTGGGAAGGGTTATATATATATTGGTCCTCGTAAGTTCATGTAAAACAGACCTTCCTTCTTTAGTTGCAAGCATGTGATCCTCAAAGCAGTTACAATGTACCTGCAGTATCCATAGGAGAGCTTCTATAACATTTTCCTCTGTATCGAAGCATTTGTCGAGAATGTCAAACGCATCAGTCCATTGATTGTCATACAACTCAGCACATCTTTCGGCGAGTTTTGTAGGGCGATTTCTGTCGCTTAGGTCGGTAATGTTAGGGTTATTATCGGTCAGTCTGTCTCCCATAGCTTTACTGAGCCTTTAGAACAAAAAGCAACACAATTGAAATTTCAGTTAGTGTAAAGTTATATAAAATGAGAGTCATATAGGATGTTATTATCTGAAAGCATAGTATACCATGTATCTTGTCGCTTAGTTAAACCTTCAAAACAACACAGAACTACCGTGCAACGTTCAAATGAACAAATGTTATTAATACACTTAATTTAAAGAACAGTTATAAGTGTTGAGTAATGCATCATATATGTTTACCTTGTTTTAGTTTCATCTAGTTCAATCTCTGTATCGTGTAATTTTCGCAAAGTCTGTTGCAACAGTTCTTTCAGCTCGGACGTCTTCTCATCTTTTTCCCTTACATCTTTTTCTTGTTCATATTCCCTATTTTCAACCTGTTTGCTGTGTAACATTTTCTCTAGATCGTTCACTTTAAGATCACGGTCTTCAACCTCTCTCTGAAAATGTTGGGTCTTCTTTCGCAGCTGTTCGTTCCGTTCATCCATTTCCTTCAACTTTTGTTCTAGAAGTTCATTTCTTTCAGTCACTTTAGTCACTTCAATCTTCCTATCGTTTAACAGTTCCTCTAGATGTCTTACATTTCGCTCACGGCGATCCACCTCTGCCTCAAGATACTTGAGTTTCCTGTTCAGTGAAGTATCAGTATCTGTCATATCAACCTCTTTGTCATCCAACTTTTTCAAAGTTTGTTTCAGCTGATCTTCCAGTTTAGATTTCTGATATTCCTTTTCCTGATTTTGTTTTTTAAGTGAGGTTATAATGCCATTTAATTCGACCTCTCTTTTATATAACTGATTGTTAGCTTGTTGTAGCTGTTCTTTTTGATCCCTATCTTTTTCCTCCAATTTATTTTCAAGAAGCTTATTTTCACCTTTTAGTTCAGTCCTCATACTGTTAAACCTTTTCTCAAGATCCTTTACTTTCAGATCACTATCCTCAATATGTGCCTCAAGGTCTAGATTTTTCTTCTTTAAGTCAGCGATAGTTCCTACTAATTCAGTTTTCGATTTTTGCAGTCTTTCCAAAGTGCGATCCCGTTGATCAGTATGCTCATATTTTTCCTTCAATTTGATTTCTAGAAATTCAGTTCTATCACTAATTCGTGTCATTTTGATATTTGTATCTTTTGATATTTCCTCGTATTGTTTAATTTTCTGATCTCGGAGCTCCAGCTCTGATTTAAGACTGTTAAGTTTTCTCTCCAGCGACTTGATAGTCTCATTCAATTCTGCCTCTCTATTCTGCAATGTTTTCAAAGTGTGTTGCTGTTGATATCTTAGTTTAGATATCTGGTTATCTTTCACCTGTGCAGTTTCATATGCTAGTCGTTCCTTCTTTGTTTCAGTAATTGTACTTTCCAAAATTTCCTTTAGATTATTTATTTTCAAATCTTTTAACTCCACCTGTGCCAAAAGACACACATTTTCATTCTTTAGTGAGGTGAGGATTCTACCTTGGTCGCTTTTTGTTTCCTGTAATTGATTCAAAGCTTCTTCCAACTGGGCATTAATTGCAGATAACTGTTTGTCTTTTGCAAACAGTTTCTGTTCAAGACGTTCCTTTCCACACCTCAATTCAGTCCTCATTCTGTCTAACTTTTCCTCAAGGTCCTTAACCTGCAGATCGCGGCGTTCAATACTTCTTTCAAGACTTTGAATTTCTATTTCTAGTGACGGTTTGTTTTCATCCGCCATAGCCTTTGTTTTTCGCAGTCTTTCCGAAGTGCGGTTAAGTTGATCATGCTGTTTATATAACTGACTATCCTTTTCTTTCATTTTTTGTTTTAAAATCTCATTTCTTTCATTCAATTGACCTAATTCGACCACATTTTTGTTCAACATTTGAACGTTTTTGTCATCCTCTACTTTCATAGTTTGCTTAAGTTGCTCACTCAGCTCAGAAATGTGGTGATCTTTCTCCTGGTTGTCTTTCTTTAGTAAGTTTATAATTCGGCTTTGATTGGTCTCATATAATTGAATTGAGGCTTGCTGCAGCTTATCCCTCTGCTTTGATAATTGCTTCTCTTGTTTTTCCATTTTCTTTATAAGAAGCTCTTTTTCACTGGTCATTTCCGTTCTGATAATGTCTATCCTTTCCTCTAAATCTTTAATTTTCAGATCACGACGTTCAAGATTTATTTCACAACCCTGCAACTTTTCTTGAAGATGTTCTATTTGCCGATCACGATAATCTTTCTGTTTTTCCAAATGTTGAATTTTAATATTCAGTGAAAATATTTTGGCTTCAGATTCCTCCTCTTTATCTTGTATATGATTCAAAGCTTGTTGGTACCGATCTTTATGCACAGATATCTGCCTATTTGTTTCCTTAACTTTCTTTACCAAAGGTCTACTTGTTATACCCATTTCAGTCTTTATCTTTTTTAATGTTATAGCTTCGTCAATGTCTTCCTCTGAAGTTTTCATCCGGTCCGCATTCCTTATTGTCTGCTTTTCGATATACTGCCTTAGCTGAGCATAGTCTGTTATAACTTGTTGCACTGCATACTTAATAGCCTTAACCAATTCAATGTCATTAGTAACATGCTTTAATGCTCCTTCCATATCATGTCGGCCTTTAGAGTATAATTTTGTGTAGTTTTCAATCTGTTCCTCATATTTCCTTTTATCTTCTTGTAATTGTTTTATTTCTAACTTGCGATTCTCGGCCTGTGGAACGGTAAGTTATGTTTAAGTATTTTTTACAGAATAGCATTTATTTAATGTGTACGTTTTCAAATCGATACAAATGGACAAATCAATTACAAAGTTTCAGGAATATGGAATTTGTTACTGGCTTTACTCATATGAATATAATATCATAAAACAGAATACTTACACGCTCTCTTTCCTTTTGGATCTCATTCTTTACTTTCAATGACAGTACATTTATTCCTTTTGTCGTCGGCTGTTTCTTTATATACTCCACAAGAGCACTAAGTGCTGAATCGATCTTTTCAAATCCATCGTTACCTGTTTGGCCTTTTTTGCATGCCATTGCGAGTCAGGTAATTGACTTAATAAGCAGAAATAACAATCTTTGTCATCGAACTAATTCAGACTTTGTATTTTAAGTGACGCCCATTGCTCATCTGTAAAGAAACAAACCTCATAAAATCGGTATACATGTACTATTGTGCTCCTGTTATTTATGAATGTTCTTTCGTTTGGATAAAAATGGTCTATTGCTTTCATTTCCATTTATGACTTTCCATACGTATGTTGTTTTTTTTCAGATTCATTTTTTTATTTGAATTTTGAATGATATATGTAATTCATACGTTATAATTTGTTGTTTTATGTACCTATTATCACCATATGATTCATTTGTTTTGACGGAGTTTGTATTAAGCGTATCAACCGAAAATCGGACAAGCTCAGGTTGGTAAAATAAAACAGCTAGACCTGACGGATCAGAGATCAGCCAAGTCCATTTCATACGGGAAAAGGCATTTCATTTATCGCCGGATAACTTATTTATCAGAAAATACCTAGTTTTAAAGATATCCAATGCCTATCTTTCACTGAAATATTTTTATTTAGATATTAACTTCAAATGTAGAAAACCCTCCTGCAATATATTTGACTTTGCTAAATATATAAATTAATTGTTTATATAGAGCTACATTCATAACATTCTACATTCATAACTGAATGTCATGCAGTAAGAGTCGATTAAAAAAAACAACCAAAAGACCCCAAAAAACGTGCAGTTTTTCAGTGGTAGTACACACTTATACTGTGTTCCGCTATACATGTATAAAGTTTTGTTTTGTTTGTTTTGGGTTTAACGCCGTTTTTCAACAGTATTTCAGTCATGTAACGGCGGGCAGTTAACCTAACCAGTGTTCCTGGATTCTGTACCAGTACAAACCTGTTCTCCGCAAGTAACTGCCAACTTCCCCACATGAATTATCAGAGGTGGAGGACGAATGATTTCAGACACAATGTCTTTTATCAAATCGTCACGGAGAACATACGCCCCGCCCGAGGATCGAACTCGCGACCCCGTGATCCGTAGACCAACGCTCTCCCTACTGAGCTAAGCGGGCGGGCTCACATGTATAAAGGGTTATTATTTTTAACCTAATACATAGTACTGTTAATACACATAAACTTGTTAATTTTAAGTTTACATAAACGATATGTAGTGTTTGTTCGTGTTTACAAATAAGCCATTTGGATCTAGTATACATGTAAATATAAAACAACATATAAAATAAAGAATGAGCGATAAAGTATGAAAACGCCGCCATGAATATGTAAAACATTCTTACTCCCCAAACTATCACATTCAATATATACATTCAATTAACAACTGTTTGGCTCGACATATTAATGTTACTACTAAGTTAAAAGATATCAAGTAAAAACAGTGTTCTAATCAATCATAAATGGCAATAATAAAGATGTTGCTTAGTGTCGGGGAGGAAGGGACAATGGAAAAAAAAACAACCCCAAAACAATGAATTTGACAGGGAAATATTAGAGGCCGACCATCTGATATTCAAGGGGTGGGGGATAATCGGAAACTCTGACTCCCAAATCACTGAAAATAAATTCTGGCCCAAGATCAGAAGGAAGGCTATGTTCTTTTATTTTGAATTGTTTTTAGTTTTAACATTTTATATTAATGTGTGTGTCATTATACAACACTCCTTATTATTAAGGATGAACAGCACTTCCATTAACATTAAAACATCGCTAACGAGTGCAAGATAGACTAAAAGTATTTGAGCTGTAAGGTGCAGTTTTGGCTGCATTTTTGCAATGTATTATTATTATCATTATACCAGCCCTTTTCATGATAACACGTTCAAAGGCGCTTTACATATACTGCAGCCACACAGGGCGCGAAATCGTCCTCTATTAGTACAGACACAGAGCGATCTGACCAGAGGGACAGAGTGCGATAAAGCCCCCAGAACAGACAGAGAGAACTTTTCAGATACAGACGTGTCCGGCTCACCTAGTCTAGCTCTTTTCGAATAGACAGTCTGGTTCTTAAACGAAGGATCGGGACATCACCTTTTTGAGTGTAAATAGATTTCCTTCTTGTAGAAAAGAATATACATACAATCTTATCTTAAAAGCTTACTAGAATTCTGCATTTGACTTTTCAAACAATCATCAATGGTACCACTTCCTAAAAAGGTCTGGCACTATAATGAAAATTCCTACTCAATTTGTTTTTTTTTCAAGAAAAATTCGACATAGGGAATATAACTTAACCCTAGTGTAACCGACCGTTATATTTTCAGTACTGAACTCAGGATTTGATATGCACAAATTTCAAAATTTCCCCGTAACCTCCTTACACAGAAAGGTTGCAACACTTGTCAACAAGAGGCCAAAATGCACCTAACTCGCTCACTTAAACATCTGACGTTGCTTCCAACTAGGTTTGGTGAAAATCCTTTAAGCTGTTCATTAAAACAAAAGTTATTAAAAAATCTTTCTAGATTTTACTGTCACGCACCAAAAACGCATACACATCAAAATAAATCATTTAAAGGTATTTCTATCCCCTGAAAGGGCCTAAGTGCCCCCATTTGAACAAACTTGACATTTGAGTTTATAATCATCCTACAGACCAAGTGTGATGAAGATCCATCAAGCGGTTCAGGAGAAAAAATACGTTTAAGGAGTTTCAATTTTAAACTCTATTGGCCCCTAGAAGGGACCAAGTGCCCGCAACTGAACAATATGTTAATGACCTTATAAGGATATTCCAGACAAGGTTTGATGAAGACCCATCAAGGAGTTAGTGAAAAGAAGTGAGATGAATATATTTCTACTTCTTGCTCTAGCAGTCCCTAAAAGGAGCCAAGTGTCTTCAACTGAACACATTTGTTAAAGGACCTTATAACGATGCTACAAATCAAGATTGATGATGATCCATCTTGCGGTTCACGATTAAAAAGTCATTTAAAGGCGTTTTTAGTTTTAACGCTAGTAACTCAAAAAAGAGGCCAAGAGCTCCACACGAGACCAAGTTTGATGAAAATCCATTCAGTAGTGCATGAGAAGTAGTCGTTTAAATGTATTTTTATTTTTACTTTTAGTGCTAGCTTCCCCTAAAAAGGGCCAGCTGGCCCCATTTGAATAAAATTGGGAGAGGGTCTTCTAATGATGCTACAGACCAAGTTTAATGAAGACCGATCAAGCGATTCACGAGAAGATGTTTTTCAAAAGTATGTCTATTTTTATTTCTAGTGGCCCCTAAAAGGTGTCAAGTGCTTCCCCCACCCCATTGAGAACAGATTGAGAAAAGACCTTATAATGATCCTCTAGACCATACTTGATGAAGATCTATGAAGCGGTGTATGAGCGGTCATTTTAAGGTATTTCAAGTTTTAATTCTAGCAGCTCCTTAAAGTTCCCCAAACTGAACAATGTTGTTGAAGGACTTTATAATTGAGCTACAAGTCAAATCTGATGAAGATCCATCAAGTGGTTCATGACAGGGAGTCATTCAAATGTCATAAGGCATGGCGGTGTTGTTCTGAAATTATTTGTTTTACATGTTATCTAGTAAAATATAAACCATACTAAAAGCGTTTGTATTAATTAAATTGAGTACACCCCATTAAGATTCAGTGTAACATTTACACCCAAATATGCATAATTATAAATCCGTACATCTTTTCCATCCTATAACCCTATACTTGACATATAATTAGTTACCGTTATCCTTGTATACCCCAGTCCCCGACCTGAATTGTACTAACCTTTAAGGTACTTCCACCATCTCGAATTTAGAGTGACCTTCATTTGAAGTGTGAAAATATATTGAACAAAAGCTTTCAAATGCAGCTGTTCCAGAATACAAAAAAGCTCAGTTTGCAAGACCTGAACTAAAAGTAGCTGTGTAAAAAGTAAAACTAAAATTTGGAAATAAACACAGAAGATATTTTACCTGTATTTTTCCAAATTTTTGGTTATATTCAGTCCTACCAAAATGTCCGAGAAGGTTACTAAAATCTAGCAGGGGCTATTCAGCTAGGCAAATAATCTGTAACTGTTAACATCCCATAAATCTCCATGGCCTGCTGTGCTGGCCGACATCCTCACATCAATTACCTGCTATTTGACCTTATCTTACATGAATTACCGACCACAAGTTTTATGCCTTTTTACTAATCAGCAGAAATTTATAGAAGTCTTATATTGTTGTCTACAAAGCAGGGAATGTTTTTTTTTTCATCATTTCCAAAGAGCTATAAAATAAATTTAATCATATTTTTTTACAGGTGAGTAATAATATATTTTTTGTTTTTATCAGTTTTGTTCTTGAAACAAAATTTATCTGGAAAAACAATTAGAAGTACAGTACAGTTATTTTCGAGAAAGTTTTTTTATTATTATTATTATACACAATAAAACTAAGAAAATTAGTATTAGTCCCTACCTGTTTCACTAGAGGGTTTATAGTTTTACTACTTCTATCAGTTTGTCTGTCCATGCTTTAATACGAATCGGTACTTATGCTGCTACAGGAAACGATACATAATATTGAATTCAATTTATTCGCTAATTCTTATTTAGTGATTAAAACTTCTTTTAGGTGACTTAATTCCGTCTACAAGAATGTCCTTCTAATTGTTTCAATAAGTGTACAAAAAAAAAATGCAATTTTGATGAAACTTTCTATATGTTATGAAAAACATCAGGTGAAAATGCATGCATTTTGTTTTTACCTAGTTATGCAAATGTAAGAAACTGTAGTCTGAAATGACTTAATAAGACGTACATGGTAGGTTATTGTAACTTGCTATACTGATAGGAGGCACATCATATAATTTTTGCAATTTTTGTACCTTGTCATGAGAAAACTTAATAAAACAGCTCTTGCAATAAATTGAAAAGCATTAGAGGTAGATCAATTAAGGGACTTTTTTACAGAATGAATACACACATAAGGCATTTAACCATTCCTGTGGGAAAGTTATGAAATTATGCGATAATTTTAAAAGTATTTTGGTTGTATAAAAATAGGGGATATTGAGAAGATAGTGACATTTATGCTCCCATGCATTTTAGCAGAAGTATTTTGTACTTAAAGAAAAATTCAGTTTAATTTTTGCGTGTAAGTAAAAAACTGTGTAACTACTAAAGATATTCAATTTAAACTTCACACATGTCTTCAGTGTCATAATGTTACGTCACTGGCTATGTCCCGTAACTCTGACTTTTAGCAGAATTATGCCCTTTTTGTACTTAGAAAATTCTGGTTAAAATTTTGCATCAAAGTACATATCTCTGTAACTACTAAAGTACTTACAGTACCACGATATTTGTCTATAAATGTTTCTTCTCCACTTACAACATGCTTTTTAGGTCCACTATTCAGAGAATAGGGGGGAGCTATACTACTCGCTCCGGCGTCGGCATGACCCTTCTTGGTTAAAGTTTTTCGGCAACCTTTGTTTTTTCTGTCATATCTTTGTTACTATTGCTTATATCTTACTGTAACTTCACATAAACATTGTCCAGTATACAAATAATATATGTGTAGGGGCTGAGCCCATTATACCCAAGGTCAAGTTCACCAGGCTGTTATACTTATTTTTAAGGTTAAAGTTTTTTGGCAACCTTTGTTTTTCTGTCATAACTTTGTTACTATTGATTATATCTTACTGTAACTTCACATAAACATTGTCCAGTATACAAACAAAGTATGTGTAGGGGCTGAGCCCATTATAAATACCCAAGGTCAAGGTCACCCAGGTCTTATACTTGGGTTATTTTAAGGTTAAAGGTTTTCGGCAACCTTTGTTTTTCTGTCATATCTTTGTTACTTTTGCTTATATCATACTGTAAGTTCACATACACATTGTCCAGCACACAAACAAAGTATGTGCAGGGGTTGGGCCCATCATACCCAAGGTCAAGGTTACCAAGAAGTTATACTTTGAATTATTTTCTTGTTAACTTCGTTTATAGACATATCTTTGGTACTTTAAAATGTAATGTACAGATTGAAAATAAAAATATTTGTTTATAATCATCTGCATGTGTGGCTACATACCCCATAACTGTAAATGTGATTTTGACAGAATTATACCCCTTTTGTACTTAAACTTTTTTGCAATCTTCGCTTTCTGGATATAATTTAAATGCAATATAAGATATAGACTTGAAACTTAAAATGTATCTTTATCATCACCATCTGCACGTGTGGTAACAATCCCCATAACTCTGATTTGTATTTTTGACTGAATTATGCCCCTTTTACACTTAAATTTTTTACAAACTTTGTTTTCTGGATATAACTTTGGTATTATATAAGATAGTGACTTGAAACTCAAAACATATCTTTATCATCATCATCTGCATGTGTTGTAACAATCCTAATAACTCAGATTTGTGTATTTGATGGAATTATGCTCCTTGGTGTATCTTCCTTTTGAAGTAGGCCTCTTATTCAGACATATATTCATTTTACTGTCAAATCCCCGAATAGTGGAGCGCGCTGTCTTATGGACAGCTCTTGTTTGTTGGTTACTGTAACATGCGATGTACAGAATGAGGTACATACTATCAAATTAAAAAAATGTGTATTTCTGGCACGTGCAAAGAGCGTCTTACCATGAATTGTTTGAAAGAATACGCTTTTTCCTTGATCCTAGTTAGTGTCAACATTACTTGTATGAACCACATCTTGCACAATAGTACAACTATGGGCAGTTCTGTCTTTATTTCTAAATGTACCTTTAAATTGATAGCGAACAGATCTTGAGTGAAGCGATAAAAATCGGGATCGATCCATTTTCGTTAACATGCGATATACCGAAGATATATTTACTGTCGACTTGAAAATTGTGTCCTACGGTCCGTGCCATTATCAGACAGTTCTTTTTTAATGTTATGTTTGATCGATTCCCAGTTGAGGCAGTGCTTTTTCACATAATCATGACATGATTGTTTTCTTTTCTAAAGGTCAAGTAACACTTAAGATTAACCTACAGCATGTTACCATATATTTTTCTGTGAAATTTTAGTTGTCTCTTTATAGAAAACAGTAAAAGACCTGCTCCACTACTATTCAAATTCTTTAGTGTGTATGCAACCCATGATTACAATAGGCAACAGCTGTAACGGCCACGTGCAACACTTTAGCACGCAAAACCACAGGTATTTAATAAAGAATTTTATATAAAATAGACTTAATTTTGACAGCAGTCACTGTTCATAGTTAGGATTTTCATGCTTTTTCAGTGACAATTCAAGATAAAAAGGTAGCACGGGAGCAGGGCTTTAACTGTTACCTATTGTAATCATGGGTTTCATACAAACAGAAGACATTTCTCTCTGTTTTGCAATATCATTGAAATAAAATACAACATGCTATATTTCAGATTTATAATTTAAACTTTTAAAAAGCAACGCTAAATTATGTTCTGAGCAAATAAAGGCCAATTTCGTCAGAAAGTTTATAACTTTCTAGGTAAAATAAATGCTGTTTGTAATTATTACATTCAAAGTATTACTGGGCCTTTAAACTATAACTCCAATATGAACTGCTAATTGTAAAGATTAATTTTATTAACTTCCATAGGTTCATATGTATTACTGGAATTTCAAGTGTGTGAAATTTCCTTCAACATTTCATTCAAAATACAACAATTGTATCTTTTTCTTGATTCCTCATGCAATAAAACCACCTGACCTAATGTTCATCTCAATATTATAAGCTGGCCAAGGAGAAGAGTGCCGGTAATTTGATAGGGCTATTAAAAGCCAATCTAAAGATGCTATTTGTTACTCTCTGGCATTCCATGTTATTATAATTTCAGGCCAATCATTAACCCTCTGACCAGAAATTCTGGGAGAAATTGAAATCTTGGACATTTTAGTAGGACTGTATTTATAAATCCTTTCGAAATACTTTATTAAAAATTCATGAATGGCAAAAGTTAGTTCAAAGTTTCAATTAGTGCATAGGAGAATTGTCTTACTGAATAGAACTAAACTTACTACAAAATCTGTTTTCAAATCTGACCACCTCATGTATTAAAACGACAATAAATCTGTACATATTGCTATTTTCAGCATACATAAAAGTAGTGCAATGTGCGGACAATGATTTTTGTACGTATGGTGTACCAAACTGCCTTAAATTGTAAGACAAGTCTCAGACTTAATGTGAACAAGATTTGGCAACGATCCAAAATTCTTTTCAAGGATTGTGCAAGTATAAGAAAGGTTTAATTTACTATAGTGGAATTTATGTACTTACGCGCTGCTTATCTCACGGAAAATTTGGTGGAAATAGAATTTTCGGCAATTCCTGCGGTAACTACCGAAATTACTTAACGTTACTTTCTCACTCATACGTGATTGTATATTTATAAATTATAAAAACAATCGAAAAATTTGCTTTATCACGATATATGCAAATATTTTTAGACAGTCTTGAAACATTAGGCCACAGCATTTCCGCATACTGGCCCGGGACAAGTTCGATGTGTATAGTGATTCCTTATTAGATGTTTCATGCGTCGTAAACTAACCAGTTTTGATCTCTCGACTTTTTAAACAATATGAGAATAATGCAGCATGTTTTTGAAAACACAGTGAGAATAAATCGCAGAAAAAAATGTACAGCCAAATATGTTAGGAGGTAATACAATTTGTATACAGTTGTAGATAACTACGAAACATTTTACAAAATGCAATCAGTTGAACTTCTCACGCGAAAACCTGATGATTAAAATCAGCAATATCTCAAAAGTAACTTTTCTGCATCTTGGTTCTTCGTTAAACAATGATATTTTTTCACACTTTCATAGATTTAAACTGATAATAAATGTGCATTGAAATTTCGGCATAGAAATGGACATTGACTTTACATCTGCGGTGTTGACAGCGGAAGCAGCGGTCCAGTACTAAGACTGTCCACGAAACCAAGGATAACGAGTTCTTTATCTGAAAATTACGAACATTAGGATCAGTGTTCAGTATACACCTGAAAATGATAGACTTGCTATTTGCCGAGTGCACACTTGTTTTCTATCGTCGTTAAGGTTGAGAATTAGGCCTTGAGAGTGGCGAAATTTCACATAACAAGATGGAACACAGTTTTCAGCAATCGTTTATCTTTATTTCTTTACAAATGGCATTCATTTTCAAAGGGAAAACAACTTTTTCTCGACGAATACTTAAAATATTCGGAAAAAGTTGTCTCCCTTCGAAAATGAATGCCATTTGTACTTAAAATATTCAGAAAAAATTGTCTCCCTTTGAAAATGAATACCATTTGTAAAGAAATAAAGATAAACAATTGCTGAAAACTGTGTTCCACCTTGTTATGCGAAATTTCACCACTCGCACGCCATTGCAAATGCATCAAAACGAACATGTGTAACAGCTCTTTGAAAATGGTGAGTTTTTAAAGGCGTTTGACTGTCCGGAAGTGGGGCCCCTTTAGGCACTCCTTTTCCGGAATTCAATGTTTGTATCAGTATACTGACACTTGTTTCGTAAAGTAATATACATGTTTTACATGCTGTTCAATTTTCATGTCAAACAACGCTTTCTTTCTATGATTTGGTGCTGTTTGATTTTTGTTTCTCAAGGCCTAATTCTCAACCTTAATATAAAGTAGACTAGTAAATATTAGTACACATGCATAATCTCATAAACACTTGTTTAATGTATGTTCTCTGAAATGAACAAATAACTGGCTCAACTGAGACACCATACTTTAAAGTAAAATTCAGTTTATTCACCACGAGGTTCAAAATGCACGGGAGTCTCGTGATAGTACATGCCTTTAATTTCACATGGATGAAGTGTAAACAAATACATTTGTAGTTAAGGTAACTTGACAGAGAAAACCAAGATGGCGTCACGAAATTAGGGTTGGTCACATTATTTACTCTTATAGACGATATGCTGCTACAGGGGTCTAAAGATGCATTTTAATCATTTAACACACACATAAACACTTGTGAAAATGCTTTTAACTTATAAAAATATATAATCAAATGTTCTGAAACTCACCATGAAATCTAGTCAATTTTTGTGCGCATTTTGCAGAAAAGTTATGTATCCAAACTGAATTGTTTTTATATCCTTATATCTTAGAATGTGTCCTTCAGGTGCTCCACCTACGAACAAAAGAACTTATCCGCTGAGTTTTATGCTATTTGCTCTGGAATTTCATCAGTAAATAATAAATTTCTATATTTTACACCCTAAAAAGTTGAAACCTGCTTGCAGTATGAGGGTCGTTAAAAAAATTCAAAGTACATGTAAGTTTACTTTGTCTTTATTTCTGAGACTTTACATCCTCACATATTAAGAGTTTAGAGTGATGTGTTCATTTCTTAGTAATTCTACATTGTTTGTATTTAAATTTTATAAAACGTTTACAATTTTTTCAACCTTTGTCCTAGTTGAAATGTGTTTGCTACTGTTTGAATAACCCTCAATGTCAAAACTTTACTGACTTGCATGGAAATCTCATGGAAAGTGTGGATCTTAGGCCATACTAAATTAATGTATGTTTAATGTAATTGATAAAGTACATTTTCTTGATTTTCTGTTGCCTGCCTCCAAAAAGTACAGAGACAGTTTAGATAAGGTTTTTTTGTTCATTTGAACATGAAAGGGTAATAAAATATAATGTAATATACCCAAAATCAGCTATGTTTAGGTTAATTTTCCATTCATAGGACTGGGTGAGTTTTACAATAAACATATTTTTGGAATTGCATAGCCCCTTGTTACTGAATTTATTTGCAACAAAATATTGAAATTTATAATTTACTGTTGAAATTCCAGAGCAAATAGCATAAAACTCAGTGGATAAATTCTTTTGTTCATAGGTGGAGCACCTGAAGGACACATTCAAAGATATGAGGATATAAAATTTTTTCAGTTTGGATGCATAACTTTTCTGCAAAATACGCACAAAAATTGACTAATTTTCATGTTGAGTTTCAGAACATTTGATTTTATAATTTTATAAATTAAATGCATTTTTACAATTGTTTATGTGTGTGTTAAATGATTAAAATGCAACTTTAGACCTCTATAGCAGCAGATTGTCTATAGGGATAAATAATGTGACCAACCCTAATTTTGTGACGCCATCTTGGTTGTTCATGTCAAGTTACCTTAAATTTGCTTCCTTTTATTTCTCACGGAAAAGATCGGACGGTTTTTTATATTGGAATAATTATAGAACATCTATGCATTTAAAGTTGAAAGTTGATTGTTTTCTACAGGACGTAAAACTGAAACAAGTAAGCACTTTTGCTTTTTCAGCAATGTTCCTCAGGTGAACTTCGACATTGTTTACGAAGAGAAATCGGTTTTGTGTCATCTTGAAATGCGTTGTTCGGCTGAAACGTATAGTTCCCGGAAAAGATCCAAAATGGTTTATTTTGGGGATTTTTGTTTTATTTATAAATTCAACACAATGTGCAATATTTCCAGTTTTTGAAAATGATTGAAATTCAACTTTATTTAAGAAAAAGTTTCGATCTTTCAGTAATATTTTGTCAGCGGATGCTTACAAACTTTAAGTGAAACGGCTTTCTTGTCCAAGGGAGGTGTGTAAAGCGAAAAACTATCATTACACATTGCGTTTATTCTTTAAATGTGAAGGATCGGTGACAGATTAAGGAGACCGGACAGTGAAAAACTATACTAAATGGATATCTCTAACCATGAATAAGGAGACATACATATTTCAGTAAGGAAATTTCAGGTAAAAGAACAATCATATATTTTATTCCTTGAAATAAACATGGCGGCGAAATATTTTAGAAAAATTGTGCACGGTTTTGCGCATTAGACTGTTTAACGACATTTTCTTGAAAAAGTAACGCTCTTGTGCACTATTTTGGCATTTCTTTGATTTGAAAATAAATATTTTATAGCAATTTAGGTTGCATACGATACCAAAATTTTGCACTAAAAATGTTCACTCATTTTCTTCCAAAGCACCGTGGAGATAGGGCTCAGCGTAGCTTTCATGCTCGCAACTTTTATCATACATTTTTTGTGTCCTTGCATTTCGAAAACTGTTTCGAGGGTTCTGATTTTTCACATGAATTTCTAATTTCAGTTTGCGGAAATACCTTAATCTATGTCTTTGTATTGCAATAACCGAGAGCAAGTGTAAATGCTTCATTGCACTTGCCTTCTTGATGTAAATGCATACAGATAGGTTTTATCTGTGAATAATAAATATTATCTAAGATAATTATTAATTTGTTTCAGGTTAGTACTTTTACTTTGTAAGTTACAGAGCTTATTTATAAGTGTAATAGTTTTTATGACTTTGTTCTAAAATTAGTTCTTCTTGTAATATTGTTAGGACATCAAGTGTACATTTGGAATTTCAATGTTTTGTATAAATGTAAATGTTTGATTGCACATGCCTTTTTGATGTGAATGCATAGAGATAGATTTTATCTATGAATAATACATATTATCTAAGATAATTATTACTTTGTTTCAGTGTTTGTTCTGGGAGACAAATAAGTAATATAGGGGCCACTTTGGGGGCAAACAATCGGGCGCCATCTTGGATGACCTAGTTACTATAATTAGTAACTCATTTGCATATAAGAATTCATAATAAGTGCGCGTGTGCGGCGGCCATTTTGAATTCTAATGACGTATTTATGAAAATGCTTAGGAATGTCTTGTATACTTATCTAGGGCGTGTTCGCGCACATCGAGGGTCAGCCCTACAGGTCACAATAGCCTAGATAGTTTTCCCTATATATTCTATATAAAACTGACGTTTTTCAAAGAGCTACCAAACATAGCTAGACCCATTTCAGAGAACAAATCATTTTAAAGAGTTATGATAAAACTGATATAAAATGAAGAGAAAAGTAAGGGTCATGTATCTTCTAAGAGAGATTTCTCTGGTCACATTACTGTAAACTGACATCAAAATCACACTTCTGTGACCCGGAAGTACTACTCATACTAAAATTGAGCTTGACTTCACCGAATATAACCTGCTCTCCCATGTTTCCTACCAAAATGTCAACAATACATCCACAGTGAAATTTAAACAAAAACTAGCCTCAATTTAGACCTCTGTTAAGTGAAAAATTAGTATTCAAATACTTGACAGCCATTACGCGACTAGACCAGATGGCTCACACACTGGTTCCTTTTAGTTTAGTTAGGCCCGGAGATAACACGAAAACAAAGCTATACGCATGCGTTATAAAGAACCTCTAGTATAAAAATCATTCGAAAGAAAATGTATAATATAATTACGTACTGCTGACCAGTCATTAAAACTATACGAGAATACCTATTTATAAAATGAAATTAAAGGACAAACTATTACCCACTCAACGGATGTAAACCCGCCCGATATCCCACGCTAAAATGAACCAACACTTTTAGAATACAGATTAAAACCGTCGTTTCTAAACATAAAATAGCCAATCAGAAGGCAGCGAAACGAACCAATAAAACATCTCCAATAAAGTCGTTTTGACCAATGAAAACGTCGAAATGTTAACCAATCAATCCTCTCCCTCCTCCACTCCTCCTCCTCCTCCTCCTCCACTTCACTCCTCCTCCTCCTCTACTCCTCCTCCTCCTCCTCCTCTTCCACTCCTCCTCCTCCTCCTCCTCCACTCCTCCTCCTCCTCCTCCTCCTCCACTCCTCTCCACTCCTCCTCCTCCACTCCTCCTCCTCCTCAACTCCTCTCCTCCACTCCTCCTCCTCCTCCACTCCCCCTCCTCCACTCCTCCTCCTCCACTCCTCCTTCACTCCTCCTCCACTTCACTCCTCCTCCTCCACTTCATCCTCCTCCTCCTCCACCTCTCGTCCTCCTCCTCCACTCCTCCTCCTCCACTTCCTCCTCCTCCACTCCTCCTCCTCCTCCTCCTCCTCTTCTTTCTCCTCTGCCCCAAGAAAGCGTAAGAATGGTAAACAGAATAAAGCAGTGTCTTTTTGATAAAAGATACTTACATCGATTTCACAAATGCATCAGTGTCCTGTTTGCCTTCAGTCTTTCTCTAGGATCGACAACATGCGGAGACATCAACGTTATGTCCACGGAAATGACGAAGCCACTGACAGCAGTTTTTCACCGCCATTACAAGCATGGGACATCTCAAGAGAGACCACGTTTCAACATCCATTTTCTATGGTCGTTTCTGGACCAAGTGGTAGCGGAAAAACTGAATGGACAAGAAAACTGTTATCATCAAATCTTGTAAGACCTCAGCCTGAGCGTATCATATGGTGTTTGGACAATGGCAACCGTTGTATGATGAACTTCGGCGTGAAATTCCGGGGTCGAATTTGTACACGGTATTCCAGACTACCTAAACGATTCCCAATACTAAATGTTAATCGAAGGAACCTGCTGGTCTTTGACGACTTGATGACTGAAGCTAAATGCGATCAAAGAATTGCTGATCTCTTTACCAAGGGCAGTCACCACAGAACATATCTGTCGTATATCTCACCCAAAATTTGTTCCCTCAAGGTAAAGCTTGTAGAGATATCGCTTTGAATACGCAGTATCTGGTGCTATTTAATAATCCTATTGACAGACAACAAGTTGCTACATTGGCCAGAAGAATTTACCCTTCGTCTAGTAACATCTTTATGAAACGGTTTTGAACGAGCGACATCAAGACCGCACGGTTATTTGGTAATAGACTTAAAATCGAGCAGCCCAGAACAACACCGTTTACGCGAAAACATTTTCGAGGCGATCAATCCAGAAAAGAGAAAACGAACGAATGATGAATATAAACAAGAAGACTATTTCAATGGAGAAGGATACTTATCTGACAAAATGATGACAAGGATAAAGATGAGGAGAGGATTATGATGACCATGATGATGATGATGATGATGAGATAGTGATGATGAAACAGAAAATAGAAATAATGTTACAAGCTTTGTAAAGAAACGATCTTTGATCAAGGGACCTCCAGGTAAACGTAGAAAAGTTGAGATTATAGAAGAGCGATCACGCCGTGAGATATGGGATAAGCGTTTTCAGTATCCTCTCAGACAATCTATTAAAAAAACAATTCAGCGCTAAAGTTAACAACTATACGGAACAAGGGCTCTCTTTTGAAGACGCGTACCGTCACACCGCTAATGACGTGCTGCCTGACTAAGAAAGAGACTGAGACAAAATTATGCCCGATTTCTAATCGACTTTTATGAGCTACAAAACGACCCTACTCAGCAGCAGATTATACAGTCGGCTAAGAAACTTAAAAATCAGCACGGGATGACTGTCAAAGAATCTATTCGGCAAGCCATTGCCCTTAGAAAAGACCTTTTGTTGAGTTGTGGCCCGATCATAAAACCAAAGGAGACTATTCAATGGGGGATAATAATAAAGAAAGTGATGACGATCAAGAATCGGATGATGATGAATGAACGTTGTAAGAAGGATTGGCGTCTTTAACTTTCACCGTGTCAAAAGGGGTTTTCCATAGAAGTGTACGATTATAAACAAGAACAATGGGTCCCGGATAAACCTGACCCTGAAAAATGATACAACATTTCAAAGACCTGAGGACGGATACGTACGGCCTGATCATATGGGCCGTTACTTTGTAGGAAGCGGTGCATATCGAAGAAAATGGCCGAATTAAAAGAGGAACGAGAAAGGGAATCACAAGAACAAAAAGGGGAAGATCTCCCCGTAGTTAAACTTGTGACACCCGTAGCCCAAGCGGTTGATATTGCTAGGTCGGAAATAAGACAGTCACGAAAGCAAAGTGATCTGAAGCGACATAGGTATAAAATGGACACACCTTTGAGTCGTGATTTAGACAGCCCAAGACGTAAGAAATATCGCGAAAGCATGACCCAAGATACTATAGATTGGAACACCTATACATTTTAAAATGAAAAAACTACGAACTCGAGGAAATGTTAAAAGAGTACCCTGTGACAATAGGCGCCGCGGACTAACTTCAAATACGTAGAGGACAATACGTCATTTCGAATACAGACACGAGCCAGGGATCAGGAAAACATTGGGTGGTCTTTTACTTTCCAAAAAGAGGGCCCGACGAATTTTTCGATTCACTAGGTAATAGACCGGAGCACTACAAAGTTCATTTTGAGCAAGCGTTAAAAGAAGCGTTATTGGATGAACTTCAGTCAAATACAGGATACGGATTCAAACATATGCGGCTGTATTGCGTATATTATATTATGAACCGATGTTCCGGACGAAAAATGAAGGACATTTTAAAACCGTTTGATGCGTATTTGCAAGAAGTCGAATGATGAATTTATTGTTTCTTATTTTAGTTGATACATGTAGCCTGTTTTAGTAATACAAGCTTTGGCAAAAAAAATTAAAAGAACAATATGTCTTTGTTATTTATAACCTATAAATTCGAATATGATTTGACGGAAAAGATTAGGCGTCGGTAGGTGTACTAAAATAAAACGACATATTCCTTTATTGTATTTTATTTCGTTTCACAAATCCATATTATGCTTTTTAATAAGCGTCTCTCGCAGTTCTAAATGAAGAACTACATCAATGATATCTACAGTAAAATAAATCATGTTTATTATTCTTCTCTCGAACTGGAAAACCAATCGTATTGAAATTCTTGGCCAACCCCCTCGTATCACATCGTTGACATGAAGCGCTATTTCCTCGTTCTCAGGAATATAAGTCATCCAGTCACTTTCGCCCCAATATTGAAATTCATCTGATGAAAACGACGATCAAAGTGTCTTTAAAAGATATGCTCTTTTGCTTTAACCACTGTTTAATGCATAGGTTGGGAAATTTTTGTGTCGTTATTTTATTAAGAGCCATTCTATACGGGTCATAGTCCAACATGTAACATAACGATATATACGGTCTTTCTAACACAGCCAGAAAATAGTTTTCTACAGAGATTTCCCATGGTAACACATCCATCATTTACACTATTTAAAACTGCCTCTTTAGCCTGTCTTTCATACAAATTTCGTGTAACTGATCAATACAATTCAGCAACTAGTTCAACGCTTTAAAATGCTCTTTTCTACCAATTTCTGTTTGCATGATGATCACAGAGCATAGTTAGTACATCTATGTAAGTATTTCCGGGTCCTTCGGGTTCTGTGCTGATGTTACAGGGGCAATAGGAATTTGGTTGCAAGCTATGTTCGCACCACTTGAGTTCTATTTTCGGATGATATTTGCTCATGTATTGTCGGAGCATATATACCCATGTAGAGTAATTCATATCGAATTCTATTCTCGTTTTTGTTATGTCCTTGTACTTAACATAGAGACACCCCTTCGCTTCCAGAAAGTCGCGTAAAGCACACTCTATGTCTACCAAATAATGTTCGTCAGGCAAATTAATCTCCATGTCCGTATACGGATCACCAGTGTGGATGATGGAGAAGTCTACATTCAAATTCCTGTTTCTTATATGGCTTGTCAATAATTCTACCCAAATGTCTTCCGAAAACCCAAAATGTACTTTACTGTAATGCACTTCGTAAAGCCATACTTTGTGATGTACCGGACACACTTCCTTTAGGTCCGCAGCGAAGGAATTCATCATATTCTCGAATACTCCCGAGCTAATCTCCATGATTTGACTTCTGAATGATTTTGTCTGATGAAAGCGCTATTATATGCTCGCCACAAAGCCTCGATTTCAAAAGGAGGCTTGTATTTTTAGTAAGAACGTCATTTATCTCAATTCTGATTGGTTAATTAAAATAGTAATACTGGATTAAACCGGTAAAAACCAGACAAGAGGCACTCATTTTCAATAATTCTTATTTAAAGGACAAATATTAAACTTTCCCTGCGGTTTTATCTCAGTATTGGAAAACAAAGTCGATCCGTGTTATCGCTTGTCAAAATTCTGCTTCCTGATTGGTTGCAGTTAACGAAGTGTTATATACTGGAGTTCTACAGGTAAATATCATTCGATTAAAGGATCTCAGGTAAAGCGCATATCACGGTTTATGCTGTATGAACGATTAAATTAGGTATTTCTATTTCATTTTTCGTATCGGGTTTATTAAAGACATTTTGCTATAGCGTGGAGTAGACGTAAAGCGATACGGGTCTTAACCTGTCAGGTGTATCGGAAAAACGTTACCGCTTGTCAAAATACTGCATTCTGATTGGCTGTTGGTAGTGAAACGATATTTCTATTCAACCATCTAAAGATTTGATTCATTAGGCGAATTTATCCGGACAGGTAAGTTGTATGAACGATTAAATTAGGTATTTCTGTTTCATTTTCGTATCGGTAAATTCATGACATTTTGCTATAATCATTTCTATAATTATGTATAAAACGTAAACGGAGCTCTTTAAAATCAATATATGTGTAGCGTGGAGTAGACGTAAAGCGATACGTGTCTTAACCTGTATTGGAAAAACGTTACCGCTTGTCAAAATACTGCATTCTGATTGGCTGTTGGTAGTGAAACGATATTTCTATTCAACCATCTAAAGATTTGATTCATTAGGCGAATTTATCCGGACAGGTAAGTTGTATGAACGATTAAATTAGGTATTTCTGTTTCATTTTCGTATCGGTAAATTCATGACATTTTGCTATAATCATTTCTATAATTATGTATAAAACGTAAACGGAGCTCTTTAAAATCAATATATGTGTAGCGTGGAGTAGACGTAAAGCGATACGTGTCTTAACCTGTATTGGAAAAACGTTACCGCTTGTCAAAATACTGCATTCCGATTGGCTGTTGGTAGTGAAACGATATTTCTATACAACCATTGATTCATTAGGCGAATTTATCCGGACTGGTAAGTTGCATGAATAATTTAATTATTTCTATTGTATTTCGTATCGGGTTTATTAAATAATTTGTAATCATTATATTAATGCGCTCATAAATCGCGCTATGTAAAATCATCGTATTTGTACGTTATAGAACGGGTTTAAGCCTGTCAAAATAGTTTATTCTCTGATCAATATTCAGACTTACCGTTATCATTTGCAGAAGAGAACGCCTGATCCCCGCAAAATTCGTCCGCGCCGGTGAAAGTGTTAACGGTAAAGTTTTCCATGTCACCCGTATGAATTCCAATGGATGACGGCTGTGCACTCTCTTATATACGATTCGCCTTCTGAATTCGCGATGTCATTCGTTAATAATATTGAGCGTTGATTGGTTAAGATTTTGACGTTTTCATTGGTCAAAACGACTTTATTGGAGACGTTTTATTGGTTCTTTTTCCTGCCTTCTGATTGGCTATTTTATGTTTAGAAACGACGGTATTAATCTGTATTCTAAACGGATAAAGAGTGTTGGTTCATTTTAGCGTGAGATATCGACGGGTTTACATCCGTTTAGTAGGTAATATTTTGTCTTTTAATTTCATTTTATAAATAGGTATTCTCGTAGGGTTTTAATGACTGGTCAGCAGTACGTAATTATATTATACATTTTCTTTCGAATGATTTTACTAGAGGTTCTTTATAACGCATGCGTATAGCTTTGTTTTCGTGTTATCTCCGGGCCTAACTAAACTAAAAGGAACCAGTGTGTGAGCCATCTGGTCTAGTCGCGTAATGGCTGTCAAGTATTTGAATACTAATTTTTCGCTTAACAGAGGTCTAAACTGAGGCTAGTTTTTGTTTAAATTTCACTGTGGATGTATTGTTGACATTTTGGTAGGAAACGTGGGAGAGCAGGTTATATTCGGTGAAGTCAAGCTCAATTTTAGTATGAGTAGTACTTCCGGGTCACAGAAGTGTGATTTTGATGTCAGTTTACAGTAATGTGACCAGAGAAATCTCTCTTAGAAGATACATGACCCTTACTTTTCTCTTCATTTTATATCAGTTTTATCATAACTCTTTAAAATGATTTGTTCTCTGAAATGGGTCTAGCTATGTTTGGTAGCTCTTTGAAAAACGTCAGTTTTATATAGAATATATAGGGAAAACTATCTAGGCTATTGTGACCTGTAGGGCTGACCCTCGATGTGCGCGAACACGCCCTAGATAAGTATACAAGACATTCCTAAGCATTTTCATAAATACGTCATTAGAATTCAAAATGGCCGCCGCACACGCGCACTTATTATGAATTCTTATATGCAAATGAGTTACTAATTATAGTAACTAGGTCATCCAAGATGGCGCCCGATTGTTTGCCCCCAAAGTGGCCCCTATACTACTCAAATAATTGACCCCAGGCGTGTAGCACCCCAAGAACGAACCCACATCTACCACTGAAATATAAATATTTGACCGAAGGGTCGAGCTATAAGCAACCCACTAGCACAATATCTCGACCCGCGTACATGACTAGTTGGCCTAGAAATAGAAATAAAACTCTAGTCAAGAGTGGCCCCAACAATTCTAATTACTCGATTAAGTTCTCAGTTTAAATAAATCTTTTAAAGCAAAAAATCAGTTTGGAGTCAGTTGAACATTTGCAGGTTGGGAGAACTTAAATAACTGTTGAAATCCTTTTCTTTATCTGGGTAAAGTAATAGGTAAATACTTACAAATATAATGGAATAGTGATTTTTCATAGTCAATATTTTCATGAAATTTAAGATTTTTCAGCTTACCTAAATAAAATTTTACTTTCGAGTTCTCTTGCGATGATAAAATATTAAATAGAATATAATTATCATTAAATCATTAAGATTAGAATAAATTGTTTTAGTTTGTATGTAACAAAACTACTAAATATCCTCTATTTATTATGTGCCTTCTGATATTCAATGTCTTTTAACTTTTAAGACTTGGTGTTCAATTGTTTATCTTTTCAGCCCGCACGTGTTCTGTGCCCCGATTACTATATAATATAGGTCAAAATCCACGTTATACAGCTAACACCGAAAAACTCATACAGCCTGGTATACTGTGTACTCACTATCTGATTGAGGGTGCATCCAACGAACCAACCTTAAAAAAACCGGCATGCATTTACTTAAGAAAGCCGACAATTCAGAACTCTGAGCATTTTATAAGGAATTTTCTGCTCTTTATGCTTGTAAACTTGACATCTGTGGTTTTATATGAAGCTGAAGTCCAGGAGAAAGACTGTCTCACAGTTACACAAGATATTTGCTTCTATTCCCTTTCTTTTCCCACCAGATTGTTTGTATCTTGCATAACTTCTAAATAGTTAAGACTTTTGTTTTATCTAAACGTAATCATTAAAAGATATAGGTGAACTTTATCAGACATTTTTACTGATATTTATATCAGATAAGTCACACAAGTGTGTATAGGGTAGCTACTAGCATAATAAGCTATTAAGTCCAAATGCAGGGCCTGCACATGATTTTCACAGGCGTGATTTATTTTATTAATAATTCGTAAAAGGGAAGATTATATTTCCAAATATACTTCAAAATGCACCAGATCTACATGATTGTACAATTCATTTTTTTCCCGCGGGATCATTTCCGTACACCCTGATTTATCTCTCAACATCCATTTTCGGCTGGCTATGCCCCTAATGGCTCATTTATCTTTTAGATATCAGTCATATAAATTATAGTTATGTACTATTTTGCTTATAGATGTACATGACTGTGCTCAAAATTACGAACTTTAGTTTGAAACAAACTGTTTCTTATCTTTAAAATATAATCAAAGAGACTTGCAGTGTACTTAATAAAGCAAATTACTCAAAACAGAACATATTTCTTTCTTTAACGTGCTTATTATTGTTTGAATAACAAAAGTATTTTGAAAAAAAAAATGTTAAGTTTACTCTGAAAAACATATTTTGACCTACAAGTTCTGAAAAAATATTCGGACTTTCATAGAAAGCGGACAAACATCTTGTCTCCAAGTAAAATATCAGCTCCCCTACCCCCTCCCAGAAGTTCAAGTGGTCGGCTCCTTAGGCTTATCAAAAATAAGAAAGACTGTCCTAGTAATAATGTTACTGATACAAAAAACACTGAATCAACACAGTACACTTTGCCCGTTCTCTGTATCTCAAAAGAAAGTACTAATATAGTATGCTATACGGTGGCACAAAGGTGACATAGATGTTTTTTTATATTAATACGTGCGCACGTAAATAACTAATAGGTGCAAGTTATACGTGCACATATTTTTTCTTCTAATATGTGCGCTGATGTTTTAATACCAATACGTTCGGTGATGTTTTTTTAAACTAATACGTATAAAAATACCTAGGGATAGGGTATAACATGTACAGAGGCTTTTTTTCTGGTCTGGTACCAGTGATGCCACCTCAATGCTACGCACTGTCAGAAGATTATAATGAGCTACTTTCGATTTGAAAGTTAACAAGGCTACTTTCGGTTTGAAATGTAGCGACTTGTTAACAAACTACATGTGTAAACCTATTTGACATTGCGGCAACACATTCACTCGAATTGAGGGTATATAAAATTAATTCAATTTAGCAGTATCCAGTCCATAATAAAAACTTTAAAGTAAGGGTTGCTGACTCAAGATTGGCTGTACAGGTCGCTGAAATACATCTAACTAGTAAACAATAAATATAAATGATATTTCCGTACATGTACAACTATCGACTTAAATGCATGACATAAAACAGTACTTACAACAAATCGTCTCTCTTAGTAACCCTTTTTTACTGTCTCATCGTTGATTTTACACTTCTATAATGTACACGATTAGTGTAACTACGTAAACTATGTAACTATGTATTTAAGCCTTATTGTTGGCAATATCAATTTACTTCCTTTTTCCTTATTGCACTATGATCACATGGTATATTCATCATAAAAGTTTAACACTTGTTACACCTAAAATTAAGGTTACGATTTGACTATGTAGGTATATACGAGTGCATGGTTATAGACATGAAAATAGACAGCGCATGCACATACTAATCCCCAATGATAACGTGATTCCCGCGCAAACGCGAGGACGCGTCCATTCATATTGGTTGTACATTACTTGAAAAGTAAATATCAGTATTTATTTATTTTAACTGTCCAATACCGTATACGGCGAAATAGCTCAGCCGGGTAGAATGCAAATAGAAAACTATCAAATTGTTTAGAACGGGTTCGAATCCTCATTAGGATTTTTAGAAAGAAAATTGACTGTCGTCGCTGAGTTTCAAACCCACATGGCAAAACAATGCTGAATGTTGAACATAAACAGTATTCTTAACCTATGTGCTAATCTGTAATTGGTACGAAAACTAAAAATATATTTAGGTTTTGACAAGATACAAAAATGTTGAATTCCCTATGCTTTATTTAAATCTATCTATAGTTCTGTTTGTAGTGTCACCATCATATCGTCAAGCATGCGCCAAAGAGTTTTTTCCAATATGTTTCTTCAAATAAACTTCGGGGTCAGTTGTAAAAAGATAGGGTCTGTCGGTAAAGCGGAAGCAACCAACTGCATTCTAGACCTAATTAACACGTTTTATATAAAATTTACCCAAAAACTTTACGAGCAAAATTTAAACAAGAGTATATTTTTTTAATTATTTTAAGCTGCTTACAATATATGCATTTAACGTTTCATGGCTGCTGATTAAACAGCATTTTCTCACAATATATACTTTTAACGTTTCATAGCTTGAAATATAAGAGCTGATTAAACAACATTTTCTCACAAAACAATCAATTACATGTAAATACATTATTATTTATTTTCCACAGAGAGGTTAACTTTGAATACAATGATATTTTGTTCATAAATAACACTCAGTCGGGTGATATTCGTTTAAACAACACCCTACCGGTTGATATTAATTTTTTTTATCCCTCAGGTAAACAATGTAAAAAAGCCATAGACCAAAGGAGACTATTTTTGAATAGTACATTTCAAACAATATAAGATATGATACTTTTTAATATCATCATGCCAGATGATATTCATTTTAGTGACATTCTGCCGGGGGAGTTGAATAACACCCGGGTGATATTCGTTTAAATAACAGCTGCGGACTAATTTTCATTTAAATAACATCTGATCTGGTGATATTCGTTTCAATAATACCCGTGCCGGAAAGCGTTCCAATTATTTGACAGTTGGACAGAGTTGACAATACTATACAATACAGAGTTTAATTAAAGTCGGTCCTTACGTAAACAGAGAAAATATGGTGTGAAACGCGACTGTACGATGGCGGAGCGCGCCAGTACGATGGTGACACTACGATGGTGTAGCGCGACAGTGTGATGGCGAACAACGACAGTACGATGGTGAAGCGCGATAGAACAATGTCGAAACGCGACAGTACGATGGTGACACTACGACGGTGAAGCGCGGCACTGCGATGGCGAAGCGCGACAGTACGATGGCGAAGCGCGACAGTACGATGGTGACATTACGATAGTGAGGGGTGACAGTGCGATGGCGAAGCGCGACACTACGATGGTGAAGCGCTACAGTACGTTGGTGAAGCGCGACAGTACGATTGAAAAGAGCGACAGTACAACGGATTGTCACCATCGTACTCTTGCGCTTCGCCATAGTACTGTCGTACTTTGCCATCGTACTGTCGTGTTATCACCATCGTATTGTTACTGTCACGCTTCGCCATCTTACTGTCGCGCTTTGCCATCGTACCGTCGTACCTTCGCGCTTTCGCGTGCACAGGGAGCAGGAGCTGGCCCTAACGGAACACCGTAATTATCTGAATACGAGAAAAGAAACAAGTACCGCACAGTATTATGGCGTTTCTATTTCTACCATCATGTAAATAAACAATCAGTAGCATTCTCTTTTAAAATAAAAGATATGCGAAGTTAAATAATAGTTGGCTTGTTGGCGCAAGGGATGAGCGGATTGAAAAACCCTCATTTTGTAGCGATACTTTTGGTGGTTCGAATCCTCCATTCGTCTAAAAAGTTTTTTTTTACTTTGCATTACATACTTTGTGTACGTTTGTTTCCTCCAGAGTCTGGTTCATTCTTTACTCTTGTTTTCGTATAATATCAGCAGCATTTTAACATAAATCAGAACTGAAGTTATTAACTTTTGCTTAACCTAACTGATTAGTAAAACATTAAGTACAGTTTAAAAAAACAACAACAAAAAAAAAAACAAAAAAAAAAACAAACAAAAAACCCCCCAAAAAACAACAACATACTAGTCTGAGAATCGAACTCCCAACGACGAAACTGTACGAAACGGAGCGCGTTACCACTCGGCCAACGAGGAATTAGTGTTTGCATTGGAAACGTTGTTAATGGACTTAATCTTATGTTATTCTTTTGTTTGTTTACATTTCAAAACGCAAATTCTGTGCAATATAGTTTGATTTTGACGTTTGAGAGTTCAATTTATCGACTCGTCTGCCGATTGGGGAATTCGACACGATTTACTTTGCCTTATTTAGGTAAGAACCGCTAATATCGTACTGAATAACATTACCTAAATAACGGACCGTTCTGTTATTAAAAGTACAAAAACATCGCTGACCTCAAACACGAACTATACCTATAGATTTATTTTTTCATTTATTTATTTTGTTAGGTTTAACGTCGCACCGACACAATAATTATAGGTCATATGGCGACTTTCTAGCTTTGATGGTACAGGAAGATCCAAGGTGCCCCTCCGTTCATTATTTCATCACGAGCGGGTACCTAGGATGAGCCACCGACTTTTTGTAAGCCAGCTGGATGGCTTCCTCACATGAAGAATTCAACGAGCACATCGATGAGGGGCAAGTGATTTGAAGTCAGCGACCTTAACCACTAAGATTAATCGCTTAAATCATTATTTATTATAAAAATATATGATTAATATACACAAATGGAAATGTATCAAATGTATCAAAAAGTATACTAACTTTGAGATATCTAGCAGTTCTTAAGGCCGTTCTAACAACAACCCTGGTATTAAACTGGTGACTGTTCCTAATCACTGTACCATACCATGGTACTGTCTCAGAGGTCACATAGCTAATAACATAGCTAACAACATGACAAAAATGAAAATGATGCAGCCCAATTCATGGACGGCAGTGGAAAAGTATGCTACCGTCTTACAATTAGCATCTTCGTGACGAACGGGACAGAACATGGGCCGTATACAAAAAAAAATACGTCGACCCAGCAGCGATAATATTAATAATTAATTTAACTTCAGTCTGTCGAAAATCATTGGATAATAGAATTAATTAACTTTAAAGAGATTTAACTACACTTCAGTCATGGTGTCGTTGATTAACAAGTATCTGTTAGCTGTTCGATCCTAAAATTATTGCCATAGCCATATAGTTGCTCTCGTTGGAGAGTATTTTTGTCAGTTTTGACAATTCCTGTATTTTCTCAAAGTAAATAGAATTCAATATTTTGCAGCCTAAACATGAAGACTTTAAATTTCTACCACCATTGCCTGTTCATCAATAGAAATATTAAAACAATCAAACTGTTTAAAAATGTTTTCTACAAATTATAGACAATACAATTATACATGGTATTAATAAATCGGAATTACATTTTTTATTATCAACAAAAACATAAACGGGTAAACATATTCCAACTATTTTTATTAGCACCAGTCCATCAGTCTGAGATATAAACGTCCTCTTGGTAAAACGACATTCTATAATGTTCTTAAATAATTTGCAAATTTGCAATTTTTAAAGCAGCAGTCTTAACAAAAAGTAACTAAAGGTACTTCGGATGAAGATACTGTAACAAAAAAAAAGCATATCTGATAAGTCATTCACTGCAATGCAACGCAATTTCTATTGGCGCCTTCCCAAAGTGATTGACAGAATTATTATACTAATTTGGAATAATATCAAGACACTTCACAGGTACGGATAGATTATAGCATAGTGGCATGTCGCTATTATCACTGGAATAGAGAAACTAGCCAGTTTAATAAATACAAATGATATGAATCCAAAGAATGTAAACATAGTGATAGAGACAGGGAATACAAACAGCAAATACGTTTATCCTAATTGAAAAAAATAAAGCCGTGGCAAAACAAATAGTGTGTGTGAGAGTGGCAGACAAAAACAAACAAACAAGGCGATCGCTAACACCGATGGATACTCCCCGAAATTACTGTAGCATAAGGGTTTTTTCATTCACTGAGGTTGTGTTAAGGAGAAACGTTTTCAGCAAGACTTGTGGCTCTTCAACACTGCACTCCCTGTCATTGATCATATAAAGTATTCCAGTTATGCCCCCGGACAAGGTTTTCAAAATGGGAGATAGTTCAAAAATGGGACTAGGACTACCTTGAGTTATGGATCATTGTCCATGCACTTTCTCTCATTGAACTCTATGAATATGTAAAGTATAGGTCAATACCTTACATAATATTCAAGTTATGCCCTAGACAAGGTTTTGAGAAAAGGGAGATAATTAAAAACAAGACCACCTAGAGTAATGGTTCCTTGTAACTGCACTCCCTCTTATTGACCCCTATCAATTTGTAAAGTATCAGGTAAATACCTTACATAGTACTTAAGCTATTCCCTGGACAAGGTTTTCAAAAAAGTGAAATAATTAAAAAATGGGAACACCTAGAGTTCTGTTTCCTTGCCATTGTACTCCCTCTCACTGACCTCTATAAATATGCGAAGTATGAAGTAAATACCTTGCATAATATCCAAGTTATGCCCCGTATAAAGTTTTCAAAAATGTAGATAATTAAAAAATGGGATCACATAGAGTTATAGTTCCTTGTCACTGCACTCCATCCCACTGACCTCTATCAATATGTTGAGTATCAAGCCAATACTTTGCATAGTAATTTAGTTATGCCCCGGCTAGATCACTGAATCATAACATTTCAACGAAATAGACAACTAGGCTTGACAGCGGTAACTCCTGTGAAATCTGGTGGATTTCCAATCAGTGGTATAGGAGAAATAGTACAGATCACTCAAGAGCCATGACTCCCCTGAAAATCATATAATCGGAAATTGAAATTAAATATGCATATCTACACTTCACAATTAATAATCCGTGAGGTTTGGTGAAACTCAGCCTAATTGTATACAGCAAGCAGTGTAAACTCTTGAAAATATTACAATTCTAAGGTCATAACTCGGCTGAAAATCACTGAAACGGAACATGCCTATGATATCTACTACAACTAGGAATGACACTGATAACTTCTGTACGGTTTGATGGAAATCTGTCAAATGATGCGAGAAAAGTAGCCAAAATGTTATAAAGCTTGACAAAATATAGGGTCATAACTCTCCTGAAAATCACCGAACAAGAACATTCCGATAATATGCATAATAAGACTTATTGTTCGTTTTGTCCTCGTGTGTTTGCTTTGTATGTGAGTGACTGTATGTATTGGCAGTGTGCACATCTGCGTGCTGTGAGTTTCGCTTTGGAACGTGGCATTTCATATTTGATATTTATCCTTGCTTTTTTTGGCACTGATAACTTCTGTAATGTTTGGTGGAAATCAACCCTATCATATAAGAGGTGTCTAAAGCATCATAGAATTAGACGAATCTAGGGCCAAAACTCTGCTGAAAAACAGCGAACTAAACCATGCTAACGATATTCAAAACTAGACTTGATCAATAATCACTTTTTAAAGTTTTGTGTAATTCCTCTTTGTGGTATCTGAGCAGTTGCCAAGAAATGGTAAAATACAATTAATCAAGGGACGTAACTCCACTAAAACTCACTGAACTGGAACATTGCAACAATATGTATATTAAAGCTTGGCACTGATAAATCCTGTAAGATTTGGTGAAGAACCGACCAATTATATAAGAAAAATGGTCAAAACATGATAACATTTGTTGAATCAAGATCCATAACTCTTCTGAAATCGTCGAGCCGGAAAATGCTGACAATTTGCAAAATGAGGCTTAGCACTGATTACTCCTGTAAGGTATGCTGAAAATCTGGCCAATATCACAAGAAAATTGCCAAACCATCATAAAAATTGAAGAATTCACTAAAAATGATCAAACCATAAAATGCCGACGATATGCACAACTAGTCTTGACATTGATCATTCTTGTGAAAGATAGTGTAAATCTGTCCGGTGGTGTTGGGGGAGTTGCTTGGACAAATTTTGTGATAGACAGACTGACGGACAGACAGACAGACAGAACTAATTCAGTATGTCTCCACCACTACATGTTGGAAACGTAATAATAAAAGTGATAAAAACCAGATATGATAAATCACAGAGTTGACTCCTTATCAGTCTTTAAATCTGGTCAGTTCACGTTTCTATCGCACTGTTTAGCTGATTAAACCTTTCTTAATCAACTGATGTGACATAAATATTTCATTATGTACCCTTTTATGATTTCCTGCCGTATCCCTGAGCTACACCTTTCTCCAGAATTGGACCAGCCTAACTGTAATAATAGAGGAGGCCATACCACATAGTCGACGTGTGTGCCGCTGCTTGTGTAGGGTCTGTACAAGTCGGTGTTAAAGCTTGAACCTCTTCTTAGCAACGGTGAAAATACTACAGGTGGGTCGTGTATCTGTAATCATTCAATTCGAATATATTTCATGCAAAACATTGTACAAATAGAGTTTTAAATAAGCTGAAAGTTGTTTTACACTATTTGGTTTGTGATTTTGTATATCCTTAGGAATGTCGTCGTCAAAATAACCCGAATTTGCGACGAGGATGGGATTAATCCAGACTAAATATATATTTGACATAATTGATTTTCTGTACCAAACCTACCCGCACCTACCACGAACGGCAATATTCGGGTTTTACTCTAATGGAAGTTCGCGATTTCATCTCCTACTTTTGCAGTACCTATATATGTTTAGTTAAGTGGTTTGAAAATAATCTAATCATAGCTACGCTACATGTGTATTCTTTAATAATCAACAGATTAAACTGACTCATGAATTTTAAAATTAGTTGAGCTTTAAAAAAAAAATACACAGTAACTACTTTTTGAAGATTTTTATGAATATTCGAACTCCTTATTTGCATACAATGCATGTTCAATCTTCTTAATATTCTCTACAAAACGTCTCGTCTCGTATATGTATTAAATACAAACCACCATAAACCAGCAGATTTCAAGGCATTCTGCTGTATATGAGCTGACTTCTACAGCTGTTCTTAATGTTTTATCTGTTGACTGTCCAAGATGTGATACATACACCTGAAAATATCAAAATTTAGAAATAAATACACCACAATAAACGACATTAATCGATGGATTTTCTTAGATGAAACATATACATCTGAAAGAGAGAAGGTTTAGGTAAGAAGGGTAGGTGCTATCGTCGAGCACACTTGCAGCACGAATCCCGTTTACACCGCTTTCACTTAAGTAGATCATCCGCGATGAACCATTCAAACCCAACGTACACTAGAGGTTACAAAGAATAAAAGTTTTCGCTTTTCGATGATCAAACAATAAATAATAACTAACAGTAATTTATCAGAAAATTGTTGGGAATATTATCTGTAAAATGTTTTGATAATGAAACGTACTTCACTAAGTGATTACATAAAAGAGGTACATTATAAATATTGAACAATTTTACCTTATATAGGTTTCCTAAGGCAACAGGTGGCACTGTCTTCCTGCAATCTTTAAAGAGTTTACGCACATCGGCTGATATTTCCTCACTCTCCTGTTAAATTTGATTATTTCGTTTTTAATGCCAAGACAAAATGTAGATACGTGAACTTTGAAATTAATAATGTTGTAAGAATTGTACCTATTCGAGACAAAATTGGTTATGAAACGACTCAACAACTACCTAGACGAAAGGTGGTAATACAAGAGTTATGAGTCATAGTTCAAAATGTTAATTCATACATGCTTGTCAGCAAATATTAGTTCCCGTCCTAACTTCTCCATCTGTCTGTGCGCCTTTGTTTCGCAGAAAGTCATGACATCCTGTAGGAGAGTTCATAGCACATATAAAAATGTTTAAGAATCTAACTTCGTGGATGCTTTTTATGCCTCCTTTCAAAATGGTTAAGACGTGAGGCTATAGATATTAACAGTAAAATATAGAATATAAGATTACCTCTCTTTGATCAGACAAAATTTTGCATAATCATTCGAAACTTGTTTAAAGGTCCAATACTAAGGAAAGTGAACATTTTAATTTCTTTTAAAAAGCACAGAAACTATTTCATTTTATTGGAAAATGAAAGTTGGTATGTAGAAATTCGAAATAAATCGCAGTATATGTACAATTATTTTTCTATGAAGTATGAAGAAAGTTAAAAAGACCTGGGGGTCATTCTGTCGATTCATTGAAATTTCAACATAATACACATACATTTCTTTGAGTTCCAAAGACCTTCTGTAAATTTTGACCTGCCAATCTTCATTATTTAGTGTCTTGCAGAAGTCTATGCACTGGCTATGAAAAAAATTGCCAACTCACTTTCCCTTAGTAATGGACCTTTAAGGTACTGTAGACCCAAGTTTCATTCTTGAAAACATGAGCAATTACAACATTTACTTTATTGTAAATTTAAAATTAACAAGTTTGTGTATATTTAATTTAACAAATAGTATGCATTTAGTTTAAAACAGTAAATACTTAATGTATAGGTCAACACAGAATAAATTTAATAAATTAACATCATTTGATGAGAATTTTCTACATTTGAAGTAAATATCTAAAGATAAAATATTCTAATGAAAGACAAGCATGAGATATCTTTAATCTGATACCAAAGTTATGAAAATCTCATTCGATTAGCAGATATGTATGCATTATGTGACTTAAAGAACTTCGCGACTAGTGTTTTGGAAAGGGTTAAATATATATATGTATATTGGTCCTCGTAAGCTCATCGTGTAAAATAGAGATTGACCCTGCTCCTTAAGTCTACAAACATGTGATCTGCAATGCAATTACAATGTACCTGCAATATCCATAGGAGGGCTTCTATAACATTTTCCTCTGTATCGAAGTATTTGCCGAGAATGTCAAACGCATCAGTCCATTGTTTGTCAAACAACTTAGCACATCTTTCAGCGAGTTTTGTAGGGCGATTCCTGTCGCTTAGGTCGGTAATGTTAGGGTTATTATCAGTCAGTCTGTCTCCCATAACTTTAATGAGCCTTTAGAGCAAATTGCAACAAATTTCAGTTAGTGTACCGTTATATAAAATGGGTCATATGGTTATTTCTGAAAGCATAGTATAACATGTATCTTGTCGCTTAGTTAAACCTGCACAATAACACAGAATTACCGTGCAACGTTCAAATGAAGAAATGCTATAATACATTTAATTAAAAGAACAGTTGTGAACTGCAGTTAATAAGCTTTGAGTAATGCATTATATATGCTTACCTTGTTTTAGTTTCATTTGTTCAATCTCCTTATCGTGTAATTTTCTCAAAGTCTGTTGTAACATTTCTTTCAGCTCGGACGTGTTCTTGTCTTTTCCCCTTATATCTTTTTCTAGTTCATTTTCCCTGTTTATAACCTATTTACTGTGTAACATTTTCTCCAGATCTTTCACTTTACGGTCACGGTGTTCAACCTCTTTCTGAAAGTGTTGAGTCTTCTTTCGCAGCTGTTCACGTAACCGGTCATCCATTTCTTTCAACTTTTTTTCTAGACGTTCATTTCTTTCAGTAACTTTAGTCACTTCTATCTTTCTATCGTTTAAAAGTTCCTCTAGATGTCTTGCATTCCGCTCACGGCGATCCACCTCTGCCTCAAGATACTTGAGTTTCCTGTTCAGTGAAGTATCAGTATCGGTCATATCAACCTCTTTGTCATCCAACTTTTTCAAAGTTTGTTTCAGCTGATCTTCCAGTTTAGATTTCTGATATTCCTTTTCCTGATTTTGTTTCTTAAGTGAGGTTATAATGCCATTTAATTCGACCTCTCTTTTATATAACTGATTGTTAGCTTGTTGTAGCTGTTCTTTTTGATCCCTATTTTTTTCCCCCAATTTATTTTTAAGAAGCTTATTTTCACCTTTTAGTTCAGTCCTCATACTGTTAAACCTTTTCTCAAGATCCTTTACTTTTAGATCACTATCCTCAATATGTGCCTCAAGGTCTAGATTTTTCTTCTTTAAGTCAGCGATAGTTCCTACTAATTCAGTTTTCGATTTTTGCAGTCTTTCCAAAGTGCGATCCCGCTGATCAGTATGCTCATCTTTTTCCTTCAATTTGATTTCTAGAAATTCAGTTCTATCACTAATTCGTGTCATTTTGATATTTGTATCTTTTGATATTTCCTCGTATTGTTTAATCTTCTGATCACGGAGCTCCAGCTCTGATTTAAGACAGTTAAGTTTTCTCTCCAGTGATGTGATAATTTCATTCAATTCTGCCTCTCTATTATGCAATGTTTTCAAGGTGTGTTGCTGTTGATCTTTTAGCTTAGATATCTGGTTATCTTTCTCCTGCGCAGTTTCATTTGCTATTCGTTTCTTCGCATCCTTTGTTTCAGTAATTGTACTTTCTGCCTCTCTATTCTGCAATGTTTTCAAAGTGTGTTGATGTTGATATCTTAGTTTAGATATCTGATTATCTCTCACCTGTGTAGTTTCATATGCTAGTCTTTCCTTCTTTGTTTCAGTAATTGCACTTTCCAAAATTCCCTTTAGATTATTTATTTTCAAATCTCTTAACTCTACCTGTGCCAAAAGACACACATTTTCATTCTTTAGAGAGGTGAGGATTCTACCTTGGTCGCTTTTTGTTTCCTGTAATTGATTCAAAGCTTCTTCCAACTGGGCATTAATTACAGATAACTGTCTGTCTTTTGCAATCAGTTTCTGTTCAAGACGTTCATTTCCACATCTCAATTCAGTCCTCTTACTGTCTAACTTTCCCTCAAGACCCTTAACATGCAGATCGCGGCGTTCAATATTTCTTTCAAGACTTTTAATTTTTATTTCTAGTGACGTTTTGTTTTCATCCACCATAGTCTCTGTTTCTCGCAGTCTTTCCAGAGTGCGGTTACGTTGATCATGCTATTTATGTAACTGGCAATCAATTTCTTTCATTTTTTGTTTTAAAAACTCATTTCTTTCATTCATTTGACTTATTTCGATCAATTCAATGTCATAAGTAGCATGCTTTAAGGCTCCTAAAATATGAAAAAATGAGCGATTAAATATAAAATAAAGCTATCTGCTGTGTTATTCATGCTAATAAGTTACAAAATAATAAGTAAAAACTATACGGGGACTGGAATACGGGATACCCTAGTTTATCTTGTCGTCCAATCAAAGCGTTTGCCGTAGGTATTCTGCCATTATCCACACGTTTACGTCATACAGTTTAAACCTTCTTTTCAGTGAAAGTCTCGGAAATCATTTGTTGTATTTTATTATTTTTTTTTGAAAACAAAAGTTCCACCTTAAAAGCATTGCCTGCATCTGCTTTTCACCTTAAAAGCATTGCCTGCATCTGCTCTTGAATGGAAGATATCTACATAAATGTTACAATTTGCTGTGTGAAAATGGCTAAATCTAGGCTTGTTTTACCCTTTGCCTTGTTGATTCAAGTTATTTATATAAAAAAAAATATGACATATTTTGATAATCAAGTCATAGCTGTTAACTGTTGTCTGGAAATATTTTTTCTCGCAAAAAGAATGTTTCTGTAAGTGGAAACATTGTAAACATAAATACTATATAATTACTGCTATAATTATAATTAACACCTTTCAAGTAAGAAAAGTGTCAGCTTTCTTCATATCCGACCAAAATGTGTCCTTTGATAAAGTTTTGAAGTTATGGGTGAAATATTCATGTGAGCTACTCACGCTAAACACACGCTTTCAGATAATGGCAAAAACAACATATTGATCGCTAACGGCTGGTCGATATTTACAGGTATGGACGACAAGATAACACAGAGATATGGAGTGTCTACTCCCCTTATTAGACCTTCCTGGTAAAAACAGTGTTCTAATCAGAAAAAAACCCATCATAAATGGCAATAATAAAGGGACAGTATTAAGGTATCGTGGAAATAAACAATAATGTATTTAATGAAGAAGTATTTGGGGCCGACCATTTGATATTCAAAGTAAGGGAGAAGTGGGTGGGTTTCAACATAATGAAAAAAGAATTCTGACTCCCAAATCACTGAAAAACAGATCTGGCTCTAGATCAGACTGAAGGCTGTGTTCTTTTCTTTTGAACTGTTTTTAGATTTAATATTTTATATTAATATGTGTGTCATAACATAGCACTCTTTATTATTAAGGAAGAAAAGCACTTTCATCAACATTAAAATATTGAACACTGCTGCAGAGTGCAAGATTACTGGAAAGTATTAAAGCTGTAAGGTGAAGATTTTGCTGCATTATTGCAATGTATGTAAAGTAACCTTTACTGTATACACACGCATAAGAGAGGGAGGTGGAGGATCGGAACATCACCTTTATAGTGTATATATGTTTCCCTCTTGTAGATAAGGACATACAGATAATTTTATCTTAAAAGCATACTAAAATTCTGCATTTGACTTTTCAAACAATCACCAATGGTACCACTTCCTACAAAGGGTCTGGCACTTTAATAAAAATACCTATTAAAAATTCATTTTTGTCAAGGATAACTGGACATAATATAACTTTAAGCTAGAGTAACTGACCGCCATATTTTCAGTATTCAAATCCTCTTGGAATTCAGGATTTGATATGCACAAATTTCAAAATTGGCCCAAGTCGCTCACCTTAAGATCTAGAAAACCTTAACCATCTGACTTTGCTTCTAACTAGGTTTGGTGAAAATCCTTTAAGCGGTTCATTAAAACAAAAGTTGTTTTTCCCTATATTTGCTGTCACGCACCAAAAACGCATAACCATGAGAAGAAATCTTTTAAAGGTATTTCTATTTTAACTCTAGTGGCCCCTAAAAGGGCCTAAGTGTCTCCATTATCAGACCTTATAATGATATTATAGACCAATTTATATAAAGGTCCACGAAGCGGTTCATGAGAAGAAACACTTTAAAGGTATTTCTTTTTTAAGCCTAGTGGCCCCTAAAATGGGCAAAGAGGCACAAACTGAAGAAACTTGTAAGAAGCTTTTAAATGATGCTCCAGACAAGGTTTAATGAAGACCTGTCCAGGAGTAAATGAGAATAATTTATTTAAAGGTATTTCCATTTTTAACTCTAGCAGCCCCTAAAATGGGGTAAGTGTCTCCAACTGAACAGGTTTGTTAAAGGATCTTACAATTATGCTACAAATAAAGTTTGATGAAGATCCATCAAGCGGTTCATGAGAAAAGTCATTTAAAGGCATTTCTAGTTTTAACTCTAGTGGCCCCTAAAAGGGGACAAGCGCCCCACCCCGCCACCAAAATGAACAAATATTGGATAGAACCTTCTAATGATGCTACATACCTTGGTTGATGAACATCTATTGAGTGTTTCATGAAAAGTAGTCGTTAAAAGTTATTTTCATTTTAGCCCTAGCGGCCCCTTAAAGGGACCAACTGCCCACCATTTGAATATAATTTGGAGAGGACCTTCTAAAGAAGCTACAGGCCAAGTTTAATGAAGAGCCATCAATCAGTTTATGAGAAGAAGTCTTTAAAATGTTTTTCCATTTTAGCACTAAGCTAAAGGGGCCAAGTGCATCTAATCGAATAAATATGGCAGAGGACCTTATAATGATCCTCTAGACCACGTTTGATGAAGATCTATCAAGCTGTTCATCAAAAAATGTCGTTTAAAGGAATTTCTATATTTAACTCTAGCAGCCAAGTGCCCCCAAAAGTTGGTGAAGGACCTTATAATGATGCTACAAATCAAGTTAGAACATCAAATGGTTCAAGAGAAGGAGCCATTAAAATGCATTTCTAATTTTAACTCTGGTAGCCCTTATAAGGGTCAATCGCCCCCATTTGAGTCCATATTCTCCAAGATTGGGAGAGGACATTATAACGATGCTACAACCATGTTTGATGAAGATTCATCGAGCAGTTGATCAGAAGAAGTCGTTTAAAACTACTTCTAACTTAAGCCGTAGAGCCTCAAGTGCATACGTACAAAATCAGGAGATGACCTAATAACGATTCTACAGACCAAGTTTGATGAAGATCCATTGAGCGGTTCCTGAGAAGAAGTCTTTTAAAGTTTTCTTTCTATTTTTAGCTCTAGTGGCCCCTTAAATGGGTCAACCTGCGCCATTTGAACAAATTTAAGATAGGATTTTATAATGATGTTACAGATGAAGATCCTTTAGCTGTTCATGAGAAGATGTATTTTAAACGTATTTCTAATTTTAGCTCTTGCGGCCCTTAAAAGTGCCCAAGTACCCCCATTTGAAAAACAAATTGAGAGAGGATGCTACCGACCAAGTTTGATGAAGATCAATCAAGTGGTTAAGGGAAGTTCTTTAAAGGTGTTTCTATTTCTCAGGGGCTCCTTAAGGGACCAAAGTGAACCACTGTGAAAAAAACTTGAAAGAGGATCATACCAGGATGCTACTGATCAAGTTTAGTATAATTTGGACCAGTAGTTTCAGAGGAGAAGATGTTTAAGTAAAAAAGTTGACGCAAGACGATAGACGCCGGACCATCCACCTATACTAATACTTGTAGCTCACCCTGGCCATTATATTGAAACACAGTTCTCAAACAGAGAGTCAAAAAATGAAATTAACAATATTTATAATTTTAACTCTTTATGATAAAAAATTCAATTAAAATAAAAACTTTTCTTCTGGTAAAAAAAAAAAAAAAGCAAACAAACACTTAATGGCAGAAATTTCTTTCTCTGAAAACCCAGGAGAATGCAGGATTTAGCGTTTAAAATACCAAAGTTTCGCAGGATGAGATCCCCCTTCCGCAAACTCTCCCATCCTGGTCCCCCTTTCTCCCAACTTTGAAAAAACTCCTTCATCCTGGTATACTGTGTACACACTATCTGTTCAGGATGCACCGACGAACCAACCTAAAAACGGCAAGCATATATTTTGGAAAGCTGACAATTCAGAACTCTTTGCATTTTAAAAGAAATTTTCTGCTCCTTATGCTTGTAGGTTTTATGTGAAGCTGAAGTCCAGGATACTGACTGTCTCATAGTTATACAAGATCTTTTGCGTCTTTTCCCTTTCTCTACCTACCAGCAGACTGGTTGTACCTTGCATTACTTCTAAATAGTTATGACGTTTGATTTATCTAAAAGCAATCATCAAAATATATAGGTGAACTTTATCAGACATGTTTTGCTGGCATTTATATCAGATAAGCCACAAAGGTGTGTATAGGGTAGCTACTAGCATAATAATCTGTTATTTCCAAAGGCCTTGGCCTGCACTTGACTGTCACAGGCATAATTTATTTTATTATATTATTAAGAATTTCGAAAGGGGAGATTATATTACAAAATATACTTCACAATGCACCAGAGCTACATGTACAATTCATATTTTTCCGGGGAACATTCCCCCGTACCCCCTGATTTCTCTCTCAACATCCATTTTTGACTCGCTAAGCCCCTTATGGCTCATTTATGTTTTAGATATCAATAATATAGTTTATATATATATGTATCATTTTGCTTATAAGTTATAGAAGTATATGACGGTTCTCAAAATAACAAACTATAATTTGAAACAAACTGCTTCTCATTTAAAAATATAATCAAAGAGACTTGCATTTAGCTATCTTATGTGTACTTATTTAAACAAATATAATTACTTACATATTTCTTTAACTTGCTTATTAGTTTTTGAATAACAAAGAAATATTCTGAAAAAAATATGTTTGGTAAAAGTAAAATACCAGCTCCCCTACCCATCCAGAAGGTCAAATGGTTAGCCCCTTTAAAATGGCCTAACAAAAATAAGAAAGACTATCCTAGTTAGAATTTTATTGATACGAAAGCAGTGACCATACTTTTAACCCGATCTCTGTATCTTAAATGACTGCAGAAAAAAAAATGGAATATCGTCCTTAATATAGTATGCTACACAATTTCAGAAGATTATATTGAGCTACTTTCGCTTTAGAAGTTAAAAAGGCTACTTTCGGTTTGAAATGTAGCGACTTGTTAGCAAAGTACATGTATAAACCCTTTGACCTTGAGGCAACACATTTACTCGATTTGAGGGTATATAAAAAATAATTCAGTTTAGCAGTATCCAGTCCATAATAAGAACACTTAAGTAAGGATTGTTGAGTAAACAATTTATATTAATATATGTGATATTTCCGTACATGTAAAACTATTAACTGCAGGACATAAAACGGTACTTACAACAAATCGTCTCTTTTAGTAACCTTTTTTACTGTCTCCTCGTTTATTTTACACTTTTATAACGTAAACGATTAGTGTAACTATGTAAACTATGTAACTATGTATTTCAAGCTTATCAATAGCACATTTTCAGATTACAGGTATCACTACGTCACACTCAATGCGGTCATCCCTATTATTAGTAACAAATACTCATGGCTAAGAGATTTTCGGACAGTAGAACTCTATAGTACATAGAGTTAATTACTGTAAGGATTGCATTTGCACATTCTTATCTCACAGTAAATGATGTACCTGGCCAGTGTTGCAAAATTTGTTTATATTTAAGGCACTAAAATGCATATTAACTGAGATGGTTGAATATTTGGTGATTTTGTTTATATCTTTTAATATAATCATGAATGGAATATACATGTAATAATTGAGCATGTATACATATTTATGAGACTTTTTGCCAATATTCTTAGTAAAAAATGCTTATAAAATGTCTTAACAATTGGCGAAATGGGCATTTAAAATTAGAACATCTGCGTGATTTACATATATACGATAGTATAACTTAAAAAATTAATGGGTTGTATTTTTTAGCCCATTTAAGCTACTTAATTAATGTACCTAGTGAAGGTGCTGGACAAACTTTAAAACTATATTTTCCACGATGCTATTAGATGATATTTGTTAATGATAATAAATGGATTGTATTTTGTAACAATCTCTGCTTTTGTTCAAGACGGAAAATTAAATTTGAATTTAGTAACTTTTACACAATGATTATTTATATAATCTTGAATGATAGTAAAAAAAAAAGCAGAAAAAATATATAGTTTTTAATTTTTGTTACATATATAAATTTGTAACATTTGTTCTGACAGATTCTACTTGTTTTTTCTTTCTTTATTGTTTGTTGCAGCATTATAATCATTTTAGTCCTATTTAGGCTATGTATCATGAGTCTCTGAAGTAATGTAAACTGTCTAACAACAAAATTTGGATCAGAACAAATTATTTCTGATTTACTCTCTCTAGTCAAAGAGCTATAAAAATACTTCTTTGCTCTAGTCAAATTGTCACTGAGATCAAACTCGCAACATCTGGATTGGTCACACTGAGTTGGCTAAAATACTGATTATGTTTTAGTTTAAACAAAAAAATAAATTTTCTTACAAAGTAAGACAGTTGTTCATGATCTCCCCACTCTGGTTTTCAAAAAAGGGAACATTGTTTTATACTGACAGATCACATTATGTAACTTTCATATTTATATGTATTTTTTTATTGATACAGATCAAGTTCAATCTAAGGCTTCAATAACAGATGGTTTATTTTCCTATCGGTGCCATCTGTTGTTTACATTCACCAATGATAATACAGAACAATATGTGATTTGATTTTATGATAATCTTAGTTAAAACCAATTTTTAATGTTATTTTTTATTCATCAAGTTTTTCTGAATTATTATTTGTTATAACTAATGTCATAGCCCATTTAAGCTATCTTATTATTCAAATCTGGAACTATTTATTGTCTTATGGGACAGACTTTATTTTTTGTACATCTTAACTGTCATGTATAATCTTTGTGACGCATGGTAATTCTTTTAAAACATAGTTAATGTTATATTACGTTTATTTAAGACTTCTTTAATTTAAGTAATTCTGATATGTGTATTTTTGTATAAATGTTAAATTATAAATTGACTGTATGAATGTGTGTATGTGTGAATGTATATCAGTTGAAAGCGATACTGGAAATAAGTTGTATAATATCTGTATTTGTACACTTAGTATGTCACCTTCAGAAAATAAAGCTATTATTATTATTATTATTATTAGCTCTCAGTATAGTCAATCTAATTAATTTCAACACGAATAAGATATAATCTAAATTAAATTTGGTGTGAAAACAGTTTACTGCATGTTATAATAACATCAGGTAAAGTAAATGTTTCTGTAATATTCAGTCAACAGAGTTCTAGGACATGTCTGAATCCATTTAAGTTCTTAAACAGAAAAAATAATGTGTATAACAATATTCAACCATCACATAACATTCATTGATTCTGTATAAATAACACACATCTCTCTGAATGTTTGTCCGAATCCTAAGACCATAAACCTGGGCTTTTTCAGGTCATTCTAAAAATAGACACAGGGGCTGATTAGAGAATATGCTATTTACTTCCTTTTCCGTATTGTATCATGATTACATGGTTGATTTATCATAAGGGTTCAACACTTGTTACATCTAAAATTAAGGTTATGAACCCTAAATGCAGTTTGATTATGTAGTCGCGTTTTCTTCGGTATACGAGTGCATTATTATTACTTAAAATCGATTTATTTATTACCTGACGTTTTCTGGTTAAAGACATGAAAATAGATAGCGCATAGGCATACCGTTTATTATTATTCACTGTGATTAGCTGAACTCTCAAACAGTTGTGCAGTGTACATTGTGTGGCAGAGCACAAAAATTATTTAATTCTTCATTTCTGGAGGTTAATTACGTCACTGTCTGCTCTTTGTGATTTTTCTTTGGATTTCTCCAAAACAGGCAACATGTTTAAACGTTCATCATTTCACCCGAAATACTTTATTAAAGCATGTTCATAATGCTATTCTTTTTTATTACTAAATCTATATTTATAGTCCTTTCCATTGGTCTAGATGTAGTCACATGATCAATGATAAAAAGTCGTATTGACTCGAAGGCGGAGCCAAAAACACGTATTGACCTCCAGCTGTGACATCATCACGGTTTGACGTCAAAACAACGCGACGTCGTACACAATTTACCACGAAAAATTATCGAAAGCTGCAGATATTTGTATTTAAAGTTTATACTCATGAGTAGGCTGGATTTAATAATAAGACAATTGAACAATTGTTGCCTTTTAAGTTCGATCGATATGTGGATTTATCGACCAGATAAAAGCGATATCGACCGAATATCGATCTCACCAAAAGGCAATAATTGTATAATATTTTATTCGTTTTGTAACAATCAAGCGCACATAATCTTAGATAAAATTTAAGAAAACAACATACAACTTGTATGCAAATATTTCGAACTTCAATCATAATTATTCATTAAAATCTATCTAATATGGTGATTTCTTTATTAATTCAAGACTTAGGCGTGACCATTGTCACGTGTTCATAGGGAGCCCACGTGCTGTAATTCATGTCATGCAAAATAATCAGAGTGCATTTACAAAATCAAATGTTATTATACATTTATATTAAGTCGAAATTAAAAAACCAATATCACATTAAAATTATCCGGCTTTTCTAATACGAGTTTACGAGCGGTAGTAAAGCTACAAGAAGCACAGATTAATCACTTATATCAGTATTTATTATGAAAAATTATAAAATTATGATAAATATACACACATTGAAACTATTCTGCAACAAATTCTTTCCGTTTATTAAACGGGACGTGTTTACACTATCTGATTATATTTTTTATGTCCAACCAGTTAATACTTAACAGAGTTTCACAAATTGTGGCTTAATTTTCGAAGATTCAGAAATAAACTATACATCATTCCTATAGGTCTCCGAGAATGAAAGGTAAAATCTTTGAACAAGATGAAAATATGTATAAGAATGTCAATTTTATGACTACAAAATATGTTGTTGTTTTTCATCAGTAAAAATCGGACAAAATCACAATTTTGAGAAATTCTTTCACCACTTAATAGAAAATACTTTGGTACAGTAGGTAGTTTAAAACGTATTAAAAGTATACTAACTTTGAGATATCTAGCAGTTCTCAAGGCTATCCTAACACAACATTGGTATTACACTAGAAGTTGTTCCTAATCACAGTGCCATACCTTAGTACTTTCCCATAGGTAATAACATATAAAATTGGAAACCAAATAACAAAACGGAAATGTTGCAGCTAAATTCATGGACGGCAGCGGAAATGTATGATACCGTCTTACAATATTTTTGCGACGAACGGGACAGAAAATCAGCCGTGTGGAGAAAATAGGGTGATAGATTTTGCATCTCCACTTGTTTTATTCCCTAGACTAACTGGCATTCTGAAGTACATTTGTGGTGCATGTTTGTGGTGATTTCCTTCACAATAACCTCATGGAAACCAAAGCTCTCTGGTGAGGACTAAATCAGCGTGACACTGTATAGAATTAACGACAGGCATTGTTAAAACATTTGAAAGAGATCTAAAAACTAAGGAACTAACAGAAGAGCATTAGTGCCAGGTGCGTTTTATTTATTAACTCGAAATTTTGAGATACTTACTCGAAAAGTCGACTTAGTAATTTAGATAAGTCGAAATTTCGTGTTATTAACTCGACTATCAGATAATATCTAAATTAGTCTGTGTGCGAACTGAATAAAAAATGTGTGTAGAACGTTTGTAAACATGCCACGAAGTGGCCTAGCTCATTAATGTATTTAAAAGTCGGTCTGAAAGTATAGACAATATCAACATTGTATACAGGCAATAGGTTTCTTTATATATCACAAACCAGGAAAGAAATTTGGTAGCAAAGGTAGCTATGCACGTTCGTATCTAACTTTTTCTACAATGCAGAGTTTGATTAAACCCTGATTTTTCGAATCTTCAGAATGCATTAAGAACCTTCCATCATTATAAATAGGGTCTTGAGATTGATTTTTCGCTAGACTAATTTGAACAATTTAGACCTCATGCAAGTTGTAATAATAGGAGACTATAGGAAAATCAAGGTTTTGATGACATTTTCTCATTTAGAATGTTCTGCAGAAGTAAACCAAAATATTGTCTATTATATGGATACATTTTAATTGTATCGGTCCATGTGATTCAGTTTTGAGATATTTACCCATAATGTAACTCTACTTTCGATTTTAAAGATGTCAAATGGCACTCTGTCGGTTTAGATTATATTAATGTATTTTAGGTCGTTTGTGATGAAAGCCTCAAACCTATACAACTGCAGTACGTTAGCAGCCGACGCATTAACCACTACACCGCTGGTCTCTACTTTCGGTTTGAAATTGGGATAGACTGTAATAAACTACATTTCTATTCATTTAATCGTTTCGGTTGAAAAAATTACTGATTAAGTAAATTTACATTGATCTGTAGTGTTTTCAGCAGAATCGATGATAAATCAACACTTTAGCGACAACAACATCACACGGGTTTGTATATATGTATGGTGTTCTTGCAACATATTGTCCACCCTTTTTGTTGTTGCATTTCACTTGTTTTTTACTCAGCGTAACTATGTAAATATTCCTAAAGTGGCAGGGGCCAGTTACGTATTTGGCCCGGGTACGTTTTTTTTAAAATAAAATAGATATAATATTATGTACTTTAAAGGCATATATATTCAACTGGTTATTTATGATGTTTATAGAACTAAGGATTCCTGAATACGAGTAAGTATTGTGTAAAATAAATGTGTGCTTGAATCGAATTTCCTAGCTCCGTGTAGACGGCCTTGTCTAAAGTCGTACCTGTGGTAATGGAAGTCAGACGAAATGGATACGATCATCCATCCATCCAGATTTAGCTCAAATTTGCGGAAAAAGTAAACGGTTATGATTAGTTCCTCCCACTATTATTTTCGTCTGGTCACATGCTTTAAAAATATGCATGTGTTTTAGATCAGTCATTTGCAGATAATACGGTACAGGTCGCGCAAGGTGTGCATTTTAGGCCATTTTTGCCTCAAAATTTAGTGTCCTGACACCTGCGTTTTTCTCGTTTTTATCACAGAAACAACAGAATTGCAGGCTGAAAATGTCACTTAATGAAGTGCTAAGTATATGCAATACATCCGCACAACACTTGCCTGGAATATAACAAAATTAGACTTTTTGGCGATTTTTTTTTCGCACTGGTATCAGCGCAGATTTGTGGAAATTTCAAATCTACTGTCCCTTGGCCCCATAACCTTATTTTGGCGTGTATTTGAAGCAAAAAAACATTGCACGAAAACCTTATTCTGTCTTATTTGCTTATATGAATTGTATTAATTTACTAGGTATGCTCGTAATGTTGCACGTGCAATCTGTGGTACAGTGATCCTTGTTATATACTTCTTGAAACAGATGGTTGGTGCTAACACACTTACGATTAGGTATATCATTCAAGAGATATGTCTATGTGTATACATAAGATCATTGTTAAAATGAATTTTGCTATAACTCCGAATTAAATACTAGTCAACAAAGACATGCTAAGTTTCATGATACTGTTACAAATGTACCAAATCTGAAACTGATACCTTGCATAGGGAAAGCATTCAGGCAAAGAATAGTGACGTTTTGATTTCGTCAACTTCGCTGAAGGTATTTCCCTTATCTTTTTTTTTAACTTAAACAGTATTCTGCAAAATGTTTCTTACACCTTTTAACTTATTTCGCAGTTTCGCATGTTAGCGAAGTGTGAAGCGCGAAATAACGATGGCGAAGCGAATCATCACGAAAAATTCTCGTTTTCACAATTCGTCAACGTGATCTCGTGGTTCGCCTAATGATTTCATGTTTTACCATCGTTATCCTGCGCTTCGCATATCGCCTGCCCATGATTGAGAAGCGTTAACGCGAAATCACGATGGCGAAGCGCGAGATTACAATGGCGAAGTGCGAAATTACGATAATTTTACGATTTCACGCTTCGCTATCGTGATTTCATGTTTAGCCATAAAGATTTCGCGCTTCGAGCTTCATGCATCGCTTTCTCTAGCGATTTGCGAAGCGCGAGATCACAAAATTTTAGCAATTTCGCATTTCGCCATTACGATCTCGCGCTTCGCGTATCACCTGCGCATGTAAGCGAAGCTTAAAGCGCGAAATAACTACGGCGAAGCGCGATATCACGATAGCGAAATGCGAAATGAGGAAAATTTCGCGATTCTGCGCTCGTGATCTCGTGCTTCGCTGTTACGATTTCGCGTTCCGGCATCATGATCCCGCGTTTCGCGTATCGCCTGCGTATGATAGAGAAGAGCAAAGAGCAAATTGTGATTGCAAAGCCCGAGATCACAATTGCGAAGCGCGAAAGTACGAAAAAATCACAACTTCACGCTTTGCCATTGTGACCTATAATTATGTCGGATAATTCCAAAGCATGTGAAAAAGGCGAACACTTTTTTATGCCACATTGGCTACATGTGTATGGACGTTCAGATGTTTCAGTATTTAACCACGAAGGCGTTCAATTTCCACGCATCTGAACCGTGGTAAATTAAAAAATAAATCACTCGAAGGCATTGATTACTTGTTAAATATACAATCCACTTACGGGACCAGTTTATTGATTCCAACACTTTATAATGGTTAGAAGGTACTAAATGCCTCCGCGTCTATTTTCTATAATGTAAGATAACAATATACGACATATCCTGTTTTTATCAGCATTTCCAGCCTTTAAAGTTTTGTGAAATTACCCTTGATTTGAAGATCTGTCTTTATTTTATGTTTTTCGGTGGTTTATCGAAATATAACGGTGAATTATATCCTGATAAACTCACTGGCCACTCAGTGAAAATTATCAAATCTGATACCCGGATTAATGTCAAAAAGTTTACCGAGCGCACTGAAAGCCGGAAACAATATGACGATGACGTCTTTAAAATGACGTCATCTTTGCGATGCTTCCTGATAAAATTTCCCGCAAATTTCGACATTTTATTGAAATAAACACAACAAAAGTAGAGTTTTAGACATAAAATAAACAGAAAAATTGTTGGTATCGATGTAATATCACGGTAATTTCACTCGTGAACACCAAAAGTTGTTATTTTCACTCGTGGCTGCGCCACTCGTGAAAATATCACTTTTGGTGCCCACTCGGTGAAATTATAACGTGATATTACACCGAAACCAACAATTATCCTCTATATAGGCAATCAAAAAACAAGAAAATATGGGGTTGATCATAAAACAATGAAACAATCATCACGTGACTGAGACACCTGAAAACGCTCATATTGCGAAGGTAGACATCAGGAAATATCTACTTTCACTTTCACTTTCATTTCACCGTATATCGTAGCTTAAAGCGGCATGCCTCCAGATCGTTCGACAACAAAAAATAATTTTTTTTTTTAGATATCTGGAAATAAATGCTATATTACTTAAGAAGGCTTAAAAACTTAATTACTGACGAATTTTATGTTACGGAAACACATGAGAATTTGCTGTTTTTACTACTTTTTACGATGAAAATCTCCAGTTAAACTATCTCGATTATAAATATCTATTATTTGAAGGCATTATTCACTACTTCAGCTATAGCGCTATTGGTTACGACGACACGAAAATGTCTTTTTTTTGCCGCGGCGGTCCGGGGTTCGATTTCCGGCGCGGTCATTTTTTTTCTTGATTTGGAACTTTTAAAATACTTTAGAAACAAAAATTCATATTCTAATGTTCATAATATGACCAAACTTCAACTTGAAAGAAAGATTATTTTTTAGCCAAATCTGGAGGCATGCTGCTTTACAATCTGCCGCAGACTTTCCTGTTTACAATCAAGCATAAACAATGTATTAATTCTAACTTAAACTACTATGAATAAACTTTGAAAAGCGACGACAATATATGTTTTTGATGTGAGTAGACAAATCTATACATTAACCACTATGAACCCATTTGAACCTGTTAGCCATTCAGCAAGCCGCGCATTTAATGCCACAGTGTCAAGACAATAAACTTGCAAGTGCGTATCTGTTAATAAAAAGGAACAGAAATTAGGTTGGATTCCCTGTTTATGTAGCAGATACGAAAGCAATACTAATGTCTGTTTATAAATACTGTGTATAAATTACAAGAACTTTAAATATAAAAGTAAAAAATACCAGCAGCAACTACGCAATATTCCAATCGAACTCTGACAACTGTAAAGACACACACACAGATATTATTTTGTCTCGTGTTTGATTGTGTAAGCGTTAACACGCCATGTACCTGGATAATCTTAACTCTGTTCAGCGACCCTAACTCAGTGCCAACATGGCGGATGTAAAGCCGATACAACTTTGTTTTCTGTGTAATTACGATGTATAAAGGAATGTTTCTGTTGTTATATCTATCTCCATTGATCAAGTGTATATTTATTTCAAAATGTATCATGTTAAATATATCAACCTTTGTGTATTCAGATGGAAAAACGACGAACAAGGCAACTTTTTCAATGAAAACTTTTACAAAAAATCTTTAAAAATACTTTTATGCTTTTGATGCCTCGACTATTTTGTTGTTTGAAAGCAAAGATATACTGCTTTATAGGTCCCTTTACACTATGTTGTTAACCCACTACATGTTGACACAATACATTTTCAAATGCACTGACAGCGAGAAAAGGGATAAAAACCTAACTTTGATTTGATAAAAAACGAACTCAGTTTACATGAGGAATGGATAAAAACCTAACTTAAACGAAATTGTGTGACGGATAAACACCTAACTGACTAGTATTCTATAGAAATGAATGAGTTGACGTGTACATGGTCTGATTATTGTAAACATTACTTTATAAGCGGTATTGTCTTCAAACTTTGTCATTAATTTTAAGATGTTATATGTATGCCCACTACAGTCAAATATTTTTTCATAATTTTAATATTAAGCAAATAGCAATGTTTGGAAAAATCTGGATAAACCCTAAAAAATAACTCAGTATAAAAGTCAAAATTATTATATTTACATAAGAAATTATTTAATGCCACCGATGTCCGAAGTTCTGTAGTCCCCAACCCTCTCTCCCTCTCTCTCACACGCACACGCACACGCACACGCACACACACACACACACACACACACACACACACACACTGTTTCAGAAGAATTGTGTTTGTTTCAAATCTTGTATATCGTATAGTGTAAGAGATTTTTATAGAGGTGCTAATGGAATATTTTTTATATTGTTTAAATGGGATTAGATTTATGATTATTTATTAAATATGATATTTTCAGACGGTAAATAGGGAAGAAAAGTGTGTGTGTGTGTGTGTGTGTGTGTGTGTGTGTGGTGTGGTGGGGCGGGGGAGTGATGCATGGACTGACGGGAAAGGGGTGGGGTATCCTTACATTTTTCACTTGTCCACGGACACTTAAAATCCACTTGTCCATAGTATACAATACAATACAATACAATACAATACAATACAATACAATACAATACAATAAGTTTTATTTCAAGTCGGCAAGACACAAACATATGAAACATAAGCTCTGATGAGCTTTTTAACCGACCATTAACAAATATATATGAGGTCAACAAGAATATAAATAGCTGTAAAAGAAAATGTTATATATCTAAAAAGCACACAAATTAAGCACATCTAAAGCTGTGGAAAAGCTGCTGATCCTGACCATAGGCCTAAAAACTTCTATAAGAACTTCATGTTAATAAAAAACTGAATTAGCAAAACCAGCACAAAAGTGCAACAGAAAAGAAAAATGGTTTTAAAAAATCAATTATCCCCTCAAATCAGATTTGAAAGGAACTGATCAGCAACTTTCTCACAGAGAGCAAACACATTGAATATAATATTAAGGAACATGGTTAAACAATCAGTGAAATCATATAAAACAATGCGACACATATAAAAACAAAAAGGATATTATGAGGACATGCAATAAGTTACCATGCATAAAATAAGTGTAATTGCTGACTGCAAAGTTGCACTTGTCAAATTTCACTTGCTCTGATTTGTAATATTTAACCTTCATGAAAACGTAAATAGACTGGAGATCGAGTTCTTTATTTAGGACAATGAAAAGAAAAGCATATCACAGTAACTGTGGTAAAATATAGGCTGTTGAAATATTTGCCTTTTAACGTTTATAAAAATCTGAAATCGCGTAAGAAGTGTTCGGGATCTGTTGAGGTCATGCCCGAAACACTGCCCACGCAATGGTGCAAAGCCAGATGAATTCAGAGAAAGACTCTTAAAACGTTCCAACTTGTTTTAGTCATACTTGCGATCTCTGTGTGCTTTTGATTTTAATTTGACTGACTACTGGGTCAAATATTTCCTTTGACAGTGACTTATTGTCTCAGCAGTTGGAATTCTACTTACAAACTTGTCATAATACTTTTTTTAAGTTGTTTACGTTTCTGATGTCTTTAAATGTCCTTTTAGTTCTCTGTGTGTAACCCTTGTTTTCCTTTTTTTAGTTTTAGTTACAGAATGCTATATGCTGATGATGCAAATATTTTTCTTCAGCTGCTTTAAGTAGTTCTTATGTTCCCTTTAGCATGTATATGGTTTCTTCTTTTATGTTTTTTTTTTTTAAATGCATGTTGTAAAATGTGACTTTTTCTTATTTTTGTGTAGTGTCAGCTAATTTTTTTATGTTGCTTTAAATGTGCTAAATCTGTATGTGGTAAATTACTTTTTCGTTTTATTTGCTAGTACATATGTGCTATTTTGTTTTAATGCGCTGTAACATGTATGTGACAATTTGTGATTTGTTTCTTATCTGCTTAGAGCCAGGTGCTTTATTTGCTTTAATGTGCTTTAACATATTTGCATTTTATTACAGCTGTTTTACTTATGTTGAGCTTATTTACATGTGTTTGTCGGAAAATAGCTTTAAGCTAGTGTTATATGTTTATACTTTTCCGACGTTAAATAAATCTTCTTGTATCTAAATCTTCTCTGATATTTTATCATAGTCACCGAGTTACAGTGTGCGCGAGACCTAGTCAAAGAACCCATTATCTTTATCACCTCCATACACTTGAAGCAACACACAATCTAAATGATATTTTATGTTTTCTCATTTTATGCCTGAAAAAGTACGCTTGTCCGCGGACACACAGAATGAAAAATGCACTTGTCCGCCGGCAAAAAAATCACGAGTCGGATAAGTTGGACATAGGAATCCCACATCCCTGCAGGGTAGATCAAAGAACTTCGAGCATCAGCAGTCTATAAAAAAGCACAGACGAACAGAAGTTTTCGTTTGGTTAGGTGTTTATCCATTCTAAGTTCGTATTTATCCAGCACTGTTTCCTATACCAGTTAGGAATTATCCGCAAATTTAAACCCACCTCATAATCAATAAAAAATTTAAGCTATAAAAATCGATTTCAAACTTTGATACTGTTAAACATTGTCAAAGAGATATTTATGGAACTAATACATTTAATAAGTAAGGTCTTACTGCAATTTCTGGTACTTTAAAACAGTTAAAAACATAAAACTTGTTCATTTTGAAGACTTTTTTGAGTACATTTTAATGAATTCCAGCCACATAATGTGACATTTCGATTGAAATATTTAGTACACAAAACATATTATCAATACAGGATATTATGACTATCAAAAGTTTTACGCTAACATTGCATACTCACATAAAAACACGAAAAAAGACAAGGAAATTAACTACATACATCGTCTTTCTGTCAGCCATGTTGGCACTGAGTTAGGGTCGCTGAACAGAGTTAGGATTATCCGGGTACATGGCGTGGTTAATCATACATTTCATAATTCTGAAGATTCTACACGCCATGTTACTGCCTTACACCAGGGTCGTATTCTAAATGGTAGAAGAAAAGCCCGGCTGAGTTATATTTACCTAGTATATATATATGTCAGCCACTTATTAGGATTTTTTTCTAACATGTTTAGAAATAAAATATTTAAATTAAATTTGTTTTTGCCACGCATTAATACACAGTAGGCCTATTAAATTTGTTACGAACTGTTTGAACGTATAAATACTTGATAACCTTTTATCTTTCGTAGGGTCCATGAATTAAGCAACAGAAACTAAATCCTCGTTCGTACCACCGTATCGAATAATAGATCGAGCTACATTACTAAATATATGTTTACTCAATTGTTACTCTGCACCTGAAATTTAAAGTCAAATGCAATTCTTGAATATAAATATTGAAAATATCAAGGGTACTTACGACCTATCTCCAAGAAACGTCGTTTTCTGTTCTATAATTGTTTAAACTGGTTGGTCCCATGAATGTTTTCCTATAGATGTCAAGGATAAACCGTAACTACGTAAATAACAGTTGACTTCGCAAAATCAATTTACTTCATTTTCTTCACATTGGCGGATCCAGACTTTGCTTTAAAGGTTCGCGTTCATGTTAACCCTAATTGACGCGATCTGACATTGCTGAGCAATAACATTTGACACTATGACATCTTTTAAAAATAAAAAGTAACCTGACTTGAATGAAAACCCTTAATTTGACCACTGTCAGAAACTGTAAGTATAAGTAATTCACGCTGCTTTAATGTTATATATAGTATATAATAATAAACGATTGATAGTTAATACCTCAACGATATCTACAGATTCTTTTCTCGTGTCGCTCACATGGTCATTCAATTTGAATATAATCTACCGCAGTACATGTTCTAGCCCCAGTGATTTAATAGCTTCTTCCTTAATTTTGTATTTCTATACCTTCCCCGTCACCGTCAGCGGAAAGTCTTTGACAAACTGAACATATTTTGGTACTTTAAACCTTGCAACCTAAAAAGGTCAGAAAAATTAAGTAATCAAACCAGTAGTTATCAACATTTGCTGTAAAAACCAATAAAACTTTTTGCCAAACTTTCAAATAAATATTTGAGAAATTGTGTTTAATGTTCTAGTACTATTGATATTTTTAGATATTTCTGACTGTTTTACCATCATCCTCAACAACAAAGTGAAAAAACAACAACAAAAAAAGAAACTTAATTTTAACCATCTGCATTTACATGAAGTTTTGTGTTTTATATGTGACTGTATATATCTCCAGTGGGAATCCATTTAAGAATTTGAAAGTTCACAAAGTATACTTCTCAAGTTTTAACGTAGAAAATACTGGCATCAGATATTAAAGCCCTCTCATACCACAAAACCTCGTTTACAATGATTTAATTGGTAATATTTTTTCTTCTCTGACTCTCTTGATAAGCATATACAGAAAAGAGGTTTAAGAGAAAATATCATTTTTTTCATGGGGGCTCGAGGGGTTGTGGGTGGGGGGGTGGGGGGGGGGGGCGCGTCGTTTAACAACATCATTACAACATGTAACGGAGGACAGTTAACCTTAATAGTGTTCCTGCATTCTGTTCTCCAACAGTAAAATCCAACTTCCCACTTGAATCAGCTATGGAGGACAAATTATTTTAGACACAATGTCTTTATCAAATCGCCGGAGAGGACATACGCCTCGCCCGGGGATAGAACTCAAAACCTCGAGTTCCGTATGTGTGCGGTCTCCCTGTTTAATTAGCATGCCAGTCAGAAGAATAGTACAAATATTTGATCAAGATTACTTGGCTTCAGTGTTCAGAAAATTTAGCAACAGCAAAAAGAATGAATTGCGCTATTACCTTTTCCTTACATAATGCCCTGATTTCTTCTTCTGTCGCTATTTCGCCATCCTTCAACTCTACCCAGGCACAAACCTGCTCCCCAAGGCGTTTGTCTGGCACACCAACAACCTAGTTGGATATAGATTAATCGATATAAAATACTGAAATACATGAATCGATCCTAAAAGTCACGAATGATTTCAACAGACGGATGGAATTCTCTGGTTTTGAAAAAAAGCACTATTTCAAAAATGAAAAATGATCATGGTTACATATACACATGTATATCATTGAATAATAAAGAATGCTAAATATTTTGAATATGATTACTGAAGACTAGCATCTGGATCAGCTGTCAGAGATGAGTATACAATGTTCTGATGTTATTTGTAATACTGATGTCAAAAAAGGGGCTAGAATTCTAAAAACAAAACAGAGATGAAAGTCCCAACAATATGTGCATATCCGTTTCATGTTGAGGATGTATACCGTGTGTTTCATTTCAGTTAGATGGAAACTGGAACAGAAGTTAAGTACACAATGATCTGATGTAAGTATACTTTTTCAAAATCCAAAACGGGCAATACCTCCAAACCTACCGGATATGACAGTCCAAACAATATTCGCATGTCCACTTCATGTTGATGATGCATACCGACTTCGCTTTAAAAAGAGAGTGGAGTGGAGTACCAAATATTCTCATTTCTGGTGTACTTGTCATATTGATAACTCTAAAAAGGGCCACAACTCCAGAAAGAAATCCGAGACCATGGAAATGTCCACTTTATGTTGATAAAGTAGGTAAGTTTCATTTTAATTTGATGGACAATTTAGGGGCTGTTGAAATAATGTTCTGAATCTGATGTAGTTGTAATATTCATAAGTCTAAGAAAGGGCCATAACTCCAGCAAAAGTTTTATTTCATCTGAATTAAAACTGTAGAAGTAGTTTACACAATGTTCTGATGTAGTTGTAATATTTCAATTCCAAAAAGGGCCATAACTAAAGATAAAATGCAATATAATGACCATAGAGGTCGCGATGTGCTTGTATATACTTAATATAATTATTTGTAGGATTATTATTGTGATGTATATACATTACGATTATTAACATTAAATATCTTATTAGAAATTTAGCTCAAGGTAAAGAAAGTAACACACCGGCAACTAAAAATACTGACTGATTCATAGTAGAATGGCTAGAGTGCAATTTTATAAAGTATTCGTATGATAATGAGGTGAATATTGATGGATATTCGTAGAGTCGAAATGTAACGAGGCTTATTGAAACCAGATTTGACTGACTGGCGTTTGACTGATCTGTATTTAGTATAGCTCGAGAGATTGTTTTGAGGAGTAGTTGCTCGTTCAAATTTGTGTATAGGAATTTCATTTTTTTGCGGTGAATATCCTTTTGTGACGAGTTATCGATAATCGGAATTTTCGGGTCATAAATTAAGAGCTCTTATTGTTGAGTTTAACGTCGCACAATTTGAAACCATATGGCGACCTTCCAGCTTTCGCGGTGAATAATGACCCCAGGTGTTTGATCACGAGGGGCACCTGTAGTAGCATAGACCTTCAATAAGCCAGCTGGATGGCTTCCTCACATGAAGAATTCAACGCTCCGGGTAAAGTTCGAACACACATCGGTGAGGAGCAAGTGATTTGAAGCCAGCGACCTTAACCACTCGGCTATGGAGGCCTCATTGAGTGATTTCTAAAATGGTAGATTTCGAGAAAGCGTTTAGAGCGGCTGGCAATTACAGCTGTTTTAGAGTCGGCCGCATTCCACATATCTTAAGGATTCTTAGAAATAAAGAACTGCATGACAATGTTACGTCAGTACCAGAATTTTATACATTATATTAAAGTGACCACATCAAATACAAAAAATGTATGTCCACTTCATGTTGATGATATATACCAAGTTTCATTTCAACTGGATGGTAAATGTAGGGGGAGTTCAGTTCATAAGAAAGTGTGACGGAAAGATGGACTGACGGACGGACTGTTCAAACACTTTATGCCACCCGGGCCTTCGACACCTTCGGAATACAACAGGGTAGGTATATCAACAATTCACCGTTACCTGGACGTCTTTGATCTTTGGATGAGTATACAAGACTTGCTCTATCACTAACGGATAAATGTTTTCCCCACCTCGTATGATCATATCTTTATTGCGACCTGTTATCTGTACAAAGCCGTTTTCATCCATAACAGCTATGTCCCTGGAAAAGACGACGCACCTATTATATTAAAAGCACTCCAGGGCCCTTATTCATAAAGCTCCTTAGGAGAAAACTTAGGAAAATCCTTCACTTTGTAAAATGTCCTGAACAACATAGCACAAAAGAAAAGTGTAGAGTTTATAAGATTTATTGATAATCGTCATTACTATGCCAAACAGTATGTGACAATATTGTTAGCCATTCCAACTATCTCAACGATTGTACATAAAATGCTTTGGAACTTTTCCCTTAGTAAGTCCCTTAGGAAAAATTTTCCCGTAGGAGCTTTATGAATACCAGCCCTGGACAAATCTATATTTTATAAGAATCCAAAATCTTTAACTTCATATTCAACTTTTTTTCTGAATATATTTTCCCTGAAAATTTAGTGTCAATTATTATTATTTAGGAATATGGGCAAATACTTGATGTAACAGCTAGTGATATATTGTCATGGAACGTTCTAAACTGTGACATCATTAGGTAACCGAAACATACATCAACTACAGCAAACTTAAGGCAGTTTTACACTTTCGAAAAACCGAAAATCATGGTGTAATGTCACCTATCCTGATAACATAGAATAAAGTCTGGACCCGACGTTCGGAAAGGAAAATAATCCATCTCGTGTACATTTATTAAAACAACAACATTTTTCCTTTCAAATGATAACAAAAATGTAGACACATGAAATAATTCCAGATATTTACATCCGCCGTATTCTTTTTCGTTGAAAAAAATTTCGTATGGACAGCAAAAGGAAAGGTGCGAAAGTTAGTCAATTTCTACTGTTTCCGCTGTTTTGACGACGTCCGCGTATAGTCAGTGAGAAACTTCTTTTAATGCATCGCATTGTTCCGTGTGGTGAACAGAATGGCCGGGAAGCTGATTTTAATGTTAAATGCAACAAAATGTATGCACTTTAAAATTTAATCCTGATTACAAATGAAAAGGAAATAATTATAATAGTAAATGTAATAGCATGGGTTTTCCGATCCTATTCTCTCGTTCATTTCGCATGAACACCGAAAGAAAATATCTCACTTCTTAAATAATACCTTCAACAGATCTTGAAATTTGCACTGAATCCTTAAAACCTAAATAATAGAAAAAAATCTATTCGAGATAGTGTCTAGCAAATAATCTAGCACATTACAATGTTTTTTTATTTGCAAAATTTCTACGTGTATACTTACGTTTGTAAAATTAAGGTTTAAGCAAATCATGCAGAACAACTATCTAAGGTAAGTTTTTTTAATCTGCCAAAAACACAATTGTGTATTACATGTATTCTAATTACCCTGTAAGATACCATCTGTCGGGTAGACAGACTTCTCGTGTTTTATCTTCGTCCCCCCAGTACCCGAGCATTGTCGTGTAACCTCTCGTGCATAATTCTCCAGCGGTACCAACTTTTGCTATTTTCCCATTTTCATCAATAATTTTGGCCTGAAATATACTCTGGATGATAAACGGAAAAATTGAAAACCAAAGTTTTCTTTATAAATACTTTAACATGTGTGTTATTTTCTGGCATGCTTCCCAATATTTTTCACATCTGAAATCGCTGTATATGGCAGTTTTAGGACGACCTTAGTTACATCATACTTCTGAAGTTGCTGAATGTTAACAGAGATTGTTTGATCAATCGTTATCTTGTTAATAAAAGGGTTCGTTTTATAGTGTTATTTAACAAATTCTCCAATCAATGTTTTAAAATACAAAACGCACAAAAAATCTCCATCAGCACGTCAGTCACGTGCACAGATCTTTTGGAAAATAAGAAAAAAATAACGTAGTCTCCTCGCAATAAACGCAATCGGAACACGCTTACTTAAATTAAATCACTTTGACAGCAAGGGTTTACCTCTACATGTGGATGGACAGTTCCGACCGTTGACACACGTTTGTCAATCGGAGCATTTCGTTTGCTCTGGAACGTTGTAGGACTATTTTCTGTGGCGCCGTAACAAACCTGAAAAATTCGCAGTCGATACACCAATTAATAACTGCATCGTTCAAATTTATTCACTTTTGTTATAGTTAAATATTTGTGTACATGAGAACCTCGAACAGCACATATGTGTACAAACTAAATCATATAAAACGCTAACGGACTTGCACTCTTTAAATCTGTAACAAAACGGTGACTTCACCATTCTTACATATATATACTTTTCAGAGAAAATTAGTCACTCTCTGATTTTAACGATTTTCACAATACTGTGTTTGAACAGAAATTCTTTACAGGATCTATGTCTCTAGCGAATAGATTCTTTAAAAGAGAACGACATTAAACTTTTCACCTTGACATATACACTGTGACCTACCGTGACTTCGTCCATGTGCATTTAAGCAATAACTTGTCTCATAGTTTCAACAGGACATGACGATCCTGCCATTATACCGGTGTACAGTGTAGACAGATCAAACTTGTGGAATTCACAGTGGTTCAGCATATCTATAAACATGGTTGGCACGCCATATAATGCTGTACACCTACAAATTCATAAAGACAAGATACATTTTAGGCAGGAAACCAATATTTCACATCTCACATGTATATATTATATACTGCTATGAAAAAGGCCATGGGATTTTTTTTTAAAAGTTATCGAATCTATTAAAACATGGTGCAAGAAGTAAATACACATCCGTTCCCCAATGTGAAGAGTCAGACAGTATCGCAATGGCGCCTTGAATATTCAAATAAAAACGTCTTGCTGATACGGACTTCTTATTAGCCGCTACGCGCAAGGGTCGTTTGAATAAGTGCTGAAAATGCAGGACTTCATTCAAAACAATCGCTCGTCATTAAGAGTTAAATTGTGTAATTTTAGCAGGAGCTACATTATCAGTGTTGAGAAGTCCTTCACAGTAGTAGTTAATTTAATTTGTTACTGATACTTGTGTCAATACACTTGTCCTCTATCTTTTCAAAATGCTGTGTAAGACTTTTCATGTGTTTATCATGCCCAAAGTCAATGCATTTTTAATATGAAATTTCATTATTCATTTTAGTACGCATTTTAAGTACATGTGTATATGCTTAAATTCTTACTTTTCCGCGGCAACAGCTGCTAGAGAAGAAGAGGGATCAAATACCGGAGCCGGGAATACACAAGTGGCACCATGGTTAGGTATATCTGCAAACACGCCACAACCATCCCAAAACAATGATACAAAGGCACAGGGCAACAAATCCGAGCTGGCTAAAATATTGAACAATATATTGTTGTGCTGTTACACTATCAAACATGTATTTAAAGCTCATTTAAAGGTTTAAAGGAATTTCTCACTAAATCTAAAGGTACTAAACCACACACTTTAGGCGAAAAATAATTTCCTTAAAAAAAAAAAAAAGTGTGTACTCTGAAAGTGACTACAAACATATTGGCATAAGATTTTTGCAAGATATTCTTATGAATAACCAAAATACATTGCAGAAGGTAGTAAACCGTTGTAACGCTGTTGAAATAATGCAGATAATTTACATTCTTCTTGCATTTTCACCAATATTTAACTTTTATTTTCACCCACTTTATCATTTTGTTCAGTGACATATAAACATTCTATGCAAAACTTGGTGGAAATGAACTTGTTAAAAAAAAATAACCCAAACTGTGGGCGAGTAGCGTTCAAGTTGATAAACCATGCCGAATTCGTCTTATGTAGAATATCGACTTAACAGAGCTTTGGCTATAATTATAATTTATATTAAAAGATATTTCAGTCTTACACTGAAACAAACAAATATCACCTTTATTTCACATTTGTGCACATATATATATTGAAAGAATATCAGATGACAAGATTTCACATATACCCTGTTATGGTAATCTAGTCGCAATCCAGTGAAATAGCTGTTGTTGACAATATTATGGTGGGAAAGTGTTGCTCCTTTTGGAACTCCAGTTGTACCCTGAAACATGACTTGAGAGTATGTTATATGATTGTGAAATGTTTCAGCTGACGACTGTATGCATTGAAACACACCAACAGCACTGTTTCATATAAAGCAAAACCAATGTCAGTTTTTATAGCCTTTTCACTTGTAAGTATAATAGGCAAAGAATTTTTTTTTAATTATTTGCTTTTACCTTATATATATAATGTATGAAATGCGCCACTTTCCATCGGATTATCATGAAATTTTGACGGAATAAAATTGACGATATTTTCGGCAGATGTGTTGTTTCCAATTCTCATTAATTGTCCAATTTTCAAACATGTCCAAACAGGTAGAAAGTCTTTTCACCAGAGCGCTGCAGACTAACTTAACACCTATATCTTTGGCCGCTTTATTGAAGCTGCGCTTTTTACAAGAAACTAAAACATGGCAAAAGAAACTATTCGCAATGTTGTCTTGAAATTTGATCTCTGATGATAAAGCGTAAAGTTAATATGTATTTATGAGTGGACAAGTGTCAGTACGTCAGTCCACTTAAAATTACATTTTGACATATTGGCCTAGATGTTTATCTTGACAATGTAGAATTTCCAGCTGTTAGATATGATCATTATCTGCTGAAAAAAATAAAGTCACACGTCATACTTACTGACGTAAACTGTATATTTATAGGATCATCAAACTGCAGACTGTCTTGCAGATCAGCAATCTGCCGGACGCTTGCTTCACTTCCGGCGCTCATGACGTCAGAAAACTTTAGGGTTCCTCTGGAAAAAAATTAACTGCAATACGTACACCACTACCTACTTAAACGGAATTACTAGTATTAAATATTGAAAATCCCTTGCTATGGAAAAGGTGAATTAATCAGCAGTAAGCATAAACACCTTTTCATGAGGTTAGACAGTTTCAGTTATTATCTAAGATTTTAGATATTAAAATTAACATATCAAGTTGAGTTCAAAGAAAACTGTACAATCGCACAAGACAGCTCTTTAAAATTTTATAACATTAAAAACTTACGGAAATTCCTCTTCCCCCATCATAATAATGTACTTTAAGCCTGATAAACTGAAAAAAGACAATGTGGCAAAAATAAGTTTCAAAACAATATATATTTCATTCAAATCCTTCATTAAGCATACGTATATAAATTGTGTATAAAAATGAACTAACTGTTACAGTAAAAGACAATAAGAACCTGTTACATGAAACGTACTCTGTGGCGAAATGTAATCCTGTGATTTTTTGCCTGTATTTTGAAAAGTTATGTTTTTATGAAAGCTTATGTGTAACATTTTTTTCGGCCATCAGCGTGGCAGCCATCTTGAATTTCAAAATGGCTGCTATATTTCAGTTAGTATGCCCTTATATATTCAATCTAGCCTTCAAATAAACCTGTTTTTCTAATTAAGAAATGGAAATTTATATTTCTAAATAGTAAAGGATTGTATTTATAAGGTTTCTTTAAAGTTTTAATCAAGTATTGATTTAGTATTATAGGTAGAAAATCGTCTTTTTATACATCTAATTTTTAAATTGTTAAACTGGTCATTCTTTAAAAGAAATAGTACATTTATCCAAAAACATGCTTAAGGCATTAATCTTAAAGATAGTATCAATTATTTAACGACATTGTATTTATAAATATTGATTGAAAGGATGTAGAAACAAGAGGGTCATTGACCCTAAAGCGCTCACCTGCGTACAAGGCTTCAAGTGTGTTTGTATAAGTACAAAGTAAGGTTTCTTCTATGTTAGACTGCATAATATACATGTCACACACACTTTTGAACCTATGGCAATAATTTGAACAATTATGGTACACATTACAAATCTGATATCACACGCCAAATATCATGGCTCTAGCTATTATTGATTCAGAGAAGAAAAGTGAGCATACCCCCTGGCAGCCATGTTTTTTGACGAATCGGAAAAATTTGAACAATCTTGGTAGAGGGTCACACAAGAACCATTTGTGCAAACTTATTTTAAAATCGAGCCAGCAGTTTCACACATAAAAGATTTTTAAAGTTTCCACTATATACATATAGGGAAAAGTGACCACGCCATCTGGCGGCCATGTTTTTTGACGAATCGGTATAATTTGAATAATCTTGGTAGAAGGTAGCATAAGGACTACTTGTGTGAAATTATTTCAAAGTCGGACTATCGATTTAGGAGGAGATGTCGTTTGAAGTTTTTTTTCTATTTTTAGCTCTGGCAGCCCCTATGTGCAACCAAGTGGAACCGTTTGAACAATTTTAGTAGTGAATCACCCAAGAAATATCATGGCCAAGTTTCATTAAAATCCATTTGGTGATTTTGGAGAAAATGTCGTTTAAACACAAATGTTGACGACGGACGACTTGACGCACGCACGGACGGACGGACGGACGACGGTCGACGGACACAGCGTGATCACAATACCTCACTTCGTGCTCAGGTGAGCTAAAAAGTCCCTGCAGCAATGAATACCTATTAAAGTGTAAGAAAACACAAATATGGATAATGGTGATGAAATTAGAGTTATTATCTGATTTTCTTTTCATTTAAACATCATTGTCACTAGAACGCACTTTACATGTAAGAGTACAGTTTTTCCAAAATCTAATATCAGGAAGCCTGTTACAAATCAGTTTGGTTTAACTATTTCTTGAAATGTCGACTATCTGATGAGACTAGGGTTGAATATACAAAAGAAAATGCCACAGAAGTGCCTTTCTTTCCTTGAACTCTTGTGGTATCAAGAAATGATAAGCAACCACATCTTAAAATTGCCTTTAGTATTGTACGAAAATCCCGAGATTAGGAAGTTTTAATATTGTCATATTTTGTTTAAAATGACTCTGGCTGAGCATCACCGAGTTTAACATTTATACTTCACTTTATTCTCCCAAATTCAACGCCTTTAGCCCTCTTTTGTAATCATATTTCATTTATCATGGTCCAGTTAATGTCAAACTTTTTCGACATTTTTTAAAGGATTTTATTGACATACAAATTGAATACCCAGTTACATTTAAATGATTTACTACACGTATTAAAAAACCAGAAACCATTAATGCAAGACAAGCAAGGGAAATATCTTTCTGCTTAATATGTAGAACCTTTTTTTCAAAATCATAATTAACTCATTGAATAACACATTACATTGCACAGAAATGTAAATGTTCTATTCAGTAATGTTTTATTTTTGACAATCTAACTGGTCATCTAGTACAGTTAGCAAGGTGCTTCTGTAACCAAGTGGTGAAGGATGTCGGTATCAAATCACTAGACCATAGTCTCTGAGGGTTCGCGCCCTGCTTTAGTCATCATGTGAGTCATCCAGCCTGCTCGCGGAAGGTCGGTGGTTCAGCCAGGTGCCCAAATATGCCCGAAATAATGCCCAGAAGGGCACATGAGTCTTCCTCAACTATTACAGATAGAAAGTTGCCATTTATTCTGCACTGTGTCAATGTGATGTAAAACTTTAAACATGTATAATTATGTACAACATAAGAGTGTCTTCAAGAACTGGGCCATGAAGTTTTGTTTAATTTTAGGGTTTATGTCCCGCCAAAACAATTTAGGAATATGGCAATTTTTCAGCTCTGAATGGTAAAGTAAGGCCCAGGCGCCCACCATTATAGGCATAAGCAGATGCCCGGGCAGAAAAAATAATCTTCGGTGAACAGCTGCATTGCTAACTAAAAAAAACTGAAAGAATTTTACGTCACATGAAGGATTTCAACCTCGCATAATTGATGGCGAATTGATTTGAAAGTCAATGCCCAGCTTTGAATTGTAAAGAAAGGTCTTTTAGCCACTCAGTCATGCATTGGTCTGAGACAGCCTCAATTTAATAAAAGTATAACACCACAAAATGAACATTTGATAATAATTACAACAATGTATCTTAAAGTTACTTCCCGGTATTTCCTATTTATTTTATTCAAGTTAAAAGTTTTGTAATAAAGCATTGTATACCATAACTGCAGCTCCAAAAATAGAGAAAAATTGGTACAGTCTGAATGTTTATTCTAAAATATCTGGATATATTTCTCACATTTTTTAATTATCTCCCTTCTTATTAAACTAAAAAGATAAATATTGATAATAACACACAAAGTTTACCTTGACTAATTTAATGTAATAAATGCAATCGCTTTGCAGATAATTGAATAATTTTGATAATATAGGATGCCAAGAAGCAAATACACATTTGTGCATTTTACCTCCCTTTACTTCGCCTTTATCATGTTATCGCTATGCTTTAAATTGTAAAGATTACCTTAAAAGACATACAGTATGGTTGATTTAGACATATTTTGTATAAAGAAATGTATTTTGTTCATGTCATACCTGTATTTTGAAGATATTGCAAATTATAATAAATAAAAACACAAGATAGAATTAAATGTTCCATTTAAACTTGTTTAGCATTAATGTAACATACAAAGTGCATACAGTACATTTTAGAGAAATTTAATTGGTAAGAAAATGGAAAATGACATAATTTGAGGCGGCCATTTTGAAATCAAAATCAAAATGGCCGCCAAAATAATGATTATAAAAACTGTTACCAATAGAATTTGAGAGGTTGGGTGTTTAAACTTTCAATAAAACACAACTTCCTAAAATATAGCAAATAGTACATCATAAATTTATAAAAGAAAAAAAAAGAAAGTTTGTTATACATCTTTAATAAAGTCTATATATGAACCTAATAAAACAGTATACGGAAAAATCAAATATGGGCACATCATGTCATTTCTACACGCACAACGTAATATATTTTGTTTTAACGCTGGGTAACCCTTTACAGACGTAGGGATTCCTCGCATAATGTCTACGTCATACTCTGGATAATGAACTTACATATGACTTTGAAGTTGTCCTGGTTTACACGAAGCCAGTTCCGGTACAAGCTGGAACATTATCTCATAGTATAGCTGGTCCTTGTACTCTTTGGCACATACTATCGCTTTACAGTCAACCTGTCAAACAGAAAGTATATTGTTTTATTTGCTGGTCTGTAATTGATGTTTCTGATTCATTAAGATTTGGGACTCCGTAATGCTAAAAATGTAAGCGGTTAAGTCAGATTCCACGGCCCAGGATAAAACTACCTTGTTTGATATCAATGTTAAAACTACAGCATAATTTCTGATGCGATTGGCCAATTATAGGACTGAATTCTGAGACTTATCTCTACACTGAGACTCAGACGTATAACCATTCATACTGCTTAACTGTAGTTAAAATTGCGGTCCTTAATTCCTAATAAGTAACACGAATAACGATTATGTTTTCTATACTAACTAACAAAATTGACTAATTCAAGGTAAAAGATTCTTCAAATCAATTAACAAGGTTAGTCGAGGAAAATCCACAGCTTGAATGGTTAGAAAACTTATTTCGCGCGGAGCCTAAGACATGTTTGATATTTACATCCCCAGCATTAAGTCTATGCCGCTACCGCTTGAAATACAGTACATGTACTAATCTAAGTAAAATTTATTCGGGATATCAGTCGCAACCACTGGCGCCAGACCAGAAAGAAAATGCCTTTGTACATGTTATACCCTACCCTAGGTATTCTATAAGAAGGTCATGAACGGGAAAATATACTAACCCGTTTCAATCGTAAATTTCTCAACTTAAACGCGCAGTTCGGTGAATGGGTACCTAGTATATTGAACAAGCGATAATTTATCTTCCATCGTGCACCAGTCACATTGTCTCAATATTCCATATTGCTGAGATTATTTTATGCTTTCGTCAACGTTACAGAAAAAACTTGCTTGACCTTCCCTAATGAACAACATCCGGTCTAGAGGTCACGGCAGTGTGCACATGTTTGGCGAAATGTAAACAAACAAAAACAGAATTAAAAAAATCACATTTTTACAATAAAACCCGAAATGATGAATGAAATTCATCTTGTATATGATCTTCAATTTGAAATCGTATGTTCTGTTTATTTTATTCATTTTGCACATTTATGCTGCATATGCACATTTAAGCGAACACGTGTAGTAAAATGACGATTGACATACATTTTCACATTAGCCAATCAGAATGGTTTTGTAATCTAGAACGGAACTTCACCAGGGAAGGGAAGTTCAAGCAAGATTTTTGTGTAACGTTGAAATAACTATAAACTACGCGTTGCTTTTCTAAGATAGATGTATTGAAGAAATGTGACCGGTACATAATGGAAGATTAATTACCACTTGTTTGATATCCATAGTACACATTTACCGAACTGCGTGTTTTAGGTATGACATGCGCGATTGAAACGGGTTAGTATATTTTCCCCTTCATGACCATGGTTCTTATAGAATACCCAGGGGGGTGGTATTACATGTACAGAGGCATTTTCTTTCTGTTCTGGTGCCAGTGGTCGCAACCAGATACTGAACGCGTATCGCTAGCTATCTAGTCAAACCTTCTTCTGTTGTGAACAGTTGTTAACTTTCCAAATCGTATTCATGAATACTAAAAAGTATTCATCTGTTCACCAAAGGTGGTTGAAATCTTCTCCGCATGGAAGAGAGGTTGATGGTGTAATGGCCACGAGGACCAAAAATTTAATGTCTCGATCGAGTATGCAAACCGACAAAGAATTAAACCATCGAGCGGACAAGATGAACCTGTACTGACCAAGTAATTAAAGTGTTGAAAACGAAATCAAATACTTACCAGCTGTAGAGCGTACTCCAGTTCAAAACTTCGGTATAAAGGGTTTATATTCACCTGTAAAAACAGACACAATCATAACGGTCTACGTGATACAAGCAAAATGATTGATCTTATTTTATGTCTTGAACATTCATTTCATATGTATTCATTCTTAAACTCTCCTGGCATGAACTCGTTATAAAGATAAAATTGACATTTTTTTTAGAAATATTAGAGCCTTATAGAGTGCTATTAAGCCGATGTAAACCGCGCTGGACAACGTCACTTGCGTCATCTGTTTTCTGAATTAGGTTGCTGAAGTTATTTGGAATCTTAAACTTACCAAAATCAAGCCTGCTCTAGCTGTGGCATACTGCGTGAGGACCCATTCTATCGAGTTGGGACCCCAGATTCCTACTCGATCCCCTTTCTGGAGTCCAAGCTCTAACAGACCCGCTGCAAAACGGTCACTCTGTAAAGAAAATTTAATTCAATGTTGTTGTTTTATTTCTCCTCCTTTTTATGAAAGGTATAGCACGAAATGCTACTGATGGGTTACATTCTCTGGTACAGCAACTACCGTACACAGGGTTTTATCATTTATCTATTTATTTATTTTGTTGGTTTAATGTCGCACCGACACAATCATATGTCATATGGCGACTTTCCAGCTTTGATGGAGGAAGACCCCAGGTGCCCCTTCGTGCATTATTTCATCACGGGCGGGCACCTGGGTAGAACCACCGACCTTCCGTAAGCCAGCTGGATGGCTTCCTCTTATGAAGAATTCAACGCCCCGAGTGAGGCTCGAACCCACATCGATGAGGGGCAGGTGATTTGAAGTCAACGACCTTAGCCACTCGGCCACGGAGGCCCCCTCAGGGTTTTATCAAGATTCAATTTTGTTAATGGAAAGAGACCGGTATTTTTAAGCAATACCAGTTTAAAAACGGGCTTAATCGTCTGTCATTTCTTCCATACATGAACGTATATTTTAGAGTGTAGACGGAGGAAGAGGGAGAGGGAGGGGATAGCTAGAGATAGGATTAGGTTACTTTTAAAGTGAAATATAATGCTCTTTTAGTTATGTTTAGTTAAAAACTGTTGAATGAACTTTTATAGTGAAAATGAATTAATGTTGAAGTTTTGAAAATTGTTCTCTCCTCTATACAATATCCATGCTGCTGATAAAATAAAGCATTTTCCTATGCGTATAAATAGATGAAATCTCACCTCTTCAAGTAACTGTGAGAATGTCTTCCTGACACCTGCCGACGGAAATATGACGGCTTCTCTGTCGGGAGTTTTCTCCGTCTGTGACTGTAACAGTTTACCAATAGTGATCCCTCGCAAGGGGACATCACTTGTTCCGTGTGTGTAACTCCAGCTCGTGGTACGTAGGCGGGAACTGCAACTATAAAGGCTTAAAATATCTCTACTACAAATTTAAACAATCTTCGCTGAAACATACGGAAACTTTTCATTAATTGAATCAAGTTAGTTTAACTAGTCTTTTCGAGTTATTTGTTTATAAAGTAACATAACATTAATCTGCCGCTCATCCTTAATTTTTTGTCATGTTCTAAATCTTTGTTCGTTTACTCCAGGAGAGGGTTCCTACAATGACATTTCATTGCCCTCTCTCCAGAAAACAAGATTGTTAAATTTGTTACAAAATCATGAACATGTTTGCAATATTTATTAAAAATGACCGCTCAACAAGACAGTCATGCCTAATATACCTTTAAAAAGTTCATTATGCGTAGTTTGTTTCAACGTATGCAATAACTGCCTAAGTATCATGACAGTTCTGTCATGCCTATAGGTATACGTATGCATGTAAGTCTTATTAGTATATGTATGAAATATACGCTTAATCACGTATAATGAATGGCAGACAATATAAAATATTTATTAAGCCAAGACTATTTGAACTAAAAAAGTACAGTTTTCTGAGGCTGTCTCGCTGACTAAAATATAAACACTATCACTAGCTGGAAATGACTGTTATATCCATGTCATGTCAACATACCTAAAACAATAAAATGCTTAGAACTGTGTAAACATGAAAGGTTTCAACACAAAGAGTAATGTACAATTGGACATCAGTATAGTTTCTTTAGTGATTCGCAAACAACACAGTGAAATTCTTATAAAAGGTGTAAATAAGAACGGATGAGGTCAAATGTTCAACTTACATAAAAACACTTACCTCAAAGCCCGATTCATACATTTCTCGGTCTGTAACTTTTGCCTTCCAAATATTCCCAACAATACTTTCGATTTAGGCATAGCTTTCCAAGTCAAATCTGCATTTCTTTATTTCACATGTCAAACATCGTCGGTTTAAGTTCAGTATATTTAAACACTATAATACCGGAACATGCATTCACCCATAAGATAGTAAAGACATATATATTTAATAACAGATCACGTATGTCAAAAGCACGCGCGTTTGCGCGCAACAACCTTTTAAAGCGGGTGCATTCACACATGACGATAACGAAATACCATTTAAAATGTGTTCATTATTCAACTTTTATTTCAGCTCATCTTGTTTTATGATTTTCAAGCAAGCATAACTACCAGTATTAGTCGCAAAATACTTGTGAAATCATTGATATTTGTTTGGAACTAGTTTTCGTGGATTCCGCGGCTGAGTCAATATACAAAATTAAATCCAAACGAACAAGTTCAACTCTCACTCACGTTTTGTTAAAAGTTTTAATTCATAAATGCACATGCCCTCGAATTACTAATTTTTACTCAAACTATGAAATTACATGACCACCAATTTTAACGATTTCATGGTATGCAAACTGACCAATTTCATGCTTTTTAATTATGTTTGTGGTCCTGGAGGTAACCCCGTTTATCATCTCCTTAACTGGTATCATAGGGGTTGGAGAGCCATCGATGTATAACCCTTACAATGTGACAGAACATATTATGAATTACAGCGAAACACATGTACATTACTGCGAATACGGGTGAAGTGGAATAAAATGCACGTGCATACAATGAAAATTTTCCCACCTATATTGAGAAATGATACTGTGGCTGTTGTTGTTAACGATGTTTCCTCTTTTTTAACACGCACGAGAGTCTGAAATAAATAAAGGTGAAACGTTTTTATGTACTGGTTGAGAGTATGTTTATAATTGTGCAAATGATGCTTTAACAAATTTTACACATTGTATGATTGTACGATCCACGCTATCAGTAACAGGTTTTTTTTCGTGAATTGTGGCTTTATTTTTTAAGATCAAGATTAAATCTGTGTATTTCTCCGAGGATAGTAGATCTTTCTGATTTCTTTAAATATCTGTAATAATGACATTTTTATGACCAAAAAACGTATATTTCCCATTTTAAAACCAGGCAAAACTGCAATTTAAAAAACAAACTTTTTTCAACCTTTTGGATGACAATATTGTTTTAAAGAGTGTAAGAAAAATTCATTCCATTTAGAAAAGTAAATCAGCATAACAAATCATGGAAATTAAGACATGTTTAGTTTTGCTGTGATATTAAATGCTGATATGTTGATGTTGTGCTGTTACTATTTCAGAATTTCTATGCACAGAACTTTTCAACAAACACTGTTTAACTGATTCTAACACCAACATTTTATGTCACATCTTGAATTATTATTTTTACAATACCAATGCAGCTCCTATAACATTAAAAGAAACAAATATCTTTTAAATACACTGCAACATATATGTAGTTTTAAGTCAGCAAGTGGCCTATCCCCATAAAAAGTGGTGAAAAATATCCACAAAATATATATGAATAATGGCAAGTTTTCAACGGATGTCTTGCATTCATCTCAACTTCTCACTAAAACCCATAACATGAGCATAAGTAGTCTTTCAGTGAATGAATAGCACGTCAGTAAAATAATATACAAATGTAGCTCTTTGCTTAACCATTACAACCTTTCTTTAGACCCTTTTTGCCAAGATATCCTGAAAGTTTTACAACAATAGATCTACGGATAAAGTCAAAACTATATTTTTTTAGTTTTTAATTTTCCCATGGCAGTCGCAGTAGGTGAATGATGAACTGTTTGAACAATCATTACATCTTTTGACAATCTGACTAAAGTACATCTCCTATTACGCTACGCATAGGATCTGAAAACGACCTATTCATTGCCTCGTTCTGACGGCCCTTTCACTAGCCAATCAGAGCCTAGCTTACAACATCTTGCAAATCCACCTGTAGCATTGGCTTTTGATATTTACAATTCTTAAGTCGTAATGTAACAGATAGCCGGTTAGCTCAGTCGGTAGGCCACTTGCTTTGTAAGCGAGGGGTCCCGGGTTCGAGTCCTGTAATAACTGGATATTTTTGTTACTCTTTGACAATCGAACAAGTCGTCTGATTGGATAACATAAAAATAGCAATACTGGAAATCCAAAATATACAGAAGACGAATGTGAATGGGTCGTTCTCAGATCTTCGTTTAGAAGATCAAGTACTTTAGTCAGATTGATCTTTTGAAATCTTGACCCAAGTTTACAATGCCTACATGTACTTAAAAAGTAGTCTGTCAGCACGTGTCGTGTTAAGGAAGGGTGTTACAAAATTTTCCTGTTTTAGTAAAGAGATGTTAACGAACAAAAGGTACACTTTTCATCTATTCACGCTGGCAAACCAGCAAATGTTTACTTTATTTTTTTCTTATGAGATAACAGACGCCAGTTTTTGGACGTTTCACAAGCCGATAGCAGACCGTCTTCCTTTGATTCAGCAGAAACCTCCTAAGCACAGACTCCGCATATGTATAAAGCATATAGTAATTATGTTATTTTATGAATATATTTTCTTAAAATCCGGAATCATTATTCTGCTTTTCATAAGACTCTTGTAGTCCATACAAATCCAGTGACGAAAAAACGCGCCGGTTTGTCAAAATATTACCATTTTTGGCCAGGAAGGAGGGATATAGAAATCCGGTTCATACATCTGTTAATCTCTCTATTTATCTGCTCCCTGCCCCTTCACATCTTCCCTTGTCCAAAATATTATTTTGATTTTTTTAGTTTCATATGTTTCTTGTTATAGTCTCTAGGTATCCCGTCATCTGCCCCCGCCAACATTACTCATTCCACCCTTACATTACCCGCCGACACTTAAAAAGGTATATTTTCTTTACTTTTAGTTCCTTGCTTTTCCTTATAAATTATGATGTATCTTCCCGTCTATCCATCCCCACTCGTATTAACCGCAATCCCTGCCCAGCCTACGAGAATTCTAAAAATAGGTTTTAGTTTTTGTTTGTTTCTACATTTCCCGTCTACTCATTCTACAGCCTACATTATTCCCACACTCCACAAGCGCCACCCCGCCCTCCTCCATTCTTTTTATTTTTACTTCCTTGTGTTTTTTGATAATATGTCTTGGATGATATTTTCATGCTCTGGAGTCATTCTTTAGATGAGCTTAAGAAATTTATTGAGTTGTTGAATATAGTATCACTTTTAGATGTAGATATTAGTATACGACTCGTAGATGATGAACATAACATCAGCACCAATGTACATGTCAAACCTACCAATATTCACCAGTATGTTGATTATAGCCCGTGCCATCTTAAAGCATGTAAGGATGGTATACATTACAGTCAAGCTAAACGGTATCGCCGAATATGTTCCGATGAGAATCAATTTTCTTTGGTAATATTGAACAGCTACGGCAACACTTTCTTGTTAGAAACTACCCAGAGTCTCTTATTAATACAGCATTTGAGAAAGGTAAGTGCATGACACAAGATGATGCACTTAAAGCCTCTGTAAAACATGATCAAAACATTGTGCCTTTTGTAGTTGAGTACAACACATCTCTTCCTAGTTGTGGCAACATTATTGACAAATACTGGGATTTACTTCAGTTGTCGGATAATCCTGCTGTTAAAATGTTACATTTGTGTAAATCTACCATGGCTTTTAAACGTCCTAAAAATTTGAAGTACATTCTAGTAAAAACTAACTTTCAGATGTTGCCTGATGTTAATAAATGCAATCGTTCAAGATGTTCGCATTGTTCCTATATTACTGAAAGTGATAGTTTTAATAGTTCTCAGTGTAAGATAACTTTCAAACTTAAGAACAATGCAACTTGTAAAAGTTCAGATGTATATATTTAATAACATGTAGGAAGTGTAGAATGCAATATGTAGGCCAGACTAGCCAGCAAGTTTCAAGGCGTATGAATAAACATCGTTTTAATATTACAAGTTTTATGGATCCTGCATTTTCTAGTCATGTAGCAACTCATTTCAGTCAAGATGGCCATAGCTTAAATGACTTTAGCTTCATGCCTATTAATGTTATCCATGATGATATGAGGAGGCTTCTTAAAGAAACTTACTGGATTCATAAACTGAATACTATTTTTCCAAAAGAAATGAATTCAAAAGTAATGTATATTTTTTCTGTAATGTAACACCAACTGTGGTTTTCTTAATGTCAGTTAGTCAGTTATTGCTGGTATTTTCTTTATTTCTCTACAACACAATTTATTTTTGTGATCCTGTACTTACTGTTATTATTATTTTATCATTTGAAAGTAAACAAAACAAAATACTTAACGATTTATCATTATTATTCAATAAGAATCATGTAAAACATTACATCATATGACATTTATCACAAGGGGTAACAAGTAACGTATAATAAAATTATTATGGTAAGTTTGGAGGTTTAAGGCCACTTAATGTTTGGACAGGGAATGCCAGAGCAACTGTCCAAACACAGTCGGTCGAGAAGAACCAGCGAGCCTGAATGAGTAAAAACGAAGTGCGGATCGAAGCAAATTTTTGTCCATAAAAACGAGTAACGAGACTGCAATATTATGACAGTGAGTGCCGAAGCAACTGTCCAAGCCTGCAATATTATGACAGGGAGTGCCGAAGCAACTGTCCGACATGAATAGCAAAATAAGCAAATGGTAAAACCTGTTGCGAATAAGGCAAGCTATCATTGGAATCCACGGGCAAAGACGCAAATTTACTTGAAACCAATCAAGTAAAAACTTGGCAAGTGCAACAATAAACTACGCAAACTAGGCAAATATGGCAAGCGCAACAGTAAACTAAGCAAGCTAGGATTGCCAGATCACTTGGGCAAAACCTAGAAACGCAAACAGAATTGCAGGCTTACAATAAAAATTTATCTAACCGCGATTCAAATTACGCTGTGTATTATTACTATAAATACGTCAGTCGAATAGGCCCCCAAACCGACGGGAATGAGGCCAAGGCCCCAACATCGATTTAGGAGAAAATTCGACAGACAGATACCATACAATATCAAATAATAAAATAATTTTGTGTATAAGCAGTGAATTTTGCTGGCTCGCGTGTTCAACCCTCGACCGACAGAATTTTTACGATAAGTGACAGTGTTATATGACAATAGAGTAATTTACTGAAAAGAATTGACAATCATCTTTTATATTCAGTTTCTCAAAGACTATTATGAACAGTTATTACACATCAGTTATAGAATCCTTATGCAAACGTTCATCACAAAGAATGCAATAACAAAAAGTGTTCACATCCATAGATATACATATTTACAGACTGTATAAGTTATAGCAAACAACTTCCCACAAATACTGTCCTGAATGTCCTTTCTAATAACAATTCAACTGATTCAACAAACACAATATAAAGTTCACTAATGTGCAAAGCACTATAGACGTTTATTATGTAGTATTATACACTTATCACTTAGTTTCTGTCAGTGATGAGAATGTCTGAATGTCTACAACTTCATGAGTGACAGATCGTTCACTTGATACCCCTTGTCTGGTAAACGATGTTGCCATTCCCGCATTTTAGCAAGAAGACTCTGAAAAATACATCAAAACACAGCAGAGCAGAGCAAAGAAAGAATCATTATATAATTTATGTATTAATATGATGTCTAAATGAAAAATCGTAGCAAAACAACGATTTGTAAACAATTTTGGGTGGATGGGATGGGAAATTGAGCTTTTAGCAGCGTAGTTTATCTTCGGTGTTGAATCGAGAAAGAGAAATTTGCACGGACGTTTGCTTATATACCATTGGTAGAACTGATACCCGGCATAATGATAGCATGCTGGTTAGAAACCATGCGTAACGGACAATAATATCCGAAGATCACCAATTGCCTGGTGATCGTGACGTAACTGCATAGCAACGGTGTTTACAGCTTTTTCTTGCAAAATAAAGTAAATTATTTGCAGAAGAAAATAATTTCTAATATTTTATCTTTCGAAAGTAAATAAAACAAAATACTTAACGATTTATCATTATTATTCAATAAGAATCATGTAAAACATTACATCATATGACATTTATCACAAGGGGTAACAAGTAACGTATAATAACATTATTATAGTTTTTAAGCGGTATAATTTGACTAACATGTGTGTATCATTTATCACATAACTGAATTTGGCCACCCACGCCAGGTCTAGGGGCGACTAACTCGCTTACTCTGAATAAACCAAAATAGGCCATTAAAAATAATGCCAAAAATAGAACTGACTCATAGTGATTAATTGCGACCTATGGCAAAACCGAACACACTGCAACTAATACATTCCAAGTTAACGGTGCTCTTTTGTCCCTAGAAATACGTTTCCTATGGCAACCCTCAAGTATTTTCTCTATAACAAAATTACTAGTGATGACGTGCAGTTTGTGATAGTAATTCAAACCAGAAATATAGGTTGAAATGCTTTTCGGTGAAAGTCCTTTCTCAAATAAAATGATAAATAAAAACAACTATGTGCTTGATTGGGGCTGGCCAAAAATCACCTAATTTGTAAATTTGTCTGAATTGCCTAAATACGCTTAGCGCTACGTTGTATGTTGAAAGGGAATTCGGTGCTGTTCCAGACTGTTATAACTGCCCGGCTCTAAATTGAAGATATTCCAAAGAAAGGAAGGTATCTGACGAGGGGCTGGGTCTGCCTCTGGAGAGACCTGCCTGAATCTGTCCCACTGAAACCGAGATAATGCGTCGCAAACAATATTTGAACGACCTTGAATATGATTTGCCTTAACAATGATGTTTAACTGCAAACACCTCAATGTGAGAAATCTATACATGATACGGTCGGATTTTGATGACAATTTGTTCAAAATATGAACTACCGAAATATTGTCACAATTAAACCTGATTTTTTTTGTTTTTTAAGTCACAAATAAATAAATAATGCTACAAGAATGGGAAATAATTCTAAAACCGTAATATCAGATGTTATTCCCGATGTGTGCCATGATTCCGGCCACTTAGCATTACACCATTGGCCGTGGAAATATATTCCAAAACCCCTGTCTTGGCCCCCAGCGCTATCCGTAAACAACTGAACGTCCTCATTTGTGACCCAAAAGCGGTCGTGAAACACTGAAATCCAGTTATAATTTTGAACGAAATTTAACCACATTTGTAGGTCAAGGCGGATTTCTTTACTGATCCGTATTCTATGGAAGGGCTTTGTGAGACCACAAGTAGCATTGATCAAGCGACGAATAAACGGCCTGCCGGCTACGACAGCACGGCAGCAAAAATTCAAGGAGCCAATAAGGGATTGCATAGCTTTCAACGTTGTTTTAGGTTTCGACAGTAGATCTTGAATTTTTTTTTGACAACTTCTTGCAATTTTGACACAGGAATTCTAACAACCATTTCGTTCGAGTCCAATTCTAACCCCAAAAATACCAAAACTTCAACCGGACCTACGGTTTTGTCTGTGGCTAACGGGACCGTTAATTCAGACATTGTTGACTGAAAACAGTTTAATGCTACGGCGCAAGATTCCTTGCTTTTGGCGCCAACTAGAAAGTCATCAAGATAATGAATTAATTTTGCCGTATTTAGTCTCGATTTAACCAAAAATTCTAAAAACCTTGCAAATCTTTCGAAAGTGATGCAACTTATTGAAGCTCCAAAAGGAAGTGCCTTATCAAAATAAAACTTATTATTAAACCTAAAACCCAATAACTCAAAGTCTGACGGAGTAATCGATATTAAACGAAAGGCACTCTTAATATCTACCTTAAATAATTTGCAATGCCTTCCTAGGTCTTGAACTAATTAGACGGCCTCGTCAAAACTAGTATATTGAACTGAACATTCATTTGGATCAATATAGTCATTGACCGACTCGCCAGGAGGGTAAGAGAGGTGATGTATCATCCTAAATTCACCTGTAGTTTTTTTAGGAACAAGGCCAATACGAGACACAATTAAATTAGGGAAAGGTGGATCTTTAAAGGGGCCCGCTACCCGGCCGGTTTCAATTTCCGTGTTTATTTGTTTCTGAATAATATCAGGATTCAACTTTGTAGATTTTAAGTTAGGAGAATCCCTAGCTTCGCGGGGACCACTATACTGTATTGGGAATCCATTTTTAAAACCAGCCAGAAGAAAGGCCGCCTCGCTTTGATCATAAAATTGTAAATATTTTTCCAGGACTGAAACATCAATTGGTGAGAATGCTAGTAAAAATACATCGAGATTGCATGGTTCTTGTGAAATATTTCTATTTTTGTGCCTGTCCCCGACCTTGGCCTCTGAAGGGTCGATTATATGGACGGGCGCGAAATGACTGATTCGTCGGGAATCTATTAACATTTGGCGTAGTATATGGTTGATTTTTGGAGCAGATTACAGCCGGATGCGTGCCGCCGCATATTTTACAGAGATGTGCGAACCTACAGTTTGGCCATTTACATTTGGACTGGTTAAAGTCATTGCATTTATAGCTGAAAGGGGTTGTCGGCCTAGAACTGTCCCGCACCTGGACGCAGCGCCACCATAGATCGTTATTAATAACTGACCAAGGGGAATGCACTTGTGCTTGTCGGAGGCGGAACTGTTCATCATAGGTCCGCCAAGCGAATCCCCCTTGACGCGCTGCACATTCTCTGATGGTAAACATGTAATGCAAAAGTTCGTAAACTTTATCAGAATGTGTGGACAAATAAATAGATGCATAAATTATGAAGGCATCGGTTCATCTCTCGATAGAACCGATTTTATCCTTACAAACTTTTTTGGAAGCCTCAATATGGCCGTCGGAATCTACTAATCTGAGAACACTGCTGTTGGAAAATTCGGCCAGTTCTACAGCACCTTTCAATAAGAGAGCTAAATTAGTGTATTCACCCTTGCAAATTTGTTGTTTAATTGACGTCGGAACATGGGCGGCCAGATCATCTCCTGCTAAACGCATATCCGGCGGCGTAAACAAGCCGCCTGAAGTAGGCTGGAAAACAGACTGGGGAAAAAATGGGACATTAATACCCTGAGCAGTATTTTCAACACCGAGACTTAAATTATCGGGACCTGAACTCTGATGTGAATTGTCTGGAGGAAGAACATCAGAATCCTTAATAATAGTTTCAAAATCAATAATAGACCTACCCGCATCTGGCTGTAATAAGCTGTTGCTTGCACCATCGAGGTCCTCGCTCGTGCGCTTCTGTCCCCGTGTAGTTGCCACCGGATTTGGAGAGGGTGGAGAGTCCGTCTGGCAATGTGAATCAACCAATCTTTGACCGGCAACGGCACCATCGTTGACAGGACTGACATCGGCATTATTTACGTTGTGTGCCCGCCTAGCATTAGGATTCCGACCCGCAGCACCTTGCTGCCTTGGCCCAGCAGCAGCATAATTCCTCCTCCGTACGCCTCGACCACGTGGCATGATAAACGTAATAGAGTTTACAGCTGTGAAATTGAGCTTTTAGCAGCGTAGTTTATCTTCGGTGTTGAATCGAAAAAGAGAAATTTGCACGGACTTTTGGTGCTTATATACCGTTGGTAGAACTGATACCCGGCTTAATGATAGCATGCTGGCTAGAAACCATGCGTAACGGACTAATATATCTGAAGATCACCAATTGCCTAGTGATCGTGACGTAACTGCATAGCAACGGTGTTTACAGCTTTTTCTTGCAAAATAAAGTAAATTATTTGCAGAAGAAAATAATTTCTATTATTAACATTACTAATTTAGATAATGTTTATAACCTTATTATGTATTAAGTAAAACCACTTTTAATTTTGTCACAATATACTTCAGTACTTCAGATATATATGTGTAGCCTATTGTACATTGTAATTTTTACGCCAAAAATGTTTGTAAAGTAACGTCAACTTTTATGAAGTCATATATTCATGGCGTTGTTTATTTCATACTATTTGTTGACTTCCTGAAGAAGACAAAATAAACTGTCGAAACGTCGAATAAAAATGGAGTTAGCCTTGTAATTCTCTTGTTCTTTGATAATTTGTCTTCATTTTCCGTCTTCTTTCGCACCCAATGTTTCCCAACCCTTACCCCACCCACCACATCCCACCCAAAATATTTATTAGTTTTCTTGCAGTTCTTTATATTGTCTCGTAGTGTGTTACTCTCCCGTTAACATCCCTACAGCCACATTACCCACAGCCCCCCTCCTAATCCTCACCGAAAAATTCTTTCTTGATATTTTATCAGACCAGCAACACGTCCAGTTTACCCCATCCCCAACTTGAGAATACCTATTTTCATACTTAACGTTATTTATGTTTCTTGTCTCTTAGTATTCTGCCACTTCCTCCGCCACCCCCGAATTACCGCCCCAACCCCACATCCCATCCCGCATCTTCAAAATGAATACTTATAGATTTTTTTTGTATCTTGATATTGTCAGGACCATCCTATTATCCGCCATTCTTCGATATATTTTTTCAAATTATTGCGTGTCTCAGTATTGTTTCTATTGGTTATGTAAATATTTATATAAAACAAGTTGGAAGTTAAATGCGTTTCCTTTTACAAATAAGTCAGTCTGAGACATTTTCACCGTTTAAATAAAACGTAGAAACCAAGTGCAAACCCGCTGTTCAAATTTCGTTGCCATGACGAAAACGTATTTAATGTATATGATTTATCATTCTTAATTCAAAATATTAGCCCCGCACGAAACACACACACGAAACACACACAAGTTTAATCTCATCTTTGGTGCAAAATTATTATATTTGTTACTTTTTCTTCTTCCGGTGTGTGACATTTAGTGTTACTGTTGAGACATCATGGTGATATGATTTCCTGCGTCATAAAGTGTTGAAGGCTCAACATATAGTGGGATTTAACGTCAACCTTGTGAAATTTAGTGTTGGTTAGCTGTTGTATTCGGAGGCCTGTAGAATACACCAAAAGGAAAACGCTTCGTTGTTGTTTTGAGCACTATCCAGATACATTTAACTCCAGGAATTTTCAGATCGTGTCTTCTGTTATATCGCAGTGTTTTTACATATAAGGGAATACTACCATGACTGTAACCAACTCTGTGGTTCACGGAGCTGCTCAAAAGTTAAATCAGACGTTGGAGTTGAAGCACTCAGACATAATTCAGAGAAAGCCGCGGAATTCGGCAGAAAGGGTATCCAGCTAAAGATTTATACGTGGACTTTATAGTGCATGAATGATAGATATTTAGACAGATCGATAGACTGATGAAATAGTAGGGAAAGAATAAATGGATCGAGATGTTTCTGGGCCAGAATTTAGGGGCACGCTGTCAGAAAGAATAATACGTATTTTAGACCAAAAATGCCAGGAGTGGACAGCAAATGAAGTAAGCGAATTGAGGTAAGGTGCATGTGAAAACGAGATTAGCTGAATGCTTTCTGGATACTGGATGCTGTTTGTGTTTTTGCCAGGCAAGGCAACAGAATGTGCCTGTGAAAATCTAAGTAACAGAAACATTGAAAATACATGAAACTGAAAGATAAATACTCCATGTAGACAGCAGACGAAGGCAGCCCATGATGGCTGAATGCTCTCTCTCAAAATATGTCATTACGTAATACTACGTGCATACAATGTGAGAGAATTAACAGCTAACATGAGACACAGTTCTAATACAAGCAGTGATGTTAACAAGTGAATTGATAGACAAGGCCTCTCCCAAGTCGCGCTAATGAAAGAAAGTACATGTACTACAAGAAGAAAGGAGATACTACTAAAAGACAGATACGGCTGTTGTGAATATTGTAAGACGCACGATAAGAAATATAAAAGCAATAGAGACACAGATGATCTATCATAGCTACAGAAACTGTTACGAACTTATAAGGATTTAACAGATGGGTATTTAGAAGTTCATAACAGGCAGGATCTCTAGTAGACTTTCTAATTCTGCTGTTTTAGAATACATTACAGTTCATAGTGTTGCATAGGCCTGTTGGAAAGAAAACAAATACAAGTCCAGTAGATATTACAGTTTTGACGGGTCTCGAAAAAATAATTTGTTAGCTATGATTATTCTCATCCATCAGATGTTCGCCAAAATCCCGAGACGAACGTCATCCGGGAACGACGGTAGACCTCTGGTATGCGAGAATGGCTATTATATACTAAATAGATACTTGAAGTTTCCAATGTAGAAAAGAAGTCAAAATAAAAACATAGCTTTCATAGATTTATCCAAAGATGTTTGGCTACGTTAAAATATATGATACAAATTGTTTGTTAATTCATAAAACTATCTCTGTACCAAGTTCCGTTGGATCATGCCTCCTCTCTAATAATGACGTGCGCGAAGTGCAATATCTCGATGGAAAATAGCACTGGATTACGTTTCCGGATCGCGAAACCACAATTGCTACGTGCTAGATAATGATGGTGAAGGGCAAAATTATTTGCAGGTCTGCCATCGTGATCTTGCGCTTTGCCATCATGGTTTCGTGATTTTCATTTCGCACTTATGATCTTGTGCTTGGTTCGTGCATTGCTTGCTGTAGAAATAAGTGGTGAGATATCACGATGGAGAGGCATGGAATTGTGAAATCGCCATAGTGATTTCATATAGCATACCACAAAATATAGGCACAAGCATTACACAGTTTTATTCGGTATTGGAAATAAAGAATTACAGAACTTCATATACAAATATATTTATATTGATGCATATTGTATGGTGTCTTTAGGACGTAACGCTCATTGTTGGCGTACATTAGTGTAACTGACGCTATCGTCGTTTTTAACCGCTTTGACGTTACAGGGATTACTTGGGGTGTTTGGGCTACAGTTTTTATAAATCATATCGTTCCGACATTTAAAAGAAATATTTTGATATAGATGTCGAATGATGCTTATGCAATCAAATTATTTATCAGACAGTGAATTATATTGCAATGTTCGGATACAATTTTAATGCGTATACGTTATTTAGTTTTCAAACATAACGTCGACGTTACATTAATTTCACGGTTGTGACATTTCGGCTAGATTTTGCAATTTTCATGTGATAAATTTAATTTATATTCAACGTTAGACTTATGCATATCAATTTGCAGACAATTGTATGTACTTTCAGACTGTAGTCGCAGATTTGTAAACAAATACATATGTTTGTATTTCGGCACGTTACAACTTCGTAATTTTAATTTTTGCATTTTTTGACACGTGTGACATCGCGGTTAGATTAAACTATACATATATTAAACGCCATTATCCAGGTTAAAACAGGATAACAACTTACTAATTCAAAAGTAGAATTTATGTACTTTTTGTCAAAATAAATATTATAGAAAGCATACGATAGTTAAAGAAACTACAGAAGTTTTAATAAATCCGGTCGAGGAAAGACATAAAATCTTACGTTTTCAGTTGGAACTGTCTTTCGCTTCCGATTTGTTACAGAAAGTATTGAAAAGCAAATGATTGAAATGTCGTCAAATATAGTTGACGTCACGTCACCGAGTCTTCATATTTGACGGAAAAAAATAATTTTATGAATTAACTAAGCTGTTATGTAATGCGCATTGGTAAATTTTGTTACATCTTACATGACGTTTTTTTTTGTGTTCTTTTCTATTATACTATGTCGAATTAAATTTTTACTAATTATTTAACGCAGATGCGATCACATTTACTAACAGGGCGATTGTTTTGCCTTTCTTGTGATATAAGCATATAAACAATCGTATTCCTAAAACGAATTTCATGAAATATTGAAGTGTAAGAAACTTACAAATTCCCGATGTTAGCCAACAACGTACGCAACGTCTTAGATGAAAATATAAACCTACCCGCCTTCTGTCTTAAGATAGTGATATCCATTTGAAATCTGAAAACGGTCAGTTCGGCTAACAACAATAACAGATAATTTAACCAGTTTATAACTGGTGTGACTTTAAGAAGTTAGTCAGTTAAATTCGCCAGTATTTGATGTTTTAAGATTATTAAAAATAATTTGTTATAAAATACATTGTATATTCATAAAGCATTATTAATGTGTGTATTTGTCAGAAACAAATTTTCAAGCAAAGAGCAAATTGTGCTTTTTTAGAAGCATTGGTAAAACTGATAGCTAAGTTTTATGTACAACGAAATATGCATTAATACTTTAAATTCTAATTATCATAGGAGATTGGGCGGTTATTCCAAATATGATATTTTATTAGTATACCTCTGCCTTCCGATGACAGAACAAAAGATAATAGGTAAGGGTAGATTTAAAAACATGTTATTGATACTTATTTTATACAATATATTATATAATTCGTAAATGTTTTCATATGTGTCATTCATCAATAAATACCACTCTCGTGACATTCTATAGGAGTTTTATCTGTTCATGTCAAATTAGCTTGGAGATGATTAGAGGTTGGCAAAGTCTTTTGCAGTATATGCATAATTATGCGTAAGGTTATTGAAACGCTCCGATACATGCATTAAAACATTGTTTCCATTTTGAAATTCTATTAATACATTTTCAAAGCTGATATTCATTCCAAATGCATAGATTGAACACAGTTATTGTCTTTACTTAATTTTACACACACGCTTGCAAGAGTACATTGCTCAACAAAAATGTATTCAGGCTACTCTATGTAACAATTAATGATAAACGAAGAGTATAATCGAGAAGTTTGAGTTTACGTTGTGTGTTTAAATATTTAATTGTGTATTAATTTTGATTACATATGTATGTGCTACTTGAATGAATACAAACATTTAAAAAAGAAATGAAACATAAGGAAACTAATTAACATCATACTTAAGACGTATTAATTGTATACTGGATGTCATTGAAAAGTTACCTTTTAATATATACCTCTTTATTTTTTTATACAATATCGACGTTACTTTTTAATGGCCTGTGCGCGGTCTATTACTCATAGCCCCTGTCTGGTCATGCTCCTAACCCATTTCATGTCTGTCAGGTGAGAACAGCACATACGACGTGCAATGTCACGACATGAAAGTTCGGCGTCAACCATGCAAATGGCCTGATGGCGATGATCGTGCCTTAAACGTTACATTCTTGGCAAAGATAATCTGTTTTTTAACGTATTCCTTTTAGTCCGTCGGCTAACTTTCAAGGGGGATGAATGATTTGCGATATAATTTTCGTACATGTCGACATTGCTCGAAAAAGTCATTTTGCACGTGCAGCCCGTGCCTCAAACTCATCGAATTCAAGTTATCGAATTTGACAAATCTTTACACCAATGACGTCTCAGTTGCGTCAAAAATGTAGTCGAGTTATGCTTTTAACACAGTCCAATGCGATTTCTAAAATATAAGGGCCATTAGGGTGGTAACTTTTCAGTGACGCTGAGTATATATTTAAACCGGGGTTAACAGTTATAGTTTAACCACATATTGAATATTTCTAGTACATGTACTACATTTTGGTGGCGGTAATGGTTGTAACGTTCTTTCCTTGTTTCGAACCAGATTGTTGTGCACTATACCATGTTTTGAAGTTAGTTTTTTTAGCGGCTTCAGAATTTGATATAGAAAGATTTGGAACATCAGCGGAAGACTTTGGATTGTGTTCATCTTTTGCATCGCTCGTTGTTTGTGGTGGATTTTTATAATCCTTGTCTCGAAACACGCGCCTTCTGTCGTCGGTGCTTTTATTAAACTTTTCGTTTTTTGCACCATTTACCTCATGACTGTAATGTGCGACAGATAACTCTTGTCGGTTTTGTGGCAGTTGTTCGTTTCGATTACTTTTCGTTGTCGTATCAGTCTTTGATACTTTACTGCTACCATTGTTATCTTTGGATATATTCACAAATGGTATTAGTGAACCTTTATTATCTTCACTTAAGGTGTTATAGGTTTTTTCTACATTGACATTTTGTGACTTCTTGCCTTGTGCAATGCCTTTACACAGTACGCTACCTCTGTGAGAGAGATAGAGTGTTGGCCAGACTATGAAGGCAATGTATTTCCCAGTGGCTGTGTACGGTTTATAAAGGTTTATGTTGAAAATTTCATCCATTCGTGGTAAATTTGTATCGATACAGACTGGGGGATCTTGTACTGCCATCAACCAACATAGATCAATGCTTTTCAACAGGAATTGAGAAACATTCGTAGAATCCTGCTCCTCAGTCGGAAGTATTTTTCCCATGTCATCGTTGTACAACTGAAATATTAGGCTTACATATACAATTTTTTCTAGGCATTTGTTGTAATTAAAAGGTTTTTCAACACCAACCACTCAATACACATGTATTATAAATTAACGGGTTTATCATATAAATTATAGATTTTCACTATACAGTACTACAGTACACTATAAGAACTAGCTCTTACTGTGGTAATATGACGATTTCAAAATTATTATAGGGCAGAAATTTGGAATCTTATTTGAGAAATAACTGAGAACAGTTACAGATTGTAGTAATTTAAGATTACCTCATCTATTGATTACACAAAGTATGTTCCTGGAAGGTTTCCTGTGATGAGTAAATAACTCGTATACAGATATTGATTAAGGGTATCAGGTTCGAATGGCTCGTATTTGGATTCATTGTATTTCAGCTATACAGACATTCATTGGTCAAGTAAAGAAATTTGATAGTCTTTAAAAGTTGTACACTATTCAACATCTAAGAAAATGATCGACATTTTACCGATATGTTTGTCATGTTAAAACAAAACGGATAAGATTATATACAGCATGGCCCCCGTCGTAACACGTAAGATACACATCTGATACGTGAATAAAGTTTATATAATTATGGTAATTGAATATTCATTTCATTTTTGCCGTACTTCAAAAGCAGTGGTTGGTTTATTTAAATTAAGCTGAGAAAGAGGTTAATACCCTGAAAAAATCTTTACAAAAATATATAGTTCTAATATACAGAGTTGGTTTAAAACTGACTACATTGTGAGAAAGCATTGACAAACTCATTTTGTTTATATTTTGAAACTGGATTTAAACTACATTTACAAAATGCTAAAATGTAATCTGATATCGGGTTGGTTAGAACTGTCCGTAGGAAGGCGTCCAACCAACTTACGGTAGGTCGGTGGTTCTACCCGGGTACCAGCCCATGACTGAAACAATGTTGTAGGGGTACTATGTCGGTTTGACCACGGACCCAAAACAAAAGAAGTAAAACTATTCGTGAAACCATTGGTGGTTTGACTTTTGTCTTACTTTGAATGAAAAAGTTGACTGATTTTTCTGTGAGCTGTGAAGTGTTTTTATCTAACAGAAATTTCCAGATGTAGTGATTTTCTTAACGTAGATTTGATGAATATGTAATTCAAATGTTTTCAGATTGGTGATAACAAAGTTTTAAAATAATGAACAGTATCGTGACCATTTTACTTCGATTGTTGCCTTAGAACAGTAAAGACAGACTTTTCATTTAGCTTTGGCTTGGCTGTTTTTAAAACAAGAACATTTATTCAGTTCTAGCGAGTTTCTCAGATTCAAATTTTAGCTTATGTATAAAATCAAGGTTCATAAATAGACATGCTAAGTGCATGTGCATATATTTAATGGACTTTTAAGTCAATAAATTGTTTGCTTGTTTTTTTTTTCAAATTATTTTCGTTATTTTTTAAGCTAAAAGAGACCTGAATGGCCATCTTACATGTAATCTAAACTAAACTCTAGACTAATTGAAGCTTTCTGTTTAAATCGAGACATGGCATCATGACAGAAAACGTGTTTCAAATGTTAACTTAACGAACACGTGATTGTAAGTTTGCTAGTACTATTCAGTTTTGTGTACAAAACTATTCGTATGTACTAAACTTTAAAGAATGTATTCATATTTATTATAGACTGAAATACTGTGAAATACTAATATTACAAGCTACTACTCGCGCACGGTATTTGTAACGATAACATGTGAGGTCGCTGACTTCAAATCACTTGCCCCTCATCGATGTGGGTTCCAGCCTCACTCAGGGCGTTGAATTCGCTATGTGAGGAAGCCATCCAGCTGGCTTACAGAAGGTCTGTGGTTCTACCCAGGTGCCCGCTCGTGATGAAATAATGCACGGAGGGGCACCTGGGGTCTTCCTCCACCATTAAAGCTGGAAATCGCCACATCACCTATAGTTGTGTAGGTGCGACATTAAATCCAGCAAATAAATAAAAACATTGGTTAAATGTAATCAAATCGCATAATTGGAAATTTTAGCAACAACTAAGGAAAGAAAATGACTGCAGCCAATGGAGATTTACTCTACTAATCGGATACTAATTACTTTACCCATATAAAAATATACACAATCTGTATCAGTTCTGAAATGAAGGCAGCCACATGTTCACGGAGTATTTTGAATGGTTGCGAACAAGCCGCTGATTGATTGAATCAATAATTCTAATGCGGCGTAAAGTAAACGAATATATTGGCGAAATGACTGTGCCAAAGGTCCAACATGGTAGACCTCTCGTATGCAAGAATGCCATTTATATGAACGAGGAGTTTTAGTTTTGAACATAATGCAAATTAGTATGTAGGTTTGACTACATGCAGAAATACATCTATCGTGTAAAAATAAAACCAAAATAGATACCTTCCTTATTTTGTCGACATTTCTGTTTGGATGTTTTTTCCTTTGATCTTTAACGGTCTTTAATATTTCTGATGGAATGTTATCCGCCTAAAAGTAAACCCGCTACATTTTACACCGGATTTATGTATACATGTACATTTGTAACACACTTGTCTTTATAAACATGTTCAAAGGTACATTACACTAATGAGTAATGACACCAAATCCATCCTCTACCATTCATATGCTATCCTTATGCGCCTTTGACTCATTTGCGCCATTTTGATCGACCCTTGGCATACAAACAACTTTGCCTTAGATTATTTAGTTTATTCATCGTTTCGTCTCTCTTCTTTATATGGTAAAGAAACACATTTACATATGTTATCAATCAAACTTATATCTAGTAGATTCATTTTGTTATATATACAACTTGTAGAAGTTGCAATTTACGTATTATGGGATTGAGTTATGGTTAGGCAACAAGTAAAAGGCTAAATTAAATTTATAATACCTCATAAAACGATTTCATGCTTGCGATTAAGTCCTCCATGTCACAATCAGCTTTCTGTCTGCACGCTGAATATATGCACTACAAAGTATGAAAGAGGCATACATGTACAATACTAGAATAATGTATTAATGTCAATTTTATAACACGGTGCACATTATTTTAAAAATTGGGCTCGTACTCATCAACGTCTTAAGTCTGAAATTTAGACTAGTACTAACTTTTTCTTTTGTGCTGTCGTTGTAACATAAGTTAGCTTGTCATGGAACATGAGTACTCATTCTGCAGCTACCTACAGTTCAGCGAAATTTAATCTGTACAAATTTACTATGAACAATGTTATTGCAAATAGAACATTTGCCGCTTTAAAGTATAAGTGTCAGATTTAACGTGTTAATGAATAAGGGCCAATGACCATCCAAATGATGACTTCAAATATAACATGCATGTATTCATTCAGCTACTACTTTGTATCTGTATGCTCTGGTGTATTGGTACATGCACTAGCATCATATGTTCTTAAGCATATAGGAATTTATTAGTAATACTATTAAATGATATCTGTCACTATCTTAATTTCAACACTTTATTTAATGCAATTTCCATTTTCAGTGTTACTGTCACTACGTATCAAACTGGTTTCAAAATATTTGGGTTGCCACTATGTGAGGTTAAGAGATGCAGTAGTAAACACATACACAAAATGCCTTTGCTATGATTTTACAAGCTTCTTCTGATGTTCTTCTGTCTTCTGCAGTGAGAAAACTAAACGCTTCAGTCCACTCATTGTCATACAGTTCCGAATACTTTTCAGCCAGTTTTGTCGGTCGATTTTCATCGCTGAGGTCAGCAATGTTAGCATTGCCGTGTGTTAGCTTACTTCCGGCCAAAGCACTGTACCTAATTGGACAGTACGATACATATTTTACTGCTTTGCACATCCTGAAGGATTGCTTTTAATAAAAATATAACACTGTTCCCATTTCAATATTTACATTTAATTTAATGCATACAAGGATTTCTAAAATTACGACCTCATTAGTCAATAAGATGGCATCTAAACTTTAAAATATGTTTTTAATTCAACATACAGATTTCATATCTTTAATAGGCCTATTGGGGAAAGGCAAATGCCCAATGACTTTCAACAAGTCAGATAACTCTCCAACAAGAAAGAGTCTAAAGTCTTGTGTAATCATTTTTGTAACTGGACAAGCAACAAATATATCTAGCTATCTCCAATAAGTTACTATATAACTGTCGACAAAAGGCTGTTCTGTTGAGACTTATATCGTTGTGCTTTAATGTTGTAGTAGCTAGAAAATGTTACATGCCCAGCATATACATGATCTACCTCATATGGCATTTTATGAAGATATTACTAGAATTTAAATCAGTCAGAAGTTTGCAACGACACAAATCACAAACAGCAATGATGTGGCATGTATTCTTTGCAAATGATATCTTAATATTCCAAGTTTAATTAAAAGGAGAAACTGTTAAATACATACCGTGTCAGTATTGTATCTCTGTCTTTCTTCACATTTTTCATTTCATTAGTTAAAGACAAAATCTGACTTTCTTTATTCTTCAAATTCTGTAAGCTCCTTCGGAAAACATTAAATCGACTTCATAAATATTCATACAGAAATGATCAGTCTAAATCAGTTACTATCAATTTCTAATAAGAAAAGAATATTAGCTTATGTAATATGCAAAATATATTTCAAAATATAAATCGAATTCAGCTTCCGATTTACGCAAATCAGTCAAATTCAGTTATTCTAAAAAAATCATTTGCTCCTTCTCATCTTTCGTTCTCTTTCTCTAATCTTTTAATATTCTGTTCATATGATGCTATTCCACTGTCTCTTTTCCTTAAAGCTTCTTCGCGACTGAAACGTGAAGATTTGATAAAGGTATTTCATCATTTGTGATTTTTCCTAAAGTATGAAAGTCGAACAACAAACAAAAATAATACAGTCTCTGAAATAGTTATTATTCAGTCAAGAAGGCAGTCACTGCTGATACAGTGTCGTGTTCGATAAAACTTTTTTTGTTATAAGGAATAATGGAACAGTTTAGTAATGCATTAATGATGCAGAAGTTCATGATATATGTTAATGAATAATAAGTGATTTGATATTGGCCCTGTTATTTGTCTGAGGGCAGTCGTATTGGCCCGAGACCTAAGGCTGTCCCGAGGACAAATACGCATCGGTTACATACCACTAAATCGTGTTGTTTTTTTTTTTTTGTACGCTAAAACTATGAATATGTTCCGTACTGAGTCAACGTTTACTGACTTTAAAAACAAAATGACTGCTGTTTCTGAACTTCCATCTGTGACTCTATATTATTTTAGCCAATCAAATTCTTAAAAATGCGGGCTTTATATCTATATCACTTTTCGGCCCGGAGCCGCTTACTGATATAGAATTTTGATGAAAAGAATCCTCAACATTTGATATTCAGCTTTGTATAATTAAAAATTTATTCACTTCCGTTCAAATCATAATTGCATACGTTTTGAAATGTTGGGAAATAAAGAATTTTTGTTGTGCTTTACGGATATGGCCAGAAATTATGAAAACTTATAATAATTATATATGTTAATAACATAAATTAAACAAAATACTCACACGGGTATCACCTCAGCTAAACGTGCATTGGAGTTCGAAAGTTCAGCATTTTCATTTTTCAATCTCGCAAATTCATTTTCAAAATGTGTTGTGCTGGTTTTCATACCAAGTTGCCTGTTTAAACAATGTTGAATTAGGAACACGTTATGGTATTAATATTCGAAAATGTTTCATGTTTTATTACAATTCTCTAAATTCTCTCAAATTATTGTTAATGGTTCAATGGTTCAAATGAGAAAATTATGAAATCAAAACGATTTTAAAATGATGCATTTAAGAAATGGTCGTGTCTGAAGAAATTGCTTTAATGTACATTGTCTTACATGGTTTTGTTTCCCATCATTATATATTTCCAGCTATACAATATTAAAGATAATAGCTTTTACTTTTGAGAGAGGCTATCTTATTTCTGTAAATTAAAAACGTTTCAATAAGAACAAACACATAATTTTGTACGATTATAGCTGATGTGTACAGCAAATACACAAGGGAATATGAGAAAACAGGACTTCCTGTTTATTTCTATTATCAGGAATTGGTGCATAACTGTTAGGAGCAACCGCAGATTGTTGTCGAGTAGAGCCAGAATTATCGTGAGGTCTGTTATTTCGTTCGCTTCCCTTACTTTTATGCTTTTTCTTGCCCTTACCCTTCTGATCTTGACGTTCGTACCGTTGTCCTGAATTTCTGTTTCCCATTTTTTCTATATGAAAAATGCAATCAGCGTTCAAGCTGCACTCGGAACAGTGTCAGAAGTTTTCATCAAACAAATGCTTATTTACTGTTTGACGTTAACTTTTTTAAATACAAACTCCTGTGATATTTGTTTAAATGTTTGTATTGAATCTTCCTTTTCTTTTTTTTTAAGTTTCACCAATGGAAAAGGTTGAATAAAAATATGTTAAAATATATTCATGTGATTTTATGTTCTGATGTTCTAGTCCCAGACCCGGAACTGAATAAGAAATGCATAAACTAGGACAACCTCATAAATATTTTTTTCTTTTTTACAAAATATGTTAAAATTTCTTCATGTGATTTTATATCGTAGACCCGAAACCGAATACAGAAATACGTAAGTTATAACAACCTTTTTACAAAATTTATATCAAATTTATATGCAAGGATATGTTTACTTAGTCAAACAAAACCGTTAATGCAGCTAAGATTTTATAAGATAAAAAGTTGTTGTTTTTTTTAAGTAAATTGTCTCTTACCTTACATTGACGAGGCGGAAGTAAATTGACGTATAAATTCTTGTTATTAAAAACCGGTTTTCTATATGTTAGTTTTGCTTTATTTAATATACATTCTAAATTAAAACCCTTTCGCTGCCACACTATAAATTCAAAATTGCCAACGACGTTCACGACGTCATCTAATAAAACCGTCACTTTTCGAACGTTGACGTTTGTAATATTAGCGCGACGTTTCGTTAATTGAGTAGTAATTGGGAGTTTGTAAATATGCAAAAGAAGGCGCGTGTTTTAGATATTATAGTTTACTGAACTTTTTATCATTTTTATAAAATACAAGTGCTTGATTCTCATTCAAAACATATGGTCAGTTAGTTTATACTTATTTTATTTTAGCTCGATTGTGGTGAAAGGTTCAAGCTTATTTGAACCACTTTTGAATCCGCTTCCTTGAAAAACCAGTACTAACGCTCCCCTTTACACAATCAGAATTACAAATAGCCAATATGAAATTTACATTATCATTGAAACATATGAGGTTTTACTCGATAGCAGTGATGTATATGTCGCCAGATATACAAACATACGTAACAACAAACAGGGAAGAGAATTTTTGCATTCCACATCTCGAGCAACTTTTTTTTAAAAACGTTTATTTATTCACTATGTTTAGTAAACGTCTTGATTTAATAATATGAAAAACGGATGAATACGGATGAACGGAAGCCATACTCAGCATAATGAGTGATGTTTTCTTCATCGTTTTAAACATACAGTTTATGTATGTACATTGTTTTTCTGTCATGCCTTCAACACTGTTCAAATCTGATTCAATTGGTTGATACATAATGATAAAATTCTATGCCAGAACTGCTGATACAGGAACGGACGGCAGTGTCATTGACGCAACTGAAACTTTGCCATAAAATTACGGTGTGAACTGCGAGTGAAAAGGAATTCGGAGCCCTAACATATGTAAAAACGTAAACAAATACGCTTGCAAAACTAGTATGTTATCATGATTAGTTTTTGATTATAATGTGAAATTTAAAACATATATTTAATGGACTCTTATTAAGTAAAAATTTTGGCTTTACGTATGAAGGATGCATACATTTATTTTATTTAAAAGTATTATTCAAATACATTCAGAAATGGAAGCAGTTTATCTATACTTGTATAAAATTTGTTATGCTACAAAGCACAAAACAAAGACAAAAGTACACAGGTTGGGCGAATAAGTTCTCATATATATATGTACATTTATTTTGGCCCTACCAAAACGAAAGATATATTTTTTCTATTGCAACTTTGCATCTGTAGTTAACTAGGATTACCTGAAACGGGAAAGAGAAATGATAAATACCACAATGCCCTGCATTGCATACTAGTACTCTAAGCATTGTAATAAACTTCGCGTCAGTTAAACTTAATTCGGTACTGTTATGATAAAAAGACGCTAAATTTGATTTTGCAGTCGTGAAAATATGCCCGTGTTTACTGGCTCATATTAAGCTTTTATGGAAGTTGACTCTTTAATTATTTTTTTCTGAATCAGATCGGGACTATGAAAGTGAATAGATAAATGATGTTGTTGATTCGCGCTCAAGTAAATATCCAGACGGTGACAGTGTGTTCCTGTGGAACGAAATAGTAAACCTCGACGTATCTGTGGTGGCGAGCTTTTTTCCCCATAAACTGTGCACGAGAACCATGTTCAGCGTCGTCATTAGACCCTACGCCTCGGGCAAACGGTGACTCCTTCTGTTTCCCTTCCTTTCAAGCATTTCCTCAACCCGATTCACAAATTGCTGTCTGGTTCACAGATGTTCACAAGAAAGCGAATTGACCACTCCTTCAATGAGTTTTAGCCTATTTAATAGATGGTCGTTATTATGTTATATTAGATGTAAGCGTTAATAGTATATCTATGAACAAGATAAAAAATAACTTTTTCCTCATTTTCGATGTTTTTTGATGATCAAAAGTATAAGTTAATTAAAAGCTTATCTTTGACGTTCACATCAACCATGTATTTCTTATATTTGGTTAAGATCTTGTGTTTCTCGTTACTACTTAGACTGGCTCCCGTCACTAGGTTTGTTCTTATTTACATACATCAGTTTTCTTCATTTATAGGGAAGTAACTTAAGAATTTTGTTTCTACATTGATATTTTTATTGCCCTTGGCTCCAAACAGCCATCAGAAAAAAATTGTGCTATTTTAGAGTCTTAAAATTTCTAATAAAATGTGTCCTGTATTGAAAAAATAGCCATGCAGCCAGGGAGCCAGGCTAGTTATTACTGGGAAAGTATTCTACAACTTAGGCCTATAGACCGCAGCGGAGAATGCTGAATCCATCCGTAGCGGTGAATGCTGGATCTGTCCGTAGCGGAGGATGCTGGATCTGTCCGTTGCGGAGGATGCTGGATCTGAGGATGCTAGATCTGTCCGTAGCGGAGAATGCTGGATCTGTCCGTAGCGGAGAATGCTGGCTCTGTCCGTAGCGTAGGATGCTGAAACGTATTCATTGGAGTCCACACCGCCCATGTATTTATTATATTTGGTAACAATCTTATGTTTCTGGTTGTTATCTAAGCTGGCAGCATGGAAAGTATTCACCGTTTTTACTCTTTTTTTAAATTTATTTTCCTTGAATGTCATGCAAAAAACGGCGCCATTTCTGGTCGTTCGAAGTGCGCATGTGCGAAAATGGCGGCACTTTTCAAAATTGCACAAAATTGATAAATATTTTATGATACATTGGATATATTTAGCGGAGAAAAAAACTGAAAAAGTGTCTCGGTGTGTATAAAAAAGTCTCGGATACTTAATGAGTGACTCTTGATCCAAGATCTGGAATGTATGGCCGGTAAACGCAAAAAGAGTAAGAGTTCGCCGGAGAACAAAGAAGGTACCGACAACAAAAGACAAAATATGGCTTCTAACCAACATTCGCCTGCACCAGGTGGGATATTAAATGGACATTTGAACAGCTCATATACAGGTCAGAACTTTATTGCTCCTGGAACTTTCACATATAATGGCAGTTCGATGCAGAATTCAGTTTCACCTGTGTGTGGTCAATATCTACCTCAGGGGCCTCAGGGGCCCTTGGCAACGCCAAATACACCTATATCACAGCAATCGACAGTACATGTTGACCCATTTGCGCTAATCCTTCAGCGACAGAGTTGACAATAAGTTAATACAGTTAGATTCAATTCAGTCGTCAATCAACGTTATAATAAGTCGATTGAACAGTGTTGATGAAAAGATCATCTCATTTGAAAAGAGATTAACGGAACTTGAGACAAGCCGATCATTTGACTCAACGAGTGTAGACACGATGATGGAAAAACAGAAAGAGGTCGACGGCTTGAAAAAACGTCTTGGTAGGCTGGAAGCAGATCGGTCATCTTGCGACGACATGGTGAATAAATTAAAATGCGATCCTTTAAAAAACAATCTTTTGTTTTTTAAAGTTCCCGATTCCGAGGATGAAACGTCAGACGACTGCAAAACTTCTATCTTAGACATTATACAAGATAAAATGAAAGTCGATAACGCTAAAGAAGATATTGTATTGACCAACGTTGAAAGAATGGGGCGTTTTAAATCGGGGAAGACAAGGCCTGTCGTAGTAAAATTCGGAAAGTTTGAAGATCGTGAAAAAGTACGTAAATCCTGCCCAAATTTGAAAAAAACGTCAATCGGCGTCTCGCCACATTTCCCCAAAGACATTGCGGATAAGAGAAAGGCCTTAAGCGGGGCATTTAAGAAAGCCAAGGAAGACAAAAAGAGAGTGTATTTTAAGTACGATAAGCTGTTTATCAATGATGTGGAGTACGTGTCAGGGCCTCAAGCCTAGGATCTAACCGAGAGTGGCATTAAGGTACTATCATGGAATGTGGAAGGCTTAACTAAAGCAAAACGATCTAGCGAGGTATTTACAGATTTCATTTCAAAATACGATATAATTTGTCTATATGAAACATTCACCAGTAGAAATACGAATATTACACTTAGTGGATATAGCAACCCTATACACTCATTTAGGAAATTTCAACACAGACGCGCGAAACGTGCAAGTGGCGGTATTATTATTTATATTAAAGACAACGTAAGAAAAGGCGTCAAATTGATACGAAATGATATTGACTGCATAGTATGGATTAAGCTAGATAAACAGTTTTTTGAAATTGATATAGACTGGTATATAGCAGCGACTTATGTACCCCCGGAAGGGTCGCCAGCATATGATGTATACAGTGTTGATTTGTTTAACAAACTCGAAGACGAGATAGGTCAGTACTCACAATTAGGTCGATCTTTATGGATAGGTGACCTTAACTGCCGGGTCGGCCAGAAGCTTGATTTTATTGAGCATGAGACTTTAACGGACATGGAATTTACCGAGCCATTAAATAATATTCCAAATAGGAGAATTTCGATGGATACACGTAGTAATAGATACGGTGATTATTTATTAGATATGTGTAAGTCATTAATTATATTAAATATATGCATTTTAAATGGGAGAACGGCGAGTGATGACGATATGGGAAAGTTTACCTGCTATACGCATAACGGGGAAAGTGTAATTGACTATGTAGTAACTGATTACAACAATTTTGAATGTATTAAGGATTTTAAAATACATAAATATAACGAATACTCAAATCATTCCCCAATAACGTTTGAAATAAAAACTGGAACGCATAAAAGTATGAGTAAACACCAAACAAGGACATTTTATAAATGGGACAATAGCGTAAAGGATAATTTTAAGGCGGAACTGGCAAACGGAATGAGGAATCTAATAGACTCTATGAAAAATAATGATGTACGAAATAGGGAAACGCTTAGCACGGCAGTTACTTTGTTTACAGACTATATTGATTCAAAAGCAGGCATATTGTTTAAAAAACATTTAAAACGAAAACGGTTACTTTTCTCGATAGTGAAAGATCGGAGCGTAAAAAATGGTTTAACGTAGAATGCGAAAATAAAAGAAAACGATATCGTGAGACCCTTGAAAGGTACAATTGTGAAAGAAGTATAGAAAATTTTGAGTGTTTTCAGCGACTTAAAAAAGACTACAATTTTTTTGTACGAAAAACCAAGACATTATATAATATTGAAAAGGGGAAAAGTATGAATGAAATGCGCCGTAAAACGCCAAGGGAATTTTGGAAAATGTTCAAAAATGGAAATAAGTCAGTGGATGAGAGTGTTACATTAAACGACTTCTTTGAGCATTTTAAATCTCTGGCTACCACACAGTTTGAAAATAACGAAGAAGAAAACGACTTTCTAAAGGATTTTGATAGTAGGGTACATGAAAGTACATTCGAGGAATTAGATGTGCCTGTTACGGAGACAGAAATACGTAAAATAGTAAAAAAGCTAAATCGAAATAAAGCTGCGGGATTAGACAATATGATAAATGAATATTTCATAGAATGTATTGATATACTTATTGAGCCATTGTTATTTTTGTTTAACAAAATACTAGACGTTGGTGAATTTCCGCGCCAATGGTCAGAGGGACTAATTATACCAATTCTTAAAAAACAACCGTCTAATAACACAGATAATTATAGAGGAATAACACTTTTAAGCTGCCTCGGTAAAATATTTACTGGAATATTGAATGAGAGAATCAAATCATGGAGTAAAAGCAACGACAAATTATCCGACGCCCAGTTCGGCTTTAAGTCGGGCCATAGCACAACAGACGCTGTCTTCGTTTTATCAACCCTTATAAAAAAGTATACTTCACAAAATAAAAATGTATACGCAGCCTTTGTGGACTACCAAAAGTGTTTCGACACGATATATAGAAATGGCCTCTGGTATAAACTGATAAAAGAAGGATTTGATGGGAAAATACTTAAATTGTTAAGATCTATGTAAAGCGATGTAAGATCGTGTGTAAAGCACGTAAATAATATATCGGACTTCTTTAAAATTGATCTCGGATTATTTCAAGGGGAGCTATCTTCGCCACTATTATTTTGCTACTTCGTGAATGATCTTGAAATATGCTTACAAGAAAATATCGATTGTGGAATTACATTAGACCAATTATCAATTTATTTAATTCTCTTCGCGGACGACAGTGTATTGCTGAGCGAAACCCCAGAAGGACTACAAGCTAACTTAAACCAATTAGAGGTGTATTGTAAAAGGTGGGGCTTAACAGTTAACGTCGAGAAGACAAAAATTATGGTATTTCGAAAGGGCGGTCCGTTATCAAGAAACCTGTCATGGACATATAACGGACAAAACATTGATATTGTTGACAGCTTTAACTATCTGGGCTTTGTACTTAGTAGTGGTGGTTCATTTCGCAAAGGAATAGAGGCATTAGCAGATAAAGCTCTTAAATCGATGTTTTCATTAAGAAGCATTACCAGGGACATGCAGATTCCTCTACATATCAATTTTAATCTGTTTGATGCATATGTAACGTCTATAATGTCATATTGCTCTGAACTTTGGGGGTTTTCTCAAGCAGACAAACTGGAACGGCTTCACAGAAAATATTTGAAGTGGACATTGAATGTTAAAATGAGTACAAACAGTTATGCACTATATGGCGAGACTGGTCGTTTTCCATTAATCTTGGATAGAAAAGTAAAAATAATAAAATATTGGTTCAAGTTGTTAAACTGTCATAATACAAATTGTATTTTATATTCTGTTTATAATGATCTTTTTGAATCACATGAAATAGAAAATAATTGGCTATCAAATGTCAAGTTTATGTTACAACAGACAGGGTTCAATGATGTATGGACTTTTCGTACATCGGTTACAAATATAGGATGTTTTATCACACAGTTTAAAATGAGGCTTAGAAACATTTATATAGGTCAATGGAGAGAAGCAGTAAACACTTCAACGTCATTGTTGTTATACAAGGAAATAAAACAAACGCTTGAGATGTCCGAATACCTACATACAATTGACAATAGTAAATCCAGAAATGCTTTGGCCAAACTTAGACTTTCATCCCACTGTTTGGCCATAGAGCGAGGTAGACACAGGAACCAGATAAGAAGTAAACGAAAATGTGTTTTATTTGATACGAACGATATAGAGGACGAATATCACTTTGTGTGTATATGTGACTCATACAAAGAATTGCGAAAATCATACATTCCTGCCTATTACAGAAATCGACCAAATATGTTCAAGTTTGTTGAGCTTTTAAAAAGTAGCAATCGTAAACTATTGTATAGGCTATCAACTTTTATTATAAAAGCACTTAAAATAAGAAATGACCTGATTAATGTTGATGTTTAAAGTGTATGATATGTGCCTTCTATGTAAACTTAGATATTTTGCCATTTTCATGTGCATGCCATTGTAATATATTTTCATGTATGGACGATAAGCTGTATATGCTTAAGTAAAAATAAATATTCTGTTCTGTTCTGTTCTGTTCTGTTCTGTTCTGTCTTAAATTTTGATCCTTTATTGTAGCTGTACGCGTTTGATTGCATTTGGCATCATGTATTTGACGTAATACTCCGGTCAAAAATATTTTCAAAAACTAAGAAGCTAATCTATAGCGGATGTGAAAAACAAACTGTCAAACTACACATAATAAAAAACACTTAAACAAGGTGTCTTGTTCAACGGGTTACAAAATGTTGATATTTCAAAACGTTTTGGATTATGGTGCGGGTAAACACATTTCTAAACTACTAAGTGCTCTGTCTATCGCGTTTTCGCCGGTACTGTTCATCCTGGGCTTATTGATTAGACCCATGTAACACGAAAAATAAATACTTTCAGTTCATTTATTATTAGTTTTCTCTACCAGTGAACTTTGAATAGTGCCTCAGTGCTGGAGCCGCGGTATGTGTACGAATGAACTGCCACATACTAGTATAGACTGTATGCTATCACAAGCGTCCAAAGCTTCTTTTATTAGACAATAAACATTTTAAAACCGTCTGGCCTATATATATGTCGTTTTTTTAATCATTGTGCAAACTAACAACCGATTTTATCAAAATTTGATATATATTTTGATACACAACGAGTAATTGTGTGTGTGTTGGAAATGATTTCTTATTTTTATGTGGTGTTAGAAAATTATTGAAATATTTTGTTTGCCTACATTTCAAAGTTTATTTCCCCATCATTTATAATCTAATCATGATTGAAATGTAAGTTTAATGTATTGGTCGGCGAAACTCAAACAGAAACTGTACGTAAGAACTCATTTATTATCTGCTAAAACTGCCATTCCTTATTCAACGAGTTTTTCGCTGTTTCGAAGTTCGAAATTTAAACAGAAGAGTGAATTCGGGGTAGGGTGCAGGCTGAACTTTGGAAACATAAACGTGGAAGTAATGTTCAGTTTGTTTGTTTGATTTGGGTTTAACGCCGTTTTTCAGCAGTATTTCAGTCATGTAACGGCGGGCAGTTAACCTAACCAGTGTTCCTGGATTCTGTACCAGTACAAACCTGTTATCCGCAAGTAACTGCCAACTTCCCTACATGAATCAGAGGTGAAGGACAAATGATATCAGACACAATGTCGTTTATTAAATAGTCGCGGAGAACATACGCCCCCACTCCCCCCGAGTATTGAACTCGCGACCCCGAGATTTGTAGACCAACGCTGTTACCTATTGAGCTAAGCGGGTGGGATAGTAATAATTCAGGTGGTACCGTATAAACATACATATTTTTATGTCATCAACATAATATCAATTTGTTACTTGTTCGTCTTTGTCACATTTTTATTATCATGTTAATTGTGAACATCAACGTCAAAAAAACGTATGCTTGGCATAACGTTCTGGCATATGCTTTGGGCCACTTTCATCAGCAGCATAGATCTTACTTTTCGTTCCGGCGGAAAACACTTCCATCCATATGTTTACCATTTTGAAAAATGTTACGCTGATGATATTAGACATGTCGGATGTGTAACGTCTTTCCACGTACATTTCAATTATCATAATTTTTTCTTTTTCCAAATACTGTCGTCGTATGGAACATGCTCTGATTTGAAATAGTTCTGCCCGCGCTTCGATATTTTGTCACAGGGTGAGAAAAATGTGCAGTCAGTCTGGGGGCTCGAACCCGGGACCCCTCGCTTACAGGGCGAGTGCTCTACCGACTGAGCTAACCGGCTGCCTGACACATCTTTTCCCCTAACGTGACTAAGTCCGTACCGTGACATACACCCCCACAAATTGGAAATTCGTCCTCGAATTCCGGAGGTACATAATATTACAAGCGTCGTAAGACTGACCAAGCAAGCATGCCACGGTCCCATGTTGGACGCCAAATGTCACAGGGTGAGAAAATGTGCGGTCAGTCCGGGGCTCGAACCCGGGACCCCTCGCTTACAGGGCGAGTGCTCTACCGACTGAGCTAACCGGCTGCCTGACACATCTTCTCCCCTAACGTGACCAAGTCCGTACCGTGACAATTTCAAGCAGGCAGTAAACCAACAAACATGTAGTTCGTTGTACAGTCCATAAAATAAACAAACGTGTTTGTAAACATGGACGGATCCGAACAGAAGGGGGAGAAGCATTTTATAGAAATATTCCGACGGCTAAACACGAGACATATCTGTAGCCCGGACCAACCTATAAACTGGGCAAGTCTATTTTATAAGTACATCAACACAGCTGACCCATTTAAACGGGCTGTAACAAAGTGTATTATTAACCTAATTTTACAGGATGGAAAAATATGAAATAACTAACATGCAAGTAAAATGCTTTAAGACAGCAAATGAAAAGTTCATACATGTGTTATACAATTGTAGGGTAGAAAACATACCATAGTTATACAAACTTCACCGTCTATATTCAGTGAAGATGCAAATCCAATTCAGAACTAAGGACATATAAACTGTTTCGTACAATATATATCATACAAATTAAATACGTTAGATAATTATGCATTTCACTCAAGACAGTATAAACAAGGGTTCAATGTGCCAAAAATTTCGTTTTCACGCAATTTTATAGGTATACAGTATCAGATAAAACTACATTAGACAAGTTCAATTATCAACGTAATTGAATATCTACGGCGCGAAATTTCACGTAGTCGACGTCACGGCGGAAATGACGTCATTAAATGTGCAAAATAACAACTATTTACATTTCATCAAATCTTCTTTTTAGCAATAAAATACTGAAATAAACGTTCTACATCGAGCGAGTTTAAGAATTAAACAAGAAATTATATAACACATAAAAATTCTCAGTATCGGTTATATAGTTACACAGGGATGTCTTGAGTCTATAAAACTTGTTACAGCGTTAAATTCTATTATCAGCACAACAATTAAAGGGAGGTAATTCCAGGAACCCAAAAATAGAAAAATCAACATAGTATGAATCTTAATCTACAATTTTATTAATTATGAATGGCAATTTTTTGTCCATGGCTGCTAAGATAGTAAGTAACAACTGACAACAAACAACAGTGAGGTGCCAAATTCACATACAACGGGCAGCCTCCAAAGACACCATATAAAACAACGTTTATCACCTCAGTCTGGTGATCAGCTAAACACCAAATAAAAAGTTTATCACCTAAAAACAAGAACAGTCTGGTGATCAGATACTGCTGCTTGTTAAATTTTGAAATAACACTTATCACCAAGTGTTAGAGACAGTCTGGTGTACAGATACTGCCTACTTAATACCAAAATGTAATAGATGTGTCTCTGAATTTACCGCGCCCGTCTTCTGCCAATGGACCTAAAGTCCACCGCCAAAAATAAAAAGCGGAAGGGCAGCGGTAATTTACATAGGCAGCCATGGACCAACTTCAGTGGCATCTGGAAAGCAATTAGCATTGTCGTCGTGACAAAACTTATATAAAGCCCCTTGTAAGGTATTAAGAAATATGTCATTTCCCAAACTAGACAAGTGCACCTTATCTGTGCAGAATAATGCAGATGCTTCTTCCATTATTTCTGGATATTTTATAACAGCCCCACCTTGCTTTATAACCTTTGTTGAAATTGAATTATTAATGCACTTCCGGGCTTTATCCAAAGAAGCATGGCTAAGTTCATACCGCCACTGTATCCGTGGTAAAATTTGTGAGAAAATAATTAAAGTATATGGATATGTTTGAAAAAGTTGACTCATTAGAGACCTTAAAAAATACATAGTTTGTCCTAATGGAGTACAGCCAAGGTTATTGCCCCCACAATGAATGAGTATATCTGGTTCAGTTTTTTGTATAGACTTTTGAATAACTGAGAACGTATCTTCGACTCTCAGCGAGGATACACCCTTCCAATGTAAATAAATTTTGTACCTTTCCAAGTCAAGGTGATAGCCGACACTTTTTGTGGCATGTTCTGCCGCATGCTTAACTATTGAAGAACCAACAATTAACACTTGTAATGGCCCTGAAAAATTGAAACCTTATTTAAGCGCAGTGTGAATAAATACTGAATTAATGAATGCGAATATAGCCAAGATAGGCTGAACTTTCCCATCTGCCCATACTTTTTATTTTCTCTTCTGAGTGACCATGCAAATACAAGTCGGTTGCAGCTCCTATGCGAAAAGAATGAGATTTGTAAAATTTAACATTGTATTTACTAAATTCTAGCATTTTCGCATATCCGAGTTAAACTGATAAGTAGTGAGACTTGTTCCATCAAAATGGCAAAGAAATGGACTATACAAATTTGGCCGAACCGTAAGATACTGTATAAGAACAGAGTGGAAAGTTGTTCCACTTCCAGACTGGGGGATGACCAGTAAGGTACCTTGACCCAAATGGTCTGTTTTTGAATGTCGTATCCTTACAGACACTTGATTATCACTAATGATAATGTCCGACAGTTAAAGAACGTTCTTTGTTTCTTGAGAATTTGACGGAACAAGCTCACTGATGCGCAACAATGCAAAATATGCTAAAGAAAATGCTGTTTGAAAAAGAATTGCTTCATATCTTGAAGCACAAACAAACTGAAGATTTTTACACGATATAAGTAACATTGAGTAAGAAATTGGAAATCGAACATCTGTCACTCTGTTGACCTTCATATAGCCCTTTAATACTTTTCTCACTAGAAAATGCTGAGTATTATCAACTACATCATTGAGCTTTGTTTGAACTCTTATAGCTGATATGTAACTATTAACTGTTTTAAAGGAGTAACCTCTCACGGACAAGTATGCAATAAATTCTAAAATGTGAATAATTGAAGGTGGCCATTCACTGCTCTTGTTACACTCATCTGTGAAATGCTTAAAGAGTGAAAGCCCGTTATTGTATGTTCTATGTGTGTTATCCGAAATGGATTCCATAGCTAGTTTGTCAATTTCTGATTGAAAATTTCTAGAAATGAAACTGGGATTTCTTCCGGTTCCAATGATGCTCCAACCGGTAGAAGTCTGGCAAGACGATCCCACTGTAAACGAGAAATGGCATCTGTGATTTCATTACGGGTGGACGAAATATGGAGAGCTTTAAACTGAATACCATACTTAAGGGTGAAAAGAACTAACTGACGTATTAAGTTCATAACCCTGTCATTTTTTGACGATCGTGTATTTATAATATGCACTAATGAATTGTTATCAGTTCTAAACAGAATTTTCTTTTTGTTCAAGAGATGACCCCAAACAGACAGAGCAAGCATGATTGGTATGAGCTCTAAGTAAGTTATGTCTTTTAAGACCTCACACGGCAGATCGGACGGCCATTGCAAAAAGCACCACCTTCCTTGAAAGTAAGCTCCACACCCATAGTCACTATTGCCGCAAGCATCTGTGAATAGTTCGAGATCAACAGAACTGGTCCAGTGAAGGTCACTAAAGTAACAGATACCATTGAAATCCTTTAAAAATAGTTCCCATACTTCCATATCATATCGCATTCCAGCAGATACCCTAATGAAATGATGAGGTTTACTTGCCTGAGACATAGCGTTGTAAAAACGCCTGTTAAAAGCTCTACCTGCAGGAATGGCCTTACAAATAAAATTTAGAGACCCTACCAATGACTGTAATTGCTTAAGAGTAATTTTCTTTTTATGTTGGAGTGTTACAAGTAGTTGTAATAATGTGACAATCTTTTCCTGTGGAATTCTAAGAGGACCATTTTCTGAATCTATTTCTAAGCCCAGATATATTATTGTAGTCACTGGGCCTTCAGTTTTGTCCTCATTTAAAGGCACTCTAATATCATTGCAAATGAAATCAAAGGAGTTAACCAAGCACGACAGATCCGAATATGTCTTTGCGGCAAATAAAAAATCATCCAAGTAATGGTCAATATTACTTGATTTTCAATAATTAGATAAAATCCAATGTAGGCCAGTCGAGAATTTCTCGAAAGTTGCACAGCTTAGAGAACATCTTTGCGGCATGGTTTTTTGAATGAAGATTTCAGACGTTGAATTATTGTAAATGCCCAAAAGAGGAAAGTCCGATGGGTGCACGAGAAGTAAATCAAACGCTGACTTTATGTCCTTTTTCATGAGTAGTGCCCCTTTACCTAATCTCTGCACCATTTTGACAACATTGTCGAATTTCAAATACTGGACTGAAGTTAATTCTGGATCAATAAATTCATTTATACTAAGTGTTGGAGGGTATGACAGGTGTGTGATAAGTCGCCAACCTCCTGACTTTTTTGGTAAATTTGATTCTCAAATTGGAAAAAGGTGGGTCAGAGAATGGACCAAAAATATGTTCAAAACTCAATTCCCGATAAAGTTTATCATGAAATATTTCTTGGTACATGAAGGCAGACTGTAGATTTTTAACATAAAGAGGAATTCGAGGGCCCCTATATTCTAATTTAAAACCATTCTGAAAACCTTCTAAAAGGTATGTCACTATATCTAAATCAGGGTAATCCTCTAACCAAAACTTTAACCTATCAGTTTTTATAGGCGTTGAAGCGAGGTCCCATAGGCCTTGGCGCACTCTGCTGTGCTGAGCGGTATGGTCGATTCGGCCTGAAAGAACCTACATTGTGAAAAGCAGTGTTATAGTTATCAGAAAGCCTGCACCTACAAACTGGGTGATTTTGTGCACATTTTAAACATTTGTGCTTGTAAGTACAAAGGGGCCTTTGACACAGACCCTTAAAATTAAAATCATAACAAGGGCGTGCTTCGACAGGCGCTATACTATTTGTGGTAGTGCTAAGAAACCACAATTCTGTGTCGACTACATCCCAACTACTTGTAGGATCCACGTTTTTTCTCATACGGAACTGATTGTCGTAATACACCCAGTTTGCATTACGAGCTGCACGCCTTCTGATAATAGACATATATTTCAATAAACATTGGATAGATTCAGGGTGTTTCATTACGTAAATCGAAATAAAGATCAGGAAAGCACCTGACCATTTTTTAATATTCGTGATATTTTTTTGTTTACAATTCTGGCTTACAATTTTGCCATCTTGAACAACTAAAAAGGACGAGTTTACACTATCTTTGTTCTCTGACAACTGAGAGCTTACTTCGATAAACTCATTATTCCAAATTTTTGCTTTTATCATTGGGGGAACATGAATATGGATAGTGTTAATCGTTAGAGGAACCAGAAGTTGTGGGTTTATGTGCTCGATGGCTGGTTCGAATGGCTGAGCAGTTGAATTATTTATTGCTGGATTGAATATTTGATCAGTACTGTTATCATAAATAGACTGAAAACTTGTACCTTGAACCGGCTGCCTGCGTGGTAAAGGCCCTGGAATTTCTCGTTGAGGTACCTCTTCAGCTGGCTTCACTTGGTGAACAGGTGGAGCCGCAGTTACTAGTTGTGGAGCTGCTTGAGGTGGTGATGGTTCATTAGGTTTAGGTGCCGGCATGAAGAGAGATAAGCCGTAAGGTGGAGCCGCACAGGCAGATACTGCTTGAGGTGGTAATGCCTCGTGAGGTTGAGGCGGAGCTGTAGAAGCTACTGATACTGTTCGAGGTGGTAATGCCTCGTGAGGCCGAGGCGCCAGGGCTATCGGAGGTGAGCCTGAAGGTGGGCCTGCTGAGGAAGATCCAGATGATTTTGTGGCACGTCTGGTATTAACCGCACTTTTCATTGCGTTTAAGGCCACAGGATTGGTTGTGCCAATCGTCACCGACTTCTTTTTGGCTTTAGGTATCTATTAAAATTAAGGCAAAAATAGCAAAATAATAAAAATTATTATATTAATTATGTTAATTAAAAGTTAATTAATTTAATTGTTTAACAAACTATGTTAATTTAATAACCGAGTGTGTTTGTAGGTTTGAATCCCTCGAAACTGTTTTATGTACAGAACCAGGTATCCAATGGTGACTGTACTAAGTGTCAGATGCAACCATCAGAGAAAATGTCCAGACAGTGAATACTTCATTCAAAAATATCGGGTTTACATTGACAAAATTGCATCATCGACTTTGCATGTGGTCTCAAATATTTTAAGATTTATGTACGCATAATCAATTGTATAAATGTATTTACTTGACGGCATCGATAAAATTTAATTAGACATGTAACATATGGTGAATTAAAAGAAAAAATATAGAAAAATGCTTCTCTGCAGTTGAAAACGACTTTATCTCGGCTGTTTTTCCAAAAAGAGGCAAAGCTTTGGTATAAACGCCGCATGAACGTACTCAATCCGATTAAAGACTAAAGGCGTGTAACACGTACCCGGTCCACACAAAAAATGCTGCTGTGTGCAGATAAAGGGGTTTGTCCCTTTATATGGTACAAACCGTATTATTAGATACAGTTTATCTTAAAATACATTTATTTTACTTGTATCGCTTTAAAGTGAAAGTGTATATTTTGCTTCATAGAATAAATCGTTATTCATCGGGTTTGAGTAACGTCAATACAATACAGGTGGTGTAGATAAGAAGTTCCTCAAGACTTTATTTAATGCAGCCACGTAATAGACTAACTAACCTGTGTGAAAATATAAGACAACTTCTGCACATGAAAAATAATACATTCACGGCACGGTTTCCGAACCAGCAGATGTATAGGAAATTTAAGTGATAGGCCTAAACACTCTGGTTCCCACGCAGATACAAAATGTATATTGTGTACTTTATTTAAAGTTGATGGATTCGTTTTTAAGGCACCTAGACCCTATATTTGTAATATCAAAATGTAATGATTTGTTATACACGAGCAAAGTAATTGTAACTTCATTTTTATTTTTTCTAAAAGCCGTTCACGTAACCCTCTTTTCTTAGTCCTTTGTATTACCAGCAAAACTATACAATAACAGGCGATGCTAAAGTTTGTATTATCTGAGGATGGAAATTGTATTGCAGCTACCAAAGCTAGTACAATTATTCACTTTGTCTTCAATGTTGTTATTTTTTCTGGTCCTTTGGGATCATGGAGTCCATTCAACATATGTATAATAGAGTTCCGCTTAAGCGAGCGATAGGGGGCGTGAGAGGTGTTGCACATTTCATTACCTCTCATGAACAGACTCAGTCAAGCAGAGTCTGCTGTTATTTTTCTTGGTTGCATTCTTTACTTACAAAGGATTTTTTACAGAGTTTATTAACTATCACAACAGCGATCTTTAAGTGCCATGTGGCGGCTGTAAAATGTCTCCCCGTACTTGGATTCAGTGATGTTTTATTTTCTGGTCCTTTGGGATCATGGAATCCATTCAACATAATTTTTATTATGTGTAATAGAGTACCGCTTAAGCCAGTGGCTAGAGGACGTGAGAGGTGTTGCACATTTCATTACCTCTCATGAACAGACTCAATCAAACCGAGTCTGCTATTATTCTTCTTGGTTGCATTCTTTGCTTTCAAAGGATCTATTGTGCTTGTGACTTACAGACATTTTCCAGTCTCCTGGTTTCTGTGACAGTGACCTTTAACCCGTTGGCCTAAAAAAACAGTAGAGTCCTCCTCACATTTTGCTTAGTTCTGACTTATAGTTCGGAAACGAAAATGAAAGCATAAGAAATATGAAATTGTAATACCTAAGGTCTGTTATCAGGAGTCTTAAATAATTTTAATCTTTGGGAATTCAATTCAAATAAAAACAGTGTCACAGAAGAATATTTATATAATACTGTGTATAATGTTAATGGTAAGTTATTTCAAAGTGCTTTTTTTTTAACTCTGAGTACTAGTGATTCTTTTTGAAATATCCATGCCTGAACTTTTCTGTAATGGGCAACACGCCCTTGTTCAATATAATAAATCCAATGTTTTTCTCTGGGTCTATTTTGATTTATTACAATCGATTGAAAGTGTTAAGAAAGTCAGTTGTGTCATTTATCATGTATTTTTATACTTACAGCATGTTAAACAACAATAAACTGTAAACTGTTAAATATAATATAAATTGTATTGTTTTCTCTATGTTTGGTTGTATATTTCCAAAAGTTGCCCATAAAATCTAATTAATCGACCTTAGAGTACACAAGCAGACTGCGAAACCCTTATCATATTACTCTTATTTACCAAAAATAAACAAATGCCAGACCAAAGGTTACCAAGAGTAAACAATGAAAATCTACATATGTTTAGCCTACATTGCTACCTTGTAAAATGTTCTTGAGTGGTTATTTAAAAAGAAATCCAGTTTTTTACTCTTAATGCTTTGTTTACGGCTGAAATTTACCTAGTTGATGGATTTTCATTTAGAGACACTGGACGTTATTCGTTACCGAAGATCGGTAGTTTTCGTAGAAAGACTTTTGCCTTTAAGGGAGTAAGACTGTCGAATGATCATTCCCAGTCTTAAGAAAATATAGAATGCCCTAGTAAATTCAAGGGTGCAATAAAACCCATCTTATGACCAGACAGAATCCTTTTTATTTCGTCTTTTTTCTATTTTTAGAATCAGTCAAAGATTTGTGGTAGTGCCAATGTAGCTTAATTGCTTAGTTAACGCCTGTGATATCAAAAGGGTAATTATTCTGTCATTCTTAATTGAAATTGTGTTATTTTATGTGTATAAAGCTAATCTGTGATGCATTATATGCTTAATTAAGTAACTATTATGATATGTTTGTTATTCGATGAATTCATAAAAAATATTGATCTCTCACTATACATGACCTTTTGTATCAGGCATCCAATATCAGGGACCACGAAATATACTCCTCTTGTTGTATTATCCCTGGTATTGGTGTGCACTACATGTCTCAATTTTTGTCATTGTATTTGTTATTTGTTTTAGCACATGCATATTATTGATAATGCTTTGTTTCATGTACCGTTCATCTTACCGAAATATATCTATCTGTTAAACAATTCTCATATAGACCAAGAAACAACAAAACATAGAAAATAAAAAGAATTTTAGGATAAGTACGTTTTATTGTTAATAAAATGCATATTTATAATTCCAGTGCAATTTAATAAAACCATGACATATTTTCCAATGTAGAATGATCAAGGATTCTTATTTGTGTTAAATGTTTTGAGGTTTTTCTACTGCGACCCTGTGTAAAACCTTATAAATCTAGAACGTTATCCATGGCATTCTGATTTTCAATAACACGTTTATTCCGGCCTAGAAAACCAGCTATTGAAATATATAAACCTTAAGAGGCTATATTCCTAAATGAATGTCGTTTCCTTTTTCTGTTACTGCTCGGTGATATACCAGTATATGTACGTCACAGATCCTTCTGCCTTTGGCCTCAGACTAACTCTTTTGTAGTAATAGTTGTTTTACTTTTAATATTTAGTTTAGTATACTCACACACCTTGTAATATTTAAGTGTGTATGAGTATTAAATGTCAAAACAAAGTATATAATTTTAACACTAGACGCTTGACATTTTTCTAACTGTTGGCCATTCAGGAAATCAATCAATGGTAAACGTTTGAGATAAACTGTGCAAACTTAATGAACATGGACAATAACAGCCATGCAAATTTAATACTTTTGTAACAATAATTTCATTCGTTTTAACACAATATTTCACTTTCATAGATAAAGCTAATGTATTTAGCGATAGAACGATATTCGTGTATAAATATCAAGAGTTTGAGTTGATTACCTTGTAAGCAAACGAATAATTATATGTACTGTAATCTACCTTAGGTTACGTTATTTCATAGTGTGTTCAAAGCTGTCTTTACACGAGCATATTGAAAATTGTACAAACAATGTATCTCAGTGTAAAGTTAAAGTTTGGAAATCCAGAGAATTTTTATAATATACTTTCAGAAATTGTTTTAATCTTTCCAGAGTTTATATTAATGTAAATCGTCTTTGGCATTAAAACATGTACTTTCATAATGAACATTTGAATATATACAATTTAGTCAGTGCATTATGCATTCTTTCAAGGTCTATGTTGCCTTGCCGACAGATATATTTAGTTCCTGTTTGCCTTTCTTTTTCTTCTTTCTTCCAGTTTGGGGATGCGTTAAGCTGTACTGCTTTGATTTATCATTTGTGTTTTTAACTATGAGAGTTGATTCATTATTTTTAAATCCTGGATCAGAAGTTTCCATGGTATTTTGACATTTACTACTGCCAACCGTTGTAGAAGTGTTTGGATGCAATACTCTTGTATTTCGGTCATCCTCCATTGATCTAGTAGCAATCGAAGATTTTCTCTTAGAAGCCTTTGCGTTTGTTGGAATGTTATTCGAATTTGATTCATTACAATGATTCGATTTTGTATCAAAATTTGCACCCATCTTCTCCTGTGTATCTCTCTCTGTCACAGTTGTAATATTTGTTTCCGTATCGCGTTTATTTTCTTCATCATGTAAACTAGTAAGATCTGTTCTGTTTGCATTTTTAGTATCAGAGAGTATTTCTACAGAAATTAGCTTTGAATTGTTCGATTCTTTTTGATCGCTGCATGTTCCCGGCTCGGTATACCTGTCATTATGATAGCTATCAGAAACCAATAATGCTGCACCTTCAAGTTTTGTTTCAGAGCTTTTAGTTTCTTTAACTGATTCTTGGAGTCCTGTCTCTGTTTTAGTTGCTCTTGTTATTTCTTGTTGTTCCGAAGTTAGTGCTCGCTCATCACATAAATTCTGTTAGTTCGCGGATTTCAAGGAAATCCCTTTTACAAAAATTTTCCGCCTTCTTTGAATAAAATGGGGGCCATACAATTTCAATTACGCCCGGACTGAGGTAGGTTTTAAAGTGATATTTTCGTACTTTTCTCCATTTCTGTTGCAGATGTTTAGTCCAAATAGCGGGGGGTCTTAAAAACCATAGCCAAACAATTCAATACCCTTATTTAAAACTTTCAATTCACACGTGGGCTTCTTCTTACGGGAAAGAGCTTATGATATTTTCTTTTAAATCCTGAAGAAAGCAAATTTTTTAAAAAATAGATGTACTTGTTCTTTACAAAAAGTTATTTCCAATACATTCCACTTTCTTTTTATACAAAAACCTATTTTAGAGACTGCTTACTATAAATGGGCTTTACAGTATTAATGTTTTTTTTTTCTGTATCTAAATGTTTTTTTGATAGATTTCATTAAAAAAACTTAAAAGGAAACTTAACGATATAACTTTAGAAATACAGTTTGGGTGCTTTAAGTGTCCATCAGGGTTTTTTTTCCTCGTTTTTAAAGGGTTTTCACCCCCTCTGATGGGGGTTCTTTCCCAAAAAGAAAATTATGGGCCAAAATAGATATTTGAGTTTTTAAATTTTAAAATTCTATTCAAAACAAAACCCCAAGTTTGTTTATTATTTTAAAATGTTCGCGACTGTAGCATCGTAAGACATTATTTCGAATTTGTTTACTCCCTTACCCCGGGTGTTTTAAGAGCAAAAAAACCCCTAATTGAAATAGTTTAAAGCACGTCCCGTGCCCTCACATGTTGTTCGTTTAAAAATTTAAATTTGGGGGGCCCTTTAAAAACGAACACATCATTTTTCTAATGGAAATTTAAATGCTGCTTGTCTATATTAATCAAGTTTCAGAATGAAATGCTCCTAATTTTTTTTTATGAAAAATACTACTTTTTAAATTTTTCATCAAACAGTGTAAAACACCCTTTTATCAAAAAAATCTCGTTTGAAAAATTTTTTAAAATTGTTTATCGCGCTGGGTTTGTTGTGGCTGAAAAATTACATATTAATTCCTCAGCCCACTTTTCAGATTTTATACATTCTTATTAATAAATGAAACAAAAATATTACAAGGCAACCAAAATAAAGAAATTTTCATTTAAATTTTAAAATTTAACGGGACTCTTTTGGGAAGGATTTTGGGCTTATATGTGGTAATATTACCTGGGTAGTTTTATTTTCATAATATTACTGCACTGCTACTAACACTTTTATTGGGCATTCTGAAATGAAAAATGTTTTCCCAAAGGGCCCCTTTACCTTTAAAATAGATTTAAAAAAATTCAACACACCAGCAAAAAACCTACATACAGTACATTTAGAGCAAATCTATCGGGGGTTTCTCAAAAAACCCACTGGCGTGCAATGACTTATCCGATCCGGGTCTTGAGGGCGAAAAAAGTATTTCCCACTTTTTCTAACATTTGATATAGTATGTCGTGTTAGAATCGAAATAAAAGTTCCCAAGGTTTTTTCATAAAATAACCCAAGTTTTCCGTCCTTATGCAAAACAATATAACACTCGGCCTACCCCTTCGGATATCTTCTTACGCATAAAACTCAAAACCGGTTATTCTACAAAAAACCCACTTTTGGGAACTTTTTTTTTCTTAAAAAAACTAGGCAAGAAAATTAGGCTGATTTTCCCTATTCAAACTATGGGACCCCAGGGAAATAATAATTATTTTACTTTGAGGGCCCAGGTATTAGATCATACCTTTTTCTATTAGAAAAATCATAAATTATGACGAAATTTTTTATGTCCCAATTAGAAGAAAAATCGTTTTAACATGTTTTTTTTAATTCTAATCAAAACATTTTTTAAATCTATAGGGGGCTTTTTGTATACATTATTTTAATGCTTTGTTTTATTTAATGTTTTATATCTTACCCTATTAAAAAATTTGAAAGTAAAACCTCAAAACGCAACCCAAATAAAAGATTGATTTTTCACAATAGTTTTTAAGCGCCGTTATCAAACAGTATTTCAGTTCGGGAACGGCAGAAAATAAACCAACTAGTAATGTTTTTTCTGTACCATACAAAACTTTCTCCGACAAAATTTTCATTTTTATCCACACGCATCAAACTATAGAAAAAAACCCCTTAGCCCTGGGTCAAATTCTTTACCCCACAATCAAAGTTTTCTGTGTGCTCTTCTATTGAGAAAAGAGACTACTTTAAAAAAAATGAATTTTTTCAGAAATATCTTTTAAAGTTTAAATAAATATAAAAAAATTTTAAACCCAAGGAACGTCTTTTTCCTCCCACATTTTTCCCCCAGTCCCCGTTCGCCTTCTTTTTGCACGCGTTTAAAATGCCTAAAAAAAGGGGGATTAAGATACCTTTTTAAAAACTTCAAAAATAATAATATTTGTGAATTGTACTGAATTATACTGCTCCCCGTCCTTTTATAAATTATGTGAATGTAATATAAAAAAGGAATTTGAATTTGCGCTAAAAACTTTTTATATTTTTTTTATAAAACGTTTACCCACTGTAGCAGGAATTATCAAGAAATAACAAATAACGAAATTGAAATTCTCATGAAACTGAAGAAACAAGAGATACTGAGTATAAAATGTTAAAATGAAACGATCGTTTAATACATAATTTTTGTTATTGGTTGGGGTTTACCCCGTTTAAAAAGTTACAAGTGTTTTCTGAAAATAATAAGCATTTTTATTTTTTCCTAACACACCAAAATGTCTGTGTTACAAAAAAACACCCCTTTTTCTGAACAAGGCGGTTTAATTAAAATGATAAAGCGTTCGTTTCGCCCTGTATTATTCAAAAATAAATTTTAATTATATGAGTCATCAGACGTCTAAGCTTTGGTTTAATTGTTTTTCGTATCATTTTTTTTTATTATTTATATAAAAAAACCTAAATGTACGTTAAATCATGATATATTTTAATTTATATTTTCGTATTAGTAATATATCTTACTCACAAAAAAAGCGCTTAAAAAAGCGTTTGGGGCATTTTTCTGATACTGTTCCCCACCGTTAACACTTAAAAAGATCTGTCCTTCATTGTCAAAAAATTTCTAAAATACGTCACTAGTTTTGTGGGTTTTTTTTCATCCTAGGTCTGCAATATTTGCGTTGCCACCGTCATTCTAGCCCCAGCCATAGCACTTAGTTTTAAATTCAAAAAATTAAACCCAAATAACATGTTTAAAAATACCTAAAAAAATTTTTTCTTTTTGTCCTATCTACACTTTTTCCATAAGTAAAAAATTGCCCCCAAGCAGAGAAAAAAAAGATAATGAAAATTTTAAAATATTTAAATTGGAGGTATAAATTAACCAAAAGATAGTACCCCTTCATTAAAATTCAAATGTAAAAGGGATAAAAAGTAGATTTTTTCTTGAAAATATCTTCTGTGTATTTTTTTTATCTTATCAAACTTGAAAAACGTTTATTGTGATGTTAAATTTAAAATAAAAAACTCTTAAATTAATTACGAGTGAAACGGTGCAAAAATATTGAAAATTTTGATAAAAAATTTTTTTATTATAAGTCGTTATCAAAAAAAAAATTATAACATGTACCGGCAAATTTAAATTTAAGTTTTTAAACAAAAAAAATCAAAAGAAATATTTCCAATTTTTGATACATGACATTACGTTATTGTTTTTTTTTTAAAAAAATCTCTTAAAAATTTAGAAAGGTTCCCTTTTAAAATCTCTTATAAACATCTAAAAATTTTTTGAAGCCCTGGGGGGACAATTGATTTCCGTCTTCCATTCGATTTCTAACTTTTGCACTTCTCTTTCCAACTTTTTACTTCCTCTTTACTCTAACTTTCCCCCTTCTGACTTTTAACTTCCGCACTTTGACTTCCAACTCCTGACTTTCGACTTTCGACTTCAGATTCCCAAATTCCACCTTTTTACTTTCCCACTTTTTTACTTCCTTTTTTCTAACTTTACTTCCCACTCCACTTCCGCACTTTGATTCCCCTTTCCCGACTTTTATTCCGATTCCACAATTCTTACTTCCGACTTCCAAAGGGAAAGTTGGAAATCAGAAGTGGGAAATCGGAAGCAAAGTTAGAAGTCAGAAGTGTGGAAGTTAAAATCAAAGGCGGAAGTTAGAAGAGGGAATAAGAATCAAAAGTTGGGAATAAAAGGGGGAATTGGAAAAGGAAACGAAAATCAGGAAGCAAATTTCGGGGAAATTAGAAGGGAAATAAGAAGTCAAAAAGTCGGAAATAAAAAGTGTTGAAGTTGGAAAACAGAAATCAAAAATCAGAAGTTTGGGAAATTTTAATGCGGAATTAGAAGACAGAAGTGCGGAAGTTAAGGTGAAGTAGAATCAAGAAGTCGGAAATAAAAGGTGGAGTTGGAATCAAAATCGAAACAGGGAAATTGGAAATCAAAAGTGTGGAAGTTAAATAGAAAATAGGAAGTTAAAAAGTTGGAAGTGGAAGTGCAAAGTTTAATCAGAATGGGGAACACGGAAATCAAAATTTTCCCCCCAGGCTTCCTAGAAATTAGGATTAGTTCTGTGTGTGCTTATATTCAACAAACAAATGAAAAAAAACTGTCGCCCTTGTCAGTAGTTCTTATTGGGACCCTTCGTTTCTGAATATCGAATTTTTTCTTAAAACTTTTTTTTGCAATTTTTTAACATACCTGATGTCTGAAAATAAAAACCAAATAGTGCAAAATTTAAAAACCGGGTTTTACAATTAAGTTTTGGGTTGTTCATTTCCCCTAAATACTTTAAATAAAATATGCGGAAATTTTGGATTTAAGCGAAGACTTTGTATGTTTTGAAATTAGTGGTTATAAAGTTATTTTTTAAATTAAAAAAAAAATGCCGAGTGTGTGTGGACTTCTTGGGGAAAATTTGTTTCATTGAAATTGATTCTGTTTAATGATTGAAACATCAAGAAAAGAAAATTATTGATATTTTTCTTATTTTTTTGTCTTCCCCAGTTCTGAGAAGCCCATCTTTCATTTTTGCCATTTCTTCTTTCCTTTCTTTTTTGAGACGTTTTATTTTAGCACTTAACTCATCAACCATGTCATCACTTGCTTTTCTGCCTGTTTTTAAAAACTTTCAACGGAAAAATAGAAAAGAATAGGCATATCTGGTTATATCGTAAAATAAAATTTTTTATAATCAGTCATAGGGAAAACATTTTTTTTATTTTAAATTTTGTTTTAAACACCAAGTTTATCAAATACAAAATCAAAGAAAAAAATTAAACCTGTTGTCTTTCCTCCATACCAATGTGAAATTTTAATATGCTTTTTTCGTTTTAAAAAAATCTTACTTACAAAACGCACTTAACGTGCGGTAAACAGGTTTTTGTTGCACCCGAAAGAGCGCAACTATAGATTAAGGGCAATTGCATCGAAATAATTTTAAGCAAAACCCTGTTTTAACACTATTTAACACTCGGGCGGTAATCGCCGAAAATAATTTCACTCGGGTGGCCCTCGTGAAAAACATTACGCCCACGTATAAAACCCCCCCTCGTGCTAAAATATTTTTAAAAACTTCTTTTTTCTTAAATTATTTCTTAATTAAATTTACTCTGAGTCATTCGGGGCTTTTAACATTTTTTTTTCCTCCATAAAAATCGTACAATATAAACACGATATCAAAAAATAATTAATAATATATTTTATACAATTTTGTAAAATATACAAAAATTTCTTTAAAAAAAATTTTAAGAATTAATAAGCCCTTACTGCTTTCATGGCAAGGGTAAACAGGTTTTTTTCACAATACAGCATGGTATAAAATTATCTAAAAATAAAATAAATAAATAAACTTTTAAGTTGCCATTCACTTTTTTAAAAAGTAAAAATAAATCGCCTATTAATCCCAACCCGAAAAAAGTTAAAACGAAAAAGGGGAAAAACCCGAGCCCAAGTTTAATTCATTTTAACTGGTGTTTCAAAAAGCATAAAATAATTAAATATTTATGTTCTGAGGGTTTTTTTCTGTGATTCCCCCGGGGTTTTCTTGTACCTGGGGAACTTTTGACCCGAAGCAGGTCTTCTTTATCCCCACACTGCATATTGTATTGATAATTTCTTACATGTTGTTTCTTCATTTGGTTCTCCCCGTTTCCTTTCTTGCCTCCGAAGCAAAGGCTTTTAGAATGTATATTTTAGCTGAGACGTTTAATTTTCAGGTTGTCTGAAATGAGTTTCAAGGTTTTCATTTTTTTAAATTTGTATTTGCAAAAAAACTGCTCTACCTACTTCTTTCGAAAGAAAGCCAAAAGTACCCGCCCCCCTTAAATTTAGTGGGGGAGCGTTGGTCTACGGGTCGCGGGGCGTGAGTTCGTCCCCCGGGGGGGGGGTTATGTTCTCCCTGACGATTTGGGTAAAAAACCCTTGTGCTGCAATCATTCGCCTCCACCTTGATTCATGTGGGGGAAATTTTCAGTTACTTGCGGGAACAGGTTTTTACTGGGACAGAACCAGGGAAAACTGGGTTAGGTTAACGCCGCCGTTACAGATGAAATACGTTGAAAAAAACTTAACCCCCAAAAAAAACAAAAAAATACCCTAGTTTGTTAAATTACGCATCGGGGTGAAAAGAAACAAAAGTTCGAATTATATATACATTTGTTTTTTACCCTTTAAATTTTCCAATACCCTACGCCCACATTGTTTTCGTGAACCATTTTTAAACATTAAAAATTTTGGTTTTTAACCTAAACCAAAGGTTCCTAATTAGTGTGTCTTTTATAAAAAAACGTGAGTCAACTAAAAAAAAAACATAATAAAAAGTAGAAAAGGCATTTTTTAAGTAAAAAATTTTGGGTTTTTAAAAAGTTAAACAGTATGACCCTTTAATTGGGAAAGATAACAAAATTTGGAGACCCAAAAAAAAAATGGAAATTTATCAAAAATGACTAAAGTTTACCTGACATAGTATATTCTATTCAATGGCCTTTATGCATTACCGTTTTAAGTCTGAAACTTAAAATTTGAAATTCTAAAATTATTGCTTGCCATTAATTTGTAAGTCCGGTATGTACTTCCTTGAAACCTCGCAAGCTAGTATAGCTAAACAAAAGCTATGAAAATTTTCAAATAAAAATAAAGCCATTAGTCGGTAATTTTGGATTTAAAGACTTATTTTTAATTTATTGATTTTCTTTTGATAAGCAATTCAACCCAATCAAATTAAAATTTCCATGTCATTAAATATTAAATTATGATAATATAATTCAATTTAGAAGAATTTGAGATAAGAACTGAAACCGAAAGTACAAAAAAAAGTCACCCATTAAGGTTTAACAATATATTTTAATAAAAAAATAAAAAAGGGTTTTTTTTTAAACTAAAATTTCTTTTGTAAAAACTTTTTACCCCTGATATAATATTGTGTACCAATTTCGGGGGAAAAAAAAAAAAATGTTTTTATTACAGTTAAACGTGACAAGGAAGTTTAACCCTGTCACCGTAATCCCTTTTAAATTTTTTTGGAAGTGTGAAAGATTTGTACGACTAACCCCCATATATACTTTATAAAATTAATACTTTTTGTTATACCGAGGGGCAAGCAGTTTCGGTATCCCCAAATTGTTTTTCAATTTTTTTTAGACATTCTTTTAACATTTAAAGGTTAATGTTACTAATTTTGTTTTGGTGTTCTTTCAAAAGATTTGTTTTCCCTTTTTTTCACAAAATCAACACTGAAATAAAATTTAAATTTTCTGCATATTTAAAACATACCCAAAGGTAATTTAAAGTGGGTTTAAAAGAATGAAACTCAACATAGAAAATCATTTAAAATACCGAACGGGAATGTCCCCGGGTTTTTTTTTTAAAACCCGGGAATCTACCGGGGATTCCCCCGATCTTTTAAAGGGGGCAATCACATTTAAAACAACTTTAGACATTTTTCATTTTGTATATTCGGTAAAGAATTTTTTAAGGGAAAAAAAAGACCATTACTAAATTAGATTCCTATTTAAAGTATATTTATTTTTTTAAAAAAATTTTGTAATTACTTTCCCCCTTTTAAAAGAAAGTATATAAAAGCTTGGATTTCTTTTTTTTTTCGTACAAAGTTAGTTTTACATTTGCTTTTATAGACTTTTAAAATTTGAACATCTGAAACCAAAAAGCAATTTTAAACTGTGTGTACTTTTGAAAAACATTTTAATTTTCCCAATCTAATTTTTGGGTTTCCAACAAGATGGCAAAGTGAGGTAAAATAATTTTTTTTAAACTTCGTTTTAAAAGAATTCCATCTAAAAAACATAATTTTTAATGCAAAAATTTTACAAATTATTACAATAGTCTAATATTTAAACCTTTTTTTAGGCAAATTTTTTATCAAATTTTACTTAATAAAACAATTTTTTCTTGGTTGGGCAACCGGATAAAGGGAAAAAGAAAATTTTAAAAAAACCTCCGGGAAAACTAAATTTTTATTAAGTGTTAAAGTAACAAAAAAGTGTAAGATCGATGCTAAAGTTTTCGAACAAATACTTACATGTCCAAATCTGATTATCCCCCTTTAAAAAAAGCAGGCCCCTTTAACTTTTATAGCTGATAACAACCATATCGGGGAAAAATTTAAAAAAAAAAAGGGGTTATTTTGTAAACTTTAAACATCTTGCTATTAATAAACCCGTGCAAAAAACATTACCCACCATTTTTTTTTCAAGCGAAAAAACCCGGGAAATAGGTATGTCCCCATTTTGACTAAGATGCAATTTTTTTTCCCGGAAAAATTTACGGAGCTATTCTCTTTAAACCCCGCTTATTTTTTGTCAAAAAAGTACAAGAAAAAAAACACATGAACATGATGTACAAAAACTTCCCTATCACACAATATACTTGAAATTTTTAAAATTTTTAATAAACATTTGTAAAACATGGGGTTTTTTCAAACCCCACCACACTTTTACCCTGATCTATTTGAAATCAAAAATTTATGTTTTATTTGTTTTCCTTTAATAACGTTTAAAAATTTAACCAGTGAAAAACCCCATTAAATTTAAAAATTGCCCCTTGAACTATTCAAAAAGTTAGGGGGGACTATTTTTTGGGCTACTATAGTTTTACACTGAATTTTCAATTTTAAATTGTAACAATAAATTTTACAGCTTTTCATTATGTTTCTTATTTTTTTTAAATTTTTAAAACTTTTCAAAAAATAGTCTAACAAATTCTCCCCCCCCCTGGGTGGGCGCGGCGCCCACCCCTTGTTTAAAGTTTTGCATGAAAGGGTACAAAAGGCTAACTTTTAAAAGGGGCATTATTTTAAAAAATCATTTTTTTTTTTTCTAGGTAAAACCCCCAAAACTCCCCCTTGGTCAAGCCCCTAGCTCTGACATGTATTTTTGAGAAAAGAAACCCCCCCCTTTTTTGGACTTATACCCCTTGCCAGTGTATTTAAATCCGGGTTTAAAATTTTACATCCCGAGTTACTATCCCCAAAAAACTAATGAAAGATATTGAATTAAAAACCTCACATGTGTCTTGGGGGTTATAAAATATTTGAACCCATAAGTCCCAAAAATTGCCCTAAAATTTTGTCCAAATTTCCCCCTTTTGGGCTTAAAAAAACCGGTTAAAGTTTTGTTGCAAGTACATCAACTATTATTTAAAAGGCAAAAGTTTTGAAAGTTTTTTTTTTTTTTTTAAGGTTTTAATTTTCCCAAACCCTCAATGAGTCAAGTCCCAAAACCTTTAAACATGAAATTTGGCCAATTTAAATCCCCCCTTTTTTGGGACTAAGAATTTTCCTGGTTAATTTTTGGGCGTCAAGTACTTAAAAAAGCTTTTACTTAAAGGCATATTGTTTTGGAAACCTTTTTTTTCTTTTTCTAGTTTAAATTTAAAAAACCAACTTCACTGGGTCAGGCCCCCTTGATTTTAAAAAGAAAATAGGGAAAAATTATGCCCCCTTTTTTGACTTGGAAAACCCCGGGGGTTTTAAATTTTTTTAACTTTCAATTTTATATCTCCCAAAATTTAATGCGAAATTAAATTTTAAACTAAAACATGATTTTTTCCGGGGTTTTAAAAACATTTGAAGCATTACACCCCAAAATCTGACGTGCTTTTTGGGCCCAAAATTATGCCCCTTTGGGAACTTAAAAAATCCTGGTTAAATTTTGCGTGCAGGTAACATACAGAAATTTCCCTTAAAAGCATATTTTTTTTGAAATTTTACAACTTTTTTCTTTTTTATAGCCCAATTCCCAACCTCACTTTTAAAAGGTTCCCAAAAGTCTGCCTTTTAATTTTGGGCAAAATCTCCCCCCCTTTTGGACTTGAAAATTCGGGTTTTAAATTTTTGCGTGAAAGTTACTATCTGCGAACAAATGAAGATTTTAAAATTTGAAACTTAAACTTTTTATTGTATCAAGTTCCAAAACCCTTCGGACATGCTTTTGGGTAAAATTTATGTCCCCTTTTGAATTTAAAACCCCTTGGGTTAAAAGTTCTGAAACCCAATTTTAACTATCCCCAAAACTAAAGCAGATATTTGGATTGAAACTCTATAATATTTTAACTTTTGGGAATTTTTTCTGTTTTGGGGACAAAAAATTCAAACACCCCGACCCTTGGCTGCCCTTACGGACAGCTTTTGGGTTATAAAAAAACTGATTTTTTTTTTTTTGGGCCCTTTTTGGTCATGATGTTTTATCCTACGTGAAAAAATGTGCTACAGTAAAGTCCTTTCTTTGATTTTTTTGTACCACTTTTTATTACCCAAAACCGCCAAAGGCGGGGGGATATAGGTTTGGCTTTGGCCCGCCCTTTTGGGTCCGCCCCGTCCGGACCCAAAATTCTAAAGGGGTTTTGGGAAAAATCAAAAAAAAAACGTCATATACATTTTTTTTCCCACTATAGGAAATTGCGGCCCCTTCGATTAAGTTTCATATACTGCCCAATTAACACTAAATTTTATGCCCCTTAGTAGTTTCTAGCTTAACTGTATAGGGTGCAAAAAATAGGGAAATTTTCCCCGGTTTTTGGCCCCAGGGTTGAGTAAAATCAATTTTTCCCGGATATAAAGTTTTTACATGGGAATTTTCCCTTTTTAAAGGGCGGAGCACAGGGAAAATTTTTAAGGGGCAAAAGGGCAAAATTTTCGGGACTACAATCAAAAAATACTGACCACTTTTTATTTCAGCATCAATTTAAAATTTTTACAAATCCATAACTTCAATTTTGTAATTTCTGTAAACCTATTTGCTTTATTTTTTTGCCCTGATACAAGGGTCGACATCCCGGGGCCCACAAAATCATTTTTTGGATACCCCCCAATAAGCAAAAGAAAATTTAAAATGAAAAGCAAATTCAAGTAAAAGTATTTTTTAAAACTGAATTAAATTGTCTGCAAATTTTTTCACAAAGAAAAAACATAGCTTCCCGAAAAACCCCTTTTGGAAAACCCAGAGGCCATTACGCGGGCATCCTTTTAAAAAAACATCTCCCGGCCCATTTGGGAAAAAACCTGCCCAAAATGCATAGCCGTAACTGTCCGCTGAACCATCCGTCCTGTTTGACGATCCGAAATTTGGTTTTAAAATTTTGGGGTTGTTTGTTTGTTTGTTTTGTTTGTTTTTTGGTTTCCCCCCGTTTTTCAAAGGGGGTTTTTTTTCCAGTTTTTAGGGCGGAAAAAAATTAATCTAACCTGTTCCGGGATTCTGTCCCAAAGTTAAAAAACCTTTTTCTCCGCAAATAACTTCCAGTTTTCCTCACTTTAATCAGATTTTGGGGGAAAAGGGGGTTTTACAGACCCCAATTTTCTTTTATCAAATCGTCACGTGGAACATCCCGGCCCTCCGAGGATCGAACTCACCCCCCGGAAACGGTAGATCGGCGCTCCCCTTTTTGAGCAAAGGGGACGGTGAAAGAACACCTAAAAACAGATTCACTTTTTGACCAATGAAAAAAGGGCTCCCTTATGCAAAGCAGCATCAAGAAAATACACGAAGACCAAATCATAAAGGGGCCGGTCCCGGATGCCCGGGCCTGCAAGCGATTCTCTCAACAGCCCTTGCAGCTGTTGACGGGATATTGGTTTGAAATTGCTCTGTTTCCTGTTTGTGTGGAGAAAACCCCCTTTGGAAAGGGCCCAGGGTTTGCGGGAAATAGAACACAAAATAAATTATATATTTTTGATTTTGGAAAAATGTGAAGTGAAAAACCCTATCTGATGGCAAAAACCAAAAAAGGGTTTAAAGGGGGAGACAGGGGCAATACAAAGAAAATACAGAAAAAACCCTTGCTGGATTTTACTTTCACTTTTAATAAAAAAAATTTTCATATATGAGAAATATGACAGAACAAACATGGGAGACGGGAGCCAGTCTAGTTGTTTGCCAAAATTTAAAATTAAATTCGAATATTATGTATTGCTCGGACAAGACTTAATTTTAAAACGGTACCTGGTCCAGTTTTTGGTTTGATAAATCTTTTCAAATTGTAAACCCTAACGGTTTCTGCAATATGTAAATATGTCAAAAAAACATCATTTTTTTCGAATATAAAATTAAGATTATGTAAAAATTTTTTTGAATATAAACCCCAAAAACCCGTTGAAAAACCCACAAAAATTCATCAGGGAGCTAGGGGGTAAAACAGAACAGCAAGACGAACCACTCCCATGGGGCCCACGGGGATACTTTTTTAAGGGGAAAAAAATGACGCAATATATGACTTTTTTAAATTATACTGGCACAAATTCAGAATTCGAATTAGGGCAAATAACAGGATACCCTTTAAACTTTATCCCCCACGAAAGGGTTGTTTTGGGGCCGAATCCATAAATCTAATCCCCATGAAACAAAATGAAAACAAAAACCAAATTTTTTTTTTTAATTTTTTAGCAATTACAAAAAACCAAAAACATGTTGGGAAAAGGGCCGTGATTTAAATTTAAAATTTAAACGTGAATTTTGTAAATGTAAAATTTAAAAAAAATTATAATCTGATTAAAAGGCCCATGAAAGGCATGCTCTACAAAAATGAATAAAAAACCAAATAAAGCGCGCCATGCATCCCAGAAAAATTTGATAATAGGCATAAATTACGTAGCCCTAGAAAAAAAATAAAACTAAAAATTCAAACCCAAAGGGAGATGTCCCCAGATGTTTTCTTAAAAAATTTAAATAATGTTATAACAAGGAAAATATATATTCTTACAATTTTCATTTAAATTTACAAATAAAAATTTAACCCTCTAAGAAAAACCAAAATCCTTTGTAATTTAAAAAATTTGCCCAAAACGTAAACAACAACAAAGAAAACAAAAAAATGTTAGGTTTTAAAAAATGCAATAAAAAAAACATGTTTTAAAACCCAACCGGAGTGACTGTGAGAACAAACTACAAAAAATTTTATGTTAAAAAAATAAAATTTTAATCCACCCAAAGAATTTGGGACGGGAGCAAAACGACAGACTTGGGGAAAAAGGGGTTTTTACATGTCTTTTAAAAACAAAAACCGAGTGTTAAATTTTTTTAGTAAAGTATTCAAAAAATTAAAAAAAAAAGAAATGTACTAGGGACAAATGAAACGACCATAAATAATGTTTTGGGCCGAAAAAAAAACCTGTTTATTTTAAACGGGGTAAAGGGCCGACCAGGGGGCCCAAGACTTTTTTAAAAAATTTTTGAAAGGGAAAATTTAATCCTGAAAAAAACCCTGTAATAAACCCCCTTTTCACATGGCAGCTTATTTTAAAATTTTATTAATAATTATTTACCGGAAAAAGGTAAAGGGTTTTTGAAGCGCGCGGGGGAAAAAAACCCGCGTTTCCAAAAAAAAAAGGGCCCCTTTTTTTGAACAGCTTTAAAAAAGATGTTAGCGAAAATTCCGGGTTTTTCCCAAAAAGCACTATTTTTTAATTTTGAAACAGGGAATTTTTATATTAGAGCCAGGGAAGGGGGGTAAAAAAAACCCAATAGAATCAATAAAAAAAATTCTCGATTTTTCAGAAAATTTTAAAACCTTGGGACAAGTAAAAAGACAGAAATTTGTAAAAAATTTCGTTTTAAACCAAGAAAGAATGAAGTTCATGATGGAAAATGCGGCAGCCAAATTTTAAACCAACCATTATGACCCTTTTAAAAAATATTTTTCAAAAAGGGAACATAAAAAATTTAAAATGAAAAGTTGAAATTTTAAAAGAAATTTTTAATTTTAAAAAATAAATTTGCAGAAGATAAAATGGTGCTTTGCGAAAAATTAATTGACTAAAACCCCTACCCTTAAGGGAAAAAAATAGCCCTTTCAACAGTTTTTTTAACAAAAGTAAATTTAAAAAGGGGTAATATTCTTTTTTAGGAGCCCTATAAAAAAAAAAAAATTCCAATTTTTTTTCATTTTGACACGACTTTTAAAGGCCGAAATTTAAAATTTAAACGTTTTTGAGTTAATATCGTAGGTTTTTTAAAAAACTTTTTTAACTACGGGCCTTTCTCTTAAAATTGTCCCCTTCGTATGCATACCCTTTATTCATGAAAAACCATTTCAAAAAACAAACAAAAAACCGAAACCTCTTTGGTCTATAGTTCAACCCCTTAAACTTTTTGCTGGATTTGAAAAAATTTAAATTGGGAAAATTTAAATTTCTGATACGGACCTGGGGGTTTGATTTTTGCCGGGAAAAGCCTTTTCAATAAGTGTTTTTAATACAACAGCAATTCCACTGTGATGCAAACCCCCTACTAAAAGGGTTTATAGTTGATACCAATGTAAATTTCCAACTGGTTAACAGCGACCAAATGGGAAAAGTTTTAAGTTTATTTAAATTTCTTAAATAATCGAAAAAATGCCTTATCAAATGTTCAAAAAATATTTGTATTCATAGAAAAAGTTTATTTCATAGGTTAAAAAAAATTAAGGGGGAGAAATTGGCAGAAAAGAATAAAAGTTTTACTGAATTGTTATTACGTTTTTTAAATTAGTAGTATTCCGCTTTTATATCTTACAAAAAATTTAAAGGGGTATCGGGAACTATTTAAGCTGGGTTTGGTTTGGCTGAGTATGCATACTCAGTGGGAAAAAAACCCAATTCAAGCTGGGACCTGTAGGCTTTTCAGAAAAAATTTTGTTTTAACCATAATAACTATTGTATTTATTTAAAAAAGTTGGGGTATAAAAAATTGGCAAAAAATTTTTTAAACTTACAAAGCCCCCCTGGATCGGAAGGGGGAAACATTTTAACTTTCTAAGTGCAAAGTGTTGTATTAGGGGGAAGAAGCTTTTTTTACAATCCCCTAAGTACAAAAATGTCCGAGGTATGGGGGGGAAAATTTTTAAACTTTTGCTTATCCCCAATCCCCCAATTCAATAGAGACGCCCCGAAAAAATTTTTTAAATTCGGTATATACCCCTACTGTTCGGGTTTTTAAAAAAAGTATTAAATGAAGGCACGGGTTACTAATTTTGGCCTAACTATATTTGGGGAACGGTACCTTTGCGCCAATAACAAAAGTGAAACACCAACGACCACAAGGAAAATTTAAATGGTTTCTAACTGGGAAAAAAAAGATCAAAACCCTTGATCTCTAACCGCTAAGGGTGTTAACCAATGCCCAAAAAAAATCCAAATTTATCAAATGCTGCCCAAAACTAGAAAAATCATTCCTTTTTAATATAAAAAAATGTGCAAAACCGATATAAAAAACCTTACAACAATTTGGGATCAAAAACATTTTGTGAGATATTTTGACACCGGGCATAGCTGTAATAAAAAGGTTTATAAATTTTTCACGTACCATGTTTTAGGGTGTGCCCTTTAATCTGATTTTCTTTTCATACAAAAAGACCGCTGCCCGACTTTAAATTTCATCGGGGACCCGTAGCAGTAACCTCAGCTTTAAATTTAAATTTTAAACAGTGCCCTTTCAACACACATAAAGACAGGAAAAATTACTTCATCAACATCCCTTTTTCAAACAAACCCAAACCCCAAATTTTAACGGTAATAAAAACTAAAGGGTTAAGGTTTACATGGAGCAAAAAAATTTCCCTTTGCAAGGGGGCTATTTTAGGGGGCTTTTACAAAATTTTTTAGTGCTTTTTTCTTTATGTCTAAGCGTTCATTACGAAATAAACATAAAACAAGTAAAAAAGACATGGGTCCACATTTCCTAGCGCAAACTGATGCCCCCACCAGCATAAAGCCATATGACATTTCATGCTTTTTTTTAAGGGAAAAAATAAATCTGTTTCCTATATTTTTTCGTTTTAAAAAAAAATGGGCCGGGGTTTCGATGCGGAAAAATTTAAAAATCGAGTGCGTAGCAAGGGTTTATTTCATTTTTAAAATCCAAACGACGCCCCTGTTTTTTTAACCCGATAAAAAATTTTTTGGAACAATTTAAATTTTTTCGATTCTAACAACGCAAATAATTCGCATTTTTCAGTTTTAAAATTTCCAGCGTTAAAACTCATTCGGGTCCCTATGCTGTTTCAATCTATCCCCTAGGTTAAAGGTGTTGAATTTGCCCAAAGGGAACGTTAAAATAAAATTTGTTCTTTTTTATCATTAAAATTTGGGGGGTAAAAAAATTTGGGAATCTAACAGCTCGCAAAAATAAAATTTTGAACAGAATCTCAAAATTTGGGGAGTTGACCCTGTGTTACGAGTGCCCAAACTTAACTTTTTTATGACGTCACATCATTATGACGTCTACTTTAAAGTCATAAAATTTAAAGACGTCAAACCCCTGAATCATAATTAAAACTAATTGAAATTTTCTAGGGAGAATTTAAACGTGTTTTTTCGGCCCCACACATAAGTCCGTAAGAAATTTTTATTATATTTATGTTTTTTAAATTTCCCGTTTTTCCCCGTTTGGCCTGAAATAAAAATTTGATCTAATGGAAATGAAGTAGAATCTCTTATGTTTCAATCATTTAGGGGGGTGAAAAGTAACAGCCAACCCCTATTTTATTTGGGGATTCTGTATAGGCAAATTTTGCCTAATGTTTAAATAGCAATTGCTGCGGATCGTGTTAGAAAGGGAAATTTAAACCCGGGTAAATAACCTTTTCCCATGACTTCCGGTTAGTTACAGATGATCACAAATCAACTTGAAAGAATATTAAAACTCTCCCCAATGTTTTCTTTTTAGTTTTTGTCTGCTTTTTTAAAACCCCTTTTTAAAAGGGGGAAGGTTACCTTTTATATTTTTATGTGCGCATGTCCAACCGGGAAACTTAAAAAGTGGAAAGATTTACGGGGCGGGCGTTTACCGGAAAAAACTAAATGTGTTTGTAATTCATTCTTCTAAAACAAATCATGAACCTTCTTGATCTGATGCTTTATTTTTTTAATAAATTCCCGAAATAATGAATAAATTGCCGGAAAACGTGTCCCAAAAAAATGTTTCCCCTTTAAAAGACTTTCCCCCACGTCATGAGTTTCGTGTCCGTTTCCCCGGGAAAATTAATAGTTTTGTCTTGAAAGTCCCCAAAATTTTGTGCATTTTTTTTTATTTTAAAATATTTTCAAAAACCCATTAAATTTTTTGAAATATTTTTTTGAAATTTTTGCGCTGAATTTAAAAAACAAATTTTGCTTCTTTTTTTTTGTAGTTATATTGAAATGTTAAAGCGGAAAGTAAGGGAAAAAAAGGATGATGGTAACCATTTTTATTTGGGATATAGTTGGGTGAAAAGTTACTTTTTACGGCCATTTTTTAAATAAAAATCTAGCAGTTTGATTTGTAATACCTATTTTTCAGGTTCCGTTTTAAAATTTTTTATAACATCTAAAAAATTTTCCCAAATTTTGGGGAAAAAGGGGGTTTCTTGAATTGAATTGATTTTAAACCCTGGAAAAGGGGAAACCCGTACCCATGTATCCCAAATGTAAAAATTTAAAAACTTTGACACGGGCTTTTAAGAAAAACAGCTTCGGGCCCTTTTTTTTTTCATTTCAACAATTTCCCTAGGAAAAATGCAGCATGCTGAACGACTTTTCCTGAAAAATGCCAGACGGGGGGGGTAAATGCTGTAAGTAATTTTAAGCGGAAATTTGTTTTAATCCCCCCAAAGCAAATAAAAACGAAAAAAATAACTTCGTTAAAAAAATTTAAAAATTTTTTTTATAGCTACAAAACTAGAAAGATAATCTTATTCAATATTTTTTATAAGAAAAATCGACAAAAAACAAGAAAATAAGCTATATTAAACAACCTTTTGTTGCCAGGGTAATTTTAAAATTTATTTAAAAATAGGGCCCGTCAAGTGCTTTGGGATTTTGCTAAAAAATATTACCCAAAATCCATGTTGGTCATTAACAGAATGGCACTGGGAAGGGCCCTCCCAAAAACCCCTATTTTTATACTTTTTGTTTAAAAAAAAAAGGGGGAAAAAGGGGTTTTCCCCTGGAAAACAGCCCCGCGACATATCAAAATTTTTTTTGGGGTTTTTTTAGAAAAGGGTAACGTGCATACTATAAAATTTTCAATTATGCGACTTCTTAAGTTTTCCTTGAAAAAATAAATTTTCACTGAAAATTTTTAAATATCCGTATTTTCCTTCTTCTTTCATAAGAAATACCCCTTTTTTGGGTCCCTGCTCTTCAAACCTGGATAAAAATTGAACTTGAAGGGACAGAGCAAACGAAATTGAAAATTTTTAGCAGTTAAAACACTTTTTACCCGAAATTTCAAAAAATGTGCTGCGGTTCAACAAATTTTAATTTTCCCCTTTTAAAAAGGTAACCTTTCCCCCTTAAGTTTGAAGAGAACTTACTCAAATTTTCCCTTTTTCCCTCATTGTAATGTTTTTGTTATCTTTCTTTCCTTACATCTAAAAATTTTGAAGCCACCTACCTAGGATAACGAAAATAACCAAGACCCTTTTAAAAAAAACATGAAAAGAAAACATTGAACTAAAACCCCCCACAATCCGGGAGAGATTTTTCCCCTTTGGGAAATGCTAAAGACGCAATTTTTCTCCCCTTTTAAAAAATTTCCTTTAATCACACATTACCAAACGGAAAATCACTGTACCTATGCATGATAAACAACACGAAAATCCCTAAAAATTTTAACAAACAAAAAATCCTGTGGGCTTGTTTTCCCTCCCAACAAAAATTCAGGGAATGGAGCATATTAACGAAAATTTTTTGACCCTTTCCCCCTTTTAAAATAATATAGCAGATACCGGCAAAGAACTAATAAAAAAAAGTGAAGCATCTGTTTTCCCCCTCTTGTGGAAAAAATTTGGGGGCGATTAACAGGATTTGAGATTCCCTTTTTTTTAAACTGTCCTTTGCCGGCCCGTACAAACATCTAGAACCCTTTAACATCTTTTTTGACGTCTCCTTCCCCTCAACGAAAACCCGACAATACTATCAAAATTTCCCAAATTTGATGAAGAAAAAAAGGGGGCGCCCCCCCCTGTCGAAGAAAATTGTAGAAAAGTTGCATTTTTAAGCAAGTGTTTAGTCCCAATAAAAGATATAAAAGCTGATGGGAAAAGTTTTTTTCGGAGATTGCACAACAAATATTGAGGAGCCCTTTTGATGGGCCCAAAAATGGAATATTTACAACACCCAGTTTCGGGGACAAAATATATTCCATTCGACGATTTTTAACGCCCCCAAAGTCGGTAGTTGAAACAGCATTCAATAAACGGAGGGAATCCAAAAATGCTGCTATATTCGGCGAACACTCGTTTTTTTCAACCCGGGGAGCAATATGGTTGGGGCTTCAATTAAAAATCGGAGATTTTTTGGGAAAATGGTGAAACACGGGCCGGGGGGGAAAACGCCCCTTCACAAAACATTCCCTTGGGGAGCACCTTTTTCTGGCTTCTTACTCCAGGCGATTAAAGGGTTTTTTCAGAAAATAGCATACTGGGTGTTAAAACAAGGTTCACAGTGATTTTTTATAAAAATTTTGGACCTTAATAGTGTGACATTTCAGATCTTGGAAAAATGTTTCTTTTTCTGAACCCGTAATCGTAAGATTTTATTCTTTAATTCCCGTGTTTAATTTATTAAGTCGTTTTATTTTAAGAAGTACTGAAAACATGAATCTGAAAATTTTAGCAAGGGTATACTTTTTGCAAGCAGCTGGGAAAAATTTTTCATAAAATAATTTTTTATACAATTTCACTATATGAAAGGGATTTTTTACCCTTTAAGGTTTAATACATACTCCCCAGTCCCCATTTTCACGATGTATGTCAAATTTTTCTTCTAATTCAGTTTTGTTTTATTTTAAAAATTGTATGTACTTTATAAAAGCGGAAATTTTTTGTAGTTTTAAACGTAGTCAATTTTCATTTCACCGGGAAATTCATTTTTACTTTCTTGTTTCAGTGAAGCAAATTTTTTTTAAAAGGCTTAAAGTAAATGTACGAGAATTCTTTGGATTTTTCTCTAATTTAGTTGAAAAAAATTAATAAAATCTTTTTAATATTTATTCATCAATGTTTAAAAAAAATTGTTTTTTCAGTCTGTAAATTTGTTAAGGAAAAAGAGACATGCTTTTGTTTTAATTTTCAAACTTTTTTTACTCTCAAATTTTCTTTTAAATTTTTTTCCGCTGCATTTTCACTTTTTAAAAATTGCTTTATTTTTTCGGGATGCTAAAGATTAAAATTTTTCCTTTTCAATCACCATTAAACTAGCGTTTAATTTCAACATTTTAAAGTGTAAAAAAACCTCCCTAAATGTTATTTTAAAATTTTAAACCCGATTTAATGCAGGGGTTGTTGAATTTTATTGTCGGATTTTCAAAAAAAATCTTTTTAATCGAATATTTTTTCACACAGCAAAAAAATAAAACTATTAAAGTCAAATTGGGAGACCTTATAATTTACTTTGCCCGCCGGGCCCTATACCCTCTAATTTCTTTGTATTTTTCTCTTTTGGAAGCCCCAGAAACCCACGGGTAAAAAAAAATCCTAAACGCAGTAAATGGTCCCTGCAGTTTTTTTTTTGTTTCAGATGGCAAGCCCCAGGATAAATGCAGTACATGGTCCCTCAGGGTTTTCTTTGTTGCAGATGGGAAGCTTAGGGTACCTGCCTTAAAAGAGGGTATGAGGGAAACTTGGAAAAGGGAAAATATTTTTATATAAGTTTCTTTATAAAAAAATTTAAGCTTGCTAAAATTTTAAAAATACTTAAGCAGTCAATGAAAGTATTACGTGGGAAAAAACTTAAATACAGTTGTTCGTTGGGGGCCCGGCTTCCTCCCCCGATAATGAAACCCTGCGCGAAGCCCCGTTATAACGACGGGAAAGCATGAAGGTTTGCCCATCGTGATCTCGAGCTTTGCCCCTTTAGCCCCGCAATTCTTAATTGCGATTTTTGCACTTTAAAACAATTTTGCACCTTGCGATATTAAGCGCGGGTTTCCCCGGGGACGGAGCGCGGGGATCACAATGGTGAAACCGAAATATAAAAATTCGCGATTTCGTGCCTGACCGTCGTGTCTCGCACTCTGCGTATCGCCTTTACATGATGCCTAAACGCAAGATCAAGATGGCAAGGGTTTTTTGGCTTTAATTTTTCACACGCTTTTGCCTTTTGGGTTTTCTCAAACTTGCCCACCAATTGTAGGAAAACGCAATGGCCTTAACGGAAACAGGTTTCTGAAAAAAGTTTCGTTTGCATCGCTCCATTGAAGCAAAAAATCAGTTGCCTCGAAGCCTTGAAATCGGAATTGTTTTTTTTAAATTTACATAAATTTTTATAATAATTAATTATTCATAAAAGGAAGCGTTTTTAAAAACGTTTCAAAAAAAAGTTTTTTTTTTTGGGCGAAAATTAAAAAAGGGGGATTTTTTTTCTATAATTTATCCTTGTATAATCATATTGGGAAGGGAAACGAAAAAAAATCAAGGTTTTCAGGGGACATATTTTTTTAACAAAAAAGAAAACAATACCGAGGGGGAAAAATTAAGACCTTTTTCCTAAAAATTCCTAAAAAAAATGCAAAAAGATTTGCCTGGTCTTCCCTGGGGGGGTTTGACAAAGCGCCGAAACCCGGAAAATTTTTTCTTTAGAGAGTGTCTTCATATTACAATTAAGCACAGCCCGGTCCGATTCAAAGAATTTATTCCTTTGGGGGGAACCTTTAAAAACTACCAAATACCAAAAACAAAAGGGAAGCCCCCTGGGCAACAAATAGTCCAAATGTATATAGTGCTTATTTTCTCCCTTTCCTCGTGCCCTTTTTTTAAAAAGCATCTGTTTTCTTTTACTCTACCCGTTTTTAGAACTAAAAAAAACTAATAGGTATACCTAAACATCGAAAAAATTATCTTTATTAATTGGGAAAAATAAACTTTGTTTCATTGGTGCAAATGTTTCCCAAAAGTGGGAAATTTAATACTAAACGAAATTCGCTCCCCCATTTTCTTTAAAGTCTTTTTAAAAAAAGTATAAAAAGGATATCTTAAAATTAAATGCTTAAAGAATCTCTTTGTTTATATCAACTGAATTATAACTATGCCAATATAATATAATTATGCATGTTTATATTATGTCACTTTTTTTTTGTTGGGTTTAACGTCGCACCGACACTATTATAGGTCATATGGCGACTTTCCAGCTTTGATGGTAGAAGAAGACCCCAGGTGCTCCTCCGTGCCGATGATTATTTCATCAAGAGCAGGCACCGACCTTCCGTAAGTCAGTTGGATGGCTTTCTCACTTGAATAATTCAACGCCCCGAGTAAGGCTCTAACCCACATCGGTGAGGGACAAGTGATTTGAAGTCAGCGACCTTAACCACTCGGTCACGGAGGCCTCCATATTATTCACTAATTGATTGCCTAAATGGAAATTGTATAAATGGATACTTTAAGGTATTAGGTCCCTAATAGTAATGTTTAAACAGAGCTGTCACTAATGGTGACAAATGCCCCCACAGCACATTGACCTTTGACCTGGTGACCCCAAAGTCAGTAGGGGTGGTGTAATCAATAAGTTCTATCAGCATGTGAAGTTTGAAGGTCCTGGGTGAAGTGGTTCGCATGTAAAGTGCCTTCATGCAAAAAGTTAACGTTGACCCCTGTGACCTTGACCTTTGACCTGGTGACCCCAAAGTCAGTAGAGTTGGTGTATTCATAAAGTGCTATCAGCATGTAAAGTTTGAAGGTCCTGGGTGGAGTGGTTCGCGAGTAGAGTGCCTTCATGCAAAAAGTTAACGTTGTCCCCTGTGACCTTGACCTTTGACCTGGTGACCCCAGTCAGTAAGGTTGGTGTACTTAATAAGTACTATCAGCACGTGAAGTTTGAAGGTCCTGGGTGCAGTGGTTCGCGAGTAAAGTCCCTTCATGCAAAAAGTTAACGTTGGTCCCTGTGACCTTGACCTTTGACTTGGTAATTCCAAATTCAGTAGGAGTGGTAACCTCAATAAGAACTAACAGCATGTGAAGTTTGAAGGTCCTGGGTGCAGTGGTTCGCGAGTAAAGTGCCTTCATGCAAAAAGTTAACGTTGGCCCCTGTGACCTTGACTTTTGACCTGGTAACCTCAAAGTCAGTAGGAGTGTTGTACTCAATAAGTACTATCAGCGTGTGAAGTTTGAAGGTCCTGTGTGCAGTAGTTCGCGAGTAAAGTGCATTCATGCAAAAAGTTAACGTTGTGACGAACTAACTAACTAACTAACTAATATACGGACGGACAGTTGAAAACTAATATGCCTCCGTTCGGGGGCATAAAAATGGCATTTGCTTTGTATATTCTTACAGTTGAGCGTGCTTCGCACTTTGTTGCACATTTTTAAAAACTTTTAACGTGCCGTTTTTTATAAATTTTGTGTAATTTATGGTATTTCTTCAAGCTCAAGTAGAGACAAATTTCAAAGTGGTGGCCTTTACCCAAAACGTTTGCAGATAATTCATTATACCATTATTTTTTATGAAAGAAACATTAAACTATTGGTAAACAATTATAAAACTTAAAATAAAACTGTCAATATCATTTTTAGCTCATCTGATTTTTTGAAAAAATGATGAGTTATTGTCATCACTTGAGCGGTTGTCGGCGTCGGCGTCGGCGTCGGTGTCGGCGTCGGCGTCGGCGTCGGCGTCGGCGTCGGCGTTGCCTGGTTAAGTTTTATGTTTAGGTCAGCTTTTCTCCTAAACTATCAAAGCTATTGCTTTGAAACTTGGAATACTTGTTCACCATCATAAGCTGACCCTGTATAGCAAGAAACATAACTCCATCTTGCTTTTTGCAAGATTTATGGCCCCTTTTGTACTTAGAAAATATCAGATTTCTTGGTTAAGTTTTATGTTTAGGTCAACTTTTCTCCTAAACTATCAAAGCTATTGCTTTGAAACTTGGAATACTTGTTAACCATCATAAGTAGACCATGTACATCAAGAAACATAACTCCATCTTGCTTTTTGCAAGAATTATTGCCCCTTTTGGACTTAGAAAATCAGTTTTCTTGGTTAAGTTTTATGTTTAGGTCAGCTTTTATCCTAAACTATCAAAGCTTTTGCTTTAAAACTTGCAACACTTGTTCACCATCATAAGCTGACCCTGTACATCAAGAAACATAACTCCATCCTGCTTTTTGCAAGATTTATGGCCCCTTTTGGACTTAGAAAATATCAGATTTCTTGGTTAAGTTTTATGTTTAGGTGAACTTTTTCTCTTAAACTATCAAAGCTATTGCTTTGAAACTTGCAACACTTGTTCACCATCATAAGCTGACCCTGTACAGCAAGCAACATAACTCCATCCTGCTTTTTGCAATAATTATTGCCCCTTTTGGACTTAGAAAATCATTTTCTTGGTTGAGTTTTATGTTTAAGTATACTTTTCTCATAAACTATCAAAGCTATTGCTTTAAAACTTGCAACAGTTTTTCACCATCATAAGTGGACACTGTACATCAAGAAACATAACTCTATCCTGCTTTTTGCAAGAATGATGGCCCTTTTTAGACTTAGAAAATCATAGGTAGGACAATATTTCTATTATACAAAAAAAAATCAGATGAGCGTCAGCACCCGCAAGGCGGTGCTCTTGTTTCTAGGGTGCCTCAAGTAAACGGATTTAATTAATGAGACAGAATTCTAATACCAACATTGAAAAATTAAGGTCAAATCCTGCGTGTCTGTTTTGAATTTTGCTCACTTCATTAAAAAATAACCTCAGGGCGGAAGTAAAACCTACCTACATTTCTTCCACAATATGTAATCTAAAGAATGAGGGCAAAAAGAGAACGTTTACCGCATGTAACTCAGTATTTTTAAAGAAGTCTAACTCTACCCCTTTTGTTTCAGAGGTAAATTCACTTTGAACAGTTAGAAATCGCTTACCAAACGAATTCTTTTCCACTTTTGTACAATAATTCAATAACAAGTCTTGAAAGAATTAAAAACTTACTAGAAAAAAGGAAAATAAGGAAAACAATAGTTGATCCCAGTGGGGCTTGAACCGACGCCCCCTGAAAATTGCTGTCAAAGTAGGTTCATGGTAGGAATTGAATACTCTTCAAAATTGAGGTACTCTATTATGGGCCTAATACCTTAAGGCAATATCTATTTTAAGGGGTATTTGTCCAAGAATGAATGTGATATTAATTAGTTTATGTGACAGTGTAAATTGTATTTGGTTGTTGTTGTAGTTTTCTTACATAAAAGTTAACATCCGCTTTTCATTTTGTTTTGCTTAAGTAGCGATATAGTTCTTTATGGGTATACATTAGTCTCTGAAAATCTGATATGCAAGAAAATGTCAAAAAACCGTCATAAAGTAAGTGGATTTTATATATAATAAAGAATAGCCGGATTTAGTGGTGTTCAGCCTTTAACCCACAATCGAGATTTTCGGACTTCTATGAAATTCCTGTCGCAATATCGTCCCGCCGGGGCGGCCCGAAAATAATAGTCACATATATTTAAAGCCTGTCTTGAAATGTATGTCATTGTCGAGAGGGGAAGACAACGTTAGCGACCTTGTTTAGTAAAGCTATCAGCAGTGATTATCCCCTGCTGACGTAATGCATGAAATACGTCACAGCGTTCTCTTTCGAAGATTCCAGCAAGGAATACAGGTCAGAAAATTTTTTGTCTCGGTTATTATTTTTAATTTTGTTAAACTATAAAGTTTTAAATGAGCTGCGATGTTATACTCTTGATTTATTTAGAAACTCTAAATATTTTAGATGTACAGTACAGAGGATCTAGATCTAGATTCTCTATTTAAATTTTTTATACTGAGTAGGCAAGCAGATTTAGCTCTAGATCGGCCGTTAAAGACCCGAGCCCGTGGCAAACATCTACATATTTTCACACCTTTGCTATATGCTTTTAACATTGCATTCAATTTATTTACATATCTGGAAATGCCGAAGAGACAATCCAGGGGCAGACGCCGTAGGGCGGAGACTTCCATTGTGGCCTCACAAGTTCAAACCAGGAGGACACGTAGGCGCACACCCAGAGCCATTAACAGCCAATTAACAGCACAGAGTCATCCGGTTACGACGGAGTATAACCAAATCATGAACTCTCACTTAAGTAGCTCTAATCTGGGACAATTTCACGCTTCAGAGACAATAAATGCTCAAGACTTCAGTGCTGGATCTGCCAATTACCCCACCACTGGTTCCTTTATAAGAGGACTGTCTGGACAATACCAGAACACCGACACTCGGGTTTCTCCCGGTATAAGTAGTTCTACATGTACGGCTTTTGGTGTTTTTTCCAGCTAATCACGGACAACACTATGGTTCAGGACAACTTCAGAACACTAACATTTCTAGTGCTAATACTGGTTCATTTATTCCACAAGGACAATATACATTTCCTCCATTTTCTGGACATGCTCAAGGACAATTACAGACCAGCAGCATTACAAACCCTCTTTTTTCTCCCAGTATAAGTAGTTCTACATGTACGGCTTTTGGTGTTTTTCCAGCTAATCCGGGACAACACTATGGTTCAGGACAACTTCAGAACACTAACATTTCTAGTGCTAATATTGGTTCATGTATTCCACAAGGACAATATACATTTCCTCCATTTTCTGGACATGATCAAGGACAATTACAGACCAGCAGCATTACAAACCCTCTTTCTCCTAGTGTTCAGTATAATCCGATTAATCTGCAGGGAAATGAACAGTTTCGCAACAATTATGTTGGACACCCTGCTCTGATGAACACGGAGAGCATTCAGGCCAGTACTAGTAACATCCAACAAGATTCTCAACAATACGGTACAGCCTTTCAAGAAGTCGGTGCTTCAAATTCACATGCGCCACAACCGACTGGGCCATTACACATGGATTCGACTCACCCTGTAGTGAACCAAGATGTCTGTCTGCCACAATTGTCAGCTGTCCTACCTCCTGACCCTGTTACAGAAGGTAATGTTTTTTGTTTACAATCTGTGTGTTCTAATATGGCCATGCACGTGCCGCAAAAAATTAAAGAACAAATATGGAATAACGAATTCATTCAATTAGAAACTTTACTTGATAGAGATAGCAAGATATCTCAATCTTTAAAAATTATAGAGGGTAACTTTCTGTAGCAGATGAACAGAATGTAAAAGAAATTACAACCATTAATTTGTGGACAGATGCTTTCTTGATATTTGTTCAAATAATGATTATGAAAAAACCACATCTTGCTGCTGATCTTATTCAGTATTTACATACAATTAGGTTAGCTGCTAAACGTAATATAACTGGTTGGCTTTCTTATGACAAATTGTTCAGGCGGAAACTGTCTCAGTATCAGTCTTGCAAATGGTCCGTGCTAGATGGTGAACTTTGGCTGTTGACTATGACTACTCAGCAATCTCAACCGGTTTTTAAGCCTTGTTTTCATTTTAATAATAAAGGTTTTTTCAGCAAACTTAATTGCTCATATCAGCATTTGTGTAAAAAATGCAAGGGGCCACATTCATTTATTTCGTGTCGGCAAATTATGTCTCAAAATTCAGTAAACAATTTCAGACCCAGAGCCGCTGTTCGTCAAGTCACAAGATTCCCAATTCCACGACCGTTTATTAGACATAGGCCGAACGCCAATTAAGCCAGATCGTCTGGAATACTGGTTAAGAGGTTATGAAAATGATAAAAAAACAATTTTTACTGTCCGGATTCAAAAATGGCTTTTCGCTCCAGTACTCTGGCCCGCGTGAATTTATTTGTTCAAATAATCTGAAATCGGTCATTCTTCATCCCGATATATTAAGAGCAAAAATAGACAAAGAAGTAAGATTAAATCGTATGCTGGGTCCATTTAATGTTTTACCATTTTCAAACTTAAGAATAAACTCAGTCGGTCTTGTTCCTAAAAAATCCGGAGGTTGGCGTCTTATTACAAATTTGTCCCATCCGGTTGGGGCAAGTGTAAATGACTTTATTGATCCGAGTTATTGTTCGGTTCAATATTCAAAATTTGATCATATCATTGATACGATTCAAGAGCTAGGAACAGGAACCTTACTAGGAAAATTAGATATTGAATCAGCTTTTAATTTATGTCCCGTTCAACCAGCTGATTTCAATTTATTGGGAATTAAAATTGACGACAATTACTGGATACAAAAAATATTGCCGCAGGGTGCATCAATAAGTTGTTCTATTTTTGAAAAATTTTCAATATCGTTACAATGGATAGTATCAAATTATTCAAAGTCAAAATTTCTTGATCATTATTTAGATGATTTTATTTTTCTTGGGAAAAGGGAAACCTCTGAATGTCAAAATCTAATGGATAATTTTAGACACATTTGTGACGATATAGGTATGCCGCTTAGTGAGGATTAAACCGAGGGGCCTACCACGATACTTACATATTTAGGTATTGAACTAGATTCATTCAGGATGGAATTTAGAATTCCCGAGGATAAAATCTCTAAAGCAAAATTAAGTTTATTTAAGAAATACTTTCTTCAAAAAAAGTACGATTAAAGACATTTCAGTCGTTGGTAGGTCTCTTAAATTTCTTCACTAAGGCAACACCATCAGGCAGAGCATTCAACTGTGAACTATATATCGCAATGTCACAAGCTAAAAAACCTTATCATTTTATCCGAATTACAAATACAATTCGAGAAAATTTAAAAATATGGTTAGAATTTTTAGATCACTACAAGGGCGTGTCAGTATTTAGTAATTTAGACTGGGTTTTAGACTGCGATATGAATTTATTCACCGATGCAGCCGGGAATAAAAACTTAGGGTGCGGAACTTATCTAGATGGAGAATGGACTTGTTTTAGATGGCCATTGTCCTGGTGTGATGACATTTTCAGAGATATAACATTTCTGGAGCTCGTTCCAATACTACTAGCATTCTATTTATGGGCTGAAAAATTGAAAGGCAAAAAAATTATTATTCATACGGATAATCAAAGCCTTGTTCACATTTTAAATAAGAAGTCATCTCGTAATAAACGAGTATTGATTTTGTTAAGGAAATTAGTTTTACGACTTTTGCAACAAAATATTCAAATAAGAGCAGTACATATTCCATCGAAACAAAATGCGATATGTGACGCATTAGCCGTTTACAGGTCTCTCGTTTGTTAACTTTGTTACCACATTACGCTTCACATGATCCTTTATCAATTCCACAGGATTTCATCAATCTCTGCAGCACAATTTTTTCCTGCTGTAAGAAGGATCTTTGTCAACAAGTACTCGCCGAAGCTATCAGGTGGGATTTAATTCATTTGATAAATTTAGGCGATTAAATTACAACACAGCTAGGTGGCCACCTACATTGCAACACATTATGGAATATATATCATTTATGTCAATGCCGTCATATGCATACAGAACTGTAAGCAGTCACATATCGGCGATAAGTTTTGTTAACAAAATTAACAATTTTAATGACGAAACACAGTTTTTCATAGTTCGAAAAATGCTTGTAGGTCTGAAAAGAATTCAAAGTCGTAAAGATGTTCGCAAACCTATTGACCCTACACTGCTTCATAGAATTATAAGTTGCCTGGGCTGCGTTTGTTCATCTCAATACGAACAATGCCTATTTTCAGCAGGCTTTCTATTAGCTTTTCATGGACTTTTAAGAGTCAGCGAGATTTCATTTCCCTTTAAAGGAGCTCGATTAACAGACACTTCCTTTATATTCTTTCTACCAGTTTCAAAAACGGACCAGTTTGGTCTAGGTTCTTTAATTAAAATTCCATTAGATACAGTAATTTCTGCATCTTTAAAGACACTGATTCTGGTATGCCAGGTATGTGGCCTATGGGAATGATAAGGTCTGCGTATTGGTGGTAAGGGCCAATACACAAGACTGGACCATTGATAGACTTGCTTCTGTTTATCATAATAAGCTACTGTATAGCTACTGTGCAGTACATAAATTACAGGTGATATTTCTCACCTGCATAGCAATTCAGTTCTCACCTTTATAACGAGTTTAGAAAGCTTGATTGAATTATGGCTAAATAAACAAAGTGATAAGATACAACAGTGTTTTTTTCATATTTTCAATAATCAAGGTTTTTAACAATTAAATTTCATCCATGCGGTTTTTTTTTTTGCTTGTTTTTTTTTTTTTTTTTTTTTTTTTTTTTTTAATCAAAATACAAAAAATGCATTCAGGCACATAGCTTTTAGAAATTATAAATTATGTGTAATTTGAACAATGATATCTCTTTATTGCTGGATTTTATTATACAGAAAAGAATCGTTATTTAGACAACACAAGGGGAATTATGCATTTTTAATATATAAAATCCTTCTGTCCATATTCCATTTTATCTATTAAAAATGCAACTGAACGCTTCTTTAATTTCTAATAAAATCCAGCAATTCTCATTTCTTTTCCTGGTTTTATTTTGTTACTTTTGATAAAAAGATCATAATCATTGAATAAACAAACTTTTAATTTCTTTTATTGAATTTTAAGTAATTATTTAATTGTTAAGGAGTGAGAAGAATTGCTTCGCTATAAGAGTTATTATTTAATTGGTCGGGACATTACTCAACATCAATTAAAATAATTTTGTGTACATTCTAAAAACAACAACAACAAAACCCAGCATTTTAATCAATAAAATGCAAAACACAGGAAATAACCAATTTATCTGTAGGCAATAAAATTTATGATTCTCTGACAATAATTAGGCTACATGTCAAGTCTACAGGGGTTTTATGGACCCTTATCAGACTGGACCAGACAGGATCTTGTATATTGGGGATTAAAAAGTCTGGTATTTGGGGGGGGGGGGGGGGTTGGTCACTTATATAGGAGATTTTCTTTGCCTTTAAAGGTAGTTCTACAAAAGTACATTTCCATGCGCCCAGGCTGTGACGGTCAATTCCTGTGTCACATTGATGGGTTACCTCTTACTCAATATCAATTTAAATCAATCTTGAAAAAGTCACTGAAATTTCTAGAGGTCCCATTAAAAAGATTTCAGAGTCATTCCTTTAGAATAGGCGGCGCTACATATCTTCACAACAAGGGTTTTTCAGAGGAATATATCAAACAGCTCGGGCGCTGGAAATCGTCGGCATACAAAACTTATATTAGGCCTTATTAATGCGATTTGTAACTGGTACCAAATTGCTGGTATTATGAGTATATGTTCCATAATCTAACTTTTTGAATTTCTTAGATACGTTCCATGTGTGGATAGTTGGTTCTTCCATGGTGAGAGATGCATTTTACCATGCAACAGACAAAAATCTTGGTCTCTCGCAAATTGGAGGGGTAGTAGAGTGGAAATTTAAGCCTGGTTTGCGCGAACATCAACTCTTTCCGCTTATCCAGGAAATGTCAACTGATAAACCACTTCCTTACTTAATTGTTATTCACTGCGGCGGAAATGGTTTAGGACAAGCTCCTTTGGGTCATATTCAGCTTCAATTAAAACAGTCAGTTGAATCCATTCTAAGAATTTTACCATCAACACGAATTGTTTGTCCTCAATTATACCGAGGCTATATTACCGAAACGAAGTTAATCACGATAAACTGGAAAAAGCCAGGAAAAGATTAAATACGGATCTTTCAAAAGTCTGTATGCAGTCGGGAGGTGGTTACATCAGATATCCCGAAATCACGCATAACCAAGAATTCTTTTCAGATGGTGTGCACTTGTCACATAAAGGCATAGAAATTATGGTGACGAATATTCAAAATGCACTGTTTACTTTTAGTCAGACTGATATTTTGTGTTACCCTCAGTAGATTCAGTGATACATTTGTATGACTCATTTTTGTCCCGCGCTACTCCGCTTTTCTAATTTTACAAATACGTGAAAGATCTTATATGTTTTTGGCGGAGCTTTGACAGTCTGCATGCTAGATTGGACTGTCACGCTTTGGCATACTAGCGCGGTTTTGTAATGCAACCACAATGTACATGGCTGTCAATTTCAAAATTATTCATGAGTATTTCTTAACAGATAAATTACCATTGCAAAATTTAAAACACGATTTCAATTAATTACTTCAGATTTTCCCGAGTAAATTGACAACAAGTTCTATATTCTGATATCATCCGATTGTCCGGTGTGTGAGAAGCTGATATCATCCGATTTTCCGGTGTACATTTAAATTACGTCCGATTGTCCGGCGTATGAGAATCTTATATCGTCCGATATCCGGCGATAAAAAATCATAGTGTCCGATTATCCGGCATGTTATTATTCATTCTATCTTCCGATTATCCGGAGTTATCGGTCTCTGCCATATTGCCCCGGCTTATGCCATCTTAGGGGATCAGCGCAGTACCGGATGCAAATTATTCAGATTGTGAGAAAGTTTTCTCAGTGTTTTAACGCCATGCTCGTTGTGGTTGTAAAGTCAGCCATGGCAGAACTATGCCAAACCTTTTTTATCTTTAAACTTAATTGTATCACAAAAGAAATTGCAACATAATAAATGTAGTCTAAGTAAATTGTCTTTGTTTATAGCCTCTCTTGACAATCTTTGTTGCTAGTTTAATTAAGTAAGGGTTACTCATTCGTTAGATAAACGTGCGACAAACATAATAACGTACATCAATTATTTTGAAACTAGGATCTCGGATGTAAACTTTAGCGGATACACGTCTATTTGATTGATGTTTTAATAACATTTCTGAGAAATAACAAGCCCTCTTAAAATACAATTGGACACGACTTAACAAGAAAACCTATAAAACGGCAATCAGCACAAGCACAGTGTCTGTAAATAAGTTACATTAAGATTCATTATTGGAATATCAATTTCGTTACATCATGAATGTAAATGTCAGGAGTGTGCTCTTATATATTGCAACGATCACTTTGCTAGTACCAGTCTCGGAGTCAGTTCCTGTCGGTGATTCAAACCAACTGTCAGCAGTTATTAAAAATATAACAGATCTGCAGATTCAACTAAACGAAGAGAGAGACCGCAGGACTAAACTGGAGGGTGAAATTAACATATATCGCCAGGTACAGAGCGAAATGATGAAAAGTGTTGAAATAATAGACGGACAAATGGGCCAACTTGTGAACGGACAGAACGTGGCTTTTTATGCACGGTTATCTAAAAGCTATGACAGTATTGAGCCCTGGGCTACAATCGTGTTTTCTGATGTTGAAACAAATACTGGAAGCGCTTACAACAGTACAAATGGTGAATTTACAGCACCCATAACAGGCCATTACGTTTTTCATTCTAATATTCTCTCAAAACAAGATAAAATTATCGAAACTTCACTCCGAGTTAACGGTAGCGACAAAATGTTCCTATATTCAGGCGGAAAGTATCATGGATCCGGAAGTAATATGACTGTGCTTCATCTTAACGCTGGAGACAATGTCAAAATGGTTAAACATGGATCTTGGGGACCAAAGCCTTTCTACATACACCATAGCTGGAGCTCATTTTCTGGGTTTCTCTTACGCGCAGATTCGTCCTCCTTTGATCCTAGACATACTCCATCTGTATAGACGTGCAGTCATTCTGTTAGTTGTGATATATTGATATATTACTTTATGTATACAATAATGGCGTTTATCTTCCATCTGACAGGCATGACGGCAATGAACTCAGCATATGTATGACAAATGTTTAATGAATGTGTTCCGTAATTTATCTTGTCCTCATCATAATAATAATGTTTTGATTTATACTGTATGAATGTACATGAAAGGAATGTCAAGCTTTTTTTTAAATGTTTTATGTTACATATTTGTACATGAGAATAAACAAGTAATTAAAGTTCTAAGTTATTGATATAGCCCCTTCAGAATTGGACAGATGAGGAAATACAAATGTAGTACTATCTAATTTAAATAAAGCAAACATAGCGGTTTTGAAATTGCATAGAATATGTAGTGTTTGATACTACGAAAGACCGGTAGTGAGTTCACACTTCAAACTTCATACTTCACACTTCACACTTCAGACTTCACACTTCATCTTCTCACTTCAAACTTCATTCTTCAGACTTCACACTTCACACTTCACTGCACGCTTCGCACTTCGTAGATTAAACATCACGTGACTTGACGTCATCTGCTTATTGTGTATTGGCATAGATGTGTATGCCATTTCTTATTTGAGTTTTAAGTATTATTGATTGTGTACATTTTGAATGTTCTAGGAAAATAAACGACTTTTCGAGTTTAGATTATATCACTTGTTGATATTCGAAAAATAAGGGGAAATTCACTGTCTGTCGTCCGTCCGTTCAAAATCTTCTTGAGAAAAACTATTGGGATAATTTTTTAAACAATCTCACGGGAATGATACATGGGTGACGCACATACAAATTGCTAAAACAATTTCATTCAATGCAGAAATGTGGTTGCCATAGTAAACGAAAGGAAAAATATGTTTAAAAATCTTCATGTGTAAAACAGAAAGGCATAGAAATTAGATATATGGTGTGTGGCATTACCTAGCGGTCTTCTAGTATTAAAGGTATTCAAGTTATGCCACTGGATTCAAAATTATCCCATCCGAGTGACAGTACTTTTAAACGGACTTATAAAGGAAAACCTTATTAATATCTTCTTCTCTTACAGAATTTTATACTCTACGATATTCATTCAAATTACGCCTTTGGAGTCAGAAGTAACTCAGCCATAATCATTATTCTACTTCATTATGCCCAATCTCGGTAATTCCAGGTTATTTTAAAAATAGAAAAAAAAAACGCCCGAAAAAGACTTCACACTTCAAACTTCAGACTTCACACTTCAGACTTTCTACTTCACACTTCATACTTCACACTTCAAACTTCACACTTCAAACTTCAGACTTCACATTTCAGACTTCAAATTTCACACTTCAGACTTTCCTATTATTTGTATGTGTATTAAGCATTATATATTTGAAGTGTGAAGTGTGAAGTTTGAACTGTGAAGTATGAAGTTCGAAGTCACCACCGGTCTTTCGTAGTTACTGGATCTAGTTCATTTCTTCTTTATTTTACAATAGCCAAATATAAATCATCCAGTTTCATGTTTCTATTGATTCTGTAGTAGAACACTTACTTTCATTTTAAGATAACATTAATCATTGTCACGTTTTATCCAAAAAGGCTACTTTGTATAGTAAAAGATATTTTAGAGATTTTTGCTAGAGAAAGGTTTCTTTTTTTTTTTAATTTTACGTCTACTTCAGTGTAAACTGTAATCAATTTCAAGAATTATTTAAGTATGTCATCATATTCGTTTTAAGGTATATACAAGATAAGTGCATGACCAATGTGAGACAGGTATTCAAAAATGAAACCCAAAACCTGAAGCAACTTAAGTCTTATAGTTAAAGGCGAAGGTTCACTATGCCCTAAATTGGCCTAAAACAGAAAGTCTCTAAATAGTGGTAATTCAAAGTTTTCTTTCACCTAAAAGTATTGTTTTATGACAATGCATGCACTATTTTACAATTCATTCATTATCAAAGAAAATATCAGACGAAAATAAAATACTTTTTAACATTACAGCTATGCAAAACCTTCAGTTTTTAACGGATTTTTTTTGATCTGATACTTTCTGTATGCACAGCTGTGGACACTCCATAAATTCTGTGAAAGAAGCTGGACCTATAGTCAATCCTTGACTATGCGCACTACTAAAAACATTTTTATGTAACCTAAATAAGTAAAAATAATTGCCCAATTTCTTAAAAATCTGTGATTATAGCAATATTCAGTGACATGTTTTGAACATAATAATAAATTTGATTAAAAAAAGCTAAATTCACTATAGAAAATAAACATTCTGGTAGCAAAAACGTTGTTTTTTTTCCCCAATTTGATTTTTTTAAAACTGTGTTGGCTAATCAAGGCTAAAATGAATCTTGTCCTCTCATGACAAATTGCCTGTATTTTGTTAAATTTTCACTTTTGAACAAAGAATATTACATAACTGATACAAATACAAAAATGTAATTATATCTATTCCAAAGTTAACATGATTTTTTTATTATTTTGATTTCGCAGAAAAGTCCGCGAACATACTAAAAGATAATGAATAATGTACATTTTATTATATTTTATTCAATGGACAACTTGTTTCCATTTTTTAAGTATAATTAGATAGCTGTATATAATGCATTGATAATCAGTGCCTAAAAAATCATAAAAATGCAATTTTACAAATGTCTGGGAAGATAGTAGCGGATGTATTTATAAATCACTCATACCACATACTTAGCATTCTTCAGCCTGCCGATTTCGTCGTTTAGTAAAATTTCGTTTTCAGAACACTAAATTTTGAGACAAAAATAGCCCAAACTGCCCACCTAGCAAGACTTGTGCCTTATTATCTGCAAATGACTGCTTTTAAACGTATGTATATTTTAGTGTACATTTTGTATATTTAAAAGCGTGTGACTGTGGGAAGAAAAGTGTCTCGTAACCATTTACTTTTTTCCACAATTTGAGCTGTATCTACATGGATGGTTGACCGTTTCCGTTTCGTCTGACTTCCGACACCTCGGTTAAGAATTTAGACCCGACCATTTACATGGAGCCAAGAGAACAGATTCGAGCATTCATTTATTTTACACAACAATTACTCGTCCGTGAATATCCTTCGTTCTATAGCATCATTAATAACCAGGTGCCATAATGTGCCAAGTTGTCGCCAGGCGCTAGCCACGTAATAGGCTATTAGCCACGCTGTTGCCTCGCTGTAGTCCCGCTGTGAAACGATTGGCAAGTTACAACGAATATCAAAGTCGGGTTATGCCTCGCTGCCGTCACACTGTCGCCTCGTTGCAGTTGCTGCCACGCTGTTCTATGTAGTACTTTGTTATACCTCGCTGCCGCCACGCTATCGCCTCGTTGTCGCCATATTGTTCTATGCTGTGCTTCGTTATGCCTCGCTGCCGCCACGCTATCGCTTCGTTGCCGCCATGTTGTTCTATGCTGTGCTTCGTTATGCCTCACTGCCGTCACGTTCTCGCCATGTTGTTCTATGCTGTGCTTCGTTATGCATCACTGCCGTCACGCTGCCGTCACGCTGCCGTCACGTTGTCGCCACATTGTTCTATGCTGTGCTTTGTTATTCCTCACTGCCGTCACGTTGTCGCCACGCTGTTCTATGCTGCGCTTCGTTATACCTCGCTGCCGCCACGCTATCGCCTCGTTGTCGCCATGTTGTTCTATGCGGTGCTTCGTTATGCCTCGCTGCCGTCACGTTGTCGCCATGTTGTTCTATGCGGTCCTTCGTTATGCCTCGCTGCCGTCACGTTGTCGCCATGTTGTTCTATGCGGTGCTTCGTTATGCCTCGCTGCCGTCACGTTGTCGCCACGTTGCTCTATGTTGTGTTTTGTTATTCCTCACTGCCGTCACGCTGTCGCCTCGTTGTCGCCATGTTGTTCTATGCTGTGCTTCGTTATGCCTCCCCCCCCCCACCCCCACCCCGTCACACTGTCGCTTCGTTATCGCCACGTTGTTCTATGATGCGGTTCGTAAAGTCTCGCTGCCGCCACGCTATCGCCTCCTTGTCGCCATGTTGTTCTATGCGGTGCTTCGTTGTGATCGCTGCCGTCACGCTGTCTACTCGCTGTGGCCACGTTGTTCTATGCTGTACTTCGTTATTCCTCGCTGCCGTCATACTGTCGCCTCGATGTCGCCACGTTGTTCTATGCTGTGCCTCGTGATGCCTCGCTGCCGCCATGCTTTTGCCTCGTTGTCGCCGCGTTGTTCTATGCTGTGCTTCGTTATGCTTCGCCCCCGTCACGCTGTCATCTCGTTGTCGCCACGTTGTTCTATGCTGTGCTTCGTTATACCTTGCTGCCATCATGCTGTCGCCACATTGTTCTATGCTGTGCTTCGTTATGCCTAGGTGCCGTCACGCTGTCACCTCGTTGTCGCCACTTTGTTCTATGCTGTGCTTCGTTATACCATACTGCCATCACGCTGTCGCCACGTTGTTCTATGCTGTGCTTCGTTATGCCTAGGTGCCGTCACGCTGTCGCCTCGTTGTTGCCAGCGTTGTTCTATGCTGTGCATCGTTATGCTTCGCCCCGTCATGCTGTCACCTCGTTGTTGCCACGTTGTTCTATGCTGTGCTTCGTTATGCCTAGGTGCCGTCACGCTGTCGCCTCGTTGTCGCCACGTTGTTCTATGCTGTTCTTCGTTATACCTTGCTGCCATCACGCTGTCGCCACGTTGTTCTATGCTGTGCTTCATTATGCCTAGGTGCCGTCACGCTGTCGCCTCGTTGTCGCCGCGTTGTTCTATGCTGTACTTCGTTATATCTCGCTGCCGTCACGCTGCATTCATGTGCAGCTACAACTCGTCACGCATTGGCTGGCACACTGGCCTGAATCAAAAACATATCTATTACTTACTTGACTTCAGAGCAAGGTACATCTAGATTATAAATACTAGTATGCAAAGAAGAAAACAGATACCTGGCAAATTGTCAAGGAGTGCTCAACCCCAGGAGGAAGAAGATGGGGACACAGTTGCAGCAGCCCCACAAGAGGTAGAGGCCGGGCAGGGACCATGGAGCCATGAGAGGAGCTGCGGTGAAAAAGACCAGTCTAGGAAGGGTTCACGAGCATCCCCGTAGTGCTGTTTGAGGCCCAAAAGAAGGACATTGTGGAATGGATACAGTCATACGAATGTCTGAACAGCGAGAGTGGGTCTGCTTTACTTGTTTTTTTTTTTCTATATCTTGATTTATTATATTATTGTATTTTGTATTATTTATATTTGTATTTTTTATTGTGGGTAGAGAAGTGGCAATGTACAGTAGAGTATAGCATAATGTAGCATTTTTTCCTCTACAAGCAATAAATATAACATATTTTAACGGGATATACCCTAACTGATGTCAAACTAAAAAAAACTCAAAAAAATAAATAATAGAATATTCGGAAGTATTATAACTTATTCTTTCGGTTAAGTTATGCATTCCTATGACAGCGTCCTGGTGTAAGCAGAAAGAAGATTTAAATTTGCCTTACGTAAGACTAAGTATCTCCTTCGTAGGATTTAGTATCTCCTGCGATAAATGGACAAATCGGCAAACTTGTGAATGGACAGAACGTGGCTTTTTATGCACGACTGTCTAAAAGTTATGAAGCCATACATAGGTGATACGAAATCGTACGTAAAACAAAATCAAGTGTCTCTGCTTGCATCAGGACACTGCCTTAGAAAAGCTATGGCTTGATAGTAGCAAATGTACCTTACAAGTAAGTGAAGTAAGTGGCAATACAAAATTCAATCTGACAGTGCTGACATTATTCAGACAAGATACAAGAAATGACAGACAGATTAGTAAGTGTTATAAACGTATGTGTCTCCGTGGCGAGTGATTATGGTCGCTGACTTCCAATCACTTGCTCCTCCCCTACGCTCGGGGCGGGCGATGAAATCTTTATATGAGGAAGCCAGCTGGGTTGCTGGTTCTACCAAGGTGTCCGACCGTGATGAAATAAGGCAGCTAGGGTCTTCCTCCAGCATCAAAAGCTGAAAGGTCACAATATGACCTATAATTGTTTCGGTGTGACGAACAACATATATCCTAAGTCAATGCGACTGTCTTTAAGTAAGCGGCGCACTGTAAATCATTTATTACTTTACACTGGCGCAAACACAAAAAGAAGTAAACGAACTTGCAAACACTTTTGTACTTAAGGTAGCTATAGACTTATGCGAACTACTAGCAACAGACCAGAAAGAGAAAACACTGTACATGTTACACACTACCTCTAGGTAAACTATAAGAACCACGTCATTAACGCAAAAATATACTAACCAATTTCAATTGCGCATTTCTCACATACAACGCGCAGTTCGATAAATGAGTATTACGTATGCAGACTAACAAGTGGTAATTTATCTATCAAATTACTTTATTGTTGTTCCTTCTCTTGAGAAGGAACACTTAGGGTTAGTAAGTCACATTTGACTGAGCAACTTACCTCAAAAGCTGTTGTCATTACAATCAAACTCCGTGACCTTAGAAATAACCTCTGACGTTAAAATTATTCTTTCCTAGTTGAGGCGACTCTCTGACTGAACGGGCTCCGCGGATTACATATTATTAAACCCGAGGATGGAAAAGTGGCTTTGTTGAAACATGCCAAACATCTTATTTGTCACAAAGGTTAACATACGTCGTTACCTTCGAATGCATGGCCAATCTGTGAAAACAAACCCCATTGCGACCCTCTAATTATGCGCAACAAATTCACGCTTCGAATGGTACACTACATGTGGACATGGATTGACCGGGTCAATGTGTGTAGTCAGTGTATTCTTAATTGCCGTATTTACTCAACTAAAAGTGATAACGGATTTACTTTGTTGTTGGATTTAACAATTTATGTTAGCGTAAATACTTGGCATTTGTATGCAGTAGAAAACGTCATAGTTCTTTTTCAAAATTTTACTTTTTTGTATTTTGGTACAGAAATAAACGCACCCATAGTGCAAAATGTAACGTCCCTAGGTTCGCTTAAAAATAAAAGTAAAGTTTCTTATTCAACGTGGGTAGTCGGCGAAAGTCCCACCTGGATTGGATGAAACAACTTAAGTCCAGCCGAGCCCACGGCAGGCGTCATATTTACCTCCCCAGCATCCAGTTTAGACTGATACTGCTGGAAACAGTACTAGTCAAAGTAAATCACCCATCACTGAACACTCAGAAAAATCATGTGATGAATTGCGCTTTTTTGTACAGACTCTAATTTCTTGTCTGAAATACCAAAAGCTCATACGCGCGTATAAGTCTGTGCTTTGTTTATTTCAGTGAATCAATTACTTATCAAGAGTATATTAACATTCTATTTACTGACAGGGGCTTCCGTGGCCAAGTGGTTAAGGTCGCTGACTTCAAATCACTTGCCCCTCATCGATGTGGGTTCGAGCCTCACTCGGGGCGTTGAATTCTTCATGTGAGGAGGTCATCCAGCTGGCTTACGGAAGGTCGGTAGTTCTACCTAGGTGCTCGCTCTTGATGAAATAATGCACGGAGGGGCACCACTATCAAAGCTTGAATGTCGCCATCTGACCTATAATTGTGTCGGTGCGACGTTAAACCCAACAAAATAAAACAATCTATTTACTGTCAGATAAGTGTAGGAACGATAAATGTGTTCATCTATATCAATTATAAATAATAAACTTGAATATATTCTATCCCATTCTTCCTAATTGACTAGTACATTGTATCATCTTTTGATTGATAGCAGCGTTTCATTTGTAAACAATAACTTGCGACAAGTATATACCAGTTGTTTACAAAAAATAAATGTTTACTTTTATATTGGATCCCGGATGTTTACTATATGTAGCGGATACAAAAACTATTTACACTGATGTTGTTGTTATATTTCTTAGAAATCCAATGCAATTTCGAAATAAAAAGTCAAGTCATTGGTCCCCACTGAACATAGAAAAGAAAACTATATAAAGGTGGTAGCGCACATGTTCAACATTAAACTGTATGAAAAAGACAGATATATTGACTGTTATAACCTTTTAATAAATTTGTAATTATATCATGAATAGCAAGAGAGGTTTGTTATGTATCGCAACGATTATGTTGCTAGTGAAGGTTTCGGAATCAGTTCCTACCAGTAATACAAAAGATGTAGCAGAACTAAAGCTTCTACTGAACGAAGAAAGAGATAGAAGGGCGGCATTAGAGACCAACGTCAACAACTTACAGAACATAATATACCTTATACAGAGCGACATGATGAAACGTTTTGAGATGATAAATGGACAAATCGGCAAACTTGTGAATGGACAGAACGTGGCTTTTTATGCACGACTGTCTAAAAGTTATGAAGATATTAAACCATGGGCTACAATCGTGTTCTCTGATGTTGAAACAAATACAGCAGGCGCTTACAACAGTGTCAACGGTGAATTTTCAGCACCCATTGCAGGAACTTACGTTTTTTATTCTAATATTCTTTCAAATCCAGACAAGACTATTGAGACCTCAATCCAAGTTAACGGTGCCAACAAAATGTATTTATATTCAGGCGGAAAGTACCGAGGTTCCGGAAGTAACATGGCTGTGGTTCATCTAAATACTGGAGATAAAGTAAAAATGGTTAAACATGGACCCTGGGGACAGAAGCCATTCTACATACATCAAAGTTGGAGTTCATTTTCCGGGTTTCTTCTCCGGGCTGATGCGGCTGCCTTAGTACCAACAGCTTCTATATAGACGTATAATTACTAGGTAACGACAGAGTTCTTGTAACTACGTGATGACAAGTGTGATATCACTATTTGATTACTGTTGATGTTTTTTATTCAAGTAAAATTATCATCAGAGAATACATGACGTTTAGCAGTCTTGTGCAAGTCACTTCGCCTGTGAATTCAAAAAGGACAAGTCAACAAGGGTTTCAGCACTGTACTGTACGTTAAAGTGAATGTGCTTCTTTGTAAAATACGTTTCATCAATTATCTACTTCTTTTGTATTAAACACATATACAATTGTATTAACTGATACAATATCACGTAGTTTTTTTATAAAAATAAGTAATCATTTAATGTTATTAAAAATGGTATACCCCGATAAAATCATAACAAGAAACAAAGATTTTATTCATTTTGAAATAAAATGCGTGAAATTGTCACCACATTCGATATTTGACCTTCGCTATATTCGAATGTTCTGTTTAATCACATTCGAGCGATACTTGTAAGGGGAACAATACCAGCATTACTAAGTTTTTCGCTGAGTGTAAGAGTTGTCAAACTTCGACCGTTTAGCGGATTTATTACCTTTATCTTAAGTCAGTGAAAGTTTAATGGATGGTATAAGACCACAGTTATTAGTCCCCTACTGGTTGAAAACCAGTTTCGGGGACTATAGGAATACGCTTTTCCGTCCGTCCGTCATTTCGTCCGCCCATCCGTCCGTCCGCAATTTCGTGTCCGGTCCATAACTCTGTCATCGATGAAGTGATTTTAATATTAACTGGCACAAATGTTTCCCATAATGAGACAACGTGTCATGCGCAAAACCCGGACTCCTAGTTTAAAGGTCAAGGTCACAATTGGGAGGTCAAAGGTCAACAGGGCTTTTTCCTGTCCGGTCCATAACTATGCCATCCATAAAGGGATTTTAATATTACTTGGCACAAATGTACCTCATAATAAGACGATGTGTCATGCACAACTTTCAGACCCTTAGCTCAAAGGTCAAGGTCACACAGTCAAATGTTTACATAGCATGAACAGGGTCTGTTTCGTGTCCGGTCCATAACTCTGACATTCATTAAGGGAATTTTACGAATGTTCCCCATGATGAGACGACGTGTCATGCGCAAATCCCGGATCCCTTGTTCAAAGGTCAAGGTCACAATTGAAGTTCAAATGTCAACAGGGCTTTTTTCCTGTCCGGTCCAAAACTCTGCCATCCATGAAGGGGTTTTAATATTACTTGGCACAAATGTTCCCCATGATGAGACAACGTGTCATGCGCAAAACCCGGACCCCTAGCTCAAAGGTCAAGGTCACAATTGGTGGTCAAAGGTTAATAGGTTGTTTTTTCCTGTCCGGTCCAGAACTCTGTCATCCATCAAGGGAATTTAATATTACTTGGCACAAATGTTCCTCATGATGAGACGACGTGTCTTGCGCAACACCCAGAACACTAGCTTAAAGGTCAAGGTCACACTTTGAGATCAAAGGTCAATGGGATTTTTTCCTGTCCGGTCTATAACTTTGTCATGCAAAACAGGATTTATATATCAGTTTGCACAAATATTCACCTGTTTGAGACAATGTGTCGTGCACAACACCCGAGTCCTTAGCTGCAAGGTCAAGGTCACACTTGGAAGTCAAAGGCCAAAAGGGTTTTTCTTCTTGTCCAGTCTGACACTCAACAATTCTTAAAGGGATTTCAATATTACTTGGCACAAATGTTCACCACTATAAGACGGAGTGTCGTGCGCAAGAACCTGGTCCTTAGGTCGAAGGTCAAGGTCAAACATAGAGGCCAAAGGTCAGATACAAGAATGACTTTGTTCGGAGCATTTCTTCTTCATGCATGGAGAGATTTTGATGTAACTTGGCACAAATGTTCACCACCATGAGGCATCCATGTTTTTAGAATTACTTCCCTTTGTTATTACTATAAATAAATTATATTGTAACTTATTTATTACTGGCCGTAGGAAAAAATCGAGACCTGTTTTCTGTGGTACATCATGCATGTTACATCCAATTTTTAGGATCAGTTTGACCTATCTCTACCTGGTAAAGAGTTTCTTGTGGACTTATATTATATTGATGTTTCTTTTTCTTCTTTTTTTTTAAGGATTAATTTCCCTTTGTTGTTACTATCAATATTTTATGACACATTTTTCGATAATCAGCCAAAAAATGCCATATGAAAACAGCTGTAGGTTTTTATATATATAAATTTTAATCAAAGTGTTTTGTTATAACATATTGTATATATAGTACAATATTGTTTATACATCATTGACAGATATCAGTTCATTATGTTATACTGCAGTAGAGAAAATTAGGTGCCTTCCAGTAGGGGACTTTGTATTGCATGGCAATACTTCATTCACTTCTTTTTACTATAATGTTCTATATAGGCACTGTATACTATTGCAACTTTGCATGCATTCCAACCCCCTAAATATACCTGAACTCAACAGAACTATTCAAGAAAAAAAATTCCAGCAACAATAAACATGGGATTGACCGGCTCTTTTTACCACCATTTTGAACCAAATCACATGCGTATGAAAAATACTTCCTAGATGGCCGCAAACAGGCAAAACAGACCCTATCAAAAAGTCATGTTATGCGTATTCTGACATTCTCATTCTGTCAAATTGTACATGTACCTACTATTTCATATCTCCTCTATTAAATTATGCCATTTATTGAAGGTCTTTCACTCAAAAATTCACTAATATTCACCATCAAACAGAGGAACTATTTTCCGCGTAACCACTTCCTTAACTGTGATCTTGTGCCGGAGGCTATTCATGGAAGATATAATTCTGATTATTGACTATGTATTGCATTTTCAGATCTCAAATAAACTGTCGGATGCATTAAAGACTGTCACTGACAAAAAATGAATTGGCATATATGCGAAAGACGGGTGCGCAGGAGTAAATGACAACTATTTAATGCTAAATGTCAATTGATTAATGTTAAATGCAACATACCAAATGCTTTATGTTATATACTTAATGATAGATTCTAGATGCTTAATATTTAAGATAGCTAACGACTTTTGCCAAATGATAAACTTATATCTTAAATTAATGAATGTAACTTAATATATCCTGATTTAAAGCAGTAAAATGTTCTACCTGTCATAGGAATACGTGACCGAAATTGTTTACTATAAATGTTTAGAAAAAAGCTTTTAACATACAGACAAAGTTATGTAACGAAGGTCAATGGCTATTTAATCGATAAATTCATCCGTTGATATAATCGGCTCTTTATTTGAATAAACACTAAGGGCTATATTCATAGACAATACTCCAACATATGGTGGCTGATTTCTGCCAGTGTCGTTCTGTCGTTCTGGCGCCCCCGCCATAACGAAAGAACGACGTTTTCCTCTTTTGGCGTTGTCTCGTTCTGTGTTTCGTCATTAAAATTGTTAATTTTGTTAATAAAACTTATCGCCGATATGTGACTGCTTACAGTTCTGTATGCATACGACTGCATTGACATAAATGATATATATTCCATAATGTGTTGCAATGTAGGTGGCCACCTAGCTGTGTTGTAATTTAATCGCCTAAATTTATCAAATGAATTTAATCCCGCCTGATAGCTTCGGCGAGTACTTGTTGACAAAGATCCTTCCAACAGCTGGAAAACATTGTGCTGCAGAGATTGATGAAATCCTGTGGAATTGATAAAGGATCATGTGAAGCGTAATGTGGTAACAAAGTTAACAAACGAGAGACCTGTAAACGGCTTAATGCGTCACATATCGCATTTTGTTTCGATGGAATATGTACTGCTCTTATTTGAAAATTTTGTTGCAGAAGTCGTAAAACTAATTTCCTTAACAAAATCATTACTCGTGTATTACGAGATGACTTCTTATTTAAAATGTGAACAAGGCTTTGATTATCCGTGTGAATAATAATTTTTTTGCCTTTCAATTTTTCAGCCCATAAATAGAATGCTAGTAGTATTGGAACGAGCTCCAGAAATGTTATATCTCTGAAAATGTCATCACACCAGGACAATGGCCATCTAAAACAAGTCCATTCTCCATCCGGTCTGCGTAATTATATGTTATTGAACCTAGTGTTCTTTTCGTGTTTGTTTTACTCGTTCATGTGCGCCTCTATATATCTTCGGCGGTATTTTGCATCGTTACCTGTGGAAATTGTGTGTCTTTAAATCATGTACGTGAACTGAGTTATAGAGCCAAATATCTGTGTCTCGGGCAACGGACTCGAAAATAAAAAGTAATAAGAACTATTGGCACGGCCGCTCCAATACATAAGATATTGTGGACCTGGCACTTACTTGTGTTGAATTACGCAGTAACTTCGCAAGCTAGACCTATATAGTTTGTGGCAATATAGGAGGGATGATATATTGCAAGGCATGTGTGATTATAACTGAGCATGGTCATTAAATTATGAAATATGTCCTGGGCCCTTAATTTGATTAAGTTACCTACCAGACGCAGCTATGTTCTGATTATATGACCGAGTACCTTGCAGTATCCCTCCCTTCTGTATTTCCACAAACTATGATAGGCCTAGAATGTGGAGTTGCGGTATACATGTAACAACGTAGTTTTACACAAGTAAGTGCCAGGTCCACAATATCATATGTACATGTAGTGGAGGGGCTGGGCCAGTAGTTCTGTATCGGGCAAACCAAAATACCTCCTGAAACACCCTGACCGTAAAGTATTTATTACAGTTTACGGACAGACAATTTCCACAGTAAACGATGCAAAATACCGCCGAAGATAGAGGTGCAAATGAACGGGTCCAGCAAACATGAAAAGAACACTAGGTTCAAGAACATATAATTACGCAGTCCGTATCGGCAACTAATATACTACACACCAAACTAAACATGCATATTTCCGACATTCACAGGCAACACATTAATGCCTACGGATTGTGGAGAGATGCGTTGACTCCTTAGTGTAAATGTTCTACAACATCTAATATAAGCTTAAAGCTGTGCTCGTATATAAGTTATCCCTTTCATACAAATGTATATAATTTTGGACTGATGTGACATATACTTGGCACATATTTCCTGTTCGTTTCTTTATCCAGGTACCATTTAAGCTCAAGATCTGTGGAGTTCTAAAAAGTCTAATGCACATATATGTAGCCCATGCACAACATATGTATCCCATTCGGTTTTTCGCCAAAAATTATTTTTCTAGCAAAGTGATCGCCAAATATTTTTTCTTCTGGATGGGGTTTAGCATACGGAAGGTTGCGAGGGCAAAATTAAGCAGGCGCAGGGCAACTAAACAACATATTTCCACCTGTTGATAAAAATGTTGCTATTTTTCAGTTATACTGCTTCACGGAGGATACGTTTTTCTCCGTCATTTCTACAAATACAGGTAAGGTAAATGCACTTACATGCTAGGTAATGTAGTATGTATACTCGTATGTTGGATCCCCTCCCGTGCCTGCGGCAACATTTTTTGTACCCAGTAATTGTCGCCAATTTTAATTCCCAATAAATTGAAATCAGCTGGTTGAACGGGACATAAATTAAAAGCTGATTCAATATCTAATTTTCCTAGTAAGGTTCCTGTTCCTAGCTCTTGAATCATATCAATGATATGATCAAATTTTGAATATTGAACCGAACAATAACTCGGATCAATAAAGTCATTTACACTTGCCCCAACCGGATGGGACAAATTTGTAATAAGACGCCAACCTCCGGATTTTTTAGGAACAAGACCGACTGAGTTTATTCTTAAGTTTGAAAATGGTAAAACATTAAATGGACCCAGCATACGATTTAATCTTACTTCTTTGTCTATTTTTGCTCTTAATATATCGGGATGAAGAATGACCGATTTCAGATTATTTGAACAAATAAATTCCCGCAGGCCAGAGTACTGGAGCGAAAAGCCATTTTTGAATCCGGACAGTAAAAATTGTTTTTTATCATTTTCATAACCTCTTAACCAGTATTCCAGACGATCTGGCTTAATTGGCGTTCGGCCTATGTCTAATAAACGGTCGTGGAATTGGGAATCTTGTGACTTGACGAACAGCGGCTCTGGGTCTGAAATTGTTTACTGAATTTTGAGACATAATTTGCCGACACGAAATAAATGAATGTGGCCCCTTGCATGTTTTACACAAATGCTGATATGAGCAATTAAGTTTGCTGCAAAAACCTTTATTATTAAAATGAAAACAAGGCTTAAAAACCGGTTGAGACTGCTGAGTAGTCACAGTCAACAGCAAAAGTTCACCATCTAGCACGGACCATTTGCAAGACTGGTACTGAGACAGTTTCCGCCTGAACAATTTGTCACAAGAAAGCCAACCAGTTATATTACGTTTAGCAGCTAACCTAATTGTATGTAAATACTGAATAAGATCAGCGGCAAGATGTGATTTTTCATAATCATTATTTGAACAAATATCAAGAAAGCATCTGTCCACAAATTAATGGTTGTGTTATATAATGTAATTTCTTTTACATTCTGTTCATCTGCTACAGAAAGCATACCTTCTATAATTTTTAAAGATTGAGATTTCTTGCTATCTCTATCAAGTAAAGTTTCTAATTGAATGAATTCGTTATTCCATATTTGTTCTTTAATGTTTTGCGGCACGTGTATGGCCATATTAGAACACACAGATTGTAAACAAAAAACATTACCTTCTGTAACAGGGTCAGGAGGTAGGACAGCTGGCGATTGTGGCAGACAAACATCTTGGTTCACTACAGGGTGGGTCGAATCCATGTGGAATGGCCCAGTCGGTTGTGGCGCATGTGAATTTGAAGCACCGACTTCTTGAAAGGCTGTACCGTATTGTTGAGAATCTTGTTGGATGTTACTAGTACTGGCCTGAATGCTCTCCGTGTTCATCAGAGCAGGGTGTCCAACATAATTGTTGCGAAACTGTTCATTTCCCTGCAGATTAATCGGATTATACTGAACACTAGGAGAAAGAGGGTTTGTAATGCTGCTGGTCTGTAATTGTCCTTGAGCATGTCCAGAAAATGGAGGAAATGTATATTGTCCTTGTGGAATACATGAACCAATATTAGCACTAGAAATGTTTGTGTTCTGAAGTTGTCCTGAACCATAGTGTTGTCCCGGATTAGCTGGAAAAACACTAAAAGCCGTACATGTAGAACTACTTATACTGGGAGAAGAAAGAGAGTTTGTAATGTTGCTGGTCTGTCATTGTCCTTGAGCATGTCCAGAAAATGGAGGAAATGTGTATTGTCCTTGTGGAATAAATGAACCAATATTAGCACTAGAAATGTTAGTGTTCTGAAGTTGTCCTGAACCATAGTGTTGTCCCGGATTAGCTGGAAAAACACCAAAAGCCGTACATGTATAACTACTTATACTGGGAGAAACCCGAGTGCCGGTGTTCTGGTATTGTCCTGTTATAAAGGAACCAGTGGCGGGGTAATTGGTAGATCCAGCACTGAAGTCTTGAGCATTTATTGTGTCTGAAGCGTGAAATTGTCCCAGATTAGAGCTACTTAAGTGAGAGTTCATGATTTGGTTATATTCCGTCGTAACCGGATGACTCTGTGCTGTTAATTGGCTGTTAATGGCTCTGGGTGTGCGCCTACGTGCCCTCCTGGTTTGAACTTGTGAGGCCACAGTGGAAGTCTCCGCCCTACGGCGTCCGCCCCTGGATTGTCTCTTCGGCATTTCCAGATATGTAAATAAATTGAATGCAATGTTAAAACATAAAGCAAAGATGTGAAAATATGTAGATGTATGCCACGGGCTCGGGTCTTTAACGGCCGATCTAGAGCTAAATCTGCTAGCCTACTCAGAATAAAAAATTTAAATAGAGAATCTAGATCCTCTGTACATCTAAAATATTTAGAGTTTCTAAATAAATCAAGAGTATAACATCGCAGCTCATTTAAAACTTTATAGTTTAACAAAATTAAAAATAATAACCGAGACAAAAAATTTTCTGACCTGTATTCCTTGCTGGAATCTTCGAAAGAACGCTGTGACGTATTTGATGCATTACGTCAGCAGGGGATAATCGCTGCTGATAGCTTTACTAAACAAGGTCGTTATAGTTGTCTTCCCCTCTCGACAATGACATACATTTCAAGACAGGCTTTAAATATATGTGATTATGGAATACCCTGTAGATCCTCATGACAAATTTTTGCACGTTTTTCTCGTGTTTCTCTTGTTTCTCGCTTTCGTAATACAGGACTTTAGTAAGCTCGGGATTCTTAATTGTGTTAACATGCACGGCATAAACAGTAGTATTCTCACGAATGGCGGCGGTGGTGAAAAGAAATTTTGTGACATTTTGGAAAAACAAAAACTGGTTTTATTTTAATTTATGGCAAGTGTAAAATGCTTCTGTTCTTTTTGTGTAAGCGTGTACAAGGAAACTTTTTAGGTGTTAAAATTTACAAGGGTATGGCGGATGAGGATAATATTTCTGAATCACTGAAAGCGTAGTTGGAATCGGACAGCTGGAGAACATGACTGTGCACTGTATGAGAAATTGGGTGATTTGTTTACATGCCTGGCAATATACTGTTGTTGTGATTTATTAGTTCAATGACAGTTTTTTGTTGGGTTGTACATAAATTTGCCCCAAAATCTTCAAATATAGTGCAAGAAGACTTACAGAACACACACTTTTGATATATTATCGTATACAACTAATGGTAAGTCAAAACCCTTTTAAACTTGTGATATTATTTTCGTTCCTGTTAATTGGTTGATATACGGCGCAAAGCTGAAAATGAAGGAAAACTTGCTTTCAATATGAATTTTATTTGTGCACCCAAAACTACTCCTATTTAACACTGTTTATGTTACTATCACAATAGATGACGGTGCCTGAGGCACCCAAAGTGAAAATATATTTAATTAAGTCCCAACTGAGCTGTGGAGTACTGAAAAAAAAAAATATTTGAGCCGCGCCATGAGAAAAAAACCAAAATAGTTTGTTTGCGACCAGCATGGATCCAGACCAGCCTGCGCATCCGCGCATTCTGGTCAGAATCCATGCTGGTCGCTTTCAAAGCCTATTGGAATTAGAGAAATTGTAAGAGAACAGCATGCGAATGCGCGGATACGCAGGCTGGTCTGGATCCATCCTGGTCGCAAAGCCACTATGTTGGTTTTCTCATGGCACGGCTCATTTGATATCATTCACCTTGAATTTATTAGATATTTTATCACTTAAATCTCAGTATTTCATTCGAAAATATAAAACGAAATTGTATACACGAGAACAAAATTTAAAAATAACGAGTCAAAACTAAGGTTCATGTAAGTACATATGTCCCTTATTTGCATTTTTTTTCTAATAGGCAGTCTCACAGACTGAACAAATGTGAGCAAATGCTTCACACTGGCTCCGAACACAAGAAATGAAGGCAATCTATTATTTTATACGTGTTGTGCTGTATTTTGAAAGGAACACGCATTTGCTGGCGTTTAAAGGAACATTTAGAAACGTGTAAGCATTCTTTTTTTTTCTATGCACAGATGCACGGATAAATTCGGAAAATGTGGATTGTGACGTAACAAAAGATAGGCTATGTATGAGGATGCAATTATTAACTTAACTTTCGTAAATTGTAAATTATTAGTACTGTTTTTATGCTCCTCGAAGGGCGAGCACAGTTGTCACTTAGTCCGCTCGTCGGTCCGTCCGTCTATCTGGAATATAACTTGAAAATTATTAATGGCATTTTATTGAAATTTCACATAATTATAGAGGTCATTAAGATAAAGAGCATTGTCAAAGAACCATAACTCTACCTTACCTAGCTTTTGAATTATCTCCCTTTACTACACAAAATAAGGCTTATTAATGACATTTCATTGAGACTTCACGAAATGATGGAGACCACTGACGGAGATATCAGTGTCAAAGAACCATAACTCTACCTAGGTTTTAAATCATCTTCATTTTTATACAAATAAGGCTTGTTCGGAGCTTTACTTTCATAAAGTATTAACGGCATTTCATTGACACTTGACAAAAATGATAGAGACCATTGATGGGAATTGCAGTTTCAAAGAACCTTAACTCTACCTTACCTGGTTTTTGGATTATCTCCCTCAAGCACATGCATTGGGGAGCATCATTCGGTTTTACCGATTCCTTGTTGCGACTGAAATACTATTAAAAAGGTAGTTAAACGTAAAAAGCACTACCGAATTATTATGGTTGATTTGTACTGTATTTAGTCTTTAAAGTTTCTAAGTTAATGCAACCGTTTTGTTACATGTAGAGAACTTGAGTTTGTATGACTAGAAGGCCCTCCCTCGTCTCGAAATCTAGGAATTTACCACAGTACAGCCTCAAAGAACTATCATGACTAGTTTTATAAAACAGCTTTTTAGCAGAAAGGAATAAATTATTGCACATTTTTTAAAACTGGAAACGTAAACAATATTGACGAAATTGTTGCTCCAGCAAGTTGTTGCTTAGGAAGTAAAACTTCGTCGACGCATGCAAAAAAATGTATAAAGTTATTTTTAAAATTTTGCGGTTTTTCCATATTTATTAGGCATATATACATACAACTTAGTTTTTATATTAATTTCCATTTTATTATCGATTCTTTGTAAAAATATTAGACTGCTTTCATTTGGTTTCACTATCTTTATATGGATTTGATAATTGCTAAATATTGGACTACACGAGTACATTGATTCTGTAAATTAATCGTTTTTCTCGTGCTTTCCAATATTAAACGGAATAGTCCAGTATTAAAATATTGGACTCCACGTGGAAAATATTGTACTGCGTTCCATTGAAAGCAGTCCAATATTAAAAATACAGTACTGCGAGTACAAAGGATTGACGTCATGACAATGTTTTAAAGATCTGCTCCGCGGCTATTCAAATTCTAGTGTGTGTATGCAACCCATGATTACAATAGGTAACAGTTAACGGCCACGTGCCACACTTCTGCACGCAAAACCAAAGGTATTTTATAGCGAGCGCGTAGCTCGCCTTACGGCAATGTGTAGGCGAATATAACAAAGGTGTGCTGAATGGGGCAAAGTGATGTAGCTGAAAAATTTTCCTCTCGTCTGGGCGCCACCATTTTGAGTGCCGCCATTTTGTTCTACTTCCGTCAAAGTCGGGAAAATTGTTTTTTTTTTAAATTTTATATTTGAGTTACAATCTCTATGTTCATTAGGTGTCTTTATTTTTTTAAAAAGTTATGTTATGGAAATAATTTCAATTTGGCTTTTATTTTACAAAGTGCGTGTCCCTAGAGGACAGGTGCTCACAGGAAATGCTTTGTTGGCAGTGAATACCAGAACTTGATTTAAACATATTTTATTTCAAACATATGTGCATATTACATTTTACAATTTACAATATCAATATTATACATGTTGAAAAAGGATAAGATCCGAAAGCTAAGTTTATAAGGTCTTCTCCTATATGGGATAACTTACAGTAAATTTGGCGGTATTACATAATTTGTTTGAAATGTATCATCGAACAAACATTTAGCTAATATGCATTGAATAGAAAAAATGACATGAAACAAAATATTAGTATCAAGTTAGGAATTAGCAAATTTTGAAAAGAATCGAGATTAGAAATCGAAGTTTATAGTATATATAACAATAAAAAAATAGAGAAATTTTATGTATAAGAAAATTCCGTCCGTTAGTATGAACTGTATAGACAGATAATATTAGTCAAATATAAAGTATCCTATAGAAATGAGAGGAAAAAGAAATAAATGTATGAGATTTGATTTGATTTGGATTGATGAAGGTTTGGAGCAACTGGAATGTTAGTTAATGTACTTTTAAGCTCATGGAAAACGTTTACTTTCCCAGATGTAATTTTGAACTGCTAGGAATATGCTGTTATTGATGCCGTCGCTAAGATTCTGGTCACCATACAGGAGTGTGTACAGAGTGACAGTGCAGAAGCTGGAGGTTGTTTGGAGGAGCCTTCTACGGATATCATTGTAATCTGGACATTCAAAAAAGAAATGATGATTGCTCTCAGTGCTTCCGCACTGACAAAGGGGTGAAGGAGAAATGTTTTTCATGTAAAGATGTTGGTTCAGAGAGCTACACTCGGTACGCAGCCGGGCATGATAAATTTGCCATTTCCGTGCACCAATGTAGAAGTGTTTTGGACATGGGGAGGTGTTTCGCTTTAGCTGTGATTTAAAGGAAGTCAGGGTTGGTGAATTCTGTATTTCTGACGGTCAACTATTCCATTCTCTTAGAGCAGATGGTAGAAAAGAGTTGTAGTAAAGAGAAGTTCGAGTGCGTATACCCTGTATATCATCAACATTGCGTAGGTTGTATCGGGTTGCTTCACCAACAGACGGAGGAACTAGAGCTGAAAGGTAGCCTGGAGAAAGGCCATTTTTCATTTTGTACAGTAGTATGTGTTAATGGTTTCGTCTCCGGGTTTCAAGAGATTCCCATGAAGTTCACGAAAAGAAACTAGCTGTGTAGTTCCAGATACAATTCGAGATGCTTCATTCTGTGTTTTGTCGAGTTCTTGTTTCTCATACTGAGTGCAGTTTGAAAAGATAACATCAGCGTATTCAAGAAGTGGTCTGATAAAAGAAAGATATATTATTTCCAGAGATTTCCTATCAAGTTGAAATTTTAATTTGCGCATAATATGGATGCGTTTCCATGCCTTTTCTGTAATATAGGTGATATGCGTGTGCCAAGAACCATCTTCAGACAAGTGAACGCCAAGGTGTTTATGGGAAGTAACAGAGGCTATTGGTTGATTGTGCATAAGAAAGGGTGGATGGAAAGGTTTTGATGTTTTTCGTGAAATTATCATTGTTTCTGATTTAGATGGGTTAAATGTGACTAGCCATTTGTCAGCCCAATCTGAGATTTTGTTGATATCGGACTGAAGAATACCTGCAGCAGATACCGGGTGATCAACAATTATGTGAAGACTAGTATCATCGGAAAAGAGATGAATATGAGAACCCATGTCTTCCACTATGTCGTTGATATACACTAAAAACAGGAGAGGACCAAGGATAGAGCCTTGGGGAACTCCTGCCTTTATTGTAGACCAACCAGACATGGTACCTGGTAGAACAACAGCCTGACGTCTATCAGAAAGGTAACCATGAAACCAATTAAGAAGAGGTCCCTGCACACCAGCTTTTTGGAGCTAGAGAATTAAGCCTTGGTGCCAAACTTTATCGAAGGCTTTGCTTATATCAAAAAAGACTGTGCGAACTTCAAGGCCATCATCTAATGCCTTACAAAAGCTATTATATAGATATGTGAGTTGGTTAACTGTTGAGTCTCCAGGTTTGAATCCAGACTGAACAGAAGAGATTAAATTGTTTTCATGAAGAAAGTTAAAAAGATATTTGAATATGATACGCTCAAAAACCTATTCAATACAGCAAAGAAGAGAAATCGGTCTGTAGTTATTAGGCAGAGATGGGTCGCCTTTTTTGAAGATGGCACAGACATGAGCATCTTTGCAGATCTGAGGCACCTTAGCATATTGTAAGGAATAGTTGAACAAGGAACAGAGTGGAAATTTTATTTCTGAAGCTGTTTCTCGCAGGATACGGTTGCTTATTTCATCAGGCCCTGAGGCTTTGTTAATTTTTAATGATTTGAGAGCGTCCTCAACATCTTGGGGTGTAATGGAAATAGATAGAAGCTTATGTAAGGGTTCCTGGTAGTAGTTATTTGGCAAGTCTTTATCTGAGTTGTTAAGTGACGACTGACTACTAAAAAATCATTTAAGAGTTCAGATTTCATTTTCTTATCAAAACGAGTTCTTGGGTGTTAAGTTGTTTTAGTGCAGGTATTGTTTGTTTATCATTAGAGGATAAAAACTGTTTAATTAGTTTCCACCAGTCCTTTTGTGAAGTAGACTCTGATTTGAGCGACTCTGCCATTTTTTGGAAGTAATCATGTTTTGCAGTGCGAATAAGTGTTATAACTTCATTTCGGATTTATCGAAATTTTTGCCAGTGAGATGAATTTTGTGTTCGCTTTGCTCTGTGATATAATTTCTTACGTTTACGAATTAGTTTCTTTATATGTGTTGTTATCCATGGATTGTCATTTGGTTTCACAGTGATGGTTCTTGTGGGAATACATTCTTTTGAGAGTTGAAGAAGTTTGTTAGTGAATGACATTGTGTAGATATTAATGTTATCATCCTTTAGAAGATCCCAATTAGTGTTTCTGATTTCACGTCTTAAAGAGTTGTAATCACCTCGATCGTATAACCATACATGCCGTCTGAAGGTATTGGCTGGAGGTTTGGAGAAAGCAAAAAGGGCATAGATAGGGCAATGAAATCGTTGATTCTGGTCAAGTATTGGCTCTCCGACCCCGGAAGTTACAACACGGTGACCACACGAAACGAGAAAAAGATCAAGTAGAGAGGAAGAGAACTCTGTGAAGTGGGTTGGCTCAGTAATGAGTTGATCAAGATTGAACTGTTGGCAGATAGAAAGAAGTTTGCGATACAAGTGCGGATTGGAGGGATTGAAATTAAAATCGCCAGTTACAATGATGTCTGGTATATTTGTGTCGAGTGCCAATCTAAGAGATTCTTCAATCATGGTAGTGTAATGTATACCTGCATTTGGAGCACGATAGAAAACTCCGAAGAGAATTCGTTTGGAGTGGGAAGGCATTTCTTCTAACCAAATGCACTCTAGACCTCTGAGCTCGAGGTCAGGCCGACGCTTGTGATACAGAGTATTTTTTAGATATACGATTACTCCCCCGTGACTGTCTTCGGTTCTGTCTTTTCTTTCTGGAAAGTGAAAGTTTGGAATCTTTATATCGTCATTAGAGGTGTTTGAGTTTAGCCATGTTTCAGAGAATGCTAAGATGTCAAAAGAGTTAAATTCAGTCCCCAAGATATCGATTTTGTTTAATAAACTTTGTACATTGTAATGTAACACAGACAGACTGTTACCTCTTGTCATGAACTCGGATAATGTATGAGACATGGACGATGTAGAAGAGCATGTAGAGCTGGTAGAATGTGATGAATACAGAATACAGAACTTCATTTGATTGCTGAATATTATCCATCACTCAAAAATAATGCAAGAAAGATTTCCAGTTGGTAGAAAAAAAATATGATTTTCTTTTAAAAGATCAAGCATTGGCCAGAAAATGGGATAAAATATCATAAATAAGCATAAAGCCATAAAAACGCCACAAACAGGTAATGACGTCACCGTGACACCGGCTTTCCATAAATTTTGCAACGCATGATATTCGCTGTTACAGGTATAATGACACTAAAGTTTTGTTTCTTTTCAAGTGAATAGGTTCTCGGAATTGTTTTACTGCCAATTTCAGAATACACGGGTGGTAAACGCGCAATCCAATTCCCGCTGGGAATACGCTTAAAATGGGTTGCGCAACTTCCGGTGCTGGTGTTGCGCGTATAAAAAGACGAAATTGAGGTATGTGAAGTTATGATTTTGCTTAGTATGAGACAAGAATGAATTTTCTCGGAAAAAGCAAAACGCTATTCGACACAAATATGATAATACATCATATGTGTAAAATATCTGGTTTGTAAGTTATGATTCGGCTCTGTTATCACGAAAACTCAGGCGACAAGAAGCGTGAAAAAAGTATGAAATCAACAAAAATGGACTTTTCTGACCTCATATGCCTAATCTGAGAACATTTGATGCTTTTTATGATAACTCAACTGTTATAAAGTAACGAATATCTAAATTATTTGCTTCAAATCCTGCTTACGGGGACATAATTGACAAAAAATTAATCGGGAATGGGGTTGCGCACCGGGAATGGAGTTGCTCGTATACATCATAATGTATATAATGTATACGCGCAACTCCATTCCCGGGGCGCAACCCCATTCCCGATTATTTTTTGCCAATCTTTACCCCAAAAGCAACATTTCATTCAGTGTATGTAATATTCATGACTGTTTTACACGTTTTTGATCATTAGAAGCGTCACATTTCCAGAAAGAAGGCACAAGAGTTAGAAAATTGGCATTTTTCATGATTTCATGCTTTTTTGACAGTTCGAGCCAGCAGAGTTTTCGTGATAAAAGAGCTGATTCTTAAATTTATAAGTTGGTATTTCACACATATGATCTTTATTCATTTTTGTGTCGAATAGCATTTTGCTTTTTTCGAAAACATTTGTAAATGTGTCATCATTTACAATAAACAAAAACCCACCTACCTGGATTTTGTATATATTGATGCGCAACACCAGCACCGGAAGCCGCGCAACCCATTTTTAGCGTATTCCCAGTGGGAATTGGATTGCGCGTTTACCACCCGTGGAATAGCTCGCCGTTTCAGTGTTTGCATCATACACTTGTAGTCACTGACTGATATCGATTTTCTTATCGTGAGTGGCTAATTTTTTAACCGTCATTTACATTAACTCCGCCCAGGTCGCGAGTCGAGTTATGTGGGTTTTTCCCATTAATTTGTCTTACACATAAATTGCCAGTCATACAATGTATTTATGGTTTTAAAACTTCATAATATTACAGTTTAAATCGTATCTCAGAATCAGTTTCAAATCAAACATTTTTTACAACCTGTGACTGATTACAATTACGTAAAACTGTCCCGATTAGTGTCGCATTATCATTATTATCTAAAAGTTCTTAATTTTTCTGTCAGCGATGATAAAAATCATTAATCCATTATAGCCTCACTACAAAATGCAAATTAAGTCAGAGCATAAAGTTTATACATGTAAAATTACACATGTGTTTTTACCACTTGGTCAGAGATCTAAGTTTACAATAGTAAATCATAGCCCGATTGGCATCACTTTTCATGTCAAAAATGTAAAATATTTAATTTAAACATAAACTCCCTGTTTAAATACGTTACTCAAGCTATAAAGGTAATAAACAGTTCTGTGAGTTTGAGATTCTACCAAATATTGGCTCGAATTAACTGAAATATAGCCGTGGTACATGGGAAGAACCCCTGCAAGAAACGTCCAAATTTCTCAGATAAAGAGATGTGATCGGTAGCAAGGCTCGAACCCGTGCCCTCCCCACCCACCCAATTGACCAAATCAGAGATTACAGTGATTTCAAGTTAGCGACTAACCACTTGACTACGGGGATAGTCACATGATGGATGGATACTACAATTCCTAGTTTAGAAATCACACGTGCACATTATTGCAATAAAGCAGAAATCAGCATTGACTTAGGGCGACGAGTTAGACTAACAGCTTATTTTTACATCTAACTGAAAAATTTATAATTTTTGATATGGAAGACTTTTCCAACGAAATTTCAATCGATGACAATCCTTTGTTTTAATATTTTACACATCACGCGTATATATACAGAACTTACGTGTCTCAAAAGTGGACTCGTTTGAGAGAAAATATCGGTAAAAGTATTTTATCTTTAATTTCATTTAAAACTGTGATAGTAGAATTTGAATTGTAAAAGGCGATCTTGCATAGACTTTATTCACCGTTCAATTGCCTGTCACAAATACTAGAATTTAACGACCGTACCATTTGACAATATAGCCACATGTGCTTTTGAAAGTTTAAAATCATAACTATAGTTTTCCTATCATATCTTGTCCAACTTCGACAATTCTGGGCGTCGAACTTTGAAAAATCGAAATACATGTAGCATTTAGACACCAGACCCAGATAGACGCATAATTATACTAGTAGTGACCTCATCACATTGTATTTTACCGACAATCGGATTACATCTCATCATGTGTAGCTTTTTACTATGTACTATGATGTAGGAAAGGAAATACGTATTAGTTAAAACATAATTGAGCCGCACCATGAGAAAACCAAAATAGTGCGTTTGCGACCAGCATGAATCCAGATCAACCTGCGCATCGGTGCACTCTGCTCATGATTCTTACTGTTCGCTAATAGTTACTCTAATTGCAACTGGCGTTGAAAGCGAACAGCATAGATCCTGACCAGACTACAGACGCACTATGTTGGTTTTCTCATGTCGCGGCTCATATTTTTTGTATAAGTAAATGTTTCCGTTGTCATTTAAACAATGAGATTTAATAATGATTGGTTCTTCATGACATTTAATTTGACGGATTGAATATATTTCAATATAAATTAACGGATATCTAAGCTTGTGAAATGTAAATATTTATTACTACGTCGTGTGTTTCTGGGAGTGACTGATGAGCCCCGTTAGGCTAGGTTTCGTAATTGTATATTCAAACAGTCTTTTGATTTGCTGGGCCTTTTTGTGTTTTATCGTTCTCAACAGCATGTATTAAAAAAGAACATATCATATTTTTCCAAAATACCTTGCACAAATATGAACTTCCGCTTTAACATGACACTGTTATCTTACGTTCAAATTAATTAGATATTGAAAATTTATCATCTAAACTAACATTATGAGACCTTGAGAAACACTCAAGGGTCCACAGGACCTCCCTCAACAGTCACTCACTCTTGAGAGTTTGCTCGACTGTCACTCACCTTTATGAATACAAATGGAATCTTTCCTGAGTAAAGACGTGACCGTTAGGCAATTTATTTGAGTGTACTCAATGAGTGGTGTTGGAGTATTGTATGTATCCTTGATAAGCCCAGGGGTGTTGAAAGATATCCGTCATAAAATTACCTTGGGGCTATATTGCAACCTGTATTTGAAAGTAAATGGTGTCGATTGTAAAGATGTCAACTGCTACATTATCAAGTTTATTAATAGTCATTAAATTTACAAATGATTGAAGTGATCGTTTACAAGAACTAGGAAAACAAATGATGAATTGTTTATGTTGGACTATATAAGGAGAGTTGTCATTCTACAATTTCGATACTTGAACTGTGCTTATCATTATGTAATACATTTGGAATGAACATTGAAAATGTTGACACATGATTAGATTGAAAGACACATAGATCTAGTTTTTAACAGACTGAAAACTTTTTACACAAAACTTCGTTTTTTAACGATATAGTGACACTGCTACAGGTATAATTGTAAAGAAATATTGTTAAAGTATAATACACAATACGAGACTGTACCTACTCAATACATCACAGTGTTTGTTGTTACTTCTCCGAATGATTTGGTTTGAAAGAATCGAACTAAGAAATAATAAGTTTTGTTGTATTTCGTTTAGAGTACATCAGTGTCAATCCTCAGACAGTTCAAATCTTTAATCTAAATAATTTTATGTGTATATGCTGCGGACGTGTCATGCACAAGTATGTACGCATTATGCAGGATTATCTTGAAATAAATTCCCGCAATATTTTACTTATGTACCTAACCCTTTACATCGTTTTTTGTACATTTTAAACCACTGCGATCGATAGAAATACACTTTTGGGCGGAGCAAACTACACGCGTGATCCTCTCACTGATAACTAGAGTGACAGCTACGTCATTTACTACATGCGTTTGATGTAAACGCCCATTCGGCGAGCTTTTCTGAAATTGGCAGTAAGCAGTGAATAGTTTCTTTGCCGTTTAAGCTACGCTCGCTCAGAGGCTTTGCCTTTTTCATATTATAGAATTTAATATAAAATAGACTCTATTTTGACAGGCGGCACTGTTCATAGTCAGGATTTTCATACTTTTTTAGTGACAATTTAAGGTTAAAAGGTAGGACGGGAGCAGGTCTTTAAGGCAGTATCTGGTATGCTATCGTAGACATAATAGCGAGCTCGAAGAGCTGGCCCGAAGGGCCTGCTCGAGAATCGAGCTTTACGGTAACGCAAGTATACTTTCACACTTGGTGATGGATTTGAAAAGTTTCGTCGAAAGTTTTAAAAAAGCGCACCCTAGCGGACTGGTGCTCACGGGAAGTACTTCTTTCCGGAGTGAATACAGAACTTCATTCAATTGCTAAAAATTATTCATCACTCAACAATAATGAAAGAATGATTTCCAGTTGTTTGAAAAAAATAGTATTTGCATTTAAAAGATAAAGCATCGGCCAGAAAATGGAAAAAATATCATTAATAAGCAGAAAGAAACGGGAACGCGGTAATGACGTCACCGTGACACCGGCTTCCCATAAATTTTGTAACGTATGATATTCACTGTTATAGGCATGGTGACACTAAATGTAGACTTTTTCAAGTGAATAGGTTCTCCTGAATTCTTGTGACTAGTGAATAGTTTCTTTGTGACGAATAAATGATGCATAATATTTTTTAGATAAATCCGATTTCTTTGAGCTCGCTTTGAGGCTTTGCCTTAGTTCATATTAGCGAGCTCGAGAATCGAGCTTTACGGTAACGCAAGTATACTTTCACACTTGGTGATGATTTTTGAAAAGTTTCTTCGGAAGTTCTTAAAAAGCGCACCCTAGCGGACAGGTGCTCACATGAAATACTTCTCTCCGGAGTGAATATAGAACTTCATTCAATTGCTAAAAATTATTCATCACTCATCAATAATGCAAGAAAGATTGCAGTTGTTTGAAAAACATATTATTTTCATTTAAAAGATCGGCAGAAATTGGAACAAAATGTCAATAATAAACGACCTAATTTCAATGCAAGATATCAAAATCATAACGAAAATAATATAACGCTGTTGTCTTTCCTCTCATACCAGATGATAAATTCTGATATGCTTTTCTCTGTTAAAATGACGTTAACGTGCGGTGACGTCAGTGTTTTTGCTGCGACCAAGAAAGAGTGCAACTATATTTTATCTACTATTCAAGTGCAAGACAGCCATGCACCAGCTGAAACTGAGATGGACCCATATAATGAATATGTTGACTTTTCTATGTATTATCATCTGTACAGAATGTGTTCATGACAAGACTGCATACATATATTGTTAAATCATTTTTTATTTCCATTATTGCATGCATGGAAGAAGCAAGCATTTAACAATTACATTCATAGAAGTGTTAAAATGTGATCAATCTAATTTAAAGAAACACATTTAATAGGAATTTTTAAGTTTCATAGTATTTGTGATGGAGACTGACCCAATCATTCAGCAACTTCTACTGTCTGTGTGTCATTTCTTGTATGTTATAGTTTTCTTAATAATACATTAAGGATGTAGGAGCGAATTTTTCTAACGTAAAGAATTTTTTCACATACTCTGTGAGCTTGAAGAACATTTGTTTCCAAGACAAACAAGAGAAGAAAAAAACATAGGTCACCGAACTCGTCTTAATTTTATAGGTCATTTTCTTCACCCACTGCTTAATAAGCATTTTTGAAATTTTGTAAAATTAGAAAAATGGTGGTACTTTATAAAACATATAATATCCTACTAAATATTATAGGGATTTCGGGTGTTACAGGTTAATATGATTACAAGGTGATGCCAGTATTATATAAGCATAAACGTCACTAATTATTCTCTTTCATTTTCACATATTGACGTAATTACCCCACCCACTTTATTTTCAATGCAAAAAAAACGTATTTAGATCTACAAAAAAAATTCTGACGTTAAGATTTTCAAAATATTTTGCAGCTTTAATGACCCACAAAAATGCTTCAAAATTGAAAGAAAAAAAGTTGGGGTCACCGTGCATCTAAGAGATTTATTAAGAAAAAAACTGTTAAAAATTGGTGAATTTTGATATTTTTTGTTCTTTTTGTTTTAATATATGTTTTCAAGCTAACATTATGTGCTATCTTGACAACTTTTATTTCAATTATAGCTCATCATTATATGTATCAGTCAGGAAAATTTCAAAACCAAACCTAATCTACTTTAATAGATATTTGACATTACCTACCCCTACCCCATTGTAAATTTTACGTCAATTTTAGGCAAATACCAGCCAAAAATAAGGTGAAAAAAAAATTTTCGCAAAAAGTACAATCTTTTTGCTTAAACGGTACATTATTAGCCATATTTTAATTATGTATCATTAATTTTTGGCAAAACTTTTGTTAGAAAGCACTATTCGGAGAAACATTTTTCAAAATGGCGGATATCCTGAAAAAAACCGCTCGTACATCTTTAAATGTCAAAGTTATGGTAACATGAAATCATTCATCACTTGTAGATTAATGTTAAAGCAGTTCAACATTTTACCATAAGTTAACTAATATTCTATTTAACCAGAGTTGTCACATATTTTCATATAAATATTTGTATAATACAGTCTAATCTAATCTACATATGATGTTCCACAATTTTTAGCTATATTTTATGTTGATATTTTATGTTGTTTTCATGTTTCAACATACAATTACTAACATCAAAGAAACTTAAGTATTTTACAATTTGGTTGGTATAAATGGTTGTTTTGTTTATATATTTTATTTTTTTCCATCCAGGAGAATGAAGAAATATACATTTCAAAATATCTCATCATTCCAGATAAGTACACTACATAATCAAGATAAAAGAAATAAGAACAAAATATGTTGGTGGAATTTTATTTTTAAAAATTTGATATACAGTCTTTGTAGTATTTACTTCTTTAGATATGTCGGACTGAAATGGGAATAACAACATACTTTAAATTTTTGTAGTCATAAGTTAATATGGGAATTATTAACTCAACTTAAAAAGATTTTATCTCACTGTTATGCCATCTGAGCTTTAATATTTTTCAACATTGTCATTGGCAACAAGGCTCAAAATTATTTGTTGTGTATACCTTGCATTCATGTGTGATAAATGCTTTTATGGTATTCTTCAATATGATTTATGCTTTTCATCTAACCATGGATTAAAAAATATATATTTATTTGTCTGAAAATTAAGGTAAAAATACTGACTGATTAAATTGCAATATAAGAAAGCTTATTTGAGATAAAGGGAGGTAATTTCATAAAAAAATATGCAGAATGTAGATGGTAAATGTAATGAAGGGAGGTAATAAAATATTGTGAAGTTATTAGTCTTCATTTCTTTGATGAGCTAATTAATTGTTTTACATTTTGGTTTATTAACTAGAAGTATGACCTAACATGTGTACCTGTCCTGAAGGAAAATAAAGTAGGTTTTTTGATGCCCTTGTACTGTTAAGTTGTTCCTGTATTTGTTTACATTCCATGTCTGAATGAAATGAAGAAACAGACTTTAATGAGGGTATCTCGGGAAAATACCTAAGTTTATTTTTATATCAGCAATTTGATGAGATAGTCATTCAGGAGTTGTCTATACTATTTCCAAAAATGCCATGGGGACTAAATTTTTTGGAGTAAATATCTCTTTTAAAAAATAACACACAGCATTTTAATATTGTATATATATATATTATCTGATGCACTTAGCAATATATATTTGGAGTCAAAATGTTAAAAATTCCGGTTTTAATTTTTTAGTTACAATGTCTCTTCTATGGTTAGAAAAGCACTACTTTTAATATTGCACATGAATTGTTATAGTTAGAGCCATAAAGGGAGGTAATAAAAACAATAGAATCAGTAAATCATTCTAGTATTTTCATCAATATTCAAACCTTCGACAAGTGTTAAAGACAGCATTTGTCGGAAATAGGATTTAACAAGAAATGAATAAAGTTCATAATGGAAATGCGGCAGCCAAATTTTATACCAATGCATTATGAGCCTTTAAATAATATTTATTTCATAAAAGAACATAATCTACTTATGCAATGTGAAACTTATACGAAATATTTATTTTAGAAAGATTTCGCGGAGGATAAAATGTAAAGCATTGCGTAAATTAATTGATTGAAACCGTACTCTTAATGGGAAAATAGACGTTTCAACAGCTTTTAACATAAAGTGAATATAAAGGGGTAATATTTCATATTAGGAGCCCTATAGAAATATTAAATGCCATATGTTTTTACATTTTGACACGACATCTTAGGCCGTATTTAAATTATCGCATTTGAGTTAATATCGTAGGTCTTTAACAACGTTTAACTACTGCCTTTCTCTTAAAATGTTGTCTCTTCGTATGCACAGCATTTATTCATGTAACCATTTCGAAAAACAAACACATCCGCATCCTCTATGGTCTATAGTTCAACATTAACTTTTTGCTGGACTTGAAGAAATAAATTGAAAAGTTATTTCTGATATCGGACCTAGGGTTTTGACTTTTGACCGGAAAGCCATTCAATAAGTGTATTGTATACAACAGCTATTCCACTGTGATGCAAACCTCCTACATATAAGGTTATAGTTGATACCAATGTCATTTCAACTGGTTAACAGCGACCAAATGGGAAAAGTTTTAAGTTTATTTCAATTCTTAAATAATCGAAGAATGCCTTATCAAATGTTCAAAAACATATTTGTATTCATAGATAAAGTTTCAAATCGATGAAAATGTAAAGTGATCAGTTGATAAGAAATATGTAGTCAGTTTTATTTCATAGATTAATGAAAGTGATACTGAATTGCTATTACGTCTTTTATTATTAGTATTTCGCTTTTATATCTATACCCTACCTTGGAGTATCTGTACTACATATAAGTTGGGTTTGGCTTCTTGGGTACGCATAGCTAAGTGGGAAAGACCCCTAATTCAAGTTGGGACCTGTAGGAATTTCTTCAGAATGAATCTTATGTACTTATTCAACCTTTTGAACTTACAAAATCCCTGGACTTGGAGGAGGAACATTTTAAGTACAAAGTGTCTGTAGTAGGCGGAGAAACATTCTTACAATGCCTATGTACAAAATGTCCGAAGTATGGGGAGGAACATTTTAACGTTGCTTAGTACAAAATGCCTAGATCAGATAGAGACGTCCGAAACATGTTTTATTCTGTATATAGCCTATACTGTTCAGGTTATAAGAAGTATTAAGCAACAGTTACTGCTTTGCCTAACTATATTTTTGTGAACGGTAACTTTGCTACCAATAAAAAAAGTGAAACACGTACGACCACAAAGGAGTTAACTGACGCTTTTAGCATGAGAAAAAAAAAAGATCAAAACCATTGATCTCTAATCTCTAAGGGTGTTTTACAACCCTTATCAGTGCCATATACATCCAGTTCCATCAAGTGTCTGAAAATCTAGATAATCAGTACATTGTTAATATAAACTATGTGCAAGCAGATTTAAAATCTTACCAACATTGGCATCAGAAACATATTGTGAGATATTTTGACTGCCGGGCATAGCTGTAATAAACGGTTTATATAATTCTTCTCACGTACCATGTTTGAGATGTGCATTTAATCTGATTTTATTTTGTCATATCAGAGACAGCTGCAGCCAGTTTATACGCATAGGTACAATAGAAGTAACCTCACCATAATTAATTTCAAACAGTGCATCATGCAACACACAAAAGACAGGAATATTAACTTTCATCAACATCCTGTTTGCAGTAACCAAACCCTGATTCTCAAGGTAATAAAAGGAAAGGGTTAAATTGAAATGACGTGAAGAATTTCAGCTGCAAGGATGCTACTGTAGGGGACTATACAAAAGTTTTCAGTACTTCTATTTCTTTATGTATTAAGCGTTCATTACGAAATAAACATAAAACAAGTAAATAAAATCACAACACTCCTGGCACTGGATCACACATACCTAGTGCGTCTGACGCCGCCACCAGCATAAAGCCATCCATATGACGTGTTCATGCTTTATTGTATATCAACCGGATATATGACATTACTCTATGACTTCTCGTTAGTTACAGATGTCCGCACTTACCTCGAAAGAATATTAAAACTCTTCGCAACTGTTTCCTTCTAGTTCTGTCTGGTTGTTAAACCCTATTTTAAGTCGAAGAGAACTTACTCAAATTCCATTTTTCATCATTGTAATGTTTTATGTTATCTGTCTTTCCTTACATCTAAACTTTTGATGCCACCTACCTAGGATGAACGAACTATCCAAGACCTTTTAAAAACAACATGAAAAGAAAACATTGAACTAACCTACCCACAATCCGGCAGAGATCTTTTCTCTTGGAAGTGCTTGACTGGCGCATATTTATCACTCAAAATGCACCAATCACACATTACACTAACGGAAAATCACTGTACATATGCATGATAAATATACATCCCGAAAATCCCTATACATTTTAAACAATCAGAAGTCCTGTGAATTAGTTACATCTAACATAAATGTAAGGGAATGAGAGCACATTAACAAATTTTGTGACCTTCCCTTGTAAATAATATAGTAGATACCGGCAAGGTAATTAATAAATTCAGTGAAGCAACTGTTTCTGTGTCATTGTATGGAAATATTGGGAGCGATTAACATGGATTTGAGATTACATTTTGCTTTAGCTGTCCTTTGCCTGACAGTACAAACATCTAGAACTTCAACATCTTTTAGAGACGTCATCCTTCCGTCAACGAAAACAGACATAGACTATCAAATCCAATTAGATGAAGAAAAAAGGGGACGCCGTTGTCGAAGAAGTTGTAGAAACGTTGCATTTCAAGCAAGTGTCAGTCCGACAATAAAGGATATAAAAGCTGATGAAACAATTTTATTCGAAGAGATCGAAACAAATATTGGAGGAGCTTTCGATGCCAAAAGTGGAATATTTACAACACCAGTTGCGGGCACATATGTATTCCATTCGACGATTTTAACGCCCCCAAGATCGGTAGTTGAAACAGCACTTCATGTCAACGGAGAAGTCAAGATGCTGCTATATTCTGGCGATAACTCGTTATATTCACCGGGTAGCAATATGGCAGTGCTTCAATTAAAAGTCGGAGATCTTGTGAAGATGGTGAGAAACGGGCCGTGGGGGAAAACGCCATTCACAATACATCGTGGGTTTAGCACGTTCTCTGGTTTCTTACTCCAGGCTGATTAACTGTTCATCAGAAAATAGCTATACTGGGTGTTAAAACAAGGTTCACAGTGAGTTTTCATAACATTTTGAGACCTTAATAGATGTGACATTACAGATCTTGAAATATGTTCTTTTGCATGAACAAGTAATCGTAAGATTTTATTCTTTATTCCAGTGTTTATTCATTAAGTCGTTGTATTTCAAGAAGTACTGAAAACATGAATCTGAAATATCAGCAAGACTAGTACTTAGCAAGCAGCTGGGACAATATTCATAAGATAATCATTATACATTGCACTATATGAAAGGGATTTTCTACATGAAGGTGGATACATACTCGCAGTCTCTATTTCTCACGACGTATGTCAATTGTTCTTCTATATTCCGTTGTATTTTACTAAAATTCATATGTACTATTATATGAGCGGTATTCACTTTAATTTTATCGATATTCATTTGTACTTTAGCGACAGTCATTTGTTTTTACCGGAATTCATCTATACTACAGCCATAGTCATTTGTATTTAACCGGAATATTATACTACAGCGATTGTTATTTGCATTTCACCAGAATTGGTTAAAACAGTTTTTTATTGATATAATTACAATTGTTACAGTAAATAAACATAGAGTATTGAGTAGGAAGCTATAAGCTTTTTTAGAAACTCTCTCCCTTAATTCTTCACCAGAATTCATTTATACTACAGCGAAAGTTATTTGTTTAAATGGCTTAAAGAGTAGCGAAGAAGAATGTACGAGAATTCTTTGGATTTTTTTCTAATTTAGTTGAGGAAAATGTAATAGAAATCTATACTATTTATTCAATACTGATAAATGAAATTGTTTTGCAGTCTGTAAATTTGTTAAGGAGAATTGAAACGTGCTTTATATGTTTTCATATGTTCCTCTTTATTTACTCTGATTTACTTTGTGTTCTGCTGCATATTTCACTTTAATAATTGATTAATGTTTGCCTTTGCAATCACCATTTGCTAGTGTTTAATTTCAACATTTAATGTGTAACTCATCATGCCATAACTGTTAATAAACATTTACTCAGATTTAATGCAGCGTTGTTGAATTGATTGTCGGATTATCAAAAAAGATCTTTTTAATCGAATATTTTGCACACAGTCAAACAATAGTAACTATAACGTCAACAATTGGAGAGACCTTGATAATTTACTTTGCTCCAGCCGTATACTCTCTGTATTTCTTTGTAGTTTTGCTTTTAGTAAGCCCGAGAACCGACGGGTAATACAATCACTATAGCACGGTACATGGTCCCTGCAGTTGTCTTTGTGTCAGATGGCAAGCTCTAGGATGCCTGCAGTACATGGTCCCTGCAGTTGTCTTTGTTGCAGATGGCAAGCTCTAGGATACCTTCCTTAAAAGACATAAAATGAAACTTCCAAAAAGTGGAAAATATTTGATATATGTTTCTTTATAAAAATGATTTAAGCTTGCTAAAATTAAAAGTACTTTAGCAGTCACTGACAGTATTACGTGTAAAAGACTTAAATACAGTTGTTCGTTAGGGCCATGGCTTCCTCCCTGATAATGACCGTGCGCGAAGCACGTGATAACGACGGCAAAGCATGAAGTTTCGCCATCGTGATCTCGAGCTTTGCCACTGTGAGCTCGCACTTCTTAATTGCGATTTCGCACTTTATACATATATTGCACTTGCGATATATGAAGCGCGAGATCACGGTGACGGAGCGCGAGATCACAATGGTGAAGCGCGAAAGTATAAAAATTTCGCGATTTCGTGCCTGACCGTCGTGATCTCGCACTCTGCGTATCGCCTTCACATGATAGCCAAGCGCAAGATCAAGATGGCGAAGTTCTTTGGCTTAATTATCACACGCTTCGCCTTCGTTATCTCAAGCTTTAGCGCTCAGCCATTATTGTAGAAGACACAATGGCCTTAACGGAACACTATACTGAAACGTTCCGTTTGCATCAGCTTCCTTGAAGTCGAAGATCAGTTGCCTCGAAGCTCTTGAAATCTGAGATATTGAGTTTTTAAGTTTACATCAGTTATATCAACAATTAATTATTCATAAAAGGAAGCGTTTTAAAAACGTTTTAAAAAATGTCACTGTGGCTTGTTTCTCTATAATTTATCCTTCGTTTAATTCATATTGTTCGAAAGCCTACAAGAATCGAAGCAAATCAAGGTTGTCAGGGCACATATTTTCAACATAAACGAAAAAAGATTCCGAGGCAACAATTAAGACATTAAAACCTAAATTTCCAAAAAGAATGTAAAACTGATTTGTCTGGTCTTCCAATGCGGATTAGACAAAGCGTCATGTGGTTTACCAGCAATTATAGACTTGCGTATGCGGTTGTATGATTCGGAACGGCCTCACATTTTGTAGTTGAAGTTAAAAAATAATAATGTAATGTTAAAACCTGTTTGGAAAAGGATAACCTGTATTTTTAGCATAATAGTTTCCATTGATTTCCCGTCACCAAAATCCCCCTTCCCCCTCGTAAAATAACACTCTTTTAGGTGCCATGCCTCTTAGGTGGTCCCATTTTTTAATTATCTCTCTTTCTTTCTTTTTTTTTAAAACCTTGTCCGGGTCATAACTCGTACATTTCTTTCTTGATAGTGTATATAGCTGTTTTGAATTCATTTGGTGACCCTAATCAAAGTCTGAAAAGAATACTGTCATACTACTTTCAGATATTTATAATTATATTACATTATCCACAACTTCTTGTCACGTAACTTCACCAAGTATCAAGTCTACTGCTTTATTCTGCAATAAATAATTTCGTTTTCAAATAGAATAAATCTGCGCTCTTCCTGTTGAGTTAAGCGGGTGACATTTCCTGGATTCTAAGCTTACGTGCCAGGTGTATCTTTTTCAGCCGTTTACGGGACTCATCCGAAATTTAGTAATTTTAGTTGGGGTCATCAGAACAGAAACACATTACTATAAACAAGTAAAAAAATGTAGTATGCGGCCCGTTGTCGATTAAATTTCGTGAAATAGAAAGTTCGTTCAAATGACGTTTTATGATATGAGAATTTGCGGCTTGATTTTACCAGAAATATTTATCGACGCTGATCGATTACAACATGTCAGACGATTGCCCCCCTTTACATGTATAATCAGCACGAAAATAGTATATCGGATCCTATATCTGATACAAATTTACTATTTTACACTAATTATTTTAAGGTGAATCATGAAACAAAATCTACCTATTTAGACATCAGTCTCCACCTCTCAATTATGCGAGATTACGAGTTTGAGAGAAGAGCCTGTTCTATCCGCATATTAAGGGAGCAACTAGTACCATTTTCACATCCTTGGTACGCGACCGGGGATGGAATCCGCGACCTTCTGCACCGGAGGCATATGCTCTACCATTAAACAAAATTACTTCACTGAATGTAGAATCGTGTGCCGTGATAGCTCAGTGGTAGAGCACTCGCCTCCGGATTCAGAGCTCTTAAGTTTGAGCCCAACCGGAGAGAGACAGAGAGTCAGAGAGACAAAGAGACAGAGACAGAGAGGTCAACGTTTAGAAAGAGCTTGTCCAGCGAAAAGACTATATTTCTTAAAGATAGATCTTCAGATGACGATAAAGCATTGCAATTGATCCGACGCAGATAATTAATTCTTGAGAGAGTGTCTTCATATTACAATTAAGCACAGCTGTGGTCCGATTCAAAGAATTTATTCCTTGGCGGGAACCTTTAAGGCAGATCACTACCAAATCAAATGTAAGCCTCCGCTGGTCAAGAAGTAGTCCAAATATAAATAGTGCTAATCTTTCTCCCTTTCCTCATGCCCTTTCTCAATAGCATCGTGTTTTCTTTTACTCTACCGCGTTTCAGAACTAAAAGAACATGACATAGTTATACCTAAACATCGTACAAATTATGGTAAAAAAAAATTTTTGTTACAATGGTGCAAATGTTCCAAATGTGCAATTCAATACTAAATGAAATTCACTCCACATGTTCTCTAACGTCTTTTAAAAATAAGACTTTAGTATAAAAAGTATATCATACAGTTAACTGCTTAAAGAATCTCTGTTTATATCAGCTGAATTATAACTATGCCAATAAAACATAATTATGCCTTCCGTAAGCCGGCTTCCTCACTTGAATAATTCAACGCCCCGGGTGAGGGACAAGTGATTTGAAGTCAGCGACCTTAACCACTCGGCCACGGAGGCCTCTATATTATGTCACTAATTGATTGCCTAAATGGAAATTGTACAAATGGATACTTTAAGGCAATATCTCTTTTTAGGGGTATTTGTCCAAGAATGATGTGATATTAATTAGTTTATGTGAACGTGAGTGTAAATTGTATTTGGTTGTTGTTGTTGTTCAGAAGTCCACATTTAAAATGAAGATGTACTATTTGTACTTTGTACTGATCTTTATCTTCAAATATTATTATTATTATCATTATTATTATTATTATTATTATTATTATTATTATTATTATTATCATCATCATCATCAGTATGTATCACTTAGCATTCTATCGAAATCGGCATGTTCCTATCGCATGCTAGGTAAAAAAGGCGGCGTAAGTATTTAATGTCTCGAAAAGAGAAATTGAAAGAAGCGAAAAGGAGTATATTCAGCGGGTTGTATTTAACGAACTGTAGTTTTCTTATATAAAAGTTAACACCCCCTTTTCTTCTTGTTTTGCTTAAGTAGCGATATAGTTCTTTATGGGTATATATTAGTCTCTGAAAATCTGATATGCTAGAAAATGTCGAAAAACCGTTATAAAGTAAGTGGATTTTATATATAATAAATAACAGCCGGATTTAGTGGTGTTCAACCTTTAATCCACAATCGAGATTTTCGGACTTCTATGAAATTCCTGTCGCAATATCGTCCCGCCGAGGCGGCCCGAAAATAATAGTCTTTGTTGCTAGTTAATTAAGTAGGGGTTACTCATGCGTTAGATAAACGTGCGACAAACATAATAACGTACATCAATTGTTTTGAAACTAGGATCTCGGATGTAAAATTTAGCGGATACACATCTATTTGACTGATGTTTTAATAACATTTCTGAGAAATCACAAGCCCTCTTAAAATACAATTGGACACGACTTAACAAAGAAACCTATAAAACGGCAATTATCTGTAAATAAGTTACATTAAGATTCATTATTGGAATATAAATTTCGTTACATCATGAACGTAAATGTCGAGAGTGTGTTCTTATATATTGCAACGATCACTTTGCTAGTACCAGTCTCGGAGTCAGTTCCTGTCGGTGATTCAAATCAACTGTCAGCAGTTATCAAAAATATAACAGATCTGCAGATTCAACTAAACGAAGAGAGAGACCGCAGGACTAAACTGGAGGGTGAAATTAACATATATCGCCAGGTACAGAGCGAAATGATGAAAAGTGTTGAAATAATAGACGGACAAATGGGCCAACTTGTGAACGGACAGAACGTGGCTTTTTATGCACGGTTATCTAAAAGCTATGACAGTATTGAGCCCTGGGCTACAATCGTGTTTTCTGATGTTGAAACAAATACTGGAAGCGCTTACAACAGTACAAATGGTGAATTTACAGCACCCATAACAGGCCATTACGTTTTTCATTCTAATATTCTCTCAAAACAAGATAAAATTATCGAAACTTCACTCCGAGTTAACGGTAACGACAAAATGTTCCTATATTCAGGCGGAAAGTATCATGGATCCGGAAGTAATATGGCTGTGCTTCATCTTAACGCTGGAGACAATGTCAAAATGGTTAAACATGGATCTTGGGGACCAAAGCCTTTCTACATACACCATAGCTGGAGCTCATTTTCTGGGTTTCTCTTACGCGCAGATTCGTCCTTCTTTGATCCTAGACATACTCCATCTGTATAGACATGCAGTCATTCTGTTAGTTGTGATATATTCATATATTACTTTATGTATACAATAATGACGTTTATCTTCCATCTGACAGGCATGACGACAATGAACTCAGCATATGTATGACAAATGTTTAGTGAATGTGTTCCGTAATTTATCTTGTCCTCATCATAATAATAATGTTTTGATTTATACTGTATGAATGTACATGAAAGGAATGTCAAGCTTCTTTTTAATTGTTTTATGTTTTGTACATTAGAATAAACAAGTAATTAAAGTTCTAAGTTATTGATATAGCCCCTTCCGACACCTTGGTTAAGAATTTAGACCCGACCATTTACATGGAGCCAAGAGAACAGATTCGAGCATTCATTTATTCTACACAACAATTACTCGTCCGTGAATATCCTTCGTTCTATAGCATCATTAATAACCAGGTGTCATAATGTGCCAAGTTGTCGCCAGGCGCTAGCCACGTAATAGGCTATTAGCCACGCTGTTGCCTCGCTGTAGTCCCGCTGTGAAACGATTGGCAAGTTACAACGAATATCAAAGTCGGGTTACGCCTCGCTGCCGTCACACTGTCGCCTCGTTGCAGTTGCCGCCACGCTGTTCTATGCTGTACTTTGTTATACCTCGCTGCCGCCACGCACGCTATCGCCTCGTTGTCGCCATGTTGTTCTATGCTGTGTTTCATTATGCCTCGCTGCCTCCACGCTATCGCTTCGTTGCCGCCATGTTGTTCTATGCTGTGCTTCGTTATGCCTCACTGCCGTCACGTTGCCGCCTCGTTGTCGCCACATTGTGCTATGCTGTGCTTCGTTATGCCTCACTGCCGTCACGTTCTCGCCACGTTGTTCTATGCTGTGCTTTGTTATTCCTCACTGTCGTCAAGCTGTCGCCTCGTTGTCGCCACGCTGTTCTATGCTGCGCTTCGTTATACCTCGCTGCCGCCACGCTATCGCCTCGTTGTCGCCATGTTGTTCTATGCGGTGTTTCGTTATGCCTCGCTGCCGTCACGTTGTCGCCACGTTGTTCTATGCTGTGCTTCGTTATGCCTCACTGCCGTCACGTTGTCGCCTCGTTGTCGCCACGCTGTTCTATGCTGTACTTCGTTATTCCTCGCTGCCGTCATACTGTCGCCTCGTTGTCGCCACGTTGTTCTATGCTGTGCCTCGTGATGCCTCGCTGCCGCCATGCTTTTGCCTCGTTGTCGCCGCGTTGTTCTATGCTGTGCTTCGTTATGCTTCGGCCCTGTCACGCTGTCACCTCGTTGTCGCCACGTTGTTCTATGCTGTGCTTCGTTATACCTTGCTGCCATCACGCTGTCGCCACGTTGTTCTATGCTGTGCTTCGTTATGTCTAGGTGCCGTCACGCTGTCGCCACGTTGTTCTATGCTGTTCTTCGTTATACCTTGCTGCCATCACGCTGTCACCTCGTTGTTGCCACGTTGTTCTATGCTGTGCTTCATTATGCCTAGGTGCCTTCAGCTGTCGCCTCGTTGTCGCCGCGTTGTTCTATGCTGTACTTCGTTATACCTCGCTGCCGTCACGCTGCATTCATGTGCAGCTACAACTCGTCACGCATTGGCTGGCTGACTGGCCTGAATTAAAAACATATTCATTACTTACTTGACTTCAGAGCAAGGTACATCTAGATTATAAATACTAGTATGCAAAGAAGAAAACAGATACCTGGCAAATTGTCAAGGAGTCCTCAACCCCAGGAGGACTAAGATGGGGACACAGTTGCAGCAGCCCCACAAGAGGTAGAGGCCGGGCAGTAACCATGGAGCCATGAGAGGAGCTGCGGTGAAAAAGACCAGTCTAGGAAGGGTTCACGAGCATCCCCGTAGTGCTGTTTGAGGCCCAAAAGAAGGACATTGTGGAATGGATACAGTCATACGAATGTCTGGACAGCAAGAGTGAGTCTGCTTTACTTGTTTTTTTCTATATCTTGATTTATTATATTATTGTATTTTGTATTATCTATATTTGCATTTTATATTGTGGGTAGAAAAGTGGCAATGTACAGTAGAGTATAGCATCATGTAGCATTTTTTCCTCTACAAGCAATAAATATAACATATTTTAACGGGATATACCCTAACTGATGTCAAACTAAAAAGACTCAAAAAAATAAATAATAGAATATTCGGAAGTATTATAACTTATTCTTTCGTTTAAGTTATGCATTCCTATGACAGCGTCCTGGTGTAAGTAGAAAGAAGGTTTAAATTTGCCTTACGTAAGACTAAGTATCTCCTACGTAGGAGTTAGTATCAGTCTCCTACGTAAGACGTAAGACTTGGTATCTCCTTCGTAGGATTTAGTATCTCCTGCGTAAGACGTAGGACTTGGTATCTCCTTCGTAGGATTTAGTATCTCCTGCGTAAGACGTAGGACTTGGTATCTCCTTCGTAGGATTTAGTATCTCCTGCGTAAGACTTAGTATTTAAGAGATACTAAGCCATACGTAGGAGAAACGAAATCGTACGTAAAACAAAGTCAAGTCTCTCTGCTTGCATCAGGACACTGCCTTAGAAAAGCTATGGCTTGATAGTAGCAAATGTACCTTACAAGTTAGTGAAGTAAGTGGCAATACAAAATTCAATCTGACAGTGCTGACATTATTCAGACAAGATACAAGAAATGACAGACAGATTAGTAAGTGTTATAAACGTATGTGCCTCCGTGGCGAGTGATTATGGTCGCTGACTTCTAATCACTTGCTCCTCCCCTACGCTCGGGGCGGGCGATGAAATCTTTATATGAGGAAGCCAGCTGGGTTGCTGGTTCTACCAAGGTGTCCGACCGTTATGAAATAAGGCAGCTAGGGTCTTCCTCCAGCATCAAAAGCTGAAAGGTCGCAATATGACCTATAATTGTTTCGGTGTGACGAACAACATATATCCTAAGTCAATGCGACTGTCTTTAAGTAAGCGGCGCACTGTAAATCATTTATTACTTTACACTGGCGCAAACACAAAAAGAAGTAAACGAACTTGCAAACACTTTTGTACTTAAGGTAGCTATAGACTTATGCGAACTACTAGCAACAGACCAGAAAGAGAAAACACTGTACATGTTACACACTACCTCTAGGTAAACTATAAGAACCACGTCATTAACGCAAAAATATACTAACCAATTTCAATTGCGCATTTCTCACATACAACGCGCAGTTCGATAAATGAGTATTACGTATGCAGACTAACAAGTGGTAATTTATCTATCAAATTACTTTATTGTTGTTCCTTCTCTTGAGAAGGAACACTTAGGGTTAGTAAGTCACATTTGACTGAGCAACTTACCTCAAAAGCTGTTGTCATTACAATCAAACTCCGTGACCTTAGAAATAACCTCTGACGTTAAAATTATTCTTTCCTAGTTGAGGCGACTCTCTGACTGAACGGGCTCCGCGGATTACATATTATTAAACCCGAGGATGGAAAAGTGGCTTTGTTGAAACATGCCAAACATCTTATTTGTCACAAAGGTTAACATACGTCGTTACCTTCGGATGCATAGCCAATATGTGAAAACAAACCCCATTGCGACCCTCTAATTATGCGCAACAAATTCACGCTTCGAATGGTACACTACATGTGGACATGGATTGACCAGGTCAATGTGTGTAGTCAGTGTATTCTAAATTGCCGTATTTACTCAACTAAAAGTGATAACGGATTTACTTTGTTGTTGGATTTAACAATTTATGTTAGCGTAAATACTTGGCATTTTTATGCAGTAGAAAACATCATAGTTCTTTTTCAAAATTTTACTTTTTTGTATTTTGGTGCAGAAATAAACGCACCCATAGTGCAAAATGTAACATCCCTAGGTTCGCTTAAAAATAAAAGTAAAGTTTCTTATTCAACGTGGGTAGTCGGCGAAAGTCCCACCTGGATTGGATGAAACAACTTAAGTCCAGCCGAGCCCACGGCAGGCGTCATATTTACCTCCCCAGCATCCAGTTTAGACTGATACTGCTGGAAACAGTACTAGTCAAAGTAAATCACCCATCACTGAACACTCAGAAAATCATGTGATGAATTGCGCTTTTTTGTACAGACTCTAATTTCTTGTCTGAAATACCAAAAGCTCATACGCGCGTATAAGTCTGTGCTTTGTTTATTTCAGTGAATCAATTACTTATCAAGAGTATATTAACATTCTATTTACTGACAGGGGCTTCCGTGGCCAAGTGGTTAAGGTCGCTGGCTTCAAATCACTTGCCCCTCATCGATGTGGGTTCGAGACTCACTCGGAGCGTTGAATTCTACATGTGAGGAGGTCATCCAGCTGGCTTACGGAAGGTCGGTAGTTCTACCTAGGTGCTCGCTCTTGATGAAATCATACACGGAGGGGCACCACTATCAAAGCTTGAACGTCGCCATATGACCTATAATTGCGTCGGTGCGACGTTAAACCCAACAAAATAAAATAATCTATTTAATGTCAGATAAGTGTAGGAACGATAAATGTGTTCATCTATATCAATTATAAATAATAAACTTGAATATATTCTATCCCATTCTTCCTAACTGACTAGTACATTGTATCATCTTTTGATTGATAGCAGCGTTTCATTTGTAAACAATAACTTGCGACAAGTATATACCAGTTGTTTACAAAAAAAAAATGTTTACTTTTATATTGGATCCCGGATGTTTACTATATGTAGCGGATACAAAAACTATTTACACTGATGTTGTTGTTATATTTCTTAGAAAGCCAATGCAATTTCGAAATAAAAAGTCAAGTCATTGGTCCCCACTGAACATAGAAAAGAAAACTATATAAAGGTGGTAGCGCACATGTTCAACATTAAACTGTATGAAAAAGACAGATATATTGACTGTTATAACCTTTTAATAAATTTGTAATTATATCATGAATAGCAAGAGAGGTTTGTTATGTATCGCAACGATTATGTTGCTACTGAAAGTTTCGGAATCAGTTCCTACCAGTAATACAAAAGATATAGCAGAACTAAAGCTTCTACTGAACGAAGAAAGAGATAGAAGGGCGGCATTAGAGACCAACGTCAACAACTTACAGAACATAATATACCTTATACAGAGCGACATGATGAAACGTTTTGAGATGATAAATGGACAAATCGGCAAACTTGTGAATGGACAGAACGTGGCTTTTTATGCACGACTGTCTAAAAGTTATGAAGATATTAAACCATGGGCTACAATCGTGTTTTCTGATGTTGAAACAAATACAGCAGGCGCTTACAACAGTGTCAACGGTGAATTTACAGCACCCATTGCAGGAACCTACGTTTTTTATTCTAATATTCTTTCAAATCCAGACAAGACTATTGAGACGTCAATCCAAGTTAACGGTGCCAACAAAATGTATTTATATTCAGGCGGAAAGTACAGAGGTTCCGGAAGTAACATGGCTGTGGTTCATCTAAATACTGGAGATAAAGTAAAAATGGTTAAACATGGACCTTGGGGACGGAAGCCTTTCTATATACATCAGAGTTGGAGTTCATTTTCCGGGTTTCTTCTCCGGGCTGATGCGGCTGCCTTTGTACCAACAGCTTCTATATAGACGTATAATTACTAGGTAACGACAGAGTTCTTGTAACTACGTGATGACAAGTGTGATATCACTATTTGATTACTGTTGATGTTTTTTATTCAAGTAAAATTATCATCAGAGAATACATGACGTTTAGCAGTCTTGTGCAAGTCACTTCGCCTGTGAATTCAAAAAGGACAAGTCAACAAGGGTTTCAGCACTGTACTGTACGATAAAGTGAATGTGCTTCTTTGTAAAATACGTTTCATCAATTATCTACTTCTTTTGTATTAAACACATATACAACTGTATTAATTGATACAATATCACGTAGTTTTCTTATAAAAATAAGTAATCATTTAATGTTATTACAAATGGTATGCCCCGATAAAATCATAACAAGAAACAAAGATTCTATTCATTTTGAAATAAAATGCGTGAAATTGTCACCACATTCGATATTTGACCTTCGCTATATTCGAATGTCGCGCTGCATTCTCTGTTTAATCACATTCGAGCGATACTTGTAAGGGGAACAATACCAGCATTACTAAGTTTTTCGCTGAGTGTAAGAGTTGTCAAACTTCGACCGTTTAGCGGATTTATTACCTTTATCTTCAGTCAGTGAAAGTTTTATGGATGGTATAAGACCACAATTATTAGTCCCCTACTGGTTGAAAACCAGTTTCGGGGACTATAGGAATACGCTTTTCCGTCCGTCCGTCATTTCGTCCGTCCGTCCGTCCGCAATTTCGTGTCCGGTCCATAACTCTGTCATCGATGAAGTGATTTTAATATTAACTGGCACAAATGTTCCCCATAATGAGACGACGTGTCATGCGCAAAACCCGGACTCCTAGTTTAAAGGTCAAGGTCACAGGTCAACAGGGCTTTTTCCTGTCCGGTCCATAACTATGCCATCCATAAAGGGATTTTAATATTACTTGGCACAAATGTACCTCATAATAAGACGATGTGTCATGCACAACTTTCAGACCCCTAGCTCGGTCACACAGTCAAATGTTTACATAGCATAAACAGGGTCTGTTTCGTGTCCGGTCCATAACTCTGACATTCATTAAGGGAATTTTACGAATGTTCCCCATGATGAGACGACGTGTCATGCGCAAATCCCGGACCCCTGGTTCAAAGGTCAAGGTCACAAATGGAGTTCAAAAGTCAACAGGGCTTTTTTCCTGTCCGGTCCAACACTCTGCCATCCATGAAGGGGTTTTAATATTACTTGGCACAAATGTTCCCCATGATGAGACAACGTGTCATGCGCAAAACCCGGACCCCTAGCTCAAAGGTCAAGGTCACAATTGGTGGTCAAAGGTTAATAGGTCTTTTTTCTGTCCGGTCCAGAACTCTGTCATCCATCAAGGGAATTTAATATTACTTGGCACAAATGTTCTTCATGATGAGACGACGTGTCTTGCGCAACACACATCACCCTAGCTTAAAGGTCAAGGTCAAACTTTGAGATCAAAGGTCAATGGGATTTTTTCCTGTCCGGTCTATAACTTTGTCATGCAAAACAGGATTTAAATATCAGTTTGCACAAATTACCTGTTTGAGACAATGTGTCGTGCACAAACCCGAGTCCTTAGCTGCAAGGTCAAGGTCACACTTGGAAGTCAAAGGCCAAAAGGGTTTTTCTTCTTGTCCAATCTGACACTAAACAATTTTTAAAGGGATTTCAATATTACTTGGCACAAATGTTCACCACTATAAGACGGAGTGTCGTGCGTAAGAACCTGGTCCCTAGGTCGTAGGTCAAGGTCACACATAGAGGCCAAAGGTCAGATACAAGAATGACTTTGTTCGGAGCATTTCTTCTTCATGCATGGATGGATTTTGATGTAACTTGGCACAAATGTTCACCACCATGAGGCAGCCTTGTTTTTAGAATTACGTCCCTTTGTTATTACTATAAATAAATTATATTGTAACTTATTTATTACTGGCCGTAGGGAAATATCGAGACCTGTTTTCTGTGGTACAACATGCATGTAACATCCAATTTTTAGGAGCAGTTTGACCTATCTCTGCCTGGTAAAGAGTTTCTTGTGGACTTATATTATATTGATGTTTTTTTTTCTTCTTTTTTTTAAGGATTAATTTCCCTTTGTTGTTACTATAAATAACTTATGACACATTTTTCGATAATCAGCCAAAAAATGCCATATGAAAACAGCTGTAGGTTTTTATATATATAAATTTTAATCAAAGTGTTTTTTGTTATAACATATTGTATATATAGTACAATATTGTTTATACATCATTGACAGATATCAGTTCATTATGTTATACTGCAGTAGAAAATTAGGTGCCTTCCAGTAGGGTACTTTGTATTGCATGGCAATACTTCATTCACTTGTTTTTACTATAATGTTCTATATAGGCACTGGATACTATTGCAACTTTGCATGTATTCCAACCCTCTAAATATACCTGAACTCAACAGAACTATTCAAGAAAAAAAACAGCAACAATAGACATGGGATTGACCGGCACTTTTTACCACCATTTTGAACCAAATCACATGCGTATGAAAAATACTCTCTAGATGGCCGCAAACAGGCAAAACAGACCCTATCAAAAAGTCATGTTATGCGTATTCTGACATTCTCATTCTGTCAAATTGTACATGTACCTACTATTTCATATCTCCTCTATTAAATTATGCCATTTATTGCAGGTCTTTCACTCAAAAATTCACTAACATTCACCATCAAACAGAGGAACTATTTTCCGCGTAACCACTTCCTTAACTGTGATCTTGTGCCGGAGGTTATTCATGGAAGATATAATTCTGATTATTGACTATGTATTGCATTGTCAGATCTCAAATAAACTGTCGGACGCATTAAAGACTGTCACTGACTAAAAAATGAATTGGCATATATGCGAAAGACGGGTGCGCAGGAGTAAATGACAACTATTTAATGCTAAATGTCAATTAATTAATGTTAAATGCAACATACCAAATGCTTTATGTTATATACTTAATGATAGATTCTAGATGCTTAATATTTAAGATAGCTAACGCCTTTTGCCAAATGATAAACTTATATCTTAAATTAATGAATGTAACTTAATATAATATTATCCTGATTTAAAGCAGTAAAATGTTCTACCGGTCATAGGAATACGTGACCGAAATTGTTTACTATAAATGTTTAGAAAAAAGCTTTTAACATACAGACAAAGTTATGTAACGAAGGTCAATGGCTATTTAATCGATAAATTCATCCGTTGATATAATCGGCTCTTTATTTGAATAAACCCTAAGGGCTATATTCATAGACAATACTCCAACATATGGTGGCTGATTTCTGCCAGTGTCGTTCTGTCGTTCTGGCGCCCCCGCCATAACGAAAGAACGACGTTTTCCTTTTTTGGCGTTGTCTCGTTCTGTCGTTCTGGCGCCCCCGCCATAACGAAAGAACGACGTTTCCCTCTTTTGGCGTTGTTTCGTTCCCTCGTTATGGCGCCCCCGCCAAAACGATATAACGAAGAATGCAACGCGACAGAACGAAAGAACGACACTTATAAACGGCGCCCTAAAAAAACGTCGTCTTGGCGTTCTGTCATTCTGGCGCCCCCGCCACAACGACGGAACGAAACAACGCCAAATGTGAAAATGTCGTTCTGGCGTCATGGCGCGTTCCGGTAGAGCATGCGCAGTGTTGTCATTATTTTCGTATTTTGCTTAAGCCCATTTTTACTGTTTCATAAATAGATAGATACACTTTTTCACGGAACCCATACAAGTTTGGAAACGGCACCTATCTTTCATATTTCACACTTCATTTCATTCTTATCACCCGGTTTTGTTTCAAGCTTAAACTGAAAATAACAGCGACTTAGCATATATATCCAGCTATAATACTCATGTTATTCAAATTTGGAAAAACTAAACATACTGATAAAAACGGTTAAATATGTATACGGGTAAATACTTAAAACATCTTAGCCATATTTTTAATCTAAACACAAGTAAATATTTTTTTTATTTAATGCATTCACTCTAGCTTTGATAGAAGAGAATAATACAGTCGAACCTGTGAACAAAGACCACTCTTCGGAACAAGCAAAAGTGGTCTTTGTTCACAGGTGGTCTTTATTCGGGGGGAAGGGTCACTTCTTAGTTAGCCATTATCATGCTGATAAAAAGTATTTTTACAGCTTCTTGCATTCTTTATGCTCTATGTATCAATTCGGCCGGTGCAAACTTGCAAATTTTCAATCAGGCAGTAATTATTATGTTTGCTATAAGGCGAAAGTCGTAAAAGTTCGGCGGATTACAAATATTTTCAAGCCGGAACGGTCCAGCTTGGTCGTTATTGGGGGGCAAATATGACCCTTGGGAATCAATTTGGCCGGTCGCTGGTCGCGGTCGCCAGGTGGTCGCTATTCACGGCCTTTTTATGAGCATTTTTCTATGGGGGGACCAGAGACCGGTCGTTGTCGACAGGTGGTCGCTATTCATGGGTGGTCGCTAGCACAAGTTTGACTGTATCAGAAAACATGTGGTTACATCCACTCCCTTTGTGAACTACATGTTTAAATATGACGAAAAACTGGGTCATAAGGAACCTTATGATACAATTTTCAAAATGACATTAAATTATAAACATATCATAAAAATGATGAAATCAGCTAAGACCACAACAACAGCCTCTTAAATATGTCTAAAAATGGCGGGGGCGCCAGAACGACAGAACGCCAAGACGACGTTTTTTAGGGCGCCGTTTATAAGTGTCGTTCTTTCGTTCTGTCGCGTTGCATTCTTCGTTATATCGTTTTTGCGGGGGCGCCATAACGAGGGAACGAAACAACGCCAAAAGAGGGAAACGTCGTTCTTTCGTTATGGCGGGGCGCCAGAACGACAGAACGGGACAACGCCAAAAGAGGAAAACGTCGTTCTTTCGTTATGGCAGGGGCGCCAGAACGACAGAACGACACTGGCAGAAATCAGCCACCATACCCAAGAGTGAGTGATTGTTGATGGAGGTCCTGGGGACCCTTGAGTGTTTCTCAAGGTCTCATAATGCAAGTTTAGATGATAAATTTACAATATCTAATTAATTTGAAGGTAAAATAATAGTGTCATGTTAAAGCGGAAGTTCATATTTGTGCAAGGTATTTTGGAAAAGTATATCATGTTCTTTTTTAATACGTTGTTGAGGACGACGAAAACGCAAAAAGACCCAACAAATTAAAAGACTGTTTAATTAATAAAAACGGTTAAAATAGATATAGAAAATCAAATATGCGTCTACGAAACCTAGCCAAACGGGGATCATCAGTCACTCCCAGATACACGCGTCGACTACTAGTGATAAATATTTACATTTCACAAACCTAGATATCGGTTAAGTCATACTGAAAAATATAAACAATCCGTCAAATTAAATGTCACGAAGAACGAATCTCATTGTTTAAATGACAACGGAAACATTTATTTTATAAAAAGATATGTGCCGCGCCATGAGAAAACCAACAGTGCGTTTGCAGTCTGGTCAAGATCCATGCTGTTCGCTTTCAAAGCCTATTGCAATTAGAGAAACTGTTAGCGAACAGTATGGATCATGACTAGACTGCGCCGATACGCAGGTTGGTCTGGATCCATACTGGTCGCAAACGCACTATGTTGTTTTTCTTATGGTGCGGCTCAGTTATGTTTTTAGTAATTGAAATATAAAAAAATACGGGGCTGGTATTCGGGAAACATCAATAATTAATGGCAGAGTAAAAAATTCAGTTGTTTAAATAAATTTCAATTTCATCGAAAATTAAACTATATTTCTAAGTATAAATTAAATTCTACTAATGCAGATAAGTAGACTGGCTGGTGGACGGACGAACGGACGGAAGGATGTATTATAAAACAAATAGACGAACGGACGGACGGATAATCATACAGACGAGCAATAAGATGACAACTTCCAACTACAAAAATAATGATCAGCACTTTTGCATATCTTTGATGTTATTGTCATATAAACCGTTATAATCCCCTAAATCCATTGTGTAAAATGAAACCATTACTCGAGTTGTCCTTCCGAAAGTTAAGATTGAGTGGAATTTATGAATATGACTTTCGAACTCCACTCACACTCCCGCAAGGTGTACTCGAGGTCCACTTGAGTAATACTTACCCAAGTTTGATTCAAGTGTGAGTTTGAGTAACGACTATGAATATAGCCCTTAGCATCAACAGTTTCCCATTTCGCAGTTATGACAATCATTTCACAATAGCCGCTTTAAAGACCTGTGATCACCATATTGTGGCACTGATGTTAGTAGGGTGACAATCGAGTCAAAAGGGCTCTATTTTTAAAGTTACCCGGATCCCCCTGTACAACAAGATAAGTTATGTACCAAAATGTTTGTAATAGACTGAAGTTTCAGAAACTACCGGCATAAATTGGCATAAGTGGTGGCATTCTGAGAAATCCAAGATGGCGTCCAAGATGGCCGCCAAAAATTAAAAACATAATTTTTTTGCAATTTTGTGGACCCCTATATTGCACATAATGATTTTGATTAATTTTTATGTCTTAAATATGCAAGAATACACATTGATATGACCATTTATTGGTAAATTTCGTGAATAATCCATTAATATTGCCAAAAAATAGACAAAATGTTTCCATAAAATGGTTAAATTTAGGGTATGGGGTGGCGTTTTTAACAGCAGAACAAAGGTATGTTTACGAAATTTGAATAGATTTGTGCATGGAAATCAACTGTAACCTTCAGGTAATAAAAATAGTTACATGACATAAGAAAAGAGTTTAATACTTGAATCCATAAGCTTTCATAAGTGGGTGGGGTAATTTTGCACGCGTTTTAGATATAAATGCGCACACCGTTACATTTTATATTTTAAAACTACTTATTAAACTTTACCTGTTAGCTTTGATTGCTCTGTGTGCATAGTGTTACAATCATGCTAAATTTAGGCTAAAAGAATGTACTATCTGAAAGCGAAAATCAAAAATGGCTTCAAAAATGGCTGCCATTTACACTGAAAATGGTCCAATATAAGGCTAAATTTCATTCATATGAGTGGCAATTGGACTTAATGACATAAAATTAACAAAACATATTGTATCAAACAGAATTTATTCATATTTATTCATTTTGGATAGAAAACAAATATTTAATATACTTTTAAAAGCTTTAATAAACAGATGGGGTACTCTGACATGCGTTTTTAGCTCACCAGAACACAAAGTGCTAAAGGTCAGCTATTGTGAGCGGTCATTGTCCGGTGTCCGTCGGCATCCGTCTTGCGTCGTCCGTCAACATTTGCCTTGTGAACACTCTAGAGGCCACATTTGTGACCCAATCATTATGAAACTTGGTCAGAATGTTAATCTTGATGATTTCTAGGTCAAGTTTGAAACTGGTCATGTGGGGTCAAAAACTAGGTCAGTAGGCAAGATCAAAGGTAAAGCTTGGGAACACTCTGGAGGCCACAGTTGTGATTCAATCTTTATGAAACTTAGTCAGAATGTTTGTCTTGATGATTTCTAGGTCAAATTCGAATCAGGGTTATGTGGGGTCAAAACTAAGTCTTCTGGTCAAATCAAAGGAAAAGCTTGTGAACACTTTAGAGGCCACAATTTTGATTCAATCTTTATGAAACTTGGTCAGAATGTTTGTCTTGGTGATTTTTAGGTCAATGGGTAATGTGGGGTTAAAAACTAGGTCACTAGGCCAGATCAAAGGAAAAGCTTGTGAACACTCTACAGGCCAAAGTTGTGGCCCAATCTTTATGAAACTTGGTCTTGATGATTTCTAGGTCACGTTCGAATCTGGGTCATATTGAGTCCGACCCAGCTTGTGAAACTTGATCAGAATGTTTGTCTTGATAATTTCTAGGTCAAGTTCGAATCTGGGTCATGTGGGGTCAAAAACCAGGTCAGTAGGCCAGATCAAAGGAAAAAATTTGTGAACACTCTATAGACCACAGTTGTAACTCAATCTTTATGAAACTTGGTCAGAATGTTTGTCTTGATGATTTCAATTTGGGTCATTTGGGGTCAAAAACTAGGTCACATGGTCAAATCAAAGGAAAAGTTTGTGAACACTCTAAAGGCAATGGTTTTGACTCAATCTATATGAAACTTAGTCAGAATGTTTGTCTTGATGATCTTTAGATTAAATCCGAAACTGGGTCATTTGGGGTCAAAAACTAGATCAGTAGGCCAGATCAACTCTGGTAAGCGATAAAGGGCCATCATGGCCCTCTTGTTACTTTACAGTACCGTACTGATGTATCGATTTATTGATACACGCCCCTTGTGGTATTTCTAAGGTTATAAAATTAATGTAACTTTTCTTTAATCCAAAACAGTCGCAACAAATCTATATTTGCTTAAAACAAAATGAATTCATCGAATTTTGGATATACTTCAGTTCTGTAGAAATGTATTACTGACTACATGTAATGTAGTGTAACTGAATAACACAAAGTTAGATAAATGGCAAACTTAAAGTTTGCTTTAACTGTAAACAGTAGGGTAAGACTGTATGGGACAGCTTTAGTTTATAAGTCTTATAAGTCATAAGTTGCACCAAAAGCTAATATTGTAAACACGTTTTGGCATGTATCTGTGTTGTCAATGCAGCCTTTACATTCACAGGCATGTGTACATGGCTGCTCATTTCTTGTGCAAATGCAGTTACCAGAGCAAATATCTTTACAGAGACACACTAGGTCACTTAGGAGTTCGGGTGCTGCAGCAGGCTGAGACGTTATATGTGGTTTTTTTACGAGAACGATACTTGAACGCAAGGAATTTAAAAAGACAATTTGAAGACCCATAAAGATACCCCACAAAAGCAGTGGCAGCAGACTTAGACTTGAAAAATGTCTGTTTTTGGACAAATAAAATCTGTAAAAAGATCCTTTGGAAGCAAAGAATGCACCCAAGAATAATAATAGAAGACTCGGTTTGATTGAGTCTGTTCATGAGAGATAATGAAATGTGCAACACCTCTAAAGTTAACGGTCTTCCTGGTGCCAAGACTGGATGTATATGCCAAGTCTAATATCATCCTACCATCAGCTTCTTCATGACTTGATTCCATTTGATAAACAAAAGAAACAGCACTACAACGGACTCGTAGGAGTTTTTCATCCATACCACCTGAAACAAAAATAACTTTATCTGTCTCTAGCAGATTATGACAATTTTCTGTCAAATATCTTGTATACAGCTTTATTAACTCATTCTTGTTTTTGCTCCTAGTCAAGACTTTTTCCCAGTCAGGAATCAACATAGCAACTGGCGCAGTGATACTAGTGTTACCACGTTTCCTGCGTGTCTTGGACTTCAAGCTATCTGTCAAATATCGGTCAAAGACAACATGAACCTGTTTACAATGCAAACTGCTTTTAAGGATATAGCTCCAAAACCCAGAGGCCATCTGAATGTATATGTCTTTAGAAGGTTGTAGCATTTGAACAATAGCCATAGCATCAAAAATCAGACTTCTTCGTTGACATCATGTCTCCGTCATCAGAAAACAAACTAAGTGGTACAGGAGCATTTTCAAATGAAAGGACTCGTTCAAGTGGCACTTTCTTGGGAGCATTGATGGCCAACAGTCTTAAATACATTTCCTCTCCATTTATACTGACAGCCTTTGAATTAACAAAATCATTGTCCTGAACAAATTATTCCGTTGTAGAAATAATTCATGGAAGTATTTTGGACTTGTCTACTCGTTTTAACCCCATGATTTGATTGATTCTTGTTTATTTAGAAATTTGACAAGGTCATGCACTGTTTACATTTTGGGTTTCAATATTTTATTACATTGACATTGTGTATCATTGTAAAATCTATCAGGAACAATAATTGTAAAATATTTTCTTCTAGATTTACCCTTTTTAGGTTTTATTAGTATGCAATTTTATGTATTTCTACATTGTTTACATTTATTCATTTGAATGTTCCCGCTTCAAAACATTAACCAGTGATATGGCTATTTGTACCTTAACAATTTGGTCCTACCCCAAAATACTATTGGTAACCAACAAAATTTTTGCAGCAACAAAATAAGTGTTAAAGTGATAGTAAATGAAACAGATATGGACATATAAGATTAATCCTACTTACCAGTTTCTTCCATTCCCAATGATCAGCTATTCTTCGTGTTATTTTATAGGACGACAACCAAATGAGTTACTCTTGATCAAACAAGGCACAGCCTAGTTTGTTCCGTAAATACTGGTAGGTAAATATTTAAAGTAAAACTGATGTAAGCTCTTATTAAACGCTTAATGTGTTTATTACAATAAAAAACAGGTGTAGGTTAAGAAAAGGTGACTTAAGTCAGAAAAAAAGATACAAAATATACTCAATACTCTTAAGTCTGGCTATTTTCAGTGAAAGATGTGACCATTTTGAAAGCCACCTTGGATTCTACATATCAGTTTACACATTCTTCTTGCTCAAATATAACATGTTTTCAACATTATATATACAAACAGTGCTTGGAGTTGGTAGGGGATGTCAGTTTCTAGTCATATTAATCATTTATATTTATTTCTAAAATTCATGTCAAATTACCCCACCCACTTATAAAAGCTTACGAATTTAAAAAATCTATTTTTTTCTAACTCTTTGTATATTTTTTCAATATCTGAATGTTACATTTCATATCTGAGCATAAATGCTTGTACATTTTGTCATATCCTTTTACCTGCTGTTAAAAATAACACCCAATACCCTAAAATAATCAATTCCGAGGGAACGATTTTCTACTTTTTTGCAAAATTTACAGAAATATATATAAAAAACAACTAAATAATGTAATTCCAATGTGTATCCGTGCATATAAAGACATAAAACATAATTAAAATCATTAAGTGCAACACTGGGGTCCACAAAGCTGAAAAAAGTGATATTTTTTATTTTTGGCGGCCATCTTGGACGCCATCTTGGATTTCTCAGAACGCCACCATTTATGCCGATTTATGCCGGTAGTTTCATAAACTGCAGACTTCTACAAACATTTTTGTATATAACTTATATTGTTGTACAAGGGGGGGGGGGGGGGGTCCAGGTTCATATTTTTTAAAGCCAGAAAGTCACCCTACCATGTCACTACATGACGTGATTTCACTATGTGATTACTGTTGATTTTTTATTCATACAAAATTACCTTCGTAGAATGCATGACGTTTCTAAAGCCATCGTGTGCCAGTCACTGGGCCTGTTATGTAAAAAAGGACATACCGACAATGGACTCATCGCTGGTCGACCTAATCAACTGCTCTGTGCTAAATATGCTTCACTTTTAAATACAATTCGTTTGATCATTTATCTAGCTCATTACTTGGTACTAAAAACATATACATGCACAAAACTGTTTTTGTTTCCTTTTGATAATTTGCTTATGATGATGAATAAACAAACAGTGTTAATGATAAACGGTTCTGTTGAATCTGAAATAATAGCTGCATGAAGTTGTCACGACAATGGCCAAAATTGAATACCGAGCTGCACGATATTCAACTTTCGAGCTTTGACTTCCGCCCCAGTACCCCCGCCCCAGTATCCCCACCCCACACACTCCCACAAAGGGAGGAAAAGAATATCGTGCTGCACCATGTATATGACACAGTTAGATCTAGTTCCTATTGTTTACAACTTAGGTTTTTGAACCCTAATTTTTCACTTGGCATGGTCACAGAGGTGTAAATTAATGCTGGTTTCTGTTTAAATAATCACACGTGTATCAATTTAATTATCAAATATATAAATATATACTGAAACCCGCCATACGGCAGGTTAACTTTTAATAACATTAGCAATACATTATATCAACATCACGACAATTCAACACGGTTCATCTCTGAAACAGAGTTCATGACACTACACAACTCGTCATCTCTGCGCCTAACAGAATTCATGAACACATCATTTTATCACTGTATATCACAAGTTCGGGGTCAAATGCTGGCATGGGTCTCGAGGGGGTAGCCAACGTCACTAGGCTGCACCAATGAAAACCTTGAGTAACGCCCACCGTCTCAAAATAGGCTCTACCAGTAAGTCACATGTCACACCTTCAAGTTTGGTGACCCTGTAAATGCTTTAGCAGCTGAGTGGCAGTGGCGAAAGGCGAGTCTCCGGCGCCTTTATATAACTGGAACCCGTGACTAAGGGAAGGACACCCCGACAGAAAAACTACCGGCCCTCCAGGTTAGGGGGTTTCCTGCATGGCCAATCACCAGGCAGTGTAAAAGACTTGCGATTACGGAAACCTTAAATGCGCAAATCGCACAGCGGGTTGTTCCCTCAACAGCTGTGGATAATTCCAGTACAAAGGACAGCATGACGTAAGTGGATGAAAGCCTTACGGAAGTCCACAGGCCGACGTCCCTATGTACGCCGAAAGATATTCTTAACATTGGATGCTGGAACGTAAGAACCATGTACAGCACTGGAAAAACAGCTCAAGTCGATCAAGAGATGAGCAGATACAACATAGATATACTTGGACTAAGTGAAGTTAGATGGCCCCATAGCGGTAAAACAGCACTGCAAAATGGGAAATTAATTCTGTACTCGGACAGAGACGATGGGTCACATCAAGAGGGAGTAGGAGTGATGTTATCGGCGAAAGCAAAGAAGTCCCTAATGGAGTGGAAACCAATCAGCGAGAGATGTATGTATGCTAGACTATACACCACCACCCTAAAAATCAGTTTGATTGTAGTATATGGACCAACGAACGATAACACCGAAGAAGTAAAAGAACGATTCTTAGAACAACTACAAGATGTTCTTTCAACTGCTCCAAAACATTACATCAAAATAATTATGGGTGACTTTAATGCAAAGGTCGGAAGTAACAACAAGACACATGAAAATGTAATGGGAAAACATGGCGTGGGCAATAGAAATGACAATGGTGAAAGGTTACTTGAATTCTGCGGAATAAACAACTTAGTGATCACAGGAACCATATTTCCTCACAAATTACGACACAAGATATCTTGGATTTCACCAGATGGTAGAACTGAAAACCAGATAGACCATCTATTGATTTCGAAACAACACAGAACATCAATTATGGATACAAGAGCAATGAGAGGGGCTGATGTCAGCAGTGATCATGAACTTATCCGAAGTAAAATTAGATTCAAGCTGAGGAAACCAAAACAAAATGCAAGCACATGCAGAAAGAAATATGATACCACCAAATTACAGCAGCCAGAGAAAAGAAGAGCTTTCTCATTAGAACTCAAAAACAGATTTCAAGTTTTAGAGGAATTAGACAGCATTGAAATCATATGGGAATCCATGGAAAAAGGATATATTGAAACAGCAAACAACATCCTAGGAATAAAGGAAAAAGGTCAAAAACCTTGGATTAGCAAAGACTCATGGAAACAAGTTAATGAAAGAAAGCATTTAAAGCAGCAAATTACAAACTGCAAATCTGAAAGGCTGAAGAACAACTTAAGATCTCAATATGCAGAAAAAGACAAAGAAGTCAAGAATAGCATGAGAAATGACAAAAGGAAGTGGACTGAAGACCTTATATCTGAAGCAGAAAGAGCAGCCAACTACGGACACATGAAAACAGTCTACGAAATTACAAGGGTCATAAGCAATGAGAGAAAGAACACAACACCCATAATAAAGGATAAGACAGGCAAAGTATTAAGTAACCAGAATGATCGTTTGACGAGATGGAAAGAACACTTCGAAGAAGTCCTTAACCGCCCACAGCCTGAAAATCCACTTGATATCAGAAATGAAAACGAGACACTTGAAAATATAGACACTGATCCCATACGGAAAGATGAGATAACCAAAGCCTTAATGAAATTAAAGAATGGTAAATCTGGAGGAATGGATGACATAACAGCGAGATTCTAAAAGCAGACATGGAAACAACATCAGTCTACTTAATGAAATTATTTAAAGCTATATGGGACCAAGAAGTCATTCCTACCAAACGGAACAAAGGGCTGATTGTTAAAATACCTAAGAAAGGAGACCACTCCATATGCGACAACTATAGAGGCATCACTTTACTATCTGTGCCCAGCAAAGTCTTCTCAAGAATCTTAATATCAAGGATTCAAAGTGAAGTCGAAAATAAACTACGTGAAGAACAAGCTGGATTTAGAAGTGGAAGGAGCACAACAGAACAATTATTCACTCTACGTAACATCATCGAACAATGTAATGAATGGAATGCTCCACTGTTCATCAACTTTGTAGACTTCGAAAAAGCATTCGATTCCATCCACAGAGAAAGCTAATGGTCCATCATGAATGTATATGGCATCCCTGATAAGATGATAAGACTAGTAAAACTATTGTACGAATCATTCAGAGAAACTGAAAGAAAACGCAAGCAGTATTGGACTGAAAATAAGTTCAAGAAAAACAAAAGTGATGAGACTGAATGCTAGGATCCAAACACCAGTCAAAATAGACCAAACAAACATAGAAGATGTAGAAACATTCACATATCTGGGTGGAATAATTACATCAAAAGGAGGCAGTGACGAAGACATCGATAGCAGAATAGGCAAAGGCAGAAATCAATTTCGCAGACTGAGAAAAATCTGGACATCCTCTATCTTCTCCATCCAGACTAAAGTCAAACTCTTCAACAGCTTAGTCATGTCAGTACTACTCTATGGGAGTGAAACATGGAAAGCAACAGAACAAGACAAAAAGAAACTTGATACATTTCAGAACAGATGCCTGAGGCAGATTTTTAGGATAAGATGGCCAAACAAAATCAGAAACGAAGACCTACACAAGAGAGCTAAAACGACCAAAGCCAGTGAAACAGTCACAATCAGAAAATGGAAGTGGATTGGCCACATCTTAAGACAAGAAAACACCATCTGCAACACAGCACTAACATGGCAGCCAGAGGGAAAAAGAAAAGTGGGCAGACCAAAGACAACATGGAGAAGGACAACCGAACAAGAACGAAAACGGCTCGGATGGAACAGTTGGGCAACAGCTAGAACAGCTGCAAAAGACCGGACTCAATGGAAACAGCGCATTAAGGCCTTATACACCAATGAGTGTGAAGAGGATAGGTGAGGTGAGGTGATATCACAAGTTCATGTATTAATAAACCTTAACACCATCATTAGCACATGAATAAACACAGTTCATCTCTAAAACAGAGTTCAAGTTTGTATGAACACACACACCTGCACATGTAATCCAAGAATGAATTTAATTAAAAACAAAATTGTATAAATATTTATGTAAACATAAGGTAATTAATAACTGTAAACGAAGGAAAAAACATGACATAATTATTTGGCTGTAAGTTAGCGGAGGGCGGGAGGGTTTTTCGAAAAAGAACGTGTGATCAGTTCGAAGAAAAAAACAACAGTGAAGAAAAGGGTTAACTCTAAACAAAGGACTGGCCTCAAACTACGTCAGAAACCGCGGAGAAATACAGTCTAATGCGCCAAGAATAAACCAATCAAAAAGTACTTAACAAAATGTAATTCGGAACTATGACCAATGAAATTTAATAACTCAAAAATTATGGACTGGTTTATTCTCTAACTATTCTCAAGAAAGGTAATTACAGACAAGAGTAAGTAAACATGGGTAGCAAGAGTTATCACTCGCTAATTAAATATTTTAAAGCTAAACCTTAAAATAAACCAATTAGCTCCTTCAATAAGGGAAATGAAAACGACAAATAATATATATGAATTTTAATGCCAAATATAATCACACGTGTATCAATTTAATTATCAAATATATAAATATATACTGAAAACCGCCAAATTACAGCCAAAACAAGCAAAACATCGGCAAATAAACATAAGGCAAACGACACATATAAACAAGGCAATAAAGGAAAAAATAATAAGGCAAGCAAGCAAGACAAAGCAAACAAAGTCAAGGCAAACAATCGTATCAGAACAAAAGGAATCCATGTCATAAGAAAATTATTTTATTGCTAGATAAACAAGGCTATTGTATTGATAAAATTTGACAACAACTAGTGACACTAAACTAAGGGAGCTAACAATGATATAATAACAATGACTTTCTCTTTCGCGATTGTCTACCTTAGTAACTAATGAAAATGTAGGTAATCTGATTTTTACCTTTTTTGTTCATCAATCATTTAAGTGTGTTAAGGCAAGTGCGCAATTACGTTTTTCAAATAATGACCTAAACGAGCTGAACCTTCAAAATTCAAATGAAGTCCCCCGTCCAGCGTTGCAAAGAGATTCCTTTTAACCACACCTGTAGTAAAAAAAGGTCTGTATGACTTAATAAATTTGAAATTTAGTTCCTTGGCATATACATCGGCAAGCGATTTATTATATTCTTTAATCCTCTCAGAAGTTATTTCCATAGCTACTGGACGGGGCAAAATGGAGGACACAATAATATATACCTTTTTAGATTTTTTACGAACAATGGCCAATAAATTAGTTAGGGCTGATTGCATATCTCTTACTGACCAATTGTTGCTAATATTATTTATACCTACATGCAGTATCAAATAATCAACATTAGTTAAAGAAGTGACTTTTTGATCAAAAAGATGTTGCAATTTACCTATAGTTGCCCCCCCCCCCCCCCCCCCCCCCCCTAAAAGACAAATTAGTAACACCTTCAATATGTGGTAAATGCTTCACTATGGAATCCCCAACAATGAGAACTTTACGGATTTTGTGACAGTCTGCAAAGAAAAAACAAGTATTAGAAACACGCAAAAGTAATCATAACATAAAAATAAATAATTATAAAGACAATATGATTAAAACAAGTAAATAGTACTGGCAATACTTTCGAACTGAGTTTGAATCTCAGTTTACTGTCAAGTATACACAGAAGATGCCTAAATAACTATTCAGACTATCAGAGGAAATAATTTAAAACTATATATACACTTTCATAATCTAATTTATACTTAGACAAAAAAACATAACACAAATGGGTATACAATCTGAAAAGTCTCAAAACATGATAAAATGAAAAAGAACGTGTGATCAGTTCGAAGACAAAAACAACAGTGAAGAAAAGGGTTAACGCTAAACAAAGGACTGGCCTCAAACTACGTCAGAAACCGCGGGGAAATACAGTCTAATGCGCCAAGAATAAACCAATCAAAAAGTACTTAACAAAATGTAATTCGGAACTATGACCAATGAAATTTAATAACTCAAAAATTATGGACTGGTTTATTCTAACTATTCTCAAGAAAGGTAATTACAGACAAGAGTAAGTAAACATGGGTAGCAAGAGTTATCACTCGCTAATTAAATATTTTAAAGCTAAACCTTAAAATAAACCAATTAAAGCTGGTTTCTGTTTAAATGCCATTGTGGATGTATTTTTGACATGTTGGTAGGAAAAATGGGAGAGGAAGTTGTATTTGGTGAAGTGAAACTCAATTCTAGTATGAGTAGTACTTCCAGGTCACAGCAGTGTGATTTTGATGTGATTTTACAGTAAGCAAATGTGACAAGAGAAATCTCTCTTAGAAGACACATGACCCCTACTTTTCTCTTCATTTTATATCAGTTTTATAATAACTCTTTAAAATGAGGTAAGGATTTGTTCTCTGAAATGGGTCTAGCTAGGTTTGGTAGCTGTTTAAAAAAGTCAGTGATACTATTTAGTGGTGTGTGACCTATCTGGTTCATCGTACTTGAAAGGGGAACAAAAATAGCGTTACTACATTAGCTTTTCGCCGGAGTGTAAGAGTTGTCGAACATCTACCGTTCAGAGGATTATGATACCAAAATGGGTGAAATTCATGCAAAATATGTTTCTGGTATTATTTAAGGATAGCATATGCACTGTCAGATCTAAAAAATGTCGTGCTCATCATGTATATGATGTAGATAGATCTAGTTCCTATTATTTTACAAGTTAGGTGCATGTTTGCATCATGTTCATTTGATACTCAAAAGGGGAACAATACCAGTGTTACTATATAAGCATTTTGCCGGACTGTAATAGTTGTCGAACATCTAGCGTCAGTGGATTCGTTTTTTACATAATTCATGAATGACAGTGAAATGATTGAAATTCATGTAAAAATATGTTTCTGATATTATTTAAGGATAGTCTATGCATTACTGTCTAACACAACAATGCGACAGAAGGACATATAAAACTAAACATTTGAATTGGCGCATCGCTAATAAATGTTCTTTATTTATCGAATTAACCGCCTCGATGCCTAATGGTAGAGTGGCGGGAAGTCGTGGGTTCGATTCCCGGCCGCGTAATACCAAAGACGTGAAAAATGGTACCACGCTCAGCATTAAAAGGGAAACTGGCTTTTCTTCTCTTATACCGTTGTGGCGATGGATTCCATCAGGAATGAGGTGTCAAAAGTGATTATTATAAGTTGTAGATCGACCTAAAATGAATTAAGTATAAATCGAGTTTTGCAACAGTTGGTGCCGATTTAAAATTAAAGATAACGTCAAGATTTCTGTTTTAGGACTAGATCTACTTTTTAATTTTTCAGCGATATCATAATCAGATAATCTTTCACATCTCCGTTCCCATTAAGCGTACACGATCATAACAACTGGACATCATATTGAAGAATGGATGGACACCGCAAAATGACGACCTACAAAATGTAAACTTTATGTTGATATTCTTTCTTACAAAATTTGTTAGTACCATCTCCGTCAGTAAAGTGCATATTCATGGTAACAATCTGTTATCACACTTTGGTTGTTAGCTACCTATGACGCTTATTTTTCTGATTGCTTCCGAAAACATCGAGACGTTCTACATTTTGTCCCCTGAATGTCGGCATGAAACTACTTTTTTTTCATGAGGATCGGACACAGTACCATACGAAGGCAGCATGATGACCAAAGTACCTGCAATACGGAGAAAATCGCTAGATAGGGTATGTATTGTAGGCCATAAAATGATTATCGAGAATTTTCCAACATTTTGGAAGGGCGTTTACAGACCCTTAATTTCTTATTCAATCTTTTATCTACGAGAAAAAGAAAAGGGCATCATAATCGCGCTGGAAAGTAATTTCAAACCAAATAGATGTAAAAAAGAATGCCAGTGATTAATGTTAATTATATAAAGCCAGGCACTGTGGCATTGATTAAAGACTTAACTATGTTTCATTTTTATGGTTTATTGTATGATTTAGCACCAGATCATGACTTCTGAAACGTTTTAAATTGCGATGTACCAGAAAACAAAAATTTCATTTAACAATAGATAAATGGAATACGTTATCAAATCAGAAAATAATAGACTTGAAGAAATTCTGTATTGAGCAGGTCTACATACATATTCTTTAAAATATTGAATCTGACAAAAAATGTTATAAAACTAAAGGTAACAGACTTAATAATCAGAAATGAATGTAACATGCACTTTAATATCATTTTTGCTACCTTCATATACCAACCTGTCCACTGTTGCACTGTTATTATTTTTTCATACGTTATATAAAAGACACAAGTTGGCCTAACGTACATGTATATTAACTTTCAGAATGCATTTATCTAATGGCTTGCCGGTCAATAGTAAAGATTTGGAGTCAATAGTTTTAACGTATGACTGGCAAGCCATTCAATAAGTGGTTTATTACATGACGTCAGAAATAAATATTCTTATTACATACTCGTTTCTATTCCCAGTTAAGTTACACTGGTACCGGAAACGTCAATATTTTCCCATACACTGACGCCTGAATTTCATATCGGGTGTGTGACGTAATTCAGTGTGTGTTGTTGCATTATTTTTTCTATTTAGTTCAGTATTGTCAATCCTATTCAGGCTATTGAGCATATTTATGATATTTATATAATATCTATACATGTAGATGCGTATGTAATAAAAAGGTTATTATCTTTGCATCGGGAAATATGCATTCGTTCAGCTAACAACCTATAAATACTAATAAACTTTGATAATGTGGCAGTTGACCAGTTGACAAACGACACTGTTTATTTTCCAATACAGGTAAATCCGATGTATTTGCTTTACAATGGATCTATGACGGATTATCATTGAACACCACCAGACTTTTTGGACTCAACTGCCACATTATCAAAGCTTATTTGTACCACTCGTATAACACGCTTTATATTTCCAAATATTATCAGTGAGTGCGTTGGGTTTTACGGCGAATCGATACAAAACGGTCATATATCGCCGAGGACAAATATTACCAATATGCTATGTACATGAAGTATTGTCTTTAGTGGTAAGGAAAAATGCACCGTCCAATAGTATTTCAAAGTTTTCAAGCTTGTTTCATAAAGGAATGCGCATTCAGCAATTAAAACACGAACAAAAATATCAACTTGTCAAACAGTTATGACTTAGTCTAACTGATATATGAAAATATAATGAAACGGAGTGAAATATAACTGGCATTGGAAGAAAGTATATCAGACACCTGCATTTTTTTCTTCAACACTATTACCTTAATTTTTTTTTGAAAAATTGATACAGAAAATTGTAATAATTGTGTAACATTAAAATTAATGTTTTATTTACGCATTCAATTGTACTTGCTAGTTGAAATTTTACCTGTTTCTGACATAAAAATACAAGCTGTATGGAGCTTTAAATGAAATTTCGGGGAAAGAAATTTAGAAGGCAGCATGGTTTTGCAAAAGGTGACTAGTGTGGCAACGTTAAATGTCGCAACGCCGCTAAATGTCGCAGCCAACGTTAAATGTCGCAAGGTTGACGTTAAATATCGCAACCACCGCTAAATGTCGCAAAATCTTCTGCCGCTAAATGTCGCACCTTTAACGTTAAATGTCGCAAAAATTTGCCCACCGTTATCTGTCGCAACACCAACGCTAAATGTCGCACAGCAAAATAAGGTGAGTTAAACAGTCTTTACAACTTAGAGATAAGACTGGGTAATGCATGCTTGATTTTGGAAGGGCTGAATTGACCTTTCACTCTAATCTGCACGTTTGCTTTTCAGTGGTTCCGCATCATACATACGTTATATATTTCTTATCTAAAGGTTTGAGCACTAACGTGGTACTCGCCACAGTATACTAGATTTATTTCAGGTCTGAACTATGTAATTCTATGGTTGTCTGTTTAGCTCATGAGACATTAAGCTCGCGCTCCGTATTGTTGCGCGTTGTATCGCATGTCTTTAGTCGACCTAAATTTCGTTACACAACAGACCGGGGGTCAAAAATTGTTGATGGAGGAGTGAGGGTGGGGGGGCACCAGTTTAAAACACAATCGTCCCCGGCGACGTGCGGTAGATACGGGGTTCCTCTGTCCGTAATTGTGGGAAAGTTTTTTATATACAGGTATGAAATGTTGACCTGTGGTGCATGTTTGTCTATTTTTAGGTACGTACTATAGGGCCTCTCCCCTTATTTTGGGCGGTTAGGGTCTTTTCCCATTGACAATTTTGAAATACAAGTATGGAATGCTGGACTTTAATTGCATTTTTGTTCAAAATTTCGGTGTATTGGAGGGGTTATCCCTGTCATTTTCGAGGGCTCAGGGTCTCTCCCCGGGAAAGTTTGAAAAACAGGTTAAAATGGTTGCCTCTGGTGCATTTTTAAGGTACCTCTACAACGGCCATCCGGCCCCGTCCCAAAGTCAAGGTCCCGTAGGGTCCTCCTATTAACTGCTGTAAGCATTGTAGGCAGGCCATCTCCGCCTCACAACTCACCCCGGGTTCCTACCAAACAAGAATTTTTCCCGAATGGCGGCCACCCGTGCCGGGTGGGGGACGACCCCCTCTACAACGGCCACTCGGTCCGATCCAAACGTCAAGGTCTGGGGTGGATTTGGGGGTGCCCAAACTGAAAAATGTGAAAATTTCCCAAAACGGCCTCGGACCAAGTTTGAGACCCGCTCACGAGTAAACAAAAGTTTTCCCGGGGTAGCCGCTATGCTGGCCCCCATACGCCTTCACCCTCTACAACGGCCACCCAGTCCCGTCCCAAAATCAAGGTCCCGTAGGGTCCTCCTATTAACTGCTGTAAGCATTTTAGGCCACCCCCGCCTCACACTCCACCCCGGGTTCCTCCCAAACAAGAGTTTTCCCCGAATGGCGGCCACCCGTGCCGGGTGGGGGACGACCCCCTATTCAACGGCCAGTACTGGAGGGGTACTCCGCCCGTTTTAAGGAGTCAATGGTTCTTCCCCCTGGGGAATTTTGAAATATTTGTATAAAATGTTCGTCTCTGGGGCGTTTTGGGTCTACATTTTGAGAAAATATTATTTCCAAAAAAGTTGGGTGCAACTTTGATGAGTATAAGTTACTAGTAAGCCAACAAGGGTGGGGTTTTGGGTGGGGGAGGTGGGGGGGGATATTGGCTCGGGCAACAATCCAGGCCTGTTATACTACTGTATGTTCAACTACGCGACACGAAGACTGTGTGTTGTACCAGCTGTAGAAAACGAAGGTTTTCTATTAATCAGCCATGGGTTCTATAATTATCTTTGTTTGGAGGTTTACACTTAAAGTCATAAGGTAACTATCAAGCTTCAATGGCGGAGAAAAATCCTATGTGACCCTCTGTACATTCTTTCAGGTAAAGCGGGAATTTTGATATTATTTTACTTTTAGTCTCTTAAAATTGTTTGGTTTAGTCTCATTCCCCTCATTATCCTACTTTTCCGCCTACCCACACATAACCCCCCTCTCCCCCCCCCCCCCCCCCCCCCCCCCCCCCCTTCAAAAATGTAAATACTTATATTTTCTATTAATTGTCTTGGTGATGTGTGTTTGTGTCTTAGATTTCTGTGTCGTTATTCATCCAGTCCCCCCCCATACCCAACCCCCACAAACATACAACACTATTACTTAATCGTATTTAGTTAGAAGAAACCTCAGAATATTTCTGTCCTAAAACACTGGCCCTATTACAAAATAATTTCACAAATACTTTTCTGGCGTATCTGTTCAATCAAGGTGTGGAACTCAGGTGAGCGATCTAGGGCCAACAAGGCCCTCTTGTTGCTATACGTAACAGCACTTATCATTAAGATAATTATTTGTATTACATAAACCTGTTAATTTTTCTTCCCTCAAAAAAGTAAATATACACAAGGAATTGATAATCATAGTGTCAAATAGGAAGTGCGACATTTAGCGTTGGTGTTGCGACATATAACGGTGGGCAAATTTTTGCGACATTTAACGTTAAAGGTGCGACATTTAGCGGCAGACGATTTTGCGACATTTAGCGGTGGTTGCGACATTTAACGTCAACCTTGCGACATTTAACGGTGGTTGCGACATTTAGCGGCGTTGCGACTTTTAACGTTGCCACAACAACTAGTATTGAAAGTTATTAATCTTCAAAACTCTGTTGCCAACCATTATCGTCACTGGCAGCTTTCATCTAATTCAAACGAAACGCTGTATACATTAAGATCAAGTGGACAAGCACATATTGACATATTGTCTGAGGTTTCTTGTTCGATTATTGGTTCTGAGTTAAGACCCTTTCTGGACTTTGTATTAATATATACTACCTATCATTTTAAGGCATGTCTCATACTATATTAGCATTACTCCTGTCTATTTTGTTCTAATCATTATATAATTACTAACAGTAAATGTAAGATATCCGGCTCCTCATTCTTTTCTGTTGCAACTGTATGCATTGGTTAATGATTCTCAACAACCGTTCCCGCTTGGACACTGTTTTGGTCATACACGTTATGCTGGCAAACAAAGTAAAGTGCAATCAGTATTCGTGTTCACTAAGTGTTTTGGAGACTCAGTCGTTGTTTATTTTTTTTTTACAATTTACACTATAATAGTCACAAGCGAAGATCATTGACATTATAGTCAGCAGCCTATATCCTTTTAAACACCTAGCTGATTTTTGCAGCAAATGCTATTTATGTTTAAGTGGGTATATTTTTTTCTCAGTATCACAGAATATTTCCAGGGAAACGCAGGAAGAAGAAATGAACTCTAAACTGATATTACAGAAAACTGGTATCAGGCGAGACAGCTACTATCAGGCGAGACAACAGCTATCAGGCGAGACAATAACTATCAGGCGAGACAACAGTGATATATCGGTATTGATATTGAGATGCTGATGTTAATTGCCTTCGGATATTTTCACCTAAATGGCAAGGTTTGAATATAAATTATTTTAGATTTGGCGTTCTCGCTCTCTCTTGTGTGAGAAATGTATTTTACATATCATTAACGAAAGTATTTTACAAATAGTATTTTACCCCAGGACAACTCCTCCCTTTGATTTTGTTAAACTATGTATAATGGTTACTAAACTGTGTTTAATAAAATCTGTAAAAAGATCATTGGGAAGCAAAGAATGCAATCGAAAAGAATAATAGCAGACTCTGTTCATCTGAAACCATGCATTGTCTCTTGTGAAAGAAAACATAAAGTTTAGCGAAAACTGCCAGGTATCAAGAATTTTTTTTTAAAAAAAAAAACACTTTCTCTTTTCACAACTCCAATTTTCCAATCGGGGAATGAGCTTTATTGACAATAAATATATTTCGCCATTTTGAGAAAACAGTTTGCTGCACTAAAAGATACAAGCAGAAAATGCCAGTATTATTCTGTATATCACTAAATGTATAGAGTTGCAGACCTTCACGAACGAACAGCCAGCATTATACATTGTCATACCCTATATGGCTCCCTTCGGTTATATTCGTATATAGCTCCTTGTTATAGAGGAGCTGTATACGAACGCCCTAACATTGATTAAAATTCTGTAACAGCAATGTAAGAGTAATACAAACATAAGTATGTGGCTGAATGTTCTTTGGTCATATGATTTCATTTCCTTTGGGAAGACAGGGGGCATAATTTTTTGCTGTTTTCAGTCCGTGCGTACGAATAAGCAATACAATATGATTAAACAATGAGTATTTAAAGAGGGCGAGCAAGCGAATGTACGTCACGAGAATGAGTACCAATTGATTAATAATCACCAAACTTTACAACAAGAGGGCCATGATGGCCCTTTACCGTTTATAGCTCCAATTTTTGCAAGGGAGCTATATACGAAAACGTGCTCCGTATACAGCTCCCAGAGGAGCTATATCCGAAAGGAGCCATATGTAAGGGTGTGACAATGCATAACGTGTTAGATGCTGATGATAAAATGAATTAATTTGGCCTATGAAAATAGTATGCGCTGTATGAAGCTTTTATAGCTCTTGTACCTTAAGACATACTTTGGTCGACTGGTAAATGTAAGTTTTTCTTGGGCTATCCCGAACGGAAATACATGTATCACACAAAACCACGTTTTATCATGTTCGGACAAAATCTCGAAAAAGTTGATTAAAAAGTGAAAATCAGTGTGACCAAATGTTGACCATGATTATGATACATAGGAAACGTTTTTGAGGAACTTTACGTTTATTTTTTGTTAATCGTTTGTCTTAATGAAAAAAATTAAAACATTTGCTTTTTATAAAGAAAACCTTACTGGTTCTTGTTCAAGTTCTTGTCAGCTCAGATGTTTTCCAGGTAATCAGTGTTATGTGTTTTCTTTCTTTTCTATTACCTCCGCCCTTAATAAACTGAAGGTGTGGAAGTTCCGCTCAACTTCAAAAATGTAAAACTATTTTCCTTTCCCACGAAACACATGCAAATTACCCAAAATATATCTATCTGCCAATCATTCCAGGCAGTGATGTAGAACGTTATATCAAGCCTATAGTCTAGAGAAACAGGTGGTTTCTTAATCATTACGTATGGTTTTCAATCGTTTTAGAAACATTAGCGCAGACATGGCGATATGTATGTTACTTATAAGCAAATAATGACATGACAACGTTCGGTCTGTTTATAAAAGTTGTTCGAAACAAATTTTATTTTTGTCCTTTCAGCCACTCTTTACATTATAACCAGTATAAGCAAAACGATCATACCAGTTTCGAATTTTGGTCCCAGTCAATTTTCGTAATATCTAGCGTACCAATATTCAAAGGACAGTCAGTTATCACTTAAACTATTGAAAGCAAATTCTAAAAAAAAAAAAATCATTTATTTATGTACAGATAACTTAAGAGCAGATGTGGATATTTAGCTGTAAAACATCATAAATTTTGTGAGACATTATTTTGATGGCAGATTGCTGTTCTCTTCTGTTTAAACCCAAGGATAATGTTTGATATGTAAGAAAGTGACATTGTCTTTGAGTCGGTTTCTCTCCTAAACATCTCGTGTGACAGACACCTTACTTTGCAGGGTTCTGCGCCATAAACGTTGATGTACAAGAAATCAAATGTATAACTTGTATCTACTTACAAAATTTGAGTAAGGTAAGTGTCAAAAATAAGAAAACGTGTTGAAGTCATTTTAAGAAGGGTTGATTTATCAGACTCTATGCTTCAGGGGACCACAAAGGTATAACAAGATAATTTGAAGCACACATTTCCTCCATAAAGTAAATACTCATGAAAATCTTTGAATATCAGGAACATGCTTAAAAAAGAAAGAAAAGACGTCACCCGTCCCCGGGAGATATTTGATAGGATAAACAATAACAGAATCACGCATGTTGTGATCTGTTCTGTATACTATCCACCGGAAACCCGTTTCGTGCCTAAGAATATACCAATAAGGTTCGAGCCCCATGGGCAGCGTTCGTCCGGGTGATGTTTGTCATGGGACTCGTTCCGAAAAGGCCGGTTCGTGAGCCGCGAGCTAGTTAAATGAATGGTTACCGACTTCTATCCACCTGGCGCCTGGCATAGCGTTAGGAGTTGGGAGGTAATTGGTACGCACAATAAAGGTGTCTCATAAGCCAAATTGGCTGGCCCTTTCAATAGGAGTGACACTATTATAAACATGACCTTTACCTTTACCTTTATACCCTGGGCGTGAGCAACTTGGGTCTGATTTAGGGATTGTCTATGTACGTAACTTGCACGGAATATATATAAATAAATTCTAACAAAACACTATTACGGTCGATTAAAGACAATGCAAGAATTTTAGCTTGATACTTGTTTCTAGTAACCTTTTTGTCAATTTCATCTGATTGTTTTCCTAAAATTCATTCAAAATTGATGTCAAAACAAGTTTTATCCCGATACACAGTGTAAGTATGAAAGAATTTTTTCAATATTTATGAAAGTAATGACTATTTTGATAATCTATAAAAACTTGACAAAGATTAAGGTGACTTTGGTACTTGTTTTAAAGAAGGAGTTGCCTAATGTTCATTGTTTATATGCACGATTGAAATCTATAAATGAATAACAACGCTACTATTCTGCTATTCTGCTTGTGTTGTTCGGCTATTCTGCTATTCTGCTGGAATTATTCTGCTTTTCTGCTGGAGCTATTCTGTTGGAATTATTCTGCTATTCTGCTGTAATTATTCTGCTATTCTGCTGGAATTATTCTGCTATTCTGCTGGAATTATTCTGCTATTCTGCTGGAGTTATTCTGCTGGAGCTATTCTGCTGGAGTTATTCTGCTATTCTGCTGGAGTTGTTCAGCTATTCTGCTTGAGCTACTCTGCTGGACTTACTCTGCTATTCTGCTGGAGTTACATTTTGTATTCTGCTATTCTGCTGTTCTGCTATTCTGCTATTCTACTGGAGTTATTCTGCTATTATGCTGGAGTTACATATATTCTGCTATTCTGCTAACTTCACAGAGACGAGTCATTGGATGTATACTGTAAATCTAAAGTAACTACTGAGTGATTTGTCTGCGCCATGAAATTGTTGAACCTGTTATATAAATTATTTGAAGAAGGCTAGGCAGCCTATGGTCTGAGATATTTTAAAAGGTCTAACCAGGACCTAAGATTATAAAACTGTATTGGAGACAAGACACTTTATTCCAGCAATGGACCAGCTTTTGACCTTTTTACTGAGCAAACGTTTTCAATTGACCAATGGCAAGGCTGAATTTTGAGATTTGTCTCCAAAGTCAGTTTTATATAGTTACACCAAGTTCTTTTGATGAATAGTAGGGTTTTTACACATAAATTTTGAAATGTAACCTTCTCTTTAATTGAATGTATAATATTAAGAAACATAATGTTGTCCCCTTGTTTAATATGTATTTATGATTATTATTTGTAAAATGTTGTAAAGTCAGGGATATATAGTAAAACATTTTATATATGTATTATGTACAAATACTGTCAAATTAGCAAAATTCAATTTAAGGATTGACTGAAAAAAGAAATGATAAGTCAAGAAGACCATTTTTGCAAGTTAATGTAATACTATTACATGTATTTCATTAATTGAGCCCTAAAGCTTTTACGGGTTCGTTTGTTCTAAACATTAGCATAGATAAGCATAAGTATTTGGAATTATTCTGCTATGTCATGGCTATTGGCAAGACAAAAAGATTAATGTGACAAATTAGAGATAATTTTAGATGATATGCTAACGATACATATTTCTGACGATAAGTGATGCTAATGTATGACATAATCCCTCCAGGTAACTCAAGCTTCGAACTAAGTGATTCAATCGTAGGTGTATATATCTTAAAACCACCATCTTGTTATTTATCACTTTTTTGCTATAAATTATTTCTTAAATAATCATAATAATAGTAATAGTAATAAATAAAAAATAATAACAATTAAGTTGATACTGAAGACTATTATGATGACGATGATGATGATAATAATTAATATATTTTAATAATTATAATATTAATAAAAACAGAACAGACTTAAAGGGATCTTGTGCACAATTTCATATTTGAAGACACGAACAATTACAACACAGCATCTATGTACACACGAAATAAACACGTTTACGAAACATGATTAAAAGAAGTATACACTTAATTAATAGTAAATGTTTTATTAGCCACGGTATAAATTTTACTTCACTGAGAATGGCAGTTATAATTATGTGGATGTTACAACATACATAACATTTTACTGTTAAAGCTCTGTTACAACCACATTTGTAATAAAAACCAGATTTGTAATAATTATAACATTTCTCGTTTTTATTACAAAAGTGGTTGCAAAGGTTCAACCACATTTGTAATAACCAGATTTGTAATAAAAATCGCAAACTTTTTTTTTTCGAGAGATGTGTTTTTCCACGTGATATTCAAGCTAATGTATGCGTGTTTAAGCACGTGCAGGTCGAATTGAACTGTCCTGGGTCATTTAAGACTCCAAATGTTTTACCTGAAATCCTTGTTCATGGACATATTTTACTTAAGAAAATTATTACATTTCTCGTTTTTATTACAAAAGTGGTTGCAAAGGTTCAACCACATTTGTAATAACCAGATTTGTAATAAAAATCGCAAACTTTCCTTTTCCGGAGATGTGTTTTCCAACGTGATATTCAAGCTTATGCATGCGTTATTAAGCACGAGCAGGTCGAATTAAACTGTCCTGAGTCATTTAAGACTCCAAATGTTTTACCTGAAATCCCTGTTCCTGGACATATTTTACTTTAGAAAATTATTACATTTCTCGTTTTTATTACAAAAGTGGTTGCAAAGGTTCAACCACATTTGTAATAACCAGATTTGTAATAAAAATCGCAAACTTTTTTTTTCGAGAGATGTGTTTTTCCACGTGATTTTCAAGCTAATGCATGCGTTATTAAGCACGTGCAGGTCGAATTGAACTGTCCTGGGTCATTTAAGACTCCAAATGTTTTACCTGAAATCCTTGTTCATGGACATATTTTACTTAAGAAAATTATTACATTTCTCGTTTTTATTACAAAAGTGGTTGCAAAGGTTCAACCACATTTGTAATAACCAGATTTGTAATAAAAATCGCAGACACTTTTTTTTGAGAGATGTGTTTTCCCACCTGATATTCAAGCTTATACGTGCGTTATTAAGAACGTGCAGGTCGAATTAAACTGTCCTGGGTCATTTTAGAACTCCAAATGTTTTACCCGAAATCCTTGTTCATGGACATATTTTATTTCAGAAAATTATTACATTTCTCGTTTTTATAACAAAAGTGGTTGCAAAGGTTCAACCATATTTGTAATAACCAGATTTGTAATAAAAATCGCAAACTTTTCTTTTCGGGAGATGTGTTTTCCCACGTGATATTCAAGCTTATGCATGCGTTATTAAGCACGTGCAGGTTGAATTGAACTCTCTTGGGTCATTTAAGTACTCCAAATATATTACCTGAAATCTCTGTATAAATATTTGTCCTAAGACACTGAACTGGCATTTTTAAAGGTTCTAGCTTGATGGAAGATGTCGGAAAATAGTTATGAATCTGGTCCAGAAATTCTGATGTATATTTATCTTTTCAAAAAAATTTTACCTGCCAAAAGGCCTGTAAACAAAAGCCATTTCATATCAGCAGGTTTTAGGGGATTCTTTATGTAAGCTAATTCGTACCTATATATCACACATGCGCAAAATAATTTCTGTAGGTACTAATTCCTCAAAATTTCATAAATACCATCTACTTTTAATTCTTAATGACCCTAATCCCGTTGTAAACAGTTGTCGTCTTGGGGTATTCAAGATCATCTTTAGTGAAAGGTAGGTCGTTTTTGCATTAAGCCTATACTCTTACAGCTTACCTGACACATGGACATAGACACTAACACCAATGGCAAATATTGGACTTCAGCAGAATCATTTGATATAGGAAATAATCAAATAACAAGCTTATTAAGATTTAACTAAATTTATTAGGTCTATATCCTTTAGACCCTTTAAAGACACATGCTCACAAATAAATCAAAATTACACAACAAGTATCGTAGTATCGTAAGCAGGCATGAAATAAGGCACAATGCTACAAAATCAGGGTTCCAACATACCCTGTAGTATTAATCATGTCAGTGTCTTTGACTTTAATGACCCCAACACCAAACGTCTTCCACGATTCACATGCTGAGTCAAAGCAGGCGACAGATGCAAATAGTTACAGACACACACACACGAACATTTACACACACGCATACGAATGCGCACACGCACACGCACAACATGGCTGGTAGAAATATACATAAGAGTTTAACAATACTTTAATATGTAATAAAATCTAACTTTAAATGTGGCATAAATATGTAAAAAGAAAAAAAACTCATAACAGAGTTGTGGGGGAAATCATTACTAGTGTAAAGTGTTATAGTAGAGATCCAATTTCAGTTTCCAGTCAATACCTTTGAAAGTTACTGATAAATTGAATTTTATATAAAACTGTACCATAAAGGTTGTCGATGCAAACGAAGCATAACTCTCTCTTCTATTAGGGGTTATGGAGATTGTTTCTACTAGTGTAATCTTTGATATTAAAGAATATTTTTAAGTTTCAAATCAATAGCTTTCAAAGTAACAGAGATGCCATAAACAATAACTTTAATCTAAAAATTCTAAGTATAACACTTTACACTAGTAATGATTTCCCCCACAACCCTGTTATGAGATTTTTTTTCTTTTTATATATTTATTTCTGCCAGGTTGTGCGTGTGCGTGTGTGCGTTCGTGTGCGTGTGTGTAAATGTTCGTGTGTATGTGTGTCTGTAACTATTTGCATCTGTCGCCTGCTTTGACTCAGCACGTGAATCGTGGAAGACGTTAGGTGATGGGGTCATTAGAGTCAAAGACACTGACTTGACTGATACTAAAAGCTATGTTGTAACCCTGATTTTGTAGCATTGTCCCTTACTTCATGCCTGCTTACGATACTACGATACTTGTTGTGTAATTTTGATTTATTTGTGAGCATGTGTCTTTAAAGGGTCTAAAGGATATAGACCTAATAAATTTAGCTAAATCTTAATAAGCTTGTTATTTGATTATTTCCTATATCAAATGATTCTGCTGAAGTCCAATATTTGCCATTGGTGTTAGTGTCTATGTCCATGTGTCAGGTAAGCTGTAAGAGTATAGGCTTAATGCAAAAACGACCTTTCACTAAAGATGATCTTGAATACCCCAAGACGACAACTGTTTACAACGGGATTAGGGTCATTAAGAATTAACAGTAGATGGTATTTATGAAATTTTGAGGAATTAGTACCTACAGAAATTATTTTGCGCATGTGTGATATATAGGTACGAATTAGCTTACATAAAGAATCCCCTAAAACCTGCTGATATGAAATGGCTTTTGTTTACAGGCCTTTTGGCAGGTAAAATTTGTTTGAAAAGATAGATATACATCAAAATTTCTGGACCAGATTCATAACTATTTTCCGACATCTTCCATCAAGCTAGAACCTTTAAAAATGCCAGTTCAGTGTCTTAGGACAAATATTTATACAGAGATTTCAGGTAAAACATTTGGAGTACTTAAATGACCCAAGAGAGTTCAATTCAACCTGCACGTGCTTAATAACGCATGCATAAGCTTGAATATCACGTGGGAAAACACATCTCCCGAAAAGAAAAGTTTGCGATTTTATTACAAATCTGGTTATTACAAATATGGTTGAACCTTTGCAACCACTTTTGTAATAAAAACGAGAAATGTAATAATTTTCTGAAATGAAATATGTCCATGAACAAGGATTTCGGGTAAAACATTTGGAGTCTTAAATAACCTATGACAGTTTAGTTCGACCTGCACGTTCTTAATAACGTATGCATAAGCTTGAATATCACGTGGAAAAAAAATCTTTCGAAAAGAAAAAGTTTGCGTTTATCATTACAAATCTGGTTATTACAAATGTGGTTGAACCTTTGCAACCACTTTTGTAATAACAACGAGAAATGTAATAATTTTTTAAAGTAAAATATGTCCCTGAACAAGGATTTCAGGTAAAACATTTGGAGTCTTAAATGACCCAGGAGAGTTTAATTCGACCTGCACGTGCTTAATAACGCATGCATAAGCTTGAATGTCACGTGGGAAAACACACCTCCCGAAAAAAAAAGTTTGCGATTTTTATTACAAATCTGGTTATTACAAATGTGGTTGAACCTTTGCAACCACTTTTGTAATAACAACGAGAAATGTAATAATTTTTTAAAGTAAAATATGTCCATGAACAAGGATTTCAGGTAAAACATTTGGAGTCTTAAATGACCCAGGACAGTTCAATTCGACCTGCACGTGTTTAATAACGCTTGCATAAGCTTGAATATCACGTGGGAAAACACATCTCTCGAAAAAAGTGTTTGCGATTTTTATTACAAATCTGGTTATTACAAATGTGGTTGAACCTTTGCAACCACTTTTGTAATAAAAACAAGAAATGTTATAATTATTACAAATCTGGTTTTTATTACAAATGTGGTTGTTACAAAGCTCCTATAGATACACGATTAGTCAACTTTGGTTAAATGCATTTAAATGAGGATTCTCCAAATTAATGTTACTATCTTATGTGAAACTATTTTAGTAAAAGATGCACCTTATATATCTTTAAATCCATTTCATAATCGAACTAAGACATATACTTTGACGATTAATAGAGCGTCTGGTTTGAAGATAATAAACCTTTAAGTATCTGATATTTTACTGATCATCTTTAGCCGAAAAAAATGTGTTTCAGAAGGAATACTTTCTTATATAAAAAAATCCGACGATCTATGATAAATAAAAAAAAAATGTTGTTTTTTTTCTGTATTAATGTGTGTTTCTGAAAATTGTCAAATTATTTTGTTAACAATAATTATTCGGTTTCACAAAACATAAGACAGCCCATGATGTACACGTTTATCTTGCTGATAATCATAAGTTTTCCATAATGTATATTCTATCTCATAGATATAATGGCAAAATATAAAAGAAAAGTAAAAGAAAAAAAAGTGGTTGTAATTTAGCAAAACCATTTAGTGACAAAATATGCAAAAACGGAAAAAAAAGCTTTATTATTACTAACAGTTTACTATACTTCAGCCGTTTATACGGAGTAAATTTTAAAACAGTTACCTCAAAGTCAGATTTTGTCAAAATGTGATAATGCTGAGGTTTTTTATGATTTTATTTGGTTTTGATAGAAGTATATTCTTGTATAATATGATATAGGAAGATCAATGATATATTAATTAAATTATTCGCTTTTTATCATACATTTTACATTAAGCAAGACTTGTCAGATTTATGTGTTCAAGTTTATACTATGCGATACTTTTTAACTAGTATGCGATAACTACAAAACATTTCCAAAGCAATTAAAATTCCTCATTTAAAATGGACGTGTAATAAAATTTCCTTTTGTATTTACTTATTTAATCATTACAAGTGGCATCACACGCAAACGGTCTTGTATGTTCTATGTATGTGCAACGCACACTTGGCTCTCACAGCATTTACAAAACTATAAACTGTCGTATTTAACATAAATTTGTTTGTTTGCTTGCTTTTTTATAAGCGTTGCATATCTCGAAGCACTTTAAATTCAATATTTTATCGATAGAATTATATTTTTATCATATTTTGTACATTCAATACATATAAGTAGCTAGATTATCTTGAGATAATGGTACCTTATAGGATTTTTCTATTGGGTACCATATTAATATCCAGCAGTCCTGTTACTCCATAGGATTTTTAATACAGGGTACCATATCGCTATCCTTGGTCCGTATTCATAAAGCTCCTATGGAGAAAACTTGGGAAAATCCTTAACTTTGTAAAATTTCCTGAACTACATAGCGCAAAAGAAAAGTGTAGACTTTATAAGATTTTTTGATAATTTTCATTACTATGCCAGACTGTATGAGACAATATTGTTAGACATTCCAACTATCTCGACGATTGTCCACAAAATGCTTTGGCACTTTTCCCTTAATAGGTCCCTTAGGGAAAATTTTCCCTTAGGGATTTTATGAATACCAGCCCTGCAGGACGTTACAAATTTTTTTCTAGGATACTTTCTATGGTAAAAAAGTGGAGTGGTCCTGAAACGGGCCGTTGTGTTTGTATGGTACCTAATCAGTGCAGCTATCAGCATGGGCACTTTGGGCGTAGGGGTGAGCTTGTAAAACTGTGACGTAACGTCGACCTATATATCTCTCCTCCATTCTCTGCCTTTCTGTGCGACGCCACTGCTCTCTATTTTTATGTGCGTGAAGTTGGCAGCCTAACAGCCTAGCGGCCTAGCAGCGTGAACTTGGCAGCCTAGCAGATGTAATCAATTTCTTAATGAATGGAGTGTACTACGTGTGCATGTACAATATTATAACATAAATCAAAAGAGATAGGTTTCGTGCAGAATACTGTTATTGCTAACCATTTCCCCCAGATACGGAAGGTAGGCCTTTAAATGTAATTCAGTAAACTGGCTGTACTACAGTGCGGATGAAAAACTTTATGAATGACTACGCGCTAGACATCAAAACAGAACGGCATTTCACCTCTATAAACTTACTTTCACTGATTTAAAAATATAACGAAGTATTCAACATCACTCATTTGAATTTACGGAAAGTTGAAACTGTTATATCTAATTAGTATCTACCAAGCGTAACAGTAAAGTTCACAGGGTGTGCATAAGTTTTAGGTATATAATACTTTAGTAGTGTTTGGACCTTCTTGTGAAGTTTTTTTTAAGTTAACTGTTTTGATTAGAAGGATTCCATATCCGGGTGGTTGAATCGCTGACTACGAATCACTTGGACCTTCAGCCGCTGTGGGAAGTCTTTCGTGTTAAAAAGCCATCCAGCTGGCTTACGGAATGTCGGTGGTTCCGCCCAGGTGCAACCTCGTTTCTGAAATATTGTCCGGATGGGAACCTGGCCCCGTGTTTACAAAACATTTAAAGCTCAGCTGAGTTTGATCATGAAACTTTATTTGTCATTTATATCTAAGTACCATGTTTTAAATCTAAATTTTAAGTTAATAAATATTTTCAAGTGGCTATTCCGTATTGATGGTCATTAAACTAAGATAACTTGTGATCTTACAAAGACCTTTTACAATAAGTGCGCACGAGTAATTAGTGTCATATGTTAAAAAATTGAGCATCACGGAATATTGGTGATGTTGCAAGAAGTTCCGGCGAAGTGTTAAAAATTTCACTAGATTGTTGTTTAAAACAAAAACATATATATGAAGCACTAACAAAATAAACTCGGTAAACATCATCCTGGATAAAGCCAGACAAATTTTACGTAAAAAAGGTTTGAAACAAAATTTGCAAGAATTAAAATACAAGACAGCTGGTGAGGGTGGTTTGGGTTGGGTATCTTCAAACAATGAAGCCTCATTTTCTGATCACGTGACTTACAATATGCAGTACATTATGACGGTCAATGTTTGCCTTATAAATTGCAGTGCAAAAACAATATAAACACATCGTTTACATTATTTTATCTCAAATATATATTTGGGGGACAGATTAAATATTTGATCAAATCGGAACAGAGCTTCACATGTAAAGGTCTTAAGTTTTATGTTTATAGCGGTCACCAAAATAAACACTATACACTGGTGTCCACTATATCTAGGTTTTCAATGCTGGACAACAGCATTTATCGACATTGTAAGAGCCTGTTGTCCACATCAGACGGGGCAAAATTATACTCAGGGTCGGTTTGTAGGAAAGTTTGACAGCCAGACCTAACGCTGGTGGTTCTGAACTTGGTTACACAATGTACAGGCGAGGGGACCTCTAACGCTGGTAATAATGCATTTTATGAAATATGTGCTAATCAATGACCAATACCATTTACCAAAGTCATGAGCAATGCTGACCTATAGCATAAATATCAAATTAAATCCATGTTGTCTCACGTATGTATTTTTTTTTCTCTATAAACAGAATGAATAACATTTAGATGCAGTATACAGATAAACACTATTTCACCGTTTCTCACATTAGGAAAGCCTAAATCCAATTTACAAACTGAAATTGGATATAAAGATTTTATGCAAATCTATGTAATCAATTGATCAGGGCGTAAGTAACTTCATAATTATTTAGTTTTTATGTAAAACAGCGTAAGATTTACGAAAGCCTAAAGAGAATTTACAGCTTGAAACTGAAAATGAAGATTTATAAAAATTTATGTAATCAGTGAATCTGCGAAAAGACAAAATGACACAAATCACCCACCATAATATGTTTCGAATCCCTCTACATAACTATATTTTTCAGCTCCATGTATCATTTTTTTCGTGCATATCAACCTCGAACAAAGTGCATCTCTTCTACAGAAAATATTAACAACTGTCCAACAGTTATATTTCTTTCACAAATGCATAACGTGTGCATTCAAAACAAGGGGAATAAGTAATAGAAAGAGCATTGAATCTCGAGGGTAAACGATTTGTACGAGGGGGCGTAGCCCCCGAGTATAAATCGTTTACCCGAGAGTTTTAATGTTCTTTCTGTTTTGTATCATAGCCATCCATATATGGTAGTTGTAGGCGTTCCACACTGCCATATACAGCAGTTCAGTGAGTACTTAAAATCCTTGCTTTACAAATGTGTAAAGCCCAGGTAAAATAAACCAATGCTAGAGCAGAAAATCAATAAAATACACCTCGCTGTCTACTGTTCCAGACACGCTGGCATACTTTCCTATCCAACAGTGCGGTAACTAGCGTGCGGGTATTAAATACCTGCACACTTTTAGTTACCGCACTCTGTGCTAAGAGTATACGAATTACCTGCACCAAATTTGTTAAGAAAAAACACTGAGCTATGATACAATAATTTATGTCTATGCATTTGCACATAAGGTTGTTTTAGCTTAGCCTCTTATCAAAATAAAAATGCAAAACACTTCTCATAGCTTAAAATATTACTATGTAAAAAAGATTCATTTTAAACTGACAGATCTCAGCGCGGGATTCGAACCCATTTTGTTTAGACTGACGAAATCTGACTGCGTTAAAAATAAACTCGCCGACAAATTAAAGTCAAATGTGAGCGACGAACTATACCTGTTTATTACTTCGCTCCAGTAAACCAGCAAACACCCGACCTTGTGCACATTACACATGGCGTGTATACGTTTTTATATATTATGATATAAACTGTAAAATATTATATCGCCGATAAACAGAATATGAGTTCCGAAAACCAGGGTAAGTACAGTTTAATTGTCTTATTTTCTATATTTCTGGTTTTCACACAGTTTTAGAGTCACACTATCTGTGATATATGCATATTAATATGTGGTTTACAATATTTGGCAATTTATATTGAAATACAAGCATCTATACGCATTGTTGATTTTACGGCCGCTAACCTGCATACTGAGTACATTTGATTTAACATTTATTGCTATTGCTGGTGCGGATCTTCCCTTCCCTTGTCCTTAGCGCGGGTGAAAACTGTCAATCACCAACAGAAGGGCGTTTGGAATATATATTAGTGGACTTGCAAAATAAGCCCCGGGTTTCTGTAACTTGATTAAAATTTCGTGATAATAATATGCAGCTTATTCATATGATGGGGACAAAGAATGCGCAGGATAGATTCACATAGTTGGGACCAAGAGTGTGGAGACTATTAACATTGTGGGGACCAAGAGGGCAGAGGCTGGATTCACATGGTGGGGACAAAGAGTGTGGAGACTGGATTCACATGGTGGGGACCAAGATTGCGTAGGCAGGATTCACATGGTGGGACTAGAGTGTGGTGGCGGGATTCACATAGTGGGGACTAAGATTGCGGAGACTGGATTCACATGAAGGGGACCAAGAGTGTGGAGGCGGGTCTCATATGGTGGGGACTAAGTGTGTGGGGGTGGATTCACATGAAGGGGACCAATAGAGTTTAGGCTGTATTGCGTTAGTGGGGACCAAGAAGTGTGGAGGCTGGATTCACATGGTAGGGACCAAGAGTGCGAAGGCGGGATGGATTCATATGATGGGGACTAAGTGTGTGGAGGCTGTATTGACATGGTGAGGACCAAGAGTGTGGAGGCTAGATTCACATGGTGGGGACCAAGATTGCGAAGACTGGATTCTCATGAAGGGGACCAAGAATGTGGAGGCGGGATTTATATAGTGGGGACTAAGTGTGTGGGGGATGGATGAAGGGGACCAAGAGAGTGGAGGCCGTATTGACACGGTGGGGACCAAGAGTGTGGAGGCTGGATTCACATGGTGGGTACCAAGAGTGTGGAGGCTAGATTCACATTGTGGAGACTAAGTGTGTGGAGGCTGGATTCACATGGTGGGTACCAAGAGTGTGGAGGCTGGATTCACATGGTGGGGACTAAGAGTGCGGAGGCAGGATTCACATGGTGAGGACCAAGAGTGTGGAGGCTGGATTCACATGGTGGGGACAAAGATTGCGGAGATTGGATTCTCATGAAGGGGACCTGAGGGATGGATGAAGGGGACCAAGAGAGTGGATGCTGTATTGACATGGTGGGGACCAAGAGTGTGGAGGTTGGATTTACATGGTGGGTACAAAGAGTGTGGAGGCTATATTCACATGGTGGGGACTAAGTGTGTGGAGGCTGGATTCACATGGTGGGTACCAAGAGTGTGGAGGCTGGATTTACATGGTGGGGACTAAGAATGTGGAGGCAGGATTCACATGGTGGGGACCAAGAGTGTGGAGGCTGGATTCACATGGTGGGGACTAAGAGTGTGGAGGCTGGATTCACATGGTGGGGACCAAGAGTGTGGAGGCTGGATTCACATGGTGGATACCAAGAGTGTGGAGGCTGAATTCACATGGTGGGGACTAAGTGTGTGGAGGCTGGATTCACATGGTGGGTACCAAGAGTGTGGAGGCTGGATTCACATGGTGGGGACTAAGAGTGTGGAGGCAGGATTGACATGGTGGGACTAAGATTGCGGAGTTTGTATTCACATGAAGAGGACCAAGAGTGAGGAGCCTCCGTATGGTAGGTCTTTACAACCTCTTTACAGTCATCCAGGGCAGCCTCCGGATGGTCAACCTTGACAGCCTCATTATTGTTCACCAGGACAGCCTCCATCTGGTTAGTTTTGACAAACTCTTTACAGTCAACCAGGACGGCCTCCGTATGGTCAAGCGTGGCATCTCTTTATGATCAACCCGGACAACATCCGTATGGTCAGCTGACAGCCTCTCGACAGCCTTTCAGCAACTGACGTTTATTCAAAGTTTCTTATTTACATGTAGTTTATACCTGTTAAGGTATTTAATGTTGAATAAGGTGTATACAAAGGTAACAGCGACATGTGTAAAGTCACATTACCAGTTAATTTACCTTGATGAATTTGATAATGGTGCAACTATTAGATTATTTTACTCACTACGTTTTGGTCTAATGCAATATTACATATCTTTGATTGGTCAAATTCACGAAAGCAAATGTTCACAAAAATAAAGTAATTAATACGGTGTTACTACCATTTAACATTTAAACACACTTTTTACCTGAGCTTGAATATCGCAGGTATTTTAATGTGTTTACTAATCCCCAATGATAACAAGATTCCCGCCGAAACGCGAGGACGATTCTATTTCATGATAACCGATGAAATACCAATCCATAATCATAATGCTTACACATTACCTTCTAAGTAAATATTAGTATTTCTTTCATCTTAAATATACTATTATTATATGGAAACATAGTTCAGTCGGGTAAACTGCAGATAACAATTCAATATTATAAGTAAATCATTTTGTGGGTTCGAACCTGCGTGAGGGTTTTTTCATTTTTTGTCTTTTTCTGTTTTTTTTTTCTTTTCGTTTTCATTTTTATTCCCGTATTTTTGTTTCTTTCTTTGATAGTTTGTATTTGTATGTATGCCCTAATATAAAACAATAGTATTATTATTATTTGCATGGCTTAAATGCATGCATTTAGTCAATATCATCTTTGATATAATGGTAAACTTTTCTGATCTGCCATATCGGCTTAAGATACTTCTCAGCTGTGTTGTCACAAAGTTCATGACGGAATCTAAATCTTTAAGAGAAAAAAGATTAATGCCGATGTTGAGTTTCGAACCCACACGGCAAAAGATCTATTTAACACGGACTGTATGCTTTACCACTGAGCTAATTTGCAACTGGTACAAAATCTAGACATAATTAGATTGTAACATGTTAGAAAAATGTTGAATTCCCTATGTTCCATTTTAATCTGTTTATAGTCATGTTTGTAAATATCAAGTTATCGTTGGGGCATAGTACCTGGGTATATGGTCAGTAAATTCATAAGTTTAACAAGTTAATTTTGCTTGTTATTTTCAGTGGGTGGTAAACGAGGACAATCCGTACAACCTCCTAATGGTCAACACGGACAACCTGATGAAGGTCAGTCCGGACAACCCGATGGTGGTCAACCCGGACAACCTGATGATGGTCAACCCGGGCAACAGACTTCTGCACAAAATGAATGTAAATATCAAACAAGCAAAGATAAATTAAAATATTGAAAAGTAAAACACAAGAATCAAAAGAAATGGCCCATGGGCTTAATTAAATTCTCTTTGCGACTATTCTTGATTTATTTTGCTGCAGTACAATGTTTGGAAACCAGGACTCAAGTATTTTACAACTGCAAGTGTAATTTTATATGCTTCATCCAAAAATGGGATAAATATCCAACAGTAAAAGAAAAACATCTGAATTTGGTATCAGATCAGATATGTATCAAAATAAACATTGTTTTGCACTTGAGTGGATTGTTTTTAGTTTGAATTACATTTAAGCGTGCAGCGCCTTACTAAGTCTGTGATATTACATGACTACAATGTACCGATGGTTTCTTTTTGGTTGCGTTCTATGCTTCCAAAGGATCTTTTTACAGATTATATTATCTATCACTACAGCAATCTTTAAGTGCCGTGTGGCGACCGTAAAACGTCTCCCCGCACTTGGATTCTGTGTTGATCTATTTTCTAGTCCTTTGGAATCACTGTGTTCATTATATTTTTCTTCTTGGTTGCATTCTATGCTTCCAAAGGATTTTTTTACAGATTTTATTGTTATCGCTATCGTTGTTTGTGTCGAGCTCCATTTGGTTTGGTTTTTTGTTTGCTTTTTGCTATTCTTACTTCTGCCAGGTAGCACAATCCAAAATGCAATAATAGAAACTGAAGTGTTGAAGCCTATGAATTGTCAGAAGCGGTGGTTTTCTTATTTACAGTCAGCAGTATTGTGTAGTAAAAAGAACAAAAGTACACAATCCCAATATGTAATGCATTACATAGAGCAAACAGATGTTTTGAGCCCAAGTACACTTGTGTGATAACTACAGTTTTCAAAGCAGAGATAGATCTAAAAGATGCAGCTTATATGATTCGGTTCAATTATTTAAATTGTCTGATATTTCCATGTTGTATAAACACTGGTCTTTCCAAAAGGTTCTTTTGCGAAAGTTGATAAAAGTGCACTACAGTTGCGCTAAAACTATCTGTAAATATGTATTTAAGCTTTTTGTAAATATGTTTCTTATACCAAATAAGTATGCTTCAGGCACATCCGGCGGCATATCATCTGGAGACAAGATTATCACCCTTCAATCACTCCAAAAGGAAATAGAAAATCTAAGGGCTGAGCTGACTGAAGAAAGGAAAAGAAGAATTTCTTTAGAAACAATAGTTACTAGACCAAAAGTGGCATTTTATGCCAGAGTCTCAACGCCCATTGTCGGTATAGCACCCTGGGCAACCATCGTATTTTCTGACGTGGAGACAAATATAGGAGGAGCCTACAACAGTAAGACTGGAGAATTTGTGGCACCAACTGCAGGCCTATACGTGTTCTTTTGTACCATTCTTTCTGGCTGGAATCTTATAATTGAATCAGTTCTTCAGGTCAATGGAACAAACAAGATGCATATTTATTCAGGCTCGAATTTCCAAGGTTCTGGGAGCAATAGGGCACTATTACAGCTGAATACTGGGGATGTTGTAAGGATGGCTAAACACGGGCCCTGGGGTTCTAAGCCCTTCACAGTTCACAATTGCTGGAGCACATTCTCCGGTTACTTACTGTAAACTAACAAGAGTAAACTAACTTTCACGGCGTGTTATACGAAATTTGCCTTGAAATAATGAAAATTGTTTACTGTAAGTATCATTGATCCTGCTGTATGCAACACTGTAAGTCTTCACAAAATGCAAATTAACATTTTTTTTTTGGTATTGAGATGTACACACGCTCATGAATAGTTTACAATATATAATTATCAAATTGGGCGAGAGATAATTACATACGATAATGTATTACATTGTGATCAAATTCATGCAGATTTTTTCATACAAAAATGAAATTGCAATCGTTAGAAGCACAAACTGCCTGCAAAACTTGAAGTACATGAATTTAATTTTATTTGTAAACACTCAAGAAGAGTGAAATGCAACATCCTGGTCTTGTGATACCCGATAAATGTGCACGCAGAACTCGTATTGTAATTGTTCATAAACTTCTTCGGAACCTATGCAACTCATATTCGAATGCATATCAAATACTAAAAAAGGCTTGTTTATTATATACTTTATAATGATTTATCGAAAAGTATTGATGAAATAAAAAGCATATTAAATTTTGATTACAAGCTGTGATATATAATCTTTATTTTCACTGTTGTAAAATATGTTTTCACATTAAATCATTTAGTATAATAAAGAGAAACAAGATATGCCAAAAGCATCCTTGAATTTTGCCGCTTTACAACATCCCAAACTGTATCTGCATACTATTTTGCAAGGCTCGTTGGATGTAAATCTTGAAATTGTGCCACCAAGTAAACATCATTAAAAACAAATTCTGTAATTGTTTTCACTTACATTACTGACACAAGATCTACTGCTGTTTCTATTTCTTTACCTTTTTATTTTGTTTAGCATTGGTAATTAGAATGTAATGTATAGTATATTGTTATCATCTTCTATGAATCATTCTTTTGTGTGTGTGACGGGGAAGGCAATTCTCAACAGTATTTTAGTTATGTTACGGCGGGCAATTAACCTAACCAGACTGTATCTGGATTCTTGAACCAGCACCAACTTGTTCTCCTCAAGAAAATGACAACTTACCCACATGAGTCAGAGGTGGAGGACAAATGATAAAGATACAGCGTTTTTTTTATTAATTGCTACGATCCCACGATCCAAATACGCCTCATCCGGTACTCGGACTTACGACCCAACGTTTCGTAGATCTGCGCCCTCTCTCTATTGAGCTAAACAGGCGGACAGCTTTAAATCAAAATCGTAAACAATAAAGTAGGCTGTAAAATTGACGACACGGTGTATCAATTTTTATTACATTATGTCTTTTATTTCGTACAGATTATCAACTACTCAGTCCCGAAAGTGCTGCCATGACACTGCGATTGATACTGTGATCACCAGATAATTAAACAAACGTTTCATATAACAAACGGAGTGAATCGTTTCTCAGTTTCCATACAAATGCAGCTTTTTAAAGCTTTTAATTAATATATTTTCTAGCTTTGATGGTAGAGAAAGACCCCGGGTGCTCCTCCGTGCATTATCTCATCATGGGCGGCGGGCATCTGGGTAGAACCACCGACTTTCCGTAAGCCAGCTGGATGGCTCCCTGACATGAAGAATTCAATGAACACACACCGGTGAGGGGCACGTGATTTGAAGTCAGCGACTTTAACCACTTGGTCAGCGAGTTCCCATACCCCCTTTGAATGTATAGAAGCTTGGTATTAAAAGAAGTTGAAATTGTAACGAAGTATGATTATACATTTTATATGATCGTGACCTGTATTCAGTCGGTTTTTGAATGATGGAAAGGACGAGGTAGGGGGAGGAGTCCTGTCCCATAGTGTTCGTGATCACATCCTGATATTATCTAAACCACGGATGAAGTTGTATATGATATCGAGGGCTTGGCGCAAAACTATTGTATCTTGTTCTTTATTTATATACACTTACAATAGTTTTGCACCAAGCCCTCGATATATAGTAAATGCTTCAGATTCAAGTTATATTCGTTCGGTAAGTGCATGTCACGCATGAGACTTGGCTGCTGGAGCGAAGATTTGTTACTTCTATGTTCACATAGAATTGTTCAATGAGCTCTAAAGGTAAACAAATGTATTGCATTAACTACAGTAACGGTTTTAATGTGCGACAAAACATGAAACTGGGCATAGCGGTAAAAGAACTATAAATCAGTGGTCATAAATTACCTGTAGAATTAATTGTCATTGCATTACCATTGCGACCAAAACGTGTGTATATTAAAGCACTCGTGAGGCATATTAATATAATATTGAATACATAACGAGTGCAGTTTTGTTGTTGTGGTTGTTACTGTTGCTGCAGCTTGTGCTGTTGCAAGTGCTGATGCTGTTTTGTCTAAGCTATAGCTGCTACATATATAACAGTTCAATGTTGAGGGGGTGTAATGCACCTGTTGTTGCCTTTTATAGCTGCTGCATATATAACAGTTCAATGTTGAGGGGGTGTAATGCACCTGTTGTTGCTTTTTATAGCTGCTACATAATATATACGAATTTAGTGTTGAGGAGGGGCAATGTTGTTGCTGCTTCATTGTTTTGTCAGAGCTATAGTTAATTCAAATATATACAGCAGTATCTCCGACATAGTCATCAGCAGCAACATTGCACCCCTCAATATTGAACTAATATATATATATATATATATATATATATATATATATATATATATATTATATATATATATATATATATATATATATATATATATATATATAAGTTTGAAGGAAGTTCGAAGGAAGACCTATGCTGCTGCTGTTGTTGTTGCTGCTGCTGCTGTGCTCTATTGGAGCTATAACTGCTACAGATATATAGCAGTTCATACAAGTATAAGCTGTGTTGTCTCGTATGTTTTCATAATTATTGTAATCTTTACCGAACAGGTAAAGACTTGCCTGTTTTGGTTTGAATATGAAACAAACTCAGCAGTGAGAAAAGCGGCCATTATTTCGTAAAATGTAATGCGTACCGGTTCCCCAATAAATATTTTAATGATAAAGGTTGCCTGAAGTAAAATATGTAAAGTCATGTCTTTAGCATTAGTATGTATTCATCGAGTTTCTGATGTCAATTTGCAGGTAGAAAAAAGTTAGAAATTGTCAGACTGGATTCCCAGGCTAATTCTCGCACTCTTTTTAGGATAAACTGTTATTGTTGCCAACTTCAGTCAGACGCTTGCGAATGTCAATCTGCAATCAACAAGCCTTGTAATCGTACATGTATCATGCACATCACCTGGGTCCAGTTGCTCGAAACTTTAACTGGCTGTTAAACTAACCGCCGGTTAAATTTTGATTCAAAATATTAGGAAACACTAAGTGTGATGTTCTGATTTTACTGTAAAGCTTTCTAATGATAACTGGATTTCTGTTGAAGTATCATTGAAAACTATAAAGTAAGAAAATAAAAATTCTATAACATATTTTGACATGTAATATATATTTTATTTTCAGTAGACAATACTCAAACATTTTCAAATGATACCAAAATTAATATATTTTAATAGCACTGTTATTTAGAACTTGCTTATCTGTGGACCGGATACCTTAATTTTTCGTTGTCCGAACCTAGATAGCGATAAAATATTGCATTATACCGGACTTGCAGGTAGCTGTGCGGACAAAACGTTTAGCTACCAATCTTGGGGTCGTAGGTTTAAACACTACGTAGGACTATGTCTTGATTTCTTTTCTTCAAATTTTGTCTGCAAACTGAAAAGGCAGGAAAATTGCTACACTTATCTAATAAAACACTAGAACTACATTCTGCATGCCCACGGGCAGAATGCCGATCCCGCCAGCACTTTGGCCTCTAAGTGTGACCTTGACCTTTGAGATAGGAACGTGGGGTTTGCGCATGACACTCCTTCTCATTGAGGTAAACATTCATGCCAAATATAAACAAGATTGGTCCATGCATGTTAAAGTTATGGTCCGGACTAAATCGGACGGATGCACGCACGCATGCATGCGCGCATGTGCACCGACCCGCCAAAAGTGACGACAATAATGATTTTTAAAATTCATTTATTGAATAAATCCACTTGTATTCAAGTTTTCCGTGTGAAAAACTGTCGAATAAAAATGTTCAAAGTAGGATAAAATGACCTCAGAGGTCTTTTAAGAATATGCAACACATGTTGTCCTTTTCTGTGTATTTTAATCCCCCGCCGAAGGCGAAGTTTTGGTATTGTCCATCAGTCCGTAGCCATATCTCGGATGTGGTTTGAAATATTTAAATAAAACTTCATATACATATTAACCACTATAGGGAAATGCGGCACATCAAGTTTCAGTCAGATTGCCAAAGTAATACCAGAGTTATAGCCCTTAGTAGTTTCTAGTGTTAAAAATGCTATAAATATTGCAATTTCTGCTTCATAACTTCTGACATATTTGACATAGAACTATGAAACTTGAACTGAATTTAGATCACCACAATGTGGCAGTGCATACACAATATCGTCAGGATCTCTTGAGTCACTGCCCTTTAATTGTTTGAAAATCCACATATTTGTCAGTGACTTTAACTGGAAAAGATAATGAAAGACTGCAAGGCTGCTAGGCCGCTAGACTGCCAGGCCGCTAGACTGCTAGGCAGCTATACTTTTAATAAGAGGGTCATGATGGCCCTATTTCGCTCACCTGAATCTAATTGCTTGCTTGAACAAATTTCTTTGCTAAGGCTTCGAAAACAAAACACTAGGTGAGTATGTCAGGGTAAAGATTATTCAGTCTGTTAAATAATTATACAGATGGCCCAAATCTCTTTTTTCTATAGCTTAAAAAACAAGAAAGTAGGTCAGTAGGTCAGGGATAAGAACATTCAGGAAGAGTATTGAAATCTGTATCAAAAGTTGTAAAAGTGGTCCAAATTTCTATGCTGTACCTTCAAAAACAAGAAAGTAGGTCAGCAGGTCATAATTAAGCCTGTTCAAAATGAGTATTGAAATCTGTATAAAATATTATAAATGTTGTCCAAATTTCTATGATGTAACTTCAGATGCAAAAAAGCAGGTCAGTAGGTCACGACTAAGATTATTCAAGATGAATATTGAAATCTGTAATAAACATTATACTTGTGGTCCAAATTTCTTCGTAATTGCTTCAAAAACAAATAAGTCTAGTATGTAAAACAATGGACCACCCGGCCGTTGCCTATATTGACCCAAGGGTCATATGAACAATCTTGGTAGAGAACTACTAGCAAGTACCAAATATAGCAAATATCTAAGTTCTGGGCATTATAGTTTCAGGAAAGATTTTTAAAGGTTTCCCTATATAAGCCAATGTAAAACTGTTGACCCCGGGGCGCAGTCAAATATGACCACAGGATCATTAATTTAACAAACTTGATAGTTGACCACTAAACAATTCTAAATACAAAATATCTAAGGTCCGGGCCTTATGGTTCTCGACAAGAAGATTTTCAAAGACTTTTCATGTATAAGTCAATGTAAAACAAGGGACCACCTGGGAGTATCATATATATTGTCCCCAGGGTCATGATTTGACTACTCTTGGTACAGAACAACTAGAGCATGTCACATACTAAATATCTAAGCTCTGGGCCTTAGGGTTCAAACAAGAATTATTTTATTTCCCAATAGAGTCCAATGTATAGTATTTAAACCATGTGCCACACGGGGCAGGGACAGTTTTAACCCCTGGGGGATAATGTGAACAATCTTGGTAAAGGAGTACTACACGATGCTACATACCAAATATCAGAGCCTATGCCATGTGGTTTTGTACAAGAAGATTTTCGAAGTTTTCCCTGTATAAGTCTATATAAATCATGTGACTCCCAGGGTGGGGCTATATTTGACCTATAGGGGGATAATTTGAACAATCTTGGTAAAGGACCTAGATCCTATGGTGATACAAGTTGTATGTAAGTTTGGTTAAAATCCAATCATAAATGAAACCGCTTTTGTGCAGACAATACCAAAATAGCCCAATTCTGGCACTTTCATGGGTGCTCACTCTGGAACCCATAGTGGAATATGGCTGGATTAAAAAAAGGAACCTAGATGGTATGGTGATACAACTTGTGTACAAGTTTGGTTAAAATCCAGTCACAAATGAAACTGCTGTTGTGCAGACAAGACCAAAATAGCCAATTTCTGGCCCTTTCAGGGGCCGTAACTCTAGAACCTATAAAGGTATATTGCTGTTCTAAAACACAGAAACCGAGATCTTTTGGTTATACAAGTTGTATGCAAGTTTGGTTAAAATCAAATCACAAATAAAACCACTATCGTGCAGACAAGACCTGAATAGCCATTTTTTGCTCTTTCAGGGACCGTAACTCTTGAACTCATGGTGGGATATTACTGGTTCAAGAAAGGAACCAATATTTTATGGTGATACCAGTTGTGTGCAAGTTTGGTTAAATCCAATCATAAATGAAACTGCTATTGTGCAGACAAGACCAAAAATGCCAGTGTCTGGCCCTTTCAGGGGCCGTAACGCATGGAATATGGCTGGTTCAAGAAAAGAACCGAGATCTTAGAATAATACAAGTTGTATGCTGGTTTCGTTAAAATCAAATCATAAATGAAACCACTATCGTGCAGACAAGAAATTGTTGACTGACGCACGACGAACATCAAGTGGTCATAAAAGCTCACATTGAGGCTCAGGTGAGCTAAAAATATTTCATAAATTTCTCTGACTAGCATGTTCATGCTAAATACTATATCGGATATTGAGACTAATTTCGATGAGACTTGATACGAGTCCCGCAGTGTGAAAAGCAACCATGCAGTCTGATCTGATTCATATATCGCTGACGCGTCAGTGACCTAAAAACTGGACAAGGTAAAGGTAAGCTGTTAGACTGTTAGGCTGCTGCTAGGCCTATCGACCACTGGGCTGCTAGATTTTATAACTGTTAATTCAATTCTCCTTTGAATGTTATCGGATATTGAGACTCATTTTCAAATTGATATAACTTGATACGAGCACCCCCAACACACACACCCAATGCGAAAACCATCCATGCAATTTGATCCGAACCCATACGTTTGCTTTGACACTGCTGACGCGCCAGGGAGTTCAATAACTTGACATAATATCATGTAGGCTGCCAGACCGCTAAGCTGTTACCTCAACGCTGTTAGGTTGCTAGAGTGCTTACTATATGCTGCTAGGCTGCTAGGCTGCTAGGCTGCTAAATTCACGCTGTTAGGCCGCTCGGTAGCTACATCATACAAAGCAAAGTCACTATTTAATGCCTTTACAGTAGGACATCCACTGACTTTAGTTTTAAAATAGACTTTTTATTTGGATCCGTTTGCTACCTGTTACTAAAATAGTATCGGAATAAGGTATTAAAAGCAGTCAAAACTACAAAAACATTTTAAAAACAGGTCACTTTATTTTTTACCAACATTTCGGCTACATTAGCCTTCTTCAGGGCTCAAAATAGTATTGCTCAATCCAGGTGTTATCAAAACAACTTTTTGTTATATTAACATTATAATAAGTGAAAAGTGAAACTATATCTTTTAATTCACCGATATATTTCATTATTTTACAGAAAAGTATCAAAATAAAGTTGATTTAAGATGAAACTCTAAGATGCGTTATGGCTAGGGCATTATGTAGAAAAAAGCATGATAGGTTAGACATTTATTCCCTTTATTAAGTTTTATCTTTTTTTCTTTATTTTTTTTTTTTTTTTTTTTTTTTTTGTTTAGTTTAAAGATTAAAAAGAGCTTCCCAAAATCATAGGCATAAATACTTTCTAAATAAAATAAAGAAAGTACAAATCTCTAAAGAATTTAACGAAACATAAGTTACTTTATTCACAACTGATTAATTGATAAATGAATTAATTCATTTTTTCATTCAAAAATTCATTTAAAGTCATGTCTACATGTCACCGCAAGGCAAACTCCATTTATTTGTGAATGGTTTAATGTTGTATTAGGCTAAGATATTTCGCTACAAATACTTAATAATGTTAATCTAACAGAAAGTTCCCTAGGCTAGTTGTTTTATTGTATGCTGAATTTCCTCTTTAAGTTAGCGACTTAGGGTGTATTTTACAAAAAAAAAAAAAAAAAGATCTTTAAAAAGAAAGTAAAAGAAGCCCGTGAATTAAGAAGCCCGTGAATTCTCATTGAAATTTTGAATAATAAAAGGGTAATTCACGTTGACAGACCACATTTCAATTTTATGTGGTAAACATGCATTCATATAATAGTATTTGTTTGTTTGATTTGGGTTTAACACCAATTATCAACAGTATTTCAGTCGATCCGTCTACGGTAACACACGATATATACCGAATGAGATATACTATCGGTCTTCCGGTACGTACACAGAGCGTCTGACTTCGGACATCAGTACAGATACATGTATGTACAGTATTGTTTTTTTTATTCCAGATGATACAAACGCATGTTTCTTGCATACCAGACGGGGATTTCCGGTATTTTATCGGTGCTGGAAAAATCCATCTTACACCCCGGGGTGTAAGATGACTCTCGAGCTTTAAATGACGTATTACGAACTACATATATGTAGTTATTTATATTTTATTTCAAGGAACGGAATAAAAATCCAATACTAGTACCTTGACAGTTCCTCTTTGTTCCTGATAGTATATTTCTCGATTCAAAACACGTTATTTTATCAAAAATACATAACGTTACGCTGCAACTGATAAAACAAAACCGGAACTAAACATTGTTATTTGTCTTTGAAACGTCATGACGTCTTTCCTGTTTACGGACGTTGCTTTCCCGCGCTTTGTTTAAATACGCAGCTATAAGAAATAGTTCTAAAAAGAAAGCCGTTCGATTGATTTTATTTCTATTATTATTCCTTGATATCGGTATGCAAGAAAAAGATTCTGTCACTGGTTATAGGTGCAGATGGGAATATCCGGCTCTCGGGTAACTGTTTAGGAGGTAACTCGGTAGGAACCTCGTTACCGCCTAAACAGTTACCCTCGAGGCCGGAAATTACCACCTGCACCTACAACCAGTGAAAGAATCTTATATTCTGGGCAAGCTGATGGACTGTACCGATTCCCGATTGAGACATTGCCTTATTTCATATTATACCTTTAAATACGTATTATCTATAGTGACTGACCTAAATTTACATGATTTAAGTCTGGTGTACCTAAATTACAGGTCAGTCAAAAAGCAATATCTGAAACTGAAACCTTAAAGAAGTTTTGCAGTAGCTGTGAAGATTGGTATTTTTTTTTATTTATTTCTTGTTTGTTTCTTTTTTAATTTACGACGTTACGTCAAACATTCCACAATGATGACTTTAGAAATTTTGCACCGCTTTTAGATTTTTTGGATCGATCCAATGGTTACTTGCGGACCGAACAAAATATAATTATTTTGGCATGACGGTATCATATTTCCAGTTGTCTAACGTCAAAAATACACAGTTTTAACGTATTTTGCAATCAGTATGATTTACATTTCTGTTGTTTTTGGTTGCGGGTTTACCCCGCTACAAAGTTACAGATGTCGGGTTTACCCCGCTACTAAAGTTACAAGTGTATTTCTGACACTCATATATATTCCTAATCACATTCAAAGGATGTTCATGTGCTACACAAAATAGTCCCATTCATGAACAAGGCGGGTGAATTATCAATGATCGAACAGTTCTGATTCAACCTGTATCCATTCACACTGACCATTTTGATTATATAAGATCTATTAATGATAAGGTAGGCCTATTCTAGCCTATGGTTACATCACTGATTTCCAGCTGGCAATTTAGATGAGTTCATGTAAGGTCAGGCAGAATTAATCTTAGACATGAGGCACATTTTATTTGTTTCTCATACATGTATATTTTTAGATTGGCATTTAAACAGAAAATAAATCTACCAAAACCCGCAGCCACCAGACGTCTCATGGCTTCGATTTTTTCAAAGCTAGGTCACCAGGTAAGGTAAGGGAAGTAACCCAGTTACAGTAGATATATATTGCTGACATTGTTACTTCCCCTCTTAGCAAATAAGAAGGGAATGAACTTGCGGAGTAAAACGTAGACAGTCGGGTATTGCGACAAGTGTATGACAAAACCTAGTCCTCTAAGTAAAGTACTTGTGTCCAAAACTACCGAAAGAAAGGTGTAAAATAGGGGAAAATGGCCAGAAAGGGTCATACACAGTTCCACACCCGCATCTGTCATCAAAATGAAGAGCAATCGGTTAATCTAAAAAGTAATGTAATCTATTAAATAGCTGCTGTAAAAATTGAAAGACATATTTTAATAATCTTATATATACTAGCATGTATGACAAGGTGTAAAATAACATTAGACAGCTAAAAAATCATAAAGCATAAAAATAGTAACTATTAATATCTTCTTATAATAAATAGTTGGAATAGATTACTTTGAAGATTACAGATAGCCCAGAAAGAGTTGTAAGTTTTTTTTTGTAGCGATTTTGACGGAAACATTCATAAGATTTTATTGCACTGAAAACAAACCCGTTCGAGAAAGCCAAGGAAATTGTTGAATCATATTCAGAGAAAAAATATCGGGAACCGAGTCTTTGTCTGATTGTGATGGTGTGTAACAGTTTTATATATTCAGTTTATCAATTTTTTGTGTGTTTTCCTTGATGTTGCTCACTGTTTTGATTTTTAAAGACATTATTTGAAGATTATATCTAAAAGGAGTTGTAAGTATTATTTGTAGCGATTTTGATGGAAACATCGATAAGATTTTATTGAACTGAAAAAAAAAAACGTTCGAGAAAGCCAGGCAAATAGATGAATCAGATTCAGAGAATAATAACGGGAACCAAGATCGCAACAGCCAGACATTCTGCAGTCTTTTAGTTACTTCAAGAGTGTTTTCCTACACCGGCATATTTCACGTATTTTCAGAGAGTCCGGCGAAGAAAGAATGAAGAACTTTCTAAAGCCTAGTATTCAACACATTTGGGAAACTTTAAAAATAAAGATTATAAAAATAAATCATATCTACTATAAAAGTTTGTTGAAAATGGAAAAATGGGTTCAGGGCATTCATATTTTTTACTACACTGTAAAATTCACCGTCAATATACTAGCCTCTAAATGTATTTCATTCTCTTTTCTTTTTTTTAAAGCAAGATATTTCGTTGAAACATATTTATTTCGAAATCAACATCAAGCCATCAGCAAAATATTTGCCACTGAGTACATAGATGGGTCTGTATTGTTCCCCAGTAATGATAATTTGCTGGAGACAGTTCAAAAACAACTAAACCACATCTAAGTATATATATGTATATGCCAATTTTATTCAGGTAAAGATTACAGTTTAGCATGTGTAGATAATTTGGAATGAAATTACATTTGAAAAATAATATTAACATGAAAGCTAAGAAAACTAAATATTTATATACGAAATAGTACGCAAATAAAAAACACTACAAGTGTTACTTGTATGAAGAAACCATGGTGAAATTGTAATATTTCAGTTATTCTTATGTATATGTATCAATGGCAAAGTATTACCAGTATCATTGTCTGTATTCTTATTGTTATTGATTTCAAACTTAAAGACTGTTTACTTGACATGAAGGTCATCTACAATATAAACAAAAAGTCAGTATAAACAGTAGTGAAATAAAATAATAAACATAATGTTCTATTATTTGCTTTTCAGTTTCTTTTGTTTTGAAAATTAATTGGACATGTTTTCTGCGGCTTCACGATCAATGAAATGCATATCTAAATTGTTAATACTGACAGTATCCTTATTAGTTTGTTTCACAATTTCAGGCAAAATGTGAATCATTAAATGCTCACGTTGTCATCATTGATAAGTATTTCATGGTCTAAAAGACAAAATCAACACATATACTTTATGTTGTCAAACTACACACGGTGTCACTTTTAATTGTAGAAAGGTTGGAGTAAGAAACCGGAGAATGTGCTCCAGATGTGGTGCACTGTGAAGGGTTGAGTGCCAAAGATTCCGTTTTTAGCAATGTTCACAACATCACCAGCACTCAAGTTCAGCACTGCAAGATTGCTACCAGAACCTCGGAACTTTCCGCCTGAATATAGCCACATTTGTTTGCCACCGTTAACTTGGAGATTTGTTTCAATAATTTTGCCCCAAGCTGGAAGAATGGTACAGAAGAACACGTATACGCCATCAACCGGTGCCACGAATTCTCCAGAGCTAGTGTTGTAGTTTCCTCCTATATCTGTTACCTCTTGAGAAAATATGATTGGTTCATCTGGTGTGGCATTGGCAATGATTGGAGAGACTCTTGCATGAAATGCCGCTTTGGGTTCAGTAAAACGTAAATCTAGAACATCGAGTCTATTTCTTTCTTCCTCCAGATCAGCTCGGAGATCATCTATCTCATTTTGAAGGGATTGTAGGGTAAGTTCGCCAGATGATGATTCGCTGTTTAAGGATGAAGCGGGTGTAGTTAATGTTACGAATATATGTATCATTATGCAAATCCCTTCAGCAGAGAATCTAGATAAAAAAGGTATTTTCAAATCCATTTTTAAAACTTTAATTTTCTTCGCAAGCGATCTACTGTCTCCTCAGGAATACAAATGCCTAAGTTAGTTCACTAGATTAATTCTATTTCAAAATAAACAATAAGTTGAGCCAAAGAGCTATATGTATTTTATACTTCTTTGGTTGAGCATGTCATCTGCTGTGAACGCCTCCTGTCAATCAAATCAATAAATTGGTAAGTGGTCAACCAATCAATGCGCTAGAACCGACGCACACCTACAGGCGGTGTTAATGTAAATATTACCTTCCGACATGGTGATCTCGACACCGATAACAACAGCCAAATAATTCCTTTTGAAAATTATTATATACGTCTAAAACTTATTAGAAACGGTAAAAAGGTGTCAGTGCGGACTTTGCAAGTCCGACAGTCAGTTCCCAGAACGCCTAGAGGGCGGTGTAAAGTTTATTCTTTTCCAAAACCTAAGAAAAGTCTGGACAAGTGTCTTCGCTGGATTAAGGCCAATCGTGCAACATCGGGCATTTCCGTATTCTTCGGTAAATACGATCGTGCAACATCGGCCATTTCCGTATTCTCCGGTAAATACGATCGTGCAACATCGCGCATTTCCGTATTCTCCGGTAAATACGCCTCGTGTATAGCTCCAGAATACACCAACGCTATTCGCCAGTGTTAAATGTCTGTGTTCATTCGCGTGAAAGTAACAAATTATGTATCCGTTACTAAGATGAATTAAGTTGAATATATAACGTTTTTTAATCGTTTTTTTTTTTTATTTATACACTTAACATCAATCAATTTTTGTAGGGATTTTAAAATATCCGCTCTGACTAGCCAAAGTTTATATTGTCAAAATACATGTATACAAACAACAAAAATGGAGGATGACAGTTTTCTCAAACACGGAAGTAAACTTTGATTTTTAAAGATACGTTAACTGTATCACCAAACGAGTCTTAATAAAGGGTAATTGTTCAGATATTGACATGCAGAAGGCATAATAAAATGTCAAAGGTTTGACAATGGGCTATTTCTGGTTAGATTTTTATTAAATCAGACCCCCACGAAACGGAAAAAAAATCTGCGAGAGAAAAGACCAATGTCCCTACTCGGACTGGAACCCCGGACCACATGATCCATAGGCGGGCACTCTAACCACGTCGCTAAATTGTTAACCCAACAGCAAGGCTGTTGGAAGTGGCCTATAAATCTACTATCACTACACATCTCCACCTTTACTTTTCAGAGCTTACCAGCTCCATGCACACCCCATGAGTCCTTTAAACACTTCCGACACCATTAAAGTAATCCCTTGGAGAGAAAATACCAAGGTCCCTTTTCGGGCTTGAACCCCGGACCTCATGATCTGAAAATGGACACTCTAACAACCTCACTAAAGCGTTAACCCAACAGCAAGGCTGTTGGAAGTGGCCGATATAAATCTACTATCACTACATAATTTTTTGTCCATTTCGAGAAAAAGGGTGAGCATATTTGTTGTCCAGGGAGCAGGGTCTGCCCTAAGTGAATTCTTGAAACAGTTTGTCCAATGGGTCTTTTAGGGCAAAAATGCCTTCAAATTTAATATATCAAAGATGCTGTACAAATACAACACTTGGATAAAAATAAGTCTTTAAAACATTTTTTTAACCATAGGAATATGATGATACATGTAAATATCATTACTGAATGACAAGTTGTTGTATGAGTGGGTGGATTAGTGAAAGACTTTTTAGTAGATATATTTATATAGGTGTGTGACTGAATTAAGCAATATGAATCTGCTTTAATGCTTACCTGACAAATGGCAGAAACATGGCAGAAACAAAATATTGTTCTTGATAATGAAGTATTGGTAATCTGTCTAATCACATAGTGAGACTAGTAAGACTAAGGAGCAGCTGCCAATCATACTAGCATAAAATTAGATTAAGAGGATGCATCTAAATCAAGACAAAAGTGAACACATAAGATATAACTTGTGCATTAATAAGAATGCTATTCTTTATTCTGAAATTCTCTGTCTGTAAAAAGTTGAAAATTCTCTGTAAATGAACTGATTAGCTACTATTCCCTAGATCAAAGTAAGCCAATATGTTAGCTAAAATGTACTACTGACCCTTATTTACATTTATGCTAAAAATACTAAATTCACGTTCTGTTGTACAGTTTCTTTCTCCTTTCAATTAAATTATGAAAGCAGGATTTGGCAGATATATATATACAAAGTTTTTATCACTGAAAATCAGAATCATTTTCTCATCATTAGACATATACATATTCTGATTAAAGAGTACTTAGCACTATGACTGCTGGGCCTTGATTTATGAATGTAAAGATTTGCTGGGTCACAGTTTCTAGCTGTCTGGTAAGTGAATGTTTGCCTGCACCCTAGCCTTACAGTAAGCGGATGCATAGTCTAACCTGTAAGGTTTTCCTAGTGTTTTCCTAGGCATTTGGTGTAATAAATCAATTTGTTTATGAACAGTTAACCATTTATATTATTTATCTTATCTTGTATGCCTAAGGTAGCAGTATTTAACTGTATACAAATGCAAAATGAAACCCGAAACTCAACAGGTAAAATCAGTGTGACAAAGAATTGCATGTAGAACTGAATTATTACATTGAATTGTTAGTGAATATTTTAACATCATGACATTACAATTAAATACAAGTTTTAACTTTAATTAATATTTATGACAGAAAATACAGCACAAGTGAAGTCCCATAATACTATAGTCTTCTGTAGTCAGAGTCTTCTGCAGTCAGAAACGGCCATGGCCTTGATACAAAAAATTATTTACAGTCAGATTTCTTTGGTCTTGTAGTGCTGTGCACATATTATTTTAAGCTGACTGATATTTTTCAACCATTAAATGTACCCTGACCTATTACTTTCCAATGTATTGTAACCCCCTAATGTTTGTGGTCAGTTTTCAATAATTTATAAAAAAGAATGTTTTAATCTACTGTCTGCATGGGGAAGTGCACATTACACTGTAGTCATGTGCCTTATTATAATGACGTCATAATTGTCCCTATATGTTCTATACAAAGCCGCCATCTTGGTGTCGGAGGAGGGAATTTTCTCCGCTAACATTTTAATCAATTTAACGTAATTAAAACCCTCCAGTATTTTGATTAAATATTTTAATTGTATAAGACAACAAAGGTGAATTATTTCTTTAATGTAGACAATATGGTCAGTCTGTGTTTAAAATAAAGAAAAAAAATAAAACTGCTATAACATTTTTTAGCTCACCAGAGCCAAAGGCTCAGGGTGAGCTATTGTGATCATTCACCGTCCGGCGCCCGGCGTCCATCGTCCGTTGTCCATCCCGTAAATTTTTACTTTAAACGACATCTCCTCATAAACCGCTAGGCCAATTTCATCCAAACTTCACAGGAATGTTGCTTTGGTGAAGCTCTACAAAAAGTGTTCAAAGAATTGAACTCCATGCAGAACTCTGGTTGCCATGGCAACCAAAAGGAAAAACTTTAAAAATCTTCTTTTTAAAAACCTGAAGTCCTAAGAAGAGCTTAGATATTTGGTGTGAAGCATTGCCTAGTAGACCTCTACCAAGTTTGTTCAAATCATGACCCCGGGGTCAAAATTGACCCTGCCCAAGGGATCACTTGATTTTACATAGGAAAATCTTAAAAAATCTTCTTCTCAAAAACCAGAAGCTCTAGAGCTTTAGATATTTGACATGAAGCATCTACTAAAGTTGTTCAAATCACGACCCGGGGTCAAAATTGATTTTACATAGATTTCTATAGGAAAATCTTCATTTTTTAAAAAAAATAAACCAGAAGGCCTACAGCTTAGATATTTCACATGTAGCATTGCCTAGTAGACCTCTACAAAATTTGTTCAAATTGACCCCACCCCAGGGGTCACTTGATTTTACATAGGAAAATCTTCAAAAAATTTCTAAAAATAAACCAGAAGGTCTAGAGCTTAGATATGTCACATGTAGCATTGCCTAGTGGACCTCTACAAAATTTGTTCAAATTATGACCCTAAGGGTCAAAATTGACCCCGCCCCAGTGGTCACTTGATTTTATATAGGAAAATCTTCAAAAAGGACCATGTATGATAAGGCACAGTTTTAGCCTTCAAATTTTGAAGAAAATGAAAATAAAAATACATCTCGACGTTATGAATTATTTGAAAGATAAAGGATTATAAGGATTATCGATAATCTTGCATTTTTTGAAGAAAAAATGCAACAGTTTTGCGTTAAAAGTCATGGTCCGTGGTCTAGTTTCATGTCATCAACACAGATTTTGTACATTTTTAGACATTTTCATGCACTTTATCACAAAAAATACGATACGAGCGCAGGGGAGAACTATTTCAGTTTTTGGATTACAAAAACACGGAGAATGATACATGAGAGAAAATTGTTCTAATGTGCGCTCAAAGTAAATTTCGAACAAATACGGTATTTTTATCGGAAAATTTTACTCTAAAAATAGCCATTTGAAGGGATGAAACTCTTGTATACTGTGAAGAGCTTGGCGTAAAGGTTAGAAAAAACAGGTGTGACCATGACTTCATGCGGAAAAATTAGCGTTTGTTGTCAAGATGAATTTCTTCTGAAATTATGGGTAAATTAGACAATTTAGCAGTATTTTAAATGTTGTTATTACTGTTATAAATAATGCTCTCGGTGATATTTAAAACAGAGTAAATTGGTTTACGTATATATTCATCAGTCGGCTCTAATTTTGGTGGATAAGCGAGTGATGGGCAGTAGGTAAATCAGCTGATCAGAACAGAATAGAATAGAATGGAACAGAATAATGCTCTCGATGATATTTAAAACAGAGTAAATTGGTTTACGTATATATTCATCAGTCGGCTCTAATTTTGGTGGATAAGCGAATGATGGGCAGTAGGTAAATCAGCTGATCAGAATAGAATAGAATAGAATAGAATAGATAGAATAGAATAGAATGGAATGGAATAGAATACAATAGAATAGAATTAGAATTAGAATTAGAGAATTAAAATTAGAATTAGAATTAGAATTAGAATAGAATAGAATAGAATAGAATAGAATATTTTATTAAGCCAATCAAGGGTCATATGTAACGACATGTATAATCACAAACATACAGGGAGAACATAATTGACAAAAATATAAATAAGGACATTAAAGGCAAATAAAGCTTCTTTCGTATTCTTAAGACATAATTAACATACGCTTATGAAAATGAAAAAAAGACAAGAAACAATTGCTGAGATTGAAGTAAATTCCACAGATAACTATGACTTTCATTCATTGTTGGTGCTATATGATCTGACTAGTTAGCTAGCAAGAGAGTTCTTTTATTATATATATCATGTAAATATCTAGAAAATATCAAAATGCCAGGATCTTCAGAGAACATACAAATTTTTGTTCATTACTTAACAAAGAAAAGTTTCTATGTGGACCAGTCTGTTTCTGGATGATAACTCAAGTACGCTTAGGTCTAGGATCATGAAAGTTGATAGTTAGGTTTGTCGTAGCAAGCAGATGACCCCTATTGATTTTGAGATCAGTAGGTTAAAGTTCAAGGTCACAGTGACCCGGAACAGTTAAACGGTTTCCTGACGCTTGGGCCTAGGATCATGAAAGTTGATAGTGAGGTTGATCATGACCAGCAAATAACCCCTGTTGATTTTGAGGTCAATAGGTCAAAGTCAAGGTCACACTGACCCAGAACAGTAGAACTTTTGTGTAGAGTGACCAAATAATTTCTTAAGTGGAGCTCTGTTATAAAGGTATTGAATGGACACCGAGATCCAAAAGGATCAGAAAATATATCAACACTATTCCAAGTAAGGGGTGACTTTTTATAGCCGCCACACGGCACTTAAAAATTGTTGTTGTGTTAGTTAATAAAATCTGTCAGAAGATACCTTGGAAACTTAGAATGCAACCTAGCAGAGTAATAGCAGACTCGGTTTGATTGAGTCTGTGATATAAAGCGGACTGTTAAGCTGAAGTGGGTACAGCATAAGTATTTAAAGTTTACTTGATCTTATTGTGATATACTGTTTGATCCAGCAATTACGTAATACGATTTGCGTTAATTTTGACTTAATTTTGGAAGACTCAGAAAAGAGCTATATACACTGGATATCATTTCCTAATTTCTCCATCAGCAAATAAAACCAAACTCAAAATTTCAAAACTTCGCGTGTCCTATTGATTAAATTTACAATGGAAAATATGCTATTATAATTTGTTTGCAAGTTAGGACTTTTTTTTCAACTAAAAGGTTCATGTTACAGACCTTAAGGTTATGAAATTATTGCTGTATGTTGTGAAAGGTATTGTCTTATATTCAAAGAGAAATCATGCAAAACTTTTCTTACGGAAAAGGGTAATCAAACTGCAAAAACAACAAAGTACAAAATTAATTAAATTAAGTTACAGTGGGCACAAAATAATCTTAACATTTATCGTCCCCGCACGGTCTATGTTTTGCAATTCGGAAGGCAAAATATCATTTCTCTGTACATCTGCATTACCCAAAAACTGTTTAACTTGTTGAAATAAAAGAGAAGACAATTTCAAAAGATATCGTTGGGTAAAGGTATGTTAAGTTTTGACAATCCATCATATGATCATCACAAATAAACTTTAATGACAGGCAAACAAAACATTAAACTAAACTAGATGACGTTAAATGTAGAAAGGAATGTGTTGCTTTGTTTTAAATTGAAGATAAAATTGCTGAAGTTTGCTGAAGGTAAAAAATATTTTCCTAAGTTTTGTTTGAAAATCAGATAACAAGAAAAGGATTTTATCATTATTTTTCATCACAAACAGTCGCCTCTTAAACATATTTTTTCACGCAATTTCGCATCTCTCAGACAATTACATTTGTAGATGTTCGTTTGTCATCAGCTTGCAAATCTTAACAAACAGGAAAATAATAAAAAGGCTGCATTTCATAACGAACGTCACGACATTCTCAACTCCTCGAAAACAATCCATTTTATGTCTTTCCCTGTAAAATGGTTTGGTGTCACTCTTAAAAAGAATTCCTATAGTTTTTTCTCCTTTCATAGAATTTTTTCAAATTCACATATATGATAGGAAATCTTGTGCTAAAAGCAATAAAGAAATAAAAACAATGGGTCACCAGGCTTGTTTTTGTGAAAGATTGTTTTGAACACACCCACTGTTGCTGAAACTGCCAGCGATTTTTCAACATTTTCATAATTTTCTGCTTTTTTTTATAAATACCAACCAAAATATACATCAGAACAGCACAATAAGGTTGATTCTTTTTACAGATTTTATTATATAATTATTAGATATCATAGTCATATTATACTATATCCTTACAATAATGGGTACAAATGAAAAATAAATCTCGTTTCCTATTCACTTTTTTTAACTTTTTTCAATAAAAAATACCTATAGTGAAGAATATTTTTTAAATTTTGGAAAAAAAAAAACTGTTTCATAGAATTTTTTCCTATTTTTCTTGTGTATGAATAATTGTATTGTGAGCATGAAATTAGCTATAAATGTATGGGTCACCAGGCTATATTTTATGTTAAGACCGCTTCAATACAACACCTGTTCGGACGAAAAATGGCGCGAACCTGACCAAACTGATTACATGTATATCTGCTAGAAGTTAAAAAAAAAGTTTTTAAAAATCTTAATTCTTTCTATAAATGAATACTAAATAATTTGAAAAGTGAAATTTTCTTATCAGTACTAAGTCAATTGTCTTACATTATATGAACAACACTGTCTTTGTACTAAAATGCGATGTGAAAACACAACCACAAAAATGGCAAGATATATGGTAGGCATGATACTTATCAATAAAACATAAACCAGTATCAACATTTGATTACCGATAAAACTTATCAAAAATGTTATTTCATTCAAGATTCCTCATATTTAAGGTTGTCTGTCACATGTTTCAACAAATATTTACTTCATTCCAGTTTTCCATAGGAAGTGTCGGCTGCGCAGAAAGATGAGCATAAAAACTATAGGAATTCCCTTTAATTAGGGTTTTGGGTCGCACAATGTATACTAGAATGTAAGTATGTATTTACAAATTCCCGATTAAATTCCTTTCCATGTGTATGGATAATAAACTTCCTCTTAAAGGGAACTCGTGTTTGAAACCAATCAGCATGTAATGCACAGCGTCTAATAGTATGTAAAACGTCAAAGCATGTTTGCATGTATAAACAGTATTGCGTGTTAGTATAAAAAGATGAAAATTAATGTATAACTACCCAAAGTGTGAATTCGTTCTACCGGTTTAAAACTGCATGGAGGAAGTTTAAAAAATAAGGCTGTTATTACAGTTAGATTTGTTATATTGAGGGTTGATCGTGAAACTATTGTATCTGACATTTTGACCAAAATTGGTTTTATGTCATTTTCTTAACTGTCTTATTAATACCAACAATATGACAAAATATTAGAATTCATCTTCTCTCTTTTCATTGTAAATCAAGAAAAAGTGAAATATATTGTATCTGCATTATTACATTTTGTCCATCATGAAACTATTGTATCTGACACACTGCAGATACAATAATTTTCACAATAAAAGTTTTTTGCTCTGTAGAAAAAGAAAATATTGTAACTGCATTTTTTTTCATTAAATCACTTAAATTTACTTTATATTAGTTAAAAATGTTTGAAATAGAAACCTTCCCTTCAGAATTTTTAAAAAAATACTGCAATATAAAAAACAGTTGTGCAGATTTGTAAAATTTTCAGGAGGAAGGAAAACCTATTTAATTTGAAGATGTAAATGTTGTATGGAATAAAACTCATCATTATAACATGAAATACTTTTATAAATATATACCTTTTGACAAAATGTTAATCTTAAAAGTATTTTTCAAGAAATGGATACGAATGTCGTTACAATGTAGTTTCACGCTGGAAATGTTTCAAAAATGGACCTTGTGAAGTTCCGAATGTAACTTTTGATATTGCAGTTTAGTTGATGTTTTCCTATAAAATGACTCTGATTTCAGTAGAATCATTAATTTATAAGTCATTATCATGGTTTCTATGCCCCCGGGATCTACTGATGTGGGAGGCATATAGTGATTGTCCTGTCCGTCCTTCCGTTTGCCCGTCCGTACAAGGTTAACCAAATGGGACCGTTTCGTCTAGAATCAATACCCCTTACTAGAATGACTTGATACTAATGCAGATGTAACCTGTGACCATTCCTCATCTTCAGACATCACCCTGACCTCAGTTTGACCTTTGACGTTGAACTTGACCTCGTTTTGGACTTAGGTTGCTTTGTATCGACAAGGATGCCGCCGGGGGCATCAAGCGTTTATTGAACGCAGCTTCTGGTTTTGTATTTTGTTGTATTTTATACAACTTTTTTTTGTTCATTGCGAAACTATTGTATCTGTATGTTATTGTAAAACAGATCATTTAGTTATGTCTTAAGTCGTGATGGATTTATTTTCAATACTTTTAGACTCTGTTATTGGATATAATTGAAAGAGAAACTAATTTCAGATAGGAAATCTGCTTGCAAACTTGGTCCTATGGATGGAATGTCCAATCACATTTGATGCTTTTAAGTTACAATTAAATGCTGCTATGCATGCAGCATAGCTCAGGGTATTTTTAAAGAAAATGTTAGAATCAAAAATAATCAATATTACCTTTCTTATATTTGAATAAGATAAGTCCTTCATTTGAATTTGAAAATTCTAGCAATTTTGGTTTCAATTATAAATCATGCTCAGTAAAACTCCTCACTATTTTTATTCAATGAGAAAATACAGGAAAAACATTTTAATTTTATCCATTTCTTATATCCAAGTTCTGCAATTTTGTTTTATATCACGAAGTTAATCAAAGGAAACGTTAACATTTAAAACTTACTAAAACAGTCACGATATACGACATGATTTAAGAATTGTAGCTCTTCGTAAGTTATACAGTAAGAAAAAAATCAGAGATTACGCATAATAATTAATTATACTAAGGGTCCTCCCATTCCGTTCCATAGGACCTTGTTTGGGCAAGACTGTTTCTATTTGTATTAGTTTCTCTTTCAATTATAATTCTAATAACTAGAGTCTAAAAGTGAAAAAATCCATCTCGGATTAAGACATAACTAAATTGATCTGTTTACATTAACATGGCAGATACAAATAGTTTCGAATGAACCAAAAAGTTGTATAAAAATACAACAAAACACAAAAAAAACTATGAGAATGACTTATGAATGAATGAGTTTACTGAAATTAGAGTCATTTTCTTGAGAAAACATCAACTAAACGGCAGGTAAAATTGTTTCATTCTGAACTTCAAAGGTGAATTTTGAACATTTTCAGCGTGAAACTATTGTACCGACAATATGGGGAAAGTCTATTATCAACCCTATTCCCAAATCAGGTTCCGCAGGACCAGAGATTCCTTTATCTTACAGAGGAATTGCACTTGCTCTTCCATGTATAAAATTATTGTACATTCTAAATGGATCGTTTAAATGATTGGGTTGAAGGTACGACAAGCTTGTGGATGAGCAGAATGGTTTTAGAAAAAATACGTATACAATTGACCAAATTTCGTCACTTACTAAATTTGATTGAATCCAGGAAGAAATTGCATAAATCTACTTTTTCGCATTCATCGATCTCAGAAAAAGCTTTGATTGTATACAGAGAGAAGCTGTGGTAAGCTGCGAGAAATCGGTATTTCTGGAAAAAATTTTGGGACAAGCCAGTGATATCACTCTACTCATCTGTTTATGCTTTGTGTTAGGGTTTTTCCTTTAAGGCAGGCTGGTTCAGTGGACAAACTGGTTTGAGACAAGGATGTATGGTGTCACTTATTGTTAGTTGTATATCAATGCTTTGGCAATTGTATGTAAAGTCTTGGCGGCAATTGTGTCTCGTTTGAAATGGATAATATTTGTATTCTGATGTATGAGTGACATAGTTTTTACTAGCTGAAAAATGCAACGACTTGCAAACTTTATTAAAGGATTTAAATGACTGGTGTAATACCAATTATATGAATATTAATATGGCAAAGTAAATTATACTTTTTCGCCTGTGTCTGTTCAAGATCAAAACTGTATTTTTATGTGATGGTAATGTTGATTGTCGATACTGTAGATAAGTTTATTTACTCTTGGTTAGTTTTAAATGAATTTCTTGACTATAATGTAACTGCAAAAGCGGTTGCTCAAAGTACAAGACGTGGAGCTTGGATGTTATTGCTATATGTAAAGCCACTTGGTGGGGAGCCTTATGATTTTCTACTCTCTAAAACTGGAGGTACACTTGTTTGGCCGGCAATCAAACTATGGCGGCAGCTATATGGGGTTATCGGTCATACTTTGTATTATCACAGTGCTATTCGAGCCATGCGGTTTTTTCTTATGTGTGGAACTATAACATAGTGCAGACTTGCTGTAAGAGATGGCTTGGCAGCCAATTAGTACGTCAATATAAAACTGTTTCAAAATTTTGGGTGCGTCTTTGTAATACCTCTGCGTAATTAACAAGCGAATTGCACAATGGGCTATTCTAAATCACGTGTGTCATGTAAGAATTGGTTTTTTCTATGTTAGAAATATACTAATGATGTAGTTTAAAAAAACTACTGTGGGGGGGCAATAATTAACCATGTGTCTAAACGAGTTGTCGTAGAAAATGTTGTGAAGTTATCAATGGAAAAAAGTGTTACACAAGTTGGGCTTACTCTATTAACAGAATTGACAGCACGTCTGGGTAGAGAACGGAACAAACTTAGAACTTACTGTATTTTTGAAAATCCGGTTTTGTGTAGAAAGGTTATGTAAAATGATAATGCCATTTGCAACATAGGTCAGCATTTTGTAAATTTCGCTGTGGTGTTGCACTATAAGGTTGGAACAGGCCGGTACGAAAATTTAAGTCTAGAAGATAGAAAATGTCATTTTGTGATGTTGTAGAAAAACAGAAAAACATGGTAAATCTTAAGTTGTAGATTGTATGGTGATTTGAGGGAGACTTAGTCCACCATGCAATGGCAATGCCGTACATAATTTCCTTGCTTATTCAGAAAACTGAACAGTTTAGTGTGTTGTTTACAATATCCATCATTTGTCTGAAGATGTGCCAAAACTGTAGTGATGTTTTAAGTAGAAGACAATTTTATCTTTGTAAATAATGCGTAAGGTACACTTTTTACAATTGTTTTACTCTGTAAAAAAAATGTTTAGCCTCCCATGTTCGAAGATATGGTGCTACTATCCTTAGTGCCTGTGTCGGCGTGTGCTTTTCTTTTTGGATATGTTTTTTCGGCCAACCTTTGCTTTTCTTTGTTCTTTGTGGTTAAAGCCTTAATGTTACTTCATGTTAACATTGCTCCACATTGCAAATTAAATCATGCAGGGGCTGGAGCCGTACTTAAGGTCCAGGTCCCAAGGTGTTATACTAAGATGACTTTCATGGAAATTGTATATATATATATATATATATTATATAATATATATATATATATATATATATATATATATATATATTTGTTACTATTGCTTGATGCTATGATAAAATTGACATTAAATATTGTCCAGCATGCAAAGGGGTATATGAGGGGGCTAGGCACAATTTTACATAAGTCAAGGTCATGTTCCGGAAGTTTTCTTTATTGACATAGTGTTAGTATGTAAGTAGAGGTCTGTATTGGGAAAATAAATTTATTTACCTTCAAATGCGAATAGTGGAGCAAGCTGTCTTGTAGGGACTGCTCTTGATATGTAAATGATTGTTTTAATTTTCATGTATAATTTTTGATAAGACGTGGGTGCTAATTAGCTCATCAACAATTTGATGAGATAAATTCATTTCACTTTTTTTTTTCAGTACTGCTAAATTTTAAGTTTGGCTGCTTTTTTATATATGGTTTTATGGCATTGCCTCAACATTTTATTTGAGCTTATTAGCAACTACATCTTGCTTTACATTGTGTTTTATATAAATTGTCAAAAAGTAATACTGATCTGTTTAGTGATAAGTCTTTATAAACTCTTTTATAGAGTGGCAGTGTGCATTTTTATTGTTATTATATTATGTATATTATGTATAAATATGTTGTACACTGATGAGGACTGAAATTAAAGTGAGTATATATATGTATCTGACATTTTCCCAATGTTCTGTAAAATACTTGTAATATTAACATTTTGTCATAAGGGATATTTTTATAAAAGTATTTCATGGTATTTAGTGATGAGTTTATTCCTACAACATTTAATCTTCAAATTAAATGGTTTTCCTTCCTCCTGAAATTTTTTACAAAGTTGCAGTACAAATAGTTTCTCACGATCAACCTCGATTAATTTAGCCATACTTGAAGAGATGTGATGATGATATTTACTAAGTACAAGAAACGACCGACAAACGACATTATTAATACGTTTTTACTTCACCGCTTTATACGACGTTGTGTTTTCGTTTTGAACTCTTAGATAGGTGTTTGTTATGAGTAGTTTATTTGATCTTTTTTTTTTCAAATACCGAGAGCTTTTTCGGACGTCCGCGTTGGCGTTCAGTGTTACAAAACGTTTGCGTGTAAACAGGTGTTTTAAAACTACTACTCAATGCTTTCCAAAACGTGGTCAAACCATGTCTTCGGCAGATATCTTAACTCGCATGACAAGAATGCTGTAATATATTGTGTGGAAATTGATGCTCGTTTTTATTATAGAAATTTCTGTTAAAAAGTTTGCATGTAGTCAGGTTTCTAAAAAAATCAACACAATATGCTTTCAATCCTTATCACATATCTTCGGCATTATAAGGTGGACCTCCTTAGGAAGTCACTAACTATAGGTTTTATTTTGTCAGAATCGTTTCTTTTAATATAGTAATTTTACTTGTAAGCAGTTTTGTCCTTAAACTATTTGGCCATATGCTTTTAGGTATCGTGTATGTCATTGGCATGGAGAAGTGATTTACGTAACTTTGATTTTGTTTTAATTTATGCCCCTTTTCGTTAACGCTTCCTTTCTAAGTAGGTTTCTTGAATCCTACTGGGGATAGGTTCTGTCAACCTCCACGCAGGGCAAGTAACATAAACTCTTAGCAATTAATTTGTTAAGATTGCATCTTTTTTGACAAAGGAGTTGAATTACATTTGCTGACATTTTGAAATAATTATGCCCCTCTTCATGACTTAGCATTGTTTGTGATACATTTGCTTCTAAGCAGATTCATCAGGAATCTATTTATTAATATCTCCGACATTCAGTTTGCAAACTGTGCTTCTTTTGAAAATTTAGAAAATTTTGTTGAATCTTGTGTGATGTAAGATTGTATGAGGAATTGGGCTCAAAAAGTCGAGTACGCTGTGTCATTAGCTCTCATTTGTATTGTGGCCACAGTTCACATCAAAAACAAAAAATATTTTAAATTTTCAAATTAGGAATAAAATATTCGTCTAACTCTTCTCTAAATTCTTTATCGTTTTCATACTATTAGAATGTATATTGGCGTCGGTACCCTGATTACTTACATTATCTTTCAACTACATAATTTTTTGTAAGGTGGCACTGACTGCGTTTGCTATTCTCAATGCTTCCAACGATTATGACTTCTACTTCTTAGTTTGAGTAGAGCAGATAGGACATAGAGAAATGAGTTTACCTATATTCAGGTATAGTAGGTTTGAAATCAGGTTTTATGTATTATTGCCAATATCGTTTTGATTGTTTCGCTAGAAAAACGAGAAAGTTAAATTGTCAGGTTGGTCGGGAGTCTGTTATAAAGACCTAAATATTTTGTAGAGGGAAGAGGGCATTAATCATTGAGTGAAGTTTTATCCTAACTATATCTCAATATTAAGAACTTTTTACCAACTTATAATGAGAATAAAAATTTTTACTGCAACATTTTTTGTCAAAACCTATAGCGACAATGGGACATTCAAATGTTAAAATGCCGTATGTCATTGTCGTCCGTCACGTTGCGATGTGTTGCGTCGTGTCGTGTGTCGCGCTTTTTCCGTAGTATTCTGTTCTAGCTTATTACGCAACAGTGCGGAGATTTAATCGACCTTGATTTTTTTTAGAGTTTGTGTTTTGAAGTTCTGTTTGAAGTGTGCAATACAGGTACGCGTAAAACTATTCATTGCTGTCATAGGCTTTCCCACAATGTAGTATACTTTTTATTCGGCTGTTTTCCAAATAGTATTCAAAAATGATACATTTTTTACAATGCCCAAACATTCCATTCTAAAAGAAATAAAACTCTAAATTACTTGGTGTTTAACTCGGTCTTTTATAACATATTTGTACACCATTTTATCAAATTGGAAAAAAATGAATTTACATGCATAACGTAAAACAGGTCAAAGGGACACAACAGCTTCGTATATCTTGGAATAAATTCAAACAAAGTTAAGCCTTACACACCCGGACATGATTACTGAGAAGTAGTTAACAATTATTAGAACCGAACGCCTGATACGCTCAAATTTCTCATAAGCATGTTTGGTGATTTCAGAATGATTTAATTTATTTTTGGTGAGTATTCGTCAATATGAACTAGAGCTTTTCCACACTACACAATTTTCAGTGAATGTGTTGATTCTCTTATTTATTTACAAAATATCTTTTGCTGTTTGGCCCGTAATGATGATGTGGTGGAAGAGTTAAATGCTGGTTTTTAAAAACGGTAATAATAATAATAAGTATGTCAGATCTGACTGATATTCAAAATGCAGATTTTAAGTCGGTTAGACATTGTGTACATAACAAGTAAGCATCAACGATTCATTACTATTGACAGACACAAATAATTCGAATTCAGTTCTACTCATATTAAATACCATTTATCATTCTTATTAATGATTAGTCACACCTTAAAATGCAATGGCTACAATTTTATTATGGCATTAATCATTGAGTGAAGTTTTATCCTAAACTATATCAAATTAAGAACTTTTTACCAACTTATAAATGAGAATAACAATTTTGCTGCAACATTTTTTGTCAAAACCTATAGCGACAATGGGACATTCAAATGTTAAAATGCCGTGTGTCATTGTCGTCCGTCACGTTGTGATGTGTTGCGTCGTGTCGTGTGTCGCGCTTTTTCCGTAGTATTCTGTTCTAGCTTATTACGCAACAGTGCGGAGATTTAATCGACCTTGATTTTTTTAGAGTTTGTGTTTTGAAGTTTTGTTTGAAGTGTGCAATACAGGTACGCGTAAAACTATTCATTGCTGTCATAGGCTTTCCCACAATGTAGTATACTTTTTATTCAGCTGTTTTCCAAATAGTATTCAAAAATGATACATTTTTTACAATGCCCAAACATTCCATTCTAAAAAGAAATAAACTCTAAATTACTGGTGGTTTAACTCGGTCTTATAACATATTTGTTACACCATTTCTATTCAAATGGGTAAAAAAAATGAATTTACATGCATAACGTAAAACAGGTCAAAGGGACACAAAACTTTCGTATATCTTGGATAAATTCAAACAAAGTTAATGCGCTTACAACACGACAATGATTACTGTGAGTAGTTACATATTAGAACCGAACGCCTGATACGCTCAAATTTCTCATAAGCATGTTTGGTGATTTCAGAATGATTTAATTTATTTTTGGTGAGTATTCGTCAATATGAACTAGAGCTTTTCCACACTACACAATTTTCAGTGAATGTGTTGATTCTCTTATTTATTTACAAAATATCTTTTGCTGTTTGGCCCGTAATGATGATGTGGTGGAAGAGTTAAATGCTGGTTTTTAAAAACGGTAATAATAATAATAAGTATGTCAGATCTGACTGATATTCAAAATGCAGATTTTAAGTCGGTTAGAACCCATTGTGTACATAATCTTGTAAGCTTCAACGATTCATTACTATTGACAGACACAAAATTATTCGAATTCACGTTATATCATATTATTCCTGGCGAGGTGGAGGAGGGTTATGGGTGAGCGAAGGCGAACCTGTAACGTCCGGAAGCCGAGCCAGATAAACTTTCTCCATCTTAGGCACAACCTTTATTCTATTTATTCTGGTCATTACTTCATTTCCGATATTTGGCAATTTATTTTACTAAAATATGTGTGTGCAACCGCTTTAATGACGTCACTGATATAATGGACGTGATTACGCAAAATCGCAATAACTTCTTCGTTTTTGAATAAAAAACAATTTTTAGGACCACTCATTTTCTTGTTCGGACATTTCCAACACATTGATTGATGGTTTCGTTGCAAAATTTTTATGACAACAATATCGGATCTTTATGGTCACACGATCTCATACTGACGTATCTCACTGGTCACATGATCATCTGAGGTATATCAAGAAATGATATACGGTCACCCTGATATCGGGTCGTTAATACTGAAGTGACAGGATAATAGGCAAATCTTGAGACGTCAGTACTGCAAGTTATATACGTATGTATGAACTTTAGATGTAAGCTCTACAGAATAAAATTTGAATCAAGTTGGAAATTTAGCATTCATCATAAACAACATGATTACTTGTTTTGCGTCTTTCTGCATAATATCGAATGACAAAATTATAGCTAATTACCCAATTACCGGCTTCTGTGAACAAAACACAGGGGATAAACAATAACTAACATGCAACATGCCCTATTTATCACTTAATCACTAGGAACTAGATTCACGTGATACATCCTTGTTTCATTCATTAACGTGATGTGATTATCTCAATGGTCAGTTAAGTTTGAGCAAAATAGAAGAGAGGTCAATAAGTGTGTACCTTGGAGAATCAAGCCTTAATAATATATTGAAAACCGACTTGGTTTAAAAAAACAACTACTAAGCGTGTAAGCTATATTGTATATCATATCTAAAATTATTCATATTTGAAGCAATCGTGTATGCGTTGAGACATATTAGTTTTTAGGCCACAGTTAAAAAGATGCACTGTGGGTGTTACATTATTATGTACAGTTATAATAATATGCTGTTTGGTGCTAAACTCATTATGTTCAACTAAGAGAATAAACCGTTGAGTGGTACTATCATTTGTTTAGCTGAGACAGTGTATTATTGAGAATTACTCACATTATTTTCAGCTTCAGCTGCAATATTATGCTCTTGGGTGTTATATTAATTATGTTCAGTTGTGAAAAAGAACTGTTAAATGGTACTATCATTATGTTGTGTGCTGATTATATTTTCTTCAGTTAAGTCAATGTGTTGTTCGGTGTAAAGGTCGTTATATTCAGTAAAAGAAACAGGCATGTGGTAACAAAATTATGTTCAGGTAAAATGATATGTTGCTGGGTGTTACAGTTATTATGTTCAGCTATACTAATAAGCTGTTTTGTGCTCTACACATTATGTTCAACTATGAAAATAAACAGTCGAGTGGTACTGTCAAAATATCACGTTGCCAGAAAAGCCACTTGATCTGTTCTTTTTTCTTAATATATTAACTTGCTTAAGTTATTCCAATACATGTCATTTTCTGCATACGTGTTCATCGTTTTTATAAAAAAAAAGACCTTAACCGTACGGATAAATCTCGTGTGTACGAAGCACGTGTCCGAGAATTACTTAACAATGTCACTTAATATTATGAAACACACCTACTTGACATTCAAAATTCTGGAATATGACGCACAACTCTACAATTAACAAAAGATGTATGTAATTAGATCTTTCCTATTTTTACCCATCTGCTATTAGAGTAGCAAAGACACGCTATGAGGAAAACAAAGTGTGAGACCGGCTACTGACTGATGTACATATGTCAGTTGTTGTTATTACTGTTGTTTAGAAAGAATCACTTAAGTTGTACGGGGGGGGGGGGGGGCCACCCCCCACTAACCAAATTGCCCCCCCCACCCCCTCCTCAACCCCACCAAAATGATAACTAACAGTTTGCTGTGAAGTTATGGTTCATTACAGCACGGTGTAATATATTTCGTACTCTACTGAAAAGTCATATTAGACAAGTAGGCTAGAAAGAATGAGACATGATACTTTATCGGTCAACTGTTATCATCGATTTAACATATGTCTTTTTCATTTTATGAACCGTCCAATACGAAAATAATATATTGAACGTTCACACTATCCAACACATTTGACAGTCATGTGGCAGAAATTGGAATCGCTGATTTGCAATGATTTTAACAGAAATAGTAAAATATCAGTTTCTTAAAGAAGCTCGGAAATAAATGACTGATATTTCCAAGAACTGGAAGCTAGTACACTGAAAAATCTGTTATTGCAAACAAAACGGAGATGAAGTTGTTACGAAAGCATCGTGGTGCCAAATTATAATGTTCTATAAATACAACTATCTCATATTAAAGAGTTTGAAATGCTGAATAATGACTAAATAACTCGTAGTGAGGATTGTTTTAAATTAGGATTTAGTAACTCCTAGGAGTAAGTAGCTCCTAATTAGGACTTTGTAACTCCTAATTAATACATTATCGTTCTTAAATAGATTTGCTTTATTCCTAATCAGGACTTCATATCCCCTAATTCGGACTTTGTAACCCCTAATTAGGACTTAATATTTATATAGAAGTTCGAAAAGCTTAATTTAGGATTTGATAATTTTCCTAATTAGCCGTTTACTAGTAGGCCATAGTGACCCTAAGGTGCTTACCTGACCTTAACCTTTTGGCTTTGAATATATGTATGGCACACTGAATCATGAATTACAACAACTTTCGTTAGTATAAAAACGCATAAAACAGATCAATAGCCCTATAATGAGCAAATTTGAGAGGGTACCTTCTATGATGGTAAAGGTTTTTCTATGTTTATATCTAGCAGCCGTAACTGGGGTCAATTGCAAGTGCTTCTATTTCAACAAACTTGGGAGAGGCTACAGACCATATTTAATGAAAATCCATGAAGCGGTGCGTGGAAAGATGCCACTTAAAGATATTTTAGTTATAGGGAACCGTGTAACCCCATTTGAAATCAATTGGGCGAGGACATTACAATGATACCACAGACCAAGTTTGGTGAAGATCAGGCAAGAAAGAGTTGTTCAAATATTATTTCTATCTTTAGCTCGAGCTTTTAAAAGGGGCCAAGCACCCCCATTTGTACAAATTCGACAGAAGACCTTAAAATGGTGCTACAGATCAAGAAATGTTCTATAAAAAGCTATCTCTTAATTAGAAATTTGAAAAGCCTAATAAAGTAGAGATATAAAGTCCAAATTATGAGTTACTAATTCCTATTTAGGCTTTAAAAACTCTTGATTCTTTAAAGTACATTATAATGTGGCCCCTGGACGCTTCCGTAAATTGTGTGAAGATTAGGAAGGGATATCAGTATAAGAAAATAGTGATTTGAAAGATGTGTAACTTATTGTCGTTTAAAATTTACCTGTTTTTGTTAGACTGTCGGTTACAGATAATGCCAGGATACTGAATATTTTTATACTGAAAGGAGTTTACTAACCTATTCAAAGTTTAACCTGACACTAAAGCATGGTCTTATTTGCAGACTGAAGAATTTCGTCAGCAGCCCGGTGTTATTACTTCAACAAATCACATAAATATCGTCAGCTACCGATTTTGAATGCCACTGTTTCCTATTGCATCGTTACATATATATTAAGTTATCTAGTTTTTTCCTAAACTCTTGATTCTTTAAAGTACATTGTAAATTTTAGTTACAATCATTATTTAATCAATTTACGAATTTTCTTTTGCAGCTCATGTGTACGTCACCATAATAGAACTTCCCAGAATGACGTCATGTTTTGCATTTTATGCATATTTTGACTACGTCGAGGGCCATAACTCTAATCTGGCTGAGTGGTATCTCTAACAAAACCTCAGATACACAACTTAACATGCTGAATCTATTCCTGTAATGTTTATTACTTGTCAAATACTTTTGGGATCCATGCAAAAACAAACTTAAGCCTTTGTATGCATATTTTTAGTAAATTGAGGGCCATATTTCTGGACTGGCTTTGTGAGATCCAAAATTAAAACCCCTGGTGCACAACATTTTGTACTGAATAACAATCCTGTAAGGTTTGATAATTCTGAGTCAAATACTTTTTGAGATATGAACGACACAAATTCGGTGGGACGGACGGACGTTCTTACAAATGTAAGAATGGACATTTATTGTGCATTTCTTTTGTTTAAAAGTACTCAACAAGCGACAGAAAGTACCCAATAAGCAGTACGGATTAAATAGAATTTACCGTTGCCTGTCCTCAGTACACAACACAAATGTTCTCTTGCTTGCTCAGAAAGACGGATGGATGGACGGACAAGGGAAACTCTAAGTGCCCCCACCCCCCACCCCCCCCCCCCCCCCCAAAAAAAAAAAAAATCGTTCAAGTGAAAAATGATATCCCTTTTCTTCTAATGCACCGAATGATTTCAAATAACTGTAATTACTCCGTTTTAGTTTTCTCGTTAAGGAACTTTTAAGATTTCGGAAAATCTTTGACACTTTATGGAAAATTGGTACGTATTCTTTAAAAAGTAATATGTTGGATTGCAATTTATATACTATATGTGTAGATCTACTATTACTTTCGTTTGACAGGAGACTGATTATTGAGCTCGTGCCTTGTCACTGACAACCAAAATGCAGCAAATCCGTTGTGTTGAGAGGTCTCATTACTACGTTTCTTCTGCGATGACAAATTTTACCTGAGTACATAATACGCCCATGCTGAAGATATGACATGACTGGATAGTGTCGACTGACGACAATTTGTTTCGTGTCGACACATTTTCAGGCTCCGTTGTAATAAACTTTGTATATGACAATCATCAGCCGCCATCTTTTATCATCTACATGTACCATTCTTGCAAGCCTGCGTTTCTAATAAGACAATAATTAACAGCACAGCCGAAGAACTAGACTAGCTACTAGTCTGATAATAAATTAATTTTTTATACACTCGTATTTCCTAGTAAGAGATCTTTCATTTACAGATTATCACATTCGGCAGCAGGAAAAGGTAATCATGTTATAACTATAGGGTAGTAATTTTACATAAAATATGAGAAGAGACTATGACTGGCAAATGTAGGGACTGTGACCAGTCTACTGTAGAACGAACTCGAAACTATTCACGTATAGCATTAAACCACTTAGATGTGCCGCCCCTCAATCGTAAGAGCTCTCAAGATACTAAACACAAATGGCAGCAGATCATATATCACAATTACCGGGAAGAATGATACCTATTGCAGAAATGATTTTCGAGAGAAAGTAAAATTCAGAGATCGCAGACAATTCATCTCTATTTCTGTTACCGTGGTAACATTATTAATTGAAAAGAGTTGCCAAATCAACACCTTCATTTTTAAAGGTGAGGGAAACTCTAAGGGAACGATATCACTGGAAGAATGCCAGGGTGAGTGTTTGATTTGACGATATTCGTGTCGTGAATTTCATATTAAATTTCCTTGACGAGAAAACGCCGGGTTAGATTAACTAAAACTGTCGTATTCAAGGACAAGTCAGAGGTTCCAATTGTATTTGTGACAGCGTAAGCCGTTAAGCACGATAACTTACAATAAACTCTTTTCTAACAAATAGAATTTAAGGTGTCATAAATTTATAAGCCAACTTGAAATGGCGTTCCAATTTTACTGAAATAATTTGCTTGGAAACTGTATATAATTATACACTTGTATTTTTCCGAAGAACTTAGAAAACCTGAAAAACATAGGAACATATATGTTAAAAGTGTTATATGTGTTTTTCAAGCAGCTTGTGTTTTGTCGGTAAAGTAAAAGGCAAATGAAATGCAAAATCGTCAATTACCAACACCTTAAGTCATTTTCACATCAGATATAAATTCACAAACTTTGGACATCTTTTTCATACACAACTTGCAAGCGATCAGGTACATGCCAAACAGGTAGAAAAAAATATTTAACGGAGTTTCAGCGCATCTGTCATTTAAACAGTGCTTTTCGACGTGTTTGAAGAACTTAAGACACGGATATTGTTTTTCGAATTAATGTAATCAGATAATTTCGTTCTTTTAGAAATTACGCAAGAAAAAACTGTTTATCTGTTAATTTCACCTGGCGGTATTGTAGTTCGGTTTTGCCTTCTTTGTTTATGTTCTTTATAACTGTGTTGATTTAAAAAAAAATATAAAAGACAGAGAAATTCTACTGATGCCAAAATTATTTACCGTTCAGTAATTCACGTGTTTGATTGTTTTCATCTTTCGCTATTTTCTCTAGTCGAATTAATATATTTTGATGTTAATTGAACAAAGTCATGTGCGTACAAAAACCTATGCTTTATTGAAATTATATCACTATGTGCGATGCGCCACATGGAGGCTAAAACACAACGTATTTAATGTTGAATAATTATTGTGTAAATGACACTTGAGCAAAAGATCGTTGTATAGTACTTGGTTATTATGTTTATGCTTGGAGCTGAATTTCTTGACGTGGTATATGAGGATAAGTCCAGCCTCAATCCATAAACCCTGCCAAAACCGTCGAATTGCATCGAGACATTGTAAAAATACTTTCTCACTGAAGTAAGCAAAAGCACGGGCTGTATAAAATAAAAAGTGTACAGTTAGGCTCAGTTAAACTAAAGGTATCAGAAAACTTAAGTGAACCAACATATGAACTTTTAAAATTAAAGACTAGTGAATCACGTTTTAAGAGAAAAATCTGTAAAAACAAATTCCCCATGGGATGGGGGGCCAATATGTTTTAAGACAAACAGTTGACGGGAATGCAGAAAAGATAAGAAAAAGAGGTGAAATTGCTGGAGATTTTCTTACCTACCAATTAAATGTCTGCGTCAGTTGCATGGCAAACCGTGTGCTATTTATTTTATTAAAATCGTATATCAGTATAAATCGTGCAGACTCTTTATGCATTTTCATGCAGAGATATCCCGATCCATCAATCTCGTATGTAGATTTCAAAATGATATGTCATAGCAGTCAGACAGTAAAATTAATTCCAGCAGATACTGGCTGGTATAATTATTGTGCAGATGCAAACATAAGTTAATCGATGATACTTTTGCGAAGTATAATATTGTACTCGTATTCATCCCATGTCATATCATAGTAAAGTGACGAGGACATTCAAGTGAAACATTACACAACTAGACTACACAAAGTACGTTATAAAGTGAAAGTAAAAAAAACGTCCTCTCTTTTTGCATTGTCTTCCAACTTACTGACAAATATCTATGTTTGTTCAGTTTTACACACTGCTGTATAGGCAACAGGGTATATTGGTAATTGTTGTTTTTTCAGTGGACATGACAATGTATTAATAATAAGAAGATTCTTTTATCGTTAAAACCAGATAAAACAACAAGCTCAAAAACTCTTTGTGTCAGAAAAGTCTTAAGAATAGAAATTGGACACTTTTGTGTTTTAGTTTTAAAACTGTATATTATCCATTACAAATGTTAACAAAGATGATGAAAATTACAAATTAAAGTCTTATAAAAGTGGACATTTTGCCTTTCTTTCAATTGATTTGTTTTCATTTCAGTATTTTGTAACATGAATGTCTTACTCAAAATGTTATTTACCATACACCAGTTCACAATATGCGAGAAATTTAGGACGAAGTTAACCTGAACAAAGTGACACAGTTAGGATTCTAAAAAACAAACCTTTTTATGTTTGGGTAGCTTTCACTTTAAGAGTAGGTGACTGTTCTCGTCTCGCTGAGCAATAAAGTCGGACCATCAACCTATATTTGCTGCCTTTTCACTGACAAACGCATAAGATTATGTTTCAACGAATGCACTCGTCAGACGTGTAAAACAATTGTATACATTCCAATACACAGGTTTACATCTTTCAAGTAAATAATGAATTTGAAGGCTTATAGTGCCTTTGTTTAAACTGTGGCTGCCACATTTTCCGTTATGAACATTAAATCTATTGTTCATGTGCAATATTAAAAGTAGTGCTTTTCTAACCATGTAGGTACGCATAACATCTATTTAGAAAGCTGTTTTATTTGTTTTTAAGATAAAAATTTAAAGCATTATGGACCTTTAAGGAAGTTTCGTCTTTTCTTCTAAGGTATTTTCTTTTCTAAGTTTAATAGTTTGTAACGTGTTTGCTTTAAACCAAAAAAAAAACAGTCATAATACTCTAGTTTACAATATTCGTACAGTTAAAATGTTAAGATTGAAGGATTCTCAGAGATCATGAAAAATCAAACACTAATTACCTGTCATTTCAAGTGATATGGCAACAATTATGCTTGCTTATGATAGCTTACAGAAATTACATGCATTTTTATGCACCGATATTTCTCTTATCAATCTTGTATGTAGATTTCTAACAGTATTTTTTTAAAGTAATATGAAATGCAATTATTGATGGAAAATCGTGATCCTCTTAAATGTAGTATTGCATTCTACAGCATTCTGATATGTCGTCTTCAAGACAATGATGAGGACAAATGTAATATTGCATTCGGACATTTCGTCTTCAAGACAATGGTGAGGACAAATGTAATATTGCATTCGGACATTTCGTCTTCAAGACAATGGTGAGGACAAATGTATATTGCATTCTGATATGTCGTCTTCAAGACAATGGTGTGGAGGAATGTAACACCGCCTTGTGATAGTCTTCTTCAAGACAATTTTGAGGACATAATGTAATATTGCATGCGGAATTAGTTTTAGACAATGGTGAGGGAAAAAGTGATATTGCTATTCTGATATGTCGTCTTCAGGACAATGGTGTGGGACAAAAGTGATATGCATTATGATATGTGTCTTTCCAAGACAATGATGAGGACAAATGTAATATTGCATTAGGACATTTCGTCTTCAAGACAATGGTGAGGACAAATGTAATATTGCATTCTTATATGACATCTTCAAGCCAATGGTGAGGACGAATGTAATACTGCCTTGTGATATGTCTTCTTCAAGACAATGTTGAGGACAAATGTAATATTGCATGCGGACATTTCGTCTTCAAGACAATGGTGAGGACAAAAGTGATATCGCATTCTGATATGTCGTCTTCAAGACAATGGTGTGAACAAAAGTGATATTGCATTCTGATATGTCGTCTTCAAGACAATGATGAGGACAAATGTAATATTGCATTCGGACATTTCGTCTTCAAGACAATGTTGAGGACAAATGTAATATTGCATTCAGACGTTTCGTTTTCAAGACAATGGTGTGGACAAATGTAATACTGCCTTGTGATATGTCGTCTTCAAGACAACGGTGAGGACAAAAGTGATATTGCATTCTGATATGTTGTCTTCAAGACAATGGTGAGGACAAATGTAATACTTCTTTGTGATATGTCGTCTTCAAGACAATGGTGAGGACAAATGTAATACTGCCTTGTGATATGTCGTCTTCAAGACAATGGTGAGGACAAATGTAATATTGCATTCTTATATGTCATCTTCAAGACAATGGTGAGGACGAATGTAATACTGCCTTGTGATATGTCTTCTTCAAGACAATGTTGAGGACAAATGTACTATTGCATGCGGACATTTCGTCTTCAAGACAATGGTGAGGACAAAAGCGACATTGCATTCTGATAATTATGTCGTCTTCAAGACAGTGGTGTAGACAAAAGTGATATTGCATTCTGATATGTTGTCTTCAAGACAATGATGAGGACAAATGTAATATTGCAGTCAAACATTTCGTCTTGAAGACAATGGTGAGGACAAAAGTGATATTGCATTCGGACATTTCGTCTTGAAGACAATGGTGTGGACAAAAGTGATATTGCATTCTGATATGTCGTCTTCAAGACAATGGTGTGGACAAAAGTGATATTGCATTCTGATATGTCGTCTTCAATACAATGATGAGGACAAATGTAATATTGCGTTCGGACATTTCGTCTTCAAGACGGTGAGGACAAAAGTGATATTGCATTCTGATATGTTGTCTTCAAGACAATGGTGTGGACAAAAGTGATATTGCATTCTGATATGTCGTCTTCAAGACAATGATGAGGACAAATGTAATATTGCATTCGGACATTTCGTCTTCAAGACAATGTTGAGGACAAATGTTAAATTGTATATCGGACATTTTCGTCTTCAAACAATGTTTGTTTAATACAGCTTCAAACCTTCATCAGCCTGCCACTAATCTATATGGATTGAGACACTCTCCTATCTAAATACTCCCATGTCTTGAAGATTCGAGCCCATTATGTGTTTAAGACCGATGATGTTCTCAACTCATAACCCCAATCCAAGCAAAAGTGCCTTGAGTGCACGCTGTCCTAGTCAAATCGCACCCGCCCTGCGCCAGTAGAAGTATGTAGTATCGTGTAACGCTACATCTATATATCACTCGCGGACCCGTCGCGACCATATACAACACCGTATCACCTGACCAAGTCTCGCGGTCACAAGCTGCCGTCAGTCATTCCATAGTACCATCTAAGAGCGCAGCCTGAACAAACTGTAATACTGTACCTTGGTGACATGTGTCTTCAAGACAGTGGTGGTTTGTGATATTTCGTCTTCAAGACTATGGTGTGGACAAAAGTTATATTGCAATTCTGATATTGTCGTTTCAAGGACACAATGGTGAGAAACAACAGCCTAAGATTGCCCTTTGACTCTGACCGTCTTATCGACAAACTGCCGGTGGCAAACTATATTCATTGCATGCGGAAAATATCAGCGCACTCACACGACAATGTGAGTCTATCCCAGAAACACTCGCTGTACTTAAGACGTAAGACCGCTTATATAAGACAACTTCTGCAGCACATGAACCCCTAAGTGCGTGTCCTTCCTTGTAACCTATCCGCGTGATCTGCCCCCCCCCCCCCCCCCCCCCCCCCCCCCCTCCAATGATGCTCGTGCATTGACCGTAGCCATCAATCTAGCATATGACGTTTGATAGATATACTAATAATACAGTCGTCCCCCAATAACTATCTATACCCCGTCTAATCATACCCCCTCCCTCTCCCCCCCCCCCCACCCCCCCTCCCCCCACTCCACCCACACACCTGTGTCGGTTCCTTCCCGTGATACTGCCCCCCCCGCTCCTTCAAGACACGCGGCGGGGTCGCCTTCGATGAGGACAAAAGTTATTTTGCTTTCGGACATGTCCGTCATCAAGACAATGGTGAGGACAAAAGTAATATTGCATTCTGATATGTCGTCTTCAAGACAGTCGTGTTTGTGATATGTCGTCTTCAAGACAATGGTGAGGACAAAAGTAATATTGCATTCGGACATGTCGTCATCAAGACAATGGTGAGGACAAAAGTAATATTGCATTCTGATATGTCGTCTTCAAGACAGTCGTGTTTGTGATATGTCATCTTCAAGACAATGGTGAGGACAAAAGTAATATTGCATTCGGACATGTCGTCATCAAGACAATGGTGAGGACAAAAGTAATATTGCATTCTGATATGTCGTCTTCAAGACAGTCGTGTTTGTGATATGTCGTCTTCAAGACAATGGTGAGGACAAAAGTATTATTGCATTCGGACATGTCGTCATCAAGACAATGGTGAGGACAAAAGTAATATTGCATTCTGATATGTCGTCTTCAAGACAGTCGTGTTTGTGATATGTCGTCTTCAAGACAATGGTGAGGACAAAAGTAAAATTGCATTCGGACATGTCGTCATCAAGACAATGGTGTGGACAAAAGTGATATTGCATTCTGATATGTCGTCTTCAAGACAATGGTGAGGACAAACGTGATACTGCCTCGTAATATATCGTCCTTAATACAATGGTGAGGACAAATGTAATATTGCATTCGTCTTCAAGACAAATGAGAAAATGTTGTTATTACTAAATAAGACTGTCTTTAAATAATACTGTATAAATGATCATTTAGTGAACTTTTAAATGATTAATGGTCAAATTCAAAATGAACTTGGATTGGGCTGAATGTTGTATGTTATTAAATACGATTTTCTCGAAAAGGAGATAAAATGACAGAATTTTGTGCATAAAGTAAAGCCAGTTCTAGCATATAACTTCTCTGAATTCTACTGAAGTAAGAGCGCTAGCAATATGACAATGATTAATATGTATTCAGTCATGGACCCAGTAGGGGGGAATTAGGGTAAATTTATCCCTTAAATATAAACCAAAATGCACCAGAAATTATCTGCAATTGAATTATTTTTGTGACATTATTCTTATTGAACATCTATTTGGACTTTGCTACATCGCTATTGTTTGGATTAATTTTAAAATAGGCCACAGTACAACTCAAGGCAGGTTCCAGAAACAGCCTCACATGATCAATTACTTATGCATGCCAATGGCTCAGATTGGCATTCAAATTAAATACCATCTATCTACCATTATCAATCAAACAATAACAACTAAATGTAAAACATGTGCTATTTTAATGTAAAGATTGCAGAGTGCAATTTTGATATTTTAGGATCAATCAAGTTGAAACTCTTGCATATATACGAGATTTAAATGCTTAGGATGAAATAAATAATATATAAAAAACTTTTACTGCAATTTTATAATGGTGTTTATTTATAAAACGTATAATTATTAATGCGTATTTAAATTCAAAATTATTCAAATGGATTGATAATAAATAATATTTACTAACTAACCAAGTTTGCTGGAGTAAGCACACCCTTCACTGAGTCACCCAGACTATGTGCGGTTTTAGCGTGAAGTTCTTTTAAAGATTGTTTTACGTGATTAATAGACCTTTATCATGGGACACGGACATGGAAAATGTAATGTAAAACTTACTCTGTTACAGCGGTCATATTCTGAGGGGTTTCTCATACATATTATTGGAATCATGGTAACCTATTGGTCTTAGTGTGTATCGAGAATATGTTATATTTATAATTACAGGCATGTCTTCATTTAAATTGTGTAGAGGTAAAGTTTACTCCTGGAAAGTTGCATTTGCTGTACATACTTACAAAAACATGTATATTTCGGATGTCAGATTGCTATTTTGATTTTCGCAAATCTATTTTTGTTTGAACCAATCAGACAAATTGTTCGAAAGTTCAAGAGTAAGAAAAAATTGCAGTTAAACAGGGCTCGAACCTGGGGACCTCTCGCTTACAGAGCAGAGGCTACCGTCAGAGCTAACCGGCTATATGACATTTTTCTATATAAAAATAGGTTAATATCAAATACCAAAGCTTTTTAAGCTTGCAGATGTTGTAAGTTAACTGTTATTGTCTAGCGAAAGGGTTGTCAGTACGAGGCCATCAATAGCTCATTGTTCAGATCCTATGCGGTAGCGTAATAGGAGATGTATTTAGTCAGATTGGGGGTGCTCTAAAACAACTAAAAGATACACAAGGAATTAAAAAGGAAAGGATATGAATAGAAATAACAAAAGATAACTGACGGACGGTGTAGGAGTGTAGTTAGGTGGTTTAACGAATAATGGGTTTTGTGGACGAACTTAAAAAATAGAACAACATAAAAAACTTATTTGTTTGTTGTCTCATGTTTTGTAGTCGGGTGTAAGAGTCAGAGGGATGGATAAGATAGATATTTAGAAACAATATCAGCTATAACATGGCCTGTAAAACGGCAAGTTAAGTTTGCAATATATTCACTCCGGTTGGTTAAAGTATTGGTATTTCACAGAAACAGTACCTATTTAGTTTCAGAAGCTTACTTTATAAAAAATAAATAATGTGGTTTAATGTTTGTTCATTACTTGATATTTGCCTTTTGAGATACGAGATGAAGCCATTGCAGTTGTACAGGCGTAAAGAGTTGGAAGCATAATTCAGAATTTTATCCTTTAACAGACCAGTCCGTACGAATATGATGCTTTTTTATTTATAGGGATGTAGTAAGAAGGCATGAGAAGTTGACTTAAACATTGAACCAACACTTTTACAAAATATAAGGTTTAAGATTATAGGGGCAAGTCACTAGAAAAATTTAGAAGATGGACAACTTTGACCCGAGGAGCAAAGAACAAAACCGACTACAGACGTCGGTGTGGAATTCATATTATAGAAATCCTTATTTCGCTTAAATAGGATTGAGCTTAATTACAGTAAATGACAAACGAGATGTTATGAAAAAAAAACTTTTTGTTTATACGCAGCTTTCTAATATAGAAAGGCTTGGATATAAATGGGATAGCTGCATGTTTGTTACTGATAATAGAAAATGTGTTTTCGGTCAAGAGTTTAGGAATGACTATTATCACCAAACATGAGAATTACCTAGTTAATAATAACACCAGTTTGCATTACATTAGAGGCTGTGTGGATTCAAGTTCAAAGTTTGTGTATCTAAAAATTAATTGGAGTTGTTTTGCCTTAAAACTATACTTGTTTGAGTGAAAAGGACCTAGTAATGGTCTGTTTGAAAGTTGGGTTCTGAATTTGTTTTACCTATACAAAAAAAAAACCCAAACACTACCAATTGATTTGAGTTTCAAAATGTATTTACTGCCACTACGATGAACGCGTTGCTTGCTGATAGGCTGTCAAAATAATTCCTCAAAAATTTCAAAAGTAAAAAAATGTTATTTTATTCAAATGGCAGACAATAAATAAAAGTACAGGTTATGTGACGTTTGATTTAACTGAATCATGGTATTTTTCATATGATGTATATGTCGATATAATGTGTTCGTCTGAGTTCTCTGGTGGGATATGATTTATTCGCAGCAGAGGAAAGCACTGCCAAGAATTATAAAGATATGTTGTGCCTTGATTATTATAATTACGAGAAAAAGCTTTATTTTATTCAATATCTTAAAAAAAACGAACTCCTGTGGTTAACATTTTTTTTGGTTTTTGAGAAAACCCCCAGATATTGACCATAGTACATAGTACGATTACATTGTCCGTGTCCGTTATAAAGGTCTAATAGGGATACGTTAAAAGTGACGATTTTGCTCTGTTCGCTCCATGAGGTATATACTAAATAATGACTTGCTCGTACAAGAATATCCATTCCCCTGAATATTGATTATGTTACGTGAGCAGAAAGTTTTTGTTTTGTTTTGTTTCCTTGATTATTACAAAAGGTGGTTGTAATGCAATTACGATTTTCGAGCGGAGCGAGTAAACAGAAAATATGTTTCTTTTCAGTTTTCAATTTCATAGGGATATCGCCACTGTGGTATTTGTAATAGTGAATGATAACGTGCGATTGGAAACGAGAGATTGTTTTTGCTATTGAATTTCACTTAAAAAAGCCAACATGGCTAAGCGAATGAGCAGACATGTTTCAGTGGTGGATATAGAACAATCACAAGCCCGTAGTAAACAATGATCTTGATTAGTCATGTGCGAAGGTGGGGGGGGGGCGAATGTGGTGAGCAGAAAATGTTTCATGCTAAATTGCGCTTCCACCACCCCGCCCTCTGAATCCGCGATAATAGTAGACGGAAAAAAGGAAATAAACCTTAACTTATACCATTCTCAATATATTCCGCTTGAATACTATTGTTTTATACATTGTGGTATTTGATACATGTAGCTATCTATTTTGAGGAAAACGGTTTGTTGCGCATTTAAGAAGAATTTTAAGCGCAGAAAATCAGGAATAGGATCCCAGAAACCATTAAACACTGCAAATGTAATCAGAGCATTACCCTGAGAAGCAGGCCACCCACACATTGACACCGCTACTTTTAGCATTCACCGTCATTTTGTGGTAATATTGTTTGGACAAATGCATGGAACTTTGATACACCGTTTTTCTTCTTCAAATTTTGGAACAGAGATCTTAGGTTCTAGATTGGAGAAAAGACTGGTTAGGTTGATAGGATATATTGCGAGTTTGTATTCTGCACGAAGTACTAGGTTCTGCATTTTATTTCAGACACCATTTGCTGAGGTAATCTTCAATCAGATGATTATTTATGTGCTATGTTACATTAGACCGTGACTGACGTCTTGAAAACGTGTTTTTATTCGGTGCATTTATTTTTAGATAATAGAAATTATGCATTTCTGCATATTTGACCTATGAAAACAGTATTGTGTTTGTAGCACGATATATATTGTTGATTGAATAACCTAAGGCTTAGGACGGCCAGCACATATTTATGCAATCTCGCCAGGCATATATATGTTTTTGACAACACAGAAAATGACGTCAATCGACCTTCAGCTATTTCCGGAAGTAAATAAAATGAAAGTAGAAATGCAAAACTTGAAAACGAAAGCCGCATTTTGATTCGTAGATAGTCAGGGGTCACGCACAGGGGTCACCCCGTCTAAATGTATGCGCGTGGACTTCTTTTTTCTTTTTTTTTTGCTATTGGGGAGCCAATTTTCAGCACTTTATTACGAATTGAAATTACCTGGGCTTTAGTACAGCATGTCAGCTTTTAATCTATGGAAAAATATTTGAGCTCTGGATAAACACAAATCCCACAGGGGTCCATAACGGACCAAGGGTACATTGATAATTTTGGAACCTCATCAAATCGCTCAAAATGTCATTTTTGATGTTGTCTGAAAGTGTCAGTTTATGCCTCAGATGTAAGATATTACCGTATTTGAGAGCTGCAGACCGAGACATTCCAGAAATATTTTCAAAATAAGTTTCGTGTAATAAATGTTGTTTCTACGGAAGCGTGAAAGGGCCATCAGACGCTAATACGTTTTAGTATTTTAAGGCTGCGGAAAGGATATAAAATCATTCTTTTTATATTCCTCTAGCTTTCTAAATAAAAGCTCCAACAATATTTTAAAGATTTATTGGATATTTAAATACACATCTATCTCAATAACTACGCGGATATATCTAAATGTATGTAATCGATCAATTATTTACACATGTATGAACTTCTGTGGTGTCCTTTTCTCTGTAAGACATTAAAATCAACATAGATACGTATCGTTTATTCAAGAAACATTATTACTTTATTTTCTTTATAATTAATGACAAAAAAAACATAAAATATAACACAGCTACATGTTGTGACTTTTTCTGCTTTTGTAAACGCATAATATTTAATCCTTTTAAATAATATAGCTTTGGCCTCACTATCTGTAACATGTAATACATTTTGTGTAATATTTATTACATACAAAATCCCTTTTTATTCTAATTCCGGGTTTAAATGTATAAGTATGTATGCATGCATGTATACATATATGTATATATATGTAAAGTGGCTTTTAATTTGAATAATTATTATTTTAAATGTGTTGTAATTATTGAAAACTGTGATAGTATTATATTATGTTTTAGTAGCCTTTTATAACTACTAAAGAGTGGCAAAGTACATGTATATATAGAATTTTATCATGTCTTTAATATTGATTTGTATACTTTGATGAGACTTTAATAAACAATAAAACTATTATATTGTACCATTATATTACATTCGAGTTTGTTTGTGGAAAAGCTGAATGTAAACAGTGACTAATATGCTCTCTTTATCAGTTAATCATCAATTACCTGTAATTGAGTATAGATTGGTAGTAACTAGATTCACGCGGTACATCCGTGTTTTCTCTTTCCTTCCCGTGACGTTTTTATCTCATTGATCACCTTGTTTTGAACAGATGTATGAAAATAATGTCGGAGAGGTCAACAAGTATAAGTATATTGTGAGAGTGTTTGGTTCAACATTCAGTCTAGACTGTTATAGAGCTATATTCAATCAGCTTTTCTTAATGCCAAATAATAAGCGAACCGAGGCCTCTGCAGGGAAAAAAACGCCGACATATCTATCGTGTTGTTTTAGAGAAGAAATACCCGCTCAACAAACACTAGGCTAGGATTTGACTGGAATTTATAGCACGTTTATTATTTACGTAATCATGATTGGTTTGTATACAGAATTAACAAAGTGCAGTAAGATTCAGCGTTTGCTTTATTATAAGTATTAAAGTCTCTTTTTTGTCTGGGCACACCATGATTCCCCTTAACTCGCCCAGAATTTACGTCTTTACCTCGCCTTTAGTGCCAGTTTAGCCGGCAACACCTAGTCGTCATAACTGCCTACATAAGTGTCTCTTTAAATTCAAAATGTTGGAAATATAAAAGGCTGGAAAGACATTAACTGTCTTTATAACATCAATAAATAAAGGAGTTTCCAGACAAGAACATCAAACTTTATCCTAATTGTGTACATTCTAAATATTTTATAAAATACATGCTATTTCTTTTGTTAAACGCGCCCGGCTATTGTGTTCAGTAATATTGACTATAAATCGAAAAATTATGAGCTTGGTGTCCATGATAGGAGCATATTCTCCGTGGCTATTTGAGATAGCATGATAGTGTCCTCCGCCTCTGGTCAGACACATGGAGAGAACAAGTTAGCTTAGAGGAACACTGTTCAGACGATAATAATTGACCGCCGTCATATAATTAAATGAGCTTTGACATTCTTGAACTCCGATAAGCTGTTTGTTGTCCACTACAAATTAATAAATGTCACTTCTATTTACAATATATTTATCGTGTTTACAAACATTGACATGCATTAATGGAACACTGTTTAAGGTCAACGTGGTCTTTGTCGTCAGAATATTAAGTTAATTTGCTTATTATTTACTTACTTCTCTCCCTTGTGCTGTGCGAACCACGTACTGGCACAAGACCAGAAAGGAAAAACACTGCCAATGTTATATCCTACCCCCAGGTATACAATAATAACCATGGTCATGAACGGGAAAATGTACTAACCCATTTCAATCGCGCATTTCACATCTAAAACGCGCAATTCGGTAAATGGGTACTATAATGCATGTTTAACAAGTGGTAATTTATCTTCCGTCGTGCACCAGTTACATTGCCTCAGTCTTCAAAATCATCCTTCATCCAAAAGTTATTTAGAACTACATTTGTACAATACTTTGAAATCGTCCATCATCCAAAAGTATACAAATAAACTGGTTTGTTATATATCAGCAGAGTTTTCGTTTAATTGTGTGTTACCATGTGTATCATGATCAAAGGATGATTTCCGCAGCGTGCGTTAAGCATATTCAAAATGGATAGTACATTATTATGTCTCCCCCAGGAGACATATTGTTTTTGCCCTGTCCGTCCGTCCGTCCGTCCTTCCGTGCCCGCGAAATGATGGTTAAGTGACTGCATATCGGTACTTTCTCTTTGATGTCATTCATTCCGTTCTGTTTATGTGACTATTTTTCTTTTTATGTGACTGTTAGAACAATAGAGAGAACAATGGGGGAGTCACATAAAGACCGTTTCGTTAGAACGTCCGTCCGTCCGTCCGTACGTCACACTTCATTTCCGAGCAATAACTGGAGAACCATTTGACCTAGAACCTTCAAACTTCATAGGGTTGTAGGGCTGCTGGAGTAGACGACTCCTATTGTTTTTGGGGTCACTCCGTCAAAGGTCAAGGTCACAGGGGCCCGAACATTGAAAACCAATTCCGATCAATAACTAGAGAACCACTTGCCCCAGAATGTTGAAACTTCATTGGATAATTGGTCATAAAGAGTTAATGATCCCTATTGATTTTGGGGTTACTCCACCAAAGGTCAAGGTCACAGGGGCCCGAACATGGAAAACACTTTCCGATCAGTAACTAGAGAACCACTTGACCCAGAATGTTGAAACTTCATAGAATGATTGTACATGCAAATTGATGACCCCTATCGATTTTGGGGTTACTCCATTAAAGGTCAAGGTCACAGGGGCCCGAACATTGAAAACCATTTCCGGTCAGTAACTTGAGAACCACTTGACCCAGAATGTTGAAACTTCATAGGATGATTGGTCATGAAGAGTAGATGACCCCTATTGATTTTGGGGTCACTCTATTAAAGGTCAAGGTCACAGGGGCCTGAACATGGAAAACCATTTCCGATCAATTACTAGAGAACCACTTGACCCAGAATGTTGAAACTTCATAGGATGATTGTACATGCAAAATAGATGACCCCTATCGATTTTGGGGTCACTCCATTAAAGATCAAGGTCACAGGGGCCTGAACATTGAAAACGATTTCCGGTCAGTAACTTGAGAACCACTTGACCCAGAATGTTGAAACTTCATAGGATGATTGGTCATAAAGAGTAGATGATTCCTATTGATTTTGGGGTCACTCCATCAAAGGTCAAGGTCACAGGGACCTGAACATGGAAAACCATTTCCGATAAATAACTAGAGAACTACTTGACCCAGAATGTTGAAACTTCATAGGATGATTGTACATGCAAAGTAGATGACCCCTATTGATTTTGGGGTCACCCTATTGAAGGTCAAGGTCACAGGGGCCTGAACATGGAAAACGATTTCCGGTCAGTAGCTTGAGAACCACTTGACCCAGAATGTTGAAACTTAATAGGATGATTGGTCATGCAGAGTAGATGACCTCTAACGATTTTGGTTTCACTCTGTGAAAGGTCAAGGTTACAGGGGCTTGAACATTGAAAACCATTTCCGGTCAGTTACTTGAGAACCACTTGACCCAGAATGATGAAACTTCATAGGATGATTGGTCATGCAGAGTAGATGACCCCTAACGATTTTAGGGTCACTCTGTTAAAGGTCAAGGCCACAGGGGCCTGAACATGGAAAACCATTTCCAATCAATAACTTGAGAACCTCTAGACCCAGAATGTTGAAACTTCATAGGATGATTGTTCATGCAGAGTAAATAACCCCATTTATTTTTGGGGTCACTCCGTTAAAGGTCAAGGTCACAGGGGCCTGAACATTGATAACCAGTTCCGATCAATAACTTGAGAACCACTTGACCCAGAAAGTTGAAACTTCATAGGATGATTGAACATGCAGAGTAGATGACCCCTATTGATTTTGGGGTCAGTCTATTAAAGGTCAAGGTCACAGTGGCCTGTTCATGTAAAATCATTTTTTGGAAATAACTTGAGAAACACTTGACCTACAATGTTGAAACTTAATAGGATGATTGGACATGCAGGGTAGATGACCCCTATTTATTTTGAGGTCACTTGATCAAAGGTCAAGGTCACAGAAGCCTGAACAGTGACTTGAGAACCACTAGGCCAAGAGTGTTGAAATTTAGCGGGATGATTGGACATGCCAAGTAGATGATCCCTATTGCAGTCAACCATCAGTGTCTCTTTGACTTTCCCTCCTGACCCCTATTGACTTCTTGTCTATAGGACTTTGCATTGGGGGAGACATGCGCTTTTTTACAAAAGCATTTTCTAGTTTCTTACTATAACTGCTGTGTGTGACTTGTTTTCTTTGTATCAAATTGCTTTACCTTATTTACCATCTTAGCTTTTACTAGTCATTTTGATTACTTTAAGATCAATTTTCATAGATAAAGCATAACTTTTATTTCTCAATAAAAAGTTATAAGATTTGCTATTACACAGAAAATGTGCCAATAAGTAATACATGTTACGGTCGTCAGCATGAACAAAAACTTCTTTGGTACAGAAAAATACAATATGGAAAAGTCGAATGTACTAATAGATGAATTTTGGCAGTTCTTAGTATGAACCTTGTCAATAATGTCTACATCCGTTATTCTTAACTGACCAGCATAGATTATATTATAGATTATATAACTTTGTATCAAGAAATATGTTCGGGTTCTGTGGTGGAAATATTGCTCGACTTCAATAGCACAATGTCAATCCGCTAGAGAATGATTGCACATTTTTCAGTGCAAAGCCAATAATCGTTTTATTACAGACGCATCTACTCATAAATATTATATATCAAACGATAAATTTCTGGTATAACCACAGTAAATTTGAAAAAAAATCGCCGTTAATGAACTTTCTAACGCGACGACACACATTTAAATGACCTCACGCACCCAATATTAGAACTTGAATGTGAATATGGAAGAGCTGTTGACATTTAAGTACATATTGTAAGTAAACGGGGATCGAAAACACGTATGTAATAACAATTTTTATGTTCCCGGTGTTATTTCAAAGACTCGGGGTGGGGGGGGGGGGGGGGGGGGGGGGCTATAGTGTTTGAACGTCAAATAAAACTTGGTATGCATCACAAACATGCGCAAGTCATATTATCGGCTTTTCATAACCGATTGTTTTTCTTGAGTGTTTGCCCCTTTTTGGACTTTGATATACAAATGTGTGTCAGTTACGTACATAAATGGAGTACTTTACTCTTCCTACAGTCTCCAGCCAATACAAGTCAAATTTTGTTTAAATCACCAACATGAGCATATTGTCGGGACTTTCATTTCCGACTTTTATTTCACTTTGAAATATTATAACTACATTTACATATGTAGTGTGTGCACTCCACTCACTCCACAGTTTCCATTCTGTTAAATAAAGCTTGTAAAAATCATCACCATGAAGTAGAAATGCGTATATTTTCGGTACTTTCATGTCTAATTTGTTTCTTAAGGTTTGGGCCTTTTTGGTTTTTTTTAATATGATAACTACATGTAGTTTGTGCACTTTTCTCCTTCTACAGTTTCTAACCAATTCAATACACATTTTATGTATCATCAAAAAGAAGAAAACATGCGCTTCTTGCATGCTATGCAGGAATCTCTCGTGTTTTGCCGGTACTGGAAAAAATCTTGTTACACCACGTGGTGATAGATGACTCGCGTGCTGTAATTTATCAATGAATGCGTAATTCATGCGCTGTAATAACACAAAAAGAGTTCAAAAAATAAAGCATTTGTTTATTTTATTTTTTCTATTAACTCTGCAGAATACGGTATGCAAGAAAAAGAATGTATCAGTAGCTGAAGATGCGGATAGAAATATCTGACTCTCGGGTAAATGTTTTGCGATAACTCGACAGAGCCTCGTTACCGCCTAAACAGTTATCACCGAACCAGATATGTTCAACCTTCATTCTGTGCAGCTTCTTTCTCCTGTACTGACAAGCAACAACTGCTAGTAGGATCAGCATACCATCCACCCAGCAGCAACACGAAAGAGCAGTGTCACCTGAGAATGTATCTGTATATTACACATGCATCCAGTCTGCCATATGGACTGCAAGCGACTTCAACCTAAGGATATTGATTGGAAAACATATACTGTCAGCAGAAACCTATCTCTGATCCCTAGCCATTCAGAAATGTAAAGCGGTACCCGGGGTCAGTGGCTCAGACATTGTTTTTACATTGGCATCTACCATTGCCCCTAGACAGAAACCTTCAAAACGAAAGATATTACTATGAAAACAACAGGCAGATATCAACAGCCTAGGGCAACAGCATCAAAGAATTTTCAACTTACTTCAACGTTTTGTCAGTTATTAGCAAGTATTTTTTTAGAAAAAAAGTAAAACATTGGGTGAAAATGATGAGTGTACACAATGATGTCAGTAAGTTTTATAGTCAGTTTGAAAAGCTCTTGTTTTATATCTTGCCGACTTAAATTAAAACTTAACTTCATGAACAATCAATTGCTCACGTAGGTCCAATAACAGATTAAAAAATAGATTAGCATTTTCATTTTTTATGCTTTAGTTCTTAGATCTTCTATGCATAAATCCTAAATGTAGAAATTATTTCAGGAAACTGGGTGTGCAATAAATCCACAAATTCAGCAGATGAAAAAAAAATCATATCTTTGTTTACTGTTTCGTGTTTGTTTGGTTGTATTTCTTGCGACACTGTTCATGTCAGATTGTAACTGAAAAATCTCTTGTGGTTGAAAAGACCTCATGTACACCTGGTATTATTTCAGGGATCCACATGTTAAGCCAGTGCAGAGGCACCGGCAAGCCACATGGATGTAACATCCATCTGAACACAAATCAACTAGATCAAATTCAGTAACTGTCTGGGAGAGCTTATTATTAAGTTGATTTAATCGTATTATTTAAAGCCAACCACTTTTATGGTTTTAACATCCAACCAATTAGTTATTCCAAAATTAATTGTCTGTTTAATACCATGCCACTATCCCTTCTACTACGTCATTTCATATGTTACTGTTATTACAAGGTCATTTGTTGCTGTGAAAAACATACTGTCCTCCTTAGGACCAACTTTATTATAAACAGGTACCTGTACCAGTAGTGTATGAAGAATATGACTTGCGCTGTTACATTTATCATTTACACTTGTCACATGTTCTACGTTGTAGTTGTAGATATCTTAAGTATGCATCGTGACATATGATTGATGTTTTCATTAGAAGAAAAAGATCATTATAACAAAATAGATTTGTTATGGGATGTTGTGAGAATAAATAAATTCTATTGTTATTCATTATATATCCTAATTATTTCTGTCTAGTTTGTTTAATCATCATGATATAAATTATGATGATGATGATTCAAAAGATGATGATCGTGATAATAGCAATGAAATAGTTCAAATCAGATTCAAAGACTAGCATTTTAGACCAGCATAAAACACATACACAGAACTATCCAATGACATATATTCTAATCCTACACATTTATAAGACAAGCTTATCACTCTTCAGGCTGTCCTCTAATGTGACGCTTCTCTTTTCAAGCTGTCTACCAGTATCACTAGTGTTTTTCTTTCAGAAAGCAAATCAAAATAATAAAATGGCTTAATACTCCCCTGTAATACAGCCATGTCGTAATGTCATATTTTTAGAGTGAACTGTTGTGATCACTCACCATCCGTCGTCTCTCAGTCCATCATCCTTCCATCCAACCAAACTACAGCACCTGTGAAACCATTTGGGTGAAGTAAATGAAGTTTTGCCTGGTTGTGCTTTGCGTGATCCTCTACCAAAATTTGTGCAAAAAAATCCATTCCATGCAGAAACATGGTTGCCACAGTACTTGAACAATCTTCTTCTCCAAAACCACAAGGACCAGAGCTTGTAGCATTGTCTAGTGATCCTCTAACAAGTTTGCTCAAATTATGCCCCTTGGGTCAAAATTAGGATTCACTTATTTTAAGAATAACTTTTTTCTTTAAAACCATATAACCCAAGACTTAAATATTTAGCTTGTAACATTGTTTAGTGGTCCTCTACCAAGGTTGTTCAAAATACGCCTTTTTATGAAATAATCACCAAAGGTTCATGGTGAGCTATTAGCATAGGTTGATTGTCCGGTCTCTAATGTTCAACACTATTTGTCCACAGTTTTACATAATCTCTGAAACTATTGGTCAGAATTAACTAAATTTAGTCTTTAATAAGCATCCTGGCAAGGTCCTCTCTCTCTTATTCTTTTTTCTTGATGTAAATTCATCAGGCTTAGTCTGTAGCATCATTATAAGGACCTCTACAATTTTATTCAAACGTGGGCACTCAGCCCGTTTTAGGGGCTGCTAGAGATAGGAATAGAAATAGTTTTTGATGACTTCTTCTCATGGACCAATCTAATGGATCTTTATCAAAATATAACTCAAGCATCATTGTTAGGTCCTCCCAAATGTTTGGTCAAATGGGGGCATTTGACTTCTTTAAGGGGCTTGATAGAGCTAAAGATAGAAATACCTTTAAATGACTTCTCATGAACTGCTTTACGAATCTTCATCAAACCTGTTGTGTAGCATCATAATAATGTCCTCTCCCAAATTTGTTCGCTAATCCCCTTTTCATGGCTTCTAGAGGTAAAACAGAAGTACCTCTAACTTCTTTTAATGAACCATTTGATGGAACTTCATTTAATTTAGTTTGAAGATCATTGCAAAATTCTCTTACAACTCTTGATAGTCCCTCCCAGTGGTTGCTTGAGCTAAAACTAGAAACATTTTTAAATTACTTTTTCTTATGAACTGCTTGATGGATCTTAGTGAAACTTGGTCTGTATCATCATCATAAGGTCCTACCCCAAACTTGTTCAAATGTTGATACTAGATTGTACAACACGGTTGTTACCATTCATGATTCCACTGTGTCATGCATATATTCAAGGTCAAACAGTTGAGGTCAGGTGAGCAACTTAGGGCTACTGTAGCCCCTCTTGTAAATATTTAGGAAAGCCCTGTTTGTTCTTAAAAATGCTAGTTTGTTTCAGCTAGGCGTTCATGTAACTTAAGTTTGGAACCTTACTGGAATCTGACTTTACATTTGCATTGTTAAAATTGGTACATGCATCTGAATTTGTATTGAAATTTTTTAGCTTACCTGAGCGTGAAGTGCTCATTGTGAGTTTTTAGCATTGTTTGATGTGTGTCGTCAACATTTTCTTTAAAGAACATCATCACGGCAACCGAAAAGGAAATTAAAAAAATATCTCCTATGAAATAGTTGGCTAAACTTTCAAATAATTTCATAAAAATGTTCCTTTGCTAACCCTCTACAAAATTATTTCAAGTCATTCTGTTTTGTTAAAGAACATGGTCACCAATGGGCTTGAGTTGGGCTAGTTTGGCCAATATGGCTACATAGAAAACTTTTTAAAAAATTTTGAAAGTGCTGGTCCAATTTCAGAATAATTTCACAGCAACGTATCTTAAGTGTCTCTCTACTCAATTTTTTCAATTATCTTTTTTTTTTCGTTGAAAACCACAGCTGCCAGTGGCAGAGCTAGTTTTGCCTTTATTGCTTTATAGAAAACTTTCATACTGCTGGCCTGATTGGGGTGGGGGTGCGGAGCTTACTAAGTGTCAGCTATGGCTAGTATATGGAAAACTTTGAAAACCTTCCTCTCTGAAACTGCTGGCCACGCTGGCCAGATTTCAAAAAAAAATTCACAGTTGCACACATGCATGCACTGTAGGGCCACATTCGTAACAGATCGCATTTGTAACAGATTTCGTACATATGCGATCGCATTCGTAACAGATAAAATGTGTTACGAATGTGTTTGTCCAACATGGGGGTTGACATGAGAAGCACATATGTATCATATTGAGTTTTATACTGCAAATGTTCAATGAATTGGTTGTCATCGCAACACCATTAAATGACTGTCATAAGCACCATCACAAGTTAGCGTCGCCGTCGTCGACGTCAATAATGTCATAAAATTATTTGAGCCGCATCATGAGAAAATGTGCCTTCGGGAATCTTCGAGGCTTTGCAACCAGTGTGGGCCCAGATCAGCCTGCGCATCCGCGAAGTCTGATCATGGCCCACACCGTTCGCTGTTATTTCAAAGAAAGCTTACTCTACCTGAATATGAAATTTTCTGACCCTAATTCAGATGCATATATGCACAGGTCAGCCTAAATATAGACTTTCCGGAAATTCACGAAAATGTCCAAATGCCAATTTTCCCATGACGTGGCTCAATTTTGTTTTAATCATTTCTACATCCACTGCCAATACCACTATAATATGATTACAACTTCAGCTACTTCTACTGTTACCTCGACTTGCTGAAATGTAGACCCACATGCCCAGGTCGCTGGTTCGAACCCGATGGCGACATACATTTGTAGCTATATTTCGTCATTCAGAGCTGTTTCAAGTTGGTTGACAAATAGGAAGTTTCTATGTCATGGGACAAATTATGTACAACTTGTCATGGGCGGAGTCGTTAGTCTTAATGTCTATGAGATTTTAAGAAAACAAACTTATTCGACGCCGCCAGGAGGCGGTGTCGAGTATATGGGATACACTTTTATTTTGGACCCTGTAAAGATGGTAATGAATAGTTTTGGAATTATAAACTAAACACAGTGAATAGTTTGTAAAAGGACCCTCGATATTGCACGATAGATTTTAGTGAATAAACAAAAAGTGGCAAAAAGAAAACATAAGAAATGTATGTAATACAACGTATTATGTGATATAAAACAATGTTATCTGTCTTTCCTCTCCTTATTTGTAGAGCAGAAACTATTTTTTTAATTTACAATTTCGTCAAAATGTTGATCCGATTTATTGATAAGGGAGGTTACTCTGTAAGTCAAGTTTTCTATTTCTGACCTTAGCATGACCTACTTACCTATCTAATTTTCTATAAATAGAACACACCGCAGATAAACCATACTGCAACGCGTGATTTGCGGACACGGGAGCGTTCATGCATTTTACAATAACCTTTCAGTAAACTTCGAAGAGAATATTAAAAAATAAAAATACGGAAAATTACACTTTGCCTGCATAAAATTCCTTTAAAAAACGTATTAACAAATTAAATAAAGGAATCAATAAGCATATATATGTTTAAATGAACGTAGGAAGTGCTAAACTCATCTTGATTCTAACCTTTGACTTTTTTTTGCTTATGTGTCATAGACTTATTGTTTACAGATATTCACTGTCAACTAAGGTGTGCAATAAAGGGCCATCACTTGGCTGAATTTGTCAGTGACAAGTTAATACTTCTTTAAAATGTGGTTAGATCGAAATATCAAAAGCCATGGGACCATAACTTATCAAAACATCAGTGATTTCCAAATAGATCTCCTTACTGAATTTATATTTTCATTAATTTTATATGACTAGTCAGTTGCTCCGTTTGTATTATATCTTGTTACTTGTTTCTGCTTTTCTTTTTTTTTCTTTTCTTTTTAGCTTGTATAGATAGTTTGTTTTTGTATCTGTCCATTCCTGTCTAACTTAAAAAAAAGGATTTTCATTAAAACATTTTCTACACTTTGGCAGTGGGTTATTATGCTTGCTAAATTTCATGTAATATTAGATTTGAATCAAGTTTACCGTTGGTCAAAAAAAATTAATTCTATGATATTCCAAAAGTATATAAGAAAGATTCATGACATTTGCTTTTTGTGAATAGGGGTAATATTGAGATCATTCATGTTATATCATTCTTTTCTTGGACAAAATTTTTGGTTGTTTTGGCAACGGAAACTGTATAATCTGCATTCTGAAATATATAATGTAGGTGACTAAGGACCATGCATCTTCATCAGTGAATACAAAACACTCATTACATTATATGATAATAAAAATAATGGTTTCTGTGAACCACAACTTTGAAATAATTATCTTTCAACATTTCTTCATTTCCTAACTAACTGCATTTCTGTGAAACTTCATACACATACTCCTGTATATAAGAACTTTTCACAGGTGCTGACCTTAGTGGGTGAAATAAATTCTTTAATTGTGTATGTAAAGGGACCACCTACTCGCAATGTCAATGCCAATGCAGGTAGAGGATTTGTATTGCATGGTAATACTTTTCTAGCATGCTTATTTTTCATGCTTTTAACAGTTTATAACATATACTGTATTATGTGCTAGTCAGACTAACCAGACTAATAATTAGATGATTTCTCATATTGCAATAAATGTACTTCAGACACAACACTTGGCGGCGTCTTTGATGCTTGCATCAATGAATTTCCTTGTTTTCTAGTTACCCTCACCCCACTGAGCCCGCCTGTGAGGTAATAGGCCTTCTTTTATTATAATCTCGCCGTGAAATAGCGGAGTCTGTGCGTTCGCGTAGTTATATATATAGGGTCTTGTCCTTGGCATAACTTGCCAATGCATAGTCAGATTTTCAAATTATTTGGTACAAATGATCAGCATGAATAGAAGGTGTGTTGCGATCAAGATCATTGTTGCTATATCCAAGATCAAGGTCTCAGCTTTCGGCTTAGATTTGTTTTGTTATTTTGTTGTAATATATGTTTGTGCCCGGATCATAACTCGCTTTAGTCAGATTTCCAAATACTTTGGTACAAATTACCACCATTTATTGACAATCTGTAGTGATCATATTACACCTATTACTGCAAACGTCTCAAATTTTGGCATCCTGTAGAATGGTTTTGATGAATATTATGTTTGCTTGTTGGATTCAGAGCCCCTGTTTTCAACAGTATTTAGATTATACAGTCTAGGGCAGTTAATCTTACCACTGATCCTAGAACGGACCAGTCCAAAATGATGATGCTGATTATCATTATGATGATGATAATGATGATAAAAATATCAATAATATTAAAATCAGTACAACAGTATCTTTACGTTAGTAACCGACAACTTCCCAGCTTGAAACAGCATCGAGTGGCGAAAATCGCAACAGATACGAGATGTTTTCACCCGATCTCGAACGTGTGTCCCTCGACACTCTTTATTTATTTTAATTTTATTTGGGTTTTACGGCGCACCAACACAGTATAGGTCTATGGCGCCAAAAAGGACTACACATTTTGGTTTCATATCTCATTTACATCGAAACAAAAACATGAGGTATGGAATCAAAATTTGCATACCTGCTGGAATCACAGAGTTACAGCAAAACCAAATGTTAAGACCCTATTAGTCGCCTCTTACGATCATGCAAGGGTCCCTCGACACTCTAGTCGATGGTTAGTTTTTTCCATTAATTTCAATTGAAATTATTCCCTGGCTCATATACGAGTTTACTCTCATACGTTCGTTTACAAGTCTGGTAAAACGTACCGATACACATAAGGTCTTAACTGGGTGGATGAGAGACACAATATCTCTGAAAATTCCGGCCCTGGCTGGGAATTCAACCCGCTCCGCCGGTTTCGTAATTTGCAAAACTATCCACTGCACCAACCTCACCGATGGAGTTACTCGTGCCGCTCCTATAGAATAAGAGTGTTTCCATACGAATGCAGACACCAGGCCTGGCAAGAAAACTCTCTTAGTAAATATAATCCAATAAAGTTCAAATCAGGGTTTTAAATGGAACATAATTGTATTATTTCATTTGATGTATCTATTGTCGTCAGTATAAGTTCTTTGATGTTTAAAACAATGCGCAACAAAACGAAAACGAAAAACTTATCTTGCAGCGAACCCGCGGACGCCGACGACATCAGGATCAGCACAATAGCCATGAGCAGTCTTCGAATAGTCAAGCTAGTCACTACTTTTAAGTATACATAAATGTATATACCCGGTGTTCAGCTTTTACAAGACTAGTTATGTTAGTTGAGACTGCCTTGATCTTGATTTTAATGCACTTTATCTGTTGTTGAAGCGATACAACCAGCGAATTGCCGTTTATAAAAGTTGAACAGGGATTGCATGTGGTGTGCATCTTCCCCTTTAATCATACATATTCATATACATGTATTCATTAAAATACATGAGTTATTAGTACTAATAAACTTTGATAATGTGGCAGTTGACCTTAATTATACAATCGACACTGTTTATTTTCCAATACAGGTCAATCCAGTATTCACTTTATAATGGATGTATGACGGATTATCTTTGAAAACACCTGGACTTACTGGACTCAACTGTCACATTATCAAAGCTTATTAGTAGTACAAGCCATCAAACAATAAACATTGTACAGGGACGTCGGGACCTGACGAGGAGTTTTTGAAAGACTTCGCACGAATTATCCGAGTTTAACTGTAATAAGGTTGTCCATTTATTTGATATTCAGATTTTTTGATGCAACAGGATTCCTTAATCAGGAAACTTGCAGTAATTGCTTACGTCTGGCAAGTATTTACCACCACTTACAGATTTTTACTTAAAACAGAGAATTGGCCCTGAAAACATTGGAAGAAATTATTGTAATCGGACAATTCCCTTTTTATCTTGATATTAACATTTGTTTTGTGAGATTTGGAATCGTTGAAGACAGTATTCTTGAAATGCCCTTGGATGTTGACATTTTGAAAATCTTCTTATAAGTGACATCTTAGTGCCTGGAGAGAGGTAAAAGAGCAATGTACCACAAGGTTAAAATAGCATAATGTCAGTGACATTGTGATCAATACTAAATGTGGCGATATAAGTGGTCTATAGGTTAATAACCTCAGTCAAGGTAAATACTTGTTTAATAAAATACACTGTGTTGCTTAAAATATAGTGTATTATAAAGTTAATGGGTAACTTAAATATATAACTAGTCTGATTGAGACTGAAACAATAGAATGGAATATTAGCAACATCTGTAAAAGAACTTCAAAATATAGTATATAGACTAGTTAGTACCTTTAAAGGTAAGGTATGGCTCAAATCTGAGCTTTTCTACAGGTACTCGTAAAAAAATTCAATACTGCCCATAGGGACCAGTTAGTAAACATCGGAACATCATGATACAAAAATATGATTTCACGGTATGAGTGTAAAACTACATGTAGATCTATACTGTTTTTGTCCATTAATATAATTATGGAATATTGGCCAAGAGAGGATACAAACCGGTGAGGGGGAGGGAATGTTATCACCTTGGAAAGTACAGCAGATGGTTGTTATACATATATAATGCCGGAATGTTAAAAATTGTATACAACTTACAAGAATGTATGTTATTGTTTTTTATTGATATGCATAATGCTTTTTCGGGTCGTCAGAAAAACTGTCTCCGAATTATAAGTCAAATTCTGTAATCTTTCTTGAATTTAAAGACATTACAGTATAACTATGACCTGCATTTTTCTAACTGTTTGCCAATGGAAAGCATGCAACTGCTAGGTAGATTTTCAACCAATGGAAATAATGCTCTAACTGAAACAATTGCAAAAAATGAAATGGTCTTAAATTTTATTTATCATTGTTCATAAAAAATGATTAGTGGACATCAGAAGTTATCAACCTTAGATTTCAATGATTTATTTGTAAGTCATGCTATTCTTGATAATAAGGCAGTGAATGAATTAGTTTCGAATGTTGTGCAAATAATTAATGATGTTGCCAAGCCAATTTTCCGAAAAGAACTGAATGTAGGAAATCGTATGCCACAATTTACTGCAAGGAGCCCCGAATGGTTTGATGCGTCATGCCATGAAGCTAAACGTTTATATATTAAAGCTTTACGATTTTTCAATGTAAATAAAAGTGACGTAAACAAGATAAATTTATTTACAAAAAAGGCGAGACTATAAGAAACTAATAAACAGCAAACGTAAAAAGTACAAAATTAGAAAAATGAAAGAGATAGAAAGTTTAAAATCAAAAAAGCCTTGTGACTTTTGGAAATATTTTTCAAAGAGAAAACAACGGAAATGAAATGCTGTGTCTTTAAATGATTTTTACGATTATTTCAAGAACTTATCGGAAGAAATAAATATTACATATGACAATGAAAGTGAAGATTTTTGTCGGGAACAGTTGTTGTCTGATGATCCAATATTCGATGAACTAGATGTTGTTATCACTGTGGATGAGGTGCGACAAGCAATTAAATCGTTGAAGCGTAGAAAGGCTGGCTCTGCGGATGAACTTATAAATGAATACTTTTTAGAGGCTGGAGATATTCTAGCTTCACATCTTGTCGATCTGTTTAACAATATATTTTCAAGCAGCCACTTTCCAAAATCATGGATGGAGGGAATAATAGTCCCAGTGTTTAAGAAAGGTGACGAATCTGGTAAGAATAACTACAGAGGGATAATGTTAGTGAGTGTGATTGCAAAACTGTTCACATCCATATTAAATACTAGAATGTCAAAATGGTGCTCTAAATATAACATAATATCTGATTCGCAATATGGTTTTAAAAAGGGATATTCAACAACTGATGCCAACTTTAGCCTGTTCGGTTTAATTCAGAATTCCTTAAGTAATGGCAAACGTTTGTACGCAACCTTTATAGATATGAAAAAGTGTTTTGACAGTGTCTACCGAAATGCATTATGGTTTAAAATGTACAAACTAGGAATTAGTGGGAAGATGTTACAAATAGTTAGAGTAAAACATTGTAATAAATACTCAGATTTTATGGAAACAATTGTAGGCTTAAAGCAGGGCGAGATTTGTTCACCATTACTATGGTCTATGTTTATAGAAGACTTGGAACTATATATATTGGGTCTAGACCCGGAAGTGGTGTAAACTTTGATGATGTTACTCTTATAATGTTTCTTTACGCAGATGATATAGTTCTGTCCTCTAATGATGTTGATGATTTACAACAAAGCCTTAATGACTTGTGTATACATTGTAACCGTTGGGGTTTACAAGTGAATACGGACAAAACAAAAGTGATGGTTTTCAGACGTCGTGGAAAAGTTCGTAATAATGAAGTGTGGTCGTATGATGGTAAAAGACTCGAAATAGTTAACAGTTTTAATTATTTAGGTGTAGTATTTGATTCTTGTGGTCATTTTAACTCAAAATATGCAGATGCTTGTTGGGAAATCGTTGAAAGCTATGAACACTTTATTCTGTAATACTAGGGAATTTAATTTTACACCTAAGACGATGTGTAGTCTATTTGATTCTTTTGTAACATCTATTTTAAATTATTCCTCAGAAGTGTGGGGATATACTAAATGTAAAGAAATAGAAAGAATACATTTGAAATTTTGCAAAAAGCTGTTAAATGTAAAAATCTCTACAAGTAATGTTGGAATTTATGGGGAACTAGGTCGCTTTCCATTGTATATAAATAGATTTGTCCGTATAGTTAAATATTGGTTTAAACTTATCAATACTGACAACATTGTTTTACAAAATGTGTATTTTTTTGTTGAAAAATGATCTCCTTATTGGCAAGATAAACTGGTTATCTAATGTTAAAGATATGCTTACTACAAACGGTTTTGGTTATGTATGGGATAATCCATATAATGTTACCGTAAATGTATTTACTACTGACTTTAAACAGCGTCTTGTTGATAGTTTTATATAGATCTGGAAACATGGTGTGAATGAAAATAGTATTCTGTTTGGGTATAAGTATGTTAAAGAAAATTTTGGTTATGAGGAATACTTAAGTGTTGTGCAGAATCGACTATATAGACAATTATTACCAAGTTTAGGCTTTGTGCTCATAGACTTCGTATTGAGACAGGTAGATATGGTCGGTATAGAATTGATAGATTTGAAAGAACTTGTAAAGTATGTGGAAATAATGACATAGAAGACGAATATCCTTTTATAATTGTGTGTCCGAAATGTAAAACAATCAGAAAGCGTTATATTTCTAAATATTATTTTCAGCACCATAGTATGCAAAAATTTGTACATCTGATCTCATCAACTAACGCAAAAGTGCTAAATAAACTCGCATGTTATATACATTGTGCCTTGAAAATTAGAGACAATTCTTAAATGATAGAATATAAAAATAGTTATTAATGCTTTGAAGCTTTGTAATTTATGAATTGTTACTCTCGTTTTGAATGTTTATTTTTTGAAGGGTTTAGATCTTATTTGTTGTAAGTTGCCCTTTTAAATATTTGATTTTTTATGTTTGAGAGGAGCTTTCGCTAAAGTTTGAGTAAAATTTCTTCTTCTTTTTTTGTTTTGTATGTATACAAACTGAAAATTTTGTTGAATAAATACGGGTTATGTTAGACATATGTTTTTTTTTTTAAGATTAAATTATCTCGGCGAACGACCTTACTTGAGCGATAAAAATTCTTACTCTGCGCAGGGGACATTTTATTCGGCGATCAACATTTTTCTCGTGCGCACAATCTTTCTTGAGCGATCAACACTTATCTCGATCGCAACATTTATCTTGAGCGACAACATTTACTCGAGCGATAAACTTTTACTTGAGCGATAACATATTACCAGCGACAACATCTTATCTGTGCGCACGACACTTATTCCACGATCAACATTCTCTTGAGCGATCAACACTTATTTTGAGCGATCAACATATTATCTTGAGGATCAAACATCTTGTTTTGAGCGATAAACATATTTCTCACGATCACATCTTATCTCGAGCGATCAACAATTATTTGAGCGTAACATTTATCTCGAGCGATAAAATTTTTATTTCGTGCGCACGACATTTATCTTGGCGATCAACATCTTATTCGGCGATCAACATATTATCTTGACGTCAACATCACTCGAGCGATCAACATCTTATCTCGAGCGTAAACTTATATCACGATCAACATCTTTTTCGTGCGCCGCATGATCTTGAGCGCAACTCTTATCTCGAGCGATCAACATATCATCTTGAAGCCAAATTTTTCTCGACGATCAACAATATCTTGACGATCAACATCTTATCTCGACGATAAACATATTATTTGAGCGTAAACTCTTATCTCGAGCGATCAACATCTTATCTTGGCGATCAACTTTTATATCGAGCATCAACATCTTTTTTGGTGCGCACGACATGATTTTGAGCGATAAACCTTATCCGAGCGATAACATACATCGAGCGACCAACATCTTATCTCGAGCGAAACAATTTTTTTGAGCGTCAACATTTATCTCGAGCGATAAACAATTTTTATCTTACGATAACATTTATCTCGACGATCAACATATTGTTTTTGAGCGTCAATCTTATCTTGTGCGATCAACATCTTATCTGAGCGTCGACATCTTATTTATATTTAAAGGCCCTTTGGTTGCATTTAGGTATCAGTAAAAAAACGGAAAAGTTGTTATTAGGGTCCCGCTATTTGCTTTATTTAAATTTCCCACAAGTACAGTAAAAGTTTACACATCAATTGGGAAAGCAATGCATAAAAATTGGTCATCCTATTTCAAAATAAAATGAACAAAACCAAGATGCATAGCATTTAAAACCAGCAAAAAATTTAGTTCGACTGATAAAATTCGCGCAGAAAGTTTCATGTATGAATTAAAGGGGAAAACAAGGGGAAAACGTTAAATATGGGGCGAAGTATGGAAAAAGCCCTGGAGGGACAATTGATTTTCCCTACTTCCCACTTTTTGACTTCTAACTTTTGCATTCCACTTCCCAATTTTTGCTTCCTACATCTACTTCTAAATTCCCCCACTCTGACTTCTAACTTCCACATTCTGACTTCCCAAATTCCCGACTTTTGGGCTTTTATTTTAAACTTTCCCCACTTCTTACTTCCCATTTTTGATTCTTACTCCCTTCTTCTAAATTCCGCATTTGACTTCTAACTTTGCACTTTAACTTCCAGATTTCGACTTCTGATTTCCCCTTCCACCTTCTTCTTCCGATTTTTTGACTTCTTACTTCCCTCTTCTAACTTGCACTTCTGACTTCTAATTCCCGCTTTGACTTTGATTCCCTTCCCCCCTTTTAACTTCCGACTTTTTGACTTCTTTCTTTCCTCTTCTAATATCGCACTTCTGACTTCCACACTTTGACTTCTAACTTCCCGCTCCGACTTCCAATTTCCCCCTTTTGAGCCAAATTTTTTTTTTTGGAAGCGGGAAGGAGAGATGGAAGTAGGAAGTATGAAGTCAAACTGGAAGTCAGAATGCGGAAGTTAGAAGTCAAAAAATGGAAAGTTTGAAGAAGGAAAAAGAATCAAAAGTCAGAAGTAAAAGTGTGGAAGTTGGAATCAGATGTCGAAAGTGGGGAAATTGGAAGTCAGAAGTGCGGAAATTAGAAGTCAAAGGTGGAGTTAGAAGTAGGAAGTAAGAAGTCAAGAAATTGGAAGTGAGAAGTGCAAAAAAATTAAAAAGTCGAATGGGGTCGGGGAATCAATTGTCCCCCCCAGGGTTTTTCCTAGCGAAGCCGACTACTATTTTTTTTGTTTAAGGACTTAAATTTATTTCTTTGCTGCCTTTTTTTTTTCAGTTTTTCCCTATTTAAAAGTTTTAACCCCGCAAAATGTGAACGGTTATAAATATTAATCTTAATAAAAAAAAAAACGGTGGCAGCCTTTTTTTTTATAAGTTTGAATTCAACCCCAAAAGGTCCTTTTTAGATATTGATAGAAGACCGAGAAAAGATGTTGATCGCTCGGATAAAGTGACGCCAGGGGAAAAAATGTTTATCGTCGAAAAAAAGATGTTTTCGCTCAAGATAAAATTTTTGATCGTAAGATAAGAGTTGAACGCTCAAAATAAAATGTCGTGCGCACGAGATGATGTTGATCGTCAAGATAAATTTTTGGACCCCTCAAGATGTATTTGATCACTCAAGATAAGATGTTGATCGCTCAAGAAATATCTTGATCGCTAAGATAAAGTTGATCGCTCGAGATAAGATGGACGCTAAGATAATATGTTTATCGCTGAGAAAGATGTTGATCGCCAAGATAAGATGCTGCACACGAAATAAGATGTTTACGCTAAGATATATGTTGATCGCTCAAGATAATATGTTTATCGTCAAGATAAGATGTTGATCGCTCGAGATAAAATGTTGTCGTCAAGTAAAATTTTTGATCGCTCGAGATAAGATGTTGATCGCTCAAGATAAAGTGTGCCACGAAATAAGATGTGCGCTCAAAATAAATGTTGTCGCCAAGGTGTGCGCACGAGTAAGAAGTTGTCGCTCAAGATAAGATGTTGATCGTCAAGATAAAATGTTGATCGCTTAAGATAATATGTTAATCGCTCGAGTAAGATGTCGTGCGCACGAAATAAGATGTTGATCGCTCAAGATAATATGTTGATCGCTCGAGATAATATGTTGATCGCTCGAGATAAGATGTTGATCGCTCAAGATAAGATGTCGTGCGCACGAGATAAGATGTTGATCGCTCAAGATAAGATGTCGTGCGCACGAAATAAGATGTTGATCGCTCAAGATAATATGTTGATCGCTCGAGATAAGATGTTGATCGCTCAAGATAAGATGTCGTGCGCACGAGATCAGATGTTGATAGCTCAAGATAATTTAATCCTAAAAAAATAATGACATGTCATAAACATATCACCGTAAATAAAACTTGAAACTTGAAACTTCTTCTTCTTCCTAGAATTGCTCATGCAAATAGAATAACTTAAGATTGCTAAAAATTGATGTGTTTCTCTCCACGAAGCTTAATTTCTTCCACATAATTATCTTCACGTTGAAAAAAGGCAAAAAACGATCCTTTCTGACGAAAAAGGAAAAAAATCTGTAATTTCATTTGCTCTTTTGTTTTAGGAAGTTGCTTGAATTAAATGATATTATTAAATTTAAAAATCACAAATGCCATATAAAAATAAAAATCCAAAAAACGTTCACAGCATTTAAACTTTAAAACTTCAAACGTTTTGTTAACGTTTTTGTAAGAAAGTTAATGCGTCTGGTTAAAAATATGTAAATTGGAAATTTTATTGTCACTATGGGGTTGACAATTATAAAACGTATTTTCAACTAAAGGTTAAATACAACGCACATTGAGGTTCTTATTACGTAGTTTTTTTTTTGCCTTGAAAAAACTCAGTGATAAGAGCCAACTAAACGTAAGAAAAAATTGTCATTTCTTTTTTCTATATTAATTTCTTCCTTTCTTTCAGAATTTGTTGTAATACATTTTATTAAGTAAAAGCTTTTTTTTTTTATTCAAACTAAAGGAGAATGGAAACTTTATTTAGTGGCACTTATAGACTAGCTCCTAGACTATGATATATTTTTTTTCCCATTTTTATGATTTTATGTAGTGAACTGAGCCAGTCTATATCCTATGTCCAATATCATATCATAAATTTAACATCAGTCGTCTTAGAAAATCTCTAGAATAGACTGGCTTTTGTCTCTATTAACATAAAAAAGAAAAAAATCATAGAAATATCTTAATTATCAGTCTAGTGGCTAGTCTATGGCACTTAGAACAGAGATTGAGCCGTTTTAGCTAAATCTAGAGACCACGACTAACATGGAAATGTTTTCCTTGGGATATATCCATGTGATAACTACAATTACATTGTAAAGCTACCAGAGATCGTTACTGATCCTATTTAAAAATGGACAATTCTAGTACAGTTTCTTTCTTCGTGCCTTAGACCATTCAGTATCCGGCCTTGCCAGAATGGAGGATCTTGCACTGATTTCTCGTGATTGGTGTTATTTTTTTTTATTCTAGACGTTTATATTATATAAATATTGCATTCCTGAGAGGGTGATATGAAAAATGTTCACCGCGAGATATAATGTATATTGACCGAGGCGCCAGCCGAGGTCTATATTCATATTTCGAGGGGTGAACATTTTTCATATCACCCTCTCAGGAATGCAATATTTATTTTATTATACCGAAAGCTTATAAGGGTCAAAGCATTTACTGGAAAATCAACATAATAATTTATTTAACATTAAAAAGTAATTACTAACCAAACTTGTTAGCACTCATAATTTGTGGCGGCTTTGCTGTGTAATAAGACTTTTTTGATAGATTTAGTCGAGACGTTTACATATCGCTGACCCCTACAGTATATTTATTCTAATATTTCAACATTGCGTCAATCAGTAGCATTCGATAAACGGCGATAAGTTTCTTTTTTCTAAACGAAGCATATAAGTGTGAGCCGCATTTTTTAGTTAGATCATTTCCAAACTTATTGTGGTAGTTTCGATTCAATATATGATGAAAAATTGTTTTCGAAATATTTTGCACGTAGCATAAAAAAGAAAATTCGGCCGTGTTCGCACACGCAAGAGCACCAGAAAAGGGTAATTCAATTGTTACGTATAATTATATAAGCGCCTCGGCTGAAATCAATCTCTCAACGGGTGATATGAAAAAATAATATCACATGAGCAGAAAAACAAAATAACGCTGAACATTGCGCATGTGATATGAAATTATGGATCATATCACCTGCGCAGAAATTTTGCGCATGTGATATAAAATCACTGGGGAATATGATATATTATTCAACTTAAACTAATGGGAAATTTGCATTGGACATTTATATGAGGTACAATAAATCTATTTACATATATGATGGGTCACAAGCCGGTAACAGCAAAGGATGTTTGGAAAACAGGCGAAAAGGGTTACATCTTTTTAGATGGTTTCTAATTAAACCTTAAATCTGATGAATGATGATAAAAATAACAGATTTTCCTGTTCAAACTGCATAACGGATTTTCCTTTTAAACCACAACATTTGTTATACAACACGCACTTAAGTAAAAGTGTTCGAAGTTTAATCCCACGAAACAGAAATAATTCTTTTAAAACTGGTGTAAAATTACAGAATTTGAATTTGCTTTTGTAGATTTACCATTTTAGCAAAATATTATGCAAAAAGGGACGTACTTTTGAATAGTATTTCTATCATCAGTCTGAATGGCTGTATATTAACTGTCAACTGGGACAAGTATGAAACATCATTAATGTCTTCTTTTTTGGATGCCCGACCTAAATGTAAATCACGTTTTATTATGATACCTCTAAAACAGCATAGAAGTTGGAGATTCTTCTGTACCTATGTCGTTAAAGTTTAAGATAGATTTTAATTTAAAAAAAAAAAATATCATTTTTCATGAAACAACTATCTACCTCACAAAAATTGTAAAATACCACAAATTAAGGGTCATAACTCATGGAAAATCACTGAACCATAACATTCCAACTGTATATACAACTAGGCTTGGCAGTGGTACCTTCAGTAAAGTTTGGTGAATTTCCAAACAGTGGTACAAGAGAAATAGAAACTGATAAAAAATGTGACAATTCAGGGTCATGACTCCTCTGAAAATATTTCATTCAGAACATGATGATGATATGCACAACTACGCCTCACACTAATCTGTTGTGAGGTTTGGTGAAATTCAGCCCAGTTGTACACAGCAAGTAATGTGACAAATCAAGGGCTTTAACTGCTGCAAATCACTGAACCGGAACATGCCGATGATATGTACGAAGAGTGTTCAAACAATACCCGGAAAAGTGCTTTAATTTCTTTATTTTTGGCACTAATTTGCTAAAATTTGGTCACATGCAAAATAAGAACAAATTAAATGTGAGTATTTCAATTACAGATTTCGGAACATAAACATTATTTATTCTTAGTCTCACTAACTCTAAAGCGGCCCAAAGTCATTATCACAATTAATTGATCAATACAGCTCGCAAATCCTAGGGATTAAATGTTTCTCGCCATTAAATGCATTTTCTACACTTTTGTATAAACACATTAATAATGTTCATATAATTTTCCTGTCATATATTGATGAAATAGGACGCTGAACTGTGATGCACCGATCCATATATATATAGGAACTCGACGTGACTTCTGACGTCTGAACCGCAGGTAACCATCAATATTCTCCTGATCACTTTTAAACCCCTGTACCACAAATAAAGTATTGTTTTCTTCGGGACATTGTCCTTTCAATATTATTTAGCATAGCTTTTGCCTATTTCCTTGTCTTTTTACTCAAAACACAGCATGTCATCTCACGTTTCCGTTCAACACTGATTTGTAAGCGATGAACAACACAATATGCCTGCCACACATTTTTATGATGTCACATTTATATTTTTTTACGTCATTATTGTAACGCTTATGTCACGGTGCAGGATTTGAATATATACACGAGGAGAAAATATGTGGGCGGCCAGTTGCTCAGTCAGCAGAGCATTCGATTCGATATTCCGAGGCAACGTGTTCGAGTCCTGGTCTGGCTGCACATTTGTCTCACCTTGTGAAAATTGGCGCCCAACGTGGGGCCGTGAAGGCATTGCACTTGTTGTCTCCGTCGCTTGTAATTGCTTGATTTATAAAGTACTTGCTGATTTCAAAATGGTGAGGAAATTTGTCACAGTATAGGAATCGAATATTAAAACGGGGAAAAATGTGTAGGTGGCCGGATAGCTCAGTCGGTAGAGAACTGGAATAGTATACCAAGGCCTAATGTTCGAGTCCCGGTCTGGCTGCACATTTTTCTCACCAAGTCAAATACTCAATATCCACATTTTAATATAAATTATGTTATACCAGATTTATATGCATCTGGACGGCAAGTAATGATTTTATTCAAGAACAAATCATTGTTTGAGAGATATATATATATATAGAGAGAGATATTTTAATTATATATATATATTGTTTAAGCACATCATCAAGAAATTTTATCTACATCCTTGAAAATATCCATCAAATATTTGCCTATTATGTGTGGTTTTCTATTCCAGTGCGCAGGTAAGACGTTTGACGCTATGACGTTAAAATTGTGACGTACAATCTATGAATATGTTGCATAATAATAACAACACAGTTTCAGACTGTTGTCTTTGTTTAATAGGAAAAATCTGATTTTGTTAGAATAAATGTTCACAGTATATTGTTCATTGGTGCGCCATGTTTGTGCAGCTTCACTTTCTATCTGCAGTGTATTGTTTGATGCGGATGGGTTCACATGACTTCATTTTGATTTGGTACGAACAAAATTTATAAGCATGATTTTTCATAACTTGCATTATCTATGTACTTGGTCAGAGGGTACGACTTTTGAACTTACAGCACCAAAAATGTTATTTGAAGTACTTTAAACGGTTTAATCCTTTACCGGTACATTTAGTCTATTTAATTTTTCATATAATGAAAGGACGGATTAATGTGCGTTTCATTTTAGAAATAAGGGCGTACTTATTGATTTCGGCTTAATGAATAAATATCTTATAATAATAATTTGATAGGATTGATCTGCATGCTTTAAGAAAAGAACTCGCAATTGTTTGGTATTAGGAAATTGTACGTGCACTTCTGCTTGCAAATCCGCGAACAAACAAAAATATCAACCTGTACCGAACTTTGACAAAATTCAGGACAGATTGCAAGAGGTCATTCGGATGGCAAAAATACATACAAAATATGTAACAATGCACGTATTTCACTTATCCCAAGGAAACCATGCGGCTATTCTAATCTTATTGCCAACACCACATTGGCCACGCATACATTATCAGAAGCCAGAGAATTAACAGAGAATACCTCGTGCGACGTTCTTGTTAAATTTTGAACTTTGGACTCTTTCGACGAGCGATGTACCGAAAAGTTGTTTTTTTTATCTGTGATCATATTTTTATGCTTAATAAGTACTGCTGGTCTAAGACCTGTACTTGTGTGCATTAGCTTTGACATGTTTCAAATATATCATCCAGAATTGCTTCTGACTCAGTTCTTATTGTATTAATATAAATGGTTTTTTAGATATATTCAACTTTTATGCAATGTCACAAGACAAGTGTAAATATAAAATGAGCCTATGGAAAGATATAAAGAATTGTTTCAGGCCCAGTCTCGCAAGCACGTGTAGCAACAAAGGAGACGCCTTTTATATTCTGCGTTAATACTTTGAATTAGTTTGGTCATTTCATGAGACAATAAATAAACTTGGGTTAAAGTTATATCTCATAAAATAGGCTCATCTATTTAAAATATTACTTGTTATGTATGGAAATTCTTCTATTATAAACTGAATTACAAAGCAACGACCCACCATTGCAGTGAAATTAAAATAAAGAAAGTTAATGAATTTACAGTATAACAAGACCCAAGAGTATTGTTTTTCTTGACTTTTGAATTTTTAGTCATATTAAGTTACAAAGTTTTGCGCAATTCAACCTTATAATACTCGTACAAATCCCCAAAGTCGATTTTAAGTACTCTATTTACAAAAACGTCCTTAATAAAATGACTATAAAATTTCCATGCATGACCCACGCAGAATGTTCATGATTGAAAATTAATGACAAATATTTTGAAAGGGTACACATGAACTTTCATCTACACAATCGATTAAGCAAGCACAATGTTGAAGAAATTTAATCCGCGCTGGGAGAATATGAAATAAAATAGTTAACGAATGAATTAGATAAAAACAATAAGTCATTGATTAACACTGTGTCAAAATATTTATAACTCCATGACTTCCCGCTTGCGACAAATTGTCAACACAGAAGTGGGGGTTAATTTTGAAATATGCGACCTCTCCTTTGATTTATCTAATAAATCGATCAGATATTTACTGCAGTAAAAGATATATACATTTTCCTCATTGCTCTAGGACATCTAAAACCAGTATTTTCTACAAAATACTATTCTAACGTTTGCCCTAAGTTCATTTCCACTGTAGAGTGTTAAGACAATATGACTTAAGTATCGATGTTTACACATGATTGTGATAGTAGTAGAGCGCCCGCTTCGAGTGCGGGAGGTCGTTGGTTCGATCCCTGGCCGCGTCATATCAAAGACGTAAAAATGGTACCTAGTAGCTTCCTCGCTTGGCGCTCAGCAATAAGAAGACAGTACTAGGACTGGTCAGCCCGGTGTCAGTATAATGTGACTGGGTGGGGTATCATGCCACGTGTCTACGGCGTGGTATTCAAGTGAGGTTGCACTATAAAGCTGGGCATTGTGCTCACTGCTACAAGTAGACGCCGCCGTTTACATGACGTAAACAGAACACACATTTCATTTATGTATAACCGTGGAAACCTGATCGGACAATCCAAGAAGTCAATGTACGTTACAACATAATAACCAACTGGTGTTGTAATGAAATATATCGACAATAGACTGTGTATCTTTCTATAATTAATTGATACCATTCATATTAATTTTAAAACATAAGCTTTTCAGTGTTATACCAAAACTAATCACTGCAATTTGGTCATATTAACACAGACATCTCCATCTACTTCACCACATCTCTGTATTTGATCCCATGACATTTTGTTATCAGGGCTTTTTTCTTATAAAGCTACCTGCCATAAAAGGAGGCAGTCCCAATGCAAAAAGGCATATTTTTTTACCCAATGCTTTACTTAAAATTCCCAAATCATTATTGCTTTCTAAGTTGGTTTTTTTGTGTGTGTCTTTTTTTTTTCTTTTTTTGCTTTTTAACAATAGTTTTGATATTTTGTAAACGGTTACTCATTAAATTTAATTTAGTAAACAGTTACCAATTTGCCAATAGGTATTCCTTACGTAATTTCGGCAATGACATCGTTTTACTCACATGCTTCTTCTGCTTTGTAATAAAACATTTCTTTAACTTCAGTTTGATGTTAACTTAAAATCTATTTGTAGCCAAGCTTATACATTTTTTTTGGCTTCTTATTAACTTGTTTCTTATTTCACCTAAAATACCGTTTCGTCTGTTTTATGATTCAACAGCAATGTGTATCTTCTAACATTACATGGTACAAAAGTTTTTTTCTGACACTAAGGTCACTTATAACGTCAGGCCAAAAAAATATGTGCAAAGCATATCCGTAATTTAATGAGAGAAAACATTATAGTTTTCAATTTCCGCATTCAATGCTTTATGTGCATGGCAAGTATTGAGACACCTACTTAAGTTATTACAAAATATGCGAACGTCGCAATGAAAGCGTGTATACAGACCGTCTTGTGTTTATCTAGAATAAAGTAAGGGTTTTAAAGCTTGTTCGTGTTTGTTCACCAACAAAAATGCATCATGGACTCTTTCATATTTTACATTTCATACCAATATTTAAACCTTTTCCTAACTCCACTTTGAGGACCGAGGTTTACTCTCCCGTTCCTTCCCTCACAGAATGAACAGCATTGGAGTTCTACCGAAAAGATGCCTGCAGTGAGGTCAATATATGAATTTATCTCTTCCTGAGACGAGATTAAAGATATTTTGGGTATTCAGAATTTAGACGTACAAATATACCAGAGGTCACCATTTATATCTACATTTTTGGAGAAACCCCTGAACCCCTTACAGGAGGGGGTACCTCTTCTGTACCTGAGCCCCTCCTCCAGAGATAGAACAACATTAGGGGTACTATCAAAACGATGCCTGCAGTGAGGTCATCATTGACGTTCAAATTAATAACACTTGGGTACTCTGAATTTAGACTAGAAGTACACCAGAGACCACCGTTTTATATTTTCTTAGGGAAGACCCCCTTACACACCTTATAGGAGGGGGTATCCCCTACCGTATCGACCCCCCCCCCCCCCCCCCCCCCACACCCACACACACACACGCATACACACACTCCCCGATTCCAGTAGGTGTTACGCAACTCGCGGGTGAGGGTTTTAACCTAAACTAAAACATTTCATTGATATATATTTACTAAACTCTAAATGTCCTTTTAAATCACTTTTATACCATTGTGTTAAGGTCATACTAGTATCTAAATATCATAATATTTCATTACAAGCAGTGTACGTCATCCACTTTAAAGGTATATTAATTACAGAGCTTCAACAATGTGTAATAGTTCAACTTTTATAAAAGTTAAAGTTTAAACACACCTCCTTTGAATACTGAATACAAGCTGTACAGTGATTGGTTAATAGAAACCTTGTTTACAGTTTTTATTTGCATATATGGAAGTTGACCTTTCTCGTGGTTTAGGTTACCACCAGCTGATAACCTTAGCGAATATAAAGCGATTCGTTAGCTTGAGTTGTATAGTATTTGTAAGACAGTCAGACACGAGACTTATATTGTTAGGAGAAACGGAGTTAGAAAGAAGAAAAAATGAAAAATATTATTGGGAGCGGACATCCTTGTCTAAATAGCAACATGTGCACTAAAGAGGTTTCAACCGCTGATAGTTTGGAGATCAAAAGCGGGCGATTAGGGCTTGTACAGCAGCATAAAGGACGTAAAATGAAGATACAAGTGTTTGTCCGTGTGTACAGAAGTTCCTTTGAGCATTATGCAGTTTTGTTCAAGGACCAAAAATTCAGTCTCCAGTCTGGATATATCAGTTTGAAAAATTGCATAGTGGACAAAACTAACGAGAAAGAACATCAAGTTCGAGTAACATTAAATGATTATGAGGGCACAGGTGTTACGTTTGAATCCAACTCGTGCAAAGAAGCAAAGGAATGGCACGATGCTCTTCAGCCACAAATTGTGTCGTCGTCACCGACGTTAAGCGCAGTATCACCGAGTCTCTCGCCGGTAATTCCAAGATCGCCGTTAATGCCGACATTGGCAGAGGAAGAGGAGAGCGACGACGACGTCTGAAATGACAGCAAAATGACATTCCATGGTCGTTGTTTTCACTCGTTACAATGGATCCCAAATCCATTTACTCAAAAGAGCTTCGGGCATTTTTGAGAACATTTACTAAGTTAAAACTTGGTATTTTAGAAGGAATCCTGCCAGATTCTGCGCAATTATTTACATTTTGGTGCTATATTACTGCGATTTGACTGTGATATGCGAGTTCAGTGCAATTGGTAAATTTCGCAATGGCTAAACCGTGTTAGTAATTGGTATTAATAATACCGTATTAAGGACGGTTCAGAAGTATAAAGATATTTACTCGGTTCAGTTACCCCGCATTTTTAACATTCTACAATTTGAGACGTGTGCAACGTAAACGGAAAGGTTAACTGAGTACATTAAGTAAAGACTTAACGGATTGAAAGAATTCGTGTAAATTGGATTTCAAGGACTTCTTAGGGACAATCCTACGCCTTGACACAGTTACACCCATGTTATAGGATGATCAGACAGTAAATAAAGGTTTACCTTTGTTAAAATAAATAGCTATCTCACCTGGACGCGAGCCATACAGGATAGGACTGAAAGAGTAGCCCCCCTTTCTCATTTATATATCTATGTGTTAACGACTTTATTCTAGTCAATACAATTTTTATTTGTATATTAGTAAACTACAGTGTGTCTTGGAAACAATATCCGGTGCCTCGCTCCTGCTTTAATTTAATCTTCATCATACCAATACATCTATCGAAGTCCTAACTCAATCTAGTTTTTCTCAATTGAATTTATTTTCTAGCATGCATTGATATGAAGTTCTACACTTTATTAAAGCAGAAATATTCTAGACATTCAATTATTCTGTCATTAGGTTATGAATTGTACAATAAACATATAAAAGGTATTTCTAGATTATAATCTGGCTGTTTTTTTTTTTTTTTTTTTTTTTTGTTGTTTTTTTTTTTTCAAAGCTATTTTAAGAACGTTTATTCATCAATGATACATTCTATGTTATGATCTTTTGTGAATGAGAAAGCAAACTATTTTTACATGGAAATTTGTCTGTACTTTGGTAGAAATGTTTTGGGAATCGCCAGAGCATGTTAAAGAATTTATTAGTAATTTTATGATCTTAAACGTCGAGGTTAGATATCAAGATAACTATTAAGCTTTAGCAAGAAATGTGCATGAGTGTACATTTACATATAATTGTTTCTGCATTGTTTCAAGAGAGTTTTTTTTTGCATTTTAGAGATAGATCTATCTTTTTTTGTGTGAAAAATGTTTGTTTTTAACTACACAGGTTGTGCAAATATTTTTCTAGACATGTTTACTATATGTGCTATAAAAACTGTTTTGTGTGTATTGATTGTTAAATATTGTGTTACTTGTTACCAAAGTTTAAAAGACTTGAAAATACATTTAAAATAAAGAGCAATTAAAAATGATTTGTTTCTTTGTTTTTGTTTCTTCTTGGATAGAAAGCACAGGGTTTCCAGTTGAAAATGCCATTCTGTCCTACAGAATTGCTAAATAGTTAAAACGAAAGAATTTGAAGTCAATTGCCTGATCTCGGAAATCATGAAATCAGAGCGTGAAACGAAAGTCGCCGTGAAATGCAGCACTGTCGCATTAAATACATTGATTCAATGATGGGTTTGGGTCCTGCACAGTCTTATATGATGTCTTTTATCTTATATAGCATTACTGACCAAACATATGTACCGAATGCCTATGGTTTCAGTCTGTTATTATTAAATTTAGCAATGTGCTTTTTATATGTCATTAATTATACTTACACGGCTGTTGGACCAAGAAACAATTATGAGACTATGAGCTCTTCATATTGCAATGATTATTCTACTGAATACAGGAAATAGCTTTAAGAGACAATACGAACTCTTTAAGTATTTCTATAAGACATATTTATATCAGTTCAGCGTGACAGCCGTGATCGTATAGTGGTTAGTACTTCGCGTTGTGGCCGCGACAACCCAGGTTCGAATCCTGGTCACGGCAGTGTCTGTGGTAGTCGTCGTCTCGGCACAGCTGAACAACCTTTTTTCTCATGTCTTTTCAACTCAAACGTTATCCTTTTGTCAAATTAAGTGTATACAATCATGTACTTCATATGATACCTATATTCAAGCGAGATTTTAAAATTCGAAAAAAAAGTATTTCTAGCAAAATTCAATAATAGAGTGTAATACCATAATGGTCAATATATATGTATGTATTTATTTATTAGAAAATTATCATAACAAAAGAAACCCAGTCAGAAAATTATTACAATAAACGCCATCATTTACACATTGTCCTTACTGAAGTATTACAGAAAGTTAGTTTGATGCAAATTTTCCGTCAATGTCTCTTATTGCGTTTTATTTTCAAAGTGGACACAGTCTGGATAACAGATTTATGTGACAATTTACCCCAGAGCATATGCATGCATTTAGTTTGAAAGTAATTCTGTTAGCCATAATTACTATGAAACCTAAAGTATTTTAATACAACATATTCAAAAGTTGCCATTATAAATTAATATCATACTGAGAGTCAGATAAACCAGTGTAATAAATAAAAAAAAATGCGTTTTCACAACAGGGTGGAAATGTAGAGATATTCTTGTCATGCATTTTATTTATTTTAGAAAAGTCTTACCAGAGTGATAGAAGAGGCATGATGAAAAGATGGTCAAGAGTAAACATTAAACTCATATGCTATTTCGGTAACTGAAGCTTTGAATTCTTTTATGTTTTATGTTTACAGACAGGTTGATACGGCACGAAATGCAGAGTTCGTTTAGATCCTTAATATACCCCTTTAACTATCATCTTCCCTCGGCTTTCTGCCCCTTCGAATGGTTAAAAACGTATTAGAGGGTACAACATTATGTTTATCACATAATGATGTCTGAAAAATTAATGAGATCTACAACTGACTACAACTAGACAAGATCAAAATATTTATTATAAAAATGAAAGAGGAACATAATAATTATGTTATGTGTTGCACTTACTATTATAATTATGTATGTGTTATATTGCAAGGGTTATGAAATGTGTAACAACTGTCATGTCCCATAGCACCGTTTTCAGCAGAAATGTATTATTTCGAAACATTGAATGGGCTCGATGCTCCCAAAGGAACCAAAAAACTTTACACTGAGTCCAAGTACGAGGAAATCAAAGTTGGGTGAAGTCCAAGTAAGGAGACGTCCAAGTAAGGGGAAGACCAAGTTCGGAGGAGTCCATTTAAGGGGAAGTCCAAGTTCGGAGAAGTCCGAGTTAGGGGAAGTCCAAGTTCGGAGAAGTCCGAGTTAGGGAAGTCCAAGTTCGGAGAAGTCCAAGTAAAGGGAAGTCAAAGTTCGGAGAAGTCCAAGTAAGGGGAAGACTAAGTTTGGAGAAATCTAAGTAAAGGGAAGTACAAGTTCGGAGAAGTCCAAGTTCGAAGAAGTCTAAGTTCGAAGAAGTCCAAGTAAGAGGAAGTCCAAGTAAGGGGAAGTCCAAGTTCGGAGAAGTCCAAGTAAGGGGAAGACCAAGTTCGGAGAAGTCCGAGTTAGGGAAGTTCAAGTTCGGAGAAGTCCAAGTAAAGGAAAGTCCAAGTTCGGAGAAGTTCAAGTAAGGGGAAGACCAAGTTCGGAGAAGTCCTAGTAAAGGGAAGACCAAGTTCGGACAAGTCCAAGTAAAGGCAAGTCCAAGTAAGGGGAAGTCCAAGTTCAGAGAAGTCCAAGTTCGGAGAAGTCTAAGTAAGGGGAAGACCAAGTTCGAAGAAGTCCAAGTTCGGAGAAGTCCAAGTAAAGGGAAGTCCAAGTTCGGAGAAGTCCTAGTAAAGGGAAGACCAAGTTCGGAGAAGTCCAAGTAAAGGCAAGTCCAAGTTCGGAGAAGTCCAAGTAAAGGCAGGTCCAAGTTCGGAGAAGTCCAAGTACGGGGAAGTCCAAGTACGGAGAAGTCCAAGTTCGGAGAAGTCCAGTTACGGGGAAGTCCAAGTACGGAGAAGTCCAAGTAATTCCAGATACGGAGAAGTCTAAGGGGAAGTCAAACTGAGGAAAAGTTAAAATAAGAAAAAATCAAAGTAGGGGGTGCGGAGTTAAAGTGAGGAGAAGTCAAAGTGAGTAAAAGTCCAAGTACGAGGAAACCAAGTTAGGAGAAGTCAATGTACGGGGAAGTCTAAGTACAGGATGTCCAAGTACGGTGATGTCTAAGTGCGCTACAGCGAATATCTATTACGGATTAAGTGATCAAACGTTAGTTCATAAAATCATCTCCACAATCGCATAGAAGTCATTTATGATCGCTATTTCTTAGTACATTACGTGTTTATTACTCATCTTATATCAATAACTATTGTTAATAACTAATGTTACATCTTTCTGTGACCAGTTAAGTATTCAAGTGGCAACGATAGAAGTATTAGAATAACTGTAAAACGGATACGCATATTTCATACTTGCCCAACATTAAATGACTTTGAAGAAATATTTAGCCGAGTAAAACTGTCGTACATTATTTCATTCGGGAGCAAAAGTACAAATAAGTAAAGCACTCGTTTACTAGTAATTCATTCTTGAAACACTTACAATTTGTACTGACTCTCGGTTCAGAAGAAAGTCAGAGTGATAGCCGTTATAGTTATAGTGGTCATCCTTCGCTTTGTGGCTGCGACAACACAGGTTCGAATCCCGGTCACGGCAGAGTCTGTTGGTCGCTGTACAGCCACTGTTGAACTTCATTTTTCTCAATTGCGAGAAGATTTATTTTTGTTGACAGCATTTAAGTTTTTCAACGCTTGGGGAAATCTTCAGGTACTTCTCAGGCCATTTATTGACACCTGTGAGCACCTGGTCCGAACTAACGAACTTCTGCAAGCTAGTCTGATGGCATCTGTGGCAACTTCAAACGAAGACAATGCAGGGCTCGAACAAGCATGGGTGAAGGAAAGTTTTTCAAAGTCAACGGCTATAACCTGTCGTTCGCAGAGGTCCTGTGAAAATGATTCAAATGTAAAAGTCTACAAAATATCCGAAGTGCGCAAAATCACTTTAGTATTTCGGTCCACAATATTTGTATACCCTTTTATCTAAAAAGTAGTTCTCAGCAGCATCTGTAGTCGTATTGTGTCATAAACATTCCTCAACATTGTTCTTAGCGCGGCAGCGGCAACTCTGGTTCAAAACATGGTCACGCCAGAGTATGAGACAGCCCAGGTTAATATTTTGGTATAAACAACGATTATTTGTCTAGAAAGATATTTAGACCAATTAAAAAGACGACTCTATATCTTTTCTCTACTACAGAGCACCATAGACCAAATCATTTACTTTATAAGCAGAAAATCGTGTTTGTATGCTTGTTTTTATGTGGTATAAAGAATGATGTATAAAGAGGATCTTTTTTTAACAAACTTTGAATGTTGATAGGTTGACTTGAATTATTTTCAGCAATGGCTTATAGATAACAGACAGACTTAGGTAAGGATATTATTACATGAAGCATGCACACACGTACTGACATGAACTAAGGCTTAGCAACTTATATAAGATTCACACAATTAATAACTTGATAAACACTTTCCCCATATTGAATTTTTGATCACCTTTGATCTTTCGTTCAAAACAAAAAAGGGGTCGATCAAGTACATCCGTTTGTGAGAAATTTGTATAACTGAATGAATCAAAAAAAATTCCATCTGATATATATGTATATATGTTATGTGCCATGGAACCGGATCGATATTCAGAGCTATGCAATCGAGTTATACATTTCGTAAGACTGAATCATTTACTTTTATGGGAAATAAAATTGAAACATATTGCTATTCATCGATTCTGATTTGATACAATACGTTGCGATGAAGAAAACCTTAGAGCGGTGTCCGTTTGTTCTCAGTCGTTTAATTCATTCTTGAAGCACTTATAAATTCAACGTGATAGCCGTGATAGTATAGTGGTGAGTATTAGTACGTCGCGTTGTAGCCGCGGCCTCGCAAATTTGAATCCTGGTCATGACAGTGTCCGTCGCTGTCCCGGTACTGCTGAACTTCATTTTTCTCAATTGCGATAAAATGATTTGTTTTTGTTGACAACTTTAAGTTTTTCAAATGTTGGGGAAAATCTTCAGGTACCTCTCAGGGGCATTTCTTGACACGTGCGAGAACGTGGTCCGAACTAACGACCTTCTGCAAGCTAGTCTGATGGCATCTTCAAACTAAGACACTGCAGGGCTCGAACAAGCAGCGGTGAAGGAAAAGTCTCTCAAAGTCAACGGCTTTTACCTGTCGTTCGTAGAGTCCCTGTGAACATTATTCAAATTTAATAATCTATGAAATATCAGAAGTGCGAAAAATCATTTTAGTATTTCCGTCCACAATATTTGTTAATACCCTTTTGATCCAAAAATGACGTTAACAGCAGTATCTGTAGTCGTATTATGTAATATTCCTCAATATTGTTCGCAGTGCGGCAGCGGCAACTCAGGTTCAAACCATGGTCACGTCAGAGTATGAGGCAACCGGTGCTGTGTGCATCACGTTCTCTTGAGCAATATCATATTTCGGTATAAACATTACGATTATTTACCCAGCAAAAAATGACTAAATACAAATGTTTAATATATATTTTATTTAATTAAAGATTGGCACAAAATTGTCATGACTGGATTAAGATTACTAGTAAATATATAGCTTAATAAATGCAGTTGAGTAAAAACTTGAATTGAAATTATTCAATATGAATCGACGTTGTTTCTTGCCCCGTCCACGATCGCAAGAGTTTTATGATATTAAAAAACGCTGAAACACAACTTTGTCCCGACACCGGCGACAAATGTTTAAAACAGTCTTTTTGTATTTGTGCTTTGTTCGTCATTAGGATTCAAAGCATCTGGTTGTAAACCCAAATGTTTCAGCTCTCTCCAGTCACGACGATGGGTGATATCCTGCAAATATAAAACAAACACGAGAAAAACGGGCAGGGTTGGGAGGGAAGATTTTAAACTAAAATTTTTGTTTAAAGTATCAATGACTCTACCTCGTTCAGTGGACTCAGAATCGAAAAGACTGGAATCTGGCGAGACGGGCGTTTATATACCTGACCCAGAATTCCCTGGTCACGTGAAGGTATGGTGTACAAGGGGAGTCATTTTTGCCGAGTAAAGAGTTTAACCTTAATTCGGTTAAACTGAATATTACCCAGCAAAAAATGACTAAATACAAATGTTTAATATATATTTTATTTAATTAAAGATTGGCACAAAATTGTCATGACTGGATTAAGATTACTAGTAAATATATAGCTTAATAAATGCAGTTGAGTAAAAACTTGAATTGAAATTATTCAATATGAATCGACGTTGTTTCTTGCCCCGTCCACGATCGCAAGAGTTTTATGATATTAAAAACGCCAAAAAGGTGAGAGAGAGTGAACGAACGAACCTTCCGCCAAAAGCGGAATATCATAAAACGCCTTCAAAAAGTCATGACAATTTTATGCAACATACGTATACTACTGACTGAAAGTTATCGAAAAATAATAATAATAAAAAAAATAAAATTAAAATAAAATAAATAAATAAAAATAACAACCACAACGACAACAACTTAAAAGAAGTTTGGATATTTCCAGTTTCCGGTTAAAAACATTGTAGTCCACGTTAATGTAGCCTTTTTATTAATCAGTAAACAATTATAAATTCCGTGGACAGGGTTAAGCCGTATCATGTCTCATCTGTGTTGGGAAAATTTGTTCACTATTCAGTTGGAACATATAAACATCACCCGAGATAGCGTCAGCCATAATGTCATATCCCAGGAAAAAAATGTCAATCGTCTGATGAAAAATATACAAAATTTTGATTCATATCGGGGAATTTCATTTAAGCCCCCCCCCCCCCCCCCCCCCCCCCACACACACACGTTTTTTATGAAGTAAGTTCCCAGAAAACTGTACACTTTTGCTCGTATTTTGTTCGCTGCAGCATAGTGCGGAATATAACGCAAAGACTTCTCGGTAGAATCTTAGACCAAACAAACAATCCCTAACCACTGAAATAGCATATTTTTAATCATCCATGTTAATTCTGGCGTTGTAATTTTTGGACCTAAGGTCATTTCCCTCACAGTGAATATTCAAAACTTCTAATGTCGGAATAAAAGACGGTATCATATAAGCAACAAATATCCATCGCTTTGACGCTTAACGAAATTATCTAGACCCATATTTGGTTTGCAGCGCAAAGGGAGGCAAATCATTAATGCTTATTACATCGTGGACAGTTAATTCGAGTGCAGAACTTAAGAGGAAACTATTCTGTTAATCAAAATGAACATGTAAAGATGTTTCAAGGCTATTTAACCTGACAACAGAGTTAAAAAGCATGTATACTATACTAGGGGACCTACGTATTTAAAAGCCAAAAGGTGTTGCCGGCATTCACCTTACAGCATATGGCAACTGATAACATCACTTTATAATTTTGAAAGTGACGCCCCTTTTTTAATAAACACGGACTGCCTGCCTCCACTTTAAGCTCAGCAGCCCTTTAGCCAAAATTGTATATATCACTTTATTTTTTATTTATTTGGATTTGAATTTAATTAAAATGGGGGCGTCAAATGCAGTTTTGGGCTTTTGGGTGGCTGGATATATATAAATTAGTAAGATAGCCCAAAAATATTTTGTTTATTTATTATATTGATAATCACATTATAAGACAACTTATACATGGCATAACCTTCAGTAAAGCTCAGTTAGCCGTATTATAAAACATATAACTTTTTTCTATATGGCATAACCTTCAGTAAAGCTCAGTTAGCCGTATTATAAAACATATAACTTTTTCTTTATGGCATAACCTTCAGTAAAGCTCAGTTAGCCGTATTATAAAACATATAACTTTTTTTTTTTCTATATGGCATAACCTTCAGTAAAGCTCAGTTAGCCGTATTATAAAACATATAACTTTTTTTCTATATGGCATAACCTTCAGTAAAGCTCAGTTAGCCGTATTATAAAACATATAACTTTATTTCTATATGGCATAACCTTAAGTAAAGCTCAGTTAGCCGTATTATAAAACATATAACTTTTTTTTCTATTATATGGCATAACCTTCAGTAAAGCTCAGTTAGCCGTATTATAAAACATAATTCAAATGGCATATCCTTCAGTAAAGCTCGGATAGCACACATGTAGGCCTACATTTCAGCTTTGTATGAATAGTGCGAAAATGCGGGAAAATGTTTCATGAACCGGAAAACTAGTAGTAATCTATAGATGGCTCGATTATCTGAGGAATGTGATGTAGGCATTTGACGATAATTGATTTCTGAAACGAGGAATCCAGATTTACACGGAACTGAATTGAACTTCCATAAAAAAGAAATTGACAGAAAGGTGGGACGGATGCTTTATTTCTGTAGTCCAAGTTTGTGGTTCTATGATCATTATATTAGGTATTTTGGGGATAGATTTTAATTGAGTACCGCAGCCCCTTTTGCCTGTTTTCGATAATAGGAAATTAAGTCTACGCATGTTGCTTCCCGTAACAATATCTTGATGACGTAGGACATATTTTTTGGAGTTTAATTTGGTAATGCGAACTCACTAATACCAAGCAGAGCTGAAAGGGAGAAACATGTTGTAACAACATAACCTCGTATTATGATAGGAATGCATACGTCCTAAGGATGTAAAATGAGCTTGCTGAGGATTGAGCCTGTCTACAAACCCAGTTCTTGCGCGTCTTATGCAAACCAATCAGCAAATCTTTGATCACGACATGTTTTGTGTATTCTGGCAATCCATCGATTTTGTTAACGTAAATTAAATTAATAGTCGAGTGAGAGTACTGATTCAAGGACAGGTAGACCATGGATTCTGCTATGACGTAAAGTTTTAGGTGGAAAATGATGTTCGAGACCCAAGATGTTCGCAAATGCAGTAGAGTTATCTAATTAATGGCTGTAGTTCTTTTTTGTATAATCCGACAAAGATGCTGCTATTATGGTATCAATTTTGAATTGAAGATCTTCGCGCAAGGATTTTGGCATGGTTCGAGAACGCAGAGATCTCAACATATATAATCAAAAACTCGAAATTAAATGAAGGCATTTATGCACAGGCGATTTTAATTCATTTATAATTTATTTATTTCTTACTTATTTTATTTTATTTTATCATTTGTAACCAGTAACCTCCGTCGGGTTTGATACTCAGTTCAAATTCACCCGACCAACCCTGCTTTAGGCCAAAACCTAGTCTGTGGACCATATTTACTGCATTATGAATATGAGAATAATGGACATTGTTATATTCTGGACATAGTGAATTCGTACACACCGCTATCAAATAGGATGTGAAAAACTTGTAACAAGTCTTTTCACCGCCAGAATGTTTTGTACAAGCCTACTGGATTTATACGTAAATCTGAGATGGTGGGGGGGGGGGGGGGGGGGGGGGGGGGGGGGGGAAGGGGAGGAAATGTCCTATAAGTCTACCTAGACATTTTCCTCAAACAACTTGACTGGAACTACAGATATACAGATTTATGTTGCGGCGCAGAAAACGAATTTTCAGTCATTACTGGTATTCGGCCGCAACAGTGGAGTTTAAATCCTGAACAAAACCCGTCAACAAAAATTTTGCATCGTCCCCTTTCGGTGGTAAAAGTGTATTCTTTCTTTTAACACGAGTGCTTTATTGGGTGTTCTGGCCAAGTTCTAAAGTTCTATGGCCTTGATAACTAACAAATGAATTTTGGTTGTTTCTTAGACTTTTATGAAAGTAAAGCTGACAGTAGATCTATAAAGCAGTGATCAGTATTCAAGCTCGCGACATAATTATCACTTACAATTCATTTCAGTCTGATATTAAGTCCAAATCAGCCACGTCCGAACACAGGCGAAATCATTAGTGAAAACATGAACATAAATAAAAAGCTACACGGTATCAAAAACAAATTAAATATTTTAACTTGCTGTAGATTAAACATTTATCTCGTGAACAGAAACGTGATTTGACATGTTCTGCAGAAAAAAATAAAACTATAGAAAAACAGCTATCAAATAGATCTATATGCATGAACGTGTTAGGCCTACAATAATTTAGCAAAGTGTGAAGCCGTACTAAATCTAGCTCATGATTTGATCATCAAATTTTATTCCGATTGTTCTTGAAGAAACAAGCACGTGAGAATATATATGAATAGATCTCTCCCAATATCTGCTTTGTTTTCAAATTTTGCTATTTAACTTTAGATCGCAGTAAATATACGAAATAATATTTCACTAAAACATTTAGAATTAACCCGAGACGTTGTGCTCATCCACTACCCATACCTGACTATGAAAATGAATGCACCAATAGTGACGTAATAAAGCTGTGACGTCACCAAATATGAAAAACAAATCGATAATGTAGGTCAGTGGGTGACTTTCTTCAAGTACGGAGTGCACACGATATATGTCGTGTTTTTAACAAGACAAAAACAATTCAGAAATATTTTTCTTTCTGCTATTAATTCATCATAATGCTTGCAATCATGTCTGAAAGACTGGGCCTCGATTACGACGATTTTAGATATTCGTTACTTGTAACTCTGTGGACGGACCGTCAGAGGAGGTAGATCTAACTAGAGTTACGGATTAGGGCTAGGTGGTCACAAAGACTCCTTAAACATTTATGGGCCGCGGTACCTGCATAGTCTTTCGTTGCAAAACACTTTGTTAAAAAGGAAACGACTGTATTAAGGCTTTGGATAGTTTGTACGTACAACATCACGATCAACAGACCGAGTTCAATCGTCTCCCATTTTAAGCAAATCCAGTCTAAATTTCCAGACATAAGTTGCCCAGCCAATGTGTTTCTGGATATAAATGCAAATGAAAATAAAGAAAACGTATGTCTTTCCAGCAATATTTTGGTAAAGCTATTATCAGATGGAAAAGTAATCAATTCGCCGATCAAAACATGGATTCACTTAAAACACCAAAGTCCAACCCTGATACTTTTTTAAACAAGATTTGCAATTCTACAATTACTTTAGACTAGTTGGTCCATTATTTATTTATTCATTTATTTATTTATTTCTGGACGTGTGTGACAAGCATACAGCCAGAATTACTAAAAATGTTTTCACCTAGTGAATACGATGTAGCTCTAACTGTAAAATCGGTTGGCGTCTCATCTTGTTCCTGAACCCTTTCATCTCCGCCAGGCGGCTTGACCAGACCTCTGCTGTCTCTGAACTTGTAGGACTAGTTGCTTGCGCTCAATCATCTTCGTATTTTATCTCAAGCATAAAATAAAAGAAAGTTGTGAGATGAGAGTGTTTCTCGTAAAATGATTAAGAATGAATGCGAAATTAATTATATATAAGTTAAATGCCATTGAATATGTTTTGCGTTATTTTAAAGGCGTTTACTCAAATAAAACAGTTTCAGCTTTATTCAGCTTTAAGTTTGAGAACATTCACACAGGCAGAGTTCGAAACCCGGTTGCTCTGACATTTACACGGCCCATCAATTTGTTTACAAATTTATAAGCTTGTAAACACGCTTTACAACTGCACGCGGTCATGACGTCAACAAATTAAATTCTATTATTTATTTATAGATCAAGATCTAGATGTATACATGCATACAATAAGATATTTATAAATAATTGATAACATTTTTTTTTTTTAATCTCAATTAGATTTAGATCTATAAGTGATAATCTAAAGTTTGACAGACAAGGTTATTAATTTACAATAGTTCACATCTGCTCACCATGTGCTTCCACGTGGTCGTATATAAAACCTGTTTTAAACTCATTTTAGATCTGTAAAAAATTGCAAATTTGTAACAGCAACATCTAAAATTAATCTATTATTGTTTGGAAAGAGAATATAGGTCCTAAGAAGTTTTTAAACTAAAATTTTTGTTTAAAGTATCAATGACTCTACCTCGTTCAGTGGACTCAGAATCGAAAAGACTGGAATCTGGCGAGACGGGCGTTTATATACCTGACCCAGAATTCCCTGGTCACGTGAAGGTATGGTGTACAAGGGGAGTCATTTTTGCCGAGTAAAGAGTTTAACCTTAATTCGGTTAAACTGAATATTGTCTAGAAAGATCGATTAAAAAGACGACTCAATAGCTTTTCCACTACAGAGCAACAGAAGACCAAATCAATTACTTTATAAGCAGAATTTTTTTTGTATACTTGTTTTTATGTGGTACTAAATGAAAGAAATACTCTTCTTTGAAGCGGCACAAATATAATGGTATACTGGACAGTCTATTACACGTCAGTTGTGTACAGCTATGCAGGGGGCATTACATCATTACCATAATATATATGACTATAATAATGTTGAAAATATTCATATAGAAACATGTTTTCTGGATGCACCAAAAAATAACCATTGGCATGTTATATGATACCTATATCGGTTTTGTTATCGTACTGCAAGTAAAGGATGAACTATTTCCATTCTGAGCATGTTTCATAAATACAGAAAGCAAACGTGAGACTTTCTTCGAGAAAAACGAAATTTTTCCGAAGACATTACCTATTTTGTCAATGTAAAAGTATAAATGTGACATTTTAAAGTAAAGCTACTGTGTATACAGTGTGCACTGACGCTGTAATTATACACCAGTGAAGCAACGTATTGTAAAATCTTATTTGAACAAACTCTGAATGTTGATACGTTGACTTATTCTGTTTAGTGACTAATAGATAACAGAGAGACATAGGTAAGGATTATTACATGAATCATGCACACGTACTTCCATGAACTAAGGCTTCGCAAACGGGAAACAACTTACATAAGATTCACAGAAATGATAACTTCATAAACACCCTCTCCATATTGAACTTTTGCTCACCTTTGATCTTTCGTTCCGCGCTTAAAAAGGTGTCGATCAAGTACATGTATGAGAAATTTGTTTTACTGTCTGAATTTCAAAATTTTCCATCTGATATAATTGTATGTATGAGCGGCGCCATGAGAAAACCAACGTAGTGCGTATGCGACCAGCATGGATCCAGACCACCCTGCGCTTCCGTGCAGTCTGGTCAGGATCCATGCTGATCGCTTTCGAAGCCTATTACAATGAAAGAAACCATTATAGCGAACAGCACGGATCCTGACCAGGCTGCGCGGATGCGCAGGCTGTCCTGGATCCATGCTTGTCGCAAACGCACTATGATGGTTTTCTCATGGCGCAGCTTATATATGAAACAGGGTCGATATTCAGAGCTATGCAATCGAAATATACATTTCGTAAAATATCATTTCACGGAATGAATGAAATATTTGCCGTTAAGGAAAATAAAATTGAAACATACTTCTATATCTCATCGAGTCTGATTTGATACAATATGCTGCGATGAAGAAAAACTTAGAGCGGTGTCCGTCGACTTCCAACATTTTATTCATTTTCTCCCTCTAAACACGTTAAGATAGAAAAATGGTATCTGTCTGAAATGCATTTTTTTATGTAAAAATATCAAAGGACTATGAAGAAAAGAGGACCCTAAGGACCGGCGAGCCTACAACAGTTTATATTTTCATTAAACACTGCAAAAATAACAACACCTATACAAAAACGCTGTATTTGTCTGGAAGATATCTCGAGAATTATAGGGTACACATATAGAAAGGCATGCATTTGTATTCAGAAAATAAATGCGTGAGTTCTGCAGCTGAGATAGTTGTGCAACTTTATGGCCTCTAATTTTATCACCTAAAGAACTAATGCATTTTCGCATTGAGAAACTAAGTCTTTCCATTACCTAAACGTTCTTTATTCATGTTAATATCTGTACGAAACTTTTCAAACAAATACTGTAGCGCCGTCTGGTCAAGAATCAGTTATGTATTGAAGTACAATAGCCTTAATACCCACAGTTTAGAAGCAAAAGAATGTACCTTTGATATCCGTCTAGACGATAATAAGAATTGTTAATAAACGTATTGCATTTAGTTTAAAGAGCGTTAATTATTGTTTGTATTGGGGTTTAACGCCGTTTTTCAACAGTATTCCAGTCATGTAACGGCGGACAGTTAACCTAACCAGTGTTCCTGGATTCTGTACAAATACAAACGTTTTCCGCAAGTAACTGTCAACTTCCCCACATGAACCAGAGGTGGAGGACGAATGAAACGTTAATTATGTTTCTAATAACGACAGAACTGTATCAATGTTAAATGACACACATGACTTTCAAATGTGCGATATCACATTTCTATGAGTGTAATTAATGTATGTGGTATCAGGGGTGACAATATGTATCTAGATCTGATACAATCACACAAAAACGAGAGAAATATTTGATTTTTTTTTTGCGACAGTCACATTCTTTCTCATCTTGTTAAATATGACCAGATTTTTTTACTAGATGTATATATTATTGTTGCAAACATTCACAATTAACGCAGACATTATTAACAAACTCAAAGGAGATAATGTCACGTTTAGAAAATGATTATAAATCAATACAATAAATACGTAACCTATAAATTTGCTTCACGGACTTCAAAAGCAGTGAGGAATCCCGAAATCGACTTACGTTATCCTCCTGCAGTCAGTTTTTTTAAATTTCAGAAAATTATAAAGAAAAAATGTTTGATTTAAATCAATCAACTTAACTGATAATGTTGTATCATGTACAATTTTTGAAACATGCAATGGGTCGCCACAAATGCAAAACAAGGGCGGGTGAGCTGTGGACACTACCTTTTGATTGTAGACAAAACTACCAAAATGGGCAAGTAGCACCATTCAAAGGTATGTCTGAACAACTAAATTTTGTTTCTTAGCTGCAAGATTCTTCATAAGAGTTCAACTCGCATTTTTCTCAACTGCTAAATGTTTTTTATACCGAAACAGACATGACTGGTTTTCTTCGGGAAATTGGTCGAAGCTTTAAAATAATTTACAGGCTAGCTTATTTGTTTGTTTTGGGTTTAACGCCATTTTTCGGCTACCTTATAATAAATCGAGTATACAATAAGCAAACAAATAACAAACATGACATTTCACCATTTTATTTTATTTTTAATGTACTTTTTTCACACTTTTATCTTTGGCTACAACTAGCACTTTAGTCATACAATAGCTAACATATAACAAATCTTCAAATAATTTAAACAATAATATGCATAACCTGTATAATTATTAACAACCATTTTCACACATTATATTTCACATAAGTGGTAAAAATCAGCGGTATCACTTAAAAACTGATGAAACATTTATCAGCACATGATCGTACTTATGACAAAAAAACAACAAAACAAACAAGCAAACTAAAGCTTAATATCTTGTTAAAATAATCACAAAATTAAAATAATATTCTTAAAAGATCATGGAAAAAAATCTTGAAATATCCTTTTAACCAAAGTAAAGCTTTGTACACATATCTAAGATATTTTTGATCTCTGATCTACAAAAAGTTGTTGGTGAAAAACAGAGTTCTTAAAATATGTTTAATCAAAGAATATACAGCTTTCTTCCCAGAAATAGCTTTGATTTCTCATCGGCATACTTTATTATTGTACTCATCATAAGAAGTAGAAATGATAAACAATTAAACATGATGACTATCTATAAATGTCTTTACCATAATCTATTGTAGTACTTTACTTATATATTTGTACGCCAAATTTACTTTAAAGCATGATTCATAGCAATAAGATAAACTATCAATCAATGCATGATGGAAAAGTAGATAAAACTGATGAACAAACAGATAGGAGAAACTTTCCCACAGTTAATCTAGAGTGAGTCATAACTTTAATAGAAATCAAAAGAAGCATTACGTAGTTTATCATTTCATAATTTCTTTGAACGTAATAACAGGCAAATGCAATTGTATTACATTGACTAGAATAAGGTAAATTCTTTAGAAATATAACAAAATCTAAAAGAAAACAAATTAATCGTACAGCACAAATGTGAAACACCGGAAAGGCTGACTACTCTTTCAGTCATATCATATCTGGCACGCGCCCAGGTGAGATAGCTGTTGTACAGGTAAATTTATATTGCCTGTCTGAAGTGTTTTACATCATTCGATTCGTAATGTGGGTGTTTTTTGTTTGCCACAACTGTGTCACGACATAGGATTGTCCCAAAGAAGTCCTTGAAATCAAAATTTACGTAACGTCCTTCAATCACTAAAAGTACTCAATTCACATATTCGTTTTCATTGTCTAAAATTTAAGAATGACGCATGTATCGAATTGTAAAATGGTAGGAAACTGCATGAGGTGACTGGGCCGAGTTAATTCATGTAGCTTTTTTTGTATCAAGTCCACTGTACTTAACTCACATATCACAGTCAAAATAGTATCAAACCGCACCAGTATAGCACCAAAATGTAAATAATTGCGCAGATTCTGGCAGGATTTCTTCTAAATACCAAGTTTTAACTTAGTAAATGTTCTCAAAAATGCCTAACGCTCCTTTGAGTAAATGGATTTTGGGATCCATTGTAACCAGTGACAACAACGACCATGAAATATAAGTTTGCTGTCATTTCAAACGTCGTCGTCGCTCTCCTCTTCCTCTGCCAATGTCGGCATTAACGGCGATCTTGGAATTACCGGCGAGAGACTCGGTGATATTGCGCTTAACGTCGGTGACGAAGATAAAATCTGTGGCTGAAGAGCATCGTGCCATTCCTCTGCTTCTTTGCACGAGTTGGACTCAAACGTAACACCTGTGCCCTCGTAATCATTTAATGTTACACGAACTTGATGTTCTTTCTCGTTAGTTTTGTCCACTATACAATTTTTCAAACTAATATATCCAGACTGGAGGCTGAATTTTTGGTCCTTGAACAACACCGCATAGTGTTCAAATGAGCTTCGGTACACACGGACGAACACTTGTACTTTCAATTTACGTCCTTTATGTTGCTGTACAAGACATAATCGACCGCTTTTGATCTCCAAACTATCAGCGGTTGAAACCTCTTTAGTGCACATATCGCTATTTAAATAGGATTGTCCGCTTCCAATAATATTTTTCATATCTAAGTCAGTTTAATATCTCGATATTCTCGAATTTATAATATATTTTCTAACTTGTTTATTATATTTCCTCTCTATCGTCTGACTGTCTTACAAATACTACTACTACGCATGCTGACGATCCGCTATATACCTCACTTTTATCGACTAGCGGTGACCTTAACAGCGTGATAGGTCAACGAGAGGTACCATCAACCAATCACTATGCAGCTAGTGTGGCGGTTTACTTGTAGTATGATAAATTGAAGATTCACTTAAAGTACATATTACTTGTCACGCATATCAGATATTGTGATATATATTTAAAAAAAAATATTGTGAGAAAGCTCTCTGTACTAAATAACTGTTAAAGCGAGCGAGTATAATAAATAATATTTAAATGTGTTTGTCTGTTTTGATAGGTTTAACGTCGCACCGACACAATTCAGATCATATACCTTCGAAGAAGAAAGAAGGCCCCAGGTGCCCATCCGGCAATATTTCATCAAGGGCGGGCACCATGGTAGAAATACCGGCCTTCCGAGACGGGTTTCTTACATGAAGAATTCAACGCCCCGAGTGAGGTTCGAACCCACATCGGTGAGGGGCAAGTGATTTAAATATTTAAATGTGTTCTTTAAACAAGCTTACAAGTCAAGTTTCAGAAGAACCCCGGGGGATGGAAAACGCACGTAATATGAGTCATTACATCTACCAAATAAAATATATGAAACTCTGCATGGTTTCTATAGTGTTGTTTTTTTTTTTTTTCTCTTAGAAACATAGGCAAGTTTAACTGTTAATATCTTACTAACACATGAAATAGGTTTATCCAGTGCGGTAACTATTAAACATATTTTAATCTTTGCTAGACAACGCAGTACATATTATGACGTTCAATCTTTGAAAGAGTTATTTGAAAAAGTTTCAGTGGGAAATGTTTTATCGTTTTTAAAGCAGATAGGAATATACCAATAAATCTAACATTTCATATTTTTATTTACATCTTGCAATATTATTATGTTTGCAGCTGATATTTTAACACATACGTATATACATGTTTACATGGCTGATTACATTTTTGCATGGATGTTTTTAGATATGTTTTACATTATTCATAGTGTTCTTTGCATTTTTACATGGATGTTTTTGGGTATGCTTTACATTTTACATCAATGTTTGTGCTTGCAATGTGGCTTCTTCTCGGCGATATATGACCGTTTTGTGTCGGTTCGCCGTAAAACCCAACCCAACTCACTCACTCACTCAATGAAGAGAGAGTATTTCCAAAGTGTCGTTCAAATAAAATTAGTTTTATCTTGTAAGTCTGTAGGCTGGAAGAGAATGATATTTTTAGAAACAAATAAATACCACAGCTGTTTAAAGTAATGCTGCAGAAGAACTATCTTTGGCCTACTGGTGTCATCGATTATGCCTTTGCGACCAGTGCAGACCAAGATCCGTGCAGTCTGAGCGTGGTCTGCACTATTCGCTATTGACTTACAAAGTCTGTTGAGTTCAAATAATCTGTAATAATGTTAATTTCTTTCTTCATACTGACACTGATATTTTCTCAGAAAACCACTTTTTCTCTAGGCTCATCTCAAGATAAGAGATATTGTAATTGTTTCAAGAAAGTGCATATTAAAGGATTCTATGTAGATATATTTGTTTTGAAGGACTCTAAGGACTGATGCCAATCTGTGTTCGCTATTTAGTCCGTATAATTTCATTGAACACCCCTTTTATTTATAAGTAGTCCTGTCCAAATTAATTGATGTACCAGTCCATTTAGGGCAAAGGTTAACAATTATGTGTCAGTATGACGTAGAAAGATAATACCCGGAATAATGTATGTAGTAAGGAAGCAAAAGTTATGTATCCTGGTTATTTAGATATGTTTGTATCTCTAGGGACAGTATCCGCATTCATTATAGTCAGCCATAATGTAAATAAACTCCTGGGTAAAATATTATTAAAAAGCAGTAATACCCTTTCGAGACAGGAATGTTGTATTGATTTAGAGAATTTCCTTCCGCATGTGTATTTCCTATAAAGTTTCCAAATATCCAGTCTGATTTTGAGTTTAATTAAACTTTCAATGGCACGCAACAGAAACCGCGGTACATCAGCGATAGAAAACAACTTTTCGTTAATTGCGATAGGTCAGCTGGTTCTTTTATTAACTAGCACAGGCGGCCCGTACTTGAATTCAGTGTTGTTATAATTTCTGGTCCGTTGGGATCATAGAGTCCATTCAGTATCTATGTATAATATAGTTCCTCCTAAGCCGGTGCTAGAGGCATGAGAGGTGTTGTACTTTACATTACCTCTCATGAACAGACTCAACCAAACTGAGTTCGCTATTATTTCACTTGGTCGCATTACGGTCATCTTATATTTTTAAACTTGCAAAATGATTATTGTAATCCCTGGCCCTACTACGATATCACCTTTTGTCTTTTTTCCCCAAACAAATCTGCTATCTTAATACAGTCAATACGGTGAGCCACTTGAGACTGAGCGGAATAAAAACTAAAATGTAATTTATAGCCCCTGTCTGTCAATCTCACCTTATAATGTGAACATTTCTAGTAATGAACTATCGTACACTATTGTGAAATTCGGCAGAAAATTTATTGACGGATTTATCAATTTATTTACAATTACTTTGTAAGTTAACAAACAAGCCCATAATGGTTTACAATATATTGATTCACATTTTAATTGTATTTTCATGTCCTTGCGAAGGAGATAAACACGACATAATGTGCGTCGTTATTGGGTAATTCAAGTATGTTTACAAAGTTTTTACGAGATTTCGCTTTTATTGTTAATGAAGATTTTGTAATAATTTGCTCTTTAACCTTTATAATGAAAAGCAGATGATTCAATATTTACACTGCAGATAAAACCTTGAATAAGGGAATTGAAAAATATAATATTTATCTCCAAAATAAGAATGGCGTAAAAAATGACCTTTTGAAAACAAGCAGTATTATAATAAAACAGAACTTAGTAGAGTCATTTGCACAGGAACATCACGATTCTGTAAAATTCTTGCGGATATTACACAAATTTTACTGGGACCAAAGAAAATAACGTAGTAAAGGTAATCTGAATGACTGTATTTTTCCGTCGGTTTTTATAGCGCTCAGCTACATACAGAATACTGAAGTAAATGTGTGTGTGTGTGTGTGTGTGTGTGTGTGTGCGCGTGCGTGCGTGCGTGCGTGGCGTGCGTGTGTATGTGTGTGTGTTCGGGTTTAACGTCTTTTTTCAACAATTTTTCAGTCATATAAACGACGGTGTCTTCTTGCAGCAGTGAGCACAATGCCCAACTTTATAGTGCTGCCTCACTGGAATATGACGCCGTAGACACGTGGCATGATACCCCACCCTGTAACATTATACTGACACCGGGCTGACAAGTTCTAGCACTATCCTCTTAGCGAGGAAGCTGCTAGTACCATTTTTTACGTCTTTGGTATGATGCGGCCGGAGATCGAACCCACGACCTCCCGCACTCGAAGCGGACGCTCTACCACTAGGCTACCGAGGCGGTTACTGAAGTAAGAGGTATTAATAAACCAAACACACCTGAATCATAACAGCGACGAAAAGAATACCAACCTGTAAACCCTTTTTGGTTACCTAAACCACATTATTTTGGGAGATTTACATTTATCAATTGAAGATGATAAGAAACAGCGATTAGTTTTGATGAAAGGTGTAAGAAAATGATAAATTATATAAAAAATTAATTACAACAGGGGGGAAAAATAAAACTTCACTGATCAAATACAATTGACGGGATGAATATGGTTTATAAGCGAATAATAAATCTATTTGAATGTTTTTGATGAAAAACCGAAATGCGGTAACTGTCAACGTTTTTTACACACAAGAAAAAAAAGCCACAATGGTTAAAGTATATCGTATAAAGTATATCGAACTTTAAACATCAAATAAGTTAACTGTATATGTGGTTTTACAGCTACGGTTTTTATTGAAATGACGGCGTAGACAAAAGTAAAATAAAAATAATTCGTGACAGATTCATAAAACTAAGAGCTGATGCACACTAAATTATAAGTTGTTAACTATTTATATTACCTGCATTATAATGTATCGCTATTTAAGTTGGGGTTGCCCTATCAGGTTGTAAAACTGACGATGTTGGCAAGCTATACAGCCATTTGTGTACATACCATAATGCAGTGTCATACCCTATATAGCTCCCTTCCGATATAGCTCCTCGGGGAGCTATATTCAAGGCACCTTTTCGTATAGCTCCTGCGGAGCTATATTCTCCGTATATAGCTCCCTTGCTAAAACTGGAGCTATAAACGGAACACCTGTAGATTTGTTCCGTTTATAGCTCCTCGGTGACCAGATAGTGTCAAAATATTTCATACATGATGCCTTAATTTTAATGCAAGGGTAATAACTAGTACTAAACCATACTAGTACTAAACTATATTAGCCAGTCAACATATTTGGACAGTTTTGGGACTTTGTGGCAACTACCTTGTTTCGTCAAGTTCGACAAAAAACTAAAATCTTCAGGTACACCTAATTAACGTTTGTTCAAAATTTGATAATTCTGTCACATAGTACGAAAATGAGTGCCTGTCACGGAATGATCAAGTACGTATGAACTCGAGGATCATAACTGCTAGACCAGATACAAAACTTTAACCCCATGTTCCTAACTTCAGTTGCCAGTCATTAATTTTTGTTCACGTTGGTGATTCTTGGTCTAATTGTATCCGTCTTTGGGACAATGTACCTACGCAGTCGCTCTCTAGCTCATACGTACGAATGGCTCGAGAAACAAAATTCATAAATCCTCACCTGTCTCCCAAGTGGTGTGGGAAATCGTATATCCAAACGACATCCTGGCAAATAATTATGTTTTGTATTACTTGAACAGTACTGTTATAGTATGTTAATTTTATTATGTATAGGGAGTCATATTCGTGCTTGCGTTCGTATACAGCTCCTCTGTCCCAAGGAGCTGTATACAAAAACGTGATACGAATACAGCTCCCCGGGGAGCTATATCCGAAGTTAGCTATATAGGGTGTGGCAGTGCAGTTCTTTGCAATTGACATACACGCTGTGGTACAGTATAGACAATAATTTATATAAACGACTGCTATATGGTATGCTGGAACCATACATGTTATGAAATATATGTTTCATTGTTCGATTATTCTTAACTAGATGTCGCGTATTCCCAAATTAAGCTTTGACATTTCGCATGCAGGAAGCTACGGGTTACAAATATTTTGATCGTTGTTTGTCACTTTATTAACATTGTGTTTACCTAATCAGTTGTGCAAATGAAAGTTTGTGTGCACTTTCTCAAATTATTTGTTATCGTGGGTCACGATTAAAAACAATTTAAGTCATGTAGGTCATTGTTAAAAAATTTACAATCAAGGCATTAATTCTTAAATAATGTAGTCCTTAAAATCAGCTTTTTGAATTGTAATCATTATCTAATATTTTCATTGAATGATTATTTATTCGATAAATGTACAGTAACGGCACAAGTGTACGTGTTATGGTGAGGTTTTGGTATGCGGTCTGAGTTTTTTGTACCTTACCAGCGACATAGTCAGACACGGAAGTTAGTTTCATTTGCAATATTGCTATAGTACATGTATATGACATTTTATCATTTGATCACCAGTTGCTTTGTGGGATAACCAAACTATTCAAACGTATTAACAGATGATATCCGCATCCCAAGAATATCCTATGTTGTTATAACGTTAATTATTGTTGCTTGCAATTGCAAGTTAGTCACTCACTGTCTTTCCATTATTCTTAGAAACTAATCTTTTATGAGGTCTTCTAAAAGCCATATTGTAAAATTCACGGAAACGAAACTTGAAACTGTTGTTTTTCGGAGGACCACTATTCCATAGGCTCACTAACATGTATGGTCTTATTGTATGAATGAAAGTGCCATGGTCATGTTTTCTTATATTTGTTAAATATAAACATAAACGCAAATAACTTAAAATAGAATTTTATTAGTGGTCAGTGGGAAAACGATTTGCATTATACAATGATTCAATGAAACAGTTAACAAAATATTAAAAACATTTTCCAAAACATTTACACAGAATTACAAATGTTATGTTACCTTGGACCAAACATACCTATTGAACTTAAAAACTTTATAATGTTTTGAGTCACGTATAGGAGGCTTCTAGGTACATCGGTACGAAGTTCAAATATTAATTAGAACGTCGCAAGGGGTCATTCCTTAAACCTCCGGCTTCTGATAATGCATGCATGGCCTATGTGGTGTTGGCACTTAAGATAATACAAGCCGCATGGTTTCCTTATGGCATAGGTCAGATTAGTACAGTATTGATAACATACATGTGGTGTTTTATCACCATCCATGAGATACTCATTTAAATCATGGTGAAAAAGATATTTCTTTACAACAATGATGTCGCTTTTATCTTATTTATAGGTCTATGCAATAGATAAAACTGCCCTTACTCACTACGACAACATAGTTCATGTCAGTTGTTACGTAGGCTTCCGTCTATTTCATTTATTCTACAGTTTGCTTAAACAGTAATATTTGATAAACAGAACTACCAGTCTTTCCAAAGTGATCAAAGGCCAGTCCAGGTTGATGTTTTTCAGTATGTGCTTCCTCAACTATTAGACAATCTGCTTCAAGTATATATAACGCACTATATAGATGTGCTCAAAGTAAAGCAATTGTGATATAATACAGTCTGAATAGCATTTTGTGCGCAATTTTTATATTGACTTCCTAACACCAGAAGTATGCGACATCTCATGTGTCTACAGACAATCCTTTCAAACTGATCGAAACTTCGAAATTGCGCATGAATGTGACAAACTTACAATTCAGGTATTTGGACTGCATATTGAAGAAGCTGCAACTTACACGTGCTGCGGCAAACAAGCAGTACTTCAGGAATGTACTGAATCGTTGTTATAGCGGTGGAAAAGCATTGAGTGGCAAATTCAAATTGAAATATATAAACTTTTAAACTTAAACAAATCGTCAATAATGTTAAAATATTATAGTTATGACTACAGCTCTGAAACAAAAACAGCACATTTTCAAAACTTGTTACAGTCCAGTTCATATTATTCAGACCAAAATTTGTTTATGTGCCCTTATTCCTAACCAGGGATGTACTCTAGTTATCCTGACCTTCTATGTTACTGAAACTGAGTAATATTTGCTCAATGTATCAGGAATTGACTGATAACACAATAAAGTTTAGGTGCATTAAGTTTTTTACTGGATTAAGTTCATTACTGCGTTCAATACGAAATAACCACTACAATTCACATTTATGGTAATCATTTCATACTTTTATGATGGTAATTATAGAACTTAGCAATCAAAAGCATTGAATACACATCTGCATCTAGAGAACAGAACTTTATTACACAGATACATTATAAATATGGACTCAATAGTGATCTGCTGAATCTAAATACGAGGTGAACAGTTACGACACCATACGACACGACACGACATGTGCAGACTGAGTTTTTCTACAGAAAAAAAAAATATTGGGAACATTTAACGTAGTCAAACAATACAAGTTGATAATATATTTAAAAATAAGTGCATAATGAAAACGAAATTGATTTTCATCGATCAATGACAGTAGGGAAATTTAGGCCTTAAAACTTGAAATATTGTCACGTAGCTGTTATCCTTACCTTTGTTTGATTAAATTAAAGTACAACATTCGATTGGTTAGAGAACATTGATAATCTCTTACGAATGTAGTTCACTTTAAGTACATTATGTACTTCACACAACATTGGATTGTTTTCAACCTAGTATACCAGAACAAGGCATATGGGGTCATTGGTTTACTGAATATGGCATCCGCTATAATATGCTTTAAATTCTTATGACTATGACCATTTGAATACACACCTGAAGAGGGTAGAGAACATTAACCGCCTCATGTGTAAGTAGAGAAATGTCTTGAACACTGTCCATCCTATTTACTATACCTTAAGGAATGTAGAATGCGTTTAAGGTAATTGGTGTACTGCTTGCTAACTAACTTCCATGGAATCTTAAAATATCAGGTAGTTATGATGTACAGTAGCTTGTCTCACAGACATCTATAATATCCTCCTTTTGCATGTTAATTGTATCAATTAAATGTTGTATATCTAATATATCTAACTGTATGGCATGCTCTTCTGAGTTTAAACGAAAGTCATTTGTTTGCATAAGCTGGAAGTGTTTCTTTCAAATATTGCAATTAGTGATGATAAATAACTTCGCACTAAGACTAATACTAAGAAACAGATAAACCTTATAACCTTATATTACCAAAACCTTATATACTCTACCGCTAAATCATGGCATAATTTGCACATTGTAATTGTCTTTGGTCGTTTCACTGTAAAGCAAAAGGGACGGGTGAAGCAAATGGACATATTTTCATTCACGAGGTTTCATATATTTCTTCTTTTCATTTACTTATCAGTTTCTTTCAGCACTTTGTGGCAGTTTCTAACAAAATTAGCTGAATGGATTTCTCATACTTTTTGTCCATTCTCAAAAAAGTATTCAGTGTTATAACATTTCATCAAATAAATTTTGGTATTGGTTTAAATATTATTGCAGGACATTTTGGGTGTATGAAATTATTTTCCTATAAGCAACTAAAGTTAGCTACATTAAAACGGAATAAATTGGATTAAAAACAGATTTTAATCTCGACTCAAAGTCAACTGTTTTTCTACGTACAAACACTGTATCGGTTAGAAAACGGTGTGACACTTTCAAATTTATATTTTGATATATCTTCAGTTATAAAGCTGTAGGGATACGCTATTCAACTCGGCAGCTTTCAAAAAGTCTAAATAAAAGAACGTTTTTGGGTAAAATGTTTAATGTTAAAAAATTTGAAGTATTTCGCAATAATTCTCTAAATTAGTGTTGCATGTGCTTTTTATTTAAAATGTTTTTGAGCGGGAGTAAATATACAAATGATAATATGAAGCTGTTTGATGTGTTTTGTATACCATTTAAATAGATATGACCCATGATTAAGATGGGTTAAACGATTGAAATATGTTTTTAAAAGGAAACTCTAAAGTCTTTTAGTCTATTTACATGCAGCAGCATGTTTTTTTTTGTTTTGTTTTTTTTTTTTGGTGTTGGGTGGGGGAGGGCAGTTGGTTGTCAAAGGTGACGCGTGTCGCTTATTTGCAACAACATAATTATTGCCATAACATATAAGAGTAAAATGTCCTGGATAAAAAGTTGATCCAGATATATCAAATACGTGCAACAAAATACTGTTTAAACAGCAAAGTGTCTTGGTTAAAAAGTTTACATGAGTATACCAAACCTATCTTTTGTGTTTTATACTTTTTAAGTTCGTCTTTCGAGTACCAAAATGATATCATGACCCTGTCCGGTAATCCCCGACTACGCACATGATCATCTGATTAGCATTTTACAATTACGTCAGAACATTGTAAATAATGCTATCATATTTCAAACCATAGTGATGTTGGTATTAGTAATACTACTGAGATACTGTAACAGTAAGTCTATAACCACTGGCGCTAGACCAGAAAGAAAATGCCTCTGTACATGTTATAATATACCCTACCCCCATGTATTCTATAAACCATGGTCATGATGGGGAAAATATACTAACCCGTTTCAATCGCGCATTTCATACCTAAAGCACACAGTTCGGTAAATGTGTATTATGGATATCAAGCCTATGGTAATTTATCTTCCACTGGGTACCGGTCACTTTTCTTCAATACTTCTTGTCTTACAAAAACAACATGTAGTTTATAGTTTTTTCAACGTTACGCAAAAAACTTGCTTGACCTTCCCTGGTGAAGTTCCGTTCTAGATTACAAAACCATTCTGACTGGCTGTTGTAAAAATGTATGTCAATCGTCATTTTACTACACGAGTTCGCTAAAATGTGAAAATGCAGCATAAATGTGCAAAATGAATAAAATCAACAGAACAGATGTAGACCAATGTATGATTTCAAATTAAAAATCATATACAAGATGATTTCATTCATTATTTCGAGTTTTAGTGTAAAATTGTGATTTTTTTTTTAAATTCTGCTTTTGTTTGTTTACGTTTCGCCTAACATGTGCTCTAGACCAGATGTTCATTAGGGAAGGTCACGCAAGTTTTTTCTGTACCGTTGACGAAAGCATAAAATATGTTGATAATCTCAGCAATATGGAATATTGAGACAGTGTGACTGGTGCACGTTGGAAGATAAATTATCGCTTGTTCAATATACTAGGTACTGCGCGTTTAAGTTGAGAAATGTACGATTGAAACGGGTTAGTATATTTTCCCGTTCATGACCATGGTTCTTATAGAATACCTAGGGGTAAGGTATAACATGTACAACCGATATCGAATATTGTAATTAGTAATACATTCTGTAGACTAGGAAGAATTAGGTAAATTATTAATAATATCACAAGTTTGTGAAAAACGTCTGATTTGCAGTTGGTAAGGAGCTTCTCTTGACAAAGACAAAAGATATTATTTAACGGCCTAGTGACTTTGTGCACCTTACAGTTTGTCAAAGATAGTCACGTGTTCCACTTAGCAAATGATCTTAACGACTTTAGAAAGAATAATAACACGAATTGATACATATAGATGCTATGGAAATGCCTAAAATACATAAAAGAGCATGAGTGTGTCTGTGCATAAGTTAATTGCATTCTTTGATTTGTTTCAACTTCAATGATTCATTTGTCCCACACGTTGGCGACCAATCGTCCTAGCCTTCTGAATTTCCATACAGATGGCTAGGATCTTACATGTAACATTTTCTAAGAGTTAGTGTTCAAACACGATTTTCGTTCAGACCATGCTGACATTTCAAGATTACAGAAGGTATCTGTTTTTACAATCTTTTAGGTTCATACTGCATGCATTATTTTCATTTTTTAGTTGTAGTGACGTTATTACAAAAGCATGTCTTACATCACTATTGTGATAAGTTTCTCTTCTGTTTGGTAAGGGACCAAAGTACTGCAATGTTCTTTACAGTAAAACATATTCATGATAATGACATGCCACAGTTGACAGTATAAGCTGCTGTAGAATAAAGTCTTAGATTCCAGTGTTCCTTAATTGGTGATAATATGAATTATTCATAAATGCAACGAAACTCTATTCAAATTCAAATTTTGCAATTTTATACGGCTTCATAGGATGATTAATGATACATTAAAATACTTGTTGTAATTCGGTACAAATGTGGTTGTGGCGATTCGAAATAATTTGTGTATATTTAGGTGCACTGACGTTACAGATATGGTTTGAAAACACCGGATTAAACATGACTAGTTATGTCGTGCAGATAACAGTTTCTCAGCCCCCGTTAACCCGCAGGTAGGGTAAGCACCGTCTTGTTTTTGAAAATGAACATTAAAACTTAAACAAAATAAGCTTATGACTTCTAAAATAAATAGAATTTTTTCTTTATACACTATTGTATAAAAAGTTTTATTCATGACGTGGAACTTGATACATCTATTATTGTACGTTAAAACTGTGAAATAACACTAAAATACGTTTTAATTGTTCCTCAAACCCCGAAATCTTTCTACATGCTACATCATATTTCCGCCTTTAAGTTATCTGATAGTGATTAATGTGGGCACCGGAGATAAATCCGCATTTCCCATTGTTTACAAACATCCTTGATTAGTTTGAAGAAACTACCGAGAAAATATTTTTATCTGATGTTTTCAGAAACGTGTCAATTGTCATTTCTTGGGGTCAAGGCCATTAGTAAATGGTTGAAAACAAAGTGAAAGAAAAACTAATTTCTACGAAATATCCGGTTGTAATATCCCTATGAAAACTTTGGGAGTTATCTGGGCGGGTACCGGATACTGACTGGCCTTTGATTACCACACCTAAAGTATTCAGTGTCAAAATGTTAACAGTATCAAATCTAATTATCAATTTGTTTCATATGGGTTTAAAGGCATTTCAGATTTTTTATTTTTTCTTGCAAAGGTAGTTTTCATCTCTTCATGAAGCTGAATCATTACGGACACAGGGATACAAGTCTTTGCTCCTATTTCTCGCTCTTGCTACTGAGCGAGCTAAACGTCACGATCTCCGTTAATTTATATTACAGTTTTCTTCCTATTCAACAACATTTTGCTAACTTAATTATTTAGAAAGGAAGACAATTAGAACAGAAAAAACTGATACTGGTAGTTTTTTCTAACTGATTTTTTAGGATAAAACACAACGTAATATCAACCTCAATCTACGTAATAGTTAACCTTATGTTGAAATCTACGTTTGTACCTTGTCAAACTATCCACCTTACATTGACATTTAATTTCTTTATTTACATATTTCGTCCCAGATGCATTGAAGTTCTAACAAAAATGTAAACAATACGTTTTAAAGTAATAGTCTAGTTTTTAAAAATTGTTGCTTTTTTTTAAATCTTTTGATTTTTTATTTATTTTTTTTTTTTGTTGTTGTTTTATATTTTCATGGATTTTTACAATTTTTAACATTTAATTACAAAACAGAACAAATCAGATTTTAGAATTTTCTTCCCTCTCTGTTAAAACATATCGTTTTCCGCCTCTTTTTCCACTGTTAACGTAACATCAGAGGAAATAAAATATATAAGAAAACCAATTTGTTTACAGTAGAAATACTTTTTTCATGATATCTGCAATGAAAATATAATTTATAATGATTCAAGGAGCATAAAACACTACCATTATTGTATCTTTTCAACGTTTGAAATTTTCTCTACATGCTTCTCCTTGGTAATAGCTCATATACTTCTTCTGGTTCAAATTCAGTGGTATATGTCTTCCGAGAACATGTTGTTACTTCAACTAGAGCACAATAGTTCAGTGTCTTACTTATATAACCTTACACTGGAAGAGTTGCATAACACTGCGATAAGTTAGTCCATTACTTCCATTTTTGGAAGCAAGCCAGTCAGTCTGCGGGCGGCGTCCACATGAGGTGTGGTCCTTTGGGATCATGGAGTTTATTCATACTAGAATTACAACTAAGCCGGTGCCTAGGAGGGGTGTTCATTACCTGTCCTAAACACATTCAGACAAACCGAGTCTGTTAATATTTTGCTTGGTTGTATTTTATGCTTTCAAAGGGTACAGATTTCAATCAAGGTTGATTTTGTGCAAAAGCCAGTAAGTAGTAAGTGATTGATTTGAATAACTCAACGTTTTATCTTAGACAAACATTTTATACAAATTAGAAAATGCATCGACAGTACAAAATACCGTTTTAAGGTGCAAAATTAGTTGAGAACTCGAGTTGCTGAATCATTGATAAAATAAGGTAAATATAAACTAAAATAGACCATCGTTGATATTTCAACAGCTTAGATATTTAGGATATGGACATACAGTTTTTGTTCTAAAATTAATTTACGCCTTGTTTCATCCGACCAAGGGTGTGAATTGAAACATTTTGTTGGCTTAAATGACATGTCAACTTTTGTAATGTTTTTTACAAATCGAGGATTGTATTACTTTTGTAAAACTAATTCAATTAAGTCATTTACTTTACCTCCTTTCGATGTTATCGCTCCAAAAACAGGTACAAGTGTACAATTTATATTGAAATATTCTGGGGATCTGTTAATAAGTTAATGCAACTGTGCATCAAAATTTGTTAACTGACTCACTGACATGAAATTGTGTTTGTTTCTTTTTTCCAAATATTTTTATATATATTACGAAGTTTTATAGAGAGAAAATAAGGTTAATTTCGTAAAAACATACTTGGTGTAAAATATCAAGGGCGACCTTTTTCACGGGATTGTGCATGCGAGGCTATCTGATGTCGTTCACAAAAAATGGCGTCGTACAAAATAGACTTTGAAATTTCAAAAAGAAAACTCAATGTTTCTTTTCCCAAGGTAAAGATTAAAACTGAATCGGCAAAATTATGCACTTTCCTTGGATAACGGAAGGCGAATTACAATTAAGCGTTGGAAAGGTTTTTTGAATGTTCTCTCTATTTTAAAAGATCGACAGACAAAAATTTATTTTATGATTTTCATATATTTATGGAAAGAAACCTCATGTTTTAGTAGTAAGTTACTGTAAAAATGAAAAAATGGCTGCATATTATTTCTTTTGCGTTTATACATGTACGGATATAAAACACATTGGGACGTCTGGCAAATCATCACAGAATGACACGTTTAGACTTCTGGCAAATCATCCAAAGATCGCTAGCGCGATTCGTGGATTTGCCGTATGTCACAATGTGGTTTTTACTCGTATACTAGTAAACGCACAAGAAATGACATTTGATCCTCTAATATATACAAAGAAAAGAAAACGTAGACAGTGATTTTGCTGATGGGATGCAATTTTCTGGAAAAATACAGTTAAAATTTGTAACTTTAACTGCAGCAAATTCTTTTCACTGATACAACTGAATTTTATGTTATTCAAACCAACATTTGAAGAAATAAGTTAACCATTTACAAACCATAGGTGTCAAAATGATACATAATATACATACCAGGTTTCCTACTTTTAACCTTACAAATCTAGTTTGTTCGGAGTCTATTTTATGGCCCCAGAAACAAGTCGAAAAGAATTGAATTCAAAAATTATTTCACGTAGAATTTTTCCGAATAAAGTAAAGAACCATTATTGGCCACTCGGAAAAGCAATACCAATAAAAGTAACTCCCAACAAAAACAAAAAGTTTTTACACTTAGTATAATGTATCTTACTATTCATTGTATGTAGGTGTATTTTAATTGTAACAACACTATTTCTGCCCCGGGCAAAACTCACGTCCACACGACAGTACCAGGAAAACAAAACATAACACCAATAGTATATCATGATTTACGACACCGCGGTTTCACGATAAATGTTTTCTGTGTAATTATACAACATACAAGAAGAAAATAAGATTGAACATTTTAGCACAAATCATTTTGAACGTTCTTTCTGAACATGTAGAATTTGATTTTAAAAGATTCGTATCGTCTTTTTCTCTATTTGTCATTTACGAATTCTGAAATGGGCAAAAATTGTATGAAAATGTTTAACAAAATACATTTGAATTTCAAATGTAGATTAACGCAAAATTGTAGGTATACTGACCCCGTTAAAACATCAGTTATATTCAGTCAATTCTTCAGTTTATCTATATAATTATTTCAATTGAATGGGAACAATCTATTCGACAGGCAACGATGCTCTTCCATATGTAGCTCGTAAGTGAAATGTCCGAGTACTATTACAACTTAATTTATTGTAACTGGAAGGGAGAAGTTGACCAGAAGTTATGCAATATTTTTCGACACTCGTAAACCCCATGTTTTCGGCATAAGAAAAAACATTTGTAAATTATTTTTGAAATTATTTCATTTTTCCTTTGAATTGTGACTGTATATGCATTATGTCCACATTATTTCGCGACTTTGGAGACAGTAAACAGTTTTCAGAGCTTCTCGGCCTAGAGTCGCCTACCCAGCTTTCAAAACCTCACCCAAAAGTCTGTAACCACACAACTGAAATAAAGATATTGCAACATTAACATCACTGTATGTCTATCGTTACAAACCACCTGCAATACATCTCTAATACCTAGTTTTCTGTTTACAAGTCCTGTATTTTGTGCTCTCCCGGTCGCGGAAACTGATGACGAAAAAAGCTAAATTTGCCAATTTTCAAATCTCTGTAGAAAATTCCCTACAAATGATAGCCCCAATTGCTACACTGTACCATACTCAGGTAACACTGTAAAATCTAAAAATAAGCTCCAATATATGTGCCATCCGTACCGTTTTTTCATTATTCCAGTTTTCCTGAGGCCCCTGCTAAAATGGTATCTCCACTTCAAGCTAGCTCAGCGGAGGCATGTATTCGCATCTGCAAGTCATTACGTCATAACTTCAAGATCAAGGCTTCTCAACTAATTTTCTTTAAATAAGTGAAACTCAATTCTAGCCGCTGAAACTTCAATTCTAGCAATCATTATTATTATAAACTTCAAATCCGTAAATTGCCTCTTATTTGTAAATTTGACACTAACAGCTCAAAACTTTTTACTGCCTCCTTTGTTTTACCGGAAACTGAAATAGTAATCACTAGCTTTATTCTGAACAGAAAGAACATTTATGTTATCACAAATGTTTCTAGTTCAATCGCTTCCTTTAAATTCTAAATAGTGGCCATAATCATGTCCAGATATTCGTAAAATAAGGTGTTTTTGAAATATTTGGTTTGTTGAGAATCAAAACTGAAATCGAATTTGAATGTGTTTTAAATTTAATTACAAGAACTAATTTCAGTATATTCTCTGGTTCATGCATATACAAAATAGCGTGCACATTCATCAATAAGGCAGGGGTAGTGGTGTTCTAGCTGAAACTATGTGTACTGCGTAGGACCGGTTATTATGAATTTTGATTTTTTGACGGAAAGAATATCGGACTTGTTTATTAAAAAGCATTACTTGCATTTATCACGTTAAATAAATAATAAAAAATAAACTCTTTTTCGTTCATTCATTCTTTGATTCACTGTCTTTTTCTTTACAGCATAAGCAGTGCAGTCTCTGCAGACAAGCACCACTTCAAAGTTTGAAGTTTGTTTTATTTTCTGTATTAGAAATTGCTGTGGATAGGTTGATGTACTATTAAGTCAGTTGGAAAAGAAATAGCCTGCCTTTAGGGATGTTTAACAGATGTTGATGCTATACTGAACTTGATTGTATTATCTATATGTTTAGGATATTATAACATATTTAAGTACCTAATCAACTTTTAAATACATATTTACTAGAGATATCATTTACAAACTATTTACTTTGGGGGAGGCTATTAACCTACAGACCACTTATTTCGCTTCACTTGGAGTCAATCATAATGTCATTGACATATACAGTGTAAACGGTATGGTACATTGCTCTGCTCGAAAATCGTATGTCAGTGTCAGCTGTAAGATGACTTTCGACAGCAATCGATATGTCAATATCCTACGGTATTTAACCTGTAATTAGAGGACAAGTGATTTGAAGGAGACCTATATCACTTTTAACGGTTTTTGCAAAACAGATTAAAGAATATGTTGAAAAACGTTTTCTGAGCACGTTGTGATAAACCTGATTTTGATCAAGCAGTGGTGTTATTCATAACTTTAACGTTTAGTCACTAACACGTGCGTTACATTTTCACTGGAGGTATCCTGAAATTTGATTATCCAACTGAGACAGAACACCTTTACCATAAGTATAAATCTGATAAACATGTTTTGCACAAGGAACAATATGAATATAAAAACATTTGTATTACATCTGTCAATGACCTGCATTTAAAATTATATGTTTAGCCAAAATTGGTTAGAAATGCAAGTTTGTAAATTAATTATCACCTTCCTTTTGCCTGCCTTGTTGTGCAACAAAATGTATAGGAAATGGATAAGATCCGGAACTGCACACAGCTTAAACCGGTCATTATATTCAGATGGCTATCAAATGGAAAAGTAAACTAGAAATTATGTTGAGACCAAAAGAAATTTTCAAGGAAATTATTACAAAAATATAGAAGTCAATAAAACATACATTTCTAACAGGCTTCTTTTTCTATAAATTGGATCCTTTTCTTCTTGATATAGATGACTTGATATAGGCAAACTGAAGTGTCATTTAATATTGCTGAAATGATACTAACCACCAATGGCATCTTATTATTTAAAATACTGTATTTATACTCAGCACTGCACATGGAAACAAATTATTTAACTATTAAAATCATGTAAATGATATTTGGCATCTACATATTAGCTTTAGTATGAGATACATTCATGTATTAAGTTTAAAGAGTCTGGAGACTAATATTGTGTTACAATCTTACATTACTCATATATTGTTTATTTTAACCTTTAGCCTGCTAAATTTCTAAAATAGGCTTGCACATCATTCAGCAGGGGCAGTACCATTTAATATTCAAAGGGATGTTGATTGAAATTTTACTGACTGAATAGCGAAAATGTATGGAGTCCGTAGGATTCGTTATATTTACAGTTTCAATTCTTGTTTCTTTCTTTTACATCGGTTTATTTCCTTCAAGGTCGAACATTTACTTCAATTTTGAATATTTGCTTACGTATTGAATAGTTGCTTAATTTTTGAATATTCGCTTCAATTTTGAATAGAGGTAGCGAAGTACATCTCCGAAAAAAAAGACGTCAATATATAAATATTGCATTCCTAAGAGGGTGATATGAAAAATGTTCACCGCGAGGTATATGAATATCGATCGAGGCGCCAGCCGAGGTCTATATTCATATTTCGAGGGGTGAACATTTTTCATATCACCCTCTCAGGAATGCAATATTTAATTTATTATACCGAAAGATTATAAGGGCCAAAACATTTACTGGAAAATCAACATAATTTATTTAACATTAAAAAGTAATTACTAACCAGATAATGAAGACAGAATTAAAGAGTATTTACTTGTTTTGGCGACTTTGCTGTGTAATAAGACTTTTTGATAGATTCAGTCGGGACGTTTACATATCGCTGACCCCTACAGTATATTTATTCTAATATTTCAACACTGCGTCAATCAGTAGGCCTAACATTCGAAAAACGGCGATAACTTTCTTTTTTCTAAACGAAACATATAAGTGTGAGTACTCATTTTCTTAGTTAGATCATTTCAAATCTCATGGTGGTAGTTTCGATTCAATATTAAATGAAAAGTTGTTTTCGAAATATTTTGCACGTAGCATAAAAAAGAAAATTCGGCCGGATTCGCACATGCAAGAGCACCAGAAAAAGGTAATTTAATCCTAAAGTATAATTATATAAGCGCCTCGTCTGGAAATTTACCGACTCAGTCTTTTAATCAATGCGTAAGTATCAATCTCTCAACGGGTGATACGAAAAATAATATCACATGCGCAGAAAAACAAAATCACGCTGTTGCGCATGTGATATGAAATCATGGATCATATCACCTGCGCAGAAATTGAAAATAACGGTTTTGCACATGAGTCATAAAATCATTGGGGAATATGATATAAAATTCAAGTTAAACTAATGGGAAATTTGCATTGGACATTTATGTGAGGTATTTATACATATAACCAAGGCTGTCTGGATAGCAAGTATTCCAACGTCGCATTCCAACCCTCGTTTTCCACGGGCAACTTCAGGGAAAATGCACGTTTGATTCATGACTATGTGACAAATACAAGTGTGACCAATCAAACGTTTGTGACCACTAGACGGCTTCGAACAAAGACAAACTGATGTTTACCTCCTCAAAAATTATGCATTCATTATATCTGAATTGTGAAACATCATGGTTCTGCATGCCTTTCATCCACATACACGCAATTAAGTGTATGCATTGTGGAACGAAGAACTTTTTTCTGATTTTTTGTTTCTAAAGCAACCACTTCGATATGATTATTTTGTCGAGTATAAGCCAGTTATAAATCATTTAGGTGACGATGACTATATTAAGACTTACTAGTAGTCGTGAACGCAATTACGTCAATGAATTATGTGAACATTAATTTGTCTGGATACGTACAGTATAGGTGACAATAGATTTTCAATAATTTACTTTTTCACTTTATAAAAAAGTCAGTATTCTTTTTATTTCATTTGCAATGCCTTTACCCTAAGTATACAAGCGATTTTCAGAAAAAGTAATCTATTGTTAAAGTCTTCTTCCGCAAAGTATTCATGCTTGTTTTCATCAAATTCTTGCCGGCTTAGCCGACACAGTTAAAGCAACATGTAACACAAATTACAAAATGGTAGCGGACATCTTGGTATTTCTCCGGGCGTCGGAGATATGCCACCAACCATCTGCAAGCTAATTGACTTGTTACTTTAAAGAAAAAGACATCGAACATCGCTCCGACACAGAAAGCCAATTAGAATCCAGCCCCAAATGTTTCGAAGAGCATATAATAAACAATACTGCTATTGCACGCTTTACCACTATATTAAAATACTCGTATATGCCTGAATGTCTGCATTTTAAATCCAACCGATTGGTTGTTGTTCAGTTAGCTGTATCTTTATTGTGTTATTATACAGTGTATCTATTCCTGCTACTAAGGTTTGATCATCCTTTGCTCCTGCAATATGTAGTAACGACCTTAATATATATGTGGAAAAAAATACAAATTTCATGGCAGTTAATTTCTCATAAGCGTATGTGAGAGTAAGACATTAGTTGCACTGTTACATTTGTTATTTATATTATTCATCATATAGTTTACGTTACAGTTGTCAGAAATGCAGAACAGGTACTTAAGTGTTCATCATATAAACATAATTTATGTGGCGAGCGCAAAGGAAAAAGAGTCATTTCTTTATACTGAAATTGTGATGTGGGTGTTCATGTAGACAGAGACTGAAAGCCGGACGATGTTAGAAACTGAGTGTCTGGAACAAATAAAACTTGAATGAAACAACAATATTGAAATCTGAGAAATATTTATTGTGTTATTTTAGTTTCATTTTAATAAAACACCTGTTTTCTATATATAAAAAAGCAACTTTTGATTCAATTGAATAGCTTTATGGACTTTTTGAAACAGCAGCTCATCGTTAAACACGCATGTTCTTTTCGGTCAAATACGCGCATGTGAATTGTATTGATCTTTGCGTATTTTATATAGCTTATTAGTAAAGGATAGTCGATGATAGCTTACTTTGCAAAATATAGCTCGATTTTGCAAGGTAAGCTATCATCGACTACCTTTACTAATAATATATAAATACGAAGATCTACAATTACGCGCGTATTGACGAAAGATGGTGTATTATACGTTGAGCGCTTTCAAATCATAAAGCTATTCAATTGAAACAAAAGTTGTTTTTTATTATAGAACAGTGTTCATTATAAAATTGCAAGGTAAGCTATCATCACTACCTTTACTCATAATTTATATAAATCAAGTAGCCATGCCAACGTACAATCTGTATAAATGACATTATGGTTGGTTGAGTTACAGGTTAAGAACAAAGGGCCTTATCAAATGCTAAATGTCTTCTTTATAGAAGGTTGTAAACCAGATTATAAGTTGTTGTGTGATTTTGACATTTACTCAACTTTATAGAAGATATGTTGGAAGCTGAGAAACAACGTAACCAACTTAACTAACTGCAGACTTGTTCATGAGAAGAAATGGAAATGTGCTTCACCCCTCACAACACGTTCCACAGACTTATGCAGAACTCATTCGTTAAATGGACTCTATGACCCAGAACCAGCCAAAAAATATAACAACACCACTCAAAAAGGGGAGCATATTAAGCATCAAAAATAATTTCTACTCTTGATTCGAACAAAGAAATGTTAACATTAACCCAGTGGTAACATTTTAGTCACAACCATACTGTATGAAATCATATCCATCTGAAAGCCAATACATTCCGAGGTTTTTAGTATTGAATGTTTATCGCCCTTTTCCGTGATCATTACCAAGTCAATGAAAGTAAGGACAAAACTGTGTTCATAGCACATTTATTTAACATTAACACGCAACAAAGTGTTTAAATATTGTCACATCAAAAATCATGGTAACCTATGACAACGTTTCGAGAATTTCTATATTTCGTTAATGGTGTACTTCAGCTCTAAACAGAACAGTTTGCTTCACGTCTTGTGGACGTCTTAAATCACCCTTCACCTCTACGGATGGCGCTGATTGATAATTCTATTGCAATTTGGAGTTGCATTGCAAAAAGGACCTGTAGGTATCGTTATATTATTATGTGATCTGTTAAAGATGTTTCATGTCTGCCAGACTAAATGGTCTAAGAGTGTCACATAAAAGTAATGGCAATTGCAGCAATAGTAGTTAAATTTTGGAAACATAGTCTGTGCAGCGAAAATTATTTGCGTGATGTACATAGATACAGTTTATAAAATCTGTAAGAAGATCCTTCGGAAACAGAATGCAATAAAATAAAATATCAAAAGCAGACTTTGTATGATTTTGTTCTTACAGGTAATGAAAGATGCATCACTTCTCATATATGACCTCGTTCTCATTTACATTATTTACCTTAGCAAGCGTTCATACTGCTGAACTAACACGGTGCTTCCTGTAATTTAAGAGTAACTGTAATAGTGTAAAGTGTTTTCTTTTTTTTTTTTTCTTTTTTTCTTTTTTTGTTGTTTTATCATATAACAAAAATATAGTAAAAAGGAAAACATGATATGTAATGCAATCGTCTCTGATCCTGTCGAAAAAATACTCCATATAATGTTTCAGTTATGAGAGCGACAAGTATGTATTTAAGAATACAATGCTATTTCTGTGTGTTTATTCGGGTATAAATCACATTTAAGTTCTTGCCAATCCATGAATCTTACTAGTTACTTCTTGGTGACTTGCAAGAAGTCGCAATGTTATTTATATCTGACTGTACGCATATAATCATTTTCAATCTTTAAAGTTACATTTTTCAGTTGCTTGCTACAAAAATAAGTGGTTGTTTTCAACATTTAAACAGAACAGCTAAAAGGACTCGCCGCCCACGGTAAATTATAATTCGTCCTCCGATGAAAACGTTGTTTATACAAAAATAAACGCTTCTATCTTTCTATACAAAATATATATATACCAGTGCGTATTACTGACATGAATATCATATCCATCTGACCTTTGTAGTAAATAAAGTTAAATAATGTCGAGACTAAATTCTTTGAGCGTGCTACTTAATTGGGTTTTTAATTCATTTCCACAGTTGGCAATACATGCATAAGTTTCTGGCAGCATCCTAGATCTTAGCAACTGATTCATTTTCTTTAACTTTTAGCCTGCTGGCGGCAAGTGATTCTGCCTTTGCGACCAGTACAGACCAAGATTAGCCTGCACATCCGTTCAGGCTTTAAAAAGCCCAGTGCATTTTATATATTCCTTAATTGATAACGTCAATTATGTAGAACAGTTAAACCAAATATTCGTTCTGACGTTGACATAGGATAAAATGAACTCTTTCCAATACCAACTGAGGAATACTGAAAATTGTGATCTTCTGAAAATTCAAGGCGATACAAATTTAGAGGAGAGAGCATTGTGGAAACTGCATTTACGATATCATCATAAAGTAATCGTTTATTCTATGAAAGTTACTTGTTAAAAACTGAAAAGAAAATCTTATTGAAAACCAACGCTTACAAAATTCAGTAAGCATTTGATCTAGAAATAGTCATTAATAGTAAAAACATGTAGACAATTTCAGTTGTTAGGAAGTTGTGCTACCGGCGGACAGCACACTCTTATAACATTTTAACAAAACTTGTACTAGATAGCACAGGAAAGGTAAACAATTATTATTCTTCAAATGTATATATGATAAATGTAGGCAAAAGATTATTGTAAGCAACGATATGTGTTCATATTACTTATAATGACATTGATATACTGGTTTTCGTGTTCGTTTTGTTTTATAATGCTGAAAAATGAGGAATGCCGATAGAAAATTGTTTAGATATTTTATATCATAAATATTATATGTCACCGTTAGAGCATTATTCCGATCTCAAACTCGAAGCTTTTTGCAGATGTGCTTTCATTATACCATGGTGATAAAAAATAAAGCTTCAGTAAATTAATAAGAAATAATAAAAATATTGTAAATAATTAGAGCAGTTGAAATACAGTGTACTTTTTACTTCTGGTCAAGCGTTTGAAGTTGAGGTTTTTAGGCATAGAAACTCTATAGAACAAATTCTTCTTTGAATATGAGAAAGTGACTTTTATGGATGCATTAAACGACTTTTTAAAAAAAGTTTTCTAAGATTAAAACATGAAAGAATGACAATATCTGACGATAATAATACATATTAACTAAATGATTACACTGGTAACTACGTCAGCAATAACTTTTTTCATGGCTACGATATTTCTGAAGTTTGCTTTCATTTCATGTGATAAATTCAAAACACAAAACAACACAAACAAAGCTCTACCAGAAATTAAAAATATAGTCAGAGAGACAGTTTCAACTTTTCGGTAACATCGGCCTTAGGTTCTTTTCAGTTGGTCGTGGTGCCACTTTACCCTTGTATAAACAACTTTCCATAATACAATGTTCTTTCTTCTTTTTATAATACGATAGCATAGTGAACCAAACATTGTTCTCAAGCACTATAAAGGCTCTTGAGTGAGTATAAATTCACTAAAAGACTATTCTGGCATCTTCCAGCAACAGAGTATTAAGTCTACAAATTCCCATCAAGTCTTTCTGACGTTCGACGATCTGTTTCGAAATGTGCGGCCGAATATGGAACGCTGGCTACTTAATTTGAAAAAATCACCTCAAAAGTTTTTCAAAATGGCTTACAATACTGGCAAATATAAAAATGTTACCTGTTAAAAAAACATTGTTGTTATAAGGCATATTGCAGTCACAAAAATAATTTGAACTGTTCTATAACATATCTGTAACGAGACTATCATCTGTGACACTTTCCGCACGTGTAAACTCGGTGTGGTGCCTTTTCACCACACCCACCCCAACCCTCCGCCCCGCCACCATCCATGTTCCAGATTTCTTACTTGATTGTGCTCTCTTTAAAGGACAAGTGTAGTTTTAAGTTCAAATGTACATGTTAAACATCGACACTTGGTGCCAAACTACTCGAATACAATATTTCGTTTTAGTTACACTTCAAGCTCACATTTCAAATAACTCCATATAATTCTAACAGCTAAGCTTATTACAGTAAACATATTTCATTCAAAATAATTTCATCAGTCAGGATCTAAACGTAACATACATTTATAATGTACACTTAAAACAGTTGTTTTCTGTTAAATTGATCCTGACTAATGATTTTTTTTTGCTTCTTAGTAACACCTAGACTAGCCACTAGACTGATAATAACTATATTTCTATATTTATCCCTTTTTTATAAATTCAATTTCGTAGAGACAAAAGCCAGTCTATTTTAGAGATTTTCACACAGGACTGATGTTGAAATTATGATATTGGACATAGGATATAGACTGGCTCAGTTCACTACATTCAATCATAAAAATGTAAAAAGATATATCATAGTCTAGGAGCTAGTCTAAGTAACACCCTAAACTTTACCGGGTATATTTCTTTGCCGTTTCTCACCACAAACCCGTTCGGCGGGTGATACCAATTCATCGAATTTGCTTGTTTCCATGGAAAGTAACGTTAAACAAAACTCTAATGTGTTCATACGCCCATATAACTTGGATATATTTTACTTTGTTACCGTATACAGTGCCGTAAAACCTAATTTTCACTGCCCGCAGACAAATACAAAATTGATCATTTTGCTCTCAGGATTGTTGTTCACAAACTGAATTATATCCCCCGTTGATTTAAACATTTAAGAAAAGAGAGTGTTGGATCTCACGACTTTTGTTCTAAACATTTTGTTACCATGGTAACAGAAATAATAATAAATTGTCTGCAATCGCTACATTTTAATTTCTCTCAAGAATCAATGCAATTTGTACAATACTGCGATATTTATAACAAGGTTTTATATTTCACAGTAACTGTGATATAGTGGTACTATGTTTGTTTTAAGATACTTGAACACACTTTGGACTAATGCTAGCTAATGTTATCGCTGCAAGGGCTTAAACGTTTTGTTTTACCTCTCATAAGATTCTAGCATTACCCCATATACTGTTATAGGTCACCAGCTTTTCATGTCAGTCTAGGTGGAAAATAAGTGGTCGATAAAACAAGTAAAGTATAGAGTTCGTTAGTCACCTTCCACGGAAATATGTGGGATCAATATGATAAATATGAGGACTCGGCTACCCCCCCCCCCCCCCCCCCCCCCCCCCCTCCCCACTTACTGATTCCATATATTTTTGTGGATGGTCAAAAAAAAACCTATAACTGATAAAATGTCACAACGACAAATGTTTAAATTTCTACCGCGTAAACAAAATACCGACAGTCATTCCTTCTGTTGGTTTTTCGCCTATAGGCTCCGAAAGAAAGAACATCTGCTTTTTTAAAAATTGAAACTAGAACTATTTACTAGTAGCCTTAACACGCTCTGGTAACGATCTAATTTATATCATACTAGAAGAAGGCTGCTCATTGAGAGGCTTCTCGATGGTCGTCGTAAAGAACGTTAAAATGGTCAAGTTACGTATAGTTTTATTTTGCGGGCAGTTAACAAGTGATCCTTGATTCTGTACCTGTACAAGCCTGTTCTCCGAAAGTTACTGCCAACCCCATTGTATGAATCAGAAATCAGAGGCCCGGGGATCGAACTCACGACCCGCGATCCGTAAATCTGCGCATTTTCTGTTGAGCTAAGCGGGCAAATGATTGGAAAAAGTAAACTTCAGCTACGAAAATTTCTATGCGCGAAAATGTCATCTAATGCGCAATTAGCCCAATGAAGTAAATTGTTAAAATTGATTGGAGGACAAATATTTTCAAATCAAGCATACGACCCTATTTCTAGTTTGCTGAATTTCCTCTGGATACAATGATGCCATGAAATAATATGGTTAAAAAGTATTCCACATTGTAGAACAATATTTGAGCCGCGCCATGAGAAAACCAACATAGTGGGTTTGCGACCAGCATGGATCCAGACCAGCCTGTGCATCCGTGCATTCTGGTCTGGATCCATGCTGTTCGCTTTCAAAGCCTATTGCAATTAGAGAAACTGTTAGCGTACAGCATGGATCCTGACCAGACTGCGCGGATGCGCAGGCTGGTCTGGATCCATGCTGGTCGCAAATGCACTATGTTTGTTTTCTCATGGCGCGGCTCATTTATTTAAAAAGTGCATAACATCGAGAATTATAGCACAATAAAAAGGCACCTTTAACCGGTCAATGCTTCGTCGTAAAATGACCTTAAACCAAATGTCCATGCGACAGTGACATTAAATATTTAAGACATATGGTACATCAATCCCGTTCTAAGACGTAAACAAGTATGACATATGATAAAGGTAAACACATTTACCATTGATACAAACCCAAACTTATAAAACAAATTGCAGCATCTATACTTAACGAAAACAGTAATAAAGACATATTTTAAATGATATATTTGAGCATGAAAATTGCTTTATTTGATTCTTTGGCGAAATGAGTCTTCTGAAACAGATATTACATATACAAAAACATAATGTAAGAAAAGTCTTTAGACAGGAGGACAGAAACAGGGTCAGTTGAGTTGATAGTACACAGGAACACGTTATAAACAAATCCGACACACATTCCTATGAAGACAAACTGCAGTAATTAATTTATTAAAAACATAAACAAGGACAATCCTTGTAAACAAAAATGTGTGCTGACCTTAATTTTTCTTGTAAATGCAACACTGTTGGTGACACCGATATATTTTTCAATGAAACGAGTATCCTGTTGACAGCAGACTCGAAAATGCTTCGTAGTATATGATGTAATTAGCATTAAAATGAAAAGAATAAAAGAAACAGGATTGAACAGACATTGATTGTTTTTTTTTTTGTTTTGTTTTGTTTGTTTTGGGTTTAACGCCGTTTCTCAACAGTATTTCAGTCATGTACCGGTGGGCAGTTAACCTAACCAGTGTTCTTGAATTCTGTACCAGTGCAAGTAACTGCCAACTTCCACACATGAATTATCAGAGGTGGAGGACGAATGATTTCAGACACAATGTCTTTTATCAAATCGTCACGGAGAACATACGCCCCGCCCGGGGAACGAACTCTCGATCCCGCGATCCGTAGACCAACGCTCTCCCTACTGAGCTAAACGGGCGGGCCGTTTTTTTTTTGTTTTTGCTTTATTTTGTGTGTGTGTGTTTTTTTTTATATATATATTTTGGTTTAACGTCGCACCTACACAATTATGGGTTATATGGCAACTTCCCAGCTTTGATGGTGAAGGAAGACCCCAGGTGTCCCTCCGTGCATTAATTCATCACGGGCGTGTACCTGGGTAGAACCACCGACCTTCCGTACGCCAACTGGATGGCTTCCTTACAAGAAGAATTCAAAGACCTGGATGAGGCTCGAACGCACATCGGTGAGGGGCAAGTGATTGTCAGCTAACCACTCGGCCACGGAGGTCCCTGGATATAACATTTGGAAATGTACCTGTCGGCATGATACATATTAGTACTGAAGCGAGCGAACTTATTCCATACATGTATTAGTTTTTGAAGTTCTAAAAAGAAGTAATTAATAATGAAATATTTATTTGATAGTTTTTTTTCAATCAAGAATCAGCTTTATAAAAGCACAAAATGATTATACTTTATTAAATATTATAGTTTCCGAAAACTTGTGTACAGCTTAATTTAAAGTAACAGAAGGAAAATTCAAAATAAAATATTTTCAGGTGTTTCCAACTTAAACATTGCTCTTTAAATTTTCCGCAAATCTTTTCATTTGCTCACGTGGGAGTAATGAAAAGGAAATATAAATTGCTTCATCAGGAAACAAAATTAATAAAATCATGCAAGTTATAAACATATAATCTAATGTCTGAACAGGTAAAAATCCCTTTGACCTTATACAGCGTGCCGTTTGCGCACACCATTTATGTAGAATAACGATGTTTACACGGTTGCACGATGTATTTCATTACAATTGACATTTCAGATGAAGGTAAGAAATTTGTAGTGGCTGAAAAATAGCTTATCACAGTTCAGAAAAGTCTGGGTTCAATACATTGATAGCCGAACTATTTACCACAGACATGCAGGCAAAAAAGAACGACAAGAAGTAAGTTCGGTATGCAACATACAATGTATCATAACCAATTTATACATGCACGAGTCCTGTTGAATATTTCTAATATCTAATTTCATTTTATAGACAATCAAATGCAGTATTTCTTTTTATGTTTAGACAGACTTTAATGAAAACCAAGTAAACATCCACACAGAACAAAGCAATTATAACGTATACTCCACAAAACATTGTTCTATCTGTTTTGATGTTCTTTTTTTTTGTATTGTATATAACGCTGCATATCAACCCGTTACCGTCATTTAGATATGTCAACGTATCAGAGTGTTCTTCCCTTGTGTCTGACTTTCCTCGCACATGAACCAGAGGACGAGGACGATAGGATTCAGACATATTTGTCACGGAGAATATTGCGCTTGGCCCGGGTCTCAAACTCGTGATCACTTAATCAACTGACCTATCCAGGTGGACTCCGTGTTAACATGACGGCTAGCATAAATAAATAAATTATTAAATATAGTACGAGGCACTTAACGTCATTTAGATTATTTCTCTTGTGAAAATATTTCAAATTATAAAAAAAGCATTAGCACCTGGTGTGTTCTTGTCAAGCAACTCTCTGTCATCTATTGATATTAAAGTGACAGTTAGTGTTTTCCAAGCTTTTCAGTTTCATAAGTTTTCAAAGTTGAAGAGCCGTTAAGGCGTAGCCGACTAACTTATCACTATAGAAGACGTAATTAAGTATTGAAATATTCCTTAAGATCTGGGCGAGGTTGAGAACAGTCTTGATGTGTTCAGACAAAAATAACTTTGATCTTTTAAACAGACAAAAAGCTTGTCCTTGTATTGGATTGCATTTTCACTGTTTTGTCATAATTATAGACTAATAGTATACTTACTAAATGTTTGAACTTAGCGAATAAAGAGAATATCGAAGTGAGAAATGAAATCTGAATTACCTCAACAAATATTTTTGCATTAGTGATCGCTTTAATTCAAGTCAAAGAGCTTCTGGGACTTAGAAAAAGTTTTAAAATGTCCAGGTATCGCTCAAAATACAAAATTTAAAAAAAATCATTTTGAATCTTGCTAAACAAACAAGTGAACCCTCACAACAAGGAATCGACGATACAAGAAAAGCTCCGCAATTATTTAGTAAGAGTACTATCATCGGAAAAGTTTCAATATCGTATGTAATTTATAGCGCTAGAGATAGAAATGTTCGATTGTGAATTTCAACTGTAATTGACTGCCCAATTTCGGCGACTTCACATTATTATCTATATTCGTAGAGAAGGAATAAAATAGATGGCCTGCATTAACTGCCATCTGATCAACCATTGTCAAAATAAGCCTTCCAAAACGTTCATCGAAGGTATTTAAATTTGAATCGCACGGAAAATATGGAAAGGTCTAGTTCAGCCTTAGTAAGTGACGTGCCTTCGAAGAAGAAAATGATCAAAAAGTACTTCGCTCCGCTTCTACGTTAAATTCTATAAAATTCACATAACTACGGCGGCTGATTAACTACCATTTCTTTCTGGAGAGCACCAACACGCTAAAACGACAAACTAACGCTGACAAATATCGACGCACTATTTACTTGAAACATGCGAACAGGCCAGAACGAAACCGTTGGATGGTAATAGCGATGTTCATCGGAGTTAACTTTGAAGAAAATTGCCTTCATTGCTGCTGATCCGAATGAAGTCATCTAATTTCCTCGCATTAAGGTAGTCTGAATAGCAATTATAATTTTCTCCACAGGTAAAATGGGAAGCATCTGGTGAAAAAAAAAATGAAGAAATAACATCATCTAAAATGGAATAGTATTTTATTGTACACCTAACGTCAGACAGCCTTTCTGCCGCGAACACCATTGTAATTTGGTAATGTTAAGTTCGATAGCACGCCGGTACAAACAAGCTTTTATATCTTTCTCAATCTGGAATCATAAAATTTATAGTCTGCATGATACAGATTGAATGCACTACCATTTTGTATATTTATCTCTATTTGTTGTGGGTTTTTTTTCTCATCATTTTATAATGTCCTGAAGTGATTTTGCAAGGTATACACCAACTGACCTGTTTGTTTTTGCATGGATCTGTTTAAAACGCTGATCTTTGAGATAAAAACATCACGTTAATGCAGGAAACTAGGATGTACCATGTGAATCTAGTTACTAATAATTTATATAAGTACAGGTAATTGGTGTTTAATAGAGGGCATATTAGTCACTGTTTACGTTCATTTCTTTCACAGAATATGTGTAGGTTATAGCTCATTTACTGAATTTATTAAATGAAATGAGATATAGTCAGAAACTGTACAAAAATTTATTTGTGTCATGCAATGCTAATTAAGAAAAAAAAGAAAGAAGTAATAAGGTTGTTTACAAGATGTGATATTTATCCAGTTTGACTTTAATGTTATTTAGAGAAAAGGGCAATCAAAGTTCATACAGATGTGAATAATTGATGGACTGACGTTCATATATTTACCTACATTTATGTGTTTAATGAGGTACCTTTACTTATCTTATAACTCGTTTATATCATTTTTGCATTCTTTTTATTGTAAAGTCTGCTTTGTTACAAAGTGTAACTATATTCATTCTGCATACATTTGTTAACTTTTAAAAAGCGGCTGTGCTTTCTTGAACTATGACTGCATGTGTAATCAAAGTACTGAGAGGACTGATGGGGGCAATGCTTTGCAGTTTCAAGACTTGATGTAACCCATTCATGTCAGGGAAGTACATGCAGGCATTATGTAATGCACTTGTGTGTGGCAAGAAATAGAGAATGCACAACAATAAAATTTATTAACTTTGTGTTCAATACACTTCATATTTTGTTCAAAAGGTAAAGATAAAAAATCTAGTCTTGTTCAATAGCAGTTGTTCATCGACAAACAAAATTGCCAGGTTTGATAAAATGAAAAAGATAAAGCTATACAATGTATTTCAATTTCTTCAATACTTCTGTTTGCACTCTATGTCCTGACATCATGTGTTCTTGACAGTCTAACAGAAACAGGTAAACTTTGTAACACTTTATGAAAGTTTGGAAAGAAAGTCAAAATATTCCAATACGTGAAAGTTTAAAGGAACAGGATTTCCTTGAACTGACATTGAAAAAAATGTAGGCTATGTTTTCTGATGTGTACAATACTTATCAATTAAAAAAGTCAGGAATGTTTTTTGTTACAAATAAGCATCATTTTAATAAGGAGTCGTCATTAGTTAACACACAAACACCTGTAAAAATATTTTTATAGATCTACCTTTTCTTCCATTCCAACTTTTGCTAAAATTCAGTAACTGTTTTCTTAAAAACATACATGATATATGATGATATTATTATTTATATTGTTTGTTATGTTTGTTGATCAAAATATCATTGTCTTTTTCAATTTTAGGTTATTTAATGTACACCTGTATTTCAAACTATCAATATCATGATATAAGAAATACATTAAACACTATGAAAACCGTGATTCGTCATATCAATGAACCTACCGAACTGGCAAATACAGTTAGGTTCGAGTAAATTAGGATACGAAACGCCCGTGGAAAAAGAACAAGATTTCTGGTGGTTCTGCCTTCGAATATCACCATCAGAAACCATTTGCACCCTCAGATATATGAAATATATTAAACTGGTAACATAAATGTATATCTGCAGGGATAATTACCAAGAAAATGAGGCCAAAATATAACGGGCGCCTGTGGCAAGTTATCATCGCGGAGTGGTGGATTACCTCCCATAGCAAAAATTACTCGGTCTGAAAAATGATAAAATACGTATATGTACGCGCAATTATAACAGTATTTGCCACACTTTTAACGTTAAACGATAATTTTCCTGCAGATAAATACCAGTTTGATCAGCATATATGGCGTTTTTTTTTTTAAATAAAAATCTGGGAATGAATGTTTTCTTCGATCCTTTTTCAAGGATTTCCCGAACATTATAATTATGTAAACAAGTCATATACATAATGTTCTGATCTATAGACTAAAGGATCTGGCACATGTTCAGTTTGGGAAATGCTGTACTTTTCCAGAATAAGCGCGTTTCTATTGGCCCTATTGTGAGGTCGGATTTCAGGAAAAAGTAAGAAATATCTCTCCTGATTTGCGGTGGCGTGGTGGTTCCAATTGAAATTACTGCATGCTCGCAAGATTCTGATGCCATAACTTTTGACAACATCTCCATGGATTCAAACCTTCCCTAGATGACATGCATATTCAGGATGCTCTCTTCAATTCACAGAACATATATATCCGTATCGACGCACTCTTTGCGACATCTGCTATATCGGCGGTTTCTTTGCGTCGGCACCGGCTATTTTTTGCTATAAACAGTGTCCAGGTTGGTATGGGAGGCGAAAAATCGAGCTGCCATCCAAGATCATAGGTATGCTGCTCAAAATAAGTAGAGCACATTAGAATGTCTTTTCTATATTTTATAGTGTTTACTTTTTAATTATCAGCGATTTTGCTCGCAACCCGATGAAATTTGTTGATGGTGTACTGACATGGAACATTAGCCCGACTTTTTCCACAGTCTTTAACCAGTTTTTGCTTTGATATCATACATATCAAGCGCACTATTTGTATTCATTTATCAATATTCTTCCAAATAATAAAGATAAATAGGCAGAAATGTAAATGGAATTTTTCAAAACTACTTACATTCGGTTTTGTCGTGGCACCGGCGGTCTCTCTGCATACCAGTTTTTTTTCTTTCTTTTATTTTTCTTTTTTTTTTTTTTTTTTTTTTTTTTTTTTTGATGCACAGGCAGGCTCCCTGCATTACGCACAGAGAGGCTCTAGACTAATGAATATCTGGAAACATTATAGCTTAATTAATTTGGTGTGTTTATCTGACTTTTTGTAACTGCCAACCTGTTTATAGCAAAGAATCGCCGGTGCCGACGCAAGAAACCGCCGATAAAGCATATTTCGCAAAGAGTCCGCCAATATGGATATGCACCGTGCAGTTGTGTATTTAATTTTAGTAACTATTTGAAATTCAATTCATTTTTATGCAACTTCTGTGGACAAGACATTTTGATTAATGATTTACAGCTGATTTCGAGATCAAAATATATAATAATTATACATAATAAATAATCACGAATAAGGACGGTCCGACCAAGTACATAATTATGCCCTTAAGCTTTAAAATGTTCTTAATAGTTGGTGTAAAACAGAAGTAATCTGTTCATAGTTGATTTTACGAATTCGAACAATGAGAGAAAAAATCTACTGACGATTATTAGATTAGATAATAATTACCAAAAAATCAAACTGTCAAATTAATCCCCCCCCCCCCCACACCACGAACCAAATAAGTCATAAATTCAAACTGACGAATAAGGAATGCATTTTTTCTACCTATTCTATTTCAAGTAAACCACTATTTTTTTTATTTTATTTTTATTATTATTATCTTTTATATGGTATTAATTTTTATAAATAACATATCTCTTGAAAATATTTTCTTAGACATGCGAAAAGTATTTCATTTCAGCACTCTATTTTCTGAAATAATATTTTAGAAATAACACCTGCACAGAAAAGATATTTTAACAGATTTTGAATCGGGATCTCTAGGATGTTGCCGCATATATAGATTCGCCTACTGATAAACGATACTGATCGCCGCAAACTGATAAAGTTTCTCCGTAATACACATTCACAACAGTGTTGAGGCACGGTAATGAAAAAATCAATAATCTGTTGGCTTATCAGTGGCGTTGCAATCCCTTAGTAGTTGCTATTTCACGCAGAATCATGAACACATTTTTTTTGAGCGTATTGAAACTAGTTATTGGATTTCAGAATAGGTCACATGATCAAAACAAGTGTTGATTTCAGAATAGATCACGTGGTCAAATCAAGCGTCTTTATTATTCTTACGCTTAAGAAGATATATTATAATTTATATTTATAATGCAGTTTAGTTTTCTTCACATGCTGTTGTTGATATAAAATGTGTAGATCTATTTAATCATATCTGGATCGAAAATATAATTGCAAAATGCAATATGAAAGCTATGTTTGGTAAATACTTTGGAACTTGTTTTCTGTGTGTTGTCAGTTTGGTCATAAGCTCGACAAGAAAATTGAAAGACGGTTTGTTAAATCTGGGGGCATTGCCCCCAAAAACTGCTTCTTTAATATTATGACCGCAACTCAGATTATAAGATTCGTGATGGAGCGAACAAAATCGTGTACAGTATTTATTCGGTCAAGAGTTTTCACATTTTTGTGGTTGTAATGAAGTAATGCAATCGGTAAAACTTGTTTTTAAGTCAGTCGGGTAACAAACTGGTAACATATCTGGGCTTAATGAATAGCAAAATAATATCTATTAAAATTTGATTTTACTTGTATATATGGAGGCAGTGTCTTACATGAGTGTATTTTCATAACTGAATTTACAAAAGGAGTTGAATAAAAAGATTAAATTTGAGGTCTTGCCGAATATTTTATCATTTTCATTTACATTGAAACGAGTTTAATCAATTTGGAAGGTCACAAATGTAAGATTGATTTTAACATATTTTTCTCTTTTCTGCTGAAACATCGAAAATCTCCTAACTTCACTAATATTATAGACAGAGTCAATCTGACCAACGTCTTCTACACCTGAAACGTCATCAACGTGAAAATGTTATTATGTAAACACCAGTATAATACTTATACTAATATTCCGATCCACTTCCACGATGTCAAATATGTGACTGAAACTGAAACAAATCAGTTTTTCAGATACCTGTGACAAAGTTCCTGAAGTTACCGTCAGCGCTGTCTAAAATTCTAAATGTCAGAAGGGTTTGTTCCTTTAATTAACCCAAGTTGGTAAATGTATTTGACTGATATTCTAAGACTGAGACGGCTCCATTTTTCAGACTGATACAATGTTCATAACACGTTAAATTATTTTATCTGTAGGACATGAAAATAAGAAGCGACAGACTCGCCCGCACTCTGAGAGACATGTTGTTTTAACCATGACGAGAACTGACCTAGATTTTAACCATATATCAGTATCGTGGCATATTGTATGAGATAGAAGTATCATGAAACGAAGCATGAAATGATAGATTTCTAGCCAAATTGCATAGAAACAAAATAGGCAACGCTACGATGCTGAAGCTCTAAATTTATGATCAGTACACATGTACTAGACAATGGAAGGAGAATGCAAAATTGCAAATTCTGCTAGCAAATCCAGCTGCCGAAATTCCGAGGCCAAGATGGTCAACGAATTCTCAACATCATGATAATGGATTTAAAGGAAACAAAAATATGAAGCCAGTGCATGTGCAAGAGAATATATAATTAGAATAAAACTGCCAAATAGATACCATATTTTTGCCATGTTTATGCAGCAATATATCAGCCACGATGTGAACAAAAGTCACGACTTAAGTCTTTAAAATGATATATATATATATATTTTTTTTTGCTCTTAAGATGATATTTTGCAGCAAAAAAACAAGTCCGCTGCTGCCCGCGTGTTTACTTGATACAACATAATTATCATATTCTACAAAATGAAATATTTTCTTTACTGAATAAAAACAAACAGTTTCTTTTGTTACACAAAGTTAAAGTTTCGCTGGATCTATTTCATTTTGTTAACAGGACTATTTCAAAGGGAAGTCGGGAAACTGCGAGCCGGCTGCCTAACCCCTAACTCCTATTTATATATCTTTTTTACCCTCATCTTTTAGTTATTTATCTTAATTTGGAGGGCGGAGGGGGGAGGTAGTGATGTCCAAATGCTGCAAACAGAGAGGTGTCTCCACCCCGCGACTTCCTTGATCTATAACATTCGTTTTTCTGGTAATACATGAAAATTGGACATGATACAGGTCTTAACATTTAGACAAATTAAATATACAGATAAATACTTAAATAAACTGGAAAAAACGGCTGAATTTCGTAGATGAAACACTTTCATATGCATGAGCAATATCTTAAAACAATCCATAATGAAGCCTTCATATACATGGTGGCGAACTTTTGACTTCTTGGAAGGAATAATTGTCTTTATCCATAAAAGGCACTGTATACCGGTGTGGCAGTATGTGGCATGACCTGGTGTAGTGGCGCTGAAAAATATATAACACGACAGCAGATTTTTTTCCAAAAATAGTTAGGGTGAGGAGGGTGGGTATTTTTATACACGAAGTGTCGACTTGCCTGCTTAGTTATTAGTGAAGGAATGGACCGGTTTGAAATATAAAAATGATCAAAACGACCCAACCCGTGAACCACTAGTGCGCGAAAGTGATTAATCGAGGCACGTTATATTATATGGGCTGGATTAGAGTAACAGAATGAAATCTGGAAAGTAGAAATTACAGCTCATGCGTACCTACTGAAAAATAACATAGATTTATTTCTCAAGAGAACATAAATTCCTTTAATAGAACTCACTGGAAACTTGTTATAAAAGTCAATAAAAATTTCAGAAAATTATTACGAGTACAGAAGAATTACAAAGCTAACTCCATTTTCATTCAACGGTCGACTATTCTTATTAGTCTTCTTCAGGAAGTAAACAAATATGATATGAAATAAACAACGTCATGAATATATGACGTCATAAAAGATGACGTTACGTTACAAACGTTTTGGCGTAAAAATTACAATGTACAATAGGCTACATAATGTTTACACAAATGTATATCTAAAGTACTGTTTAAAGTATATTATGACAAAAGAAAAATTAAAAGTGGTTATACTTAATACATAGTAAGATTATAGACATTATTTAAAATAATAAAGTTAATAATCATAATAACAGTAAGTACAGGATCACAAAGATACGAAATCACTGGGTAAATTGTGTTATAGACAAAAAAAGAAAATACCAGCAAAAACAGTACTAACTAACATTAAGAAAACCACAGTTTGTGTTACATAACAGAAAACACTATGAAGTGAAGAAATTTATGAAAAATTATACATTACTTTTGAATTCATTCCTTTTGGAAAAATAGTATCTAGTTTGTGAATCCAGTAAGTTTCCTTTAGAAGCCTCCTCATATCATCATGAATAACATCAATAGGCATAAAGCTAAAGTCATTTAAGCTATGACTATTTTGATTAAAATGAATTGCTACATGACTAGAAAATGCAGGATCGATAAAACTTGTAATATCAAAACGATGTTTATTCATGCGTCTTAAAACTTGCTGGCTAGTTTGGCCTACATATTGCATTTTACACTTCTTACATGTGATTAGATATATTACATCTGAACTTTTACAAGTTGCATTATTCTTAAGCTTGAAAGTTTTCTTACACTGAGAGCTATTAAAACTATCACTTTCAGTAATGTAAGAACAATGTGAACATCTTGAACGATTACATTTAGACGAAGTAAAATTAACATCAGACAACATATGAAAGTCAGTTTTAACTAGAATGTCCTTCAAATCCTTAGGACGTTTAAAAGCCATGGTAGGTTTACACAAATGTAACATTTTAACAGCAGGATTATCTGACAGCTGGAGTAAATCCCAGTATTTGTTAATAATGTTGCCAATATTAGGAAGAGATGTGTTGTACTCAACTACAAAAGGCACAATATTTTGATCTTGTTTTACAGAGGCTCTAAGTGCATCATCTTGTGACATACACATAACTTTCTCAAATGCTGTATTAATAACAGACTCTGGGTAGTTTCTAACAAGGAAGTGTTGCCGAAGCTGTTCGATATTACCAAAAAATTGATTCTCATCAGAACATATTCGGCGATACCGTTTAGCTTGACTGTAAGGTATACCATCCTTACATGCTTTAGGATGGCACGAACTATAATCAACATACTGGTGAATATTGGTAGGTTTGACATGTACATTGGTGCTGATGTTATGTTCATCATCTATACTAACATCTACATCTAAAAATGATACTTCAGATTCAGATATGTTATATGTGAACTTAATCATTGGATGAACTGTATTTAACAACTCAATAAATTTCTTAAGCTCATCTAAAGAATGACTCCAGAGCATGAAAATATCATCCAAGAATCTAAACCAAACATCTGGTTTCAACTCACAACTATTAAGAAAAGATCGTTCAAGCTTACCCATGAATAAGGAAGCAAAAGATGGAGCCATGGGACTACCCATAGCTGTCCCAGTTTTTTGTAGATAATTATCATTATTAAACTTGAAGAAATTGTTTTCTAATACAGTTTGTATAAGTTTACATACACTGTCCAATGACAATCTACCATTATAGTTACTATTTTCCAAAAAATATTTGCATGCTTCTATACCTTCAGTGTGTGGGATATTTGTATACAAAGAATTAACATCCAATGTAACTAGAAATGTTTTATGGTTGCTTAGTTTATGCTGTTTAAGCTTTGTAATAAAATCATTTGTGTCTTTTATATACGACGGCAGGGACTGCACAAATGGTTGCAGAATATGGTCAACGTATTTAGATATATGATCCGTGCATGAATCATATGCAGACACAATAGGTCGGCCAGGGTATCCAAGAGGTAGATTATCATCAAAAGTTTTATGGATTTTTGGCAGTATGTAAAATTGTGGGGTCCTCAGATTTTCTGGAAAAACATCAAATTCATTCCTAATGTTAGGTTCGATGTTTTCAATTTCTTCGACACATTTGATAACGTTCTGAAAAGCTGCAGGTGAGAAGTCAGTTTGTACCTTCTCATAATATTGATCATTATCCAATTGCCGTTGAACTTCTTTTACATAGTCAGCTTTTTTGATAATTATGCTTGGGTCATGAGACAGGCCCTTTAAAATTATTCCAGTATACAAGTTTATGCATTAGTTAGTGCAATAGTAATTGCAATTACATTTCAATATCTCATAAAATATATTATTCTACCATTTCAGTCGAACTGACTCTAAACTAACAAAATTGAGTTTTGGACGTATTATTCATTAGATGGACAGACAGATTTTAATTAGAATATACATTGTAAGTGAATGTTATCACATGTAGACGTAACCGATGAGTGAGTGAGTTGGATTTTACGACGAATCGACACAAAACGTGATCGATGAATATTGATTGTTTATTTGAGACTTTTGTTCAAACCTTCACATATGTATGACTGCACAAATCCATATAAGCCATTTGAATCACATCATGGCTGCCTTATGGTCATTGTCAGTGTCATGTTAGTAGCGTTTTGACTTCAGTGCAGTTAGCACTAAATAGTTCCCTTCGGATATAGCTCCTCTGGGAGCTATATTCGGGGCACATTTTCATATACATCTCCTGCGGAGCTATATTCTCCGTATATAGCTCCCTTGCTAAAACTGGAACTATAAACGGAACACCTGTAGCTGTGTTCCATATATATATATATATATATATATATATATAGCTCCTGGGTGTTTTTAGCAACACTGATCACATGGCTTATCTAGAACATTTCGTTAAATATTTCACACATGATGCCCTAATTCTAATGCAAGGGTAATAACTAGAGCTAAACCACTATTTGCCAGTCAACATTTCTGGACAGTTTGGGGACTTTGGGGCAACTACCTTTTTTCGTCAAATCCGACAAAACACTAAAAACGTCAGGTACACCTAATAAATATTTGATCCAAATTTGATAATTCTGTCACATAGTACAGAAGATGAGTGCCTGTCAAAGTATGATCAAGTATGCATCTGGACTCGAGGGTCATAACTGCTAGACAAGATACAAAACTTTAAACCTCTTCCTAACTTCAACTGCCATTTATCATTTTTTGTACAGGTTGGTGATTCTTGGTCTTATTGTATCCGTTTTCGGAACTATGTACCTACGCACTCTCGCTCATACGTACGAATGGCTCCAGAATACAAATCTGCGTGAATATCGATGCGAAAAAAACCCCATAAAAATCCAATTTTGAGAAATTCCAGGGAAATGTTGAGCGAATATATTGCATATACTAAGCACTTCATCTGTTATAGTTTCAGCCTGCTAATTCTGTTGTTTCTATGATAGAAACGAGTAAAACTCCATTTTCAGGACACTAAATTTGAGGCAAAAATGACCCAAAATATGCACTTTGTGCGACCTCTACATTATTATCTACAATGACGAACCTAAAACATGTGACCAGACGAAAATAAAGGTGGAAAGAAAAGTGTCTCATAACCGTTTATCTGTTTTTTCGCAAAGAGCTGAATCTGGATGGCTGGATGACCGTTTCCATTTTGTCTGACTTCCGTTACCTCAGGTAAGATTTTAGACCCAAGCTTAGAAAATCGATTCAAGCATATATCTATATTAAACAATAATTACTCGTACGCAGGAATCCTTAGTTCTATAAACATCATCAATAACCAGTTGAATATTAATGTCCTTAAAGTACATCTACCTATTTTATACAAAAACGTGCGAATCTGGCCCCTTAAATCCCCACCTGTCTCTCAAGTGGTGTGGGAAATCGTATATCCAAATGACACTGCCAAATAATCATGTTTTGTATTACTCGAACAGTACTGCTATAGCACTTTAATTTTTCCATGTATAGGGAGTCATGTTCGGGTTTGTACATGCTTGCGTCCGTATACAGATCCCCGGGGAGCTATATCCGAAGTTAGCTATATAGTGTATGACATAGCAAACCTAGGTCGTATACATACAAGCTTTGAGTTTAGCTGGCTTTTTTGTTGCATACAACTTTAACTTTTATTTAAATAAAACTAGATTAATAACGTACAAAGTGCTCAGTTAAAGATGTTTCAAAGTTCTGAATAGGGTGGTCATTGTAAAAATATCATTTTAAAATGGGTTATTTTCAATTTGCATATTATTTAAATTACACATCCAAATTAAAATGCACCGTGTCAGAATGCCTAACACAGCGTTGTCCGTTTAAAACACTTACTTAGATTACCCGATTTTATAGATCGATCCTGTCTTAAAAGTGCTAAGGCTAGTTGTACGAAGAAGTCTGACAAATGTTTCGTTTGTGCTCGTCATTGTCTTTCAGACGACAAGCGAATTATGCAATTTTATATTTCGCAGAATCAAGATGTACCAATTAATCATATTGTGGTAGAAATATGTTGTACACCAACTTCTGTCTAATGAATTAAATTTCACTGTCTGACAACTAAGACGTAAAGAGATTGATGGGAAAACTACCACTAGATTGCATCTTACGTCTATTCAATGTTTAGGTTTATGAAAATCTTGATGGGCAGTGTCACACCCTATATAGCTCCCTTCAGATATAGCTCCTCGGGGAGCTATATTCGGTGCACCTTTTCGTATATAGCTCCCTTGCTAAAACTGGAGCTATAAACGGAACACCTGTAGCTTTATTCCGTATATAGCTCCTCGGTGCACATTTTATCCAAATGGACCACGTGGTTTATTTAGATAAATTCGTTATGTCGCGTTTTTAAAGACAAGATAGTGTCAAAATATTTCACACATGATGCTTAATTCTAATGCAATGGTCATAACTAGTACTAAACCACTATTTGCCAGTCAACATTTCTGGACAGTTTTGGGACTTTGGGACAACTACCTTATTTCGTCAAGTCCGACAAAAAAACTAAAATCTTCAGGTACACCAAATTAACATTTGTTCCAAATTTGATAATTCTGTCACATAGTACAGAAGATGAGTGCCTGTCACAGCATGATCAAGTATGTATATGGATTCGAGGGTCATAACTGCTGGATCAGATACAAATCTGTTCATAACTTCAATTTTCAGTTGTTTTTTTTTTTTGTACAGTTCTAACTGTATCCGTTTTCGGGTCTATGTACCTACGCACTCTCGCTCTCTATTTCATACGTACGAATGGCTCGAGAAATCAAATTTATAAATCCCTCCCTGCTTCCAAGTAGAGTGGTGTGGGAAATCGTATATCCATATGAGTGATATGACACTGCCAAATAATCATGTTTTGTATTACTCGAACAGTACTGTTATGGTACTTTAATTTGTCTATGTATAGGGAGTCATATTCTGGATTGTACATGCTTGCGTTCGTATACAGCTCCTCTGTCCCAAGGAGCTATGTACAAAAACGTGCTCCGAATACAGATACTTGGGGAGCTGTATCCGAAGGGAGCTATTTAGGGTGTGACAGGGCAGACACCTCGGATTGAGCTTTTTCACATGATGAATTTGATAACAGTGCGCAGTTTAGTATCTTTTCTATGGTGACTGATCATTTCAAGGTCATTGTCCAAATTTTCAACTAGCCTATTCATATGTTTTATTTTAATTTGTTTGGTATGCTCGCCGGTACTTTTACGAATATATTTATTAAAACATTTGGTTAACATATTGTTAACTGAAACTTAAACTTTCCATCACATTCATAAAATGTTCCCATCTCACATGTCGGTATATTTTGGTAGGTGCTTATACTTGCGCATTCATGTTCAAACAGACATTTAATAAAACATCAGACTATAAGTACCAAAAAAAAAAAAACAGAAGCGCACAACGCAAAATGATAACAGGTGAATTACTGAATCGTATAAAATCTTGGCAGCGGTACCACTTTTTCTATCTTTTATTTCTCAGAAAGAGTACAATTAAAAAGAATATAAACACAGAAAGCAAAAACAGAACAACAGTACAATACCTCCAGGAGAAGTTTACTGATAAAATGTTGTACGTGTGCGTCATTGGTAAGCTGAATTATCTGGAATCGTTATCTGAATACAATATTTATATCGTAAGTTCTCAAAACAAGTATTACCACCCTCAAAAGTGCTCGTAACCTATAGCATTGTAATGCTAAATAACACAACGTGCGTATACTTACTTATCGGCAATTCATGAAGAGGTCTCCAAATTTAAGTGAATTTATATGACTTACATAAAGCTTTTTTTGCACTTGTCTGACTTCCATTTCATAAAAACCAAGAGGGCCATGAAGGCCCTATTGACCTAATAATCATCAAGATTAACCTTCTGACCAAGTTTCATGAAGATATGGTCATAAATGTGGCCTCTCAAGTGTTGCTATTCCTTTGATTTGACACCGTGGCCTGGTTTTTGACCCGAGATGACCCAGATTCGAAATTGATGTAAAGATCATCAAGTTTAACATACTGACTAAGTTTCATGAAGATATAGTCATAAATGTGGCCTCTAGAGTGTTAAAAAGCTTTTCCTTTGATTTGATTTAGTGACCTAGTTTTTGACCCCACCTGACCCAGATTCGAACCTGTCCTGAAAATTATCAAGTTTAACATTCTGACTATGTTTCATGAAGATACAGTCATAAATATGACCTCTAGAGTGTTAACAAGCTTTCCCTTTGATTTGACCTGGTGACCTAGTTTTTGACCCCACTTAACCCAGATTTGAGGGAGCTATATTCGGGGCACCTTTTCGTATAGCTATATTCTCTGCATATAGCTCCCTTGCTAAAACTGGAGCTATAAAAATAACACATGTAGCTTTGTTCCGTATATAGCTCCTCGGTGTTTTATGCAACAAGGACCACGTGGCTTATTGAGGACATTTCGTTATGTCGCGTTTTTAAAGACCAGATACTAACAAAATAATTCACACACGATACCTTAATTCTAATGCAATGGTCATAACTAGTACTAAACCACTATTTGCTAGTCAACATTTCTAGACAGTTTTGGGACTTTGGGGCAACTACCTTTAGTTATTTCGTCCAGTCCGACTAAAATACTAAAATCTTCAGGTACACCTAATTAGCGTTTGTTCCAAATTTGATAATTTTGTCACATAGTACAGAAGATGAGAGTCTGTCACAGTATGATCAAGTATGTATTTAGACTCGAGGCTCATATAGAAAACTTTAAACCCATGTTCCCAACTTCAATTGCCAGTTATTAGTTTCTTGTACAGGTTGGTGATTCTTGGTCTAATTGAACTGTTTTCGGGACTGTGTACTTACGCTCTCTCGCTCTCTATCTCATACGTACGAATGATTCGAGAAATCAAATTTATAAATCCCCACCTGTCTCCCAAGTGGTGTGGGGAATCTTATATCCAAATAATCATGTTTTGTATTACTCGAACAGTACTGTTATAGCATTTTAATTTTTCCATGTATAGGGAGTCATATTCTGGATTGTACATGCTTGCGTTCGTATACAGCTCCTCTGTCCCAAGGAGCTGTATACAAAAACGTCCTACGAATACAGCTCCCCGGGGAGTTATATCAGAAGGGAGCTATATAGGGTGTGACAATGCCATTCATGATAAACTTTTCTTTCGCAAGTATTATGGTATTTTTATCTTTGAAATGCTGTCCCTAAAATTAGAAAAAGTTATCTAATAGTTATATATGACCAAAACCCAGACAGGTTTTGAGAGGCAAGAGTCCAAGCATTTCTCACTGATTAACAGAAATTTGTTTTCATTCTCAAAATCAGTGGGACCTAGACTTCTAAACCTTTTGATGGCAATATACGACTTTGACCTATGACTTTCTAATAATTTAAATGAATATAATCTAGTAGTTATGCAATGACAAAAATGTGTTTAAAGGCGAAAGGCTTTATTTTTTCTATCCAATTGAATTAGACAAATTTAAATCAAAATGTTCTCCTGTAATTGATAGAAAACAAGGTTACAGTGACGAACCTTTATCTTTCGTCTACAGAACCTAATAAAGAGCAAGGATCATCTACTGACCACAAGCGATCATCCAATGGCAGCCGTATTTTTACAAAATACATAGGACATTCATTTTTTGGCTTATATTCCGTTAGATTTAACGTCACAGCGATACAATTATAGATCATATGGCGACTTTCCAGATTTTCGCGGCGGAGGTAGATCCCAGGCGCCCCTCCGAGCACTATTGCACATGAACAGACACCTGGTAATATCCACGATCTTTCGCAAGGCATCTGGATGGCTTCCTCGGAGAATTCTATACATATAGCCAGGTTTCGAAACCATAGCAGCAAAGAGCAAGTGATACTTAGTAAGCGACGTAAACCACTCAGTCACAGAGGCCCATATCTCATTGTATATCTATAGATATCTGATTTTAAGAAACATGTATTCTAACTTAAACGCTCAAGTTAAAAACAAGAGGTTATTCAATATATCATTTCACATTTTGTTTTAAAAGAATGCAACAGGACATGTCTTTACTTTTTTGTTATTTCAAATTTGCATTTCAATGAAGACAGACCTGGATCAAAATTAGTCACAGCCTTAGCTCTTCGTCAATCAATATCAACGCTAACATCACCAACATCCTAAGACTGCTAGTATTGTTACATGAGACAAAGGTTTGCAGTTCATTTGCTATATTTGCGGAGGAGTTATATTTAATGGAACAAACCTCTATGTTTATACATTGCAGAATGGAACAATATAATATTTAAAGCTATTTCAAATGTTTAAGACACTATAATATATAATAGTACTATAGTACAATATAACAATAGTACTACTATTGGTGCTTGGGAGATCGATTCCAGTATGCATACGTGCAATTGCAATTACTGTAGCGTACCTGAACAATCATAGGTCTTGATATTTCAAAATGTCATCTTTTATTGTAAGCCACTCTGTCGTGAGTATCTTCTGGCTTGTTTCTTATTTTACATTATGAAGGAACTAATGCCGGGTAATAAAACTAATGTATTTCAAAGAGGATAAAAGGTGAATTTGCAACAACTAGAACAGCTATAACAAAAACAGCATAATAATACAGCGTGTATAGGTTGATATTTTTTAATGGTTCATATTTTAAGAAACGGCAAGCATTTACATTGTTTTTATGCAGGTTGGGTTATACCATGTACAGCATACATTTTGAACCTTGAACCTACTGAGCACTGTTGTAAGAAGTGTCTGGATGTACGAATCCTTACATTTCCTTGCGTACTTGTCTTAGTTCTGTACAAAATGTCGGAAAATGCCATTAAGTACAATATGAAAGAAAAGAATTTGTCATGAAAGTTGAACTGTCAGCGACCTTGACTGTAAATTCAAAACCTATGTGTAAAGGTTTTTGCTCATTCTCTTTGGCACTTTTATCTTTAAAATGAAACGAAAAAGCATAACCCCATATTATATCGCTCTTCGAAATAGACCAACACCTTGATAACAGTACGAAGTGCTTATTTTGCAGAGATTGTGTATGACTCAGAGATGTCTGGAAAAGATCTATCGCAACGTTCCAGTGAAAACCGATGAGAGAAATGTCTGCAACTACCTGTTCTGGTAAACTAATTACCTATCGAATAACAAAAGATAATAGCTTTTCCTGAGGCAGAAGTCTATTTTTACTAATGGTGTCTGCTATTGTTTTGCACTTAATTGCTTCCTTTCTCAACATATTATATTTCAGAAAGTGTTGCTCTCATTTTCACTTTCTGTAAAGTACATTTTTAATTAAATAAGTATTAAACAATATTGTTTTAAAAAAGTTAGGATTTTTTGTTGTTTTTAAGGTAGCATTAATGTCCGCTTTATTTTCTTAATGTAATATAAAATCCGGAAAACAATGCAGGTATTAAATATAAAATTTCCTAATGACTTTTAGAACACGTGTCAAACTGGAATCCCTTTTATGTAAATAATATAATTGTTTATTTTACACATAGATGATTAAAGTGGAGAAAATGCTATGACGAAATGTCTTCTTCCATATTTCTTTTCACATACCATTAGCATAAGACATTGAACAAGGATTTGATGTTTAGCAGAACATATGAAACAAGTCCTGTTTAGGACAGTCAGAACTTTGGAGTAATGTGTTTCAGGAACATCATTACATATAAATTCATTTTAACTATTCTGTTATTCTTATAATATTATCTGAGGAAAAATGAAATGCATGTAGATCTGTCATGAATCTGAACTAACGAAAAAATTAAAATGATACTAGTTATATCACTTGGAAAAAATGTGTTTAAAAACTCCACACTATGATGAAAATTAGGATAAAACGTATAAACTTTTGCGGAGCAGGCCCAAAGTCCTGTTTAAAAGCGAACGTAAATTTCGAATAAAAATGAAGTTATAACTATTGTTATCAGTTCTGTTCTAAAAACAACTAAACACTCAAGTAACAGTAAATCACTTGACCATTTCAAAAATGCATTCATAATAAATATTCAACATGACGTCCTTTTTCAGCAATCACAACGTCCAATCTCTGTTTGAAGTTTCCAATTACACGTCCGCAGGTCTGAAGTGTATTTTTAGCTCACCTGAGCAATGCTCAGGTGAGTTTTTCTGATCGCTCGATGTCCGGCGTCCGTCGTCTGTCATCTGTCAACATTTAGCTTGTGTATGCGATAGAGGCTGTATTTTTCAATTAATCTTCATGAATATTGGTCAGAATGATAATCTTGTTGAAATCTAGGCCGAATTCGAAAATGGGTCATCTCGGGTCAAAAACTAGGTCACTAGGTCAAATCAAAGAAAAACCTTGTGTATGCGATAGAGGCTGTATTTTTCAATTAGTCTTCATGAATATTGGTCAGAATGATAACCTTGATGAAATCTAAGCCGAGTTTGAAAATGGGTCATCTCGGGTCAAAAACTAGGTCACTAGGTCAAATCAAAGAAAAACCTTGTGTATGCGATAGAGGGTGTAATTTTCAATTGATCTTTATGAATATTGGTCAGAATGATTGCCTTGATGAAATCTAGGCCGAGTTCGAAAATGGATCATCTCGGATTAAAAACTAGGTCACTAGGTCGAATCAAAGAAAAACCTTGTGTATGCGATAGAGGCAGTATTTTTCAATTAATCTTCATGAATATTGGTCAGAATGATAACCTTGATGAAATCTAGGCCGAGTTTAAAAATGGGTCATCTCAGATCAAAAACTAGGTCACTAGGTCAAATCAAAGAAAAACCTTGTGTATGCGATAGAGGCTGTATTTTTCAATTCTTCTTCATGAATATTAGTCAGAATGATTGCCTTGATGAAATCTAGGCCGAGTTTGAAAATGGATTATCTCGGGTCAAAAACTAGGTCACTAGGTCAAATCAAAGAAAAACCTTGTGTATGCGATAGAGGCTGTATTTTTGAATTGATCTTCATGAATATTGGTCAGAATGATTGCCTTGATGATGTCTAAGCCGAGTTTGAAAATAGATCATCTCGGGTCAAAATCTAGGTCACTAGGTCAAATCAAAGAAAAACCTTGTGTATGCGATAGAGGCGGTATTTTTCAATTGATCTTCATGAAATTTAGCCAGAATGATTACCTTGATAAAATCTAGGCCGAGTTTGAAAATGGGTCATCTAGGGTCAAAAACTAGGTCACTAGGTCAAATCGAAGAAAAACATTGTGTATCCAATAGAGGATGTATTTTTCAATTGCTCTTCATGAATTTTGGTCAGAGTGATTGCCTTGATGAAATCTAGGTCGATTTTGAATATGGATTATCTGAGGTCAAAAACTAGGTCACCAGGTCAAATTAAAAAAAAATCTTGTGTATGCGATAGAGACTGTTTTTTTCAATTGATTTTTATGAAATTTGGTCAGGATGATTGCCTTAATGAAATCTAGGTCGAATTTGAATATGGGTCATCTGAGGTCAAAAACTAGGTCACTTGGTCAAATCAAAGAAAAAACTTGTGTATGTGATAGTGGCTGTATTTTTCAATTGATCTTCATGAATTTTGGTCAGAATGATTGCCTTAATAAAATCTAGGTCGAGTTTGAACATGGGTCATCTAGGGTCAAAAACTAGGTCATATCTAAGAAAATGCTTGTTTTATCGCAGGAGACCGATTTTTTGGTCCAATCTTAATGAAAATTGGTCAGAATATTTGTTTCCATGAAATCACTACGTCAAACATGTTTTACACTGTTATGGAGTGCTTCTTAGGTGAGCGACCTAGGGCCATCTTGGCCCTCTTGTTTCGGATTTCTTGCCTGCTTCAGTTCATTTGGGTTTTCTGGTTAAGGGTTGTATACCCTTTCTTTCAAAAATCCCCAGAGGAAAAAGTCAAGCGAATTCATATCGGGTGAATGTGGTGGCCAAATTCTGTCTGTTTTAAAAGAAATAAAATTGTTGCCAAATATATCAAGCAACCACTGAAGAACTTTTCCTGCAGTATGTGGTGTCGCTCCATCCTGCTGGAACCAGATCTCATCAATAGCAATTCCTCGTCTTTGCAGAGACGGAAGAAATTTCCTATTTAACAATGTCAAGTAACGCTCACTGTTAACATTATGAACATTCCCATCTGACTCGAAGAAGAACGGACCAATAACCCCAGATGCACTCAATGCTACCCATACAGTCACTTTCTCATCATGAAGCGGGCGTTCAACATGATAATTTGGCTTTTGATTTGAAATTCCCCAAATTCGACAGTTTTGGTTATTTCAAAGGTGGTGTCAAATAGAAATGTGACTCATCCGAGAACCCGATTTGGGTAGAATGCACTTTAGCGGTCCCCGGAAGTTTACAATGCGCATGCGCAGCAAGTTGGGGTGTGGGGTAAAGCGGGGGTGTGGGGGCAGCAGCCCCCAAACTTATTCATCTCAAAATAAAGTTACATGTATTTTGAAATCTCTTTTAAAGTATGTAAAAGGTATGTAAAATCTCTCATCCGAAAAACATAGATTTGATATTATACAAAATAAATGCAAATTAGAAGAAAAACTGGCATTGCATTACACTGAGACTACATACCGGGGTGTACACCCACTTTACACTATGGCAACAAACGGGGCGTAGCATGGACGAAATAAATATAAAAGAATATCGCTGAATGGAAGTTGGGGGCTGCAAAAATGACAATGTAAATAAAAAAAGGACCCGCTCAGTTCCAGCTGGCTTAGGGTGGTACCAAGTTTTGAATTTTCCAGAAAACAAATTTTCAGTTGTTTCCAGAAGTAATAATGTTAAGATGCAAAGTAATGTTTCTCTTAACCCATCACAGAGGAACCTGTCTGATGCCTAAAGATCGAGTTTTGATACCCTTATTACCAATAATTACCAATATAAATAATATTCGGAAAAAAGTAGAAACTCTTACTTGACTTCTATGAGCTCAACAAAACAATCTCTAGCACAACTATGTTATGGATTTTTGGGGTAATGTTACACACTACAATATCCTATAAAGATAGTTATAAAAACAATATAAAGAGGAATAGAGAGATTAAAACATTTTTGACATATCGTAAAGAAAATTGGACGTAATTTAAAATTTTGCTCTTATTTCTACCTTCCAGTTCGATTTTCTTAAAACGGCTCTTTTACCTTTAAGTTAATAGCTTACAGCTATTAAATTATAACAGTAAAAGAACCGTGACTTTTTTTCTATCCATGTCCTGAAAGAATTCCTATTGTTTCAATCACCTCAAACTGATTAGGGTCATTCACAACTTTGGAATTAGACAAAATAGATACCTCATTTTTACATATATATATATAATAGAGAGAGAGAGAGAGAGAGAGAGAGAGAGAGAATTTAGCTACTGTGCACATAATTACATTTGTAATAAAATTTTAATACCTATTGTGTATTACAATAATGCTAAAATATCTCAACTGTGGCGTGTCCTTAACAAACTACCTGCTATTGAGTACACCACCTTTCTCTTAATTCAGACACAATGGAAGAGAAAATCGTAGAGATAAATTTAAATGGACTGAACACAAATATACGACGTATCTTAAAAGCTGGTTTACTATCTCTTTTAATGAAATCTAAACGAATACAATAGGAAACAGCTATACTGATATATAAATTGTACTAAAGGAATATGATTATAGTATGAAATAATTATATACCTGAACTTTCAGAAAAAGAAAATGAAATACCATGAATGAATATTTAAATATGCACCTTTTGTCAAAAGAATGGAAAGCTACGCCACTACACGTCTGTCTTTTTCGCTTCAGAAACCATACGACGGGCATGCGTAGTGACACTGTGCATCCCATGATACACATACATGGTATAAAGTGAAAAAATAGTTTATCTATAAATATCGAATATGAGTTCTGAAAAACAAGGTTAGTGAAATTTAATTGATTGTTTTTCAGGTACATTTCACTTTTGTTTTATTCCGTGATAAATGTTAAAACTTTAGTGTCATATGTGTATTTAAATATCTAGAATTCTCGTCCATTTGATTAATATAGAAGCAATATAGATTTTACGTCCCCTGACAGGCATACTGAGCTATCAGTTAAAGGTACACGTTATCGATCAAGGCGTAGGCTATCCATTTTGTAATATTTCTAGCTGGTGCGGAATTGTCAGGTACTTTCCGAGGATGCGTTGTCTTAGTATTATTGTGTTATTTACAGGCCGTCTCTGAGTACTTAACCATGAAGTGCGCTTTAAAGTATAAATTATTCATGCATATGAAAGTGTTTAATTGAATAAGAAAATATAAACGTTAAAACTGCGCCAGTTAATCGAACTACTTGATAGCTCAGACAAGAGAAGTTTGTCCATGGTTTGAATCGCTCTATTTATTTTGTTTACTTGTTTTGCATTTCTTTTTTCAAATGAGTTGCAATAAATAAATGATGTAGAGGCCAAACACTACCAAGTTAAAGCAGTTGTCATATAAGGTGGCCTCACCACCGTCCTTTCCTGATGCCTTTTCTCAATAGCATCGTGTTATCTTTTACTGTAATGACGGAATATGCATGCTGCTTTAAACGGACCTTCATATTAGTCAATATATATTCAGTGTAAAATGGGCATATTTTTCACAGAGCTGCTAATTATAGCTTGACCCACATTTAAAGACGGACATACAATGAAAAGAAAAGTAGGGTTCATGTATCTTTTACATCAAAATCATAGTGCTGTGACCTGGTATTACTACTCGTACTAAAACTGAGTTTTGCTTCACCAAGTACAGCCTACTCTCTCATTGTTCTATCAAAATATCACAAATACAGTCACGATAAATTTTAATAAAAAAGAACTAGGCTCTGTGGTCACCCAAGAGAAAACAAGTTTCAATAACCTGTCCGCTAATACGCAACGGACCAGATGACTGTCGTGCTGGTTCCGTTGCTACTGTTAGGCTAATTTTCGCATTCCTGATAAAAATGGAACCGCTTGATGGATCTCGGACTTGATCTTTACTATCTCTATAAGGTGCGCTTCCAAGTTTGTTCACACGGAGGCACTTTGTCCCTTTTATGAGCAGCTAAGAGGTAACAGGAATACCTTTAAAAGTCTTTTATTCATGAACCACTTGATGTATCTTCATCAAACTTGACCTTTAGCAACATTGTAAGGTCCTTTCCCAACATTGTTCGAATTGGGGAGCTTAGCCCGCATTAGGGGCTACTTAAGCTAAAGATCGAAATATCTTTTAATGACTTCCTGAACCGCTTGATGGATCTTCGTCAAATTTGGTCTGTAGTATCATTGTATGTTTGGCTTCCAAATTTATTCAATTGGGATACCTAGCCCTTTTAAGGGGCCGCTCGAGCTAAAAATAGAAGAAAAAAACAGACTTTTAACGACTTCTTCTCATGAACAGCCTGTGTATCTTCACCAAGCTTGGTCTGTGGCATCATTGTCAGGTCCTTTCTCAAAATTGTTCGAATGGGGGCACTCAGCTCCCTTTTAGGGGCCAATGGAGCATTCTTCGGGATGAGAGTTGAAAGTTGAAACTATTTTGTTTAGATCCGAAACCTTACTGCTTCAGTCATTTTCATTTTAATAAACACGATATTTTGCATAAAAACTATGACAGAATCATTCCGAATATCTGACTACCCGTTCAAAATAGAATATTCTACGAGTCATTTTGAACTAAAGTGGACGTTCCAAATAGTTGCATCTCGGTTCTTCATCTTTTATCAAATTGATCTGAATATTATACAATCCGAATATTGACTTTTTAACTGGTTTCTAAAACTCAGATGGACCTTTTGTTTCTAGTATTTATATTTTTAACAGCATATGGACAACCCGAACATAATGAGTACGGTCAGCCTCCGTATAGTCAACCCGGCCAACCTCCTTATGGACAGCCCGGACCACCACCATATGGTCAACCCGGACAACCCCCTTATGTCCAACCCGGGCAGCCTCCATATGGTCAACCTGGACAGCCACCGTACGGTCCACACTGGCAGCCTGGACAACCTCCTTATGGTCAGCCCGGACAACCACCGTATGGTCCGCCCGGGCAACCGTATTCAACACAGCAAGTTGTAAGTACATGTATTACACTGCCACAGACAGAGTAATTGTATTACATAGTGTACACATTCATCCTTGGAATTTATAAGAAGACGTTATAATATAAAACAAATATTGACCGAATGTTTTAACATAAAACTCACACTTTCTTTCGCTATCATTATCAGATAAGATTTGTAACTTCCATTTTCCTTAAACGTTCGAATTTTGTCATGTAGATTATTTGTTTTATTAGCAGTAGGTTGCAATTGCTTACTATTATATTGGAAAAAAAATAGGAATACCTACACGTACATGTTAAACTTACTTTTCACAATACAAATTATTGCCCATTGTGTTTTAGGAAAGTCTGTTTTAGAATTGGTGTCTTTTTTGCGGGGTTGAACGCCGCACCGACACAATAATAGGTAATATGGCGACTTTCCAGCTTTGACGGTAAAGGAAGACCTCAGGTGCCCTTCCGTACGTTATTTCACCAGGAGCGGGCACCTGGGTAGAACCACCAAACTTCCGTAAGCCAGCTGGATGGCTTCATCACATGATGATCCAACGCCTCGAGTGAGGCTCGAACCCACATCGATGAGAGGCAAATGATTTGAAGTCAGCGACCTTAACCGCTGTCTTCAAATCACTTGTCCCTCATCAGTTATGACGAATATCAAGTCATATAGAACAATTTTAAACGTCCCAATCATACATATTCTTTGTTTTATGTAAAAAAAATGGATAATAGCTGATTATCGGATAAAGGGAACACAATTACATTTCCCAATGTTAAAAGTGCATTGAAACAACATCTGTTATATACAATGTATGAATTTATAATCGGCCTGTTCTCAAGCAACGGAAGTAAAGTTTCGCGCACGCGCTCACTACGTAGGGCAAAAGACATAACAACGTTAAGTTATAATCTCATTTCAAGCAATTTGGTCAATATGAGTCTGTATTATAATAGATTATCAGTGCAGGCCAAAGAATCCTTTGCAGATCCACAACTACTGGTATTAAGGGAATCATAATAAACATGCAATAAACTATTCCTTAGCCATACTTATCTATCGGAGAGATTAAGGTTCTAGAAAAATGGGAAGTTGATATAATTCATCAATTCAAAACTTATGACTTTATATACATTTCATAACAAGATCTGACAGAACTTAAAACCTGTCGCAATAAACGTACATGATACAATTTTGCTATATTAGCTACGAACTTGCGACAGTTGTATAAGTTATCATTTTAAATGAAAGGTTAGAAGTAGTTACAAACAGGAAAAGATATAATATAAGCAATTTTTTCTACTGGAAACTTAATGTTTTTTTTAAAAGGGTAAAGAACAACCACCCACCGAGGTATAAGTGATATAGAATACTATGATCGCTTGTTAAGATAATTTTAAAACCATGTTTCATATTATTCAATTTGTTGATTTTCAAAGGATTTTGTAGTCTTGTAATCAAAATGTTTAAATTTGAAGATATTTGACTACTTACGTTGTTTACCTCATATTTGCATGAACCATGTATGTAGTGATAAAATCTTGTTAAACCGTTTATGAGTTTAATGGAGCATATCTTTGATGCAAGTTTCAAACATATCATTGAAACCTGGGAGTAACTTAACTATGTGACATATTATGAAATATTCAGTAACTACTCTTTTGCTTTTTCGTTTCCTTAAATGAATTAAGTTACCGATCTGATAAACTGGTGTCTCAGTAATAACAGTAGATGTCATAATGCACTTGAAAATAATTGCTTTTCCAGCTTTACTTTTGAAAACCATGTATAATTACTGGTAGTCACCGGGCTACTATAGACCTCTCTTCACCCCACGCCCAACTAGAGATTTTGGGTCACTATCAGATTTTGTCTTCAGTATATTTTGCAGAGACGGTTTTCCAATTTAAAACTGAAATTAAATTTAGTAATTAATTAACGTTATCCAGTAATTTCCCTACAAATCACTATTTAGGGGGACGCAGTTTTACTTTTCACTCTTCTACAGTGTAGTCGTTTATTTAATAACATACTTTATAATTTTCGAGTTTCTTTATGATTCGACATATGTGGACCGGAACGAGAACACTGATAATTGCCCGATCACTTATTTGTCAAAACAATCTTGTTCGATTATATAGGGTCTCTGAGAAGTTCATTTATCTTTAATTATTACTAGAAGAGAAAGGAAATGTTGTTGATAGTATAACAAATGATCTTGTTTAATATAACAGTGGTGATTTAGATTCAAATATAAAAATGCTTTTAAGATATAATTTATGAATGCTCATTTCAGATTTTTTTGAACCACTGATAGTCCTATTCTGTATACTAAAGAATTTACAAAGAAAGAACGGATGGTTTAATTCCGAACGTAGGCACGCGAAACAGCAAATGGAAATAAAAGAACTATAAAAGTGAAGCTAAGAAATTTTTGTGAAGTGAAACGAAAAGCAAAAAAATACAACCTTTATAATTAGGAAAAATGCATTAATTTTGATCTGTCACTTAAATATATTGGAATCTGAATACCATGCACAAAATGTGTGTAGTTACTTATTCCTTATTCGAAAAAGGAATAAGGAATAAGTAACCAACTTTCTCGCCATACTTATGATTTGTCCATCTTGCCACAAATGTCATGTCCAAGTCTAAGAAAATAAATGTTTGCTGTCCACTTCAGATTAATATTTGTTATTTCTGAAGTTGCGATTGTAAGTTGTCTATGTTTACACATGTTGTGCAATAATATTTAACACGTGTTAACTGTTTCTTGACTAAAGGCATGTAATTGTCGAAATTGCTAAAAAAAGTTATTATTGTTGTTAAAATCTATTTTAAATTTTTAATTATATAAGTAGTGCTAATGGATATGGGCTTTACATAAAATTATTATTAAATATTCTTAACAGTTCAACTTGCTTATATTAAAGAAATTTACGATATGAAATATATACATGTATCTACAAAATCAGTAATTTACGTTACTCCATGTTTTATATCTAAATAAATTTAATATCTATTCAAGGTTACATTTACTACATTGTAATTGTAAATTACATTTCCAAGCGAGTATAGGTTATATAGAGGATAATTGTTGGTTTCGGTGTAATATCACGTTATAATTTCACCGAGTGGGCACCAAAAGTGATATTTTCACGAGTGGCGCAGCCACGAGTGAAAATAACAATTTTTGGTGTTCACGAGTGAAATTACCGTGATATTACATCGATACCAACAATTTTTCTGTTTATTTTATGTCTAAAACTCTACTTTTGTTGTGTTTATTTCAATAAAATGTCGAAATTTGCGGGAAATTTTATCAGGAAGCATCGCAAAGATGACGTCATTTTAACGACGTCATCGTCATATTGTTTCCGGCTTTCAGTACGCTCGGTAAACTTTTTGACGTTAATCCGGGTATCAGATTTGATAATTTTCACTGAGTGGCCAGTGAGTTTATCAGGATATAATTCACCGTTATATTTCGATAAACCACCGAAAAACATAAAATAATTAGTTTTATTTATGAGGACAATTCAGTGTCATGATATTGTTGTCACTTATAGTAGTTTTCATGTTTCCAAGTACGGACATAAGTGATTATATTTTAGGCAAATCTCGTGATTTTATTATATCCGTTTTGCGAGATAATTTCTGAGTGTTCCGTTTGTGTTTATTCTGTTTGGGATACAGCTCAGTTCATACGGTGATTTCGTGGTGGAAGAGGATTCAAGGTACTTCCGGAGTTAATTTGTCAAACTGCAGTTATTCCACAAGCCAGTTTCATGTATTTCTGCCTAATGATATTTCTGCACCCTTGCCAGGAGGGACAGGTGATTTCAATCACCAGACCCCTGACACCCCTTATTCAACATAGAGGTACAGTTGGTATTAAAGCAAAATGAAAGCATACTGATCTATTTGATTATTATCTTTTCAGGTAATCAGTCAGCCCGGTCAAACTGGTATGATAATAACACAACCAAGACCACCAGATTATATGATTCCATCGATTCTGGCTTGTTTCTGCTGCTTTTGTCCCACAGGGCTTTGTGCTATCTATTATGCACATCGTGTAAGTAGAGTAGATACAGATTAGTTCAAAGTTTTTTTCAATGTATTTCAATGTAATATCTTGATAGTTAGCAGTGGCCACTTTGCCCGAGGGTCGTGGAATGGAACAACGCAGTTTTAAAGCCTGCCTGAAAGGAACACAATGAAGCTGTTCTGAAGGTCATACCAGACAAAACGTGCATAGGAAAATGATAGTAAAATGCTAATGTAAAAGTTTGAAAATAAGATATTTGATCATATTTATTTATTGTATACATGAGGGTCGTTCACCAAATACGTAGACGGATACCATAACTTCAAAACTAACCGACAAAGATGTATCGGTTTGAAAAAACAAGAAAAAAAACAACAACATGTATTTGCTACAAATGTGCCAAATCTGGAAGTACTACCTTCTACCATATTTGTTTTGTGGTCATTTGTTTAAGTAAGGGGTGCGCATCCAGGCCCATGTCAGCGACATCTTTCTTAACGTCAACTTTGTTTACGATATTTCGTAATCAATGTAACTATTTCTTTTAATCTTCATATATATTGAAAACTTTTCTCATTAAAAACAATGATCTTTTGAGGAACATGAATATCATTTTCAACCAGATATCAATATTATGTTAAAGTGACAATATATTTAACCCTTATAATGCTGGACACGAATGATTCTGTCTTTGCGACCAGTGTAGATCCTGATCAGCCTGCATATCCGTGCAGTCTGATCATGATCTGCACTGCTCAACATTCAGTCAGTATCTTTTTTGTAAGCACCCCTTATAACAGTTAATGGTACTGTCCAAATTGAAAGATGATAATTTTTATTGTTATTATATCAGATTTATATATAGCCCCCTTTTCATGATAAACACGTTCAAAGGCGCTTTACATATAGCCGGTCACCGTGGCCCAGTGATTAAGGCGTCCGCCTCGGGATCGGGAGGTCGAAGGTTCGAGCCCCATGGGGACCGTTCGTCCGGGGGATGTTTGTCATGGGACTCGTTCCGAAAAGGCCGGTTCTTGAGCTGCGAGCTAGTTAAATGAAAGGTTACCGACTTCTATCCGTCTGGCGCCTGGCATAGTGGTAGGAGTTGGGAGGTAATTGGTACGCACTATAAAGGTGTCTCATAAGCCAAAATGGCTGGCCCTTTGAATAGGAGTGACACTATAATAAACAAGACCTTTACCTTTACCTTTTATAGCAAACGCAGCCACACAGTGCGCGAAATTCATCCTCTCCTAGTACAGACACAGAGCAATCTGACCAGAGGGACAGGGTGAGATAAAGCCCCCAGAACAGATAGAAAGAAATCCTTTTACATACAGGACTGTACGGCCTAGCTCTTTGCGAATAGACAGTCCGGTTCTTTAACGTGCCCGGTGTATAGCACCGATACACGCAAAGCCCGTTCCTGCATGGGAAGAACCAGTACAGGCATCTTGGTAAGGTGGGAGACACACAAAAGCATCTCAAAAATTTCAAGTTCCTGGACCGGGATTCGAACCCCGGACCTCTGGATTGACAGTCAAGCGTGTTACCACTAGACCACCGGCCAACCTATCAGTCTGTGGCTAAGTTTAAATGCCTCAATTTATTTTTTGATCAGGCAAGCCAACTTGCAAGAGAAGGAGACATGGCCGAGGCAACTAGAATGTCAAACAATGCCAGGAACTTGATGATAACTAGTGTCGTTATTGGCGTGGCCTGGATCGTTCTCGTCATCGTATTGAGACTGGTGGTGTTTGCAACAACAGTGAAAACGTACAACTACTGATTACAGCACAGCTTTCAGACCTGTCTTTGACGGGAGAACTTTTTTAACTCTTAAATCCCGTTCACTTTCATTCAAAAAGTGTTTAACATTCGTACTGAGAAAATCAAATCACTTTATAATTATTTACTCTTAACTGTCTTAATCGAAATCTCTAAGAAGTTACATCATATCCAAAGGTCTTTAATCAAAGGCAGAAGATGTAAGTGATTTGGGACATGTCAAAGACGCTTTGCAACAAAACCGTTACGACAATTAGATTGTTTAATGTTTTTTTTTATCCAAATTCATATTTCTATTGAAGGAGTTAAATAAAATGCATAAGGTGGGATGTTTTAGCAAGTTTGATAGTTTATAGAAGGAACAAGAAAGCTTCTATAGAAAAAGAATATGAATGTTCTGACCAGTTTAGAATGCCAGACATTTGTTGAAAGATTATGTCAAGTTCTATCACACAATAATTTTGTAAACAAACGTAAGTTAGTATAATTTTAAGTTACCTTAATTTAAGAAGGTACGTATTAATTTTTTGCTTTTCAATGAACACTATTTTTTTCTTGTTTTCGTAATAAAGCATTTGTGACAGAAGCAATTTGGCATTTTTGATATGATGTTTGCTTCTTGCATTTCTTTCTGTGTATTATTAACTTATATTTCAAGTTCACATTCTTTCTTTCGCCAGGGTTCTTGGAGCTCATGAATCGCAACTATTAACTGAAACAAAGTCGATATGCGACATGTGTTATAATTTTGATCACTAAGCATATTTTGTGCACTGCTGCTTCCTGTCATCTTTTACGATATAAAATCACAATACGAAAACTGCTCCTGTGATTTAAACATTCACAGCATTAAATGTTATGTTTTTTCTACTCAAAGTGGGTCTTTTAATCTAGCAGCCTTATATTTGATAATTATCTGCCAGTCCCCGGATTATTTTTGTCAAGGCAGGAGAACAAAATAATTCAGCCGATAATGTACTGAAAATTATGATAATGCAGTAAATGGCAAATGAAATGAAGGATGATATGTAAGGAGTAACTAATCACTTAAGTAAAAACTCATTTTTCTTTACCTTTCATTTCTCTTTTATATGTATTTGTGTGACTTATAAATATGTAGATATGTCATTACCAACATAGCGTTCTAACAGAGTAAAAATGTGTATAAGTGATGAATATAAAGTAAATAGCCAGGAACTCAAGTTCGTATAGCAAGATTTGTTCACTGCAGATTGATATATAAAATATGTTGGTACATGCTAGTAGAAGTAAACGTGAGGTACGTCCACAATTGGCATATTCTTATTTGTAACTTATTGTAACTGTACAGTTAAAAGCTTAAAACAAAAAAATTAATATTTGCCGTTATATGAATATATCTAACCTACAAATTCTGTGATGTTTCTTTTGATTGTACTTTGTATGTGCCTAGAAAATACAAAATATTTAAGAAAACATGTGTTCACGTTTCTCATGATACCAGTCTAATACGAAAGTCATATGACACAGCATGTCACATTCAAGAATTTCCGAACGTTTTATTGTATGATTCGATGAGACGGTCAAATATTTGAACATTGTCGTATGAGTACTATTATGTAATATCATTTATATTCACAAACTGAAAAACAAAATACTTCTTAATAGAATTGAATAAGAGACCAGTTTCAGAATGTATAGTTTATTGCTCAAAGGTACAATAACCTACTTGTTGCGATATCACGATAACACCTGTAAAATATGTTTATAAATATTATCATTTGGTGTTTTTTTTACTTCATTTAAATGTGTCATGGTAAACTATTGACGTACATCGTGAAAAAGAATATTCTGACTGATGTTATATCGTCAGTATACAATTCCAAAAGACGAAACTAAAAAGAAGTAGTTTTCAAAAGTGCAAAAATCTCACTTCTATAAGACTTATCAGGTTTTATCTCCGTCTCTGAAGAAATATATAATCTGCAAATACATGTATGCACAGTGATGAATAGCCATGTTCACTAAAGTAGCTACAAAATTCATTAAACATAGCAATTATTTGTTGTACAAAATAATAGGTTCATATTGTATCCCTGGAACAATGAATTCAGTTTCACTTTATCTGAATTTGATACCGTTTACAATCCAGCATATAAGTTTACGCAAATAATAAATTCAAATCGTATAAATGTTGGATTTTTTTATGTCCGGGCATATAGCGATTGAACGGTCCGTCCGTCCAAGATTTTACCGTTTCGTCTACAGCCCACATTAATGACCATATTTAATGCATACTTATATTCAACAATCCTTGTGGCAAGACCTATAACTTGACCTATATATTTATGACCTTGAGCCTCATACGAATTCACCTTAAAACTCAAAACCTTAATAAACAACATATTGGTTCTACAGCTACATAAATGACCCAGTTTATACTCCCACTGAACAATTTATTTATTTATTTATTTGGGTTTACGGCGCACCAACACAGTATAGGTTATATGGCGCCATACAGGACTACAAATTTTGGTTCCACATCTCATTTACATCGAAATAAAAACATGAGGTATGGAATCAAAATTTGTGCACCTGCTGGAATCACAGAGTTACAGCAAAACCAAGTGTTAAGACCCTATTAGTCGCCTTTTACGATCATGCAAGGGTAAGGTAGTGGTTCCAAATCTTTCATACACAGATCGTCCAAGAACCACATGGGGCCCCACTGAACAAACCTTGTGGCAAGGCCTACAAACTGACCTATACACAGATGACATTAACCTTCATACGATCTTCACTTTTAAGCTTAAAACCTCAAGAAACAACATCTTTGGTCACACACGAGTTCGAGTTTTGAAAACGCAGCTCTTTGTTTCTTTTCAGTTTTATCTTTTGTACATTAACCAGATAAGCAGTTACAATGCTTTAGTTAAGAATTAACGTGTTGTTTATAGGTTAACTAGACGCCAACAAGAACAAAACAGAACAGAACAAATCTTTTAGTTTTATATATATATATATATATATATATATATATATATATATATATATATATATATATATATATATAGACTCACGGTTGTGATTCATACATACAGGAGTCTAAATATATTTATAACCGTAATGGTTATAAAGACTCTATAGTTTAATATAAAGAGAGAATAAGGTTTTTGTGGAAAATACATCGATTTTTGGAATCAAACTGGCTTATCTATATAAGCCGTCAGTTGAGTGATATCGTGACAAATAGGTTACAGTCCCTCTTACTGATCCTAATTCCGAGAAAGAATACATTTCTAAATCCAATGGTTGTATTTAGTTCGCTTTATGAAATGGTACTAATGGATGTCACGAAACTTAACTTTCTTTTATATTTCTATTGACTAGCATCTACTTAAATGTTTTTTACTTAATGAACTATTTTTTCTAAATCCTGTATGACAAAAGCATAACAAATTGTTCCATTTTCATTTTGTATACCAAAAAAGAAATAACCTGCTATTTAGTCACGATTTTGTTTAATATTAACATAATTTAAAGGAAGGTTACTGATTTGAGAGATACTATGTATATGATTTGATACATGCAAACTGTATGTTTATCTACCATCATATTAAAGTCATAGTGGGAGTCTTTTTTTTAAATCGTGACTTTAATTATATGGGCTTGTTTGTATAAAGCACGCTTTATCTGTTTACGCAGAACGTGTATCATAACAGAAGCGCAGGTGAATTTGATATAAAGATACAGTAAAGTACTCATCTACTGACATACATTTGCATAAACGAATGAGAATAGATGAAGAAAACAGATAAAAGAAATTAATTTTGTAGTCTTAAGATAGTACTTGCGCTGCGTACTACGTACATTTCACTTAATCTTAAGCAGTTATACATGTACTATAATGCAATACATTGACGAGACGAATTCACTTTTTGAGTCTTTCTTGGACAGGACAGCCGAGGAGATTTTCCACCAAACGTTTTCATCTATCGCGGTCTCCATCTATTACATAAATTTTACGAATGAACACCCATAAATAATAGCCTTGGATATATTAAAATGAAAACGATTTACATAAAATTACCATAGCTATATAACGAAACTAAAGTTACATAAAAATGACTCATCTTGAAATTTGTAATTCTGCACTTTTCAAACGACTGAGTCATCAGAAATGATTTTGTTTTTGCCTGCCGCCATAACGTCATATTATATAGGACATCCAAGGTCGATTCTTGTGCCTTATTCTCGTAATGTTCTCTTTTTAAAGTTGCAGGCTGTATATCATAGCAAACGATATGAAGGCTTCTAACCTCAGATCCCCTTTCTATATTCCAGTTTTTTAATTCTGTCCATTGTTTTCTCGTTTAGTAACTAGGGACCATACGCCGCACTGAAGGTTCCATGTGCACCGCGGTATGAACACATCTGCGGATGTCTCTAAATTGTTTTAGCATGTGTAAATGTTGAGTTCTGCTCAACCCGGGGCTAGAGGGCATGGACGGTAGCATCCATGAACTACCGTCCATGAACAGGCCCAAAACGCCGTTGTGGTGGAGGTTTCGTCGCAGAAGCGGAGGATAAATATGCTCGACTGACTGCATTACGATACATCACAGCACACTGCGTTAGAATCATTTTTGGTCGATTATTTTATATGCCTGCTATGAAAATTCACCGATAACGAAGAAATAGTTGTTACTTACGATTTGATGCAAACGTGCTCAGGGGTCGCTTTGTACAAGATTTTACCATTTTTGATGGAAATTCTACAGAAAAGGCAGTCCCACGTCAAACTGAACAGAAGTGTTTACATTAATGATCGTGCAGAATTGCACTGAACAAGTGTTTGTGGCTGGTAGAGAACACAATGGGAACTGTGTTCTTTCTTATTTGTCTGTTTATCTGTGCATGTTAGTTGTGTGTGCGTGTTTGTCTTGTATACGTGTCTGTCCCCGCTGCTGTGGTTAACGGTGTAGGGAGACTGCGTTTTCAGGAATGTGGCTTTCCCTGTTGAACATTCTTCCTTGCTTCCCTCCTTCCCCAACACCCGACCCTTTTATCTACCACTTACCCCCTCCCCGCCCATTTTTTTTCTGTATTTTGCATATAATTTAAATGTGCTTGTTGTTGGATTTTTGAAGCAACCCGTCTACAATATTTTTCCGTTATAGGTTCTATTTGTTGTGGGCGTACTTCGCGATGCATGGCTGTGGTTTGGTTGCTCTGTGCTTTCGGGAAATCTACCTTTTATCTTTTAGTCACAATATCAAACATTTAGTGTCATGTGGTAGCTGTAAAAGGTTATCCCGTACTTTGTCTGTTATTGTTACAGATATCCTGATTCTTGGGAATCATTCAGCATTTGTATGCGCAGCTGATGATCCATGGGTCACCGACTTGTTCTGCATTTTAATCATGTATTCGTTTTTCCACACCTCATGAAAATCAGAGTTAATTATAAATGGGCACTTTGCTTCTCTTCTCTACCAATATTATCCTAGTCATGTTGAAGGTTATGTAGTGACCGGTCTTTTTTCAGGGAATCCTACCTCTAATTTCATCTCTTATTCGTAGGGGTTGAGATTTTGGCTGTACTTTTCTGAACCGTCCGCGGGTTTGAAATATTTCCAGTTGGATCTATTTCACAATTTATTTTGGTTGACACACATTGCTTTATTAGAATTTTCAATTAATGGTTATGATTAAACTAAATTAAATTAATCTAAACTTGTATCTCCTGTTTCATTTTTTCTCAATGACCGTTACAAGGCGGTGCCAAAGTATATGCAGTATAGATATCACCTCTAGTTTTATCATTAATTTAAGCTATTGTACCGCTACAAATATTTGTTTGTTTGTTTTGGGTTTAACGCCGTTTTTCAACAGTATTTCAGTCATGTAACGGCGGGACCACTACAAATATTTCATAGCTATTATCATCATATTCAACATGTAGAGATAGTACCTAAGTTTTTCAAATCATAGGTTTGAAGTTAAAATGCTTTGAAATGATGACAAATGTCCATATATTTCTTAAAAACAGAAATATAGACAATATTTTAACCAGAAGTGCGGAGTTATGAGCATTTAATATTTTCATGTTAACGAAAATTTTGTGATCAAGGAAATGTTAATCTTCTTGAACATGGAGAGCATAAACATCAAAGGGACATAATATAGTCAATATTTTCTAATTGGGTGCATTTGATTTAACATTCAACTTTGATCTGGATTGCTAAATACTGATCCATGATACTGTGTGCTAAAAATTTAGAACATCTGGAACAGTCTATTAACAGCAAAACTATGCTTTAGCAGAATCTAAATAGTTAAGCTCTAACTGGGACTCGAACCCAGGACCTCTCACACCTAAGGCAGACACTCTACCACTTCCCTATAACAGCAGTAGCTAATAGCTATGCAGTTTAATTGCTGGATTACATTGCGTGAACTGGAACAATAATCGGTGAACTCCGGATTATCGGCGTTTTCGCTTTGTTACCTAACGGCAATTTTTGTGTAAAGAAAAAATATAATCTAATGCTGCAAACGTCATAATCGGTCAAATCTGCCCAAATTTCTCTGACGTGTTGTTCAGAGTATGAACTTACTAACTGGTAGTACCAGTGATATATTACTTACACTGAATCTTTTATATTTGCCCTTTTTGCAGCTGTCGAACGGCAAAGACGGTGAGTTTTGTCCAAATATAAGTAATTATTTTACCAGTTTTGAGAGGATTTCAATTGATGGGAAATTACAGTTACAAACTAAATACCTTTCTGCAACACATGGAGTCATTAGCATTCACTGTCAATCAGTATTATGACTAAGATCGACTGTCATTCATTCATTTCAAAGTTTCATAGACAGAGTCCGTTGTTTACATTTTTATCGTAACCGGTGCACTTGTAAAAATCACTTTAGTTTGAAAAATCAAAGTATGCGAAGAGCTATGGTACGGTCTCTACAACATGTCTTATTGCTGTAAAAGCCCACGTGAAAAGATACTGCGATAAAGTATACGAAAACTCTGTTAAACACTTATTTTGGTCGATTACAAATTCTGGCAAAATCCTGAATAAGTTTAAAATTAATTATTACAAAGTATCTTCAGTCAGTACATACGACTTCCCTACTTTGATAATACATCACGCTATCTGGATGAAATTGTTGGGTTTAACGTCGCACCGACACATTTATATGTCATGGCGACTTTCCAGCTTTGGTGGTGGAGGAAGACCGCAGGTGCCCCTCCGTGCATTATTTCATCACGAGCGGGCACCTTGGAGGAACCACCGACCTGTAAGCCAGCTGGATGGCTTCCTCACATGAAGAATTCAACGCCCCGAGAGAGGCTCGAACCCACATCGATGAGGGGCAACTATATGGATGATATTCTCAATGTGAATAATCCGTTGAATGGTCAATTGGTGGATACTATTTATCCCCGGGAGTTCCAGTTAAAAAAAAACAAGCAATTCAGATACTGCTGCTTTATTTTTACATTTATATCTCTGTTTATGACAATATTATACATACCAAAATTTATGACGAGGGGTGATTTCAATTTTAGTATTGTAACTTTCCCCCATTTAGATGGGGACGTACCTCAGGCTACATCTTATGGGGTGTATATTTCTCAATTCGGTTTGCCAGAGAGTGTAGTCATGTTGAGGATTTCAAGTTTAACTTAATCAATTATTACAAATGAACTTCTTCAGCAAGTTTCTATAAAGTTGGGCATTGTGCTCACTGCTACCAGTAGACACCGTTGTTTATATGACTGGAAAAAAATGTTGAAAAAGACGTTAAACCCGAACACACACACATTCTTCAGCAAGGCTACTGTTATCACACATTGTGTAAATATTTTGCTAAATTTTACTACTGAAATTCTGATTTCGTTTTAAAATTCATTATTAATAATCTAAAGACACTGCCAGAAGGTGTTTCAAAACCAGATTTTTGTTGGGATGTGGTTTAGAAACTAAATTTTGTCTTTTGACAGTTTCTGTGATATGCAAGCTCCATAACCACAGATCCCCTCTCTACTTTCAGTTTGTTTAGTTCTGCCCATTGTTTTCTCGTTTAGGGTAAAGCCATTTTTTATCTGGGGACCATACGCCGATTTCATGGAATTGGACTCGGCGCATCATTGAAGGTTCCATGTGTTACGACGTATGAATACATCTGCGGATGTCTCTAAATGAAATTCTGGTACTTATAACATGTGTAAATGTTGAGTTCTGCTCAAGCCGGGGCTAGAGGACTGGACGGTAGCTTTTATATCCGCTACCGTCGATGAACAGGCTCAATCAAACCGAGCCTGCAATTTTCGTTTATATCGTGTTGGGCGACCTGTGGTTCTTCACGGTTTTATCTTATTTTCGTAAGATTTCGGGTCATGTTATTTTTCCAACTGTATTTAGTAAAATATGAAACGACTTTTTGTAGGTTACGACACAACGGTTTTGAGACACAGCGCGTGTTTAGTGTTCAACCCGTTTACAGTTGGAGGCTACGCTCCCCTTTTTGTTTGTGTCTGACGGAAGAGGTGGAGGACTCTGTGATACCTACCAGGACTGAACTGTTTTGATTTCTGTCTTCTGGCTTATTTCGTCGGGCCCTTTAGTGTGTTTCTCTTGCTGCTCTGTCTTCTGCAAAGGCATCTTATACATACGTTTTCAGTGCTTAAAATAGAAAATGTGGAAACTTCACAGGTCGCTCAACACTACAAAAACGAAAATGTTGCAGGCTCGGTTTGATTGAGCCTGTTCATGGACGGTAGTGGGTATGCATGCTACCGTCAACGCCCTCTAGCTTAAGGTTTGCTTTGATATAATTATATAGGAGCTTTTTTGTGTTTTACATTGCAAGCCTTTTGTTTCCCTTGCGTGTGTTTAGAGATTCACCTGGCGGGGATTACTTTTATTTACACTGTCCCGTGACTTTGGAACATGGAGGGGTAAGAATGAGGTTGGGTGCGCTGTATAAACCAGTTTAAGGTCCCCAGGGGTGTTTTGCCATTGACCGTTCCAAGGCGGTGCCCCACTGTGTTCCTCTATTTGTTTGTTCCGTCCTCGTGTGTTTGCTTTGTTCGTGTGTGTGTGTTTGTGTTGATAATGTGCACATCTGCGTGCTGTGAGTTTTGATTTGGAAAGGCGACGTTTTTGGAACGTGGCATTCTCTGATATTTATCCTTGTTTTTTTTCTCTATCGGACTAGATAGATTATAACGTCATCTACAAAAAAACAAAGAAAAATATCAAACAGGGAGTGCCACGCACCAAAAGCGCAGCCTCCTCAAAACGAACCCCGCAGCACACAAACGCGTGCACCACACACACACTTAAAGCTTACACATCAGGACAAAACGAACAACACACACACACACACACTCAAAGCCAACACATAAGGACAAGACGAACAATAAGCATACACACACGCGCGCACACAAAGTCAACACACAAGGACAAAACGAACAAACAAAGGAACACAGTGGGGCACCGCCTTGGAGCGGTCAGTGGCAAAAACACCACTGGGGAGCTTAAACAGGTTTATGGTGCGCACCCAACCTCACTCTTACCCTCACCATGTTCCAAAGACATGGGACAGTGTAAATAAAAGTAATCCCCTTCAGGTGAATCTCTAACACACGTAATGGAAACAAAAAGGCATGGCATGTAAAACACTAAAATGCTCGTGTATAAATATATAAAAAGCAAACCTTAAGAACCAAAAACGTATGTACTAAATGCCTTTTCAGAAGACAGAGCAACAAGAGAAACACCCTTAAGGGCCCGACGAAACAGGCCAGAAGACAAATATGAAAACAGTTCAGTCCTGGTAGGATTTAAAAACTGCTCATCATAGAGTCCTCCCCCTCTTCCGTCAGACGCAATCAAAGAGGGAAGCGTAGTGTCCAACTGTAAACGGGTTGAACACTAAACATGCGGTATGTCTCAAAACAGTTGGGTCGTAACCTCTTTTAATAAAACGTTTGATAATCTTTTCAAATACATTTGGAAAATTACCATGACCCAAGATCTTACGAAGTTTGTAAACCACATCCCCATAAAAACGGGTTTAGAAATACCTTCTCGCAGAAGTGTCTTTAAATTACTATTGAATTTTAAAACTAAATCAGAATTACGATAATAAAATTTAGTAAAAGTCTGCTTACTAACGTCATTTAGTTATTATTGAACTCTTCCATTTTTTCCTCGGTATGCAGAATAGGAGACACTGAAACTATTGATGTTTTTGTTAACTTATTTGGCTCTATTTTTTCGCATTAATTTTTATTTCATTTTGGTCGTATCGGCACCAGTCCTTATCATTTTTACACTATTTATTGGTTTTGGTATTTTATTCAAGGAATGTGGTTCAACTGATTTTTTGTTTGTTTGATTTTTAATACGTGATTTTTTTCCCATTGATTTTCAATATCGCTTGATGCATAAATGCTATTTCAATAAAAACTTATGAGTAGAATAATAAAGACAAAGACATACTAATAAAGACTAACTAAAGTTGTGATATCTAACGTGTTCGGTAAAAAATTATCTTCCGTATATACTAGCTATAATGTGGCGGGTGGTAGTCATTTACCTTAACATTCAGATAATTCTAAGACTATTAAAACACTGCACTTTACAACAATTTCAAAGTATTGATTTCACTAACTAAATCATCTGTTCTTAGAAAATACTAAACTTTCACAGGAGTGACGAATAATACCCCCACAATACGGCCTTGTCACAGAAGTATGGCAAGCATAAGAAAGAAATGGCCACAGGGAGGTGCAATTAAAGTTGTTTAACTTGAAGGTTTGTACTGGTACAGAATCCAGGAATACTGGTTAGGTTAACTGCCCGCCGTTACATGACTGAAATACTGTTGAAAAACGGCGTTAAACCCAAAACAAACAAACAGACAAATTAACTTGAAGGTGAGAAAACTGAAACAAGTGTTTGTGAAAGAACCTAGTGTTATAATTAGACAATGATTTTCAGTTATTATACAGATATGTAAATAATTTGTTTTAATAGCATACTTCCGGCCTCTGGCGCATTCTGACCTCGACGTTATACAAATGTACTAGAAACAGTTGTACATTCCTCTACACAAGGTGTCTATTCGTTTGTTTTAACTGAGTTTACAAAAAGTATTTAAATCTGTCAAGCCTTTCATGAATTATTGTCCGGAAACCATGAGTTTGACGAATTTTAAGTTGGAAAGGGGTCATAACTGCGTCAAAAAATGGTAGTTTGTAGGCAAAGTCGAACTTGATCTGTATTTTATGATGTTACACCTGTGTACCAAAATCACTCTTATATACCCCCCAAACTTCGTTTGTGGGGCTATAACAACATCAAATCATCTGCTACTGAACGCGTTAAATTTCATTCATTATTTCAAAAAGTGCCATTCTAATTTAATATAATAGGCCATGTTCAACATTCATTTTAAGTTTAATGATCCTAGGCCCAAGCGTTTTCAAGTTATCATCCAGAAACTGTTTAACTGTTCCAGCTCATTGTGGCCTTAACCTTTGACCTACTGAACTCAAAATCAATAAGGGTTATCTGCTAGTCATGATCATAGGCCTAAACGTCCTTGAGTTATCATCCGGAAATCGATTGTTCTACTGGTCTACCTACCAACTGACAGGCAGACCAACACCTGCAAAATAATTCGAGGTGTGTGTGTGTGGGGGGGGGGGGGGGGGCATAATAGCATGCATCTGAAAGAAGCCTGATTTTATCATGGCATTGTTCACGCTCATAATAACCTTCATTATCACAGCGGGGAACTCAATCCTCTACAGAGTAAAACATTAACATCAATTATCACTGTGACAGCAGGGAATCAAATGAAAAAGAAAAGAAAAAACATTAATTATCACTGGTAATTTAGGAGCAATATCTAAAATCCATAAATCAAAACGTTAATTTTCTCCATCATTATCTGGACACCCACATTCTGGTTACTATGACAACGGTAGCAGACTGTCCTATAATTCCATTCTGTCTTAAGGTTTCCCAGCTAATCAAGGAACAAGAATAAAACAAGAGCTGTCACTAATGATGACAAATGCCCCCGCAGCGCATTGACCTTTGACCTGATGACCTTGACCTTTGACCTGGTGGCCCCAAAGTCAGTAGGGGTCGTGTACTCAATAACTACTATAAGCATGTGAAGTTTGAAGGTCCTGGGTGCAGTGGTTCGCGAGTAAATTGCTTTCATGCAAAAAGTTAACATTGCCCCTGTGACCTTGACCTTTGACCTGGTGACCCCAAAGTCAGTAGGGTCGTGTACTCAATAACTACTATCAGCATCAGCATGTGAAGTTAGAAGGTCCTGGGTGCAGTGGTTCGCGAGAAAAGTGCCTTCATGCATAAAGTTAACATTGGCCCCTGTGACCTTGACCTTTAACCTGGTGACCCCAAAGTCAGTAAGGGTGTTGTACTCAATAAGTACTATCAGCATGTGAAGTTTGAAGGTCCTGGGTGCAGTGCCTTCATGAAAAAAGTTAACGTTGTGACGAACGAACGGACGGACAGTTGAAAACTAATATGCCTCCCTTCGGGGGCATAAACATCATTTTTCTTTTTATCTTGTTACTATTTAACTGTAACTGAAAATATACAAGAGCTGTCAATATTAGTGACAAATGCCCCCGAAGCGTGTCCAAGAATGCTACAGTTGTCTGCGCAAAATAAATAAAAATGAAATAATGACATTGACCTTGAACCGAGAGACCATGATTATGCACATATCATATTCTCAGGTTAATATAGTCATTTGCACAAGATGACTTCTAAATCCATATTTAAACAGCAAAAACAAAAATTGGACTGCATGCAGAAAACCGAGGTCATTGGCACGACACACCTTTTGGATTAGATGAACATTTGTGCAAACTTATTTCAAAATCCCTCCATGTGCCAAGACGATATGGACCGGATACGATAAAAAATCACACATTATTTTGTGACCTTGAAAGTCCCGGGTCATAAACGCGACACACCTGAATATGGTAAACATTTATGTCAAATTATTTTCAAATGTTGAAGTTACAGCCCGGACAATCATTTGCACACACACACACACACACACACGGACGGACATGGCGATTTTAATATGCCCACCTTTGGGTGCCTAAAATGACATTCGCACTGTGTTGCAATTTCTAAACAACTTTTACCGTGCTTGTTTTATAAATTTTGTATTATTATCCCCCGACGAAAGTCGGAGGGAGATAGGTTTGGCGTTGTCCGTCCGTCTTTCCGTCCGTCCGGAGCCATATCTAGGAAATGGTTGGGAATATTTATATAAAACTTCATATACATGTTTACCACTATGAGTTTTTGCGGCCCGCCATGTTTCAGTCAGATTGCCCTAGTAACACCAGAGTTATGGCCCTTAGAAGTTTCTAGTGTTAACTATATAGGGTACTATAAATATGGCAATTTCTGCATCATAACTTTTGATATATTTGACCTAGTACTATAAAACTTAAACAGACTTTAGGTCATCTTAATGTGGTTGTGTACACACAATTTCGTTCGGATTTATTCTGTAAATTAAGAGTTATTGCCTTTTAATTGTAAAAATAATCCACATATTTGTACATAACAAACTCACCATTTGGTAGAATTTCATTAAAATTTCTTTCATTATTTTCCATGAACATTTATTGTAAACATGTGAAGTTGTGTACCCACACCTGGTCACCCCCTTACCTTGATCACACACCCTCCCCCTCCCTCCCCCCACCAAAAAAGTCATTATTTTAGATTTTTTTTTTCAAACAAACGTCATATACATGTTCACCACTATGAGATTATGGGGCCCATCAAGTTTCAGTCAGATTGCCCTAGTAACACCAGAGTTATGGCCCTTAGAAGTTTATAGAGTTAACTATATAGGGTGCTATAGATATGGCAATTTCTGCATCATAACTTTTGATATATTTGACCTTGAACTATGAAACTTAAACAGAATTCAGAGCACTATAATGTGGTTGTGCAAACACAATTTTGTACGGATTTCTTTTGTAACTTCAGAGTTATACCCTTTAATTGTCTAAAAATCCACATATTTGTACATAACAAACTCACCATTAGGCAGAATTTCATTAAATTTCTTTCATTCTTTTCCCTGAATATTTATTATTAACATGTGAAGTTGTTCACCCAAACCTGGTCACCCACTTGCCTTGGTCACACCCCCTCCCACCCCCAACCCCCTAAAAAAATTTAAAAAAATGTTCATGCCTTATTTTAGATTTTTTTCAAACCTTCAATAAATATATAATCAACATTTTGTTTCCTCAACCACCCCCCCCCCACACACACACACCCCCACTCCCCCACCCCCGAAAAAAAAATATTTACATAATATATACATATATATATTTCCATTCCTTTTTTTTTTTAAATGTTCGAACCTTCAACATGTTAAGTTGTGACTGCACAAACCTTGCCCTCAGCCATGTTCAAGATATCTTACTTGCTTGTGTTCTCTTAAGGACATCAGTTCTTTTCAAGTTCAAATGTACATGTTAAACAGCAACACATGGTGCCAAACCACTCAAAGACAATATTTCGTTCCAGTTAAACTTAAAGCTCACATTTCAATTAACTGCATTTAATTTTAAAAGCTAAGCTTATTACAGTAAGCATATCCCATTCAAAATAAATTCTTTAGTCAGGATCAAAGTATTATACATTTATTATATACTCTTTAATTAAACATTTGTTTTCTGTTAAATTGATTTTGACTAATGAAATTATTTGCTTCTTATTAACATTCTTAACTTTTTGCCGGATATATTTTTTGCCATTCCTCACCACAACCCCTTTCGGCGGGGGATACCAATTCATCGAATTTGCTTGTTTATGCAATTTCCTCAAACACATTTTAAAGTGATGGCCACTGTCCAAAATATTTGCAGAAAATTCATTATACTATTAATTTCGATAAAAGGAACGTCAAACTATTGGTAAACAATTATAAAACACAAAATAAGACTGTCAGTATTTTTTTCTAGGGTGCTTCTAATAAAAGGATTTAATGAGACAGAATTCTAACTCCAACATTGAAAAATTAAGGTCGAGTCGTATTGGACTGTTAAATTTTGCTAGCTTCATTCAAAAATAACCTTGGGACATAAGTAAAACCTACCTACATTTCTTCCACAATACGTACTTCAAAGTGTTAAATGCGAAATAGAGAACATTTACCGCATGAGATTCATGTGGGGAAGTTGGCAGTTCCTTGCGGAGAACAGGTTTGTACTGGTACAGAATCCAGGAACACTGGTTAGGTTAACTGCCCGCCGTTATATGACTGAAATACTGTTGAAAAAAGGCGTTAAACCCAAATCAAACAAACAAATTACCGCGTGTAAAAAATTGTCTAACTCTGCCCCTTTAGTGTTAGAGGTAAATTCATTTTGAACTGCAAGAAATCGCTTATCAAATGAAAAATTTCCACTTTTGTACAATAAATCAATGATTAGTCTTGAAAAAAGTAAAAATTTTACTAGAAAAAAGGATTATAAGGGAAACAAATTAGGTCCCAGTGGGGCTTGAACCTATGCCCACCTGAAAAATAAGTCATACATGCAGTAGATTTATAGTAGGAATTAAATATTCTTCAAAGAGGAACACTACCTTAAAAATGAAGTAAGCATGACTTCTGGTTTCAATGCTAAACTTAAAACATGTCTCCGAACTTAAATGGATTAAATCTACAAACACCTTTTCCATTAGGTTTAAATGATAACATTTATCAAAAGAGAAATATTTCAAAAGATTCCGGAATTGATATATCCTCTCTCTAATCCCCTGGAAGACGCGAAACTGGCTCTCTTGGTGTTGGACAAAATGGAAATATCAAACGTAAACTTCGCAAAAGAATGGCTATCGCTGATTGCAATATGATACTACGAGGGTCCTGCAAACATTTCTGTCATTGAGTTCGGCTGCCTTCGTTTTATCAAAATTATTTTTATTACAAACTTACAAAGTATTCCCCCTTTACCGAAACACATTTTTGTAACCTTTTTACCCAGTCGCGAAAAACAGATAAATAGTCTTCTTTTGGTATCTGTTTGAGACACTGATAAATGGCGCTGCCAGGAGAACTTCTGGACTTGTATTTCTTTCCAGAAAGCATTTTCTTAAGCCTTGGAAATAAAAAAAGTCACAGGAACTCAAGTCAGGTGAATAAGGCGGATAGTTTACAACTTCAACATATTCGGAAGCCAAAAAAGACTTAACAACCTGGCACTTGTGAGAGGAGGTGTTGTCGTGTATAAGATTGAATCTTGCCATCCTTTGCTTGGACGTTTCTTATTGTTAAACTTTTTCACTTTCTTCAGTACATAGTTCCCGTAAAATCGTCCAGTGACTGTAAGGCACTTGAACGACTGGCCCACTAGAATTGAAGAAAATTGCATACAACATCTTTTTCAAACTTATGGTTCTCTTGGCAATAGAGGGGCGTTTTTGATCTTTTCGCTTCCATTGCTTATTATAAACCCTTCTCTGTGGCTCAAACATGTGCCCCTGTTAGTAAGTTAGAAATAACCCGACTATTTCAGACTGTATGTTTTCAAAAGTTCCCGGGCACATTTAAAGCGTTGTTTCTTTTGCTCCCCAGTGAGCAAATGAAGTACCCACCTAGCGCAAACTTTTCGCAGGTCCAAACGCTTTTTCAGAACAACTGGCTATATCTGTCACCGACATTCGCGCATCCTGTTCGACCACAGCTTTTACAGCAGCGATGTTTGCCTTGGTAACAAAGGTTTTAGGCCTACCAGAACGGGTATCATCTTCGATAGATAATATCCCAGCTTCTAAAGCTTTAACGCACCTATAACCTGTGTGCACTGAAATGGCCTGAGGTCCATATATACCACACAATTCATCAATCATTTGCTTTGAATCTATATCAAACCTATAATGTGGCATTTAATATAGCTACGAATTTCAGTCTTTTCGTCCATTTTACAATGTGACAAGTTAATTGATCAGTGTATTTAAAACATACCTGGGATAAAACTACGGAAGCCCATTAGTGGCTGAACTTTTTGCAGGACCCTCGTAAAACATTCTGGTAGACATGATATGTTATCATGTTTAACCTCATTACATGTTTCTTCGTTGACGAAAATTAAGTAAGAGGTTGACGATATTGTTATACGTACACATCCATTTTATAAAGCTGATTCAAAGTTATACGCAACATATTTCAGACCTAATATTGATTCTGAATCCGATCATAAACACAACTTCTAAAAGTATCTTTCCTAAAAGAGGGATTGAGTTTATTGAGCTCTATTCCTAAACATTTTAAGAATTCGGAAGCACCTATTATCTGTTACAAATATAATAAACCAGTGAGAAACGTAATATTTAATTACAATAAAATTGCCTCGGATTTAGACAAAACTTAATGTTCAAGAAAGTTGTAATTGTGAAATACTGTAAAACAACCAGCCGGTCAACTGTAAATCAACCAGCCGGTCATAGTGGTAAGTTTTAGAATTATTGAAGAAACATACGAAAAAAAAAAATATCTATGTAAATATAAAATGATCATCTTGTAAAATTTTGGTTGCAATGTCTGTTTTATACTGCCAAAAAATTTCAAGTAAATATTTACGCTAGTTATTTAACATAAGTTGTTAAATCCAACAACAAATTAAATCTGTTACCACTTTCAGTAGAGTAAATACGGCAATAAGACATTGACCCGGTCAATCCATTACGATTCGATGCGTGAATTTGTTGCGCATAATTAGAGGGTCGCAATGGGGTTTGTTTTCATATATTAACTATGCATTTCAAGGTAACGATAATATTTAGTTGTTTACATTTAAATTTGCTGATATATGTCTATCTGGTCGACAGAATGTATGTTATGTTCTTCAAGAATGGAGGAAATAACATCCTCGGGTTTAGTAAAATGTAATCCACGGAACGCGTTCAGTCAGAGAGTCGCCTCAATTAGGAAAGAATAGTCTAACGTCAGAGATTATTTCTAAGGTCACGGAGTTTTATTGGCCAGATTGTAATGACAACAGCTTTCGGTATCAGTAGCTCAGTCAAGTGTGACTTATTGAACTATAATATTCCTTCTCAAGAGAAAGAATAAACAGGGAATGCCACCTACCAAAAACGCAGCCTTCCCAAAACGAAAACCAAGCGTAGACGTGCACACACACACACACACGCACGCAAACTTGCACACAGGACAAAACGAACAAACAAAGGAACACAGTGGGGGCACCGCCTTGGAAAACTTAACAGTTATCGCAATAAGATGAGAATAACATTGTAAAATGTCCTGTAGATTAATGTATAATTTTTAATGTCGGACTTGCGACAATCAAATGAAGCTTCCTAATCTTTATTTGATCCCTAAACTCCCTACACTTTATTGGATCCTTAAACTACACAAAACCCAATATAAAGCTCGGTCCATTGCAAATTTAACCTTATGCACTACAAAAACTATTTCTCTTCTTTTGACTTCTTGTCCAACTGCAATAAAAGACCAAATGCAGAAGTATTGCTCAAAGGTATATGAGAATTCGGGATTGATCTGTTTTGGTCCATCAAGAATAGCACATTTTCAGATTACAGGTATCACTACGTCACACTCAATGCGGTCATCCCTATTATTAGTAACAAACACTCGTGGCAGAGAGATTTTCGGACGGTAGAATTCTGTAGCACATAGGGTTAATTAGTGTAAGGATTGCATTTGCACATTCTTATCTCACAGTAAATGATGTACCTGGCCAGTGTTGCAAAATTTGTTTATATTAAGGCACTAAAATGCTTATTCACTAAGATGGTTGAATATTTGGAGCATTTTGTTCATATCTTTTAATATAATCATGAATGGAATATACATGTAATAATTGATCATGTATACATATCTATGAGACTTATTCTCAGTAAAAAAATGCTTATAAAATGTCTTAACAATTGGCGAAATGGGCAGTTAAAATCAGAACATCTGCATGATTTATATATATACGATAGTTTAACTTAAAAAATTAATGGGTTGTAATTTTATAGCCCATTTTAAGCTACTTAATTTGAATGTACCTAGTAAAGGTACTGGACAAACTTTTAAACTATTATTTTCCACGAAGTTATTAGATGATATCTGTTAATTGTATTTTGTAACAATCTCTGCTTTTGTTTAAGACGGAAATTTAAATTCGAATTTAGTAACTTATACACATAATGATTATTAATATAATCTTGAATGATAGTAAAAAATGCAGAAAAATATATTGTTTTTAATTTTTGTTACATAATAAATTTGTAACATTTGTTCTGACAGATTCTACTTTTTTTTTCTTTGTTTGTTGCAGCATTACTATCGTTTTAGTTCTATTTAGGCTATAGGCCTATATCATGAGTCTCTGAAGTAATGTAAACTGTCATACAACTTCCTCACAAAATTTGGATCCAGAACAAATTGTTTCTTATTTACTCTCTCTAGTCAAATTGTCACCGAGATCAAACTCGCAACATCTGGATTGGTCACACTGAGTTGGCTAAAATACTGAATATGTTTTAGTTAAAAAAAAAAAATTCGTACAAAGTTAAGACGGTTGTTCATGATCTCCCCACTCTGGTGCTCAAAAAAGGGAAAATTGTTTTATACTGACAGATCACATTATGTAACTTTCATATTAATATGTATTTTTTTACTGATATAGATTTCAATCTAAGGCTTCAATAACAGATGGTTTATTTTCCTATCGGTGTCATCTGTTGTTTACATTCACCAATGATAATACAGAACAATATGTCATTTGATTTTATGATAACCAATTTTTAATGTTATTTTTTATTCATCAAGTTTTCCTGAGTTATTATTTGTTATAAGTTATAACTAATGTCATAGCTCTCAGTATAGTCAATCTAATTAAATTTCAACACAAATAAGATATACTAGTGATCTAATTTGGTGTGAAAACTGTTTACTGCATGTTATATTAACATCAGGTAAAATAGATGTTTCTGTAATTCAGTCAACAGAGTTCTATGACATGTCTGAATATATTTAAGTTCTTAAACAGAAAAAATAATGTGTAAAACAATATTCAACCATCACATAACATTCATTGAGTCTATATAAATAACACACATCTCTCTGAATGTTTGTCCGAATTCTGAAACCATAAACCTGAGTTTTATCAGGTCATTCTAAAAATAGACACAAGGGCTGATTAGAGAATGTGCTATTCTGGAGATATTTCAAAGCAATTTTATGGCTCGTATTTCTAGTGTGACAGTTCTGACCATAGAACGAAAATAGGATTTAATTTCCAGACAAACAAATAAAATTACTTTATTGCACATATTTTCAATAATAATAAAATCTAAACAATCTACCTCAGTGTACACAAATTTTTGCCTTTAAGTTATCAGAAGTGTAGTAAAAAACAATACAGATCAAGGAGTGTTGCCTTTTGTCGCAACATAGCCCCGCATATATTGTAATATGCAGGTACCGTTCTTTCTAGAACAAAAACCAATTAAATTTCTAGTTGGCGAATACTCACTGGTAAAACAATGTACTGAGACTATGCCGATTGTTGATTCAAAAGAAGTAAAAGGAACGCAAAGAGTATTTTGCTCCGCTATATGTTATGTACAAAATGTTAGTATTTCCCGTCTAGTATGATGAGGAAACTTCCACTTGATTATCAAAAAGAGACCGGAAATGATATACAATTATCAATTAGGGGTTAACTTATCGACACTTTTATAGTATAATTCTGAAATACGAACTTCGAAACCCAAAATAGTAAACAATTAGACTAAAGACAATTTTTACTCTTTGCAATTTCGTAAAATTTATTGTGAACAATTTCTTTGTTCCAAATTGGACGTGAAGTAATACATTCTAGACGCTTGTACTACTTTAAGTTTTTGAAACCATTTTACATCTAATATATTTCACGTAGAAACAAATAAAGATGTAAGCAGCTGATTATTTGTAGAGGAGTCTAAGGCGATGAAGGCTAAAATAACTACTTTTGCAACAGTTACATGCAGAACTTTTTATGCATCGTAGCTGCTATATAAATTTTCACCGCATTTATAAACAAGAGGTGATGCAATGACAGTCATTTTAATAGCAGTGGGAGTAACGCAACTGATAAGAGACATTGTTACACGCGGGGTTGAGTCCATGCGGTTTTTAAGTTTCTAAATATCTTTTCAATTAACCAACCCATTGATATAAACAGCGTGGATCACTTGATTTTACAGAACCTATGCAAGATTAAGAGATGTCTGTAAAACATTCACAGCATAAAAGCAGTGAAAACTGATTTTTTTTAACTATTGTACTGCTCAACAGATTGTTTATCAAATAGTAAAATATAAAACCGTCCTGAGAAGTGGGCGATCATTATTTACTTACAGTTATATAACTTACGAAATGTGTTTTAATCTAATCTTGCAATGTCTTAAGGTCATGCAATACGTTAGGTTTCCATGCCGTAAACGAAATATATAAGCCAAGGAAGGTTGCTCAGTGCGCAAAATTCTGCAATAAACAGAATAATAATTTCCCGAAGACATTCTGTTATATTTTTGCCTTCTAGACAATTACCTGGTCATCAGCTGCAAAGAGGTATAATTATTAATTCGGAAGGAGACTTAAAGAAGTTTAATCTTGTTGACGACTGCAAAACTATGTTTTGATTTTTGTAATTTTCTGTCAGTGATGATAATTAGCAAGAGAAATTACTGCACTGCTTCTTGAATCTTTTCCAACATTTTCTTAACTTTCACATATTATTGTGAAGAGAAGTGACGAGAAGATAAATGCAATTTTGAAAGATCCTTTGAAAGTGTAGAACGTAAACAACCAACAAAATAGCAAACTCCGTTTGAGTCTTTTGAAATGTGCAGCACACCTCACGCCCCTAGCACAGGCTTAAGCGGAATTCTATATTTGTAAAATTAAATATTCTCTATGATTAGTTACTGGCAGACTAAAGGATCGCCTTGCTGCTGTTCGTGCGTCCACAGAATTTAGATTATGTGGAAATGTTAAAAGTAAGTATGCAAGCCATTTCAATGATATGGTTACAGAAGATTAGACGGGAATTACAGACATTATTATGTTTTGTCAGCTCTACTTTCTAATATAGAAACAACGTATTATTTGTGTTCTGTATTAACTATTAAAGAATATTATACAATTAAGTTGCTGCAAGTTGGAAGGAGAGCAGTGGTCACCATTGAAATCTAATGTCTGGCAAAACGTGTGAGTGTTCTGTCAACGAAAACGGCGAAAACCAAATATCTGTAAAAATATAAAAAGCTGAACTATAAGGAGCTTAAATTTGTAATTTACTGTTCTCACCTTATAAGTCTCTTTCTGTAAAGTCATATACATGAGAAACAGGTTTTTGCCAGTTAAGATGTTCATCGGCATGGTATTTTAGTCATGATCACATCACAAAAGAATCAATGTTTTTTAACTAATGATGTCAGTCATAATCAGCATTATGCCATGTTGTAGATCAAATAAAATCTTTTTACTTGAAAGTGTCAATCAATCCTCATTTAAGATACCTAAAAGCAGCTCATAATGTCCATAATCATTGGATTTCTGACTTTATCAGAGATTACATGGCATATTGAGGATTTCATTAGACAAAAAGGCTTCGTTAAGATATTGAATGGATGTTCCAATTAGCTGCTTCGTTAGCACGTCATGTTTAAAATCCGCACAGACACTACAAATTTACGTGTGTATGAAGACCAACGTTGTTTAATTAATCATATGATATATTAGCCTAACTGACAAATGAAATTCAAAATATGGTTTGATTATGTAAACAAAATTAGCTGTTATATGCATAAGCAATATCTGACTGAAGTACACAATGTGTAGCGTTTTCAGCAGATTGATTTATATCACGAAAGTACATCGGTTTTTGTTACGTTTTTTTTTTTCAACATTTTTTTTTCGATAGATCCAATAAGACAAACGCGAGCTTTTTTTATTCTCCATGATCTCAGTTACTGGTGGTAGACTGAAGGATCACGTTGCTTCTGTCCGTGACGAAGTGGTGACTTTATATTTAGTCCACGTTGGTCTTCATACACACGTCCATAATCATTGGATTTCTGACTTTATCAGAGATTACATGGCATATTCAGGATTTCATTAGACAAAGGCTTCGTTAAGATATTGAATGGATGTTCCAATTAGCTGCTTTGTTAGCACGTCATGTTTAAAATTCTCACAGACACTACAATTTTACATGTGTATGAAATTCAATAGAACTATAACAGAATTAGACCAGATGGATTGTTTGTTTTATTAATCATATGATATATTAACCTAACTGACAAATAAATTCAAAATTTGTTCAAACTTATATACATAAGCGGCAATCTGACTGAAGTAAATAATGCTTAGCGTTTTAAGCAGACTGATTCATATCACTGAAAATACATCGTTTTTTGTTACGTTTTCTTCAACATTTTTTTGTTCGATAGATCCATTTAAGACAAACGCAAGACTTTTGTGTGTAACATACGTTTCTAAGTATTCATTAATCGTTAGTTCTGTTTCTATTTTAAAATTGCTGATTGATGTCATACGATTCATTTTCTTTTTTTAAGATGTATCACATAATAATACAGTAATATTATCCAATCTCTGGCTTCATCAATAAAATTTGTTAAGTGTAATCCCTTCCGGTTAATTTAAAATCACATGAAAACGGTTAAACATTGTTATTAAGCCATGATATTTTGTTAAAGTATTTATAATTATGTGAATTTGACAAGTCCCTTGGTTGCACTTGGCTTGAGTGATACTATTATAGTAATACGGCGCAAAGGAACGTAACGAAATAAGAGGTCTGTCTTAAAATTATTCAAATGTAATTGTAGTAGTTATTTTTCAAAGCGCAATAAATCGTGACATTGATTTGAATAATGTGATTTGGTATTTTACATAGACGTAAACTAAATGGATGTACATAGTGTACGTTTGACCTGTCTTCTTGTCCTTGTAATCGGACCCAGCCACCGCGCAGTAATATTGTCAATCTGCTATAACAGTAGGGAGTAGTAACACTGTTTCGGAGTTTGAATCGAACTTTCTGAATTTGCAATATTGCCAAATCAGACGTTAGAAGGAATTTTCATGTTGGTTCATGCATATAGTATCTTGCTGTTTATAACTGAATACACGATTAACCTTGGATCTATTATACGGCCTTAACCAAACAAAATGTTTGATAGCACAAGACTTGTACTATTAAGATTTAAACACACTATTTATTATAATCTGCAACACACCACACGAAGAAACAACAGCCACAATTTGTCACAAAAATTTCATTTATCGTCATTCATAACTTAAATTGTTGACTGAATATATCCTTGAATAGTATGATAAACCTTTCAAACCTATATAATGTTACCACGAAGTTCCTGCATAGTGACATTAAGATAATTTTCATAAAATGTCTCATATCCCTCTGTCCAGAAGGTCTTCACAATAACAACAACTTTTTGCACTGTCTAAGTGTCATATTATTAAAGTTCAAACATTCCAGAAAACAGGAACAGTAAAGGTATGAAGCTAAGTGATAAAGGAAGTAAAACTGCCGAGGCCATTTTCGGAATGCCAAAAACTACGTGGATAAAAACATAAAATTAAGACTTATATCTCTAGTAATCAGTGCATCATTGTATCGCTCGCTAATGTGGTCTGCAACTGTCATAAAAATCATATTGGTCTTATAAAACATTTTACGCGAAACTTGGTCTAGGCGTTTCTACATTAAACGTGTTTAGGACCATATTATTTCCAGATCACATTTGTTCATACGTGTGAAGAAAAAGACCTTGTTTGTCACAGCTGTTAGCATAGGATCACATTTGTCACACAACAGAGTTATATATTTAATATTTCCTGCTAATTGTGTGATTGAGGCAGGGTTACATTCTTCACATTTCAATATTTAAGGTGGAAGTGTAGAGCTTTGGCGTTGCCCGTCCTAAATCATATCTATGACATGGTGTGAAGTATTTAAGAAAACATGGTAGAAATGTTAAATGCTCAAGGAAAATGCAACCCTGCAAGTTTCGGTCGGATTTCAATAGTAAGACCAGAGTTATGGCCCTTTGTATAAACATTATATAGTGTTTTATTCCATTTTCGGTCCGTCTGGAGTCATATCTCGAACATGGATACAGGGATTTCAATAAAACATGTTTGAAATTTTAACTGTCATAGGACAATGCGGTTCTGCAAGTTTCATTAAGATTTGTTGAGGAAGACAAAATTTATCTTGGAAAACAATTTTATGGCCTTTTCCTTTGCAATTATACATACAGAATACATAATCGATTTTTTTTGTCCGTCCGGAGTCATATCTCAGAATTGGTTTGTAGGATTTCAATAAAACATGGCAGATATGTTAACCGCTATAAAAAAAGCGACTGCAGGTTTTAGTTTGATTTATGACCCTTTGTTCTTATATATAGTACATAAATAGTTCATTTTTTGTCCGTCCGGAATTATATCTCGGACATGGTTAAATGGATTGCAATAACACATAGTAGAAATGTAAAATGCTGTAGGGAAATGCGGCCCTTCAAGTTGCAGACAGACTGTTTGATTACAACGAGATTTATGGCCCTTTGTACCAAACATATTGCATAAATATTGCTTTTATTCAATTTCTTATCCGTACGAAGTCATATCTCAGGCATGGTTTGAAGGACTTCAATCAAACGTCGTAACAGTGTTAATTGTAATTGGGAAATGTGGTCCTGCGAGATTCTGAGAAATTACTTTAGGAACGCATTAATTATGGCCCCTAGTCCATATATAGTTCTTACTATATAGACCATTTCTTTGCAAATTTAAGATTCATATCTGCTAATATGTTCTCTCTTCAAAAACAGCTCGGCAAAAAATGGCAAATGAGATCCAACGCTTGCACCTGTGATAAATGAGCAGGAATGTGCATAGTAGATGAGTAATTAGGCTCTTGACAGTTTGTCAAGATATTGAAATGCCTAGGCCTTTGTATATCTTGAACAATGAAATGGATCCAGTCGCTATGGTATCTAATACTAGTTGACAAACTTCGATGAATGTCGATTGTTAAAAAGCAGAGCTATACGCAGTTTTCCTCTGGCTACCTAGCCTTAATGATTCGTGTAACAATGATTCTCAAATGATTTAGATTGTGAGTTCAATAATTTCAGGGATCAGGCAAATATTTCAAACTTTTAATACATAAGTAATTAGTGATGACAATTATAGCATTCAGTTACTATACAGGTATGTCCACATGTCTGTACTTCGCCAATAGCGCTGAGCCTGGTCTATATGTAGGCTGGGTCTATCTTACTACCATTTCTTATCCTTTTGTTTCAGCTTCTCCATGTTAAGGTTAAGTTGAGAGTGTTATCTAAATACTGGAAATTTATCCTTACAATTGTACTTTTATAAGCACGGTTTTGCAACCGTAAATCATAAAATTATTATGTATGTATATCAGCTTGTAGAGTACTATAATTATGTTTCCTTTATTTGATATAGAAAAATAATGGCATACTCAAAACTGGTCACAGTCTGTCCAGTCAGTTTAATTAATTCATTTTAATATTTCAGTGTGTTTGTGTAGTCAAATATTTAAATAAAATATGTTTAAGACGATAATATTTTAGTTTTATTATAAGCTATATATCTGAGCCTCAATAAATGCACTCGCATAACTGTTTTGAAGTTTATCTTGAAGGAAGATTTTAAGAAAAGTTTGCTGATGTTTGTACACACAGTGCTTGTGGTGCAAATAAAAATCCCTGATTTGAGCGTTTAACTGCTGTAGATACTTGGCTTTCTGGCAATTTGTAAAGATTTATCTCATCTTTCTGCATCCCAATCATTTTGTTTATCTTAATACCTATCAACAATACGCCCAGCTTGCTTTTAAATAAGCTGGTGTTTTATTCTAGTTTGCGCTATTATCTCAAAAGTTGAAAACATTTTTGCCGTTTAAATTTTTTTTTTAATCCCGACCAGAAAAGTAAATTATACTTTTATCCTTTTAAGCATTCTTATATTGATTCTGGTGCGTTTTGCAGCTGTATCGATATGATATTGTATGTTATCGCATTATTTATTGTCAACGAAATGCGGAAAACTTGTTGCACTAAAACTTTACACTACATTCATTTACTAAATTGTTGGCATAAGGAAAATACATGGACAGAATGACTAGGTATAGATAACGTTTGAAATATTCTAACTTTCCACACAGATAAATAGCTAATAAAATGTGTTTTTCGGCGAACGCCGTCTAAATTCGTTTTCATTACCTATGCCACGTGACTTCAGTTTGCAAATCAAACTACTTGATAACGCATTATAGATAATTTATCAAAATGGAAGATTTATGCAACACTCTGCCTGATTGGACGAGAGTGTCAATTCCTTTCACTCTGTTGATTGTGCTACGCTAAGACAAAGTGTTTATCCTAAACGACGCTGTTCACAGTTTTAAAGCTAACTTTGGCTCAGTATATTTAGCAAGAATATTGATATATCTCAAAATGATAAGTAAGTTTAATAAATATGATAAAAACCTGTTCAAATACCAACATATATCAAATTAAGGAAAGAGCTGAATACGGTCTGCGTATCACATGAATAAGATTGTGATAAGAGTCTTTTATGTAGAGAAGCGCTTTTTAAAAGATTTTCCTTGTCGCAATTGTCGTCTGTATATGAAAAGGTTTCTTGCTTTTGTGACTTATTCAGATTGCATATTAAAATGAGTACTTGTTTGCTTTGATATATTTGTTATAAATTATTTAACTGATTTATTATATATGAATATTTTTCTTTAGTATGGTATGCAAATATTGAACTCAGTTGAAATCTGTTTTATTATATATATGTTATATAATGACTGAATCTCATTACACTGAAATGAAGGTACGCTGCATACAGTTTATCTAAGTGATATGACTACGGTCAAACTTTGCTTATGAAATAGAAATATTGAAATAATTACAATTGTATGTTTTGCTTGACCTTCACTTTTTTATAGGTGTGACGTCATTGTCCAAAGATTCATGAATAGCGAATATGTATTTGTTAAAGCGGGATCAGTTGGCCTATTTTAGAAATAAATAAAAATAATAAATAAAAAAATCCTTTAATTGATTTTTTCTCATGTATTCTAATCAAACTTGATTTGTAGCATCTTTATTAGGCCCGCAGCCAACTTTGTTCAGCTGGGACATTTTACCCCTTTTAGGGGCTGCTAGAGCTAAAACTAGAAATGCCTTTATACAGAGTCTCATGAACAGCTTGGTGGATCTTTGTCATACTTGGTCTGGAGTAGCATTATAAGGTCCTCTTCCAAATTTATTTATATAGGAACTTGGGCCCTATTAGGGACCACTATAGCTAAAAGTAGATATGCCTTTCTTCGCATTAACCACTAAAATGTAATGGATTGTTTATCAAACTCGATGTGTAACAATATCGTAAGGTCTCCTGCTATTTTGTTACAAATGGGGATAGGGACCAATTTAGCTAAAAATATAAACGCGTTTAATGACCTCTTCTCATGAACCGCTTCATGAATCTTCATCAAACTACTGCTGTAATTATTCGTCTAAGGATAAACGAAACAAAATTGCAACCCTACGAACCCTTTGCGAAAAATTAAAAGAGAACCATTTAAATTGTTAAAGTGCGGTGTTTAGTTTTGCAATTTGAAAAATGTTAGATGAAAAATTCATAAACTTCTTTCCTTATTACAATTCGCCGACCATCATTTTTAAAGATATTTCTTGTTTTTCTCTCTCTTTTTTTGAAATTGCCTTTATCAAGAGTGTATTTTGATTTTATTTTCCGTATCATTCTCAATATTTGCAGCTTGACTGTTTTGTTTTGTTTTTCAGAGGTATTTTCAGTGTAGAAGTTTTACACTAAATAACCAGTCAGAAAGGTGCAAATCTGATATGGAAATTTTACTTTATGTCGGCAGGCAGGCACTTGTAAGGTATTTATTGTCTGTAAATTTAACATATTACCTAACATACAATACATATACCGGAACGTTTTTCCGAAATATTAAAGTTTTAGTGCCTAAATATCCGACACGTTATATCCTATTGAAAATAATCTCCAAAATGAAAAACACAACAAACTAGAACCATTTTACCAATCGTAACCGTAAAATATACATGGTGAGAAAATTACATTTCCTCTTTAGATGTATTCTTGAAGCATTTTGCATTTGAAGCATGGCTGTGTAATTGTCCTTTATTTGTGACGCAAGATTATTTTATACATATATTCTGTACACATGGGTATTTTATATTAATTGTCCATAAGTAACCTGTGCATGTTTTAGTTCATTAATGTTTAAAGAATGGACAACTTTTCTATGGTTGAGGAAGACCTCAGGTGACATTACGTTCATTATTTCGGGCATGAAAGGGCACTTTGCATAACATTACTGACTGACTAGTTCAGATTAATGAATTCTACGCTCGAGCGATATTTCAAACCACCAGCGATGGGGGCAACTGAAGTCCCATATAAGAAGATCAAAACAAATGATTGCAGAGAGCTGAAGAAGTATGCAGCATACTACCACTGGTTTAAGACATAAATACTGAATGAACAAATGAACAGATCAAAAAATATAACAACGACAACAACATTGAGAATGTTGAAAATGCATTTTATTCACATAATCACAGTATCATCATTGTTGTTGTATCTGTAAATGGAATAAAGTTTGTATAATTTCATTTAATCTTTATGTTTTAATATTATATACATCTCGTTTTTATGTAAAGAGACGTTAACCTAAAATTTTATTTGCCATATTTCAGAACGACTGTTGCCTGTTGTGCAATTCCCCAACATGGTGGGTACTTTTTGGCTCTGTTTCCACCATGAATATATATATATGTACAGGTTTCGTTATTATTTATTGCTAGAACACTTTCAATGTTGAAGTCCGCAGTAAAAATAATCGCACATCCTCCTAATTTATTAAAAGTGACAGTCTAGAATTCTAACTAATTAGTGGCTGGACTTGTTCGTTTAACACACACTTGGATTTTCCTGCCTTTTTTACCAAATGCATTACAAATTTACGTTGTATTCCCTATCGCGGCTCTTTAAACGGGCCCACCGCCTTGACTACGATGTAGGGAGTGTTTACGACTCAAGAGGCATTTCCAGCTTATATGATCCATGTCTGCAACTACCGCTACTGTTCAAAGCAGTCTAATGTTACCGACTTGATAATTAAATAATAAAGGATAAAATTTCCTGAAGCAAAACAATTATATACGCACTGTTCCTGGTATTGTATTGCACTCTATTATTCTTATCTGGAATTTTATTCCATACACCGGCAATGTTTTGAAACCTCCTGTCTAGCTGTTCCTAGATTATACAGGAAATAAATACCTCAGTTTTGTTGATTTGGTGAAATTGCTAGCTCTCTCCCATATATTTTATTCATTAATGGATGTAAAAGAATCGCAGTATAATATAGAAAATTGAAAAAAGTGTATCGTTTAAAAACATTATTCGAATTAAATGTAGTAGAGAAAAATGTAATAACAACAACAACACTGAGAATGTTGAAAATGCATTTTATTCACAAAATCAATTTTAACATACGAATAAACTTAGACTATTAACATTGATGTTGTCTCTGTAAATGGTGTATAAAATATAAACTTTATAAATGCAACATTGCTTTGTCTGGGTCACGATGTCGCAAAATCATGTTGATATTACAAATTCTGTGACAAACTGACAGAAGTGACTATTTGTCTTTTCACTTCAGGTAACATGCCTGAAAGATGGCCTTAGGGTGAGGTAACTCCAGCTTTTGTGTCTTTTAAGTGACGGCCAAAATCACCAGCTTCTCATGATCACTTAAAAAGCATTCCGTATGATATATCACAGGAAACAAAGACTTATACTGATCATCTTTGTTACGTAATGGAATACAAGTACTAGTTCGTCGGTATTTCTGCATTTTCTCTTATATTTACAATTTCACCCCGACTACATTAAATATTGTTTGGTGTAACTACTATGACAAAAGTCTCTATAATTTCTGGATAAGGTCTATATAAACGTGCTTATATATACATTAATTGCTTTCAATTTTTTAAATCAATAATGTAAGGGAATTTAATAACATTATTTTCTACATGCATACATTCATGCATTCCTACATACCTACCTACCACATTATTTAGTAAAACTGATGAAAGTCTAGATTCATCAAATTTAATGTGTAGCAAAAGTGGAGTAATTAACAGAGAGCAAATTAATATCATAAATCATGAGCCAGTCTCTGTACGAAATGAAATCAATACAAACGTACTTATATAAGACTTAACCAAGTAAACGGCCTCGAGACTTGGTTTGAGTGAGTCTGTTCATTAGGGATAATGTAATGTGCAGTAACAATACACATCCCAGTCACCCTCCCGTTTATATTATTTGACACCGCCCCTAGAGGGGGCCATCTACCGGAATATGGTAAATACGTAGTTAGATTTTGAATAAGTGACGTATCAAACCTTTACGTTCTTATTTAAAACCTGAAAATGAATAAATTCTCAGGACAGGACCCTTTCCACCTACATATATATGACGCTTTAATTTCTGTCTGTTGCCTTTTAGTAGGGGACTCAACAAGTAGTGTGATTCAAAAATTAATATTGTATAAAATGTTTAAAATGTTATCAATATCCATTTTCTTCTGTTTTAAGTAATGCTTAAATGCACATAAGGCTTTGATCGACAGAATTTTCTTATCCCAAACTTTAATAACAAACGTTTCATTTGCAGGTAGGGTAGGAAACGTACGCGATCGCATGAAACAATTACTATATTGTCAAAATACATCTACAACAAAACACGGCTCCTGTAGATACCTGTATAAAAATCTGTCTGCCAATATGTCTTAGTTTAGTCATCAAATAAAAATGATCCAAAGGAAGCATAGAATTAAACCAGGCAAAATAACAGCAGGCTTGGTTTGACTGAGTCTGTTCCTGATAGGTAAACTAAATGAAAATTGCAATACCACTCGCGCCCACTACCATCGGCCTAAAGCGGAATTCAATTACATAAATATTGAATTTTTGACGCATGTTTTTAAGTCATTGTTTGCCAAAGAGCCTTGCGTTTTATTCATTAGTAAAAGGATAAAAAAACAATTGAAAATAAATCATTATAAAAAAAGTACTGTTTAAAGGGGTTCTTTTACCAAGATGTATTATAAGAAACATAAGGTAAATGCATGAAATTATTTCAGATTTCAGCTTATCACGGATCAATTTATAAGCATAATTATTTGTCATCTCGGTGATACTAAGCAATGGGCTTTTATCTATTTAATTGATAATATACTGATTAACTTTGTTTCATTTTGTAAATTTCAGATTCAACCAAGGTTGCATAGTGCATAAAAACACCAATCTCAATGTTCTCAAGGTCTGTCAGGTGAAAGTTTGTCCATAGTTTTCTCAAGATAATTTTGCAATCATGATTCAACAACACCAGACGTATAACTGATGTTTTACTAATTGTCTTCAAGCTGTTTCACAATCTTGAAGTGTAATATTTTGTACTTATTTCTGAAACTTGTCCAGTGTTTTCAAGTAATTTTGATAAGATCTGTATTAAATAAAATTGCGCTTCAATTAAAATAAAAACGAGCAAAACAAAATATTCCGAGTTCTTGATGGTTACCTTTATATCATATTCTACGTTGAAAGTATTAATGCATATATAGTTTCACCATACTATATATACGTAGTATTCAAGAGGATAGTGTAGACAGATTTAGTATTCTTAAAATCCCAATAATTTTGGCATGGTTCTGTATTTGGTATAGAGACCAGGAAGAACATTTCCAGATATTCTAGCCTTTTTATATTTAAATAAAGGCGTTAAATTTACACACGTTACAGTTCATATTGTTCCTATTTTAGTCATTTTTCAGTAACAGACGTATTACTGCTTTCCTTGTAAATTGAATCATTGCTATTCCATACAGCAGTTGTCACTCAACACTCATTCAGTATCGTTAAAAGCGGTACACAGTTTCTATATTTGTGGAGCATTTAACGTAACACGGCGTATGGAAACGACACTACAGTGTCCGGTAGTACTGGAGGTTTCTTTGTACAAAAGTGGTTTGATTAACAGTGACATTTGAAATTGTACACATATTTTCTGTTTGATTTGAATTCGTTTGAATTCTCGATACATATTTAGATCTTGAAACTTACCGCGGAAATTTCATGTGTTTTATCAAATGCATTGTATAACACTAGGACTGTAGCAAAGGTAGTTTGAGTAGTTTGTGAACTTTCACTTTTAAAGATAGGTTTTAATACTTAATTGATAACAATCTTAACAAATTAATTTTAGATATTCTGTTAAGTAGTACACATTTTGCAATGTTTCTAGGTATAGAAGAGATACAAACCGTTCGTGCTTTTAATGTATTATCATCTTTGTTTCGTCTTTCATCATCGTTGTTCAGTACATCATGGTTTTTGAGGTTGAGGTTCCATTTCTGTTTCTGTCCAATTATTTCCATTAATTGTGAAAGTTTATGATTTGGCTTAGAGGAAAACGGCAATAGATTCACGTAGCCTACGTTCTCAACGATTTCTTATTCTTTATAACCACAGGGTAGGCGGACTCCAGACCACCGCAATTTAGAACTGCGTTGTCCCCTTCCCCTCTAACCTCTCTGGCCTCAATTTCAGAAAACATTTTCAGTTTCAGTTGGGTTTGACCATGAAACTTTGTCGTTATCATCTAAATGTTATGTTAGAAATTAACTGCTAAGTTAATGTCTATTTTCAAGTGACTACCAAGTATTGATGGTCAGTCTCAAATGGAATTAGATCTTGAAGTTTAGTTTTTCCGTCAAAATTCTAATATCAAACTTAGCTGAGACCGAATTATGTTTTGTGAACATGGGTCCTGATTAGGAATCACTCAGACTGCAGCCAATAGCCTTTCTAGACGATTCTTTCGGCTTCGCCAAAGTTGCACTGTTCCTTATAACGGTTCATTTGTTAGTAGTGCAGTTTAACATCTAGCGTCATTACAACTCGTGTACAGTGCTGAACAAAGAAACTATGACTTTGATTAGTTCTAAAATGATACCATGAGTTCTGATATTTTTTCTATTATTTAATAAACAAATCGAGTGTAATCTTTGGTTAAATACCACCGCGACAAGAGTTATTTAGTGCGCAAACTCTGCGAAAAAATATTTTCAAGGTCCCATTACAGAATTTGTCTGCAACTTACACAATCATTATACTTGACGGTGTGCAGAATGTCTTCAAGCTGTTTCACATCTCCAGTCGCAGACTTCAAAAAGTATAATTACTTTCTGACATTTTCCATCATCAAACATAATAATAATCTCATTTTTTCTTGAAACTTGTCCAATGTTTAAGTTATTTTTTTAATTAAATTGGACGTATTTTCATTAACAAGCAGCAAGATAAATTTTTATGTCCCAGTTCTCGTCCTCTTTATTTTTTAGTTGAAAATCATTCCAAATAAATGACAATTGTCTAGTAGAACTTTAGGTAGCACTGTTTTCGGGGCTCATCCCTGTTTTACCAACAATGTAAGTAAGTAAGTAACGACTTTATTTCTAGAGGCTACACATTGGGTTTCCCCATCTACAATGTTGGGACAGACGAAATCATGAAAACATGCTATAAAAGTACGGTGAAAAAAATCATGTATAACTTTTCGAAGGGAAATATTTCTGTAAATAGAGGATATAACGTGTGTCTTTTCATATTGAATTTATTAAACGAGTTGAATAAAGTGCAAGGCTCTGTCAAGCATCATCAATTTTATTCAACCAGTTTAATAAATTCAATGTGGAAAGACACAAATGTGATATTCATTTCATTACATGTTTTTCCTGTTGAAACATGAAAATGTCTTCTTTCTTTACCTATTATAAACCAAGTAAATTCGACCAACGTCTCCTATAAATAAACGACGTCAACGTCAAAGCTTTATTACACAAGGGTTATTATCAAATTTATGTAATGGCTTTATTTCACTCCCACGACGTCAAACATATGTAATAATATTAAACATCTTTTGTTTGTATCAATGTATTGCAATGAAATAATTTAATCTGATGTGATCAACATTCTTTTATTTATTGGTTTTTATATTCTGGAATTTACATAGAATTTGAGGTTTCTTTTTTTGGAACAACAGCGAAATTCTCACACACTGCAGAACTGCCTGATACATATTACCGCTCGTGTAAAATTAACTTTCGTTAATCAAGCCGTTGTCATTTCTATCCCAGAGTTTGCGCATTTTTTTTTCTCAAATTCAATTCTCAAACAGACATGTTGAATTCACAAAGATTAGTTCACATCGTCAGCGATCATTTAGTCTAATTCAGCATTCTCAACGATCACCAATAAAATGATCGTCATTCTACCAGTCCATATTTGGAACTCAGAAAATACCGAAAATGGCTCAAGTTTCAATAATCGTGGAATTTTACATGGCGCAGTAAATGAAAAGGTCATTAGAGAGAATGCAGAGCATATTTAGGATTTCATTTGACATGAAATGACTTTATTAAGAAGTGGAGTCATTATCTGTTTTTGAAAGTTGTATTCTTTGTACAATAATTACGTCGTGCTTCAAGTTATATGACATGTACTACAGATTTTTACAATGGTAAAGTGTCATTCACAGCAGATTGTTATTTCTTGTTCTTACAGTGATCATTTACTCTTACTAGTTCAATGTTATAGTGGGCTGCTTTTAAAGCGCATCAAAATTGTGATTTTGATTGTATAGTCTTAGTTTGTGATGCATATTTCACTTTGTTGAAATTCTATATTTCCCTAAAGCGTAGCTGTTTGCTTCCTCTTTATTCGAAAGGAGCAACTGAAAAGAAAAAATGTGGACAGTGCCGTTTATATTTCTCAGCTTGCATAAGAGTGCAATACGGTGACAAATAAGCCGTGATTCATTATTTTTTAGTTTGTAACAAACCGTAGAATAAAAATGACGGACGGCGGCATATTTTTAGTTTTTCCTTGTCCTCATCCATTACATAAATTTATGAATGAATATCCATAAAAGAATTATTAAACACTCAATTAAAAGGCAATGATTTATACCACAATCTCCCTTGTATGACGAAATAAAAAGATTTTATAAAATGACTAATGCTAACTCCACAAGTACCCAGTGATTAGAAAATAAAAATTAAGGATTTTTAGCTCGGCTTTATGTTATAGGGTTTTTGCAAGTTCACATTTAATGTACACCAAGAGATCTGCAACAGCCAGGGTTAAATACTAAATTATAATTGTTAATAAATATATAATTTTCCTATAAGGTCTTCTGAACTTTGAACTTGATTACAGTAATAACCAAAACAAGCCGTCCTATAGGAGTGATGGATGATACTCGGTACAATGAGGAGGAGCTACTATGGTGTCATTGTAGAGCTAACATTTCTACCTGATGTATGTTAAACGATTTTTTCCTCTGAACAGTCGTGTTTTCACTCTTGAGAAAACAAGTACATCCTGTTAGGTATTTGATCTAAAAAAAATTAATTTGGAATTATATAGTAACTACAATATGGGACGCGAAGGAATGTCTACCTTCAGTTTGAATGTAATATGCCCTGAACCTTTATGGGGACAAGGGGTGGGGTGATGAAAAAGACACTTCTTCAAGAACATGTTGCTACCAGTGCGAGAAAATTATAACAGACCGCATGTCATTTTCAGTCTGCCAACTACGTAATAACTATTGGTCTCCTGACACTATTTAATTTCGAGATTAAACTGGTTCAGAACATTTCCGCCAGTTGTAACAGCACAGCCTATTGCGCAGCGGCCAGTTTGTTACTTATATGTTCTGTTTTTTGTTAATTAGAAAGCTGAATTATTTTCAGAAGGTATCTAAAACTTTGTTTATGAAAACAAACTGGTTGTGAACATATTTTAGTAGGTAAAAATGCGAATTGGTCGGTTTCCATCTAAAGGAAAGGCAAAGGAGATGTCTGTTCACAAGTAAAATAAAGGAAAGTAAAGAAAATGTAACTTTTGGGTAGTGTAGCACGAATATAATTACAGTTAAATTCGCCTTCATGTTTAAACATGTTTAAATGTTCCATAACAAACATGTGTAAAGGACGATTTTTATGAATCAAATACCCAAGGAATGAAACAATGATAATAGAGCTATGGCCCCTGGCAAAAATGAACTACAAATCAAGAAATATCTCAATGTCGCAGAAAAATCACACGGATACCAGTGAAGTTTATGGTATCTTTCTAATATATATGTCATTAGCTACTTACGCATTAAAGAAAGAGAAAAAGTTGTCCCTTGAAAAACAATATGTACAATATGATAGAAATGTTTAGTTTTTGCTACATGTTTAGTATATCCGGAGTTTTTTCTCAAAAAAGAAATCAAAGTAAACACATGTTTTTCACGTTTTTGGATTGATTTTATAATAAATTATAATTGTTTGTGTCAATTACGTAATATTCTATGTACTGAAGTGAAAATTTAAGAAAATTAGAACAATTTGTCATGAAATTCTAATCATAGTGCTTCAGTTCTTGGTTCTCATACCTGAATATCAATTTCAAATTGGTCATGCACATATCCTGTCCATAACATTCAAACGGTGACATACAGTTATGATTGCTGAAAATGATACAAATTTAATGTCTACAAAAAAACAATCTAGGAAATTGAAATATTGAAACCTGACCCAATCTACATGCAATTGATTGATCTTAATTAGCGAACTTATGTTCATAGTGTATGGATAGATGTAAGCGATGGTAAAAGTGTCTCATTGCCGCAATCTGACTATAGCACATCTCCAATTACGCTACGCTTAGGATCTGAAGACATGCTTTTGATAGCCTCGTTCTGACTACCCTGCCGCTAGCCAATCAGAGTCTTGCTGTCAACATTTTGTAAGTGAAAGTAGAAGTTTAAAAAATCTACATTTAGCCTGGGTTATTCTTATTACAACCACGTCGCCACTACACCCTCGTGTTTTAAGAGGAATCATATGTCACGGTACGAACTTGGTCGCGTAAGGTGTCAGACAGCCGGTTAGCTCAGTCGGTAGAGCACTCGCCCTGTAAGCGAGGGGTCCCGGGTTCGAGCCCCGGACTTACTGCACATTTTTCTCACCCTTTGACATTCGACGCTATTTTGATGGTTCAGCCAAATCATGGCAAATGCTTGTTGAAACGAGTCGTCTGATTGGTTCAAATAAAAAAATATCGAAAATAAAAATGGCAATTTCGGAAATCCAAATATACAGAAAGATGAATGTGAATGGGCCATCCTCAGATCTTCGTTTAGAAGATCAAGTACTTTAGTCAGATTGTCATTGCCGTATCTTCTTTTCGCAAATTTGAGTTAAATATAATATGGATGGACGATCGTTCACTTCAAGTTAGTATCTAGTCCTGGCTGGCCCTCTGGACAAAGGAAATCCGATTCATGCATTCAACAAATCTAATACGCGGAACTTTGTGCAAGTATTATCATCATAAATAACCAGGTGAAAATAATTGCATATAAAACACTATTAATTCTAATATGAAAATGATCATGTTTATTTGATGTTAAGCTTATTTTATGATAAGAAATTACAATTTGAAATTACTTCTTCATTATTTTGTTGAGAAAGGAAGTAACGTTTGCAGTTTTATCTATTAGCACACAGTTTGCCATTTATTGTTTGCATCATTTGCATGACCTTTTAAAACCACAAATGAGTATAATAAATCCTGCACAACAAAACACGCGTTTTGAACAATCAATTGATTCGCTTTTATATTCAAAATATTCACAGGTATACTTAGTTTGTGAAGTTACATACAAAAATATCATTATACATTATTAACACATTGTTGAAATCATTAAGTCCACGTTTAATTGGACAAGACTTTAAAATATCAAATCTAAGGTCAATTCTTTGTGAAAGCAGTACATTGCAAGCATTTCATTGTAAATGTTTTATTACGACCAGGACGTCATTGAGGACGCTGTGTCACTGCTTTATGTCGTCAGTAGTTTTCTACTTGAATACTAGCTGAATAAACTCCCTGTTGTTTTCTTTTTCATACATATATGTGTTCATTTATTGTAGTTTGTTATCGATCCTCTAGTAAATGTTTTAAAACATGTTCATGCATGCATGTTACATATCAAAGATTAAGTGTGTACAAACCTTCATGGCTCAAAGTATGTGAAATTTAGTAATGAAATTTCTACTTATACATACGAAACTAAATCGCATATTTCATCATTAAAATATATAGCCATATAGTAATTATGCTATGCTTTAAAAGTTTTTATAAATAGAGGCAATTCTTAAATCGCGAAAGTCTTTGCTTTAAACTTTAGCTAATCCGAGACTTCTTTCAAACGTCTGTTTTCTACTGGATACAAACTGGTCGGGATTTAGTTTTTGAGTCGGATTACTTTGCTCATTGCAACACGTAAAGTTGCCACAGTTATTGAAGGTGATAATTTTTTATTATCAGTAGTTAAACATGATATCAAACATAGCATGACATTTGTCCTTGGTCGCAATAATCTATGTTTTTGACGGGATGTTCTGATCACAGAAAAGTCGTAAAATTGCATTTTAAAGTAATATTGACCACTGCTCTGACACTGTTTAATACAATAAACGAGACATGCATTCTTACAATTGTTATTTCTTTCGTTTAAACAGTTATAACTCCATTTCTGCTTGCTGGGGTATTATAATAGCTAACATAACTTATACCGTGTTTAATTCTGAAAAACGGAATTAGACATAAACTTGCACCTACGGAGGCTCAAGTTCCGGATAGAGAATGGCGGAAATCAGTTAAAATTCCAGAACACGGGTTCTTTTTTATTGATGAACGGACAGCATTCAAAATATGTGCGGTCAAAGAGTAGATACAAATTCATAAACTAAACTGCACGTTTAATGATCAAAATATTTCAAATGATATTAAGACATTTAAATCCGATGTAATTAACATACATTTATGGGAGCAAAAACTTTGTAATTCATGACAGTATGACAATGATGTTAAATAATTAAAAGACTGTTAAGGAATTAGAATGCCACACTTTATGTGTTTATTTGAATAAGAATTTATATTATAGGCAAAACTATCTTTTTTAAAAATATTTCATAATTTTCTGCTCACAAAACAAAGAAAGGCTTGATCAATAGTCTTTTCAATAGTCTTTTTTGCAAGGGTCGTCCATTATATCAAAACATATCAGGATGATAGCATAAATAGAGATTAAATCAATTCTAAACCATAAGGAAAGATGCAGCATTTTCTAATCAAAACCAGACAGTTTCATTTTTAATAACAGTACAAAGTTATCCATTTTATTGATTAATGGTAATATATAGAAAAGGACTAAAGCAACACTCTACAACTAACGTTTATACATTGCTGTTGAATTTTCTGTAGGCTTACATTATCCGACATGTATCTGTTTTGCAAAACGTTTCGGACAGAGGGCAATGAAATAGACATTTTCCAAGTGAACAACAGAAGAATAACTTAACAATTACATCTATATATAGGCTAGACCAGTCCATGTTTACCTTGATAAAACTTGCACATGACATTAAACACCTAAAGCTGTTCACACAAATTCGTGCGCAAAAATCGTTCAATTTTACGATACTGAACAGATAATTCACTATTTTGAAAGCGCATTTTCACAAATCAGCCTTAAAATTCACGCATTAACATCTGGACTGACTGCGTAATCTATTACTGAGGAGACTTGTTATCATTTACATGATTTTTTAATTTGATAACTTTGTCTTTTTGCATCTTCCATTTATCAGTTAGAGATTATGCTTTGATATGTATCAGTTCCAAATATAATTTTGACATTATTGCTAATTAAACATTTCATCAAAGGTTCAGAATAACTAGTTTAGAGGATAGATCTATTTGAATATTATTATTTATCAATCAAACTATATTCTGACAACATGTTTGATGAGCTGTCAACTGTTTTGATGAATGTTGTTGCATGTAGCTAATTCATCACTATTCTTCAATTAGTTTTGCTTTTCAGGTTCTTAATATTTTTTGCCATGCCATATGCTTATTTTATACGTAAATAATCTGCACACAGTACGTATACTTTTTCAGTTTGTATTTGGTGAAGCTAAATGATTTCTGCTTGCTGATGGAGTATTGAAGAAACAAGAGATTCTACTGTGATATATATCAGCAGGAAGTATATATTTCTTTCTAAATAGAACTCTTGGCCCTATGGAATATTTGATGTGTACAAGACCCTCAAAGGCATTTCAGAAATCTCCAGTGCCTTGACCGGAATTTTAACCTCGACCATGTACGACTTGTGCACACTAACTGCCACATAATGGATACATTGCTGGACCTAAGGTTAAAATTGGTGAAACATAATAAGCTTGAAATTGTACTACTTACAAAGCTTATATACAATGTAATTACCGAAACACCAAAACCTAATTAAAAATTCGCAATCAAAAACGTAGACATGTATATTAGTGAAAGGAACATAAACTGACACAGTTCTCAATGTACCATCAATTTTACGCTAATTTGCATACAATGTATATGCAGACAGGCAAGCCATTACAGATTCACATGTTCTCCAATACTGACTTATATTGAATTATCATCTATTAATACTGCATTGAATAAAAGTCAATGGAACAATGCACTACAGTTCTAAACCATGTAATTGTAGCATCTAAATCCACTTTGATTTTGAACACTTTTTCCTGATCTTAAACTGTTAAAAAAGGGAACTGTGGCTGTTTTTGTTGTAATTAGTCCGAAACATTCCGTATTTCATTTCTAAAACTGTTACCTTGAAACCACCTGACATTGCAGATGGAGTCAGATGCCAGAAATCCATGATATACTTATGCAATTATTACTCGAATTATAAAAGAAAAGCGAGTTTTCAATGAATCAAGAGGTCTTGAGCCATGTCAGTTATTGTTTTGATTACCTTCTCCCTATCAAAGACCTGTTATTCTTCTGATTTTTTCTAAAAGTTCTAACTTAAAAATGAGTACGGAGTTTCCTTCGACTAGCAATATTTGTTGGTTTATTTGTAAATAAGACAAGTAGTTCATATGCCATGATAAGACTAGCGTGAGATCTAAATATATCAAGTCAGTCTTGCAAAATATCCAAGCATACGAACCTATCCTTTTCATTTACTTAAGTTTCTTTTATATAACTCGTACATACATAGTAACACAATTTGAACTGAACAGCTGCCTTAATTTGAGAAGTTGCCGTTAATACATGTATTTTAAACTCCAATAATAGTACGTTTTAACTTTGTGAGTCATTATTATAGGCATAATAATTGCGACAGATTTTCAGATGTATCATTTTATAATCTGTGTGATCTTTATCTATTATATTAATTTTGCAAATAAACAACTATAAGTAGTATGATTAAGCCTACAATAAAATGAAAGAAATTAACATAATTTTACCACAAGCTTCCTATACCACAAAATAAACTCATAAAATGACTCATAATATATTTCATAAGTCAGCATTCGTAAGATAATTGAACAAAATATATAATCTGTTTTTCTCTCCTTTTTCGTCATTGATTTTGATTTAAGTTATCAATGTTCAGATTTATTAACGGGTGATATATTACCTGTATAATTATTTTATAATGTGCTAAAAATCTGGCTGTACGTTTAATCACTTAGTGCATCAAAATCTTTACCCAACTTGGTTGCGTTTTCTACTTCCAAAGAAACATCTTTAGAATTTATTTGTGTGATGCATGCTTTAGCTGTTCCACGATTTTTGCCATCAATTTTTTTTCAGACAGAATACTTTGTATTGATTTAATATGAGCAAAAGGACAAGTCTTTTTTCTTATTTTTAAGATATACGGTTATTACAAAACTACGTATCAAAATACATATAACAGTTACTCAAATTAAAGAATGTAAATGGAAATTGGTGTTATGAGATGCTCCACATGTGCTTAAGGTGATATTTTATAGTTACTCTATCTGCAACATAAAGCATTTTGAGGACCAAAGATAGATTTTTACGTGCATTACAGCACACCAGATTGTTGGACCATTTTTCTAGTCCTTTCGTATTGTTTCACAAACGGGCAAGTTAAACATGACACAGGCACGTGAAATGGCATCATATTTTAATTTATTATATAGTTTGCATATAAACTATTATGATTAAGAGACTGCATTTATATAATTTTAACCACAAGCAGTCTGTTTTGTATGTTGTGATTCATATTATTTTCAGTTTAACAATTCCCTACTCTTTACTTAGTCTAGAAATTAAAAACGTTCTACCATCCCCATACGTAAGTGTTTTTGATGTGTTTTCTGTGCGTTTGGAAGCAACTGCAAAAGCTCAACTCGTTCTAATGTCTCGCTTCACTTCGTTAGTCATCTGCGTACTCTATGACAGTATCTAAAGTTCTAAAGGTGAACTGATCTCACGAACTCCTTCATCTGCAGCAAACTATGATCAGATAACAAATATTTTTCTAGTTTTACTAGCACACACTTTTCATTTTGCTTGCAGCAACTGTTCATTTAGTTTGCAGGAACTAGGTATTTTGCTTGCAGAAACTACTTTTGTATGCGTTATGGAAAAGCGTCGTCGCACAATGTCACATTGCTTAATAATAATAAATAACTGTATAGAAATACGTCATAAAAGTAAATTGTATTATTGGCATTTGTATTTTAGAATCAATTGGCTTATAAAACTATAATGAATTACGTACTAATGTTAAAAACATGACCTCAATCTATTTTTCGAATGACGTTACAAATGATTATTACAACTTCTCTGAAGTACACTTTTCATTCTACGAAATGACTCAATGTTGATCATTTTTCGCATGACTAAGTTTGCTTAATATTCAAATTATACACGCTTATGTAAATTTATGAAGTAATTAAAGTTCAACATATCATTCATTAAACAATTTTTAACGCAGTATTGGTATTGTAACCTTGAGCGCAAGCAGGTTCAAACAGACAAGTCTAAAACTGTAAGAAAAACGTTAAACACACAATGAGCAAAGTTTGTCACAACATTGAACTTCCCAAGCATTGAACAGTTCTAAAGATGTTGATGAAATACTGAGTGTTACGTTAGAATATTTGTTCAATGTATGCATACATACAAAAGTATATGCAGAATAAAACTAAATGAACTTTGCTAATGGTATTTGTGGTTTAATATCAAGTCTATCCATATTAGGCATAAAAAATGCTTTGTTTCCGGTAACATGCTCAAAAACTTTTAGGTAGGTGGGAATTTTTCTTTTTTTTTCTTTGATTTTTTTTATTAAGTGAGACTTTTCGGAAATTATTTTTGTGTCAAAAACTGAATACAAATAAGGGGGTTATGCCTTTAGAGCTTCAGTAAATTGATTTATAACATCACTGACCAAGTTTAAAGCATAAAAAGTGCAGTTTTGTAAGTTTTTGTTAAAAAGTTGAAAAAATATTTTCCAAGGCCATAAAAACATTAAGGGTCGGACCAAAAATTTAGGGTAGGTCGGGATACCGGAAACAAAACAATTTTTTACGCCTTATGTAGCGACGCATTCAACACAACTATATAAACACAATTTCTTTTGACACTGAATCTATAATATGTGCTGCTCATTCATTAAATACACTTGTTGAAACTGAAGTAGGAATTTATTTACTGCTGTAGCATTCACCCCATTTGATGTTTATATATAACAGAATAGGGTTTTTGATATACAGCATTAACTAAAACAGGATGGGGTACTTCATATACAGCATTTCCTGTAACAGGATGAGGTACTTCATATACAGCATTTCCTGTAACATGATGGTGTACTTCATATACAGCATTTCCTGTTACATGATGGTGTACTTCATATACAGCATTTCCTGTAGCATGATGGGGTACTTGATATACAGCATTTCCTGTAACAGGTTGGGGTACTTGATATACAGCATTTCCTGTAACAGGATGGGGTACTTGATATACAGCATCAACTGTAACAAGATGGGGTACTTGGTATACATCATTTCCTGTAACAGGATGGGGTACTTGGTATACAGTATCAACTGTAACAGGATGGGGTACTTGGTATACAGCATTTCCTGTAACATGATGGTGTTCTTGATATACAGCATTAACTGTAACAGGATTGGGTACTTGATATACAGCATCAACTGTAACAGGATTGGGTACTTGGTATACAGTATCAACTGTAACAGGATGGGGTACTTGATATACAGCATTTCCAGTAACAGGATGGAATACTGGATATGCATGATTTACTATAGCAGAATATAATACATCATTAATTATCACAGTACTTTGTGCTGCTTGATATACACCATTAACTTCGATCTATGTTATATATTTGTATTGATATGACATTGCTTTGATGTTAATTACACCAGTTTTGTACCAAGGTATTTCGAAACAATGCCGTTATTATCAATCATTCCTAAAGGTTACTAATGATGGATGACGATGTCATTTGTTGTGCATGTAACATGTCTGTTTTGGTTTCTTTTCAACTCTATACTAGTCACACCTTTGCCTCTTTGTCTCGGATGTAAATGTAATGCATTCTGCATCTCATATGTTGTACAGCTATCTCTCTCTATTAAAGAGTACACGTGTGATGCAGTGGTTGTAAAATGAACACAACCTAGTTGAAAACAAGCTCTAGCTCATCGAATTAATATGTCTGCCGACCCTCAGGAAAGGAGCTGAACTGTTCATTAGTTTAACAGACTACCAAGACCATTCACTATTTTTTGTGAAACCGTTTTCATGTATATTCGGAAAAAAAACAGTGAAGTACAAGAAAAATTTGATGCATTGCAACAAATTGACACATTTTTTTTTCGTTTTCATCCAACAAATACATACATATTATATATTTCTGTTTCGGGCACTCTGTTCACCGACCAGGCTCACCAGTAAATTGTTAAGTGATGGTCTTACACATTGTGTTATTACGTGTCTTTAGTAGATTTGGTTTTTTTGTGTTCATTGTATAGTTCGGATCAAACTATTTTAATTTTTGTTCAATTTAAAGACATTTTAAGCCAGTGTAATTACGATAAATTACTGTGATCAATTAATATATATATCATTCGTAAAGATCTGACGGTAATTTTGAATAATTCCTGTAAAATATGAAGCTCATAATAAAATATCTTTTATTGCTAGATTTCTTTCGACTTATTTCACAGGAATGCAAACAAAAACGTTCCATGTACAAAGATAAATGTAGAACCGAGTAACCGTTTTTCTCGTTTATTCGTATGGATCAGCAATAAAGGTTCACGCCACAATTTCTTTAGTTTTCAAAACCAGACAGCAACGTCTGCAAGATATACATCATCATAAGTCAATATCGTAGAAATTAATATTTGAGAATAATATTAGGTTATTTAACATTGTTCTGTACAATACGGAGATATATTTGGACGAGTACCTAGCTGAGAAAACCATATTGGACGAGCCGCTAGGCGAGTTCAATATAGTTTTTTCAGCTTGGTACGAGTCCAAATATATCTCGTATTGTACAGTACAATGTTAAATAACCTTTTTATTCTATATCTATTTTATCTTACTATAATAATAGTTTAAATTAAAAATGTTTCACTGAATATTGTATTCCTGCCTTTTCTAGCTTTTCCCAGCTTGGTATGAGTACAAATATATATTATACAGAACAATGTTAGACCTTAAATAACCATTTTATTCTATATTTATTTCCCTTCATACGTAATATACGTAATTCATTGAATGTTGTTTTTTCTGCGTATCATCATTAAAAAAAGTATATGGTGCAACCTCCCTACAACAGCCATTTGGCGATTTGGGTGGCAATAACACTTGGCTGAGATATTATGCCCACAAACGTTGTCAGCAAGTTTGGTGAAGATCGGATGAAAACTGTTCGACTTAAAAGAGCGGACAAGACTAAATTCCCCGTTTTTCGAGTAATTCAAGGACTATAATCAAAGAGTGCCTGGTACTATTTGGCTGGTTATCGAAATTGGCCGAGATGTAATGCCCACAAACATTGTCAGCAAGTTTGGTGAAGATCCGACGAAAACTGAATTATAGAGCAGACATGTTTTGGATGCTGACCGCCCGTCCGCTGCCATTCATAATCTTCTCCATTTTGTTTCTTAACCGTTAAATAAAAACTGCTGAGGTAGCTATTCAGACATCAGGGCTGATACCAATTTCTAGGTTTCGTCCGGAACGGCTTCTTTTAGCGACTTTTTAAATATTGCATCATCTGATAATCCTTTTTACAGTATTTTTAAGTTTTTGATTATTAAAGAACGTTTTAATATCAAAATCAGATAGCATTGTTATCCCTTGAATCGTTTTTCTGTGTTGTAAACAAAAAAAGACTCAAATTAAATCCAGATTTCAAGACGCATAATCAAACTCTGTATATAGAGCACCTACTTCATCCGATTTACATTCGGAACATTTTCACGCGTTTCGGGCTTTATCGTATGTTTAACTTGGGACTGTTGAACCATCCAAATACAGAAAATACAGGAATTTTTGTACGCGCGTGCGTCCAAATACAGAAAATACAGGATTTTTGTACGCACGTGCATCCAAATACCGTAATATATTGTACGGTCACGTGTTGCAAATGAACGTTCGCGATTGGATAGATAAAATAGGTATAGAATAATATGGTATACAGCTCGGCATTTCTTCTATTTCTCATCAAATTTGTACTAAGTGACTAATGCAACAGACAGATTTTCTACATATTTCATTGAACAATGAGTGTGCAAATGAATTAAAACTACATGGACCGCAATGAGCCTACATGGACCGCAATGAGCCTACATTGCGCAGGGATAAATACTTAAATGTTAAAAAAACAATACAGAAGCATTCAGTGGACTCTGCACAATTAGAGTCACACGCACTGCAAGTCAGAACAATTCCGAAGGGATTCCCTATACAAAACCCCGGAATACCTTGACCGACGCCATAAATATATATCTTTAAAATGAAGGCATTTATTATTATTTTGTATTGCTTTGTAAAAGTTGCAGCGTTATCATCAGTAAGGTGATATGATTAAAGAGAAGAACACGGTGGTCTGCCAGCTGCTATTTTGTTTTTCGGAAGACCAATAGTTCCAAGTGTCATTAAAATAAGGAAAAACAATTACAGAATCTTCTTTTTTATCTCTAAGGTGGGGCAATTGGCAACCTTCTCTGTATATTTTTTCTACAGTTGAGTCACCTATAACTAGAACATTTTAGATCAGTACGGGAACACGATACTGTAATCTCCAGATTTACATAAAACGAAATTTAAAAGTAAAGTGTTGCGAGAAAGGTTCACAGATTCAGTTGGAATATTTTATGTGTAGTTTTCGTTTGTAAAACTACGATAGATAAAAACACCTTAAAAACTATCCATAAACAAATCGACAATGCCCTAGCTACATAGTCAAATACCGAACGAATCGCCACAAGATATTTCAAAATCAAACAAACATCCTAACTCTAATAGTATATAAAAAGACGATTTTCATGTTGGTTCTTCATTACTATGAAAACATGTATAACAGTTATCTCAAAAAATTATTCAAGCAATCTTTAACAAAATACACGTTTGTAAAATATTTTTTCGTTATTTTAAAGGGCTTAATTATCAATTTCTTAGCTTTTTGTCAAATGTTTAAACTTTAAAATTTTAAAGCTACATAATAATAGTACAGACATCTGAGTTAAAGATGTGCTAGAAACAAAGTTATGGCTAAGTTTCAGCCTTTAAACATGGTACCTTTACAATTTTCAATCAAATATTGCCTCCTCGCATAACATAGGATATAAACAAACAGAATCTGACTATTAATCTTTCAGATTTTAAAATGATTATTCTTATGTTTCTCCCTTATCACGACAAGACAAATCGCTATTAATATAATGACTAAACCTTATGTCTGTGTGTTATAAGGAGGTCTGCTTGTTGCAACTTTCTCTAGCTGAACAACAATGATATCAGATATCAGTACAACTAGAAAACGCAGTTCTAATTGTTTCAGCAGAATCTTGTTTTTCATCTCTAGGGTGGTACACCTGGCAACGTTTCTCTTGATGATTTCTGTTACAGGTCAATGACACAAACAAGAGGAAAAATTTTGTTTTGATTTTGTTCAAGACGTTGCATTACTGGACATGATGCCTTTGTTTAATGAATATATAATGTATGGCTGCTGTATTTATTTTTGTCCTGGAATGTCTATGGATGTTATTAATTATATATATAGCAGCATAATAGGCCAAACTGAGCCAAAGGCCCGTGTTTGAAGGTAACTCTTCCAGAATGATAAGGGTTAGAAGGGGAAATCCTTACATTTTTAGGGAGTTCAAAACGAAGCTAGCGTGCATGCAACAAAAACATAGACGTATAATTATGTCCACAGAACACAGGTCTTTGCACGACTAAATAAAATTTCACCGTATCCTCATTTTTGACCTCACAGACTCAAACAACATCGAAATGACATCTTTCTCATATCGATATTGGAAATTTCATAATATGTTCCATAGACGCCTAGGACAACTTGACAAACAGGGGTAAAGTAGGGAAAGTATTATTAGCACTTCTTTAACTGCTTTAATTTGTGATGAATGTGACCTCTGATCCTGACGGGAATATGTATGCAAACAAGTAGGACAAAAACAACTCAATAGTAACTGTGTTATTTCGTTCCTCTGTGGTTGGTTAAAATTTAAGCTACCCGAGTACCCGGTAATAGTAATATATTTTATAGAGCGTGTTATATTATCAAGTAATTTATGAAACTTCTAAATATGATTTAATGTAAATTTGTACCTTTATACATTCCACAAACTTTATTTGCAGCGTGAATGTGTAAGAAGCGTATAAAGTTGTAAAAGGATTTTTGTCGATCAAGTGCCAATTGACCTGTCTGTACGTGTAACATTAACCATTTAGCTTGGTAAGTGAATGACAACCATGTGCCACACAGGTGACACAACGAGAGTCTAATTTGATACGGTTAAGAAACGCTATTTTATTTTACTTAATAGGAACAATAACCGCGAGATAGGTTACGTGTAAGTTTTGGATTGAATATTTAAAGCGTGGAGGTATAAAATCAAAATTTTAATTCACTACGACACCGTATTCTCTTATGACACGAGTACTGAAACTTCCTAAAAAACGGAGAATGATTAAAGAAGCTTCAAGCAATTACTGTCGAGCTAAATAAGTTAGTTTAACCTGAGCGGACACAGCTCGTTCAAATCTATTTTGGAACATGGCAAGTTTTGTGCATAGTTAACCTGTTTAGGCTCCTCAGTTGTAATTTTTGCCATTGACCGTTTCAAGCCAATCTGTATTCATTTTTAGCTCCACTATTCGGAGAATAGGGGGGCTATACTACTCGCCCCGGCGTCGGCGTCGGCGTCGGCGTGACCCTTCTTGGTTAAAGTTTTTCGGCAACCTTTGTTTTTCTGTCATATCTTTGTTACTATTGCTTGTATCTTACTGTAACTTCACATAAACATTGTCCAGTATACAAACAATGTATGTATAGGGGCTGAGCCCATTATACCCAAGGTGAAGGTCACCAAGCTGTTATACTTAGGTTATTTTTAAGGTTAAATGTTTTCGGCAACCTTTTTTCCTGTCATATCTTTTTTACTATTGCTTATATCCTACTGTAACTTCATATAACCATTGTCCAGTATACAAACAAAGTATGTATGGGGGCTGAGCCCATTATACCTAAGGTCAAGGTCACCAAGCTGTTATACTTAGGTTATTTTTAAGGTTAAAGTTTTTCGGCAACCTTTGTTTTTCTGTCATATCTTTAGTATTGCTTATATCTTACTGTAACTTTACATAAACACTGTCCAGCATACAAACAAAGTATGTATAGGGACTGGGCCCATTATACCCAAGGGCAAGGTCACTAACGTCTTATACTTAGGTTATTTTTAAGGTTAAAGTTTTTCGGCAATCTTTGTTTTTCTGTCATATCTTTGTTACTTTTGCTTATATCATACTGTAAGTTCACATAAACATTGTCCAGCATACAAACAAAGTATGTGCAGGGGCTGGGCCCATTATACCCAAGGTCAAGGTCACCAAGGAGTTATACTTGGAATTATTTTCATGTTAGATTTTTTCGAAAGCTTCGTTTATAGACACATCTTTGGTACTTTTAAAGCTAATGACTTGAAATTAAAAGTATTTGTTAATAATCATCTGCATGTGTGGCTACATACCCCATAACTCTAATTGTGTTTTTGACAGAATCATGCCCCTTTTGTACTTAACTTTTTTTGCTTTCTTCGTTTTCTGGATATTACTTTAATGCAATATAAGACAAAGACTTGAAACTTAAAATATATCTTTATCATCATCATCTGCATGTGTGGTAACAATCCCCATAACTCTGATTTGTATTTTTGACCGAATTATGCACCTTTTATACTTGACTTTTTTACAAACTTTGTTTTCTGGACATACCTTTGGTACTATGTAAGATAATGACTTGAAACTCAAAATATATCTTTTTCATCATCATCTGCATGTGTTGCAATAATCCTAATGACTCAAATTTGTATATTTGATGGAATTATGCCCCTTGGTGCATCTTCCTTTTAAAGTAGAGGTCTCTTATTCAGACAAATATTCATTTAACTGTCAAATCCCCGAATAGTGGAGCGCGCTGTCTTACGGACAGCTCTTGTTATGCTTCTTCTACTGTACAATGCATTTGTTTTACTTTGTCTATGTAAACATACGCAAAACACTGCTGTAAGACGACTGTCGTCTTGGGTGGTGGCAATCTACTTTGGTTCTTTCACATTAAGCGCCTCATTCTAGTAGAAATACAACTTAGAAATAAAAAGAGTAAATCGGTAAATTTCACTTAATAATACACTAGACATAGATAAAATCAATGCAGAATTCTTCAAATTTCAGTAAGTTCAAACTGAAAAGACGGAGAACGATTTTAATTTTGAATTTTCTTAAATAAAGATTCAAGAGGTTTTTCGCAATTATTTTTAAAGTATTTGCCATTTTAAAAGCCTGATACATTTGATCTGATCAGTAATATGCAATTGAAAAGACACGCGATCAAAACGAACGAATTGCCTCACCTGTTGCGAATGAGAGTCGTTACTCAACCACTGTGTACTTTTAAGACTACATTATGTTGCATAAGCCATCCCCTTATATATCATGTGACTGATGTAATATCGCAAACACGTATTGCCATCATTTTTATTAAGTGTTCGATTCCACCTCTTTTATTTTCAATGACTGCTTTATAAAACGTAAAACATTGATGAATTTCAATTCACATTTGAGTGACATTTCAAATAGGTCTTATATAATACAATCTGAAAAGGAGACTTCGGGAGCACAGAATGCACCAAGCATAGTAACAGCAGTCTATTCATGAAGTTTATGAACGGTAATGTGACACATCTTCCACCTGCTTAATCGGAACTCTTTTATTCACAAACATTGAATGGCATGATCCCATTGAACCAGACAATATTATATAAATATTGCATTCCTGAGAGGGTGATATGAAAAATGTTCACCGCGAGATATATGAATATCGACCGAGGCGCCAGCCGAGGTCTATATTCATATTTCGAGGGGTAAACATTTTTCATATCACCCTCTCAGGAATGCAATATTTATTTTATTATACCGAAAGATTATAAGGGTCAAAGCATCTACTGGAAAATCAACATGATTTATTTAATATTAAAGAGTAATTACTAACTAGATAATGAAGACGGAATTAAAGAGTATTTACTTGTTTTGGCGACTTTGCTGTGTAATAAGACTTTTTTGATAGATTCAGTCGGGACGTTTACATATCGCTGACCCCTACAGTATATTTATTCTAATATTTCAACATTGCGTCAATCAGTAGGCCTAACATTCGAAAAACGGCGATAACTTTCTTTTTTCTAAACGAAACATTATAAGTGTGAGTACTCATTTTCTTAGTTAGATCATTTCCAATCTCATGGTGGTAGTTTCGATTCAATATTAGATGAAAAGTTGTTTTCGAAATATTTTGCACGTAGCATAAAAAAGAAAATTCGGCCGGATTCGCACATGCAAGAGCACCAGAAAAGGGTAATTTAATCCTGAAGTATAATTATGTAAGCGCCTCGTCTGAAAATTTATCGACTCAGTCTTTTAATCAATGCGTAGGTATCAATCTCTCAACGGGTGATATGAAAAAATAATATCACATGTGCAGAAAAACAAAATCACGCTGTTGCGCATGTGATATGAAATCATGGATCATATCACCTGCGCAGAAATTGAAAATAACGGTTTTGCACATGAGTCATAAAATCATTGGGGAATATGATATAAAATTCAAGTTAAACTAATGGGAAATTTGCATTGGACATTTATGTGAGGTATAATAAAACAATATATATATATATATCTAAAGACTGTTGAAGTAATAGTTAAAGTTAACTTCCATGGAATTGCAAGCATTTGTATCTTTAATTTACAATTCCAGACAAACTACGCAAAAAGCAAGTGTTATATTCAAATTCCTTTATGGTCGCTGATTTTTCACGGAATACTGAAACCTATTTTTAGAACGTGAAATTCTTTAAAAAAAATATCCTCGGATGTAAACAATCAACAAAGGCGACCGCAAGTAGTAGTTCTGAGATTTCGGTGAGATAATTTGACCCTAACTTTTGTACAGGTATATGTTTTGGTTTACAAAGTGTCAATTCTTTTCCATATAATCGTTAATCGTTTCTATCTCGGTTTCTTATGGCCCGACATTTGACATTGTACAACTCCAAAATAGATGTCTGCGCATGCGCTAGGGTTAACTGTTGCTTAAGTGTAGTGGTTTCTTGGTACTTCCTGTCCAAATCTTTCAAAGTATGCCGAACATAACCATATAATCGCTAATCGTTTCTATCTCGGTTTCTTATGGCCCGACATTTGACATTGTACCATCCGAAAATAGATATTCAGCTCAGACTGGATATTCGCCTTATATATTTGAATACCCAACTCAGAGCTAGCTGGATTTTCGATTCTGGCTGTGTATTAATTTTTCTTATGTGTCGTGAATATCCAACTCAGAGCTTGCTATGTATTCACCTCTGGGTGGATATTCGTCTTAGGTATTTTGAATACCCAACTCAGAGCTAGCTGGATATTCAACTAAGACTGGATATTCGTCTTATATACTTGAATATTCAACTCAGAGCTAGCTGGATATTTGATTCTAGCTATGTATTTATTTTTCTTATGTGGTGTGAATACCCAACTCATAGCTAGCTGTGTATTCGCCTCTGACTGGATATTAGCGTTTAATAGTTTGAATACCCAACTCAGAGCTGGCTGGGAATTAGAACCTAACTAGATATCGAATATCCAACTCCAAATACCCATCTTCCAGCCAACTTCACAGACCTTTTCTGTTGTAGATTTCGGCATCTTCGTGTTAAATTAAAGGGTTAATTACGGAATCCCTTTACAAATTGCACTTCAATTATTTCTCATTTTGCTATTATTCACTTTTGTTTGATAATTTCTTGGCTATAGGGAGAATGAGAAGAAAAAAAAGTTCAACAGTGCCGAGACAGCGACGACACAGACACTGCCGTGACCAGGATTCGAACCTGGGTTGTCGCGGCCACAACGCGAAGTACTAACCACTATACGATCACGGCTATCACGCTGAACTAGTATTATGTGTCCTAAGAGTCAGTTTTAAGCGCTTCAAGAGCGAATTATGAATGCTTATCATAATCAGCAGCGACCACTTGAGGTTCTTATTAGTTTTAAGTAGGATTATCTTTCGCCGAATGAAATAGAGCAAAAACAAAGTTTCACACGAACCAAATAGTTCTTCAAGAGTTATTTTAATGGTGGAAGAATTTATGTAACGTTTAAAGGTGGTCAATCACATTTAAACAACATTTAATGACATTTTTTACTTTTTGTATATTCTGGTAGAGAATTATTTAAGGAACAAAAAGACCGGTTACATAGAGTTAGATTCCTATTTGAAATGTATACTTTATTATTTTTATAAAATTGTGTAATTAATCCCCTTTAATATGAAAGTATATAAAACGCGGGTATTTCTTTTTAATTCGATACAATATCTATTTTAAATTTGCATTTGATAGACATATCAACTATTGAACAATCTGAACCAAAATGCAAGTTTAAAAGCTGTGTGTAGCTTCTGAATTCATTTATTTCCAAACCAAGATAGGCAAAGGGAGGTAATAATAATTTTTCAAACTTGCGTTTCTAATGAATTCCATCTAAATACATAATTTTTAGTGCAAATATTTTACAAACATATTACAATATGTCTAATATTTATACATTTCCTTAGGCAAAGTATGTTTATCAAATTTATACTTATGATAAAATAACTCTATCTTGGTTGGGCAACCAGGATGGGAAAATGAAATTTTAAAAATACCTCCAGTGAAAATCTAATTTGTATTAAGTTTTAAGTGAACATAAATGAGTGTAAGTGATCAGATGCTAATTAAATTTTCGAACAAATCCGTTACATGGCCAAAATCTGATTATCCACCTTTTAGTAACAAGGCACATTGGGAAACAATAAAGTCTGTGAGTTGGTAACTGATTTCGTACCTCTCTCCGTTACAAAATACTGGTACTTTTAGATACAATTGATTTCACAATTCTCTCTCATTTGAAGTCATTTTACAATCATTGTGTCAATTTATGTAGTCTATAGATTAAGCTTCTCTTGCAGGCATAATTAGAACATCAAAATCTGTAAATGATTCACGTCCGGGACAATTTATGCAACTTCAGTTGCGAAAATGACAGATGTAGTACGATTTAGGCTAGACGTATTTTCTCTAGTGTTTCAAAACAATCTTTACCTTGCATCAAAGTAAAGAATTCTTAGGCATAAAATAAGATAGGGGTGGTGAAGAAAATACATATTAAACTGAATGCAGCCAACACTTCAAAATACCAAATAAAGTGATAACAGGCCTAGGCAGGATTTTTACTTAGTACTAAGGAGATACAAAGAAACCAAAATGTATCCAAAGATGATATTATCCAAATAAAAGCCAAAAAACGACCCTTTAAACAGAACTAATTTACCTTTTCTTTAATTTAAGAAACATATTTTGTATTATCTTGCCTCTTAATATTTTTGTTTCCCCATAATCAACCTATTGTATCGTAATGAATTAGATAGACATGGGATTAAACCTGTCATTTATGCGATTAACAATATACCCTGCTGTGTATAACAACATTTTGAAAGGAAATTTGTTAACTAACCCGTTAAATGCACATCATTGTGTAATAAAATCCAAGGTAGCATACTAAAATTGGTAATGGACATAATATGGACTATTGTCTAATGTTTCACATATTTGACAAAGCAAATTACAGTTCAGTTATCAATGGATGCTAATGACGTGTATTCCAAAGCTAAATCAAAGCGTATTTATGTTTTAATGAACATGAAATGTTCTTAGGTTAAAATTTGAACTTTTTTGTTATTGTGACAGACAATCAATCTGGCAAGTTTAAAATATTTTGTTCTTGTTCTGTCCTACCAAGAACATTTTATGTAATTAATTAAGTCCGGAATTTACATCAATGTTGACATGAATAAACTATGTATTTCAGACAGGTTTACAGATACGTGGACATTTCAACTTCATGTTTAGTCTTCTTGTTAATCACATCACGTCTACAAGGCAACGTGTTCTTGACCAACTCTCATACCATACCACATAACTCAACGGAAATATTCTTATGTGCAACGCAATACTACATTTGTATTTCTTGTCAAATATGACAAGTTGAATATTACCCATTACTCAAATAAATCAAATGGTGACAACATTAGCAGTAAATTAGCAAGTTATTTTAATTATACACAGTTAAACAGAAATAAACAGTACCACTTTCAATAACTAACATTGTTTTCAGTTACAGTGACTTGTGCCTACTACACAGTTTCTTGAACGGTCTGTACAATGGTTCTCAGTATTAGAAATAAAGTATGGCGTATATATCCCTAATGGTAATGTTTAAAAAATGACATTTTACTTGGTGTTTTCTTAAAGCTGACCGTCTTTCGCACTTCGTTGCAATTTTAAACAACTTTTACATTGCCGTTTTTTTTTTAATATAAATTTTGTATAATTTATTTTATTTCCTGAAGCTCAAGTAGAGACAAATTTCAAAGTGATGGCCACTGTCCAAAATGTTTGCAGAGAATTTATCATGCCATTGATTTTGATAAGAGAAACATCTAACTATTGGTAAACGATAATAAAACAAAAAATAAAACTCAATATCATTAAATGTTTTCAAGGGGGCCTCAAGTAAACATTTTTGTAAACGATAATAAAACAAAAAATAAAACTCAATATCATTAAATGTTTTCTAGGGGGCCTCAAGTAAACATATTTAAGGAGACAAAATTCGAACTCTAACATTGAAAAATTAAGGTCGAGTCCTGTGGGACTGTTTAAAATTTTGCTCGCTTCATTCAAAAATAACCTTGGGGCAGAAGTAAAACCTACCTACATTTCTTCCACAATGTAATCTAAAGAATAAAGGCAAAATAGAGAACTTTTACTGTATATAACTCAGTATTTTTAAAGATGTATAACTCTATCCCTTTCTCAGAGGTAAATTTACCTTGAACATCATGAAATCGCTTATCAAATGAAAAAATTTCCACTTTTGTACAATAAATAAATAATAAGTCTTGAAAAAAAGTAAAAACTTACTAGAAAAAAAGGCAAATAACGAAAAACAAATGGTCCCAGTGGGGCTTGAACCTAAGGCCCCTGAAAAATTTCAGTCAAAGTAGGTGTATGGTAGGAATTGAATACTCTTCAAAAGGAGGTACTCTATTACGGGTCTAATACCTTAACACATGATGAATTTGTTAACAGGTCTACAGCTGCGAGTGTTCATTTAGTGCCCTCATCTTTGTAATCTATGTAGCTTTACAATTTTGTTACGGAACATATTATTTACATGTAACTTTCCTCTCACCTTGAAATCTGAAGAAAATATGACACAATTTTTGGACAGATTACATATTTTGCCGTTAAATGATATCTATAATATTCAAAAAACATTCATTAACACTGTCTTCTGGAGACCTTCAAAATGATGCTACTCATTACATTCAGACAATGAATGCCGATTTTGTCACGTAAGTCACACCACTTACTTATAAAGTATACTTTATTTCGGTGTAAGGTTACAACATTTCCTTGTTATCAAGACCATATATTACTTACCAATTGATTTATGTTTTTCAATGTAAAAATCAGTAATATATCAAATACGTATGGCATTTATTTCTCGGTGTCTCGTAACTGGATTCCTAGAGATCATTCTTTGAATATTCTAAGAAATATACAGACACATATTAATAGATACCTAGTTTTAGACGAGGAATGTAATTAATCTTTGAGCATAATAATGTAAAAGAACAAATAACCAAGCAGGTATTCATATGTGAAGTAAAGTTTTGCTTTGAACATTTTAATGACAATAACAATTTAGCAGTAGACAGTGTAAGGCATTGTAATCGTACTTGGCACAGTGATGGTTATCTGATTGACACAATTGGTATTATTCTGACACAATTGGTATTATTCTTTTTCGAAAGTCGTCTTTGTCCGTTTATACCTTTGCGCAAAGGCTAAGCTAAGGCTAAACTGTAACTTATTACATTTCGTATTTGTTCAGATGTTTGGTGTTCAGCCATTTAAAAGTTGGTCACTTCGCTTTCCTCATTGATTGTGCGATGACGAGACAGGTGAATGACTCCATGACAATTAGCTCTTAAACCCCCACATTTGATACTCAAACCATGTCCTGCTCCTTGCTCTTGCTACAAAGTTATTAATATGTATCTACAAGCAAGATGCGGCAAAAGGAAACTCCGCGCCAGACAAAGTAGTGTATGTGGTACTGATAGAACAGGAGGCGATATGACGATGCTGGTGTCTTTGTTGTAGACCATAGGCAAACAGACAGTCTGATGGGGTTTCATGAATGTTGGACAAAGAGGCATAAATTAACCTTGAACTATAATGCCCTATAAAAGTAAGATTAAGTACGTAAAATAACGTCCTTGGTAAAATTAACAAAATTTTATGAAAAAAATACTTGGAACATATGTCAGGATTTGATATTTTATTCGTGTGTTTTCGAAAGTTACAATTTCAGTTTTTAATTGTTAAACTACAAATTAAAGCATTAAAAAATTAACAATAATAAGTGTTTATAAAATACACCTGGGATGACAATAAGTAACTCTAAAAACGCTTTTTAAAGAAATACTAGTAGTGTGTAAATTACCAAGAACATAAATATCTTCTTCAAGTAACTGCATATATATGGATTACCTTTTTATTATTTAAAGAAATGTACACTTAAAACAGAACGGCTCGGACAATTCACACCTTCACGCATGTCTGGTTTTGTCATTTGTATCATTAAACAATTTTATAAAAAAAAATTTCGGAAGATAAAATCAGAACATTGTTTGTTATTTGCGCTGCCTGATTACATAACGAGCAGATTGTTTATTTGCGCAAAACATTTACTCAGCCACTGCCAATATCCTTACGCATATTACGCAAACGGTAATTATTGCAACACACTGTACAAAATGTTTGAATACGCTTACATTTAAAACAATATTGGTAAGCCATCAATATGTGTTTTAGAAATGCACATTCACATGTTTTACAGTTTATGGATCAAAACTATTTCTTCAAACTGAAAAGAAAAGGAATTTTCCAAGTGATGCCCGACAAAAATTGCTTTCTTTTCTGCTCTTTCCTATCTTATGAAACTTATTTTTCACGTTTTTGTGCCATTATTAAGTGCCAGACCAGACATTAAAAAAGATAATTTGAACTTTTCCAAATCGAAAGGTCAAAATTGTCATTTACGACATACATTGTACTGACAAAAGGCCGCGTCTGTGTTCCTTTGATAACTGTGCTATTTATATCGCGGGAAATCCCACATACAACAAGAATATCAAGCTTACAAAAACAATAATGAATATACAACAACAATTACGTCTTTTACAATAAGAATATCGAACATACAATAAGAATAACGACATATAGAATAACAATGGTAACACTTAGAATATGGATGACACGTCATTGAAATAACAATAACAAACATACAATAATAATAACATACATATATAATTTAGCAGCGTTTGACATGCCATACATGACGGCCTTATTTAATGTAATGGTACAACTTCAGACAAAGGTTAACCTACTAGAAATGGTTTCTAAGGTAAGGAGATATCTCATAAACAAAAAAAAGTGTGCAACGTATAATAGAGTAGAAATGGTACACACAATGCCCTTGAGTTATATCATTGCACGTCCTTGTTGCGTGAGACTTGAGAGGTCTTCTTTCCTACCAAATCAGTGCAAAATATAAAACTTTATAATCAATGCCACATGCTACACTTGCACTAACGGTAACATATCACAGCAATTATCTCCGTGTCTTACAGATGTTCATGGTATGCAATTTGATAGAAAAGAATCTTTAATTAAATTATAATTAACCCTATAGTATACGTTTATTGCAGAAGGATAAGTAACCATACATGAACATATTCTTTGATTTTTTATAATTTTTAACATTTCATAACTACTGGACATTCAGGAATAGAGTTAAATATTTAAGCTTCTCGGCCATTATTAGAACATAATTATCATTATTCAAAAATCGACGTTAAATATTGATACAAAATGTTTTTTAAAGAGAAACTCTGAAAAGATTCAAGACCAAAATTTTATATTGAATTAATCTTTGTCTGTATCATTTGGAGGCTATGTAATGGTGTCATACTCGCGGTCACCTACATGTGCACACTGTTCTATTCCGTCTCGAATAACAACAGACGTATATTGAGATTTGCTAATGAAGTGGGCTCTCTGTCCGCATACAAGTTATATTTAGCCTTTCAATTAAATGTACCTACGTCTATAAGTCAGGGTACTTCTAATGCGATGCAATGCTTATCTAGTGTCTATTCATTTCATATATACAATCAAAGACTCTCTTGTAGGCAGTGCATTTCTGATTTGATTGAAGTTATGTCCTTTCTAATATGACTGAACAAGTGATATGGTGCGTACATACTCTGCAAGGGTTAATGGCATAATGTGAACATATTGACCTGCTTTCAACTACGTGCTGTTTGCTCAAAACTAAAAGTCCTTGTAATAATATGAAATAATATTCTGAGCATTTTGACTGCAGAATTTAAAAAAAGTCTGTTATTAGTTTATACTAATTTGTTTTAGCTCGATTGTGATGAAAGCTTCAAGTTTATTGGAACCACTCCCGAGTCCGCATCCTGCAAAAACCAGTACTGGTACCATATGAGAGGTCATGGTCGTGACCCCAGTGGGGCTCGAGCCCACTGACCCTGGATTGAGCGGCCAACACCTTATCCAATAGACCACCGCTCCCTTTGTACATTACGAAAACATCCTTATTTTACCTCTAAACTATGTGAACCTAGTCAATTGTTTTCTTAGGTAATCATTTGATATAACATCTAAATACTTTTGAAGACAAAATTTATATCTACAATAACAACCTAATGTCGACATTGACTTAATATTAATAACACTTCATGTTTTAACATACTGATCAATTATCCTTGTTTTCATAAATTGTAATAATTTAAAATTTACACTAGGATCAAGGAACAATCTCATTTTCGATTATCAGAGACCATCTGATCTATAAAATAATTGATTTTACTAGCCCAATAAGCAGTAATAACATTATTACATGTTTTATTATATTTATCCAAATGATTTAAAAATTGTTCTTTATGTGTTGACAAAACTTGTAAAAAGAAATTTTAAAAATGGCGTCTGTTTTTCTGAATCAGAAGTTGTATCGCTTTCGACCGGGTTGCTTTACCAATCAAATCAAAGTAATCAGATATTGGCCGAGTAAACCTGTATTATCCGAGATGAAGTAAACTATTTCCAACTTTAACGTATAACTCCGACAATTATGGCATTTAGTATAATAACAAATAGTGCAGGCCGAAAATCGGGAATTGTAAATTTACTGAATGGTTATGCTACCACTAAGCAAAAACTCATAAAATATATTTCTGTTGTAAATGTCCGTCTCTTCGTGTTAATTTAAAGGGCTTATTAGAATATCCTTATACAAACTACACTTCAATTATTTCTCCTCAGATATTTAAAAAAAATAGGCTTCACTTTTGTTTAACAATTTTTCGGCTATTGGGAGAAAGAAAGAAAAATAAGTTCAGCAGTGCCGAAACAGCGATGCCGTGACCAGGATTCGAACCTGGGTTGTCGCGGCCACAACGCGAAGTACTAACCACTATACGATCACGGCTATCACGCTGAACTATTTCAATTTTTAAGAGTCAATTATATCTACTACAAGAGCGAATTAATAGTATTATCATAGGCAACTAGGCAGGGTCAAACACTTGAGGTTCTTATTACATATAGCTAGTTTTATCTTTAGCCGAATGAAACAAAACGATAGTTGTTATAGAGTATTTTAATGGCGACTAACTCTTACAGCGACTAACTCTTACATTCATGTTCGTTTTATATCTAATCCGTACTTATATCATCATGTCTTAAGCGTTCATCACTCTCACTGTATTTACAAGAGCAGATCAAAACTTGATCAATATGGTACAAAATTGAAAAACTGGAAACTCCACAGGTCGCCCAACAGGACAAAAATTAAAATGTTGCAGGCTCGGTCTGATTGAGCCTGTTTATGGACGGTAATGGAAACGCATGCAACCGTCAGCTCCCTCAAGCCCTTGTTGAGCAGAATTCAACATATGCACATGTTACAAGTATATTACAATACAATTTAAAGACATCTGCAGATGTATTCATACTGCGATGTACATGGAACCTTCAATGATACTCTAGAGAGCTATTCCATCAAAACACTTTTATAACTCTATCATGATCATATTTAGTGAAAAAAGCGCATAGTGAAACGAATTAAGTTTGCGAGTTGGTTGTTCATTCTTTACCTTTCTACGTTACATAATGTCAGTAATTTTCATTATTTTGAATACAATGCTCGTGAATTTTTAATTGCCTCAATTCCGTCTAATTAGATATCATTTTATATTAACTCATTAACAGTAAAGTGTGGCAATTTTAGTAGATTTAGCTTATTTTTTGGCTTAATTAAGACGTCAAAATCTGTCAATGGTGAAAAATTTCGTCTATAAGTAAGACAATGGAATATTTAGACTCATGATTACTAGTAATCTAAATCTAGTTAATACCTCATTTCTTGATCGGAATTGCTGTAAAGGAAAGAAAACTGATAAAAATTGTCGTTCCTTCAGCAAATCATCAGCTTTTTAACTTAAACTGTGGGAATTATTTCAAACGTCAGCTGAAAATGAACATGTCTGGTTGTGTCGGGTTGTTTGGTTTAAAGCACCAACCAACCGGCAGCTGATCTTCTGCAGGCAGATTAATAATTGAAGTACAGTCCAAACTCGGTATCTCGAATTTCAAGGGACCGTGCTTTTTATTTCGAGATAACCGAAATTCGAGTTATGAGGAGGGACGTATATGGACGAAATGAGTACACGGTTAATAAAAAATAAAAGCTGTTTCCTAAATGCCGTGTATACTCTGTCGGCACTTTACGCGTACAGGATTCCGTACAGTTTGTGTTTATCAAGGTTTTCAGTTTTTCGAAGAATAAAAATGATACCAACCTCGTATGTTTTTGAGTCAAGTTTTCTTTTTTGTACTATGTTTCTCTCCCGGAGGATTAGCAGCATTTTGATCTGACATTTGATCGAATGATGCTTTCCCCAAAGAAGTTATTTTTTTACAGTCTCATCGCGATTACCTCTAATTAATCCTTATTAAAGATCCCAACTGTTCAAACTAATTAATTCATTAGTTTAAATTAAAAGCAATTTTCGTAACGTTTCAAAAACGAATGACTGCTGATTAAAGAAATCTAAGGTTTACATCAAACAATTATCATAATGGCACGTGCAAACAAGTACATGTATGATGTCATCTCACATTGATAATCGCCGCACCTTTGATATGTTAGGCAATAAACATGGACATGTGTTAAAAACCAACCACATTCACAACGACATGTGTGAAATTTTATCGCATAATTTTCTCACTTCGACTTACCGAGTTTACAATGCACTTGAATTTTATTGACGGGACTGAAAATCCCTTTCGACACATCCGGAGTCTCGGTAAGTCAAATTTTGACGTAACCGAAGTTGAATTACATATATAAAGAAGGAAATTTGACGGGACTTTAAAATTTCTTCGACTTAAGCGGAATTTCGAGGTAAGCGAGTTTGAGATGCCGAGTTTCGACTGTATAATATCAAGCCGCATTAATTTCACATGTAACGGTTTTTGTTCATTATAAAAATATTGACATTTAGACATTGTAAGTCCCATTGAAATTATCACATGTCTGGAGTGATTATATGATGACAAAGGTCAGATAATCCCGGTCAAACTGTAATCGTCTTTTTGCTTCTGTCTTTAACAAAACACTTGTCGACGTAGCCCAATCGGCCATTATTTGTAGGGTTCGTGGTGGTACAAGTCTGGCCATATAGATAACTGCATAGATATGTAAATATGACATACAAGTATAACTTTATAGTCCAATGTCAAAATATCAAGTGCCATAAAAGACTACATAAAATCATTATACATATGGTTAAAATAAATGTACATATTTTTATTATGCAACAAATCAAGGTTTTATGTACGGATTTCAAGTAAACTGGTAAGTATATGAAAACTAGTATTTCCTGCATACCAGACGGGGATTTCCGGTGTTTTTATCGGTGCTGGAAAACTCTATCTTACACCCCAGGGTGTAAGATGACTCTCGTGCTGTAAATGACGTATTACGAACTACATATATGTAGCAATTTACATTTTATTTCATAAAACGGAATAAAAATCCGATACCTTGACAGTTCCTCTTGTTTCCTGATTGTATATTTCTCGATTCAAAAAACGTTATTTTATCGAAAATTCATAACGTTACGCTGCCACTGATAAAACAAAACCGGAACTAAACATTGTTATATTTTCTTTGAAACGTCATGACGTCTTTCCTGTTTACGGGCGTTGGTTTCCCGCGCTTTGTTTAAATACGCTGCTAGAAGAAATAGTTCTAAAAAGAAAGACGTTTGATTGATTTTATTTCTATTTTTATTTCTTTAATATGGTATGCAAGAAAAAAGATTCTGTCACTGGTTGCAGGTGCAGATGGGAATATCCGGCTCTCGGGTAACTGTTTACGCGGTTACACGGCTTGAGCCTCGTAACCGCCTAAACAGTTACCCTAGAGACCGGAAATTCCCATCTGCACCTACAACCGGTGAAAGAATCTTATAATATTCAAGCCATGTTACTAACTAAAACAATGAATTGATACTGATTTAGTTCATTTTCCTGGTATTCGAGCAATTTTATATTTTCTGTCAATTCTTGTATTTACCCAAGTAGCATTTTATCCTTCTCTATAAACTTTTGTTGCTTTTGCTCCTTGTTTCCTCAACTTTAAGCTTCTTCTTTCATATTTGCTTGACTCACATCTTATTTCTTCCTTCTCATGTTTAAGTTTATCAAGTTCCAAATTTATATCTCTTACATTTTGTTCACTTTTATACACTTTCCTCTGGGTATTACTACTAACTGAAGACTTTCCTTCCTTCGCACAATTTCTATAGTTGGTATATTTCTGATCATTTCCATCAGCTTTCATTTCTGCCTGTTAACAATCTCTAGTATCTTTCACATCCTTGCTATCCTCTCGATGCATTATTTGTATTTTCTGTTTATAACCACTTCTTCTTTATCTAACACTTTTTTCTCTATTTATGCTACCACCATCCAGCTCGCCAAAATATGGGAAAAATCCGATTGGATTTTCAAAAATTCTAATCGGACGCCATATCTCCGATTGGAAATTAGAAAAATCCAATAGGACAAAGTTTTTAAATCATCTTTTTTGTACATAAGAAAATTAAAACTAATGCAAAACTATATCATTTATTGCTCATTGGCCCCTAAACTACCATCAAAGCTAAAACAGTCTAAGTCACTTAGAAATGGTAGCGAAGTTTGCCAAAATCCTGGTTTTGCAAAGATATCCTGGTGGCTGTTTGTACTGAAAATAAAGTGTAACAACCGTTTCAAAATACCTTTGACATTATTTTGATTATTTCACTGAACATTGCTTTTTATGCTCCCAGAAAAGGGAAGCATATCTGTTACCGCTTCGTCCGTCCGTCCAACAATTCTTGTCCGGAGTGTTTCTCAGCAACCACTCACTAGAACTGAGCGAAACACCACAGGAAGTTTCACTCCCAAAAGAGAATGCGGATGTTGTCTTCATTTTTCGTTCGGATAATTTTTCACTGAGTAATTGCCCTTTGATTATTCAACATTAGTAAACCGTAGAAACTTCATGTTCGGTTGAATGATTTTTGGTTGCGGGTTTATCCCGCAAACAAAGTTAAGTGTATTTCTGACAATCATGTAGCATCTTTATTTGATTCCAAATCACAACTAAAGGAATTTGTTCATGTGCTACACAAAGTAGTCCCATTCATGAACGATGCGGATGAATTATCAATGATCAAGCATTTCTTATTCATCCTCTATCTATTCACACTGGCCATTTAGATTATATAAGATTTGTCAATGATTAGGTATTCCAGCCTATGGTTACATCACTGACTTCCAGCTGTTCATGTAAGGTCAGGCAGAGTTTATCTTAGATCAAGGCATATTAGTATTTGTTTCTTATACATGTATATTTATAGATTGGCATTTAATATGAAAATAAACCTAGCAAAACCCGCAACCACCAGACATCTCAAGGCTTTGATTCACTTAGTAATTGCCTTCTGATTACACAACATCAGTATACTATAGAACCATCCTTGTCAGGAGTATTCCTCAGCAATCACTGGCGGGAATTCAGCCAAACTTCATAGGAAGTTTCAGTCCTTAGAGGAGATACGCAAGTTGGCTTCATTGTTTGCTCGGATGACTTTTCCCTGAGGTTTTGCCCTTTGGTTATGCAGCATACTAAACTATAGCGCCATCCTTGTCTGGAGAATTTCTCAGCAACCTTTAAATATGTAAATGAAGCTTCACTCTCAAGAGGAAATTTGCATATTGTCTTCTAGTGATGATCTGATGATTTTTCACCGATGTATTGCCCTTTGATTATTCAACATAAGTATACTATACATATAGCACCATTATATGCCATGACGTACATATTTCATGCTAGTTTTATGAAAATCTTCCCAGCTGTTAAGATGATATAGAGCAGACACAAATTGAAGCTTTTTTACCTTAAAAGCTTGATCTCCAGGTACGCCATTCACCTAGGACCTAGTGACATGGTTTGTGCACTTTGCAGGTCGTCTCAAAGAAATAAAATATTGATGATAGTCTCATGAAAATCTTCAGGGCGGTTTAGACAATACGGAGTGGCCACAAAGTTAAATTATACTCACTTCGACCTCCAAGTGTCACCTCGACCTTGAACCTGGTGACCTGGGTGTTGCCCTCTGCACGTCGACTGATGAGGTTAATAACTGATGCAAGTTTACAAAACCCTTCCAAGCGGTAAGGATGATACGGATGATCCATGGAGCGGAAACGAATTACGGACGAATGAACGGACGGATCAACGGACGGGCGGACATACCACCGGACGGAAATTAGTGATTCCAATAAAGCCCCATACACTTTGTATCCGGGGTATAAAAATTATAGTTTTAATTTCTTTAGTGAATGAAAAGTACCAGTCTTGACACCATACCTCACAAACAACAAAATACTTTTTAGCAATGATCTAGGCGTGAGATAGAACGTAACAAATGTTAGTGTGTTTAATTATTCAAATTCAAAATTATACTTCCAAACAATCTGAGAACTTTAAACCTGTTATTTTTCATACATGTTTAAATGTAAGGTTTTTAACATTACAACTTCAACTGATTAGTAATGAACAATTTCTTTTCTTTTGAATCTTCGATATAACTGTTTTTTGCAGTGTCGGTTTTCCACCGACCATGTCTTTTCAGACATCTTTTCTGATACACCTTCATGGCGGCTGCTGTAACTCCGCTCGCTCGTTACGAGTGTGTACCTAACTTTTATTTAAGTTTTGCCAATATACATTCCTGCGCTCCAGTGTAACTAATCTTACTGTTTTTCTGTAATAAAAAACATCTTTGTCCTGACCGACAAGCTGGCCTAAAAAAGTATTATCAGAATCTTTCTTTTAATCTGCGTGTTTAAGATATCTTTGTACCACTGTTATTGGACAAGTATTAGAAGAGCCATTTGATATAAAAACATCTCTACCAGATCTATATATGTAAGTTTTGTCCTTTCTGATACGAAGTATCATGTGATCAGATTGAAATGAAATGTCACAACATTTAAGTTCCCTGATTTCGCTAAATCGTACAAAACCTGAAATAAACTAAAAACAATCATTGTCAAATGTTTCAAATTATCATGTCTGTAGTGTCTTTATACATATCACACAACTCGATAATGTGGTGCGCATCTAAAACATCTTTTCTCTGAACCGGTTTTGAATTCAAACATTTTGCACTTTCGACTAATTTATTTACAATAGAATTTTCCGTAGGATTTACGAAATCGTTTATCTCAATCATCCACTTAATGGCGTAAAAAGCCGAAGAAATTACATTGTTTGATTTTCCTATGTCTATCAAATGTGACAAATACATGACCACATGAATAGATAATGCTGGTCTAGAAAGTTTTGACTTCATTTGAATATTTGGATACTGTACTGTCTGCTATGGATGACAGAATCTGCTTTGCCATTTTATTTACTATATTGTCACAGTCCTGTACATATACTCCTGCTTCGTCAAACTTCCTTTTTAGTGTGCTTTTCAAACTAACACTCGTCGAATATAAAACTTAGTCAATCATGTATGTCTTACAAATTTCTGATAATACAATATTCTTTATCCAAAAACAAACCGGAGAGTAGCATTCTGAAAGAAATAGGTTCTTTTGCAAATATTCCATTATTGTCTTTTCCTGCTTGCACTGCACCTATTTTTAGAAAAACGTAACATTCTTTTACCGCCCGATAATAATTATTACTTTCATCTACCAAAAGAGACCAGAACGCTGCTGATATCCATTCCGGAACAACTAATATTCCTTTACTTTTCTCTAGTTCAAGTTTCCTAATACATTTTACTATCAAATTTGGTGATGGTACTAACCATTTATTATCTTCACACCAAGTTTTGCTAAAACAGTCAATAGCCTCCGTGCCTGGAACCCAAAACTTAGAATTTAACCTCACACATTTTGTGTTATAATGTGTTGCGAACCTGTCAATTGTGTGAGACCCCATTTCTCATCTAAATATTGAAAAGTATCATCGCTAATTGACCAGTCGTCGCATTCGCGACATCTTCTGAGAAAATCGGCTCGATCATTTTTGCTTCTTGGTATCCATTCTGTTATAAATTTGATATGAAATTTGTTACATATATCATCTATTTTCACTGATATGTCCTGTAATTCTGAAACAAAACTACCTGTATTCATAATATATGTAAGATTTTTGTTATCAGTGAAAATCTTTATATTCATTTTTTGTAACAAATATAGATTACTCAGTAAAATTCTGTATACAGCTTCGAATTCGCGCAAAGTAGAACTTTTAAGTTTTTCTTGGTCTGTCCAAGCTCCAAAAACTTCGACTTTTTTTAATTTCTACAAATACATCTTTCATCGTGATAATTTCCTTTATCAACAGACCCTTGAAATTTTGATTATTGTTCACGTACAGAATGTCTATCCGATAAATCTGAACTCACTTCAGGGAGATCTACCTTTATACAACTCGCTTCCGAGAGTTCTACAATTCTGTAACTCGCTTCCTGTATTTCTACATCCATCCAATTCACTTCCAGGAGTTTTGCATCTGTGATACAACTCACTCAAGTGAATTCCGTATTCTCATAACTTATGTTTGAGACACTTAGATGACCATAACTCGACTCCGTAGTTCTTCCTATCTTTAGGTCAGAGACCACCAAATCAAAAATGTACAGGGAAAACTTACTGGGAATGAGGTAAGTGTATACCTGGGAATAAGGTAACGTCTGTGCGTTCTGATTGGTCAGTCATGTAAACAAACCCAGGAAGTGATTATTTTTTCAAAATTGATATTTTTTCACTGCATTTACAGTATTTTATTATACATTTTGACAAAATTTGCTACATTTTATGTGTATTGAAAAAAAGTTTTATCAAACGAATTTCTCCCGCCATGTCAATGATGTAAACAGGGGGTCATCTCATTCACGCGAAAATTACTTAAATAAAGTATCACTATTATATGTTTTTCGTCCGATATTTTGGTAGAACTAAGACAGTTCTTGAAAAACTTGTAATTAGATATACATGTTTCGATGTATGGCAGGCCGTACACGCCATAATGTTACAATGTAAGTCTATGGGAAAACAATTGGTGGTCTCTAACCTTTATGCTTGAGACCGGAATATTTTCAGGGTAGCAACCCTCTTCCAGGAGTATATTACCAAATACTGTGCTGTACTGTAACTGTTATCTTTTTGATTCGGGCTTCCCTTTTCCTACCAGAAACTTGCTTTGTTTTTTTTGTAGTAAGCTCTATATAGCCTCCGTACCTAACAGCACTTGCGTCACAATACAGAAAAGCATTTATAATCTCTGTTTGTTTGAAGGGTTTTCCATTTTGATTCAATGCTCTCGCATTTTCTCGCCAAAACTTTAGCTCTGCCATAGCCTCTTTTGTTACCTGTACTGGTGGATTAAAGCTAGCTCTGTTTATGATACATGTGTACAATTTTCTTGTCCTAAGACTAACCTTTTTTCCTATAATATTCTGCAAAGAAATTATCTGACCAACTGCTGGGGCTAAATATCTACATGTACTTAATCGTACTGATCTTTTTCCGGCCGCAGGCCGGTATTGATTTCAACTTTACTTCCTGTAAATATCTGGGGTGAAGGTAATTTAACAGCTGATTAAAACTGTACATTTTGATTATTGGATGAAAAAAATCCACAGGTTTTCGAATGGAATAGATAATATTTTCTTAAGGGGTGTACAGGTGCTCTGAGCTGTATTGTTAGACAGTATATTCCGTTGCAAGACTCCTGTGGAAATAACTTACGTTAAAAAATAGAGAAAAGTGGATACTTCACAGGTCGCTCAACACGACATAAACGAAAATGTTGCAGGCTCGGTTTGATTGAGCCTGTTCATGGATGGTAACCTGAATCCCCTCGGTAGTGAAACTGCGGCAGAGTTCGACTACAAACCTGCCAACTCTGCCACTTTGGTACGGAGTGATCTCCCTTAAACGATTTTACAGTCAACTCGTCTCCTAGTCAACTCGTCGTCCAGTCAACTCGTCCCCATTTTGGTCATTTCGTATCCCTTGACGATTTCAAAAATAGTTATTTCTTCCCCCACTTTTCGGCCCCTCCTTTTTACTCTTATTTTTGTCAAAGTTTCCTAGATTATGATTAATATAATTATGATGTAAAATATGTGTTCTGTAAAATATGTTCTACATAAAAAGTATGAAAATTTTACTTTACAAACTGCATTATGTTTGGCTTTATAAATACCGATCGTATGTAAAAGTGTAGAGTGCATGCACGTTTCGTAGCTTAAAGTGTGCATTGACTAATGCGGCCGTGCATCTTTTTTAAAGATACTTCTTGTTTCAATTTGAAAAATCAAAGAATTAATAGATGCCTCGAGTCTGGAATTCTTTCTTGTGAATAAATAACAAATTATTTTCAAAGTCAAGAATGTGACCTAGCCAATTTTTGACTGACTTTTGAAGGTATCAAACAAAATTTTTCTGCGGCTAACAAAAAGACCCGAAATCTTTTAACGGTTGATGTATAAAATCACTTGAACACTTTGAATTTTCGTAATTTGCGTGTGCCCCTATGCCATCGTTCAAAAACATGACAACCCTGTGGCATAAAGATCACCAAAATTTTATCAAAACTCTTAGTACCTTTGTGAATATATGACCGGCAGTGGAAATACCAAAGGGTAACGAATGAATTGAAAACGTAATATTTCTCAATTCCATTTTCAATCCAGGAAATCCCCAGGTATCCTGTATGAGGTTTGAACACATCTATATGATGATAGGCACTTTTCAAATCAAAAGTGTATATGAAACCTGAAAGACCGAATATTTTTGTAATATATTGTAAATAATTTATTTCTGACTTCACAAAATCTGAGTTTTCCCGTGCTGTTTCATTGATTCTTAAAGGAACAGACTCTGGAGTTTGTTTATATGGTAGTCTATACCCATTTTCGATCACATCTAAAATGTAATGGTTATCTGAAACATCTTTCTATTTTTCAAGGCAGCCTCTAAGCCGACCTACTGTTGACACCATTTTTGGACCTATTTCTTTTTTTCTCCTTATTAGACTGAAAGGATTGTACATTTTGACCCTCTAACATTTGACCCTTGACCTTGCATAATAGATCAATATCTTTTCGATCCATAATCGAACATATCGATTTTTTCTGAATTTCCTGTCTCACATTCTATATTTTGTGTCACATTCTATATTTTGTGATTTTGACAAAGTACTCAAATCATTATTTTTTTTATCATTATTATTCAATTGAATTTTTTCTTGTGTAACATAATTATCATTTGTACTTATCTTAATAAATATTATTTGTGTTTATCCTGGAACATTCGTGTTTTTCGCAATTGAAGCATAGTCCTTGTCGCCAGCTGTAACTTTGCTGACTTTGACCATTGTTTACAGCAGTGGTATCTTCTGGCAGTTTTTGCCTCCTGAAGGGCCAGTTTCATTACTAAAATTTATTTGCCTTTTCTGATCTCGCCTTCCTCGACGCCCTAGCCTCGGCCTTGTATATTTCGTCTTCGCTATCGCTTGCGATGGGATTTTGCTCACATTCTGCTACGACTCTCCATCCAAGCTCTGAACTATCTGCCAGATGAATAAGTTTCTGACGTCTTCTCAATGCATATTTCGATTCAAGAATTTGTTCTTTAGCTTTTGTGCATCTTTCTGTACTCAGAGTTTTTTCTGCACTTTCGAGATTTTCTAGAACTCTAGCATTCTGTTTAAAGTGTTCCTCATTACTTTTACGTTTGAAAACAGTTTTGTCACGATGAATAGAACATGTAGAATTTGAATCACTTATCTGATTGTAATTGTTGAACATGCCGTTTATGTTCTCCAAAAGTTCTTTATTGTTACTTTTCATGACTTCTTTGACTTTGCTTTCTATCATATCGTTTAATTCTTCATTCCTGCCCGGCATAATCTGTTCCATGTTGACATGTAACTTACAAAACAAAGGGTGTTGACAACTCGAAGCCTAGGATAGAACCGATTTCCAACACATCAAAATCGCTCACCAGTATTTAATCCCTTTGTCAGGATACGAGTTATATGACCCAGGGAAGTGCCTACGCCTTTAGTATCTTGAACAATGAATTGGGTCCAATCGCTAAGGTGACTATGTCTTAGACTAGCTGACAAACGAAATAGAATGTCCTTTGTTAAAACGTAGAGCTGGTGAGACCAAATATCTCATATATAGAATTTTCCTCTGGCTACCTTGCCTAAATTATTCGTGACCAATGATTCGTAAATGATTTTTATTTGAAGCTAAATAATTTCAGAGATCAGGCAAATCACTAAATGTTTCAAACTATCTTAATCTTCAATTAATACCGATACGCTCAAACCCCTATAGGCTGGAGACTCTATACTTGACTGGTCTTTTTGTTGAAGTTCCCGTCAGACAATGTCTTTGAATCAATAACATACGAGTCCTATCGCATAGATGCTCCGCCTCTGTCCTCTTAATTGAAGTTTATAACTCTATATGAATGGCCTGACTCCTGGAATGCTCAGCGCCTATATGCTATCATATGTAGCATTCAACTACCATATAGGTATATCCCCGATGCCTTGGCTGTACTTCGCCAATAACGCCGAACCGTCTATAAGCTGGAACTCTCCTACTATCTCAGTAGATTACCAAACTGAGTATCTGTCTCAGCTTTCCGATGCTCAGCCTATATCTGCTATCGTCTATAGCATTCAGCTACTCTTAAGGTAAAACTCCTATGCGCTGGCCCTATAGCTCGAAACCTTGTTGAAATTCTGCAACTCTTCTTTAGTCTTTGAACTTCAAACGTCTTCTTTTTAATAATTTATCAGCCCTGACAGGGTAACTGCAATAGTCTCCTTATCAAGGTACCGGGATAAATTATTGGTTGAATCCTCAATGTTTCTTCTTCAACCGCTGGATACCGAATGCCCTCTCTGTCATCCATCTACCTATTTATACCTCAGCAGACGTGCTATTTTTAGAACTTGTTTCTGATTGGTCCAAATTTAAACATAGCGTTTTACAACGAGCACTTGCTCTATCAAATATCTGGTTCCCTTTAACTTTTGTATATGACATAATGTGTGATGCTGGGATCCAGTTATCCACATAATGAACCATTAGCCATAAATGACCCAAATTCTATTATTTACAGTAAATCAACAATAATTATAGCAATGACAACATGAAAATGGAGTCAAGCACTATCTGTGCTTATGTGTTATGTTATCAATGTATTAAATATACAAATTATTCTGACCCCCTTACACATTACGCTTGAGCGATTTTGTGATCTACCGTGTCAAGACAACAGCTCTTCTCTATACTACGTTTTAAATGCAGAGAACTTTAAATTACAGTAATTCTCCAAGATTTACGATATTCGATATCAAACCCTATCAAATGTTTGTAAAAGTTAGTATTGTTGCCTCAACGGTTTTAATCGATCACTATATCAGACATTCAACTTGCATTTGTATTAAGATCAATTTAAGTAACTGATATTATATTAAGACCCATTAATTGTAACGCTAAAATTCTATACAATTGACGACATAACTAAATGATTATTGATGTAATAACGATAATAATAATGTGATCGTATCGTGGTTAGTACTTCGCGTTGTGTCTGCGACAACCTAGGTTCGAATCCTAGTCACGGCAGCAGCTGTAATTAGGTGTCTCGGCTATCTGAACAGAGTTCTTGTGGGCAGCGAAGCGTGACTTCAGATTTACCATACCACAAATTTAGGGTCAAAATGTTTATCCGAAACCGAAGAACAAGTAGTTCAATGTCCTCCATAAATTTTACGTAATTCAAGTCTGTTTAACTTTCAGAAAAATTCTGAGCTTCAACTTTATCAAAAAATGCTTTGCTTAAGAACATATTTGCCGTAATCTATATTTTTAACAAAAAGAACGCGTATGAAAATGAGCATGCTTGCTTTGATCACATGAGCAAAACAATTTCTTCATCACGTGACCAAAATAAACTATAAATAACCTACAAAAATTACACAGGTCTTCAGCACCATTCGCGTAGATCTGTAATCGGTATTAAAACCTAGTTGCCTCTTCTGTAAACGTTTTAAATTAAAACTCAGTTCCTGCTAGAAAAGTTAATCGAAATTTTATTCTTATAACAACTCCAAAGAGCTTGTTTTGGTCACATGATCAGAAAACATCTAACTAGCACGGCGTGCGTTTTTATTTTTGTGCCCCCCCCCCCCCATGACTGGTGGGGGCATATAGATTTGCTCTTGTCCATGCGTCAGTCCGTCCGTCCGTGCCTCCGTGCGTCCGTCCGAAGTTCGTGATGCGCCTAGCTCAAAAAGTATTTGATATAAATTGATGAAACCTTGCATGAGTCTTTATCATGAAATAACCTTGCGCACCTTCTATTTTTCGTCTGGCTCCGCCCCCTAATTTTAGAGTTATGGCACCTGAAATAGTCAAAAATGCACATTTTCACCTTGTGACACGCCTAGCTCATAAAGTATTTGATATAGATTCATGAAACCTTGCACGAGTCCTTATCATGAAATGAACTTGCGTACCTCCTATTTTTCATCTGAGTCCGCCCCCTAATTTTAGAGTTATGGCCCCTGAAATAGTCAAAAATGCACATTTTCACCTTGTGACACGCCTAGCTCATAAAGTATTTCATATAAATTGATGAAACCTTGCATGAGTCTTTAACATGATATGAACTTGCGCACGTACTATTTTTCATCTGGGTCCGCCCCTATTTCCAGAGTTATGGCCCCTAAAATAGTAAAAAATGCACATTTTCACCTAATTATGTGCCTCACTCAGAAAGTATTTAATGTAAATTCATGAAATCTTGCTTGAGTCTTTATCATAATGTGACCTTCCACACTTGGCATTCTTCTTGAGAATTTTAGCGTTTATTTCAGATTTATGGCCTTTGAAACAGCCAAAATAGTGGATTTTTTGTTTGTGATGCTCATAGCTAAAAAAGTATATGGTATAGAATAATGAATCCTTTTCATAATTTTTTTTGAGGCTATACCCCATTAAGACTGCAAACATTTGAATAATTTCCCCTTATTTGTGACAAATGTTCCAGTGGGGGGGGGGGGGCACACCCTATGTCCTACAGACACATTCTAATTAGTTGATAAAATTGCACCCGTGTATCCGTCGAACTTTGTAGCATAGAAATGGGTTCATGGAAAGATATTGCATGAAATCAAGAGAAAGAAGAGGTGTTATCTTATTTATTTTTCATAGAGAAAGGTGTGATCTTTTCATTATAATTACGTAAATAATTTTTATTTGAACGACTTAGGAAAATAACTGCAGCCGTAACGGAGGGGGCGAAAAAATCGTTCCTGTTTCCCGAAAATACGAACGTATACATTTCAATTTGATTTAATATTACATTCCAGCTGGTGTTTCTGATTGACATGTCATTAAAGGGAAAAATTAATTCGAAAGAAACATTGTTTTTAACAAGTTCGCCTTTAACTGTTTAATCGCCGGTAGATTTGCGGGGTTTCCGTCCCCAAATATTCACGTTCTGGCGTAAGATTTCTTCTCGGATAATTATACAATAGCGGGGTTCGGAACACTGCAATGAAATCATTTCAGACAATTATTATTGTGTAATTTATTAGGGTCTGGAATTCACATCAAAGTTGAATTGCAATAAATATTGTACTTTAAACTATCAAACAGATACTCGAGATTCCAACATGTTTCCCTTTCTTATAAATCATATCCACCTCTACAAGGTGATGCTTTGTTGGACAACAAGCATAACATACCAAAATTGACGTGTTTAAAATTCAGATTCAAAGTTATTTGTCAATTTCTTACCAAAGAAATAAAGCACAATCAATGCATTAAGATGGTGTCGTATTTTTTTTAACAGTAATTGGCAAAAACACGTATTCAGTTGTTAAGAACAATAAGGTAGAGGTAATAAATCAACGTGTTGATTTTCTTTGCATTTCAGAAAGGCACCATTTCTAAGATCGAGGTTTGGTATTATTGTTACCAACAATAAACTAAAACTTGCATGACTTCAATGAGTTCAACAAAACAATTTGAAGCACAGCTGTTTATATGAAATTTGTTGTAATTTTATACTCTACATATGAAAATAATTTGAACAGGTCGTGTTAACTATGACAATATTTAATCGATTTTTTGTTAGATTTATGTTCATAAGACATTTGTGCCCCACGCTTCCTGTAACAGTATTTGCTGACAATGCACATCTAAGTAAACTGGCATCTTAACTTGAGTTGAAGTGAAAGTCATTAGGGGTGGGAGATAGTTATTAAAACATCACCTAGTAAAACAAGACAGAAATAAATGAAAGAGTAAAAGCAAAAAAAAATTGTTGTTGATTATTTTGTTTGTGTTGAGGGGGATGGGGTGGATGGGTAAATCCCAAATAAAATCCCAGATGTACAACGTTGCATGCTGAAGAATATTACTGTATGTAAAGTTTCATTACTCTAGATCAAATACTTGTGTTTAGATACTTGCGACACAAACGTGGCCAAAATTCTGACCTTTTGGAGTGAAATCATCAACAAAACACTAATGCAGAACTTCACATGCTATATAATATTTCTCTCATGTTTCATGACTGTTTCCTAAATACTTTGTGAGACACTTTCGGCACAAACTTTTAGGCCCTATATGCATAATTTTACTGAGTCAAGAGCCATAACTCTCATCTGGCTGTCAGTGAAATTCCAAACATATCCCCAGGTGCACAACTTCAAATGCATCACAGAAAGAACTGTCAACTTACATATTTTTCTCTATCCGAGTCAAAGAAGAAGTCCTATTGTTTTAAGGACCGGGCATGGTTGGAATATTTTAGCATTAATTTACTGTAAAACACAATTGGTAGTAAAACATATTACAGCTAAATGTGCATATTAGTTAAATCCTAAATGTATCTTGATCGAATTCGGTCCAAACAAAAAACAACAACAAAATATCGCAGTTTACCCTAATTATAGGCAATGAAGTCAACGAAAGAAAAGTCCACAATAATGTGCCAATACCAGTAAAAACACATGAAAATAGATTTTTTGTGACTGTATAAGCCTTAGGAAAAAATGTGTCTTTTATGCGATGAAAAGATTTAAAGTTATATTAAAATCAATTTCAGGACGGTCAAAAATTCAAACGTGACAACCGTAGCAAACAATGTCATCTTCCTAAGATATTTTTTGAAAGATAACTAAATCTCTTAAGTTACATACAATTCATCATTATATATCCTGGTTTGACAAAAAACGTTAAATGAGCAAAATCTTTCGCGAATTTGAATACATATGAACTGTCAATATACAAAATAGATGATTCAGTCAAAGCCCGCGTGTCCGTCTCGATAAAGTGAAATATCTATCACTGATGTTCTCTCTTTCTCTTTTGGATGTTTATGTTCGTCTGCACGATATGATAAGAACTTAAACCGTTCTGTCTCAATTTTGTTTTCTTTAAATATACTGCTATTATCTTTAAGATGGTCGATTTCTTGCTGTAGCTGCGTCTCTCTTTTGAAAATTTCCATTTCCATTTCATACATTTTCATTTTCAGTGCCGGTTGTCACGATTACTTCGAGCTTACTAATAAATTAAGGCTAAAAAACTTAAAAGAGAAGGAAAACGCCATGTAGTATAATATCGTATTCTGCGTAACCATGCTCAAAAAGTGCTATGTGGGACAATGCAGTCTAAGATAAGACCTCAAGTAAAGAACTAATTTTTTTTTTCTATCGCAGGATGGTTTCGCATTTGTACTATTTTGAATAAAACACTCTTCACGCAGCTTTAAATTTTCCGTTAAAAAAGGGGTTTTCTCAAACAAGTTGATATACTGAAAAAAACGCCAGCTAGCCCACTATTTGCTATTTTACCAATTTCTTCCAAACAAAGATATAATTTCATTCATTTTACTACTACACCGCACGTTTAGAAGTTCCCTTAAATACAAATCAAAGTTTTGAGAAAACTAGTGGACAACCATTTTTAAGAATACAGAGATGTTGATTTTCATATTTTGTTGGGATTTCAAAAATTAATGATAGACCATCAATGTACGATATGCACGCGAGGGATGTTCTGAATATAATACTGCTAACCGCATTGCTTTGTTATAGATAATGAGAATCAGGTTCCAGATACATCAACAGATGAAGGAAATTTGTTTGTTTCAGTTTAAGATCTGGTGTCCATAAGAGAATCATATTTTCATCTTACATGTTAAGCCAAATTTTTTTTCAGTTGTTTGGTAGTTCCGAACCAATAAAAATCATTTGTTGTTTTGCAGTTGTGATATATTTCACTGTGATATTTCAAACATTCACTAAACAACATGTAATAAAAAGGTTTATTTTTAACCTATAACATTTATCAGGTACACAGATAGATAGACAGGTATCCGTACAGTCAAATACGCTATGAATGCCAAAAATTGGCGCAAGAATATTTGAGCTTACTTCAGTTGCTATTATAGTAGAACGTATTGCTTTCTATTGTTTGAGGTGTAGATGAAATGCACCAAATATGGTGGAGCACATAAATATTCTCTGACACTTCATTTGTCATATTTATGGCGACTAAGCTAAGTGATCACATTAGAATTGTCTGTCGTGATGTCACAGTAATCTTTAATAACAATTAAGAACGAGTAAGTGAAATAAAACCTTCGCCTACATTTTCTGGCACCAAGCCTCACTATAATTAGAAAGATTATGTCAAATCCATTAATTTGAGGGGAAAGTATATTAGAACAAAAGGTTAAAATCCTACCACATGACTGATTATCAGCTACCTTCCTAGCACAAAGAGTATTCAACAAGATTTCTCACTGGTAAAGAAAAAACACGATACTTGAGGACATTTCATTAGTAGTTCACGCTGTTGTGTGTGACATTGTTCCAGATGGCATTTTAGTTCAACACTTTCTTTTACAATAGCCATGGAAGAAAAATGGAACAAGTGTACATTTTGACTGAGCAGCTGGATTGGAAGGAAATCCAGTTGTAGGGTAATGGCGATGAGCAAGGTTACCATACTTCCAATGACCCATTTGTATTCCGGTTAGGACTGAATCATGCTGAGCCTTTTCCAGAACTAACTCTTCTGTTTGCCACTCCATCATTGATTCATAGTATATCAACTTTAGTAGACGAGGGTATGCGTGTAACATTATGACTGTTTGTGTCTTAAGGACTACCATCCAAGATCTGCAGTCATTTGCATAACCTATTTTCAAAATCTTCAAGGAATACAATGCCCTACATATAGCGAATAATGTCAGTGTAAGATTTATCAAATATAGATAACTAGTATTTCACTTTTTACATTAGTAACTATTTTAAACTTTAAGACGTATAAACTTAAACTTCCTCAGTCTGTTAAATATATTTATATAGAAAATTGATACTGATTTCTCAATGGCATACATTAGATGTAGGCCTGAGGTGTAAACACACAAAGAACGCGACTAAACGGTAAGGTAACTGAAAATTACGAAAAGCCCAGGACTTGCTATAAAGCCAAAATATATAGAAGCCCTTATAAGCTACGTATTTATCACTGAAGAGGTAACATACAGCAGCCGTAAACATACGGAACATGTACGCGGTATTCTGCAGTAGAAAGGTATTCTCAAAATGGCAATACTCAAAAACAGCATGCCATTATTCGAGACTTGAAGTCTTTCACTATGGTCAACAGTATTAAGTGGCTGGTAATCCCCTGCGTCTGCATTATTTATTTTTATTTTTATTCTGCTATAGACATGCATATTCGACATAGGGACCTCCGTGGCCGAGTGGTTAAGGTCCGGTGACTTTGAATTACCTGCCCCTTATCGTTGTGGGTTCGACACCCTCGTTTGGGGTGTAAAATTCTTTCAAATGAGGATGCAATCCTGCTGGCTTACGTTAGGTCAGTACCAGAAATAATGTTCGGACGGCACCTGGGGTGTTCCTCCATAGATAAAAGCTTGAACGTCGCCATATGAACTATAGTTGTGTCGGTGCCACGACAAATTCAACAATAGCAAAAAAATAAAAGTAAGAGTACACTGAAAACTAATTACATTTCATATTTATGGAAAAGATATTGTTAGCACAAACTGTTCATATAGAACATCTGTTAGATGTGATGTACTATTTGTCTACAATGCCCTCTAAATCAAGAAAGGGTTATTAACGCTTATTTAGAATATCTGGGAGGGTATAGAATAAGCTATGTTTTCAATCTAACGGTCAGGGGCAAAGCACTACTAGTGAATTTAACTGGTTGATCTTAAGGGTATTTCTAATACCTAGATAAATTTGTCAACCTCATTGATTTTACAAGTAACTGTTAGCACAGTCTATTTATTTAATGCAAAGTACCACTACAGTACAGTAACATTCTACATTTCTACGATACTTGACTGTATCGGTTTTTATCCTGTCACTTGCAGTATTTTCGACCCGATATCAGGGTGCCGTATATCTTTCTTGATATACCGTCAGTTGACACGTGACCAGTGATATACAGTCAGTTGATCATGTGACCTTATGATCGATATTGTTGTCATAAGAAATTTTGCATTGAAACCATCACCATTGTGTTGGAAATGTCCGAACTAAGAAAATGAGTGGTCAAATAATGAATTTTTATTAAAAAACGAAGAAGTTATTGCGAGTTTGTCAGTAATTACGTCATTATATAAGTGACGTCATTACGAATATGACGTCATTAAAGCGGTTGTCGCACACTTATTTTTGTAAAATAAATTGCCAAATATCGGAAAATGAAGTAATGACAAGATAAATAGAATAATAGGTTAGTGCCGTAGATGAGAAAGTTTATCTGGCTAGGCTCCGGGCGTTATCAGGTTCGCCTTCGGCTCACCCGATAACCTCCTCCACCTCGCCAGATAAACTTTCTCATCTACGGCACTAACCTATTATTCTCTATTTCACGTTTATTTTAGATATACATTTGATATAAAATCTAAATGCAAATTATTGTTTTATCGATTTAATGGACCACGATTATCATGCATTCAACAAGATTAATACGTTTGTGTTTAAATCAACTGAACCAATTTAAGTGAATGTTATTATCGATCAAGCCTCCATGATTTGTAATGTGTAAATACTCCTTCTGCTTTTGAAATATCTAAACGACTACTGATTAAGTTTGATAAATCGACATTAATAGCAGTTCAGCGTGACAGCCGTGATCGTATAGTGGTTAGTACTTCGCGTTGTGGCCGCGACAACCCAGGTTCGAATCCTGGTCACGGCAGTGTCTGTGAAAGTCGCTGTCTCGGCACAGCTGAACATTTTTTGATATTATTAAAATTAGCGGTAATTGAATAGTAGTATCTTTGTTGGGTTATAGATAATAGTCACATATAGAACGGATTTCGGTCATATGGCGACTTTCCCAGCTTTTTTTTTCTGTGAAGGGTGTCCCCGAAATCAGAAACCGCATGGCCAGTCTGGGGCCCCTAATTCGGTAGTAGATTTATAGCAGAATTAATTTCAATGATGGCTTATAATTCAAGAAGCGTACAAATGTTTATATTATTCTACCGGTATTCTAAAGTTTCAAGAGTCCTTTTATAATTTATAGTAAATAACGTTGTTATAAAACGGATATTTTGCTAAATGAAATGTTCAAATAATCTTTTGTAATTTTTGGGTCTTATCACCCGATGCAGAAAAAAAATCTATGACGATATTCTCATCAAGCTGTAATTTTTGTAAGCACTTATTTATCTATCGTGACTAGCTCAAAACGTTGCCATTCATCTCTACCAGCGATTTAATAACAACCATAAAAGTATATCAATAAAACTATATACTAGTACACACAGTTCGCAAAATGACATTTTTAAAAGGTTTGTTACTATTGCGGAAAACACTGTCATTTCATGCTGTTCATAAGGAAATATTAATGTATTATTATGCTAGAACCACACAGGTCAGGGGCTTGCGAACGCAAAGTATAAACAACTAAACGATGCTGAACTATTCAACCAATATTATACATGTAACTGTTTAAAGAGCTACAAGTGCTCGAGTGTGCAACGGAACACTTAGGTTGTTTTGGCATGCAACGGAGGAAAATAAGAATTATTCTTCGCATTTTTAGACTGAATTCAAGACATTCTTTTTCTAAAACACCTACACTGTGCATGAAAATCACGTCGGCGAAACGCAATGCAACTTTATAGTGAAAATGAAATAAGAATTTGAAGTTTTTTGTAACCAATCTGCGAGTGTATTTTTTCTTTTTGTTTATGTTGTAATTAATTACGTTCTGGAATTCACATCAAAGTTGACATGCAATAAATGTTGTACTTCAGACAGATAAACAGATACGTAAGATTCCAACTGTATGTTCCCTCATATTGTAAATCATATTCCCGTCTACAAGGCGACTTTTTCTGACATACCACATTTGAAGTTTATAAAACACAACGCAAATATTCAGATGAAATGTATTTCTACATTTGTCAATCTCTTACCACATATGACAAGTAAAAACACCATCTATAAATTAAATGTTGTCAGTATTAGTAAAAAATGTAGGTCACTTTTAAGGCAAGAACATATGCGTAGTATAACAGAAATCAAAGGAATTATACTTACTTTTGATACTTGTATGTTGTTTATGCTGCTGGTACATGTATAATACTTTAAATTAACTTTTTGAAAGAAAAATATGAGCCGTGCCATGGGAAAACCAACATAGTGGGTGTGCGACCAGCATGGATCCAGACCAGCCTGCGCATCCGCGCAGTCTGGTCAGGATCCATGCTGTTCGCTAACAGTTTCTCCAATTCCAATAGGCTTTAAAAGCGAACAGCATGGAGCCTGACCAGACTGCGCGGATGCACAGGCTGGTCTGGATCCATGCTGGTCGCACACCCACTATGTTGGTTTTCCCATGGCACGGCTCATATCTTGTTTCTTGATAGCTCTGGCCAGGAAGGTTAAATGAACTACTTTTTACAGGTTTTTCAGTCAGACTGTATGAAGAAAGAATCTTCTTATTTTATACAATAAAACTGTCATGCTTACTGCAATAGCAACAACATTTGTTTCTTTTTTAAATTAACAGAAAATGGATATTATTTAATCTACAAAATTAAAAATATCTTAATTTCATACTGTATCTTTAAAAAAACTGATAAAACAAAGGGCTCAATTAATCTTTGGGTCAGAACTCAAGTACAGATTTTTTATAGTTTTGTGTCATAGTTTTAATAACATATACAATACAATACATAACTTAAGTATACATAATTTATATGAATTATAAATTTAAGTCATATAAAGTGAGATTGTTGTCGAATCTTAAAGGTTTTTTTTTTGTCTATTAATTCACTTTTTGTAAAATGATTACTTTAAACACAAAAATAATCACAGTGTTTAGTACATAATGTACGTGCAGTGAATTAATATATGTTCAACTTAATACCGAAACAAGATAGCAGGTGTCCTCAAAACAGATTGTTTTTGTGATGAGTCTGTCCGATCTTGAAAAAAGATGTCACTTAAAGTAATATCACAACAAGTGAAAGACGAGACTGTAGCCTTTACGGTTACAATAACTGTAAAATATTACAGCAATTATTTCGTAATTGGATTCTTGGAAAAGACAGTATTCATTTTTTATGAATGTACAAGCAACGTGACAGAATAAGTGTTGCCTCACCTGATACTGCCTTTAATTAAGATAAAAATATACACTCAGTTCCAAAAGAAAGTGTGCACTTAGTTTTCTGTTATTTTTTCTCGGTTATTTTCATTTTTTTTATAATGTTTGGTACCAAAATTTAAATCAGTACGAAAACAAATACAAAAATGTAGGTGTGCATTTTAGATTTTGAGTTATACCTGAGAGTTAGTGTATGAAAAAATTAAACAAAAACGTCGGGGAATTTTTTATAATATATAAACTTAAAAAGTGCACACTTTCTTTTGGAACTGAGTATATGTGTTTGTGTTTCAATTCAATAGTAATAGTAACTGAATATTCAGGACTAAGAGCAAAACATTTGAAATTCTCAAATAATACAATCATTACATGGCGACCGTGATAGATTTATGTTAAACAATGTTGAAATCAAAATTTTGTGCATAGACAGCCTTTCTATATATATTATAGCAGCTTTAGATAGAAACTTTTTCTTGATTTACTCGTTCAGAGGTGTTTTGGCACTGAGGGTGCCAAATTCATCCTCTACCAGTACAGACAAAGAGAGACAGAATGAGAGAAAGTCACAAGAACAGAGAGAGAAAAATAAAAGAAATTAGAGTTAGGCATGCCCGCCTGCCTTTGCCCAGATCTTTGCGAACAGACAATCTGGAAGAATTAGTACTGGCCTCTTAGTTGAAGACACTCAAGAGAAATTCAGAAATTTCTAGTGCCAGGACCGGAAATTAACCATGGGTTCCTTGATTGACATTCAAGCGTGTAACATCTAGTCAACCTGGTTATTAATATGTCGACACATATATTATATCTGAACGATTATAATATATAACTATTATACCGCGGATGTATTTCCCTGTATAAAAGTCCTGTACTACAGCGGTACAAATTTTCTAATGTTACGTACGTATAATAATGATGGAAGCAAATAAGTCCAGGCATAGATGTTAGGTTTTCCCATTTGAAAATATTAATGCTACCCATATAACATCATGATGGGTACCCAAATTAGATAGTACGTCGGTGTATGAATATATATATAAGGTTTTCCCAAGTATCATTATTTTTATATATCATATATTATTTTGCTCTACCGGGATTTTGGAATATCAGATAAAAACTTTGTTTTGCAGGACGTTACGGTATAATATCACATGATTTGAGTGTGTAACTATATATTGTAAACTAGAGAGATATAATGTCAGGACGATGGGTTACATTTAGACTTATAAACTGCTTCGGTGTTGCAATTTATAAAGGGACTTGCAGTGGAGGTATACTAATATACGAGACACAGACAAAGACTTTCACGTTGCCAACATATTAGTTAATGTATTTGATAAATATATCGACTCAAGTTAACTCGTGAACCTGTCCCAGCATCTACAACACACTAAAAAGCTGTTCTTTATTCTATATAAAATTAACATATTTCCAATGGCCGCTGCACACATCAGGACCCGTTTTAAATGTCTGTAATTTACATTTTCTTGTCTGTATGACAATAAGAAAAACTTTTTTTTCTGATATTGTGCCAGTTTAATTTGAAATGTACTACAAGCAATCTAAATGCATGAAAAAAAATACAAGGGTTTAGCTTGATATCAACGGTTTCTAAGGTTTTATGGCATTTTCAGTAATGTAAGATAACGCGTCAGATTTTGCTAAAATAGCTGTCGCGACATAATTTTCAAGCAATTACCCTAACTGTAGCCTTGTTTTGCACAGTTTTGTCATTTTCTACTCTGATCTGCATACAAATTACACATTTAATGTGTTAAATATGTTCATTTTTACCCCTGATTGCCAGAAATTTGCAATCTTTGGGCTATGAATATGCAGTTTTTGAAAAAATACACCCAAAATAGTGAAAATGTCATTTTGGGGGAGTTTACAGTCATTAACAAAATTGCAATAAATTTGTCATTGTCATCAATTTTTAATCAAAGTAGCATAAGGGGACATTGGTAAAAATTGAAATCTGGACAGATGAGGCTGGAAATGGACTACTTTTTATTAGTTCATAACACAACACACTAAATAGCTGTTCTTCTTTATTCTATATAAAATTGACATATTTCCAATGGCCGCAGCACACATCAGGACCCATTTTAAATAGCTTACATTTTCTTGAAGAATATTGTCAGTGCTGAATAAAAATCAAAAGAAAAGTGGGGGTCGTGTTGGATGCAAGAAAAATATTTTCAGACAAACACACAAACTGCAAAATCAGCTAAAAAATGAGACCCCAATTGTAGTGGTGGTGTATGATCTAAATTTCCATGACAAATTCTGTCATGTAATTATTCCATTATGAAAATGCCTCCTACATGTCAAACATAGATCTGTAATGTGTTATCAGCAAAAAATAATTGCAAAGAAAATAAGGAAAATAGCTCTACAGAACAAAAACAAACAAACTGAGGAGTATTTGAATCCGCCATTGTGCTATTTATTTCGCGCCATTTTCCTATTTAGTGTCTGTATGCCTTTATAAAGGATGACATGAAAAAACGAATGAAATTCAGAAATTTCAGAAGTATGTCCGCTTTTCTTGTTTAACATCTCTTTTTTAAAAATATGCACGTCTACAAAACGACTTTTGTCTAGGACAACAATTGGTGTACTACATGTCTCAAAGTTTAGTAAGACACCGTCTGTTAAAAACTATGACACATTCACACAAGGTGAAAAATGTCTTAGACATCACAAAACTTGTAAAACGTTGTTGCAACTGTTTAACGCTACACTGCATTGCGTGAATTTCAATAAGAACATGCAAAATTGCGTTAGTTATATAAAGGTTGCTTAAGTTGATGTTATCTCAACAAGTTATGTAATAGTTTATTGGAGAAATACATCAGTGTGTAAAAGTATTAACCTTAACGGCAGGAACTTTGGCTTTGCACATACACACTGAAAGATGAGCAATGATTTATAGAGCTCTTTATTAATCAAAGGTTGAATTAAGAAATTACAGTGGCACCTACATGTGAATTATACATACCTACGTTAATTAGCCAACTACATGTGAACTTCTACATACCTACGTTACTTAGCCACCTACATGTGAACTTCTACATACCTACGTTACTTAGCCACCTACATGTGAACTTCTACATACCTACGTTACTTAGCCAACTACATGTGAACTTCTACATACCTACGTTACTTAGCCAACTACATGTGAACTTCTACACACCTACGTTACTTAGCCAATAACATGTGAATTTCTACTAACCTACGTTACTTAGCCAACTACATATGAACTATACATACCTACGTTACTTAGACACCTACATGTGAACTTCTACATACCTACGTTACTTAGCCAACTACATGTGAACTATACATACCTACGTTACGTAGACACTTATATGTGAACTTCTACATACCTACGTTACTTAGCCAACTACATGTGAACTATACATACCTACGATACTTAGCCACCTACATGTGAACTTCTACATACCTACGTTACTTAGCCAACTACATGTGAACTTCTACATACCTACGTTATTTAGCCAACTACATGTGAACTATACATACCTACGTTACTTAGCCAACTACATGTGAACTATAAATACCTACGCTACTTAGACACCTACATGTGAACTTCTACATACCTACGTTACTTAGCCAACTACATGTGAACTTCTACATACCTACGTTACTTAGCCAACTACATGTGAACTTCTACATACCTACGTTACTTAGCCACCTACATGTGAACTATACATACCTACGTTACCTAGCCACCTACATGTGAACTTCTACATGCTTACGTTACTTAGCCAACTACATGTGAACTTCTGCATACCTACGTTACTTAGCCAACTAAATGTGAACTTCTATATACCTACGTTACTCAGCCAACTACTTCACTAAAAGTTATCCTAGACATTTACTGTCAACAAGCCTGTAAAGTACTCATGTATTTGATGCAATAATTTTAAGTTTGAAAAAAACCTTTGAAGTGTTGGCTTATCTTTGTGGCAGTTCGTCTGGGCAAATGCTCGAATACATGGAGTGTACACTGAGTGATTTGATGATAGGTAAACCGTACCAAACTTAATACATTTTCTAAATACGTTTCTCAAATAATTCCAATTAACGCTCATATTCTATATTGGTCAAAGCAAGATATCCGCCTGTTTGGCTTATCGTCTGATAGTGGAAATGAGATAGGTCCCAGTTGTCCCGGTTAATGCCACTTTGATAAAATACAGCTTTGATGGGAAAGATTTAAATACGAGTTGTCGCAAAGTCTTGTAAAATGCATTTACATCGTATATTTGTCTGTATTCTGAGCGCTCTTAATTGATAATAAAATACCAGTTCACGCCTTACATTTGTATACATGTATATGAAAAATTGAACATTTTCCAGTCGAAAAAGACAATGAGAGATATTTCGTAAAACTGCAAACGAAGTACGAACAAAGTATCTCTGCTAAATCTAGCAAACCCAGACAAAATACAATGTACCTACAATGATGTTTTTCAGACATTTCCAAATTTTTAGATAGGGATTATTTTAACCTTCATTAATCTTTGCCATTTCAATAGAAGCATAAATAGTTACAATGCCTATGTTTTTATTGGACAAACTCAAGGGGATGGCCATCTTACTAGACAAATTGAAAAGTAGAAATGTCGTCAGGAATGAGTAAAAACACTGTGGTGGTGAATCCCAAATGCAATGGATTTGTGTAAGATATGTTAAAATACCTCTTGGTACATTACTTGATATAAATTATTTATATATATGATGTGTCTGTACGAGTGTATTTAAGATAAAAATATTTGTATTTAATCGACGCAAAATAATTTAAAACAACACGTTGAAATTTATCAAAGTAATAGTTATTTCGCTGCTATGATTTATATGTGATTCCAGAAATCCGGTTTGTACACATGTACAATCAACGTGACAGTTGGCATTGTTTGCCTTCTTTTAGAATTTGATCAGTTGATACTGATACATTTTTCTGTCTGCTTGAAAGAATAGTTTCGAGCTATGCTTACATATTTCTAGCTCAATACATTTAAATCTATAGGAAGCAACTTAGAAATGTATGCAAATTCTTATTTAAATACAGTCAGGACAGGTATGGAAATAAACCTTATTTTCAATCCATCTGCATTCCCTAAAATACACATAACGAATAAAATGATTATATGGAAAAGCTGCGTACAAGCTTTATCGTAATTTCGACATGTTTGTCAAAATACTAAGATGTGTAACAAGGAACTGTGTTGCCTAACAACTGTTTGATGAGGTGGTTGAGACAAATCTTAAATTTGCACTAAAATGTAGATTTACCCATACGAAACAAAATATCTGCAGATCCTTAAGCTTTATAAAGATGCATCCTGATGGTCAAAGGAGATGTGTCTCAAATTAAAACATTACTAGACGTTTTGAACATTTTTAAAAATGATAAATTACTCCTTATTAATCAGGATGATTTAAGTCATAAACTATAATTAAATGTCTGCGTAAATCTTAAAAATATTTTGTCCCACTTGTCAACGATGTAAATGACATTTTTTTTTTCAACATTATTTATAAACCAACTAGACTAGCCCAGATTTTTCTTTAAAGTACATACTTATTCTCATTTGTCATTTTATTTGCGCTTTACAGGACTTGACACAAACAATTCTATTCTTTGTGTGTTACAAGATTCAGTCCTGAAACAGAATTCGATACTTTAAATTTTCAAAATTTAGCTTTTCAACTTAACAGTTATGTTTCAAGATGAAATAGCAATTATAAGACTAAATAAAACAATTAGTAGAGCATACTGTTGTCTGAAACTAATCGATACATTTATTATTATCAACGTTTAAAAATTATGAAACTATAACTTGACAGATGTAGACATCGAGTGTTTGTGGTGTGCTGGTTTGTTTGCACTGGGCAATGTACATGTGTTGTGTTAAACTTTCTATTAATGTCAGTGATATTTTGGAATGTCATTTAGGAGTCAGACAAGGTGAATGCCTTTCTCCTTTCCTTTTCAACACGTCTTTAAATGACATAAAAGACACGTTCATAAACAAAGGTATAGAAGTTATATCTTGATGATATTATATTATTTTCACAATCTGCAGACGGTTTTCAGAACTCTTTAAATGTTTTGTATGACTATTTCTCTAAATGGAAGCTCACTGTTAATACGAAGAAAACAAAAATTAAGATTTTTAGAAAAGGTTCTTGGCTGCCAGATAATTTAGCATTTATTTATAACAATGAACAAATAGAAATTCTTCGCAAATTTAAATACTTAGGTGTTCTTTTCACGACAGGTGGTGCCTTTAACGAGATAGACAAAATGTTAGCAGGCCAAACTCTGAAAGCCACCTTTCAACTTCGTAAATATTTGTATAAGTTCAGATCTATCTCGCTTAAACACATATTGAATTTTTATGAAAAGTTAGTTACACCGGTAATGAATTATGCCTCAGAGATATGGGGATTTAACTAGGGTACGCATATTGAAAGGGCTCATCTTTTTTTCTGTAAAAAGCTGTTAGGGGTTAAAGTTTGTTGTCAAAATGCTTTTTTTATATGGTGAACTGAAAGAGTGGCAGATATTTTCATATTATAAAAAAGACTGGTTCAAATTGTGTCAATGTGAAGAGGTAAAATATGCACGACAGATGTAGGTTCTATTAAAAATGATCTTGAATTACATCCTAATCATATAAACTGGGTACATAGTGTCAAAAACTTATTGTCAAGGTTAGGCTTTTATGAGGTGCGGTTAAACCAAAGAGTTGGGGAAAATAATATATTCTTACAAACCTTTGTAGGACCACATTAGTAACAGATCGCACTTGTAACAGATTTCGTACGTATGCGATCGCATTCGTAACAGGTAAAATGTGTTACGAATGTGTTTGTCCAACATGGGGGTTGACATGAGACATCTGTATCATGTTGAGTATTATACTGCAAATGTTCAATTAGTTGGTTGTCATGGCAACATCATTAAATGACTGCCATAAGCACCATCATTTTGAATAGGATATATTTCATTTGATGTATCCATTGTCATCAGTATAAGTTTTTTTTTAATTTTTGATGTTCAAACCAATGCGAATTGACAAAGATAAACAAAACGAAAACGAAAAACCTATCTTGCAGCGAACTCACGCACGCCAACGACATCAGAATCAGAACAATAGCCATCAGCAGTCTTCGAATAGTCAAGCTAGTCACTATTTAAAGTATACATTATCATATATATACCCGGTGTTCTACGAAAACAAGCTTTTACAAGACTTTCTATATTGAGACTGCCTTGATCTTGTTTTTAGTGCATTTTATTTGTTGTTGAAGCGATACAATCTATAACAGTCGAACAGGGATTGCACGTGGTGTGCATCTTCCCCTTTAATCATACATATTCATATATTCATGCATTCAGTTAAAATGAAATCTTACAAACCAAAACCGATATGGAAATTTATGAGTGACGTCTACATGTAGCACCATGCTACTATGAACAGACCAGTCATGATAACGTATTCTTTTCAAGTTTAATTGCCAGATAACAAATCAGTGCCAAGATATATTAACCTGACCGGAAATATCCCTCTGATCAACAAGAGGGTCGTCATGGCCCACTATCGCTAATATGAGTAATACTACATTATACATGTTATTAAATCTGCGATTTTTGCCATTTCAGGGGCCATAACTCTAAGACATATAGCGTGATGTGACTACTCTTCGAGGAAAAAAGCAAGATCTTAATGTTATATAATTTCAATGCAAGTTTGGTCAAAATCAAATAATAAATGTGATCTATGTCATGTTTACAATGCTAAAGTCAGCAAATTTTGTCATTTAGGGGCCATAACTCCAGGACAAATAATAATAATAATAATAACTTTATTTTCTGAAGTGTTCAAATACAGATATTTTACAATTTATTTCCAGTATGGCCTTCAACTGATATACATTCACACATACACACAATCATACAGTCAATTTATGATTTAACATTTACACAAACATACACATATCAGAATTACTTAAATTTTCTCGACAAACACGTCTCAAATTAAAGAAGTCTTAAATAAACGTAATGTAACAATAACTTTGTTTTAAAAGAATTACCATGCGTCACAAAGATTATACATGACAATTAAGATACATACAAAAAAGAAACAAATGGTGCTATATAGCTGGTTTTCGCAAGGAACCGAGATGTTATAGATATATAATTACTATACAAGTTTGGTCAAAATGAAATAATAAATATTGTCTCTATTGTGTTCACAAGACTAAAATAAGCAAATTTTGCCATGTCAGCCATTACTCCGAGACAAATCGCGCGATATAGCTGTTTTAAAGGAAGTGAGATCCTTTATAAGTTTAATAAAAATCAAATAATAAAAGTAATCTCCATTGTGTTGACAAGGATAAAATCAGCATTTTTGTTTTGCCAATTCAGGGGCCGTAACTCCAAGTAAAATGGTTCAAAAGGGTTGTTTTTGAAAGGAACCAGATCTTATAGACATATAAGTTGTGTGCAAGTTTAGAAAAAATAAACAAAAAAATGTGGTCTCTATCGCGTTCACAAGGCTAAAATCAGTAATTATTGCCAACTCTTGGGCAATAACTCCAAGACGAATAAGATGATATGGCTGGTTTTTGAAAGGAACCGAGATATCATAGATATATACATGTTCTGTGTAAGTTTTGTTAAAATCAAATAATAAATGTTGTCTCTATCGTATTCACAAGAAAAAATGTGAACGGACGGACTGTCGGACGACGGACGACGTACAACGTACAAAGGATGATCACAACAGCTCACTTTATCACTTTGTACAAGTGAGCTAAAACATGTTACAAATGTGTTTCAGATGTAAAAATGCACATTTTGTTCATTTTTTCGGTTGAAAATGACGTGTGACAAATGTGATCAGATGTGACATCAAAAATCGGCATCGATCACATTTGTCTCAAAAATTGTTACAAATGAGCTTGATTTCTGTTACATATGCGATCTCATTTGTAACACCTGTTACATATGCGATCGCATTTGTAACACCTGTTACATATACGATCTGTTACGAATGTGGTCCTACAAACCTTGAAGATACGTCTTTATGATATATTTAAACAAAAATTGGAACGATCGACAGCTTACAGGGATCCTCCCGGGCCCTATTTTACAGAACAATAGCTACTTTTACTTTCCAGAAATATTTGAATGATGTCATGGTTGAAAAACATAGAATAAGTATGACTCGACTAAGAATGTCATCCCATAGGCTAGAAATAGAAAGTGACAGATGGAAAAAAACCTGTAAGCGTCCCTTTGGATCAAAGAAAATGTTTATTTTGTAATTTATTGGAGGATGAATACCATTTTGTTATTGAGTGCTCTCTATATACGGATTTAAGGCATCAGTACATTAGAATATACTATTGGTTTTATCCTAATTATATCAAATTTATGGAAGTAATTAAAACTGAAAATGTTACTGATTTAAGAAGACTTTCAGCGTATGTATACAAGGCGTTAGAAAAAAGAAACTTGCTTTTGAATTCAATGTAGCAGTCATTTATAAATGTTATTGAAAGTCTCTATTATGTTGTAACACTTGATATTTGTCATAATGTTACATAATGCTCCTGCAGTCTCTTCCTCTTTCAAAGATAATAGGCAATTTTATTGATATATTTATTGTCATCTTGCTTACACATCTTGTATATTTGCACTGTGATTCCTTTTGTGATTATGTTATATTAATGCATGTACATGGGCCAGAATTGGCTTAATACATAATAAAGTTATATATATGTGTGTGTTCTGAACGTTATTTGTTGGCGGGTTACGACTGAAAGTTAACAGAATGTTGGGTCTCATGGTACGAAGCATTTTTTTTACTCTAGTTTCATTTTGTTACATGTTTGTTGTATTTATACTTCCGATGATCAGTTACAATTCTTATTGACTACTGTAATCTTTTAAGGTGAAATTAAACTGCAACAATTCCGTCTTGCTTGAATTAGTGGTGTTTTTTCGGTATGTTAGATATGAACTGAAATCGTATAGAAAGAAAACGTTATATGAAATAAGCCTTTAAATGATCAAAGTTGGTAAATGATGCTGGCACCGTAAACATAAGAAATTATTAAGACAAATGTCAAAAACCTTTTAACTAGAATGAAAACAACCCCCTCAGCATACTTTATCATAGCTTTTACAAATTTCGCAAATAAAATTAAAAAGACACGAGCTTCCTTCTAAACACACATTGAAATCCCAAATGTAGCTCACAACTCATATCTTAATGTAACAATGGATACTCTCTCCAACATACATTTTAGCCTGAAAATAGATATCTATGCTCTCAAACTCTTACAAAAAGTAGGTCATGAAATTATTTAGGATGAAATTCCTCATGACCTGTACTTAATGCCAATTAGACATCATTTATTAAATGTAAGTCAGAACTGATTATCTTTAGCGCACACTATAATAAACTCGTATGTTTCTGATATGTGTCATATACATACTGGCTGTCTACGGCTGATGGTATACTATATCAGTTTGTTTTTTTTTTTTACTTGATTGTTATGATCAATTTTCTCAAAATAGGTAAGGGAAAACACTAGTGATCTACATATCAATGGCATAATACATACAGTTATAGTTTTCATCTTAAAAGAAAACAAATCAATGTTGTATGTTAGGTAGGAGTTAAAATAAATATAATAGTTTGATATAAAGTATTATACGAAGCGGTCTGGTTGTTACACAGAAAAGAATTTGGTTATCTTCTTTCAGTTGCTTAAATAAAATTATGTTATAATAAAGTCTGGTATAAACTTCCATATAAATAAATTATTTGTGAAACATAGATACGAACTATTTGATTTTTCTTATCCTCTGTTGAAGTTGCATGAAATTGTAATCTGATACCCTTCATCTGTATCTGGTACAAAATAGCATAGGATCCAAACTAAGATGGCAGTCGTAGGGGACACCGTTACCGAGAACTGAAGGTCGCTGGCTTCAAACACCTGCCTTTCACCTCTGTTAGTTTAAATCATGTTCGGGTCGGAAGTTCGAGCGTACATACCTAAAAATGCTAGCTAGTGTATTCCTCCACCATTAAAGCTAAGAAGTTGTTGTATCATCTAACTTTTATTGTTTTTTTTTTACTTAAACCTAACAAAAAATAAATGACAACCATGAAACAGTTATCAAAGTACCTCTACGTTCGTCAATATAGCACTTACATGAAAGCCCGAGGAGACATGCAAAATGCCTGTGTAACTTGTGTGCGTGACTTAGACTTTGATAAACATTTACAAAAGTCATCGTTAGGTATTCGCACACATTCTTCTGTGTGAAACGTAAGACGATTATACTTATTATAATTTACAATGTATTTACTTTGTCAAGACCATAAATCTTTCACATAGACCTTCATTTCGAAGAAAAATCTGTGACTGTCGTGTAATTTGAGATGATACTGTCAGACACTTCACTACTGTATAAGCAACGTGACCGTATCATTTCACAGAGAGAATCTTGTTCTGTCTGTCTTAAAAAAGGATATGTTACATAGAAAAATAAAGTAATAACAAAAAAGTTGCCTTAATTCTTGCCTATTCGTGTTTTTAAAAGTTACGCCATTCATGCTGCAGGTAGGTTATTGTGTACATTGTGGGTACTGATACCTCGGTTTGACCCTATTTGTATGTTTCCCTTTTTGGTAAAACAATTAATTTACACTGCCTCATCCAATCCGTTCACTTTAGGATATTACACCATGATATTAGCTGGTTTGTTCTAGGTGCTATACTAAGCACCAGCTTTGACTAAGATAAGTATATGAATAAAGTCACCTTCAGGCTTTCTCACACTTCTCTAAACGTGAAACGTACCTGATTGTTTCATGCAAAATTGATATTAAAGTAACATTACGATGTATTTATTTAGTCAAGGCCGTGAATCACTCACATAGACCTTCATTATAAGTTATTGAATTCTTAGATTCTGATAGTTTGCAACTGTTGGCGCAACGTGAAAGTTTCGTTTCAACATGTCACATAACTGAATAAATCTGGTATTTTGTGATATACCAGTTGATATGGCTATTCGTCACGTTTGCCAAAGTCTTTTATTCAGATGGGAGATCTTTTGGGCATACTACAAAACATGGAGTGGAGTCGTGGAGTGGAGTCATGGAGTGGAGTCGTGGAGTGGAGTCAAAATTGGACTGGAGTCGTGGAGTGGAGTCAAAATTGGAGTGGAGTCGTGGAGTGGAGTCAAATTTGGATTGGAGTCAAATTTTGGAGTGGAGTCAAATTTGGAGTGGAATCGTTGAGTCAAAATTTTTAAATGTTGTATTAAGCTTGTGAAACTCCATCTAAATTCCTGTTAACAAAATATTGATTTATTGCCCTTTAGAGAAAATGCGAGTCAGTATATATATAATATATTTCTGAAATAATAAATGTAGTGTCTATATCTATGTTCTAGTTCCATGCATTTCTAACACCTACCATGTGGTTGATTAGATATTTGAAGGTTTAATTAGGGTATATTTTGCCTACATTAATTTTCATTTTAAGTGACAGGAGAAAGGTTGTGCATTATCATAGTGGTGTCAATTCCAATTAAAAATGATAAAAAATTGTAGCATTTCATGATGTAGCACTGGATTTATTATTTAAATTTGAAATGGCATTTGCATTTATTTATTACATGAGTACCTATAAATAGTAACAAATTTGTGCTGAAATTTCTCCCATTATCGCATTGCGTCATGCATTATCACATTATCATAATAAGCCCCGGGGCCATTATCGATAATGGCCCTGGCGTTAGCGCGGGAAATTAACGTCCGTAAACAGAAATGACGTCATGGCGTTTCATGGAGGTAAAACAGCGAATATTTACGTTTTATTTTATCATCTTGAGCGTAACATCGTGTATTCTTCGTGAAATAACGTATTTATCCCTAAATTATGCAATAAGCAAGAAAGTACAACTATCCAGGTATTTGATTTTATACAGTAAATAGACTTATACAAATAATATATAAACTGAAAAACTGAAATTTATTGTGCCAGAAGATGCAAGTACCCATAAAAATGACACAAAAACCATTTCTTACTATATTATAGGTAAACATGTAATAAACAGGTAAATACATGGGAGAGCGGTGCCTTTGTAGGGATAATACACGTTTTTTTGTGTATTAACGTCTGCAGAAGCCCGCGGGATTGTTTATGACCGAGACCGAAGGTCGAGGTCACAAACATATCCCAAGGGCTTCTGCAGACGTTAATACACAAAACAAACGTGTATTGTCGCTATTCTTGCATAAAAATATATTTCACGACGATTTATGTATTGTTTTCATACGTGATGACTTGACGATTCCGGTACATTTTTTATTTACCATTCTAGTTGTTCTTGGAAACGGTAAACATGTTTTAAATATCCGTATCCAGGGCCCGGAAATAAACAACGCTATCAAAAGCACCTCCTGAAGGTTTTTAAGCGATTTTTTATCTTTCATTATTACAAACATAAAATTACCAATAATTGTTCATATCATTTCACAATTTGGTGGACTCGATCACAATTTCAAGAATAATAACTTTGCATTCGAGTTATATTGAGTACGGACACGCAGTTGGAGTACGGATAAGTACGAACGTAGTGTCAAGTTTCCAAGCTGTTTATATAAATTCATCAAGAAATTAGATAAAAACATACCGACTGATACTTACCAAAATCATAAATATAATACCTAAAAACGAACAATAGCACAAGTTACACGCGAAACTTATTTATTCACAGTTATTTACAATAACTGAACAGACGCTTTGCAAAGGGAGTGAACTCTAAGAGAAGCTAGGGCGTAAATTGATGGGGGCAGTACGCTTGGGGTTGGAAACAGATACAGCTAAACATACTATGGATTACATTGTATTTATAATGCTACAAGATGAGGTTGTTAAGGAAGAAACAAGACGCAGATGCCAAATATCAGTGTGCGTAAAAATACATACATATATCCCTGGCAAAGCATTTCAAAAATAAAAATCGGGTATTAACAGCACGTGAATTGCCTTGTTTGCACACGATTTTTCTCCCGTTAATACATGGGCGGATCCAGTGAAAAAAGTAGTTTTTATGCAAGAATGAGTGATAATGGCCCTGGAAAAAGATAATAGCCCTCGGGCTATTATCACCTTGCCAGGGCCATTATCACTCAAAGGCACCGCTCTCCCATTTATTAACCTATACATATTAAATGTTCATTACATGGAGATAACATGTTTTTTTTTTTTTTTTTTTTTTTTTTTTTTCTTAATTAAAAGTAACAGACTTTTAGGTGAAACTTTATAAAATACATGTTTCTTATCTGTGAAATGCATTTGAGACCACTGGGATGAAGGGGCTATTGGAATCATTAGGTCAATGTCACCATTTGAAGAGAATTTTCTTTCAAACATTACAAGCATAAATGGTTATGACACAGCCCTATTTCTTAACAGATCTTACCATCACACTTGCACCAGATTTTAATTCTTCATAAATATCATTTGGATTGATACAGAAATGAAAGTGTAAACGTGGGAATCATTTTTTTATTATTGATCAAGGCCTTATATCTCTGACTCTGCTAGACTTTTTAGTCTGATTTGCCTTATAATCACCCCTGATCTAAATCTTAAGATCATTTCATATTGTATATAAATATGATTAGGATTCCAAAGAAATCAAGATAATGTAATGTACTAGATCTAACAAGGTGATATGTAACAAACTGTGTTAACCTGAAGGGCCGACAACTCTTGACTTACAGTATACAGGTGTAGCCCAGAATCAAACTTGGCTGAGATTTTAAGATTACGTGTATTTTATTTTGATATGTATGTATATAGATGAAATAGGAATAAATTAACTAAATTATTTGCCCAATATATTTCCAGAAGGTAGTGAGTTTCCTGTGATAAACACACAATGGTGAAAATTAATGAAAAATCCAAGTAACAGACAGAGTTTTAGATGCACAGAAACATACCGTAGAAGTGGTAAAGTTAGCAAGGTGGAAATTTTGGCAAATTGTAAAAATTCGCAAATATTTGTAATTAAAATTGTAATGTACCATAACAATGTGCTATCATCACATAAGTCAGGAAATCAGAAATTTGCTAAAATTTGCACACGCTATACGCATGGATTTAAAACTTCGGTTTGACCTGGGCATCCAGGTCTCAGAATAATAGAATAACTTGTGAAATCTAAAAATTCTATCATTTTTGTACGAGATACAGCAATTTGTGATGAGTTTGAGTTTGTTTTTAAATACTTATTGCGTTTTTCATTTTACAAGACAACTAAAAACATCTTAACTCGAGGTTAATTCCATCTGGAATGAGTCTCGAGAGCGATTAATCTTAAGTTGTAAGAACTTGTTTCGCAATCGAGGATAAAGAAATTAGTATAAACTTAAAATACAAGAATCTTTTCAATGATCAACATCACACCTGACAAAATTGCAGAGGCTTATTGTACTCAACTCGTCATTTTTTGAGTAAAAATGTGCAACCATTTAATACAGTAACACTAAATTGCGGGTTGCTATAATGGAAAAATGTTTCATTGTAGCAACCTGCAGCCCGCAAAATATATACATGTACACTAAATTGCGGGTTTCGGGCTGCAGGTCGCGGGTGGATACAACAGAAATTTTGTCAGCAATAAAATTAATGAATTTAACACACCAACATGCATGCTACTTATTATTTTTTTTACCCGAGCTAAACAGTAGTCAATATTGCAATATAGTGGACATAAACAATTTCAAACACTAATATGCATAATCACAAATATTAAATTATTTATATAACAAGTTTAAATATCTAAATTTTATCTGACTTGCATAAATTCCTCTTGTTCATTTTAAATTAAATGCTGCTGAAATAATTCATCTAATAAGATAATTAAACTTGTAAACTGATTTTGGTATTAAGAATGGGACTGAAAGGTTCTCATAATAAATCTGTCGACAAATTTTGAAAATGATCTAAGGCCAAGTGAAAAATTTGTTAAGTAAAACAACACAAACAACAAACTTCAATAAAAAAAAACACTGATGAGACTGATGAGGAGTGTTATATTTGTTCACTGATAAAGGTTATGAAAAATATTGTCTATTATTATACCCAGCCCATCAGAGAATACATCAAGTAGTAATTAGAACATGCTCCTACAGTTGTTCAGTTGGAACTTAGTTTTGGAAACTTGGTTATTACTTTTTACCAGTGTTATATACTGTGGTCTATTTGAATATGTTCCCATGGGTTGACTGCCTTTTGATTTGTTTACAACTGTTCTCAAATAAATAAAATTGTATTTCATATCTATGTGATGCTTTAAAATATTTTCAAAAACAATGAGATAAAATAAACTGACAATTAACAATTTGATCAAGCCCTCTGTTCCGTGTACCTACAATCAATGTAAGAAAAAGGCATTATTATGTTGAATAGTTATAAAAATATCAATAAATAAATATTCTTGATAAAACAAATTTGACTCCACTCCATGACTCAACTCCAATTTTGACTCCACTCCACTCCGAATTTGACTCTACTCCATGACTCCACTCCAATTTTGACTCCACTCCACTCCAAATTTGACTCCACTCCATGACTCCACTCCAATTTTGACTCCACTCCACGACTCCACTCCATGTTTTGTAGTATGCCGATCTCTTTTGATACCATTATAATGTATTGATACTCTGACATCAAAATGACATGTTACATAAAGACATAACGAAAGAAGTGAGACTACTCGTCAAGCTGTGCCCGTACACGCCCAACGTGAGTAATTCAATCCATCCCTATTTGTAGGCCTATGTTTCATCGGAGGCAACGTTACAGAATTATTTCAATTCCCATACAACACGTGGAATTTAAGGTATTACAGTGCGAGACTGACTAGCCACAACGCATAACTTCGAGTTCGATTTTTCTAACGTAACTGACAGTTCAAAGACGTTGCCCCTACTTATCTCAGTTTCAATATATTTTCCTCATTTTCATAATTATATCTTCACCAATCATATGAATGTGAAAAGTGTAACAGTTACTTTAAGATAAACTACATAACTTTAGCAGATACGTTGCATTTCAACATGGCAAAATAGTAAATTGAACAAAACAATGGTTAATATGCCTCCTAAAATTTACAAATTTTTGGCACGTTCCGAACGGCTCAGTGTTATATAAGGCAAAACTGTTCAAGCATGTAAGTTTCAGTGACAGAATATAGTACACTTTCATTGTTATTCTGTGCGTTATGTATAACAATTTTTACTTGGAAATCACCTAAAATGTCTGACATGTTATTTTTTCTAGTTAAGAAAAACGAGAATTGATGTTCCCTCTCCTCGTTTACATCTCTTTTTAGCATGTTAATATATACATGAAAACTTTTTGCATACTGTGTGTTTGAAACAAAGCACAAACACTCGACATATGCAGCGTAATGAACAGAAGGTGATAAGTCTATCATCGCCTAATTTTGACAAAGAGATTTTGTAAGTTAGATATATGTGTCATTGACGGGAAACTTCACTCTGCCAAAAACGATAGGACTTGTGTCTTGGCTCCACAATAAAGGAATGAAATTTACTACAAATCTTAAGTATCTGTTTTATAATGTAAATGTTTTCGATCATGTTTTAATAAAGTTGCACTGCTATGCGAGTCCTCTTCAAAACTGTTCACTATAGTCACAGGAAATGAAATTATACGTATAAGCAAACTGTAAGAAAGGTTTTAGGACCACATTTGTAACATATCGCATTTGTAACAGATTTCGTACGTATGCGATCGCATTCGTAACAGGTAAAATGTGTTACCAATGTGTATGTCCAACATGGGGGTTGACATGTGAAGCACATATGTATCATGTTGAGTTTTATACTGCAAATGTTCAATGAGTTGGTTGTCATCGCAACATCATCAAATGACTGCCATAAGCATATCACAAGTTAGCGTCGTCGTCGTCGAGGTCAATGACATCATAAGATTGAGCCGCATCATGAGAAAATGGGCCTTCGGGTATCTTCGAGGCTTTGCAACCAGTGTGGGCCCAGATCAGCCTGCGCATCCGCGCAGTCTGATCATGGCCCACCCCGTTCGCTGTTTTTTTCAAAGAAGGCTTATTCTACCTGAATATGAAATTTTCTGACCCTGATTCAGATGCATAAATGCACAGGTCAGCCTAAATATAGACTTTCCGGAAATTCACGAAAATGTCCGAATGCCAATTTTTCCGTGACGTGGCTCATTTTTTATAATCATTTTTGCATCCACAGCCACTTCCACTTTAAAATGATTACAACTTCAGCTGCTTCTACCGTTACCTCGACTTGCTGAAATGTAGACCCACATGCCCAGGTCACTGGTTCGAACCCGGTGGCGACATACATCTGTAGCTGTCTTTCGTCAACTAGAGCTGTTTTAAGTCTGTTGACAAACAAGAAGCTGCTATGTCACGGGACAAATTATATACAACTTGTCATGGACGGAGTCGTTAGCCTTAAGTCTAGGAGGGCCCGACCTTGTGCTGCGAACTAATGTCTATGGGGTTTTAAGAAAATACACCTTATTTTCTAATTACCCTCACCCCACTAAGTCCGTCTATGAGGTACATGTAATAGGCCTTCTTTTATTATAATCCCGCCGGGAATAGAGGAGGCTGTGCGTTCGTACAGTTATATATATAAGTCCATGTCCTTGGTATAACTTGCCCATTTATAGTCAGTTTTTTTCAAATTATTTGGTACAAATGATCAGCATGGATAGAAGCTGTGTTGAGATCATGATCCTTGTTGCTACACGTATATATCCAAGATCAAGTTCACAGCTTTGAACTTAGATTTGTTTTGTTATTTTGTTGTAATATATATGTTTGTGCCCGGATCATAACCCGCTTTAGTCAGATTTCCAAATACTTTGGTACAAATAACCACCATTTATTGACAATCTGTAGTGATCATATTACACCTATTACTGCAAACGTCTCAAATTTTGGGACCCTGTAGAATGTTTTTGATGAATATTATCTTTGTTTGTTGGATTCAGAGCGCCTGTTTTCAACAGTATTTAGGTAATACAGTTTCGGGCAGTTAATCTTACCATTGATCCTAGAACGGACCAGTCCAAGATGATGATGATGATGATTATTATTATTATGATGATGATAATGGTGATAAAAATGTCAGTAATATTAAAATCAGTACAACAGTATCTTTATGTTAGTAACCGACAACGTCCCAGCTTGAAACAGCACTGAGTGGCGAAAATAGCAACAGATACGAGTAGTTTTCACCCGGTCTCGAACGTGTGTCCCTCGACACTCTAGTCGATGGTTAGCTCTTCCCACTAATTTCAGTTAAAATTATACCCTGGCTCATATACGAGTTTACACTCATATGTTCGTTTACAGGTCTGGTAAAACACACCTATACACGTAAGGTATTAATTGGGTGGATGAGAGACACAATATCTCAGGAAATTCCAGCCCTGACTAGAAATTCAACCCGCTCCGCCGGTTTCGTAATCGCAAAACTATCCACTGCACCAGCTTCACCGATGGAGTTACTCGTGCAGTTCCTATAGAGATACAAATTAAGAGTGTTTCCATACGAATGCAGACACCAGGCCTGGCAAGAAAACTCTCATAGTAAATATAATGCAATAAAGTTCACGTCAGGGTTTTAAGTTGGGCATATTTCATTTGTCGTCAGTTTAATTTTTTTATGTTTAAACTTTAAAGCAAAGCGAACTGACAAAGATAAACAAAACGAAAACGAAAAACCTATCTTGCAGCGAACCCGCGGACACCGACGACATCAGGATCAGAACAATAGCCACAAGCTAGTCACTATTTTCAAGTATACATAGATGTATATATACCAAGTGTTCAGCTTTAACAAGACTTTCTATGCTAGCTGAGACTGCCTTGATCTTGATTTTCAAGTGCACTTTATTTGTTGTTGAAGCGATACAACCAGCGACTTGCCGGTTATAAAAGTTGAACAGGGATTGCATGTGGTGTATCTTCCCCTTTAATCATACATATTCATATACATGTATTCATGCATTTAATAAAAATGAAATCTTACAAACCAAAACCTATATGGGAAATTTATAAGTGACATGTACATGAAGTACTATGAACAGACCAGTCATGATAACCGTTCGGTATTCTTGCCAAGTTTAATTGCCAGATAACCAACCAGTACCAAGATATTAACCTAACCGGAATATCCCTCTAATCAACAAGAGGGTCGTCATGGCCGCATGAGTAATACTACACTATACATATTATTAAATGTGCGATTTTGCCATTTTAGGGGTCATAATTCTTAAGACAAATAGCGCGATATGGCTACTCATCGAGGAAAAAAGATTTCTATGCAAGCTTGGTCAAAATCAAATCAAAAATGTGATCTCTGTCATGTTCACAATGCTAAAATCAGCAAATTTTGTCATTTAAGGGGCCATAACTCTATCAAAAATGTTGCTATATAGCTGGTTTTCCTAAGGAACCGAGATGTTTTAGATATATAACTTCTGTACAAGTTTGGTCAAAATGAAAAAATAAATATGGCCTCTATTGTGTTCACGAGACGAAATAAGCAAATTTTGCCATTTCAGCCATAACTCTGAGATAAGTGGCGCGATATGGCTGTTTTAAAAGGAATTGAGATCCTATATAAGTTTAATGAAAATCAAATAATAAATGTCGTCTCCACTTTGTTCACAAGCAGCATTTTTTTACCAAATCAGGGGCCGTAACTCGAAGTCAAATAAACGGTGCAATACGGTTGTCTTTGAAAGGAACCGAGATCTTATAGATATACAAGTTGTATGCATATTGAGTCAAAATAACAAAACATGTGGTCTTATATTAATCGGGTTCACAAGGCTAAAATCAGTAATTATTATTATTAAGTTCTGTGCAAGTTTTGTCAAAATCAAAGGATAAATGTTGTCTCTGTCATATTCGCAAGAAAAATGTGAACGGACGGATGATCGCAATAGCTTACTTTGTCAATTCGTACAAGTGAGCTAAAACATGTTACAAATGTGTTTCGGTGTAAAAATGCACTTTTTTGTTCATTTTTCCGATTGAAAATGACATGTGACAAATGTGATCAGATGTCACATCAAAAATCGGCATCGGTCACATTCGTCACAAAAATTGTTACATATGTGCTTGATTTCTGTTACGTATGCGATCGCATTTGTAACACCTGTTACAAATGCGATCTGTTACGAATGTGGTCCTACAAAGGTAAATGAATGTTAGGCAGAATCCACACCTAGAGATCTTGCCTCGTACATGCCAAGAAAACATAATTGAATAATGATTGATGAATTGATTAATACATGACTTTTACATAAATCGCCGATCAATAAGTTGCTATCAACCGGTCAGTAGTTCAACACTAGTTTACTGGGCTAAAGTCATTACTTGAGGAATGAAACTTTAAAGTTAATCTCTGATGTCATTTAATAAACCACTTATTGAATGACTTGCCAGTACTATCGCTTTTTGAGCATTTTTCACCGAATTATTTATGAATTGGGTTATTAGTTTAAGTCATAGCTATAAGAATATTTGTATATTTACGAGGCATTTCTTCTTCTAAAGATATTTAATTTGTTAACAAATAATGGTTCCTCATAAAACACTGATCGACACTTACGAAGACTTATGTACACAATATCAATCCGCAGATTGGCTGGTCTCTTGAGTTTTGCAACTAAATGTATTAAATGTATGTCTTTTCTCTTTTATTTTTTCTAATTTTTGATCATTTTAACCATAATCGAATCAAAATACAGTACTGACTGGAATCAAACAAAATCTTTTTGTGGAAATAGAAATAACGATGTTGCAGTATAATTTTATAGAGATAGCTAATCCAAACCGTATATTTGTGTCGAGTATAATTTTATAGAGATAGCTTATCCAAACCGTATATTTGTGTCGAGTATAATTTTATAGAGATAGCTAATCCAAACCGTATATTTGTATCGAGTATAATTTTATAGAGATAGCTAATCCAAACCGTATATTTGTGTCGAGTATAATTTTATAGAGATAGCTTATCCAAACCGTATATTTGTGTCGAGTATAATTTTATAGAGATAGCTAATCCAAACCGTATATTTGTGTCGAGTATAATTTTATAGAGATAGCTTATCCAAACCGTATATTTGTGTCGAGTATAATTTTATAGAGATAGCTAATCCAAACCGTATATTTGTGTCGAGTATAATTTTATAGAGATAGCTAATCCAAACCGTATATTTGTGTCGAGTCATATTTGGTTGTAATTTAGCTCCAAATATACAAACATTTTCGTTGAATTGCAAGCAGATGTCTCTAGTGCAAAAAAAGGACGGAATTGCATTTGCCCATGGTTATTGTATATTGCAATTGTAATATGTCTTTTGTATGAGGATGAAAAAATGACCCATTTATAAGACGCAAAAATAATTAAAACAACGACAATCTTGTCAGATTATAAATTACCTTGGCGAACCTAGATTTTCATTAAAAGTTCACACTAAAAGGTAGTAATTATTTTTTCCAGTTTATACAACTGTACAGTTAACGTGACGTTAGACATTCGTTGCGTGTAACAGAACTGAAAGCAGGACTGATATCTGTAAATCTTTAGTTATTATTTTTATAATATCATTACCATTGAGTCCTTGGTAATGATTAATTTAAGAGACATACATCCAAATTATGTCAAAGACTATGTCAATAGAATTGTAATTGTTATTGTTTATTTTGCATTAGAATGAAATTAGAACTCTATTCATCAACAAATATAGTTTTACCTGAAAATGTCGTCTGCGAAAGAATGTTTCGTTCTGTCCATTTCCGGTTCGTTTTTGGACCACGGTAAATTCGGTCATATCTAAAGGAGTATGTGAAAATATAGTAGAAGTAACGGTGGTTAATTATAATGAAATATTTAGGGTCATGCTGAGCAACATTAACATATTTCATGTATTATAGGTTAGATTAAATATGTCACATATGGTACGCTATAGTAAATGTAGTACTCAAGCTTGGTAGACATATGTTTTCTATGAAATACGATAAATGGATAACGTTGCGGAAATAAAGTACATGCATATAAAGCGGTTTACACCTTTTATATTCTTAAACAATAAAAAATACATTGAACAATTTCTTGTACTGTATAAGCTTTCTCCAGATCAATGAGAGATGGTAAGAAAAACTGTCGTAGTTTTAAATCATTTGTTGCCATAACAAACACATTTGTTGACAAAGCAACAAAGAGCCTGCATATTTTCTAGCGTTATCTTTTCATACACTTTTAAAGTTATCGCAGGATCAAGGTTTGTGTGACAGACGGACAGACGGACAGACGGAATGAAGACTAAAAATGCAATATTCTTTTAAAACCAATATAGTATTCTGTTTAACCCAAAATGTTTTGATAAATACTATTCAAATTTACAGACAATTCTACGTATAATTTACATTCGCAAAGATGTGATAATTAGAAGGAGAACGCAGTTGACGTATTCAATAAAACAACTAAATATAGTGAAATTACGCTTTCTCTGCACCTTGTTGAGTGGGAGATGTATTAATAAGGAGAGTCTAGTTGGCGTCTTATTGATTACAAAAATGCTACAACATAGTCAAATGACGCTACCTGAGCACATTTGAAAGATAAATACTTAGATAACCCAAATTTAAGTTTATTTTAAACATATTTAATTTATTTATTCGTCATAAATGTAAACATAATACTAGTATTACATTTGTATGCATAGAAAGCAAACATTCCCATGAACTTAGCCAGATCAGCCAGAGTAGCCAGGGTTAGGGTTGGTTTCTGGCTACTCTGGCTGTTCTGCTTGCTCTGGCTAAATTCCAGCACATAAAGCAAACATGCAAAATAAGAGCAGACTCGGTTCTATGAGAGGAAATGAATTGTGCCACACCTCTCACGACGCCCCACACCCCACTGCCTCCTGACATCGCTTTACCGGCTGAAACTTAAATAAACAAACAAAGAATGGACTCCGTGATCAAAATAAACAGATATAATAGTCTACCATTTATTTGCAGCTGAATAATTTCTTCATTCCAGTCTTTACATTATATAACCGTATGACCCGACTTCAAAATCTGATGAAAATCCTTTGTACAAAAAGTTACTAAATGATCATCGAAGGGAAACAAATCGAATACAGAATCAAATAAATTACCAAGAAGAATTAATTCCGATGTACAATTTCGGTGACCAAATTAATTTTGAGGTAAACTGTTTAGAGTAATTGAGATTAGAATAAGAGGAAGAAGAAGAATATTTTAATAGACTCTAAATTTTACAGTTTCTGGTCTATAATAAAATTCAGAACGAGGCTGCCCGTATTGTCATTGGTTGTACCAAAGTATGCTCCACAGCAAGAAACAGGATTTGGAGCCCCTTTGGAAAAGGCGACACAAACAAACTTTTCTTTAAGGTGGTAAATGGACTCGTCCCTGATTACCTGTCGTCCCTTTTTCCAGATACGGTAGGACAGGCTACACAAATGAGGTTGGGAAATAATGCCAATCTTCTCAATGTCCGTGGTAGAACTGTCCAATGCAGAAATTCCTTTCTTCCATCTGCAATTGACAGCTGGAATGCTCTACCCAACGAGGCCAAAAAACAGAAGTTTAGACTCTTTCAAATCCTACCTAAATACCAACAAACCCAAACCCAACTCACTGTTACCAGTGAAAATTATATATATATATTTCACTCTTATATAGCGGTATTTCACTGAAAACATGTAATAAAAGTTTTAGCGGAGTTGTCTCCATTTTTTCAAAATATTTTACTCAGGATCTTTTTTTTTTAGGTTAAAAATAATGATTATTTTGGAAAATGATACTTTCATTATTTTTGTCATACTATTGACTACACATATATCTAAAATAGGTAGTGCCTATTAAAGTTTGTTGCTTTAGTTCCACTGCCTATGTATTGGACAAACAATTAATAATTTCTGACGGTAAATGACATGTAGTGAGGGTATCATTTATGTTGACGAAAGCAACTTGCACGTTCAGCTTCTTTCTTTGTAGCATCCCGCAATAAAAATCTCCGCTAGCATCGTTTGAGAGTTGGCTGTCATACCTGACCTTCTAAGGTGACTAGCTACTAATTAGCTCTAATTAAACGAGGGACTTGAGCTTTGTCGTCGGGCCTCCGCGCCCTGGTACTGCCACGGAAGTCGAACTGGACACGTCCTGATGTAGTTTGGCTATCGATTAGACAATATTTTTTATTATTTTTAATCATTTCTCTAATATTCTGACCGATCTTCATTAGCTCTGATTATCAATGTTTTCATAATTACACAGAATTTGAACGGCCTGTGAACAAAACACAGGGTCTAAACACAAACTAGACCTGGTGGTGTGAAAAGTATCTGGGTAACACTTTTACATTATTTTTTCGATCTTTTACTTAGTACTGTTCACCTTTATGCCGCTCTTTTCTTACATTGTGATCAGTTTCTCTCTAAACATTTCTTATTCTTGCCCACCGTCATATAATATTACTTGCAAAAGAAAAACGGAGACAGAATTGATCAATTTACATATGTTCACAAGACTTTTCAGACATTCACGTTATAAAAACCGTGTCGGGATATTTGCCAGAACATAATTCTACAAAATGTATTCGCCGATGATTTTAAGTTTTTTGTGATCTATATATCTCCAGCGGTTTCATCAGATGGACTCGTACATTAAGGCTGATTACTGGCAAATTTGAAAATCAGCGTGAGAATTTCACAACTGTGAATATTTCATAGGTGCCTCCACGGCCGAGCGTTTAAGGTCTCTCTGACTTCCCGATTTTCTTGCCGATCACCGACGTTGGATCGGAACCTCACTTGATATGTAAAATTCTTCATGAAAATTCTTCATGGCTTACCAAGGTCAATGGTTCTACCTAGGTGCTCGCCTAAGCCGGACAAAAATGCATGAGGGGCCATATGACGTTAATTGTGTCGTTTCGGTGTTACTCTAAACCCAACAAAAATAAAAGAAATGATAATATGATACTGAATAAATAAATATTGTCCCCGTTCTGTTTTCTGTTTCTTTTTATCTAAATGAATATGCAAAAGGTTTCAGTTTAACGTCAAAATATATAACATCGAGTGAACACCACATGTAATATTTTCACGAGGAGTTTAGTGCTTCCTTTTTATTTTTTTTTTTTTTATTTTATTTTTTTTTTTTTCAGTGGTTTTCATCGTCTAATACGTGTATCGTTCCTGTGAAATTTCAGTTTTAATATTTGAACGCTTCAATGAAAAAGCATTACAAGAGCGCTCCTCTAAGTGTAGTATATGTGTACTTATAGAATTAAATGTAAAAAAGCATGTATTCACAGTACAAAATCATCCAAGCTAAAAAAATACGTATGAGAGTATGAGATGTTTGCTTTCTCGCTGTTTGACATGTCCGAAACGTTGCGAATCGGTACTTATTCACTTGGATTATCGTTCATTTCTCATAGACTCCTAGTTTCTTTTACACTTTAGATGAGATTAAATTAAGTCAGTCTATACCTTTTGTAGCCTGGCTCTCTGGCTGAATGTTTTTTTCTTTTTATAAATACAGTAAACGTTTTCATTAGTAAATTTTAAGCACATTTTTATCTGATTGCTGTATTCATAGTGATATAATAAAACACGAAATGATGAATGAAAGTCATCTCAGAAATGATTTTGAATTGATACACACCATAGGGGTCCGGCATGTGCTGAGATTGAGAAAAAATGCGTTGTCAATATCAAAATATAATTAAAATTTCATGTTGATATATGGGTGGATTTTTTTAGATTTGACAAAGCATTTTACATCTCAGCACATGCCCGGGACCCCTATTGTACACACTTTTATCACATTACTCATTTACATTCTAGGGTATACGTGCAGTTTGACATACATTTCAATATCAGCCAATCAGAGTGATTTTGTTATCTAGACCAGAACTACATTAAGGACGTTCATCCCAGTTTTTTCTGTAACGTTGATGAAAATATAAACTACGCGGAGAGTCTCTGCAATAAAAAATAAATATTAAGGCAATGTGACCAGTGAAAGATGAACGATAAATTTCCAGTACTGTAGTATTCATTCACCGGAATGCGCGTTTTAGGTGCGAAATGCGCGACTGAAATAGGTTAGTATATTTTCCGTTCATGACCATACCCAGGGCAGGGTATAACGTGTACAGTGGCATTTTCTTTTTGGTCTGCTGCCAGTGATCTATAGATGTTATGTGTGAATGAAAATATACCTACTTATGAGCAAATATCTTACACAGAATTTTAAATGCTGGCTTTGCGAAACATAGAAGGTAAGATGAAATTAAGTTCTAACTAATGGGTTCCTACATATTTGCCTAACTGTAAACTTCAGTTACCAATTCAAGGGACACAAATCTCACTAATAATCAAACAAATTACCGAGAAGAATTATGTCTTGTTGTAAAATACTCTCATCAGTCTAAACATATAGTTTTCTTGCTTTACTAAATTGTTTGTTGTTTGTTGTTTTCCTTCTTGTTTTTCTTTCTCATAATTCATTTTAAATAAATAGTGCACATGTATAAATAACAACGAACTGATCATTTTGTTACTTAATTTTATTAGGAAAGTTGGTAAAGCTTGTGGTCCGACTCGTTGGCTTTAAACAAATTTATTTATCCGTATTTATTCTACTGTGTGTGTGTATTTGATAGACTTACTATGATTAAAAGACTCTGTTCAGTTAAAGGGAAAGATACCGTAAATATAGGTAAGTAAAGTATCAGCACGAGGTGTACTCTTAGACTAGTCCGTATTTTCCGGATACTGAAGCCTAAAATAATTTACTTTAACACAGTCAACTTATAATGCATACTCCAATTAGCGTGTATTCTTGCAAGTATATATCGGTTGAATGTTCAACAATCTTTGAAAAAAAGACAAAGCTGCGTGACAAAATATTGCATAGTAAAACCGCACTATATGATATAAATGTGCACCCAACTAGTAAAATAGTTATGTCGGACTAGTGTACTGCCCAAAATGTGACAAAATAATTTCGATGTCCAAGGACCGTGGTAATAACCTATTGTGCAAACAAATATTGACTCGCATCCCACAAATTTGCCGAACTGTAAACATCAAATATCACTCCAAGGGACACAAATCTCACATATAATCAAACAAGTTACCGGGAAGAATTATGTCCTGTTGTAAAATACTAGATGATTCTATGTATAATTACCGCCATCCAAGTGTCAAACTTAGCTCATTTTCCGCAATGTACATCAGACTTTAAATATCATTTAAAACAAAAACTAAAAGCAAAAGATGTACATTCTGTTTACCTTTCTTGTGAAAGATTTTATCAGGTACATCATGCGAGAATACAAAACAAATATATGCAGTAATCTGAATTCGCATTTATTTTACAATCATTTACGAGACAATTAAACGTGTATCAAAGAAGAACCAGGCCCCGCGTTCACAAAACAATTTTCGGCCTCAGCTTAGTTTCAGTTTGAAATTTTAATATCATTTTTACTAAAACTTCAAGGTTAAATTCCAACTGAGACTGATCATCAGTACGGAATAGCCACTCGAAAATGGTTATTGACTTAAAATTTAGTTTTAAACATGCTATTCAGATATAAATGACAAATAAAGTTGCATTATCAAACTCAGCTGAGACTGAAAATGTTTTGTGAACACGGGGCCAGAACACTTTTTTTCATATGTCCACTCTTTTCTCCTTAACTTCGACAGTTATTCACTGATATTCGTCAGTCCCATTTCTTAAGTGTAAAAATGCTTTTTGGATTCGAGAACCTATCAAAATAAGTCATCATTTTTGGTCGTGTACAAGATTATTAAAAGAAATCTGAACGCTTTAACTGAATATTATACTTACTCAACTAATACTTAATTATAGTCGCTGCGATTGTCTCTTGAGCATTGGGAAATTAACATTATTTAACGTTTGAATGACTATTTTTACGCGGTTTTTTTTTTCAAATATTTTTTATTCTTATATTTTGTTCTTGCTTTCTAAATATATATTGTTTAATCTCGTGCTTTACTAAATTGTTTGTTGTTTCTTTCTTGTTTTTTTCTCCTATTAATTTCAAATAAATATTGCACATAACACACTTACTTAGAACTGATCATTTGTTTACTTAATTTTGTTAGGGAAGGGCCGTCATTAATGTTGGTAAAGCTTGTAGTCCGACCAAGCTGCTTTCAAAAAACTTCCGTATTTATTATACTGTGTTCGTGTATTTGATAGACTTATTATGATTAAAAGACTCTGATCAGTTAAAGGGAAATATACCGTAAATATAAGTAAGTAAAGTATCAGTACGAGGTGTACTCCTAGACTCGTCCGTATTTTCCGGATACTGAAGTCTAGAAATAATTTACTTTTAACACAGTAACTTAAAATGCATACTTCAATTGGCGTGTATTCTTGCAAGTTTCATCGGTTGAATGGCCTGGGATATTCAACAATCTTTGAAAAAACGACAAAGCTGTGTGACAAAATATTGCATAGTAAAACCGCACTTATAATATAAATGTGCACCCAACTAGTAAAATAGTTATGTCGGACTAGTGTACTGCCAAAAATGTGACAAAATAATTTCGATGTCCAAAAACTTGTGGTAATAACCTATTGTGCAAACAAATTGACCCCGCATCCCACAAATTTGCCGAACTGTAAACATCTAATATCATTCCAAGGGACACAAATCTCACATATAATCAAACAAATTATCGAGAAGAATTATGTCCTGTTGCAAAATACTCGCATTCTATCTGTACCACCGCCATCTAAGTGTCAAACTTAGCACATTTTCCGCATTGTACATCAGCCTTTAAACTTCTTCTTGACTTTGATACACCTAAACACAAGTAATTGGTTATATTGTTAGATTGTGAAATTCGATCTTATTCATTGATATGTGAAAAAATGTCATTATACCATATATAAACACTTGGCTAAATTTATCAATGGAGTCAAAAAATTAATAAATTAGTTAGTACTCATTTGGTAGCACGTTAAAAATTAAGAAGTGCAATTTAAACAATTTCAGCATGTGTTTAGTTTATTTTATTTCATATATATATATTGTTATACTCTCTCGTATACACGTATGCATGTACAGTTTATGTGACGATGAACTTCTATGTTCAAGTGAAGTTGTAAAATTTCTGTTCTGTTCTGTTCTGTTTAAACAACATTTAAAACATAAACTAAAAGCAAAAAAAATGTGCCTTTTTATCTTTCTTGTGACAGATTTTCTCAGGTACATCATGCGAGAATACAAAACAAATTTATGTAGTAATCTGAATTCGCATTTATTTTACAATCATTTACGAGAAAATTAAATGTGTACCTGTGGATATTTCAAAGAAGAAGCAGAACACTTTTTTATCAGATGTCCACCCTTTTCTCCATATCCTCGACAGTTATTCACTGATATTCGCCAGTCCCACTTCTTAAGTGTAAAAACACTTTTTGGATTTGAGAACCTATCACAAGAAATCAAAGGCATCATTTTTGGTCGTGTACAAGTTTTTTAAAAGAAAACTGAACGTTTTAATTGAATATTATATTTACTAAACTAATACTTATAGTCGCTGCGATTGTCACTTGAGCATTGGGAAATTAACATTAAATTTAAGGTTTGAATGACTTTATTTTTGCGTGTTTTTTTTTTTTTCAAATATTTTTATTCTTATATTTTGTTCAAGCGCAAAACGTTCAGCGACAGAAGTTTTGGTACTGTTAGACGTAAACTCTGGAATGAATTGCCTCTCGAAATCAGGAACTCAGACACATTAGATGTGTTCAAAAAGAAGTTGAAAACTCATTATTTTGGAAATTACTTTGCACTCTTTTAGAGACTGTGACTGTGATTTTTTAAGATATTGTGGTTACATGAACTGGATGATTTTTATTGTGTAAATTCATTCGAATATGAACAATTTTATCACAAATAAAAAAAAAACAGTTGTTTGTAATAACTTATGGACATGTCACAATAACTCACTTCTACTTACTTACTCACAAAACAGCTATCTTACATGTATCTTAATATTCTAATATTTTATCTCATGCCTGATCTTTTGTTTAATACTTACTAAATAGTTTATTCACAATGATATTTATGCTCATTTATTGCATACATCTTTAAAATGTCTTAATTTTTAAACGTATTTTTTGTTTGTTTGTAAAACGCCATTGAATATGTTTTACGTAAAAATAGGCGTTTAATCAAATAATTTAATAAAAACAGTTTCAGTTTCAGTTCTTGCTTTCTAAATATATATTGTTCGATCTCGTGCTTAACTTAATTGTTTGTTGCTACTTTCTTGTTTTTATTTTCTAATATTAATTTCAAATAAATAAATAATCGACAAAACTGAGAGACAAAATATTGCTTAGTAAAACCACATCATATTAAATAATGTACTATCAACTAGTAAAAAAGTCATGTCGGACTTGCTTATTTCCCAAAAAGTAACAAAATAATTTCGATGTCTGATGTCATACGTCCAAGGACTTATGGAAATAACATATTGTGCAAACTAATTGACTTATTTTAATTTTACAGAAATTTTCTATCCATATCCCACAAATGTGCCGAACTGTAAACACCAGGTATCATTTCAAGGGATACAAATCTCACAAATAATCAAACAAATTATCGAGAAGAATTATGTCCTGTTGTAAAATACTCGAATTCTATGATGTCATCTTTAATCTGAAAACATGTCTCCGCTATAGCCTTCAAATATATATGACAGAAGATGTGGAACACTTCTCTTTCTGGTCGGTGGGCCAGTTTCTGTAAGTCCTCTAGCTTTTCGATTTAGTAACCCAAAAAAGTTAGGCAAAGGTTCATCCACTTCAGCCATTAATACATACTTTCCGGGATTGTTTAAGACCGGATGTCGCTTTCTACCGTATGTCAAACAAAAATTATACTCATTTAAGTAAACCTTGTGTATAAAAAATGCGGAATTCTCTCTCTTTGAACTGGTTGAGTATTATTGGCTACACATGATTTTTAGTAGATTGTCTCAATACTGACTTTCAGATATTAGCGTTTTGCCTATATAACTTTTGTAAATCAATTAAAGGCTCACTGTAACAATTTATCCAAATTTTGATAAAGACCTGGTCATCAGTCTCTCACCAGCTGAAAGGAAAGACATCGTAAATATAAGCAAGTAACGTATCAGTAAGAGTTTTATCCCTACGTAAGCACTCTATACTTGGAGACACAGTCCGCTTATAATGCAAACTTCAATTAGCGTGTAATTAGGAACGTGTGTATGTTGAAAGTGATATATTGCAAGGATGTACAGGTAGGACGGCCTGGGGTTAAGAAATAATGTATAGAAAAACCATGTTTTATCGTTATTAATACACGGAATTCGCGGAATAATTTCACGAGGGCGTAGCCCGAGTGAATTATTCTGGCGACGTATAACCGATTTTGAGTGTATTAATTTAGGTAAAACACGATTTTGCTATAGCTCTACATTATTTCGATTCTAATATGCCAATAATCTAAAACAGTAGTTAAAAATAGTAGCGCTCTTTCTTGGTCGCAACAAAAACATTGACGTCATTGCGCGTTGACGTTACGTCATTTTAGCATAAGCGTGTTTTAACAGAAAAAGGCACATTAGATATTTATATTAAGACTGTAAATTTTCTTCCTTGTAAATATTTCATCGAAACTAAAACGTATAGTAGGACAGCACTATATGATATAAATGTAAACCCTGTAAAAAGTAACGTCGGACTGCACAAAATGTGACAAAATACATTTAATGTTAGGAGTTATATGTACATGGACTTTTGCTAATAACATATGAATAACATGTAAATATAATTATTACATACTCATTTAAAAACTCCGTTAAGTTTCAATTGAACCTGAAACGTCAATATTTTTCCATCGATGTAACTCATTGTAGACTTGGAGCGGTCTTCTGCGCATGCCCGAAAGTGATTATAAATTGTAGCGCACGGCAAAAATATGCATATTTTTGCATGTCCGCATGCATTTAGTGTACAATATGCATAAAATACTGACTAAAGGTTAGGGTTAGTATCAACATGGTTACAAAATATATACATTTAAGATATTTTCGTTCAAATTTAGTTAATCCGGTATGTACCGGAGACTGTAATTTATACCGGCGCTCCAAGTCCACATTGAGGTTACATTCTACCAATTCAGTTCCTTATTTATTTCATAGTAATAACAAAACATTCAGACCTCATTTTCAGCACTTTAGAGCATTTCAATGATATGAAAACCATATATGGTCATTTAGTATAACATGTCTTCTTATAAAAAATAGAAAAATATTGACATGTTATGTTGTATATAAGAAAAATAATCTGTTCTGAGAAACATCACCCTCTAAAAATGCCCCCATGAAAACAGCCGTTTAGCAGTTACGCGTAGATAGACATTTTTCGCAAAGAATAAAACTTATTCCAAGAAATTTACAATGAAAATGGTCTAGATCTATTCTCAATACTATAAGCAATAAACATAAGCCAAAAATTTAACTGTCACCTCCTCATGTCACTCATTATACCAGATTTCATCCATAGCATGGAACTACATATTGGACTACTTCACATGTAACACTGAGAAGTCACTTCCGGTTTGGTGTAATCCGTCCTTGAGTCACAGTCTTTTTCCATACTGACGTTCAAATTTCATATCGGGTGTGTTACGTCATTTGTGACGTCAGTTTCAGGTATGTCGTCGCGTTTTAAAATTCTTTCACGACCACATTTATTTTCACTCGGGCTTAGTAACAAATTTGCATCATTTATATGATAAGTTTAAGTGTAGACGCGTATGTAATAAAAAGATTATTAGATTTGCATCAAGAAATATGCACTCGTTCTTTCGCGGAATGATATTGCGCTCCTGAAGTCGCGCAATATTTCCGCTGCAGAACTCATGCATATTTCTCGATACAAATCTAATAACCTATAATTATTAGACCACTACCTATATTGTACAAAAAAACACTACCTGTATTGTACAAAAAAAAAAAACTGATCTGAACTCGATCTCGGTTTATAATCAAGTATTCATTTGACGGATTAACCTAATAGTATACATTCCCAGAGGTAAAACCTGTATCAAAACTGAAAAAAGTCCCAGTTTGTTTTTCTTATTTAAAATTGTACTTTGGTTCATATGACCTCTCAGCAGTGATTGTAATGCTATTTTCACTCCATCATATATGTGATATCACACTCTTTCATGCATGTGCATAATAAGTTTATGTACTATAGTTTGTATGTTGCATAAATACATATGTTGTGTGGAAATAATTAAAAATTTCAGTCTTATGTATGGCATGTCAAACGTTGCTAAATTATATATGTATGTTATTATTATTGTATGTTTGTTATTGTTATTCAATGTCTTGTCATTCATATTCTAAAAGTCATTATTGTTATTCTATATTTCGTTATTCTTATTGTATCTTTGATTTTTTTTTTATTCAATGTGGTGTCATTCATATTCTAAGTCTTACAATTGTTATTCTATATGCCGTTATTCTTATTGTATGTTCGATATTATTATGGTAAACGTCGTTATTCTTATTGTATCTTTGATATTGTTATTCAATGTCGTGCCATTCATATTCTAAGTATTACCATTGTTATTGTATATGTCGTTATTCTTATTGTATGTTCGATATTCTTATGGTAAAAGTCATCATTGTTGTTCAATATCTGACGATTCTATTTACAAAACTTGTCATTTTTTTTCAAATTCCGTACATGTAATCACAGACTGCCGGTTGAAACCGGGAGGTATGATGGCACATATTTTCTGGATCGAACATGTTCAAAATGCAATAGCGGAGCTGTAGGCACTGAGCAGCACTATTTGCTCAAATGTAACGTCTTTGAGCAACAACGAAACCATTTCTTAGCGAATATTAATGTTACTGATTCTGAACGTTGCTTTCGAAATTTACTTAACTCAAATTCACCATGTATTTTGTCAGAAACGTGCAAAATGATTAGAGCAATAATAACTCAGTTCTAATTGAATTAACTGACCTACTTTTACCTTAGTTTATAATCCGCCCACACATGTTTACTCCATTATGAATGAATAATATGCTTGAGTAATTATTATAACCGCAATACTATCATAGTAAAACTGCGATGTAGCCGCTATTATTAGAATAAATCCCACGCCTAAGTGACTCACCTTTGACCACATTTCCCAAACAGAATTTAAAGCGTCCGCATGATATTCATGACGACCTTTTTTGTCGATTCGTTCTTTGATAACTACATTACTTGCTAGGATTCCTTTTATTTTTAGCTCACCTGAGCACGAAGTGCTCAAAGGTGAGCTTTAGTGATCACCCTGTGTCCGGCGTCCGTCGTCGTCCGTCGTCCGTCCGTCCGTCCGTCCGTCGTCAACAATTTGACTGTTAACACTCTAGAGGTGACATTTTTGACCCAATCTTAATGAAACTTGGTCAGAATGTTACCCTCAATAAAATCTTGGACGAGTTCGATATTGGGTCATCTGGGATCAAAAACTAGGTCATCAGGTCAAATCAAAGGAAAAGCTTGTTAACACTCTAGAGGTGACATTTTTGGCCCAATCTTAATGAAACTTGGTCAGAATGTTACCCTCAATAAAATCTTGGACGAGTTCGATATTGGATCATCTGGGATCAAAAACTAGGTCATCAGGTCAGATCAAAGGAAAAGCTTGTTAACACTCTAGAGGTCACATTTTTGGCCCGATCTTAATGAAACTTGGTCAGAATGTTACCCTCAATAAAATCTTAGACGAGTTCGATATTGGGTCATCTGGGGTCAAAAACTAGGTCATAAGGTCAAATCAACAAAAAAGCTTGTTAACACTCTAGAGGTCACAATTTTGGCCCAATCTTAATGAAACTTGGTCAGGATGTTACCCTCAATAAAATTTTGGACGAGTTGGATATTGGGTCATCTGGGGTCAAAAACTAGGTCACCAGGTCAAATCAAAGGAAAAGCTTGTTAACACTCTAGAGGTCACATTTTTGGCCCAGTCTTAATGAAACTTGGTCAGAATGTTACCCTTAATAAAATCTTGGACGAGTTCGATATTTGGTTATCTGGGTTCATAAACTAGGTCACCAGGTCAAATCAAAGGAAAAGCTTGTTAACACTGTAGAAGCCGCATTTATGACTGTATCTTCATGAAACTTGGTCAGATTGTTAATATTGATGATCTTAAAGTCCAGTTTGAATCTGGGTCATGTAGGATAAAAAACTAGGTCACCAAGCCAAATCAAATGAAAAGCTAGTTTACACTGTAGAGGCCACATTTATGACCATATCTTAATGAAACTTGGTCAAAATGTTAATCTTGATGATCTATAGCTCAATTTCAAATCTGGGTTAGGTGGGGTCAAAAACTAGGTCACTAGGTCATATCAAAGGAAAAGCTTGTTAACACTCTAGAGGCCACATTTATGACTATATCTTCATGAAACTTAGTCAGAATGTTAAACTTGATGATCTTTAGGACAAATTTGAATCTGGGTCATGTCGGGTCAAAAACTAGGTCACCAGGTCAAATCAAAGGAAAAGCTAATTAACACTGTAGAGGCCACATTTATGACCATATCTTAATGAAACTTGGTCAGAATGTTAATCTTGATGATCTATAGGTCAAGTTTAAATCTGGGTCAGGTGTGTTAAAAAACTAGGTCACTAGGTCAAATCAAAGGAAAAGCTTGTTAACACTCTAGAGGCCACATTTATGACTGTATCTTCTTGAAACTTAATCAGAATGTTAATCTTGGTGATCTTTAGGTCAAGTTTAAATCTGGGTCATGTGGGGGCAAAAACTAGGTCACCTGGTCAAATCAAAGGAAAAGCTAGTTAACACTTTAGAGGCTACATTTATGACCATATCTTAATGAAACTTGGTCAGAATGTTGATCTTGATGATCTTTAGGTCAATAGGTCAGGTGAGCGATACAGGGCCTTCATGGCCCTCTTGTTTTTTTTGCCTACAATTTAAATTAATGTTTGTAAACTATAAATACAACTTTTAAATACTGATTTCTACTAGATGTATAAAATTTCTGATACATTCATGATTTCCCCCAACAACAAAATAATATTTGCCTGTCGGAAGTTCATGTAAACATGCTATTATGTACTGTCATTATGTTTAATCCCCATATTGTATAATTACTTGGGTGTAATAAAGATCATGTTCTGTTCTGTTCTGTTCTTTTCTTATTCTATGTTATGTGATTGTATTTGTATAGCGTCGCTGTGCTACTTATATCGCGGGAAATCGCACATACAATAAGAATATCAAGCTTACAAAAACAATAATGAATATACAACAAAAATAACGTCTTTTACAATAAGAATATCGAACATACAATAAGAATAAATACGTATAGAATAACAATGGTAACACTTAGAATATGAATTACACAACATTGAATAACAATAACAAACCTACAATAATAATAACATACATATGTAATTTAGCAACGTTTGACATGCCATACTTATGCATGCTCATTTATTCTTTTTAAACAATGATAAAAAAGAAAAGTACACATTAAGCACTGAGTTTCAATAATCTTTACATACATGTATATAAGAAATATATTGTTGACAATATAGACATGTCAAATAAAAATTTAACATCTATACAGAAACGCAAGATGATTATTATTATATCATAATCAATTTAAAATGTAGAGGTATACATTGCTAATATACTGAACACATTTTATATACCAATATCTCTGTACAATTTATTGTGGCCAAGTGTATACACTAGTTTACTAAAAGCAGACCTGATCGTATACCAAGTCCCACAGCCACATTTAACCTCGTTTGAAAGACTATCACCGTCAAGGTAATGTTGTTTGCAATTTAACTGAAGAGGAGGATTTAAAACTGCAGTCATATCATTAATATCACTGTCTTCATAATCCTCTTTAAGGCTAGCTTCAGCAATGCATTCAGTTTTTACATTAGTAGCATCTAAATCTAGATCTACTTTGACAGTATTATCTGTATTGCACGAAGCGATTGTTTCAAATGGTACAGCAATAGTATCTAAATATGAACCATCTTTTGCAATGTTTTCATCATTGCACAAAATGCCTGTTTCAGTTTTAATTTCAGTATTTTCCTGTGTGCCGACGTTATCGTCGCCTGCTGTATTGGTATCGATAGATGCTGAATCACTTGTAGTAGGTGTTTCTGTCGTGCTGTTTGTTTCTTGTGTAGAACTATTTATCAAAAGAACACATTCGCCATCTATATTGACTAGTTCAATGTCACACTTGCTGCATTCGTCATCATTGCATTTTTCACCAGTTGCAGGATCGTCTAAACCGTCTGTATTCTTGTCTGTTTCTGAATTGGGTTTGCTATCCAATTCCTTATCAAATATTTCAGAATTGTTTTCTTTTATAATATCTTGCTCACTTAAAGCACACTTGTTGGTTTCTTCCTGTAGGTCATTGGTGGCACCATTAACAGAACTAATCAGTACAAAATGTTTTGATTCCTCTGCGGCTCTCCCATCATCGTTAATACTTTCCGTATTGAGTACCGGTATGACATCATTTACTATTTTTAGATCTTCTTTTTGTCCCTCTGCCATATTAACTGACTCATCTTTTGTTTCCGATATCAATGTCCTCTGTTCTGTTATTAAAATGCCATCTTTTACACAAAAATCTGTTTCAAAGCTAATACCGTCAAACTCTTCGCCGGCCATATATTTTTTAACATTTTCTGCAAATGATTCTTCGTTATCAGATCCTTCAAAATAAGGTGACAATGGGTCTGAGAGATTAGGGTTATGCATCAGAAATAATAAACCAAGAATGGCTCCTTCCAGACCAAACGATCTGCTCCATACACCATTCTCCAGCACGTTCAGACACACGTTTGTTGACGTTTCACAGTAACAATCCTCTGTTGGGTCAATATTAGGATGGTATATATCTGTGTAACACCAAACCTCTGGGGGTAAATCTGGATAATCTTGGGTCAGTTTAATCTGAAATAAAATTGAAGTTCACTGTATTAGCATGTACACAAACGAGGACATGTAAATAAATTAAATTGACGAGTTATTTTACTTTATTTATCTACTAGACTAGGCTATACTGTACATAATTAGTACAAGAAATGGTGGCTTACCAGTAATACTTGGAAACAGGAAACATGCATTTTCAACTAGAACTAATTAATACAGATAAACATTACCGTTGTTGACTTACCTCAAACTTAAATTTCCCATTTTTGTACAATCCAGCATTTGGCTGGAGGATCACATGAAATTTCTGAAGAAGTCCTTCATCCCAGTCTATATCTATTATAGTTGCCTGTCCATCCGTCAGTTTGCCGACTCTTTTTAAGAGCCGGTGAAAATCCTTTGCAACAGACGCCATTGTGAGAACTAGTTAATGTCTCACTGCTATGTTGCTGTTTATTATATAGTCCATATGTTTACACATCGTCATGTGTTGGCAAGTTAAAACATGTGCAGCTGAATGCTTACCTACATATTACAAAAAACTGGTTTTCTAACGCCAAAATTCGCAATCGCAGTCTAATTCTATAGTTAGATTTCCTATTTCAGATATACGACGGTATTTTCCAAAACCTATATATAGACCTGTTTCGTCATTACCTGCTGACATGTAATACAGAGAGTATTATCCCTAATTACTGGACGGATTTTCATTATATTAAGTGCGTCAAAGACAGATAAATGAGTGCTTTCCTCCCCACAAAATATCTGCCATCAGTTCGTAGTACTTTGTCCAACCTCTGTCCGTGGACTAACTTTCTAGATAACGTACCCACTTTTGCAGTTGGGCGAAGTGTTTGTGAAAAGTACTGATAACCGATTGCAGATGTTTCTTATGCGGAGAAGAGCAGTCATTTGTCTTCGACACTCTTTATATTATGACAATATGTCAAGTAATAAGGAAGTTATGGGCAAAATGCTACCTGAATAGGGGCATTTTCTCTGTGTGTACGTGTCAGAAGTCACATAGATTGGCCAGCCTGGCCTATCGTTTGATACAGCAAAAGTTAACTTTTTCTCTTTCGTTTTTCTGATCTTTTATTGTTGTTGTTGTGTTTTGGGGTTTGGGGGTTTTTTAATAGTAAATTTTAACAGCCCCATACGAACAGAATATAGTTATGCCAAATATCTATCTGTCTATCTTCCATAACCGTCGAATCCCTTGCGGGGACGTAGACGTTTTGCGCGTCAAAATCATAAAGAGAAAGAATATAGTGATAAAAATTTAGAGTGGAAGAAACTAAAAAATAACTTTGGTGAAATAAAAGGTTAAAACTTGAGTTAGCAGGATAACTAGGGCGAGACATGTTCAAGGCTGCAAACTGTGGCACTGAACTGCTCTAGGGTAGGGAGGTGGGCGACACTGGGGGGAAGTTGGTTCCAATTGTACACTGTTCTCGGAAAATAAGAAAACTTGTAATAGTCAGTGGTTGCAGTAATTAACCTATAACTTAGGGAATGGCCATAGCGGACACATCGGGTCATTGGGGTAAGGTAATCTACTATTGGGATAGCAACCAGATCATGATGAATCTTATAGAAGAGTGATAACCTAGAATCTATACGCCTTAAATCCTGTCGACGAAGGTTTAGGGAGTGTAGCATATCTGTTACACTAGAAGTACGGCCGTAGTCAGTCTTGATCCAACGGGCGGCTCTCCTTCGGGCGCTTTCAATTTGGTCTATCTGGGTTTGGGTGTGGGGCGACCATACCTCGGAGGCATATTCAAGCTGGGGTCGGGCTAGAGTCTGATAAGCAATGGTCTTAATGGGTTGGGATTTGACCTTAATGTTTCTTCGTAAGAACCCTGGAAAAAGTTGTACGTATACATCTTATGTGAACCGACTCACCCATGAAAAAACATAGCGTTGCTAGATGAAAGTACTCTAAAAGCCTGTGCCTATTTGTCAAGAGTTACAGAGGCCCTTATTCCTCGCGGATATATGGCATATGATATGCGTTATGAATATACATTATCAATAGTTAGTTAGTTAGTTACAGTGTATTTTTAAACTACACGACCTATGCTAACATGAAAATAATATGAAAATCATGCTGCTTTATAAATCAGCTTTCTACAGTGAAAGAACGTTAAAGTCCATACATATATTTTGACTATTCTATTCTGTTTTCAAATGATTTAAACTTAACATTATGACATACTGATCTTTATATGTAAAATTGTGTAACATTTCTGACTTATATAAATTCAATTTAGTTAAATTACTGACTTATTGTTATCATTTTTATTTATACTTTTATGGATTCTTTATTATTTTTTTTTTCCTTTGTTGTTTTTATACTGTTCTAAAGAAAATGTTTCTTGTACGAAATCGTTTGGTAGAAAGACCACTTATATTGAGCAGTATTATACCACTGTATTGTATACGTTATGCGAAAGACAAAATATTTTACGCTATACTACCGAAATGCATGAAACAACACTATTACATTATTTATATTACAAATAACAACAAACATTAAAGTGCAATACCAGACGAGCGGTTTAGAAAACACAAAAGGAGCGGACTGGAAGAACATAAAGATGCTCCATGTTGCAGAGCTAATGATGTCGAAACTTCTAATATCCTCTCCAAGGAGTCGGCAATATAGCCGTCTTTGCTATTTTCTACTTTCCTACGGTCGTGCCTTTTCCAACATCTATCATTGACACACGCACAGACTGTCGTCGTGGCACCTCCGGCGCGAAGGGAATGCAGAGGCCCGTTTAGGACAAAGTTAGAACTTGGGAGTAAGGTGTTTCACGAACACCACTTTTAGTAGATTCATCTTAACTATTTTGGTTATTTTAAGAATCTGGAGCCAGTTAAAATAAAATAGATTTGTCCTGCTGTTGAATTAATGGCATCAATTTCAGGACTGTTAAATGCATGACTGTGTTATCTTGTATAGTATTTAACACAGATAGCTTACTTTTCCATTGCATTGATATGACATTGACATGATTAGGGTTTACAAAAAATTCCCTTGTGTATAGAGGGCTAAGGGTAAGTCTCTACATTATATGATATAAATGTATACTCAACTAGTAAAAAAGTTATGTCGGACTAGTGTAGACAAAATAATTTCGATGTCTATGTTATACGTCCAATGATAAACTGCCTCATCGTACAAATTTGCCGAACAGTAAACACCACTTATCACTCTAAGGGACACAAATCTCACATATAATCAAACAAATTACCGGGAAGAATTATGTCCTGTTGTAAAATACTCGCATTCTATGTATAATCTGTACCACCGCCATCCAAAAATCAAACTTAGCACGTTTTCCGCAATGTACATCAACCTTTAAATATCATTTAAAACAAAACCTCAAAGCAGAAAATGTTCCTTCTTTTTACCTTTCTTGTGACAGATTTTCTCAGGTGCATCTTGCGAGAATACAAAACAAATTCATGTAGTAATCTTAATTACGATTTACTTTACAACCATTTACGCGACAATTAAATGTGTATCTGTGAATATATGAAAGAAGAACCAGAACACTTTTTTTTTCAGATGTACACTTTTTTCTCCATAACCTCGACAGTTATTCACTGATATTCGTCAGTCCCACTTCTTTAGTATAAAAAATTGCTTTTTGGATTCGAGAACCTATCACAAGAAGTCAAAGGCATCATTTTTGGTCGTGTACAAGATTATAAAAAGAAAACTGAACGTTTTAATTGAATATTATATTTACTCAACTAATAGTTTCTAATTGCTGTGATTGTAACTTGAGCATCAGGAAATTAACATTTTAATTAAGGTGTGAATGACTCTTTATTTTTGTGTTTTTTTTTTCTTCAAATATATTTATTCTTATATTTTGTTCTTACTTTCTAAATATATACTAGTATTGTTTAAAGGTCCATTACTAAGGGAAAGTGAGTTGGCAATTTTTTTCATAGCCAGTGCATACACTTCTGCAAGACACTAAATAATGAAGATTGGCAGGTCAAAATTTACAGAAGGTCTTTGGAACTCAAAGAAATGTATGTGTATTATGTTGAAATTTCAATGAATCGACAGAATGACTCCCCAGGTCTTTTTAACTTTCTTCATACTTCAGAGAAAAATAATTGTACATATACTGCGATTTATTTCGAATTTCTACATACCAACTTCCATTTTCCAATAAAATGAAATAGTTTCTGTGCTTTTTAAAAGAAATTAACATGTTCACTTTCCTTAGTCTTGGACCTTTAATCTCGTGCTTTACTAAATTGTTTGTTGTTTCTTTCTTGTCCGTATTTTCCGGATAGTGAAGTCTTGAAATAATTTATTTTTAACACAGCCCGCTTATAATGCGTACTTCAATTAGCGTGTATGCTTGCAAGTGTGTATCGGTAGGATCGCCTGGGATATTCAACAATCTTTGGAAACCCTAACTGTGAACCGCCCTTTGAACCCTAACTGTGACCTTGACCTTATAGATAGGAACCTTGAGACAGGAACCTAGGGTTGGCACATGACTTTTCCTCTAATTGAGTTAAACACTCATGCCAAATATAAACAAGATTCCTCAATGCATTGCACAGTTATGGGCCGGACAAGATCTGACATTTGACCTCCAACTGTGACCTTGACCTTTGAGATAGGAATCTGAAGTTTGCGCATGACACTCCGTCTTACTGAGGTAAACATTCATGCAAAATATAAACAAGATTGCATGTAAAAGTTATGGTCCGAACAAACAAATACGGACGAACACACGCATGCACGGACGCACATACACCGAACAGCCATTTGGACGACTATCGCTTCCGCAAGCGGGCTTGACAATAAGATATGTCGGGCTAGCAGCTCAAAATATGAAGTCTGATGGCTCCACATCTAACAAATACATCAGTAATCGGTTCAAGGGACACAAATCTCACAAATATTCAAACAAATTACCGAAAAGAATTATGTCCTGTAGTCCGCCCCATTTGCTTTAAATACACATTTGTGTTTCTGTATATTCATTCTACTGTGTTTGTGTATTTGATAAAGCCCTGGTCATCAGTCTCTTATCAGCTGAAGGGAAAACCACCGTAAATATAAGCAAGTAACGTATCAACAAGAGTTTTATCCCTATGTAAGCACTCTATACTTGGAGATAGAGTCCGCTTATAATGCAAACTACAATTAACTGTGAACCCCCGCCCGCTTAGCTCAGTAGGTAGAGCGTTGGTCTATCACGGGGTCGTGAGTTCGATCCTCGGGCAGGGTGTATGTTCTCCGTGACGATTTGATAAACGACATTGTGGCTGAAATCATTCGTCCTCCACCTCTGATACATGTGGGGAAGTTGGCAGTTACTTGCGGAGAACAGGTTTGTACTGGTACAGAATCCATGAACACTGCCCGCCGTTACATGACTGAAATACTGTTGAAAAACGGCGTTAAACCCACCACAAACAAACAAACAACATTAATTTTAATCAATTAGCTGTGTGTATGTTGTAGAATGATATATTGCAAGGATGTACAGGTAGGACGGCCTGGGATATAAATTAAATCGCTTGGGAAAAAACGATGAAGCTGTTAATTTACTTCCTGGTAAATTTTGCATCGAGACAAACATGTTGTATAACAGGACAGCACCATATGATATAAAGGTAAACCCAGTAAAAAGTAATGTCGGACTAGAGGACTGCCCAAAAAGTGCAAACTATATTTAATGTTGGGAGTTATACGTACGAGGAAATATTGTACACAACATGTTAATTCTCATAACTATTAGACCACTACCTGTATTGTACAAAAAACCTGTGATCTTGATCTCCGTTTGTAATCAAGTATTCTTTTGACGGATTAACCAAATCGTATACATTCCGTCATGTTAATTTATAGATTCAGGCTATTTTATAGAGGTGAAATAGGCAGTCAATAATTCCTGTATCAAAACTAAAAAACATTCCAAGTTTGTTTTTCTAATTTAAAATTGTTCTTTGGTTCATATGACCTCTCAGCAGAAATTGGAATACTACTTGCACTCCAGCACGTGTACGATATCACACTTTTTGAACAATAATAAAATATTACACATACATTGATTTAAGCACTGAATTTCGTTAATCTTTATACATGCTTAAGAAATATGTATTGTCGCACAATATAGATATGTCTAATAAAATTCAATATCAACACGTTATTACTATATCACAATCAATGTTAAATGTAGAGGTATGTATTAAAAATATACTGAACACATTTCATATACCAATATCTCTGTACAATTTATTGTGGCCGATTGTATGCACTATTTTACTAAAAGCAGACCTGATCATATACCAAGTCCCACAGCCACATTTAACCTCGTTTGAAAGACTATCACCGTCAAGGTAATGTTGTTTGCAATTTAACTGAAGAGCAGGATTTAAAACTGGAGACATATCGTTAATAGCACTGTCTTCATTATCTTCTTTTAGGCTAGCTTCAGCAATGCATGAATCTTTTGATTCAGTTTTTACATTAGTAGCATCTAAATCTAGATCTACTTTGACAGTATTATCTGTATTGCACGAAGCGATTGTTTCAAATGGTACAGCAATAGTATCTAAATATGAACCATCTTTTGCAATGTTTTCATCATTGCACAAAATGCCTGTTTCAGTTTTAATTTCAGTATTTTCCTGTGTGCCGACGTTATCGTCGCCTGCTGTATTGGTATCGATAGATGCTGAATCACTTGTAGTAGGTGTTTCTGTCGCGCTGTTTCTTTCTTGTGTAGAACTATTTATCAAAAGAACACATTCGCCATCTATATTGACTAGTTCAATGTCACACTTGCTGCATTCGTCATCATTGCATTTTTCACCAGTTGCATGCGCAGGATCGTCTAAACCGTCTGTATTCTTGTCTGTTTCTGAATTGGGTTTGCTATCCAATTCCTTATCGAATTCAGAATCTTTTTCTTTTATAATATCTTGCTCACTTAAAGAATACTTGTTGGTTTCTTCCTGTAGTTCATTAGTGGCACCATTAACAAAACTATTCAGCACAAAATGTTCTGATTCGTCTGCGGTTCTCTCATCATTGTTAATACTTTTTGTATTGGTAACAGATATAACATCTTTTACTATTTTTAGATCTTCTATTTGTCCCTCTGCCATATTAACTGACTCATCTTTGGTTTCCGATGTCACTGTCCTCTGTTCTGTTATCAAAATGCCATCTTTAACACAAAAATCTGTTTCAAAGCTAATACCGTCAAACTCTTCGCCGGCCATATATTTTTTAACATTTTCCGCAAATGATTCGTCGTTATCAGATCCTTCAAAATAAGGTGACAATGGGTCTGAAAGATTAGGATTATGCATCAGAAATAATAAACCAAGAATGGCTCCTTCCATACCGAAAGATCTGCTCCATACACCATGTTCCAGCACGTTCAGACACACGTTTGTTGACGTTTCTCCGTAACATTCCTCTGTTGGGTCAATATTAGGATGGTATATATCAGTGTGACACCAAACCACTGGGGGTGAATCTGGATAATCTTCGGTCAATGTAACCTGAAATAAAATTAAGGGGACGCATATTGCTACATTCACAGTTCATACAGAAATGCGGAAGGGGTGCATATTCAAGAAATCGATGGTGGGAAAATAAAAAACGTATTCCTAAACTGATATAATACTGATGGACACCTGTAATATTCAGTATTTTGTGGATAAGGATGTGGTACTATGAATGTAATAGGAAAACAGAGGTCTTTGTGAAAGTACATTCAACACAAAATATTAAGCTTTTGTATAAGGAAAAAACAGGTTTTTTACAATAACAGTGTTCCAAATAATGTTGAAGGGATGAGATTTTCTTTCTAACACACCAGGTTTGCTCAAACATGTAAAAATTTAACGCCACGTCATTTCAGCTCGGGATGGACGCCATATTTCTCATTGATAAAAATGTAAACAAAAAAATCAGAGTGGGATTAGCATTGCAAGGGCATAACATGACATTCTACACAATGAATACCTTAGAACAGATATCTAAGATGCTACACAGGTCAGGCGGGTTAAATGCATAATGACGATCACTTGAAATTCATCTTGAAAAGGTGGTTAATTTTAGTTTATTTACATTGTTTTTAATTTTCCCACGACTTCTCGGCGATTCACTGCAAATGTATTATTGCGCCGGACGAAAGGTAACTCTAATAAACAACGGGAGACAACTTAGGTGTCAGCACGTGTACGATTTTCAAAAAAACATGTCGATGATTATAATTTCTTATCAAATAATGAATCCTATTCAGATATTCGTCTTTAATATTAGAAAATTATTAATATCTGTGGACATTTGTCAAAAATATTACTTACATTGGACTACTTTGCGCATCAAACTGGTTTCCGCTTCAGTTGTGAGGCACTTCCGTTATACTTTTTGACAACAATAACAAATCAATAAAATCACTTATAAATCGACTGCAACTTAAATCAGTGTAAGTAAAGTTGTTGTTACAACATTATACATGTTCGTTACGTTATGAGATAAAGTTTATCTTGAACTGCATAATCCATTAATTACGTTTAGATGATATTGCATTTACAACTTATTTGACCCCATTTTTTACGTGAATGACAGCATTCTCGTGCAACTCGTGCAAACAGAATTATGAAAAGTATGGTGGAATTCAAGGACAAATTATAAATGACATTAAAGTGAGGATAACTGTATATTCGTCCAGTTTTGATCATTGACATGCCTGCTGTGTATTAGTAACTTTTGTGAACAAGATTAGAATGTTACTTTTGCACATATACACATTGATTGGACCTCCCAACCAAATTTCATACCTTATTTTAGTGATTTTTAACACAATACATTTTCAAAAGTTAGTTGAATGTGTTTTGATATTTAAGTTCATTGTAGTTCATGAATACCAAGTTAGAAATTAATAATGGCAACATTTCTAGGCCCTTATTGTAAGCCACTAGACTTCTGTAACGATAAATGTTTAATGTATTAAGGGGAATATACTCTTTTAGTTTTGGAATGTGGCATTCCTTGACCACCGTATCTTTTCTTATGCACTACTTAGTAAACAAACTAAATAATGTATTTTAGCTTACATATGCGAAATGAAAAGCAAGACAGTGACCATATTTCACATTCTTTCTTTATATTAGAATCTGTAGGACATTGATAAATGTTTGGACAAGGTGAAGCACTATTATTTTCGCACCAAAAAGTCTTAATTGTTGACTTTGAATGTACACAGTAAGTCTTATGTAATTCAACAATAACTTTCTTGTTTCAGTTTTCTCATTTTTATTTTAGTGAGCAATCCTTTGTGTACTTATAACAGTTGAAACAGTATCCATTTCATGTACCAAAACCTTGTACTTTTTTGCAGGGAAATTTTATCATACCCCACCCACTTTTTTCTAATTTCAAAGTATGCGTCCCCTTAAAGTTCACTGTATTAAGCATGTACACAAACGAGGACATGTAAATAAATAGACGAGTTATTTTACTTTATAGATCTATCTACTAGACTAGGCTATATTGTACATAATAAGTAGAAGAAATAGTGGCTTACCAGTAATAATTGGAAACGTCCACTTTCAACTAGAGCTAGATCTAATAAATACAGATAAAATATTAGGCCTACCGTTATCGACTTACCTCAAACTTAAATTTCCCATTTTTGTATAAGCCAGCATTCGGCTGAAGGATCACATGGAATTTCTGAAGAAGCCCTTCATCCCAGTCTATATCTGCTATAGTCGCCTGTCCGTCCGTCAATTTGCCGACTCTTTTTAAGAGCCGGTGAAAATCCTTAGTAACAGATGCCATTATGAGAACTAGCTACTGAAAGTCAGTAATAAAATACCAAGCTCATGTAACTACTATGCATCGCTCACTGCTATGTTTAACAATCTACAGTAATACTTAAATATAACACTCCGCTGTCTATATATAGTACGTATGTTTTACACTGTAATTGTTGTGAAATCAGGCAAGTTAAAACATGTGCAGCTGAATGCTTACCTACATCTTTTTCACTATCAATTGGTTTTCTAACGCAAAAATTCGCAAACGCAGTCTAATTCTATATTTAGATTTCCTATTTTAGATATATGACGGTAGTTTCCGAACCTATAAATAGACAGTAAACATTTCGGCCTATTTCGTCATTAAACGCGCAATCCAATTCCCGCTGGGAATACGCTTAAAATGGGTTGCGCAACGTCCGGTGCTGGTGTTGCGCGTAAAAATAGAGGTATGTGAAGTTATGATTTTGCTTAGTATGAGACAAGAATAAATTTTCTCGAAAAAAGCAAAATGCTATTCGACACAAATATGATAATAAATCATATGTGTAAAATATCTGGCCCCGGTTTCACAAAAAAACTTAAGTCTGTTGTAATGACTTAAACTCAATAGTGTACTCATCTTTTGACTTAAGTTGAGTAATTATTTGAGATGCGTTTCACGAACATTTTATCGACTCATGTAAGTACTCAAACCTTGAGTTGAGTCTGTTAATTTGAGACAGCTCTATGGCTTCCTCAAATTGTTGTTATCTACTCAAATATGGCCGACTTTGTAAGACGCCTCGAGAGATTGCGCCGTAGACAGCGAGTAGAAAGGGTTATACCCGATCGTATAAACCCTCTTGAGGTTTTATCACGCTCCGAGATTAGGCAACGCTACAGATTCCATCCGGAATCTATTGTTTTTCTATTGGGAATGATTTTCAACGCGTTGGAGAGCCCGACTTTTCGTTCGTCTCCCCTTCCGCCCATGATATCTCTCCTGGTTACGCTCCAGTTTTTTGCCAGTGGAGCCCATTATCTTGTTATTGGAGACATTCACGGTGTCTCCAAGTCTTCGGTGTCTCGGGCTGTTCGGAGAACCACAGCAGCAATTTGTTCATTAAGAGACAGATACATCAAATTCCCGAGGAACGACGCTGCAAGAGCAATCCACAAAGAATTTTACAACATAGCAAGTAAGTATCGGACGAAGCGATATGATTGGTTTCCAATGTAAACAGTTACCACTTATTGACCCAAAGGTATAGTAAATACCCGAAAGTCTTAAATTGGATCAATACGTAACTTTCAAATTGTTGATAAAATTGTATTTATTTGAAAGTTACACACATAGATCTATCATGACAAAGTAATTTTACCGATTTATATTAACTTATGTATGGAAAAATAATGCCACATCAATTCTTAAATATTACTGTGATAGGCCCTTTTTCAAGAAATTGTACGAGTCCCATATTATCCTGGATATAAAGAACCAAATAAAAAAGTTTTTGTGCAATCCTCGAGGATATTTTTCTCAAGAAGATGTAAATAAATCCAGAATTCATTATTTTTGATTTGTGTGGCGTTTTTTTTTCTTGCATAAACTATATAGGATAGATGTGGTCATGAGGGGTGTAACCAGCCAACCCTACCCGTATTATACCTGAACATTGTTGTACAACCTCAACAAAACAATAAATATTGCTTTCATTTATACAGTATACATGATATAAATCCCTTGAATGTGCATGTAAATTAACACCGAATTTTCTCGAGCTGGCTACAGTTGTATCAAATGCTGGTGTACTACTCAGAGATATTGTATGCTGTTACACACATGGAAGTAAGTGTGGGTACCATGGACGAGGCACAAGACTGTTAATATATATCTATAATTCATCATCTCCACTCTTTCCTTATTCTAAACACTTACCTTTAAGATATAATACAAGGTAGTTTTCTTCTCTTTTTATGTAAAAATGCCAAGAAGAAATGCATAGCATTACAAGAGTGAATGCTAAGTTAATTCTGTTTTATGCCACTTTAAATGTATTTGTCTGGATCTGCACTGGATAAATATCCGCTGTTGTATGATGTCAATTCTCTGTGTTACAATGGTGATCATTGTAATTGATCATAAAATACATTTCACATAACTAACTAGAGACAGGTAAGAGGTATTTAAGTCAATATATCATTTGTTGAAGGTTATTTTTAGAGGTGAATGGGTAGTGTAGAGATTTCTCTGTAAAAGTCTTCAGGAGTGTTCTTAAAGAATTCAATATTAGGTTTATATAAAATATCAAACCATAGCTAATATGGATTCAGATGAGAAGGAATTCAATGTTATTTTTTATATATTAGCTTATATTATATAGATACATATCATCTAAATGGGCATGGCCTTTTTAACCCTTACATAACAGTTTAAACATTCAAACCCTTGTATCACACACCAAATGTCAAAACTTCAGCTGTTATGTATTCAGGTTTATAAAAATATCATAACCATAACTATTATGGATTCAGATGGGAGGAAATTCAATGTTTCTTTTTTATGTATTAGCTATTATTATATAATTGGGTGTGACCTTTTTTACCCTAATAACATTCAAACCCTTGTATCACACACCAAATGTCAAAACTGAATCTGCTATGTATTCAGCTAATATTTCCAAAGTTTCTAATACATATAAACCTGTCGTTATAACATGTCACACACAGGAACATCCATTTCTGACTTAAAGGGCATTAATTTGAAAAATAAAGGGAAAGTCAAACCTTCCATCACTTGCTAAATATCAAGACTTAGTGTGTTATATAAGTTAGTTATAGAATTATATTAATATCAAACAATAAGCATTATAGATCAGATAAGAGGAAATTCATTGTTTCTTTTTATTAGCCTATATCACATGTACATGTCATTTACATGTCGGACTGAGACGCTTACTCGGTTAAAAGGACCTGAATCAATTACTAGTAGAAACCGGTTTCAATTTTGCACAACCGTTTATCGCATGGGCTTGATCTTTGAAAGACGGCCATGAAGAGTTCAGTTGTGTAAAGTATCATCTAAATACATTCAGTGGTTTCAAAGATGTTGTTAAATGAAAACTAACAGATATGCGGATACATGCACTAACTGGAATACTATGAACAATTATTGTATATTTTGTAGAAGGACACACAAGGGTGTAATGTGAATGAAATTATTTTGAAATCAAGTAAAACGTTTTACACAATAATGTAAGTACCTACTCCTCGTGATAGACATCTTTTCTAAGGAACCAGTAATAGCTAGATCAATCTTGTTACAATGATACAGGACTATTATTATTATTATTATACCAGCTTTATATAGCGCCCTTTTCATGATCAATTTCACGTTCAAAGGCGCTTTACATAGTTCAAATGCAGCCACACAGGGTGCATAATTCATCCTCTACTAGTACAGACACAGAGCGATCTGACCAGAGGGACAGAGTGAGACAAAGCCCCAATGACAGAGATATCAGAAATCAGATACAGGCTTGTCCGGCTAACTTAGCCTAGCTCATTTCGAATAGACAGCCTGGTTCTTTAACGTGCCCAGTGTATAGAACTGATACACGCAAGGATTGCCTGGGTTCCTGGCCATTACACCTTTAGTTGGGTGGGAAACACTGAAAAGCGTTTCTGAAAATTCCCGAGTAGCTGCCGGGGATCGAACCCCGACCTCAGGATTGGTCGGCCAGTGTGCAAACCACTGAGCTATCCGCCCACCCACTACATAATTATGTGAATTTATTTAACAAGAGCGTCATGATGACCCTGAATCGCTCACCTGAGTTATATGAGCCACATGTTTAAAATGACAAACTTAAGCTAAAATATTAGAAAGTAGGTCAGTAGGTCATATTCATTGTCACTGAAAGTCAGTTTTAAGGTCAGTGTGCAAAACTGTACACTTTATCCAAATTTTAAGGCTGTATCTTAAAAAACAAGAAAGTAGGTCAGTAGGTCAAGGTCATAGTCAAGTGAACTCTAATCACTTGGGGTCATCAGGTAATTATAATTAAGCAGTCTAGAAAACATGATCTGATAATTTTTTAAGTATTTATTCCTATATAACTCATATAACAATTGTAATTTATGATTCGGCTCTATTATCACAAAAACTCAGGCAACACGAAGCTTGAAAAAAGTATGAAATCAACAAAAATGGAAGTTTCTGACCTCATATGCCTAATCTGAGAACATCAGATGCTTTTTATGATAACTCAACTGTTATAAAGTAACGAATATCAAAATTATTTGCTTCAAATCCTGCTTACGGGGACATAATTGACAAAAAATAATCGGGAATGGGGTTGCGCACCGGGAATGGAGTTGCTCGTATACGTCATAATGTATATAATGTATACGCGCAACTCCATTCCCGGGGCGCAACCCCATTCCCGATTATTTTTTGCCAATGTTTCCCCCAAAAGCAACATTTCATTCAAGTGTATGTAATATTCATGACTGTTTTACACGTGTTTGATCATTAGAAGCATCACATTTCCAGAAAGAAGGCACAAGAGTTAGAAAATTTGCATTTTTCATGATTCCATGCATTTTTGACAGTTCGAACCAGCAGAGTTTTCGTGATAACAGAGCTGATTCTTAAAAAACACTCGTAAATGTGTCATAATTTACAAAAACAAAAACCCACCTACCTTGATTTTGTATATATTGATGCGCAACACCAGCACCGGAAGTCGCGCAACCCATTTTTAAAGGATTCCCAGTGGGAATTGGATTGCGCGTTTACCACCCGTGATTACTGCGAAGGGAAAAAAGCACGCTGAAAGCGTTTCTAATACAAACGGCCAGTACAATATATGTACAATGTAAAAACACTTTTTCTTACAAAAAGCAACACACATCAAAACTACAAATGCATGAGCGGTTTATTTGTGAAATGCAGCGGGATATGCAATCGGTGTGACATATATTACGGTAGTGGGGGGGGCACCAGTCTAGAACGGAGACGTCACCGCCGAAGGGCCGAGAGCGGGTAGGAACGGGAGCGTGGGGGGGGGGGGGATAGGGAGCGCCTTCTGCCCATGTAAAGGTTGGGGGTGTCAGGGAGGTCTCGTCCTGGACAGTTTTGAAATACGAGAATGAATTGTTGGCCTCAGGGGCATTTACTGGGTACTCCCCTCATTTTAGTGGGGTTAGGGGGCTCTCCCCCATGGAAAGTTTTGAATTTCCGGTATGAAATGGTGACCTCTGGTGCATTTTAAGTCTAAATTTGTAGGTAATGGAGGGGTTACTCCCCGCTTGATGGGAGGGGGATCAGGGTGCTCTACCCCTGGAAAAATTTTGAAATAAAGGTATGAAATGGTGGCCTCTGGTGCGTTTCTGGGTCTAGATTTTGAGAAAATATTATTCCTTTGCCGAAATGGGTGCACCTTTGATAAGTATAGATCAATTCTCAGCCAACTGGGGAAAGGGGGGGGGGGGGGGGGGGCGGGGCTCGGTCCGGTCTGGATCCGTTACTTTTAGTTACCTTTTCACACGAAGAAAATGTCCCGATTCTGGTAGTAGTTTGCCTATATTTTCCTTATTACTTTACTAAGTGCTCCAAAGACAACTAACTGAGTGCTTTCACTGTCATCAGCTCTTAGTACTTCGCCCGTCTCCTGATCGTGTACTTACTTTGTAAATAACGTAGACACTTTTGCAGTTGGGCGAAGTGTTTGAGAAAAGTAGCCTACTGATAACCAATTGCTGACGCTTCTTGTGCGCAGGAAAGCCCTCATTTGTCTTCGACACTCTTTATATTATGAAAATATGTCAAGTTGCAAGGAAAATATAGGCAAAAAGCTACCTGAATCGTCAAAGCGCGACAGACGACATATGACATGGTCCTAACAGGATTCCGTACATGGTTCTAACATGGTTCCGTAGAATCGGGACATTTTCTCCGTGTGTACGTGAAACAACAGTCACATGGATTGTTTGTTCTTATTTATTTATATTTTTTTTTGTGGGGGCGGGGGGGGGGGGGGGATTTTATAATGCTAAATTTTAACATTCCCATGCGAACAGAATACAGTTATGCCTAATATCAGGAAAAAGCTATACGTAAACCTTATGTGAACCGACTCGCCCAGGAAAAAACAGAGCTCAAAACAACGGAGTTGCTAGATGAACGTGCTCCGATTTGTCAAGTTGAATGTCGGGACCCATTCCTTACCGATATATGGTGGAAAGCAACAAACATGTGATTTATGTTGATGAATATACACTATCAATTGTTACAGCGTGTTTGTAAACTATATAGTTTTTACATTCCATACTTAAGAGGGAATTTATCATGAAACTATAAAAGTTTGCATAAAAGGCCATGGACCTGTTTATTCGGATCTACTACGACCTCTCTTTATCTCGAAGCAAGACATTACCCAAGTGTAACTCCGGGGTTTATTTTGTATATAAGTTTACACTAGTTTTTGTTTTATCTTAAGTACGGTTTGAACAAAAATGCATCAAGCCGGTGACTTTAGATACCGTTTCAACATGATATACGGACAAGTTACAGAGTCGCTTTTTCGAAATGACCATGCGATCTTGGTCAGTCTTGTTTAGTCTGATATAAACCATGAAACTGCATATCATTTCAGTGCAACCCGTTTAATTCATCAAACCGTAAGAATCCTGAATAAGCAAGTAATATCATTGTCAAATCTCTAATGACATGAACATCTATACAAAGTAATTAAATCGTCTGTAGTGATTGGCTCCTTCTTATTTACAGGTTTTAAAAGAGTCCGACAAATTGGCTTGGAAACTGATTTTTTTAATGAAAAGGGCACATAACAAAAATTGTCATTGAAAATTTCAGTTGGACTTTCATGAAATCAGCTGTGATGTCACCACATGTTTATATAACTTTAAGCCTTATGTTTTTGTTAAATGATGTATAAAAATAAGTACTTCAAAAATATTTACAATTGTCAGTAAAAACATGTTTAATTATTCCATTAAAGAGTTAAAGACCAAAATCCCCAAGCGAAGACCAATATTTGATAATATCATAGACATTTACTGAATGTAAAAGGGATCCATACATCACAGCCCATCTCGCAATACATTATTTCTTCGATTCAATCTAAGCAATGCTTGGAACGTCAAACACCAAGCCGATCCGTATTATCTCTGAAGCAGGCCAAGAAATCTAACTGGAGGCAGACATAGCTTTAAGTTTACTTCAAACTATCAGGAAGTGACAGACAACAATTCACATCAGCTCTAGCTAATTAAAAGTTATTAATGCTAGAAAAGCTTCTTTCCAGGGGATATGGGCTAACGGCACGTGACAGTCGCTTACTAAATACAAGAAGTCAGTCTGAATCACAGCTTTTGTCCACACATGACTTGATTACTAGTACTTGGTATAGGGGGTGCTGTCGACTTGTGGTATCATTCTATGGTAACTACCGGTATCTACCAATGGCAAATACCAAGAAAATGATCCTTTCCTCCTGAAAGCAAAGAGCAAACTAGAATGCAACACATGTAATTCGGTACTTCTCCTTACATAACCTTTAAAGACTAATAAAGGCACGAACTTTCTAATCTATCTGGACCAGCCATTTTTCCAACACGTTTCTTATCTGTAATCTTGCAGGGAGATTGTCCTTGATGTACATGCCTAGTATTTCTCGTTTGTTATATACTATCTGTCTACTGCAGACTCAAATAACATGAACAAAAGAGGACAACGATTTCTATGTCAAAATGCAGCATTTAGTATCATGTTTTATTCATACTTTTGTATTGTCTCTTTTTTATGCCATTCACTCTCAACACGATATTGTACACCTTGGATAGATTAAAGTTATTCCATTTGACCAAACTGATGTGGACGGTGATTCTGAAATGTTGGTGGAGCCGTACCACCAGTTGTCCCAAATGTTCGACATTGAAACAGTGTCGGTACATGTTGCATGACGAATACATTGGCCAACATATTGGGTCAACTTTTCATATTGTAGAACTACAAATATATGAGGCTGAATCCATTAACAACACAATAAATGTTGCGGGATATATATAGTCTTTGTTGAAATTACTTTTATTTTTAAGTATTCGCTGAACTACATAAACATAAAAGAAATAGCCCTACTTTCATTACACCACTACCTTTTAATAATCTTAGCAATGAGCAATGCATTCAATTATACATGGAATTGAAAACAAATAGATATACACGTAAAATGTCAATCTTGTCAATGCTGAGACTTTTTTGTTGACTTATTGATTTCATTTTGATCTTTGTCGTTGCCGCGTGGGGGGAGGGGTGGGGGTGGGGGAGAGAGAGAGAGAGAGAGAGAGAGAAGGGAGGTAGTACTGAGTAGGGGAACGAGTACACTTTGCAAAGACACTGTGTGGGGGGGGAGTAGGGGAACGAGTATACACTTTTGCAAAGTACACTGTATATTTTAGTCAACAACTTATTAACTTATCTTAATCATTTACATAGGTTTGACCCAATTTACAGACTGATAATGTTCTGTTGTGGATCCTTAAAGGCGACCATCAAAAATAATCTCGCTGCCTTCTTTGTTAAATTAATAAGATTACATTTTATCAGTGCGTAGAACTTGATCCGATCCATAAATAGTTAGCATTTCGATGTCTGCTGATCCCATGTTTTAGTATCATTTGGAAGAAGTGTGACTTCTGAAAAGTAAACAAGTGACCATAATAATATGCACGAATCACTACAGTCATATTTTTGGACTGCGAAATGATAAATCTTACACAATAATTACTGGATTTCTGTTGAAGTATCATTGAAAACTATAAAGTAAAAAATATAAAAATTCTATAACATATTTCTGTCATGTGATTTATATTTTTTCTTTGTCAAAAGACAACACACTTTCAAATAATACCAAAATTATATGAGCTTACCAGACATCAATATTTGATGTATGTTAATAGCACTGTTATTTTGTGGACCGGATACCTAGGAGATTTAAGTAATATAATTATATTTTATTTAACAAGCATTTCTACAGTATAATGGGACGGATTTTCTACTACCTTTCCACAATGACGAAAAGGGCTTCTGCCTTGAAATTTCAGCTGGAGGGGTTTTATCCACCTTGAAATTACTACGGGGCGCGCGGAGTGGTAATTCCTACCTGATAAAACTGTGAGAAGGGTACTTCCAGTTCATCAAAAGCAGCGGGAAGCGGTTTGTCCGGGAGTGGTTTTGTCCGATTCTCAATTTTCTGTTAAAGACTAGTAAAATGGTAACTTGTACAATATTTTTTATGGAACAGACTGTTGTCAGGGTTACAAATGTTAACGCAACTCAATCCTTTAAAGTCCTGTTCAATGTAACAATAGCCTTTAGCCCTAGTTTTTTCTACTGGAATATTTATTTGTAAGATCATTGTGAGTCCTACTGTATGATCTTGTAATCATAGCATTAAGGATGTCTGCAGATTTTAGTCTCCGTTACACAGCTGGGACCGTGAAAGCACAGTTCAAACATTGCAAAGCATTCATATCTGGATATATCAGGTCAATTGTTATTAGAATAGACATGACTGCACTGCTGAAATAACAATAAAGATTGGCAGATTGTAAATAATCAAAATGAATCGATTACTTACGAACTAAGCAACCTTACGCCCTAAAAGTCTTCAAACATTGGCATGTGTACTCAAAGGAAAGAGAAACGACCGCGTACTTTAAGAGAGTTTTGTCCAACATAGTCGTAGTAATGGAACGATTCTGCATCTGTTTGTTTATTTGTTTGAAAGGTACGTTACCTTAGTAAACTGAGCTATCTACTCTATGTGTGCAAAAAATAAGTGAAGCAGTTGTATATATGATATAATATTCAAAGCAGTACTGGTTCTGTCACAAGACCTATTAGTGTACTCCCAAAGTATGTTAAGGTGGCTCTTGCTAGTTTCCAACCTTTGATGCTTATTCGCCAGGGTAAAAATCTTAAACTAAAAGTCTAAAATAATGAAGATAATAGTCAAAGCAGACTTTGTGTCTATGCCCTAGAAACGTTCAGCTGATCTTAACAGAATTAGTGTCACGCCTAAAATCGCTTAAAAATGTCAAAACAACATGGGCCTAATTCAGAAACGAGTACTTAAAGCGCTTTGTTATACTGAATAGGTCATGTCAAACTAAAGTCTTCTTTCATCAAGGGACAGTACCCTGTATTTACCGTTGATAAGACAAATTAGATATGCGAGTTTCTCCCCCTATCTACCCGTTAGGTAACATAACGTATCTTATCTTCAATAAACAGTGTTGTCATTATCATCTATAAAAGAAGGACGAAATTGGAGTCCGTATAATTAATGCAAGAAATTTATTGGATAAAATATTGTCATGATCACCCCAAATATGAACAGAATCAATAACCAACCGATGTAATTAATTTATCATATATATTATAATGATAAAAATCATTTTCAACAGTGATACGTGATTGAAAATTGAAGTTTTTAATTGAAAACATTCAAATTGTGAATTAAAGATATCCAGATAAGATAATTTTGATTCATTAACAGTTTTTAAAACTCGATTTGTAACATTTAGTGTTAAAATAACATTTCGCTTCTTTCGATGCGGAGATACCTGGTTATTAAATGAAAGTTTGTTATTAATACAGGCTGTGAAATGGATAAAGGAAGTCTGACATTGTGGAAACTTTTCCTTGCAGCAATTAAAAACACATGTATTTACAATATGTAACAGCACAGAAAGAAATAACAATTATAGATACCAGTCACATAATATTAAGAACTAAATTTTAGGTTTATCTGACCACTATCTCATTTGCATTTGCTTAGTTAATGATGTATAATATGTTGCGCAACAGAACATCTGGTTGTATATCCGTATGGGTAGCGCACACTGCATGCAGTAATGTAAACTCGCATTTCTGTGATCAAAAGTATTCATAGTAATTTCCGAAAAAGTCAACGTTCAAGTTTAGGACAGATTTTTAGGATAAAAATAGGAAATTTTAATTAAACATCTATTTCATTTTCTTTCATTTCTTTTCATCATGAAGTTTTCCTTTTTATAACTGACTCTTATACAGGAGCAGAAACCTGCTGTGTTTACATAAGTTTTATGGTATTATCATGCTGACAGCTATTATACTTAACACTTTGCTATTAATCAGAAACACATTACACCTTATACATGTATATACTAAGCAAAACTGCCAACCTGCTATATGCTATTTTATCTTAAAAACAATTTTACTGTAATATTTAAATCTATTTTAAATCAAAAGATATCAAGTTAAAAGATATATCATGTCAACCCATTACATGTTCACATTTAGACTTAGAATAGTTTTGACAACTATTTGTTCGACTGTAAGCTTCGTAAACATGATAATTAAAATTATAGGCACTGGAATCTGTGTGCCAATAGCAGATTTTATAAACTTCCAGTAGTGCTAAATTTATGCATCAAATAGCAATCTTGTAATACATATAATAAGAGTAAAAATAATACAGTTATATGTTCATACAGCTGTGATTTATTCTGTTATGCACTGATCCGTTTCTGATAAATAACAATAGAAGCGAAAACACTGTAAAAGCCGTAAAGAATTCTGATTTTGTTTATAATTTCTATACTGATTCTCAAATGTTATGCTATTTTTATTGCGCACGCACTAATATCTTGGTCCGAGAGCTCACGGACTTTTATTGCAACAATTGAGGCCAAAAGAAGTTTATACATTTTTGGAAACAATATTTCATATCCTCCATGAAAACCCATTTCTTAAGTGTCAAAGCCGTGCCTATCTATATTTTGTTCACTTATGTTTGTGATAGGGGAGGTTAAACTCACTTGTTAAAATTTAGGGGGTAGGGTAAAGTTTACGACTACCAGATTTTTCACTGTTTTATTACAGCAACTATCTTATTGTCAGTAAATGTATATATGTCAACCAATGTCAGCAAAAAGAAATTCATCAAAAAGGAATGAAGGGCAAACATGATATTTAAGGTCAAAGGTCAAATTTATGTACAAATCACAAAAATTGACATATTTGAAATCTATTTTTATTCTTAAAAATTTGTTTGTTATCATAAGTCACTCAGTTTTACTTATGTAATGTGTATATACCAGCCAAAGTCAGAAATGCAAGTCTTATTGCAAAACGTCTAAGTTAACCCTGATAATAGAAGGTCAAAGTTCATTTTCATGCAAAAATGTGAAGAATGTTACATTTACTTTTTTAATCTGTTTAATATGTATTCACATTATTAGTCACTGAAGTTAATTTGTTTTAATGTCTGTATGCCAGGCAAAGTCAGCAGTGCAGATGTTACCCCAAAACTGCCAGGGTAAAGCTTATATCAAAGGTCAAAGGTCAAATTTGTGTGAAAAATTGCATGAATAGCTTCCTGTTTGAAATATAACAGCTATTTCTAATCGTTATTAGTAATTGCTCGTGATTTATTTCAATGTATATATGTCCCACAATGTCAGTAATAAAGATATCGTCTGAAATCAGACAAGTTCAAATGTGATATTAAGGGTCAATGGTCATTTTCAAGTAAAAGAATGAAAAAATGGATCTTTAACTTTTCTCCTTGTTGATAATATTTCGTCGATATTAGTCATCTATATCAGTTCATTTTAATGTATAAATATTAGGCGATGTCTAGTATGCACACATAATTTCAAAGCATTCAAGGTCAACCATAATATCAAAGATCAAAGGTCAAAAAAGTGAGTAAAATGTTGCAATAATATCACCTGTTTGTAATAATTTTTATTGTTTAAGAGTATTTGTTTTGTCATTTTAGTAACTGATCGTTGTTCATTTTACTGTATATATGTCAGACGGTGTCATGGAAGAGAAAATAAGTCAAGGTCAAACCTGGTATTGGAGGTCAGGGGTCACTTTTGTATAAAAAATCACAAAAAATACCATACTTACTCATTACATTGATCAAAAATAGCTTGTTGTTATAATTCAGTGTTAGCAATTTACTTTAATTTATAAATGTCAAGCAAGGTCAGCAATGTAGGTCTTATTCTTATAAGTCAAAGGCAAACCTGTTATCAAAGGTCAAATTTGTGTAAGAATTTGCAAAATAACTAGAATTTCGAAATGATTTTTCTTTATTGTGTAGGTTATTTTTGTCACTACTAGTAAAACTAATCAGTATTAGTTTTAAAGTATATGCAACTGACAATATCACTGTTGAAATTATAGTGAAAAATAAGTCAAGGTCAAACCTGACATTAAAGATCATAGATCATTTTCATGTAAAAATTCAAAATACAGCATTTTTAATTTCTTCTTTGTTACAAATTATCTTGTCACTTTGTTCATTGAAAATAATTTTGTCTTATGTTTATTTGTAAATCAATGTCGGCAATGCAGATCTAATTTCAAAAACACTGATTGGTAAAGCTTATATCAAAGGTAAAAGGAAAAATTTGCGCGAAAGATCGCAAAAAAAAGCATTTTTGCAATAATTTTCATTGTTTAAAGGTATTTTGTCATTATTAATACCTTATGGTCATCTCTTGAAGTTTCATACATGTATATATATGGGTCAATGTTAACAATGAAGATATCATAAGACATGAGTCTAGATCAGCCCTGATGTTAAAGTTTAAAATTCATTTTTGGGTAATAAATTCAAAAGATAGCACTATAACTTTATTTCTTTGTTCAAACATAACTTGTTATAACTTGATGTTAATTAATTTTAATGTTAGCCTTTACTTACTTACTTCCTTACGGCCATCCATCTTCTTATGGCCGTTTTATATCTTATGATTAGATGCGGCAATGAACTGCACCGTATTATGCATCTCTCGAGAGGCATCTCTCCACGGCTCGGTCTCAAATGGGATGTCTGTTGGCCAAACTTCCTGGCGTGCTTCTTCCAGATAGAAACAGCTCTGCAGAATGTGAAACGGTGTTTGTTCCTCTGATCCGCACTGCCATTTAGCTTTCTCTGCAACTCCCAGCTTCTTCATATGTTTTCTCAGGCCACAGTCTACAGTGCGCAGACGGAAAACAGTTAATTGACTGTTTAGTTTGTGTAGACAGTCCTGATTTGGCAGGTAACCTCCATTTATATTCTTCCAGTCTGACGCAAAGCTGTTCTTCCACAGAGTCTGAGCTTCTCTGTATGAAGTTGGAGGTTGGGGCTGTATTTGCCTGGTTGCTGTCTTTGCAAGTTTGTGCGCAGCTTCATTTCCAGATATGCCAACATGTACAGGAATCGATCGAAATGCTACATTGTTGCTCTCAGGCAGGAGATTGATGTTTTTCAACAGCTGTCTGATTAAGTTGTCTGATGGACCTGCTGAGAGAGTCTGAAGAGCTTACTTGGGGTCTGTTAGGAATATATTGTCCCTTTTCTCCTCGCTCATACAGTTCGAGTGTCGCCGATGTGAGGGTTCGTATCTGGATCTGTTGTTGGAGCATCTTTACCGACTGGATGAGAGAGTATGAAGGAGGAGCTGTCTGAAAATTTGATGTAGGCACCACTCCCAGCTTTCTGAACTGCTTTTCCACTGATCAATCGGTTTATGCTTGGATCCAGAAGTGTGCTAGATAGCGGTTATTGATCATTTCTAGCGTAAGAGATTGTTGGTAAGCCCGATGTCGCTTTCCCTTTTCTTCTACTCCTAGCACCTCCAATCTAAACTTGGGAGCATATTGTCTGGGAACCCATTCATTGGGCTCAAGCGGCTCTGCATCTGTGTCCAGTGCTGCTGTTTTCCCTTTTTGCAGTCCTTTGACGATGTGGTTAAGACTCTGTCTTTTCAGTCTGTTCTTGGTTCTGCTCAGTTTTGAGTGGAGTGGGTTGGATGGTATTCTATTTGCCTTTTCTGCATGCACAAAAGCTTTGTACTCTCGTTTTGTCTCTTATGGCTCAGGGTTGGCTGTCTTTTCCCTTTATTTTATTGGAGTTGTTTTCATTGTCCCGGGATTATCCCCTGACCTGAAATTTAACCTTGTCCAGTTTATCTTTACTGGTTTTGGAAGCAGGTACCAATGAGGTTGATGCGTACACTGCTATGGGCCGTACGTTGCCTGTGTAGACTTGCAGAGGATCTTTGCATTTACTCCCCAACTTGTTCCAGCCAGTTTTTTTTAAGGCCCTCTTTTTTGACCTTTAATGTCAGATTTGACCTTGACTAATTTTTCCTTATTATTTAAAGGATGATATCATCGGTTATATATACTTTAAAATGAATAATAATTAGTTATTGGTTCTGAAATGCTCTCAATTAATAATGAAAAGTCATTGCAAAAATACTGTTTTTTGGAGAATTGTCCCGCAAATTTGACCTTTGACCTTTAATAATAGGTTTGGCTTTGCCTTATTTGGATAAGACCTACATTCCTGACCTTGCTTGACATTTATACATTAAAATAAATTGCTAACAGAAAATTCTAACAAGCGTTATTATTTTTTAACAAAGTAATGAGTAATTATGCTACAATTTGATCTTTTACACAAAAATGACCCATGACCTTTAATACCAGGTTCGACCTTGACTTATTTTCTCTTCCATGACATCGTCTGACATATATACAGTAAAATGAACAACGACCAGTTACTAAAATGACAAAACAAAGACTTTTAAACAATTAAAACAGGTGATATTATTGCAACATTTTACTCACTTTTTTTACCTTTGACCTTTGAAATTATGGTTGACCTTGAATGTTTTGAAATAATATGTGCATACCAGACAACATCTACTTTTTATATATCAAAATGAACTGATATTGTTGATTAATATCGACAAAATATCATTAACAAGAAGAAAAGTTAAAGAGCTATTTTTTCATACTTTTACTTCAAAATGACCTTTGACCCTTAATATCACATATGAACTTGTCTAATTTTAGATGATATCTTTATTACTGACATTGTGGGACATATATACACTAAAATAAATCACGAGCAATTACATATAATGATCAGAAATAGCTGTTATATTTCAAATAGGATACTATTCATGCAATTTGTCACACAAATTTGACCTCTGACCTTTGATATAAGCTTTACCCTTGGCGTTTTTGGGGTTACCTTTGCACTGCTGACTTTGCCTGACATACAGACATTAAAACGAATTAACTTCAGTGACTAACAACGTGAATACATATTAAATACGTCAGAAAAAGTACATGTAACATTCTTCATATTTTTGCATGAAAATGAACTTTGACCTTCAATTATCAGGGTTGACCTCGACGTTTTGCAATAAGACTTGCATTTCTGACTTTGACTGATATATACACATTACATATATAAAGCTGAGTGACTTATGACAACAAACTAATTTTTAAGAATAAAAATAGATTTCAAATAAGCCAATTTTTGTGATTTGTACATAAATTTGACCTTTGACCTTAAATATCAAGTTTGCCCTTCATTCCTTTTTGATGAATTTCTTTTTGCTGACATTGGTTGACATATATATATTTACTGACAATCATATAGCTACTGTAATTAAACAGTGAAAAAACTGGTAGACGTAAACTTTACCCTACCCCCTGAATTTTTACAAATGAGTTTAACCTCCCCTATCACAAACATAAGTGAACAAAATATAGATAGGCACGGCTTTGACACTTAAGAAATGGGTTTTCATGGAGGATATGAAATATTGTTTCTTAAAATGTATAAACTTCTTTTGGCCTCAATTGTTGCAATAAAAGTCCGTGAGCTCTCGGACCATCTCATTTATTTCACTTTTACAAAAATGCAACCGATAAATTCTGTCAGTCACAGTGAAGTGCGGATGTAAAATTTACAAAACTATAAACTGTGAATTTTGACATTTAAAACCTGTTACATTCTAAGACCGAATATTTCAATGACACGTGGTTGCGACAATTTACATTTTTTACCGTAACAATGACACGTGGCTGTGACATTTACCGCAATACACAGTAATTTTTGACACCAGTTTTTTCTTACATAAAATAAACGATACGTAACTCAAAATGCGATAATGACAATATTTAGTCTTTTTTTAAACAATCAATTAAAAAACTTAAGCTACAATAATTCTAACATCTTTGCCTCTACTACGGAATACTTCAAGCAAGACAGAGAATCTTGTCAGCTAACCGAACATAACTCGGACATTTTGGACAGATTGGCTAAAATTCAGTTTTAGCCATTTTTAAATGCAAATGGAAGCAAGATGCCATTGAATTACTTTGAATATTTTTGTATCATCATTTTCTTTGTTTGTTATACTTTTACGTCATAACAGTGATAAAATTTGTTTCAGAGGAGAAACAGTATTAAATGTCCTTTAAAGTTAGCGAAAAACGTGTTTTGCTTGCATTTTATATAGGTTACATAGGGAAATACTATGGCTGATTTCAAATGAAATTGGAAGCAAGAAGAAATAGTGTTACATTAATAAAAATTACACCAGTGGAAAGATAAGAAAATGAATTTTGTGGTAGGAACAGTGATAACATTAAATATATAAACAGGAAATAAGAATGGTCGAAACAAAATAAAATCCTTCTATATTTCAATGTAAATCACGGGTCTGTCTGATATCAGAAAGTCTCTTCGGCGGCTGTTCTCGCACCCCGCTGGGGATGGCTTGATAAGACGCCTAAGAAGAAAAAAGTTGGGTATGAGGGGGCGGCTCGTGTACAATGTATTGGGCATTGCTTGACTTCTGCGGTAGTTTCCCCGTAACAATTTTCCACCTGACAAAATATACCATTTTGGACAACTAGATCATATCTTGGGGGACTGAGGTTTTACTTTAGCTGTTTTTGGACTACAGAGTCATATATCTCATAAAATGCGGATATTGTATATGGAGTTTAGGAAAACTAACAGATACATCATTACTATATGCTTCATTTCTTTTAGGTCTGTGTGTTTAGGTGATTATTACTCAATCTTAGGTAGACGATGGCCGTTTTATGAACAGACCAAATCTCTGGCATTTGCTACCCAACGGCTGTATGTGTTGGTTGTATTTTTTTATGTTTTCAGTGAAAGCGTGAATTTAAACTGCCTTATCTTCTATCAGTGTGTCCTAGTTGACTTTCCTAACAATAGTTGATTATACAGGCAACATGGCGTATATATTCCTTCTTTTAAGCCTTATACTGACAGCTTCAACATTCGCGAATGAAATTTCTGGAGACATAATTAAGGAATTAATCAACAGGCTCGATGCGAATGATCGTGCACACAAACATGATATTTCGTCACTCAGTAGGAGAATAAACGAAATGGAAAAGGATTTTCTAAAAAGAGAAACGTATTTGTTGCAGGAAATAAATCAACTGAAACACAAATTGGGAGACGACGGCATTACACTTGAAAAAGACCAAGAAAATGAGAATGTACATCCCGATTTCATATTGCATAATGAAAAGGAGGTACTTAAAGAAAGAAGGTCTTCGATAGGTATCCATTTTATTAGACTATTTTAATTATACAACAAAATAATGCCATTTTTAAAAGTGTGACTAAACTTAAATACAGTTTTGAATAACAACATGCTTGTTAGGCATATCAAATATAAAACACAAACAACTGTTTTTGTTGCTTTTTATTTTCAAAATTAAAGATTGTTCAATTGTTATACTCTATTATTGATGCATATGCGATTTACATTCGATTGCCTATTTTAAAATTTGTTTAAGAATATTAAAAACAATCAGATTTTGAGCAATGCATCTTTCTGTTTATAAACATGTATGAACGCCCTTTATACTATATGCACAAATCTTTTTTTTTTCTGAAGTGCGGGAAGCAGTCGAGAAAGAAGTAGCCTTCTACGCAACACACACACAGCATGATATCCGAAAGTTGGGTCAAGGACAAATAATTGCATTCGATCAAACCGTGACAAACATTGGTAATGCATACAACACACACCACGGTGCTTTTGTCGCTCCAGTTGACGGCACTTACGTTTTCCATGTGACGTTAATGGGTACACTTCACAACGCCTCTAACCACTATTACACTGCAGACATTGACGTCGACGACGTTGGTTATTCGAAGTTCTATATACATTTGTAGTTCCATATGAACAATCTTCCCACATGTTTGTAATTGAACTGAAGTCTGGCTCCGCGGTATCTGTGAAGAACGGTCGAGTTGATGATGGCATTGTTGGAAAACACTATTCAGCATTCTCAGGGTTTTTGCTATATCAACACTTCCAGTCCCCTGCAATCGTTGGGAAGTGAAGAATTTACAATTGCTTTCTGTTTAAAAGATCGGAAATAAAATTGTAATATATCATATAAAAGTATTGTCGTTTAATTGCTATTATTTGTTACATTCACAAAGGTACTAGTAAAGGATTTTTCTTCAGCTGATGGAAACAAGGAGAAAATATGAAAGTGTTAGATATCACGGATGATGGACAATTCCGAACTACCGGCATCTTTAGTTTAGTTTATACTAATTTGTTTTAGTTCGATTGTGATGACAGCTTCACAGAAGCTTACTGGAACCACTATCGAGTCCGCTTCCTGGAAAAGCCAGTACTGGTGTCATATGAGAAGTCATGGTCGTGACCCCAGTGGGGCTCGAACCCACGACCGCTGGATTCAGCGACCGACACCATATCCACTAGATCACCGCTCCCCGGCATCTTTTATCTCCGTTACTGGTTCAAATACTGTTACTGTTTTTTTTTTATTTTCAGTATTTTTCATCGAGTTGCATACACTGTCCTTGCTTATTTTGATAATACCACAAAAGTTGTAATAAAACGGTAAAGGTGTTTCAGTACTTTTACTGATACTGCGCATGCCCGGTTTTTCAAACAAATAGCGCGAACGAGCGGGAACTTCCAACTGAATGTCCTACCTACATTTATAGCGTTCTTATGAACAACTTGATGGATCTTCACCAAACTTGGTCTTTAGTATCCTTGTATTGACCTCTCTAACATTTATATATATGGTTCAGCTTGACCGCTTCTAGGGACTGACACAGCTAAAAGTAAAAGAAATTACAAAACTTTTCATGAACAGCTTGATATATCTTCAGCTAGTACCATCAGAGATAAAAATAGAAGCGACTTTTAACAACTTCTCATGTAGCACTTGGCAGTTGTTTGCTAAACTTAGTTTGTAGTATCCTTGACTTTTATTTGACTGAAAATAGATGCTGTCAGAGCTAAAATAGAAACAACTTTAATTCTTTAAACCACTTTGCATTATGAACTAACTTGTTTTGCCAAACTTGATTTGAAGAACCCTTGACAGGAGTTCCCTCAAGTTTGCTCTAATGGTTACGCATTATGGGCCGTCACAGTAAAAAGCTACTTCTTTTCATGAATTGCATAGTAGATGTTCACCAAACTTGGTCAGAAACAAAGACAAAGGTTAGCGACTTCGGCGAATTTGGATCTCTTGTTATCTATATTAATCTAAGAAAAGAGCATCTTATCTACATGTGCATCAGTATCGACATCAAGTATGTATCGACTTTTGAGTATATTTACGAAATGGTATATTTTTAACACGAACATGAAGAAAATGTTTTAACTTAAACCGTTTCACCTTTAAGCCCCTAATAGTCGATGTGCCAGACCCGGTAATTTTGGCTAGCGGTACCATCCGTTGAGAATAAAGCTCATTGCTATTTTTGGAAAGGTAAACATCTGTAAAGTCAGCATTGCAGTGGTGGTAGCTTTTTGTGCGTTATAAGCCGTTTAGTAACCCCATCCCAAAATATATTTTTATTAAACTTGCGTTAGACATAAGAAGACTTTCAATTTCAGACTAATTTTTCTCTCTAACTATTGACTGTATTTGCTTGGCAATGCATAGACAAATAGCTCAGTTTATTAATTTTATAGAAATGTTGTTGAAATATTGCCTATCTAGCATTTAGTGTTGGCAATTACACGCACTGATAAACCTGTACATTAAAGAACATATAATTTTGTTTTCATAAAAGGCAGTTAAATTAGAAAGGTTTTTTGCTCATTCTCGAATTAACGTCATGTTTCAATACATTGTTTGAAGAAACTTTAATCATTAACTGTAATAATGCTTAATAATTGCCCATGTTATTAAGTTACATGTTATTTATATATGTTTTTGTTATTATCATTATCCAAAGTATCAAAACCAAATGTCTAAAATTAAGCAAATATTGTACTTGTTTGTTCTTGCATACTGGCTAAAAATCCGTCAGTTATACATCTTAAACGATTTTAAGTTTCATGATTTATCTGTCAGTGTGTTGAATAGCTATAATGTAAAGTAATTGTGTATTTATAAATAAACGTATAAACCGTATATAAATATGGTTTTAAACACGTAATCTGTCAGCCGTTCGAACGTCCGATTATCAGTTAGTAACATAAGCGGACGGTTAATCTTAATATGTTTTTAAGTTTAAATGAATTAAATTCAGCCTGTCTTAAAAATCGATGTTTCTAAACATAGTTATGACCAAAGCGTTCCAAGTTAATCCTTTTCACAAGAGGCAATCTCTGGAAGGCCCCAATGGTGTCTCGTGTAATCTCGAAATAACAGTTTAACACAAAAGTGAGAAGACCGGGTTTGCATTTTCTATAAAGCTATGACACTTTGATTGCAGGTGAGTGTGTTACGTGATATATCTGTAAGTCAGCCATATAATATTCAGAACTGTACGACCAAATGGTGGAGTGTCCAAAAGTAACGCACTTATTGTTTAAACTGGTATTGGAGTTTATCTAACTTTTAATTCCCGTCTTCCATTGCCTTGAAAAAAAAAGCTAGCCCTGACTAAATCCGGGAAGATATGGCTATACATCTGTCGGTATCGGAGATGTCTGTAAAAACTATGTTTAGAATGCCTGACAACGTTATATCTGGCGTATTACTCCTCAAAACTGAATGTAACTTCACAAATACCTTTCCCAGGATACTACTAACAGAATGATCAAGGTAATCATTTTGATTAAATAATTCCCATTTTAGCACTTAGATGTTTTTTTATTGAAAACTGAGTCATTGATTAAGAATGAGCTAGTATCTACAGGTCACAACTTATTTAAACGTAACAGGCCCGTGTCCAGGAATTTTTTGCTGGGGGGCCCAACCTGGGGTGGGCTCGGGAGGGGTATCCCCTCCCGATGTCGGAAATTTTTTAATATGGCACATGAAAAGATGCATTTTCCTGCTACCTGAAACACCTTTAAAGATGCATGAATGTATTATATATTGAAGGAAAAGTCTATTTTTTAATCAGGCGTAAAAAAAATTGTTTGTTTCCGGTATCCCGACCTACCCTAAATTTTTGGCCCGACCCTAAATGTTTTTATGGCCTTGGAGAATTTTTTTTTCAACTTTTTAACAAAAAGTTGCAAAACTGCACTTTTTATGCTTTAAACAGGGCCAGTGATGTTAGAAATCAACTTACTGATGCTCTAAAGGCATAACCCCCTTATTTGTATTCATTTTTGACACAAAAATAATTTCCGAAAAGTCTCCCTTAATAAAAAAAAAATCCAAAAAAAAAAAAAAATTTCCGACCTACCTACCCGAATTTTTTTGAGCATGTTACCAGAAACAAAGAATTTTTTTTAGGCCTCATTTCATCAAGCCTTTTCAATGTATGTATGATTGTACATTTTTCTGTATGATACCCAGGTCTCAGTGTATTGGCTCAAATGCCAATGAACTCTTAACTGTACAAACTTTAACATCACAGCACATATTTTTATGTATAAAACCCCTCATAAATAACAAGTTTTAGATGCGTTTTGTAAGATTTACTAAGAAACTACTTTTAAATACATAAAAGTTTTTAAGTAAGTTTTTTGGACCCAAAAGAGTAAACTTGAGACAATAGTTTCAAATTCATAATTGTTGTAAAATTACAACGCAATCTCTAAATCAATACAATTACAACCTCATGTATCGGGCAACGTTCCACCTTTAATAAGCAAGCGATCAATGAAGCACGTACAAATAAACTTTTACCTGTGACTTGCCTGGGGCTAATTTCCACTACCGGACACGGTTTTATGGCTCTTTAGCCTGTGTATTGCTGTCAAATCAAGCCAACTGCGCTGGTGTATAAATTTGTAAATTGAGGGGCCCATAGTAATAAAATTCGTAACTAGCCAGCCAGCTGGGGGGGGGGGGGGCCGGGCCCCCTGGCCCCCCACCTGGACACGTGCCTGCGTAATAAAAGTAATCCTCTGCCACTTTCAGGGGACATTAAAGCTAAAAATAGAAAAGCTTTAAAAAAACTTCAGTCTCATGAACCGCTTGATGAATCTTCATCTTGAGCTAAAAATTGAAACATCTTTAAACGACTTCTCCTCGTGAACCGCTTGATGTATCTTTATCACACTTGATTTATAGTATCACTGTAAGGTTCTTTGCCAAATTTTGTTCAAATGGGGGCGTTTGGCCGCTTTTAGGAGCTATTAGAGCTAAAAATCGAAACACCTTTAAATAACTTCTTCTCATGAACTGCATGATGTATCTTTACTATATATATATATATGTTTTGAAAAAACGGACATATTAATATATAATGTCGTCTGTCCGTCCTTCATAATTCGTGTCGGGAGCATAACTTTATAACCATTGACTTCAAACGTAGCATGTAGGTACGTGGCAATAAAACTTAGCATGTAGATAGATGGCAATAAGACGATGTGCAAAGCACATGAACCGGCTCTGTAATTCAAAGGTCAAGGTCACAAACTGAACTAAAAGGCCAAAACTGTCCACCATATTTAGTGTCCGGAGCATAATGTTTTAACTATTCAAGGTATTGACTTCAACATTGCATGTAGGTAAGTAGTGATTAGACAATGTGCAGGAAACATGAGCCCGGTCTGTAGGTTTAAGGTTAAGGTCACAATTCGAGCTCAAAGGTCAAATCTGTCCGTCATATTTAACTTATATGTGAACTTTCCTAACATTTTGAATAGTCTCCATTTAGTAAATTTACTTGAAAGTTTTGAAAGGAATTTCTATGAACTTTTGCGGCACGGTAAAGGACAGTTAAGAAACTGCAATGTGTATAAACCGTAACTGTTGCATACACATTAAATAAAGTAATTCTTGATATGAGTAAAAATTTTCCCAATAATAGAATTTGTTCAAACTTTGTATATGAACACAGTGTCATGTTAGAAACAGAATTATGAAAACATCGAAGGTCACTATGCTTGTTCAGGAGTTATCTGCCCTTGAACATGCAAATTTGAGGAAAAATCCAGTTTAAAGGGCAGATAACTCCTAAACATGTTATTTATTATACAATTAATTATTTAAATAAAAAAAATCCCTTTCTTGGCCACCGTTTTGCTTGAAACATTTGCTTAGCTGGTGGGGGGAGATTGCCATGTCCAATGTGGCTTTTGTAAATTTGAGCATTTACTTTCATGAATATCGAAATATTTGACTGTATTGAATACAAGTTGCAAGAATGAAATAATAGTCATTATATAGATGAGGGATCTTTTAAGCCCATGAGTGTATACTAGTATCAGCGACACACGGTGTTTAGGTAATGGCTTTTATTCGTGCGAAACACCAATAATTGTTGCTTTTTTCTTCTGTAACTGTTTGTATTTCATTGTCATCTTTGACACATTCGCAAACTTGCATATAGTTAACTATCTTATTGCTGTGTTATTGGTAGATATTCTGGATATATATTTGTTTTCTTCATTCATGCATTACCGAGTATTCAAATGCATGAAATTTTGTATTTGTTTAAGAAACTATATGGACAACCATAATTCGTGTTCATGAATATCATTTACTATCATCTACTTTTGTTTGATTCTAGGAAATTATCATTATAACAAGTAACACATCCTGACATAGCACAAAGTCTGTATATCGTCAATATTTGTTTTTCTTTCATTTGGCTGAGGTGTATGTGTGTGTGTGTGAAGGGGGTAACATTATTTACTATATATATCTTAAAACATAACATACACAGAAAAAATAAAATTGTTAGACACATAAATAAATTTGCTATAAAATCATGTAAATAAATATGTTTCTGATGAAACACTTCATTTTAAGCATGCTGAGGACATTTTTTATTACAAAGCAAATGATCATGGCTAACGGTTAGATTAATTCGAATGTGAAAATGTGACTGATACCAAAATGCTGTCAGGTTAGGTAAGAATGTCTTATCTGTTGCTTGGCAAATATTCAAAAAGTGTATCTAATGGTAGGCATATAAACAGGATGATATCACACAAAAAGCTACCATCGATACAATGCTATCACATATTATCTAACTCTAGGGTTGTATACCTAGCAAAAAATCACTATGACAATTAATCCCTCCAGATGGTACCCTACGGCTCATGAACTATTAAATGGTCATTCCCAGTCTGAAGGCTATAATTCGGTTATGGATTTGTTACAATCTACCGACCTTTTCACTTCTGTGTTTCTCTATATGGAATCCACAGTAGTTCTCTACTATCAACACAGAGGTCATAAGGCAAAACACAATTGTTACCTGCTCATATCATGTATCAAATCTGACTTGGGTTGTGTCATGTTTCAAAGGCGTAAAACGTTAAAATTACTAGACAGATGAAGTTCGTTCTCCCGAATATCGGTCTTCTTTGTTAGGAAATACGTATAACACTATAAATGACTAAGTCGCGTTTTCGACACGGAGAAACTTAACATTTTAGGCATAGCCCATCGTATAACGACTTAACACATTATCTAGTTTTCGAACTAAAACGAAGTCATTTAATGTGTATTTGGATTGCACATAATTATGGCGCATTTATTCATACAATTTTTCTTAATAACTATTCTGACTTCATTCCAACAAGCTGCGGCAAATGATGATATGTTTACCGTTTTGCTTGACCGGATAGATAGACTTGAAGTCAGTGACGCTGCCAATAAACGCGAAATAGCATCACTACAGTCAGAAATGCGAACGATGGAAACTAGATTCCTGGAAAAGGAAGAGAGTTTTCTTTCTGAAATACACGATTTGAAATCAAAGCTATCGGATAATGATTTTGACCAAGATGTGGATGATTTAAGGCAGAAATTACCAGAAAAGCCCATCAAAGATGACAGGAAGGACGATACAAACAGCGCTGGGATCTTTCATCGTGATCTTATCAAACGTATTAAAGGAGAAAATAGGTTAATGGAAGGTACTTGTTGTTTGTAATCCCTATGTTGTTCTAATGTTCACTCCCTTAAATCATTTAAGGCAATGGCGGAAGTTTTAAGGAGAGAAAGTTATGAACATTGCAGTTCATTGATTAAAATGGTAGCCATTTTATTTTCATGGCAATTCAAAACAAAATGGTGGCTTTTACTCATTTAAATACTTATTTGAATGGTATTTTCTTAATTTTGAAAAAAAAAATCAGCTTAAAACAAGAATTTGTCAACTGTTAATCTCATAAAACTATTCAAAGGGGTATTTGCTACACACACACAAAACATAATGAATTCATCAGTGCACAAATGACGACATAAGCAATAAAATAACTGCCTCTGTGGTTAATCATTTTATAGTCACAAGTGGGATAAAATGGAAAGTATGAATGATTTAATAAGGGGATGAGTATAATTTGGCTGAAAATCAAACAGTTCATGTATTAATATACGTATTTATGTGGTACTTGAACAGTTCGAGAAGCAGTGGAGACAGAAGTCGCATTCTATGCAACGCACTCACAACATGATGTTCAACATCTTGGCCAGAATCAAATTATTGTATTTGATGAAGCTATAACAAATATTGGAAACGCATACAATTCACACCATGGGGGATTCGTGGCACCCGTTGCCGGGACATACGTTTTCCACGTGACCATGATGGGCAAAAACGCCCATGCGGTGACAGGCAACCACTTCAATGCATATATTGATGTTGATGGCAGGACATATTCGCAGCTGTGGGTTGTACCTGGAGAACAGTCTTCACAGATGTTTATCATCGAGTTATCAGCGGGCAAAACGGTATCGGTGAAGAACCATATTCTAGACGACGGGTTTGTTGGACAGCATATGTCTACCTTCTCTGGCTTTCTATTGTATGAGCACTACCGCTCACCAGCTATCGTAGGAAAATAAAATAACAATAATTATTCAACTTTTATTATTTCCTTTATTTATCATTAACACTTCGTATGCGTAAACCCAACAGGACACAGAGCTATTATAGATCGAGAAATATGCAGGAGCTTTAATTGAAAATAAATTAATTTTACGTGATTTTGTGCATTTTCCAACTAGAATTCTAGCATTTCTATAAATTTAACACTCATAAAAATTTTGATGAAAACAATTGCGTTAAAAGATGTAAACATTTAACATTGGTTACATGAGGCCTCCGTAGGCTAGAGGTTAATGTCGTTTACTTGCCCTTTGCCACTGTGGGCTCGAAACCTGACTTGAGGTGTAGAATTTGAAGCCAACCATAAGGCTTGCGGAAGACATCTTTTCCCATAGAATGTATCTTTGGTTATAATGTTGGTCAATTCTAAACGCACCGTATAACAGCTTAAAATGAATGATGATGATGATGATGTAATGATTAACGATGATCGAGTACAATCGAACAGAACTCGCGTAAAGTGTCAGACAATCAATGTTAAAGAACTTGACTCGATGTCCCTAGTCATCCTACTGATATGTTTGGGTTGTTGTGATTCGTGGATTCTATCTGTACATTGCCGCATCTATAAAATCTCCGCACGACAAAATAACCAACTTACCAGAAGTGTCTTATGCCAAAGAAAATATGCAGTATAGTGTAGCCATAAATAACATCCAGTCGTAACCGGTTAAGTGGCAATTCCTTGCACTGATGGAAATAATGTCGGTTTTCCATGAAAACTCGCGGGAAAATGTAAATAAAAATGAATAGCCAATTTTCCAAAGATCATTTGCGTGATTTACATTTGTCTTTATGTGTTCTGAAGTCGGGTTCAGATTCCTTTAAAGTCAGCTGTCAAAACAAACATATTCCTGGGTTAATTACAGAGTAAACAATCGGACACGGGTATGAGACATTACGTTAGTCTATGGAACAGTGATGCTTATGAATTGGATGCCACCAATTAAAAATTACTCGATTACTGACACGCTTTGCAGTAAGCTTAAAACCTTAAGTCTGCGTGCCCCCAAAAAAGGGCAACAGCCGAATATTTTTAAGACAATTTTGTCCAACATATTAGATAGGTCATTATATAACACGACTCGCAATTTGCTTGAACGATACGTTACTTTAGTAAACTGAGCTTAATATGATGCTTTAATATTTAAACAAACAAGAAACAGGAAGCAGGAGTATAAATTGTCCAACCTTGTTCAGCTTCAGGGTAGACGCTAAATATTCATAAAGAAACACTGTAATATAATTCTGAAAATTACACAAAGAACTGAAACACAACAGCTTATCAGGCTTTCTCGATCTAAGCGTAATTTTATTCCATTAACGTTTATCGTGAATACTGGCGAAGCATCCAGTTCACGCGTATTCGTGGCACAATTAATTAATATATGTTTCCACGTGACTGTGATTAGCAGAGATGTCCATGCATCAACCACTTCATTGCACATGTGGATTTGGATAGTATGAGATATTCGCAAAACGGTGTCAGTTAAGACCACAATCTGATTATTTAGAAGGATCGAGTCAGATTACGAAGGCTATTCTAGACGACGATTTTGTTAGCAAGCACATGTCTATTTTTTCTGACATTTTGTTGTATGAGCACTATGTACAATTCTCCATTTATTGTAGGAAAATATTACAGTAAAGCAGTTTTTTATAATTTCCTTTCAGTATTATTAAGTTTTGAGTGTGTACGTCGTACTGAGCATAGAACTATACTGTAATAGGTCGAGAAATAGAACTATGCAGAGTTGAATTTCGCGATAGTAAGATGATATTGTGTTACATGAGCACTGGACTGGCTTGGTCAATCTTGAACATGCAGGTATCTCAAAGTTTCTGTAATTTTGATATTGGTGGCAGCAGCCACAAAAAGTGATCAATTTTATCATTATATTACAGTACACTATTCCTAAACAAGTTGATTACCGGACGCCTAGTCCATTTTTTTTTTCAAAGGTAGATCTACATGTTTAAAAATACTTCTTTTTAACAACTTCTCATGACGTAGCACTTGGCAGTTGTTTGTTAAACTTAGTTTGTAGTATCCTTTTATTTGACTGGAAATAGATGATGTCAGAGCTAAAATAGAAAAATCTTTAAGTCTTTAAACCACTTTGCATTATGAACTTGACTGGCCAAACGTGATTTGAAGAACCCTTGACAGGAGTTCCCTAAAGTTTCCCTAATGGTTACGCATTATGGGCCGTCACAGTAAACAGCTACTTCTTTTCATAAACTGCATAGCATATGTTCACCAAACTTGGTCAGAAACAAAGACAAAGTTTAGCGACTTCGGCGAATTTGGAGCTCTTGTTATCTGTATTAGTCTAAGAAAAGAGCATCTCATCTATATGTGCAACAGTATCGACATCATTTATGTATCGACTTTTGAATTTATTTACGAAATGGTATATTTTTTAGTTTAACATGAACATGAAGAAAATGTTTTAACTTAAACCGTTTCACCTTTAAGCCTTAGAATGGTCCGTCCCAGTCTGAAGGCTATAATTCAGTTATGGATTTGTTACAATCTATCGACCTTTTCACTTTTTTGTTTCTCTATATGGAATCTACAGTAATTCTCTATTATCAACACAGAGGTCATAAGGCAAAACACAATTGTTACCTGTTCATATCATGTATCAAATCTGACTTGGGTTGTGTCATGTTTCAAAGGCGTAAAACGTTAAAATTACTAGATAGATGAAGTTCGTTCTCCCGAATGCCTTCTTTGTTAGGAAATGTGTGTAACACTATAAATTACTAAGCCGCGTTTTCGACACGGAGAAACTTAACATTTTAGGCATAGCCAATCGTATAACACATTATCTAATTTTCGAATTAAAACGAAGTCGTGACTTATTGTGTATTGGGATTGCACATAATCATGGCACATTTATTCAGACTACTTTTCTTCATAACTACTCTGACTTCTTTCCAACAAGCCGCGGCAAATATTCCAAATGATGAAGTGTTTTTCGTTTTGCTTGACCGGATAGACAGACTTGAAGCCAGTGAAGCTGCTAATAAACGCGAAATAGCATCACTACAATCAGAAATGCGAACGATGAAAACTAGATTCCTGGAAAAGGAGGAGAGTCTTCTTTCTGAAATACACGATTTGAAATCAAAGCTATCGGATAATGATTTTGACCAAGATGTGAATGATTTAAGGCAGAAATTACCAGAAAAGCCCACCAAAGATGACAAGAAGCATGATACTAAGCCTTCAACATACAGCGCTGGGATCTTTCATCGTGATCTTTTCATTAAAGAAGAACATAGGTCAATGGAAGGTACTTGCAGTTTGTTATCTCTATAACGTATATCTTACCAAGAAAAGATAATGTTGTTCTAATGTTCACTCTGTCTGATAAATGTCCTTTAATCATTTAAGGCATTGACGGAGTTAAATTGGTTTACAATGATAAAGTTATGAACATTGCAGTTATTGATCAAAATGGTAGCCATTTCATTTTCGTGGCAATTCAAAGCAAAATGGTGGCTTTTATTCATTTTAAATATTTATTTGAATTGTATTTTCTTTATATTGAAAACAAAAATCTTTTTTCAGCTTAAATAAAAGAATTTATCAACCTCATGAAACTATTCAAAGGGTTTGCTATATAAATTGAATTCTTCAGTGCGCAAATGACGACATGAACAATAAAATAACTGCCTCTGTGGTTAGTCATTTTATAGTCACAAGTGGGATAAAATTGAAATTTAATTACGGGATGAGTATAATTTGACTGAAAATCAAATCTGATATGTAAACAGTTCATGTATTAATATACGTATTTATGTGGTACTTGAACAGTTCGAGAAGCAGTGGAGACAGAAGTCGCATTCTATGCAACGCACTCACAACATGATGTTCAACATCTCGGCCAGAATCAGATTATTGTATTTGATCAAGCTATAACAAATATTGGAAACGCATATAATTCACACAATGGCAGATTCGTGGCACCCGTTGCCGGGACATACGTTTTCCACGTGACCATGATGGGCGGAGACACCCATGCGGTGACACGCAACCACTTCAATGCATATACTGATGTTGATGGCAGGACATATTCGCAGCTGTGGGTTCAACCTCACGAACAGTCTTCACAAATGTTTATCATCGAGCTTTCAGCGGGAAAAACGGTGTCGGTGAAGAACCATATTCTAGACGACGGGTTTGTTGGACAGCACATGTCTACTTTCTCTGGCTTTTTATTGTATGAGCACTACAGACCACCAGCTATTGTAGGAAAATAAAATAACAATAATTATTCAACATTTATTATTTCCTTTATTTATCATTACCACTTCGTATGTGTAAACCTAACAGGGCATAGAGCTATTATAGGTCGAGAAATATGCAGGAGCTTTAACTGAAAATAAATTTTAATCAATTGATTTTGTGGATTATCCAACTAGAATCCTAACATTTCTATAATTTTAACATTCTTAAATGTTTTGTGAGAAAAAAAGTTAAAAATGTGAACATTTAACACTGGTTACATGAGGCCTCCTTAAGCTAGAGGTCAATGTCGTTGAATTCAAATCACTTGCCCTTTGCCACTGCGGGCGCGAAACCTGGCTTGAGATGTAGAATTCTTACATTTGAGGAAGCCAACCATAAGGCTTGCGGAAGACATCCGTTTTCCATAGAATGTATGTAATTTCTGATGCATCTTTGGTTAATGTTGGTCAGTTCTAAACGCATCGTCTAACTGCGGAATGATGATGGTGATGTAACGATTAACAATTGAACAGAACTCGCCTAAAGTATCAGACAATCAATGTTAAAGAGTTTGGCTCGATGTCCCTAGTCATCCTACTGATATGTTTGGGTTGTGATTCGCGGATTTTATCTGTACATAGCCGCATCTATAAAATCTCCGCACGACAAATAACCAACTTACCAGAAGTGTCTTATGCCAAAGAAAATATAGTGTTGCTTTAAGTGTCGCCATACATAACGTCCAGCCGTATTGTTAACCGGGAAAGTGGCAATAGACCATTCCTTGCAATGATGGAAATAATGTCGGTTTTCCGTGAAAACTCGCGGGAAAATGTAAATAAAAACGAATAGCAAATGAAGCGTCGGATTTCCAAAGATCATTATGTCTTTATGTGTTCTGAAGTCGGGTTCAGATTCCTTTAAAGTCAGCTGTCAAAACAAACATATTCCCGGGTTAATTACAGAGTAAATAATCGGACACGGGTATGAAACATTACGTTAGTCTATGGAACAGTGAAGCTTATGAATTGGATGCCACCAATTAAAAATTTCTCGATTACTGACACGCTTTGCAGTAAGCTTAAAACCTTAAAAGTCTGCGTGCCTAAAGAAAAGGGCAACAGCCGAATATTTTAAGAGAGTTTTGTCCAACATATTATGTCGTAATTAGGTCATTATAACACGACTCGCAATTTGCTTGAATTATACGTTACTTTAGTAAACTGAGCTTAAAATAAAGTTTTAATATTAAACAAACAAGAAACAGGAAGCAGGAGTATAAATTGTCCAACCTTGTTCAGCTTCGGGGTAGACGCTTTAAATATTTATAAAGAAACACTGTAATATAAAGAAGCTTCTCTATTTCTGAAAATTACACAAAGAATTTAAACACATCAGCTTGAGGCTTTATTTGTTTTAGTCGCCGAATGTGCAATAAAATGTTTTAACGCATATCTGGTAGCACTGCATATATGCACGTTGTGGAAGTAATTGTTTTGTGGAAAGCCTAGAACTATTTTAAGGCACGGTTGTTGTTGAAAATGAAGATCAGGTCTTAAGAACATGCAGGTATCTCAAAGTTTATATAATTTTGACATTGGTGGCAGCAGCCACAAAAAGTGATCAATTTTATTATTACATTACAGTACACTATTCCTAAACAAATTGATAACCGGACGCCTTGTCCATTTTTTTTTTCAAAGATCGATCTACATGTTTAAAAAGACTTCTTAAATAATATTATTATCGTAATAAATACTAGAAATTCACTCCTGTCCTGTGCTGCTTGTTGTTGCTCAGATTTCAAGATTTATTTAGTACTGTCGTGGGTTATAAGTTCTTCTGAAACTGCTCCAATATATGATTCCTTTGGGTTCTTTTAATGAACCAAGGGAGATCACTACTAAAGAGCTAAAAATTGTTTCAGTGGACACGCCTTTTGGCTATCTGCTACCGTATACATTTCTGGCTATCCTCGCTGGGACGGTGTCGTACCACCAAATTCTAAAATTGATTTGTTCATAGTATGATAATTCTAGGGCCTAGTTAATTCCTAATCACGAGTGGCTATGGTGGTGAGGGGAGGGTTAAAGGAGTGGTCTCTGTCCGTCCGTCCGTTCATCCGTCCGTAATACTTCGTGTCCGGTCTATATAAATTAAACCCCTTGAAGGATTTTCATAAAACTTGGGTCTTGAAAATGACCACTTTATCAAGACGATATGCAGAACGCATGACTCAGCAATGCCGGCTCAAGGTCAAGGTCACAATTCAAGGTCAAAGGTTTGAGCCTTCCTTTTTGTCAATGTGCCCGCTCTGTATCTCCAAAACCCCTTGAAGAATTTTCATGAAGCTTGGGTCAAGAAACCACCTCATCAAGACGATGTGTAGAACTTATGAGTAAGCCATGTTGACTCAATGTCAAGGTCACAATTCAAGGTCAAATGTTTGAGCCTTTCATTTTGTGTCCGCTCTGTATCTCCTAAACCCCTTGAAGGATTTTCCTGAAACTTTAGTCAAATAATCACCTCATCAAGACATGTGCAATGTGCAGAATTCTTGAGTCAGCCATGCCGGCTCAATGTCAAGGTCACAACTAAAGGTCAAATTTTGAGCTTTCCATTTTGTGTCCACTCTGTATTTCCTAAATCACTTGAAGGATTTTCGTGAATCTTTGATCAAATGATCACCTCATCAAGACACTGTGCAGACCTCATGAGTCAGCTATGTCTGCTCAAGGTCAAAGTCAAAGTCACATGTCATTATACAGTGGCTATACATGGCCAGTAATATATTTCGACCAAAGTCATATGTCATTTTACTGTGGCTATCCTATGCCTGTAATATACTTCTGTATTGATGATATACAACAAACTCATATGTCATTTTACTGCGGCTATCCGTGCCCTGTAATATACTTCTATATTGGTAATATACAACAAAGTCATATGTCATTTTACTGTGGCTATCCGTGCCTTGTAATATACTTCTGTATTGATGATATACAACAAAGTCATATGTCATTTTACTGTGGCTATCCGTGGCCTGTAATATACTTCTATATTGATGATATAAAACAAAGACATATGTGATTTTACTGTGGCTATCCGTGCCCTGTAATATTCTTCTATATTGATAATATACAACAAAGTCATATGTCATTTTACTGTGGCTATCCTTGGCCTGTCATATACTTCTGTTTTGATTATTTCGAACAAAGTCATACAGTATTTCACTGTGAGTATCCGTGGCTTGTAATATACTTCTATGTTGATGATATCCATTAAAGTCATATGTCATTTCACTGTGGCTATGCGTGCCCTGTAATATACTACTATTTTGATGATATCGAACAATATCATATGGATTTTCACTGTGGCTATCTGTGACCTGTAATATACTTCTATATTGATGATATCGAACAAAGTCATATGGCTTTTCACTGTGGCTATCTGTGCCCTGTAATATACTTCTATATTGATGATATCGAACAAAGTGATATGGCATTTCACTGTTTCTATCCGTAGCCTGTAATATACTTCTAATTTGATGATATCGAACAAAGTCATACGACATTTCACTGTGGCTATCCGTGGCTTGTAATATACTTCTATGTGTTCTATGTAAACGATATCGAAAAAAGTCATATGGTATTTTACTATGGCTATCCGTGTCCTGTATTATACTTCTGTATTGCTGATATCCAACAAAGTCATATGTCATTTTACTTTGGCTAACCTTGGCCTGTAATATACCTCTATATTGCTGATATCAGTCAAAGTCATATGTCATTTTACTGTGGCTATCCGTGCCCTGCAAGATACTTCTATGTTGATGATATACAGCAAAGTCATATGATATTTTACTGTGGCTATCCTTGGCATGTAATAAACTTCTATATTGTTGATATCGGACAAAGTCATATGTCATTGTACTGTGGCTATCCTTGGCCTGTAATATACTTCTATATTGATGATATCAAAGAAGGTCTCATCTGGATTTACTGTGGCTATCTTTGGATTGTAATGTACTTCCATTTAGATGATATCTAAAACAGTCATATGTCATTTCGCTGGGGCTATCCGTGGCGTGTAATATACTTGTATATTGATGATTCATGGCATGTAATCTATATCTACGGTATCGAGGAGTCATGTGTCATTTCACTGCAGCGATCTTTGGCCTGTAATACACTTCTAGATCTATGGTATCGAACAAAGTCATGTGTCATTTCACTGCGGTCATCTGTGGCCTGTAATAAACTTCTATATTGATGATATCAAACAAAGTACTATGCCATTTCACTCTGGCTATCCGTGGCCTGTAATATATTTCTTTATTGATGATATCCAACAAAGTACTATGCCATTTCACTCTGGCTATCTGTGGCCTGTAATATATTTCTTTATTGATGATATCCAACAAAGCCATGTATCATGCCACTGTTTCCATCCTTGACCTGTAATAAACTGATATATTGGACAGATCGAACAAAGTCAATTAAATGTCATTTCACTGTAGCCATTCTCTACCCATACAGGTTCTTCCAAGGAAAGACGGCTCCGCATGTATCGTAGCTATACACCGGACACGTTAAAGAACCAGACTGTCTATTCGCAATTAGCTAGGCTAAGTCGGCCGGACAGGCCTGAATCTAAATGATTTCTCTCTATCTGTTCTGGGGGCTTTATCTCACTCTGTCCCTCTGGTCAGATCGCTCCAATATTGTCTGTACTAATAGAGGATGAATTTCGAACCCTGTATGGCTGCGTTTGCTATATGTAAAGGGCCTTTGAACATGCTTATGATAAATATATAATAATATAAATCCAGTATAATAATAATAATGATAATAATAATAATAATAATAATAATAATAAATTAATAAATAAATAAATAAGTGTATAACATGCCACGGATAAACACTGAAATGACATTTTACTTTTTCTGTCCAATATATAAGTATATAACATGCCAAGGATAGGCTAAGTGAAATGATATTTGACTTTGTTAGATCTGTCTAATATATAAGTGTATTACATGCCATGGATAGACACAGTGAAATGACATTTGACTTTGTTCGATCTGTATATATGTTTATTACAAGCCACAGATATACACAGAGAAATGACATTTTACTTTGTTCGATCTGTCCAATATAGAAGTATATGACAGGTCAAGGATAGACACAGTAAAATAACTTCTTACTTTGCTCGATATTATCAACACATAGGTATATTACAGGCCACGGATAACCACAGTGAAATGCCATATGACTTTGTCCGATATCGTCAATATACAAATATATTACAAGCCACGGATACTCACATTGAAATGACGTATGACTTTGTTCGATATCATCAATATAGAAGTATATTAAAGGCCCCGGATAGCCACAGTGAAATGCCATATGACTTTGTTCGATATCATCAAAATGTAAGTATATTACAGGCCACGGATAGGTACAGTAAAATAACATATGACTTGACTTTGTTCGATATCAGCAAAATAGAAGTATATTACAGGCCACGGATAGCTAAAAATGAAATGCCTTATAACTTTGTTTGATATCATTAACATAGAAGTATATTACAGGCCACGGCTAGCCACAGTAAAATGACATATGACTTTGTTGGATATCATCAATATAGAAGTATATCACAGGCCACGGATAGCCACAATGAAATGCCATATGACTGTGTTTGATATCAGCAATATAGAAATATATTACAGGCCAAGGATAGCCACACTAAAATGACATATGAGTTTGTTGGATATCATCATTGTAGAAGTATATTACAGGGCACGGATAGCCACAGTAAAATGACATATGAGTTTGTTGTATATTATCAATACAGAAGTATATTACAGGGCACGGATAGCCGCAGTAAAATGACATATGAGTTTGTTGTATATTATCAATACAGAAGTATATTACAGGGCACGGATAGCCGCAGTAAAATGACATATAACTTTGCTGTATATCATCAATACAGAAGTATATTACAAGCCACGAATAGTCACAGTGAAATGCCTTATGAATTTGTTCGATGTCATCAAAATAGAAGTATATTACAGGCCAAGGATAGCCATATTGAAATGCCGTATGATTTTGTTTTACATCATCAATATAGAAGTATATTACAGGCTACGGATAGCCACAGTAAAATGACACGTGACTTTGTTGTATATCATCAATATAGAAGTATATTACAGGGCACGGATAGTCACAGTAAAATGACATATAACTTTGCTGTATATCACCAATATAGAAGTATATTACAGGCTATTGATAGCCACAGTTAAATGACGCTTTACTTTGTTCGATGTGTCCAATATTTAAGTATATTACAGACCACGGATAACCACAGTTAAATGACGCTTTACTTTGTTCGATTTGTCCAATATATCATTATTCAGCAGGCCAAGGATAGCCACAGTGAAATAACACTTTACTTTGTTCGATTTCGCCAATATATAAGCGTATGGCAGGCCATGGATAGCCACAGTGAAAGGAACTTTTCTTTGTTCGATTTGTCCAATATTTAAGTATATTACAGACCATGGATAGCCACAGAGAAAGGGCACTTGATAATAGGTCAAGGATAGACACAGTGAAACTGTATATCACGTTCTTCTTAATAATCAATATATAAGTATATAACAAGCCAAGGATAGCCACATTGGAATAACATATCTCTTTGCCTTATATCGTCACTTATGATGTATATTACCGTCAAAGAATAGACACAGTGAAATGTTCTATGACTGTGCTCGTTGTGTCCAGTAAACTACAGGCCATGAATACCCGTAGAAAAATGACATATGACTTCATTTTATATCATTAATAGAGATGCATATCACAATATTGAAGCGTATTGTAGGCCATATATAGAATATGAATTTATTGGATATCATCAATATCGAAGTATTTTACAGGCCCCAGATAGACATAGTAAAACGCAATATGGCTTTGTTTGATATTTTACATGCCATGGATAGAAATGGTAAAATGCCACATGAATATGTTTTATATCATCAGTATCAAAGTGTTACAGATTGTACGGACAGATGGACAGAGAACATTGCTTTCCCTCCCCCATAGCCTGTCGTAGCGGGGGATTAACTAAGCCTCATAGTTTAGTAGAGTATGAAGATTTCAATTTAGTGGTACACAACCGAACCCTTTCACCGATAGCCAGAATTGTATACGGTACAGGGATAGCCAAAAGGAAAGTCCGAAACCGTGTATTTCGCGCTACTGTAGCCAAGAAATGTTAAGATTTTGGTATTTTTTATTCATTTTATACATATGTGCTTCTTGTAAGTGGCAAGATTGTGTATTTTTTGCCCGTGAATTGTATTGCGACTTGGGTAGCAGATGAGCCCCAATAATCTTCTTCTTCCTGGTATACAGTCCTTTAGGGTATAGCGGATTTTAGGGTATAGAGGATAGATTGATAAATTTTATCTTTAGACTTGAATTATTGTATAAATTTCCTATCATTCTTTTACTGGCATCCAAACAGACATTCTGAAATACATTTTAAATATTTGCTTGTTGTGTTATTTTTCATATGTCATCAAATGTAAAATAAAGCTATCCCCTATAGACTAAATCAGTGTATATGTAAAAAACGTCAGTGAATGAAAAGTATTCAGACATCCCAGCTCTCACGATCTGATCGGGTTTCTCCCGATTCTGAATGTAAAACCCGATCACCCCGATCAGAAGTCTCAATCTCCCAGTTAAAAAAAAAACAAACAACAAAACAACATAAACAACAAAAAACAAAAATTATGAAATAATCCACTTCCTGGCACCTATCTGATACTGTATCACTACTGACGAGTCTGTAAACAACAGCTTTCGGATATTTTCGCACCTTATTCTACCCTTGCTGATTAATTGTTTATTACACGATTTAACAAAGCCAGGTGTTGATTAATGTGTCACAATTGAAATTAAAATCCAGACATTAGATATTTAATTAAATTCAATCAAATTTAGATTAGAAATTATACTGGCTTTACCTTTTTCTGTAACTTTTTGAAAACGAAAGTAGATGGTCGCCGAGTCAACCTGCTAGGTTTTAAAAAACATTTCTCTTAAAATCATTTTGATAAGAGGAAATGTCATGGTAAATTTTAATATCACTTACTATCAAATGCTGTTAAACTGTCTTTGCATCATCACAATTTGTCAAACACATCCTTTTAACTGGAGATTTAGGCAGATGTCTACGAAAGTGTAACAATACCCGGACATACAATTTTGGATAACAGGATTTTGATCAATAAAAGTATTTGAGCTGGGGGTTTTAAATACTGGTTGACAGGGGTGAGAATCAAACAGTAAATTTTCTATTGCTTGAACTTTTATTCTTTTAGCTATATACATTTTGTTTTTACAGCTCTAACAGCTGCACTGTTTGTCATGTAAAATTCACCTGGGGAGTCTTCTTTCCAACAAAAGAAATAAAATGTGCAGGTTTAATTCTCAGTGGTGTTTTGAATTTAGACATAGTGCTTAAAGTGCCATAACTATTTAATTTTGCACAGAAGGCTTCTTGTATTATTGTTCCAAAATATTAAAAATGCATGAATAATAAGATACAGACAAGTGAATTGTTTTAAGACTTTTGATTTTATAAGGGCAAATAAGTTTATATTTTCATTAGATTTGTTAAAAGCTTCGTTATCATGAACATAATTACCGCGGTATAAAATCTCCCACTTGAACACCTCAATCTCCCACTTTGGAAAGCAAAAACTCCGGCCCACTTGGCATTCAGAAAAAGTTGGGATGTCTGAGTATTTGATAGAAATTTAAAAAGCTGAATGTTTTTGAAAAGAGAATACATTATTATTCTGATTTAAAGTAAAGAAATTTTGGAAAGTTTGTTAAGATGTGGATTTTAAACTAAAAATGGAAAAAATGACCAAAGCTATCCTGTACACCCTAAATGAGTGCATATGTAAACAACGGCATGGAGAGAAAAGACACATGAATTTCTATTAAAAGCTGAATGTTTTAAGAAGAATAGATGTTTTCTGTCTGATACACTGAAAAAAAACTACTATTTTCATTTCTTTGAATTGGAATGCAGAAAAAATTAGTTAGCTATCCGCTATACCCTAAAGCACTGTACCATTTGCTGCTATTTTCGCGTTAATCTGGTCTCGCGGTATTTGATTTTTGCGAGAACAACAATGTGCAGCGCTCTCTACTTTAAACAAATTTGACCTACTTTGGAAGCTGATTACGTTTCACACCCTATTTTTGTAAACGTAGGTCAATTATTTTCAAATGCCCTCGTCGATCATTTGACTCAGTTAAGTTGGTAATGAATTGTGTGTTGTCCAACTATTTGACTGAATTACCCTTCAAATGTGTTAATTTTACATTGCAATAATTGTTAATGTCTTACTCACGAAATTCATTTTGAAAATTTAGGGGTCCTATACATTTTACACTTTCACAGGAAGCGCTGTATCAAGTCGGATGCCGTACCGCGAAATTAGAATTAACTCCTTTGGCGAAAGTGAAGGTCACATGCACCAGAAACATGATGGGTTTAAAAGTAAACAAGGACTAGGAAAATGATTTTCTGCTTGAAATAATAGTGGAAAAGAAAAGGTTTACGAAGTTAATAGGAAATAATAGCAACATAATATTGCTTTTTCTTTCCTTTATTCATTTATTCCCTTAGTACCGCGAAAATAGGTGCAAACAGGCTAATACGCAGGGCTCACTCTGGAGCATCGTCGCGTATGAAAAGACTATGTACAAGTTCGTTGTGAGATGAGCAACAGTGCAGGATAAAAAAGGTAAAAGCAGTTAAAATCCCTGTACATAGAGCTAGCGGCGACAACTGGCAAGCCCTGCCTTGAAAGTGTCTAAGGTCTGGGCTGCGACGACGTGCTCTGGCAGCTGGTTCCACAATCGGATGCCGGCTGGAAAGAAGGAGTGTCTGTAAGTGTCAGTCCTACAGAAAGGCAGTGCATATCGAAGGTGTGACCACGTGTGGAGAGTGCTGTTGTGTGGAGGAACAAGTCTTTACGGATGTCTACTAGGCCGTGTGTAATGCGGTACATCATGATCATCACCAGTCTACTGTCACATCTTCTTTGTTGTAAAAAATCCCAGCCAAGGTTCGATATCATCTGGCTGGTGCTGCTGGTGGTCTTGTAATCCCCCATCACAAACCTGGCTGCTCTGCGCATGACCGCTTCCAGTTGTTGGATGTTTCTGCTGGTATGAGGGTCCCAGGTGGCTGAAGCATATTCAATTACCGGCTTCACCAGGCTGTTGTAACACTGGGCTTTGACTCCCTGTGGGCATCTTGAGAGGTTGCGTCGAAGGAAGCCAAGCGTGTTGTTTGCTTTCTTGGTGTTGTCGTCCACATGAGCATTCCAGGAAAGGTTCTCAGGTAATGTCACACCAAGATACTTGCCGGAAGTGACTACTGATAAGTCATGGCCATGGATGGTATAAGTGGCTTTGATAGGGTTTCTCCTTTTGGTTATTCTAACAACCTCACACTTATCAGTGATAATTTGCCGGGTCCAAATCTTTTACCTGCCAAAGATCTATGTTTCTGTCTATGTTAATCTTTCTGCCAGCTTCCTTTACTGTCTAGCCCTTTACAGAGAGTGAGAGACATACACATTTAGAATACCTTTTTGAAATCAACTTGTTGAAGGGAGGTAACAATGTTCTGTATTATTAATTTCTGGATTTGTTTCCCTTGGTCCTACACTGTCTTATATGCTAATCTATAAATGAAATTGTTCTTTGTTTCATATAAAATTAAGCTACTTCAGAACAATTTTGATACAGTTTCTAGATTTTCACTTGGTCGTAGACCTATTTTCCACAAGATATTCATAAATATGCTTCAAGAAAACAAAAAGAAAAGGAAGTGTCTAGCCCTCCGGTAACCGGACGCCTAGCCAGCGTTCTAGTCGTCCGGTTACCGGACGGCTAGCAAATCCTTAGGGGATTATCTAGTCGTCCGGTAATTGATTTCCTTATGAATAAGACATGATTTTATATAGTTTTAATATTATTTACTTAAGATATCGATACTTATCTGCAAACAAAATTTTGTGTAAATACATACTATAAACATTTAAAATAAATCACTGCATTATTCAGCTGATGAAATGGAAGTTTGTCGAACTCAATAATGGCGAGATCGACGTGGCGTCACTTACTAAAATCTGTTCATCTGGAGGCTTTTATGGGATCGGAATTTTTAAATTTTAACACATTTTCCACTGGATTTTCAAAATTAAAACTGTTTTGCAGTACTTTCAATTTTCATATTTTAGTATTCAAATATTTTTTAATGAATAACTGTTTTAAATGACATCTGATTTCAATAGCGGCAGCGTGATGTTCAAAACTTCATAATCAATCCATTTTATTTTGAAATAATTATATTCAAAATTAATGAATGAATTGCTGTTTTAAGCTTTCCATTCTTCAAAAATATATATAAATTTGTGTTTTAATAATTAAAGTTCAGGCCGTTAGAAAAAACATCACTTTTCACAAAATAGCATATGGACGTTCGGCGATCAATGTTTTATCATTTCTAAAAATAGGATATCAACGGATTTGTAAACAAACACGATCTCTTATGTTTAATCGACTGAAAAATCAGATAAGTATTGATATTTTAAGTAAATAACATTTAAAACTATATAAAATCATTACTTATTCATTAAGAAATCAATTACCGGACGACTAGAAAATCCCCTGAGGATTTGCTAGCAGACTAGAACGCAGGCTAGGCGTCCGGTTACTGGACAGCGAGACACTTACAAAAGAAAAAGGGGTGTTGAATAGTCTGCAGTAAATTGCAAGTCAGCTGAAGTCGGGTACCCTCAAAAAGATGTTAGGTCAGGGAGACCAGAAAAAGACCTATTTTTTTTTTGCCTTAGCATGAAAAGTGTCTTATTTTATTAGCTCGACTATTCGAAGAATAGTCTAGCTATTCTACTCACCCTGGCGTAGGCGTCGGCGTTGGCGTCGGCGTCACACCTTGGTTGAGTTTTTGCATGCAAGTACATACAACTATCATTTAAAGGCATATAGCTTTGAAACTTATTTATTCTTTTTCTAGGTCAATTACCAATCTCACTGGGTCAAGTTCCATAACTCTAACATGTATTTTGAGCAAATTATGCCCCCTTTTGGACGTAGAAAATTCTGGTTAAAGTTTTACATGCAAGTACATACAGCTATTACTAAAAGGCATATTGATTTGAAACTTATTTTTTCTTTTTCTAGATCAATTACCTACATCACTGGGTCAAGTCCCATAACTCTGACATGTATTTTGGCCAAATTATGCCCCCTTTTGGACTTAAAAAATCCTGGTTAAAGTTTTGCGTGCAAGTACATACAGCTATTACTAAAAGGCATATTGATTTGAAACTTATTTTTTCTTTTTCTAGATCAATTACCTACCTCACTGGGTCAAGTCCCATAACTCTTACATGTATTTTGAGCAAATTATGCCCCCTTTTGGACTTAGAAAATTCTGGTTAAAGTTTTACATGCAAGTTACTATCTCCAAAACTAATGCAGATATTAAATTGAAACTTCACATGTGTCTTCGGAGTTATAAAACTAGTTGATAGAATCAAGTCCCATAACTCTGACATGTATTTTGGGCAAATTATGCCCCCTTTTGGACTTAGAAAATCCTGGTTCAAGTTTTGCGTGCAAGTACATACCGGTACAGCTATTACCAAAAGGCATATAGCTTTGAAACTTATTTATTCTTTTTCTAGGTCAGTTACCAACCTCACTGGGTCAAGTTCCATAACTCTTAACATGTATTTTGAGCAAATTATGCCCCCTTTTGGACTTAGAAAATTCTGGTTAAAGTTTTACATGCAAGTTACTATCTCCAAAACTAATGCAGATATGGAATTGAAACTTAACATGTTTCTTCGGGGTTATTAAACTAGTTGTTAGCATCAAGTCCCATAACTCTGATATGCATTTTGGTCAAATTATGTCCTGTTTCGAATTAAAAACTCTTTCGATATTTAACATTTTGGGTAATAATTTCCTGCTTCTGTGACAATATTTCGAATAGTCGAGCTTGGCTGTCTTATGGACAGCTCTTGTTATGTCTCCCTCTTGGGGAGACATATTGTTTTTGCCCTGTCCGTCCGTCCGTCTGTACGTACGTCACACTTCATTTCCGAGCAATAACTGGAGAACCATTTGACCTGGAACCTTCAAACTTCATAGGGTTGTAGGGCTGCTGGAGTAGACGACCCCTATTGTTTTTGGGGTCACTCCGTCAAAGATCAAGGTCACAGGGGCCTGAACATTGAAAACCATTTCCGATCAATAACTAGAGAACCACTTGACCCAGAATGTTGAAACTTCATAGGATGATTGGTCATGAAGAGTAGATGACCCCTATCGATTTTGGGGTCACTCCGTCAAAGGTCAAGGTCACAGGGGCCTGAACATTGAAAACCATTTCCGATCAGTAACTAGAGAACCACTTGACCCAGAATGTTGAAACTTCATAGGATGATTGGTCATGAAGAGTAGATGACCCCTATTGATTTTGGGGTCACTCTGTCAAAGGTCAAGGTCACAGGGGCCTGAACATTGAAAACCATTTCCGATCAATAACTAGAGAACCACTTGACCCAGAACCTTGAAACTTCATAGGATGACTGTACATGCAAAGCAGATGACCCCTATCGATTTTGGGGTCACTCCGTTTAAGGTCAAGGTCACAGGGGCCTGAACATTGAAAACCATTTCCGGTCAGTAACTTGAGAACCACTTGACCCAGAAGGTTGAAACTTAATAGGATGATTGGTCATGCAGAGTAGATGACCCCTATCGATTTTGGGGTCACTCCGTTAAAGGTCAAGGTCACAGGGACCAGAACATTGAAAACCATTTCTGGTCAGAAACTTGAGAACCACTTGACCCAGAAGGTTGAAACTTCATGGGATGACTGTACATGCAAAGCAGATGACCCCTATCGATTTTGGGGTCACTCCGTTAAAGGTCAAGGTGACAGGGGCCTGAACATTGAAAACCATTTCCGATCAATAACTAGAGAACCACTTGACCCAGAATGTTGAAACTTCATAGGATGATTGGTCATGAAGAGTAGATGACCCCTATCGATTTTGGGCTCACTGCGTCAAAGGTCAAGGTCACAGGGGCCTGAACATTGATAACCATTTCCAATCAATAACTAGAGAACCACTTGACCCAGAACCTTGATACTTCATAGGATGACTGACATGCAAAGCAGATGACCCCTATCGATTTTGGGGTCACTCCGTTAAAGGTCAAGGTCACAGGGGCCTGAACATTGAAAACTATTTCCGGTCAGTAACTAGAGAACCACTTGACCCAGAATGATGAAACTTCATAGGATGATTGGTCATGCAGAGTAGATGACCCCAAACAATTTTGGGGTCACTCTGTTAAAGGTCAAGGTAACAGGGGCCTGAACATGGAAAACCATTTCCAATCAATAACTTAAGAACGTGTCAACTCAGAATGTTGAAACTTCATGGGATGATTGTTCATGCAGAGTAAATGACCCATATTGTCTTTGGAGTCACTCCATTAAAGGTCAAGGTCACAGGGGCCTGAACATTGATAAAAAGTTCCGATCAATAACTTGAGAACCACTTGACCCAGAATGTTGAAACTTCATAGGATGATTGAACATGCAGAGTAGATGACCCCTATTGATTTTGGGGTCAGTCTATTAAAGGTCAAGGTCACAGTGGCCTGTTCATGTAAAATCATTTTTTTGGAAATAACTTGACCCCTATTTATTTTGAGGTCACTTGATCAAAGGTCAAGGTCACATGAGCCTAAACAGTGACTTGAGAACCACTAGGCCAAGAGTGTTGAAATTTAGCAGGATGACTGGACATGTCAAGTAGATGATCCCTATTGCAGCCAACCATCAGTGTCTCTTTGACTTTTGCTCCTGACACCTATTGACTTCTTGCCTTTAGGGCTTTCCATTGGGGGAGACATGTGCTTTTTTACAAAAGCATTTTCTAGTTAAAATTCATTACACGAGTGAAATAATGCCCATTTGGCCACCCTGTTTACGTGTGAATGCGCGAACAATGGGAAAATTAGGATCTATTTATTAGGGACTTCTTTTGACTACACCCCAGATTGGCACAGAAGCCCATTTTTGACTGAATTACGGCTATATAAATCGGATTAAAAAATCTCTCGTTTTTTTGTGGTTTTAATGAAAGTGAAAGGAAACCGAAGTAGATCTATTTCATGCCAAATTTGGCGTCCAAATACACATTATTGGTCCTGGTATACATGTGTTTATTGAAGCTTGGGAGTCCCCGGACGCATGTTTCTGCAGTGGGACTCAAACTTTAACTCCATAATTAATTGTTTACAAACACATGCAAATACACAAGGTTTGACTTTGAGCAATATTAGTGGGCAGAATTACTCGCTTGTCGTAGATTGCCGTGTATAGCTAATCAGTGTTGCCCTTTTGCGTTACACCGCGAGATATGACGGCATACATGTGTATTACTTATGCAATTACATGTGATTGTCTGCGTGTTTGCATAGGTGACGATCGCTGATTGAAAACCGATAATTTATAAAGTATTTGTCATGAAGTAATTTCGATTGTTTTCTCACATACTAATTACGTGGCAGAATTAAAGAACATTTTAGAAAAAGTTAAAATTAGTCTAAATTATAATTCTTTGAGTAATTTTATGGTTAAAAGAAATAAAAACGATGCTAGTGAATCCTTTGACTCTGAAATTGATAGTGACATGCAAAAATGAGATGAAATGTACTGTGCATTATTGTATTCCAGAAAAGAACAAAATGTTTTAATTCAATGTTGCTAATAAATTATAAAGTTTTACAATTCACCTATATTCTGTCTTTATCTTTTAAGCTCATCAGAGCATTGTTTAGGTGAAGTATTGTGATCACTAAACATGTCTGTACAAAAAAGGCCAAAGTTTTGACGAAACACTTAAGGCTATCTGTTGGTCTACTTAGCACTGCAACTTTGGGGGTACAGAACTGCAACTGAAAATTGCTAGTGAGAACCCTGTATTTATAATCCTTTAATCAATAATCACTAGAAAATTTGAAAATCAATTTTAATTAAATCAATAATAGTTATTAGCTAATTATTAGTCCCCTACTGGTTGAAAACCAGTTTCGGGGACTATAGGAATGCGCTTTTCCGTTATTCCGTCTGTCCGTCCGTCCGTCTGTCCGTCCGTCCGTCCGTCCGCAATTTTGTGTCCGGTCCATAACTCTGTCATCCATGAAGGGATTTTAATATTACTTGGCACAAATGTTCCCCATGATGAGACGACGTGTCATGCGCAAAACCCGGACCCCTAGCTCAAAGGTCAAGGTCACAATTGGAGGTCAAAGGTCAACAGGGCTTTTTTCCTGTCCGGTCCATAACTCTGCTATCCATGAAGGGATTTTAATATTACTTGGCAAAAATGTTCCCCATGATGAGACGACGTGTCATGCGCAAAACCCGGACCCCTAGCTCAAAGGTCAAGGTCACATTGGAGGTCAAAGGTCAACAGGGCTTTTTTCCTGTCCGGTCCATAACTCTCCCATCCATGAAGGGATTTTAATATTACTTGGCATAAATGTTCCCCATGATGAGACGATGTGTCATGCGCAAAACCCGGACCCCTAGCTCAAAGGTCAAGGTCACAGTTGGAGGTCAAAGGTCAACAGGGCTTTTTTCCTGTCCGGTCCATAACTCTCCCATCTATGAAGGGATTTTAATATTACTTGGCACAAATGTACCTCATAATAAGACGATGTGTCATGCACAATTTTCAAACCCCTAGCTCAAAGGTCAAGGTCACACTTAGCAGTCAAATGTTAACATAGCATGAACAGGGTCTGTTTCGTGTCCGGTCCATAACTCTGACATTCATTAAGGAATTTTAATATCACTTAGCACAAGTGTTCCCCATGATGAGACGACGTGTCATGTGCAAATCCCAGACCCCTAGCTCAAAGGTCAAGGTCACAATTGGGGGTCAAAGGTCAATAAGGTTTTTTCCCTGTCCGATCCAGAACTCTGTTATCCATCGAGGGATTACAATATTACTTGGTATAAATGTTTCCCATGATGAGACGACATGTCATGCGCAACACCTAGTACCCTAGCTTAAAGGTCAAGGTCACACTGAGATCAAAGGTCAAGAGGAATTTTTTCCTGTCCGGTCTATAACTTTGTCATGCAAAGCAGGATTTAGATATCAGTTGGCACAATTATTCCCCTGGATGAGACAACATGTCATGCGCAAGAACCAGGTCCCTAGGTCTAAGGTCAAGGTCATATTTAGAGGTCAAAGGTCAAATTCAAGAATGACTTTGTACGGAACATTTCTTCTTCATGCATGGAGGGATTTTGATGTAACTTGGACCAAATGTTCACCACCATGAGGCACCCTTGTTTTTAGAATTACGTCCCTTTGTTTTACTATAAATAGATTTTATTGTAACTTTTTTATTACTGGCGGTAGAGAAAAATCGAGACCACTTTTCTGTGGTACAGCATGCATGTTACATCCAATTTTTAGGTGTATTTTGACCTATCTCTACCTGGTAAAGAGTTTCTTCTGGACTTATATTATATAGATTTTTTTTTTTTTTTTAAAGATTAATTTCCCTTTGTTGTTACTATAAATAACTTACATGATAACATTTTTATAATCAGCCAAAAAAATTCAATATGAAAACAACTATAGGTTTTTATATATATAAATTTTAATCCAAGTGTTTTGTTATAACATATTGTATATATAGTACAATATTGTTTATACATCATTGACAGATATCAGTTCATTATGTTATACTGCAGTAGAGAAAATTAGGTGCCTTCCAGTAGGGGACTTTGTATTGCATGGCAATACTTCATTCACTTGTTATTATATAGGACTTTGTTTGCCATAATGGAAGCTTTTATCAAATTCATGTTTTTCTTGGGATTGAAAACTTAAAATGATAAAGTTGTGCTTTTCTTTAGTACTTTAGACTTGGAGCATGCTCATAAATAGTTAAATTTGTTACCCATGTACAGTGACAGGAAAAGTCTGGTGGGGGCTCCAGTGTCCTATGGACACACATCTAGTTGCTTTTAAAGGTGGTCTTAAACATGAGATTGTTTTGGCCTACAACCAAAAATCATAATAGGATGATTGCCTGTGGTCAGATAATGACCCTTTTTTTTCTTCAGTAGGTCAGAGGGCAAGGACATTGTGATCTCAGGAATGAAAATAGAACAGGCCATTTTGGGGGCATGTATTTTACAAACAGCTCTTGTTTAAGATTTGCCTTCCTTACCCCATTTCTCTCTTCTCTCCCCTCCCAGAAAGAAAAGAAAACATTACCTTTATACAGTTTCTTTTATGCTTTTATGTTTCTTAGTATGCATACTTCCCGTCTTCCCAACTTACTCTCCAAACCCAAGGTAATATGAAAGTTTACTTAGCCTTGCATTATCATCAATTAACATAATGAGTACACTGACAGTAAGTAGGGAAATCAGTGTCCTATTGACATACAGTTAATATCATTTTTAGAATTAAAAAAAAAAAAGAGAGGCAGATTTTATTGGATGGATGGAGCAGTGGAAACAATCATTTGTTTAGGAATGGCCTGTGCAGATAGAATAATTTCATACTGAGACAGTTGCCAGCATGTATTTTGTACTGAGCCAAAAAATAACATTTTTTTGTCATTGTGTCAAACTGTAATTATTTATACTAGGTAATGTATAATATTTCGACTGTTCAATGAGAAAACCTGTACTTTTGATATGATATAATTATTGCATAATAAATAGTTTAAAATACTGGAAAATCAATGTTTTTCTCAACTAGAATCTTGTGTATTGCAATTATGTTATCTGATTTAAAGCAAATCAGATTTTACAATATTTTACATATAAATGTTACTTGTGTTATCATGGCAACCAAATTTCTAGAGCACCCATGCACCATGAGAATGGTGTATCGATAAAAGGCCCATGATGAAACCAAAAATACATGGGTTACGCTATTTTTCAGTGAAATCATTTTACAATGTTAGTTACTTGTACATGTAGTTAATAGCTTAATTTGTGGCATAAATGACATGAAAAATATATATGCTATTCACGACTACGTCATTCAATGTACTGCTAATTTTTTATGACATTATTGATGGCAAGTCTCTTTATTAATAAATGCCTTTGGTGACTTTAATACTAACAATTGTAACTTTTTGTAAGTCTTGACGTAATGAAGAAAACATCGTCAAATTTTCAGATTTGAAAGGTAAAAGAATGTTCTTCATGAATTCTTTTGTTACCTGAATTTTGATTTTGTCACTAACACAGGTTTTGTCATGGAACGACCTATACATTTTACTAGGTATCAAGATACATTGGATTCCATTGTAAGATCAGCCTGCCCAATTTGCTCAGTAGGTAGAGGATACTCCGGCAGAGTTGTGTTTGGTCCATGGGTGCCTCGTATGTTCTCTCTGATGATTTGATAAAGATTTTTTTTGTTTGAAATTTTGTTGTTTGTCTCTGATTCATGCAAAGAAGTTTGCATATTTACTTGCAGAGAAAAGCATGTAGAACTGGTACAGAAAGCAGAGACACTAGTTAGACAATCAGATTTTGGTCAACTAACAGATTTGTTCAAAACTTCACACACTGCCCGTGTTCAAAAACATTTGTTTTCCAGCTGTGTTTAGTTTGAAATTTTATATCATTTTACTAAACTAAAGTGTTGACTTGCCAACTGAGACTGACCATCAGTACTGAATAGCCACTTGAGAATAGTTATTGATTTAGAATTTAGTTTAAAACATGCTATTTAGATATAAATGACAAATAAAGTTTCATTATCAAACTCAGCTGAGACTGAAAATGTTTTGTGAACGCGGGGCCTGATCATTTACACTTATCTGTGTTCATTTAGTGTTTAATGCAAGTTAGCTTTTCACAGCTGGTGTTTTTAGCTCACTTCAGCCAAAGGCTCATGGTGAGCTTTTGTGACTGCTCAATGTCCGTCGTGCGTCGTGTGTCCGTTAAAAATTCCTAAAAAATTCTTCTTGAAAACCACCGGGCAAAATTACACCAAACTTCACAGGAATGATCCTTGGGTGGTTCCCTTTCAAAATTATTCGAAGCATTTAATTCCGAGCAGAACTCGGGAAAAACTTAAAAAATCTTCTTGTCCAAAACCACAGGGCCTAGGGCTTTGATATTTGGTATGTAGTATTATATAGTGGTTCTCTACCAAGATTGTTCAAATTATTAACCTAGGGTCAAATATGGCCCCGCCCCAGGGGTCACATGGTTTATATAGTCTTATATAGGAAAAAACTTTAGAAATCTTCTTGTCTGAAACCACAAGATCTAGACCTTTTGATATTTGGTATGTAGCATTGCCTTATGGTTGTCTACCAAGATTGTTCAAATTATGCCCCTAGGGTGAAAAGAGGCCCTGCCCCGGGGGTACCAAGTTTTACATAGACTTATATATAGGAAAAACTTTAAAAATCTTTTTGTTTGAAACTGTAAGACCTAGGCTTTTGATATTTGATATGTAGCATTGCCTAGTGGTCCTTCACTAAGATTATTCAAATTATGCCCCTTAGGTGAATAGAGGCCCCACCCAGGGGGTCCCAAGTTTTACATAGACTTATATAGGAAAAAAACTTTAAAAATCTTCTTGCCTGAAACTGAAAGGCCAAGGTATTTGATATTTGGTATGTTGCATTGCCCAGTAGTTTTCTACAATAATTGTTCAAATTATGCCCCTGGGTTGAAAAAAGGCCCTGTCCGGGGCCCCCAAGTTTTACGTTTTATAGAAAAAAAAATCTTGTCTAAAAGTTCACTGAAAGTTCAAGGCGCAAGCCTTTGATATTTGGTACATTTGTATGTAGCATTGCTTAGTGGTTCTCAAACAAAATTGTTCAAATTATGCCCCTGGGATGAAAAGAGGCCCTGCCCCGGGGGTCACTTGTGTATGAGTTATATAGGAAAATATACTTCAAAAATTATCTGATCATATTTCCTAGACTGTTTAATTATAATTACCTGATGACCCCAAGTAATAAGAGGTCACTTGACTGTGACCTTGACCTTCTGACCTACATTTTTGTTTTTTTAAGATACAGCCTTGAAATTTGGATGACATATACAGTTTTGCACACCGATCTTAACAACATAGAAATGTGGACCATGTCAGTAACTTTCGATAAAGATTTCAATACTAATCTTTAATGTTCTTAGCCCTGACCTTTGACCACATGTATTAAGTTTGATGCAGATTTCAATACTCATCTTAAATAGTCTTAATCAGGTGAGCGATATAGGGCCATCATGGCTCTCTTGTTAAAATTTGATATCCCTTTCCTTTTGCACTCCAGCCAATATAAAAGTTATTAAAGCATATGTTTAAATTTGATAGATTTGTTTTACATATGGAATGATACTGATGTAAGACTGATTGTATTTTCTTTGTTAAAGATTTAACAACTATATATTTAGCTGAAAGTCATTGGAAATGCAAGTTTGAAAAATCATTATTACCTCCCTTTTCCTACATGTATATTGGTTGTATTGGTGATGCAAAGTGGAAATGTGGTTCATAAAAATTGTTTAAATATCTAGAAAAATGGCACTAAACCCAAAACAAACTAAACTAATATGTTTCAAGTCAAAGGTCAAGGGCACACTTGGAAGTCAGATTTAGGGTAATATTCCAGTCATTTGGTTCTTTTTCCTGTCAGGTCCATTGCTCTGCCATCCATGAAGGAATTTTTAGCACAAATGTTCCCCATAATGAAACGAATTGTCTTGAGCATTACCCAGACTTTATACTCAAAATCAAGGTTTCTCTTGAAGGTCATAAGTCAACATTGATCCTTTCATATCCAATATGTAAAATATTTTAATCTAATCTCATGTGTCATAGGGTCCCAATTTAAAAAAAAGAATTGATGTGTTTTCTTCACAATTACTTCCCTTTAATGTGATGATTTCCTGTATTTTTAGCTCAACTATTCAAAGAATAGTCCAAGCTATTCTACTCACCCTGGCATCGGCGTTGGCATCACATCTTGGTTAAATTTTTGCATGCAAGTACATAAAATTACATTTTACAATTAAAGGCATATAGCTTTGAAACATATTTTTTCTTTTTTTTAAGGTCAGTTATGAAAATCACTTGATCAAGTCCCATAACTCTGACATGTACATGTATTTTGGCCAAATTATGCCCCCTTTTGGACTAAAAGAATCCTGTTTACAGTTTTACATGCAAGTTACATCTCCAAAACTATTGCAGATACTGGATTAAAACCACATTGATATTTTAACATTTAGGTTAATATTCCTGCTTTTGGGACAAAAAGATTCGAATAGTCGAGGATTGCCTGTCTTATCCGTATCTATATATATGTTATGAACAGCTGCTCTTGTTTTCTCATATTTTTCCATCCAGTTAAAAATGAATTGTTCTTATAATTGAAATTACCGGGTAGATACTTTTATTTATGATATAGATGTAATAAGCAATCAACAACAGATGCAAATTTTTATTGGAATGTTGTGTGTTATAACATACTAATAAACTTTGATAATGTGGCAGTTGACCTGAATACAATCGATACTGTTTATTGTCCAATACAGGTAAATCCAATAATTTGCTTTGCAATAGATCTATGACGGATTATCTCTGAACACCCCTGGACTTATTGGACTCAACTGCCACATTATCAAAGTTTATTAGTACTACATATATACAGTACAGTATTGTATATACATCATCCACAGATATTAGATCATTAAGTTATACTGCAGTTGAGATAGTCACCTTCAAGTGGAGGACTTTGTTTCATTCACTTGTTATTTTAGAGACAATATAAGATAGAAAGGAATATTACATGCTGTGCACAGTTCTCGGAAGTTTTGAAATTCTACTAAATAATCTTAAAATTATATTCAGCTAAATGTAAGGTAAGTTTTCGATGTAATTAAAAAATGTGTGACATTGTAGAAATTGACATAGACATTTGGTCGCTGCTTGTTAAATATGCGAAGTAGTTAAGAAGTTTTACTAAATTCATAGATAAGAACTAACAAGCAGGGATTTAAGTAGATGAAATTGTTAAAATGGCAGTTTGACTTTTCAAAGAATATGAGTAGAATTGTTGCACTCGTCCATTCTGACATCTGCATCTGTGTCAGGATTTGGACAAAGGACCTCGGACATTTTCCTATTCAGATTGCCTATCCGATTAAGGAAAACGTGACATAGGGATAGACTTCTGAAATTGCATAGTTATGATAGTTGAAGACCATTTCTTGATAAATGCGACTTCATTTTACAAGTTTATGAACAAAAAAGAAGACTTTGTAGACATTTCTCATTCTCTTTTCTATTAAAATATGAACATAAATCATTTTTACGTTTTAAACATCTTTCCCACCAGTGACGCAACAAAATAGTTCACATGCCTTTGTAAAAAATTATTATATACGTATGCTGCAAAAATGGCACTTGGTCACAGGTGGGAAAGTGTTTAAAATTGAAAAAAAATACGTACAGGGTGTCAGCAAATAAATTTTTACATAAATATCTGACACTTATTGCATGTGTTTCCTAAACCTTACATATATACAGCTTTATTCATTTTTTATGCCCCCGAAGGGAGGCATATAGTTTTTGAACCGTCTGTCGGTCTGTCAGTCTGTCCGCAATTTTCGTGTCCGGTCCATATCTTTGTCATCGATGGATGGATTTTCAAATAACTTGGCATGAATGTGTACCACAGTAAGACGACGTGTCGCGCGCAAGACACAGGTCCGTAGCTCAAAGGTCAAGGTCACACTTAGACGTTAAAGGATAGTGCATTGATGGGCGTGTCAGGTCCATATCTTTGTCATGGATGGATGGATTTTCAAATAACTTGGCATGAATGTGTACCACAGTAAGACGACGTGTCGCGCGCAAGACCCAGGTCCGTAGCTCAAAGGTCAAGGTCACACTTAGACATTAAAGGATAGTGCATTGATGGGCGTGTCCGGTCCATATCTTTGTCATCGATGGGTGGATTTTCAAATAACTTGGCATGAATTTGTACCACAGTAAGACGACGTGTCGCGCGCAAGACCCAGATCCGTAGCTCAAAGGTCAAGGTCACACTTAGACGTTAAAGGATAGTGCATTGATGGGCGTGTCCGGTCCATATCTTTGTCATCGATGGATGGATTTTCAAATAACTTGGCATGAATGCGTACCACAGTAAGACGACGTGTCGCACGCAAGACCCAGGTCCGTAGCTCAAAGGTCAAGGTCACACTTAGACGTTAAAGGTCATTTTTCATGATAGTGCATTGATAGGCGTGTCCGGTCCATATCTTTGTCATTCATGCATGGATTTTAAAATATCTACGCATGAATGTTTGACACAGTAAGACGACGTGTCGCGCGCAAGACCCAGTTCCGTAGGTAAAAGGTCCTAAACTCTAACATCGGCCATAACTATATATTCATTCAAAGTGCCATCGGGGGCATGTGTCATCCTATGGAGACAGCTCTTGTGTAAATATTTCAAGCACAAAAAACACTAAACTAAATAAATAGGGGACATAGAAAGTGAAGCTGGAAAGCAGACAGATCCTTATAAGTATATCTTATGAATTTTTTAATCAGATCTGTTACCTCTTGACAGTCTTAGTCCGTCGATCGAGTGTCATCAGGACTGAGACAACTGCATCTGTCATAAGTCAAGAACCAAGCAAGTGGCCTCGACATATTACATATGTGTCTTCAACGTAAACATGACAAAGAAATACAGACAAACTTCTATGGGAATAGTGCCACTTAGGTGCAATTTTTTACCTTTTGTAGGACACAGTTGAAGCGAACCTAAAATGCATTTTAAGAGCAACATTTGCTTTTATTCCATCCAGCATCCTATACCATAACAGAACTACACCAGACACCATCTCATTAACTAACCTAATTGCTTCCAGAACTTACACTGACACCCATAGAACTAATACTGACTCGCCCATAACTAACACTGACACCCCCAGAATTAACATCAATTCGCTCACACGTCTGAAACTTATTTCGAAGCCAGCCGAAATACTAGTAAGGACCTCAAAGAACTAACACAGACACCCCAAGAGTATCTATATAAATGTTGATACTAGCTAGTGAAGTTCCACTGATATAAAATGCTAAAAGTAAGGCAACCCTGACCCTGCAGTGGAAGAGGCAGTCTCCTGCACCCCTCCGTTTCAACTGAAAAAGGCCAACTACGCCTATGTATGGCCAGCTACACCACTGCATGTATTCAATAATAATCCTCCACATAATGCCCGGTCAGTATTGTACATGTGTATAAATACAGTATAGCAATAGATAGAAAACAAACAATAGAATATGATCAATGCATCAGTGTTATCATGGGCACTCGGGTGGAAATAACTGAAGTACAGTTAGGGGCCAAATGTTTTGTTCAACTTTTATTTTTTCCGTTTCGTTTATTTTCAAAAATGTCAATAAAACTGATAATCTGCATGGTATCAGTTTATTTATTGTGTTAAAATATTTCGTAGTAGACATACCATAAATACCAATGCTTATTTTAACTAAAAATACACATTTTAAATTTTTCAAAAATATGACCCTTAGTTACAAACTGTGTGAATTTCAAGAAAACGAATATAAAATAAAGCTATTTTTTGTGACAGTTTGATAGGAATATAACTTATTTATCAGTATTTGAAGCTGTTATATAAAACTATCAGCTACTGAAGTCAAGTCAAGCACTGAACTTAGGGCAAAATCCCTAGCATAATGTCCGATGTCCTTTTGTATGTAAGCTGCACAGGTTTTACAAAGTTAATTTGCCCATTGTTTGACAGTAATTATTGGTTAATAGTAATTGGTTATTTTTGGTATGTAAGCTGGTATCCCAGAATTGCCCAGATGCACCCTACCTTATCTGAATATGATCATGAAAGATGAGCCGTGATCATTTTGACCAGTGTTAATTTTACTGTATAGGGTATTATACTCATACTCCTTGAAGGACGCAGCACAGGTGAAAAACCTTGATATGAAATTGTTGGGGCAGCCATGTCTCATGGACACAATTCTAGTTCAATGTAACAATATTTTTGGTGAAGTCTGTTATTTTATAAAGCATCATAAGAGGGGAAAGTTCTGTGACACAATTTTCATTGCCACTTTAGTTCTTGTTTATGACTATGTTTTCACTAAGTCTCCTACCCCCTGGGGGAGACACTGTTTTGCCCTGACCTTCCTTCCGTCTGTCACACTTCATTTCTGGTCAATAACTGGAGAACCATTTGTCCTAGAACCTTCAAACTTAATAGGGTGGTAGGGCTTATGGAGTAGACGACCCCTATTGTTTATGGGGTCACTCCATCAAAGGTCACAGGGGCCTGAACATTGAAAACCATTTCCGATCAATAACTTGAGAACCGCTTGACCCAGAACCTAATTAAACTTAATAGGGTGCTGGGACTTACAGAGTATAGGATCTTTATGTATTTTGGGATCACTCCTTCAAAGGTCAATGTCACAGGGGCCATCTGCGTGTCACTCTTCATTTTCGATCAATAACTGGAGAACCATTTGACCTAGAACCTTCAAACATCATTAAATCACGGCTACTAAATGCTAGCGCCACCACCAAATTGCGGTGATAAGGAAAGGAGCTATCGCCATTTCCGTGGTGCAGCTATCGCCTGTTTCTACTTGTAAACACGTGAGTAAAATTTATATTTTATCTTATATCTTATATTTTCATTGATAGATTATGTTTCGAAAACCGGAGAATGTAGTTCCGTGTAACAACACTTTTATAACAGGTTGGCTGTGATTTCATTAAAATATTATGCAAATTGTGGTGCCAGGAGCTTTTCTCCCAAATTTGACAGTGGCATATTTTCATATCGGTCAGTATTCGTCTATTCGAACACCATTCCGATGATTAGACACACTGTAAGAACATAACTGCGCATGCAAATGGTGTAGAAATGAATTACACGTATTCCCATACACCAAAGAATTACGAAAAAAAACACTAAAAAAAGTTAAAACACGACTATACATGATCGCAAAATAATCTACATGTATATGGATTCAGATTGTACATCTAAGCTGTATTGATTAATCATACTTAATCGATTGGAATTGAAAATGCACTGTACTCACCTTTCAGAAAGAATTGTGAAAGTAAGGTCTTTAGTTTACAATGACATGCAAACGACATAATTATAAAAACAAAGGGAAGTACCTTTCAGAATTTTAATATAACAAATAAATTCTGCACTATCTTCAAATTATTTCCTGGACACAAATCTTTGTTTGAAATAAAAGTATTGCTACTATTTTTCTTGACCAGAATTTAAAGTACACTTACGTTTGTATTTAAGTAGAATATTTAAAGGTTAGAAATAATTCTACATTAACATTTTAAACAAAGGAAAATATTTACTTTGACTACAAGAGTCCCAAGGGTCTGTGAGTATTATGTTCTTTTTTTTTCTTAGATAGAGAATGTTTCACAATGGTAAAAAAAAACTATAATCGTGTTTTTCTTTCTTTAATAACATAATTCCTTGCAGGAAAATTATCAGTTAAGAGAATGTTGGTGTTTGTTTTGTTCCGGATGCGTCAGCAGTTCGTATTTTTGAATGCCGTAACAGCGCCACCACTACTGTATAGCGCCATCACTAGTGTTATAGCGCCACCACTTTTAAAAATCCCGGTATATTTCTTCTAACCCGAGATTCTATTATTCATGGTGTGTGCGTATATAGTTATTTATCATTTCTACACCATTTGCATGCGCAGGTATGTTCTTACAGTGTGTCTATTTATCAGAATGGTGTTTGAATACTGACTGATATGAAAATGTGCCACTGTCAAATTCGGGAGAAAAGCTCCTGACACCACAATTTGCATATTATTTTAATGAAATCACAGCCAACCTGTAGTAAAAGTGTTGTTACATGGAACTACATTCTTCGATTTGCGAAAAAAGTTATATCAATAAAAATATAAGATAAAATACAAATTTTACTCCCGTGTTTACAAGCAGAAATGGGCGATAGCTGCACCACGGAAGTGTCGACAGCTCTTCTCCTTATCACCACAATTTGGTGGTGGCGCTAGCGTTTAGTAGCCGTGTAAATGCAGGGATTTTTTAAGGTTGATTTTGGGGCTGAATATGGGCCCCATCCCAGTTGCAAAAATGTGCTTATTTTCCCAGTTCTTAGGTTTAAATTTCCCAAAATTTTACTGACAGTTGAGTGTCTGCGAGTTTCTCACTGAAGAAATACAGGTCTGAAAATTTAGTAGACACTTTCAAAAGACAAAAAATATAAAACAAAAGACTTGTAAATACGACATCAAACAATAACAATGCTGAAATAAAGGTTGTATGATGGTAAAACTTATTTTTATTTCCCAATTTTCAGGTTTTACCCGCCATTTTTCCCAAATGAATGGGCCTGGGCCCCAGTTTCTTAACAGTAAAAAAATCTCTGAAATGATAGGGCTTACAAAATAGATGACTCCTATTATTTTCAGTGATTTTTTTCAGTTTTGGGGGAAGGGGGTCGGTGCCCTTTGGAGGGGGAAAAATATGGCGTAAAACTAAGAAAAGGGGAATTTTCATTTGTGATGAAATAAACTATAGTTTCAAGTTTATTGATAAATTAAGTGCCCATAAGAGCATGTGACAGGACATATAACACAATGTAGCATATCAATAACAGATTACCAAATAAATTTTTCAAATGTGGAGGTTAAGACATCCATTAGACTACCAAAATTTACAACAGACATTAGGTCCCTTCCTAAGCAAGTCGGTGAGTGGCTGTTTTTTTTATTTCTGTCAAATTCTGACATTTGCAGTCACTGTTACATTTGACCTGTCACAATAAAAACAAACTGTAAAAAAAATGTATGCATTGGACTAGTCCCTTCCCAAAGCATAAAATCACACCCTGACTGACTAGAAGATGGAAAACTCAATACCACCCGGCCAAACAAATAGAATACAAATCATTTACAGACTAACATTCAACAGCGTTGTTGTGCAGAATAATAAAGCGCTTCAATGATTCTGATTTATCAAGGGAAGTTACTCCAACCGGTGTCGATGTAAACAAAACGCGAGATACCGTGGTGAACTGTTTTCTATATGAAAATAAATAAAATAAACTAGTGAATTATGATTTAATTGATTGGCATTTTTTTTATTTTCGGAGGGGAATTTTAGGCGTTGGAAAGGGGAAAAAAACATACTATTTTGAGGGGGGAATGGGGCCGAATTTCGCCGAATATTTTGGTGAAAAAAAACGCTGATTTTTTCGGGTTACTTGATCAAAGGTCAAGGTCTCAGGGGCCTGATCATAGAAAAATGTTTCTGATCAATAACTTGAGAATCATTTGACCCAGAATGTTTAAACTTCATAGGATGATTGGAAATGTAGAGTAGATGGCCCATATTTGCTTTTTGGGTCACTTGATCAAAGTTCAAGGTCACGGGCCAGAAATCGGAAACTGTTTTAGATCAATAACTTGAGAACCATTTGACCCAGATAACCCAGATCCTTCAAACTTAATAGGATGATAGGACTTACAGAGTGGATGACCCTATTGATTTTGGTGTCACTTTAAGAAAGGTCAAGGTCACAGGGGCCTAAACATGGAAAACTGTTTCAGATCAATACCTTGAGAACCACAAGGCCCAGAATGTTGAAACTTCTTAGGATGGTTGGACATGTGGGGTAGATGATCCCTATTGCAGCCGACCATCGATGTCTTTTGGACTTTTGCTTGGGACTGTCCCCTGTTGACTTCTTGCCTGTTACTACTATGCAGTAGGAGACATGCGCTTTTCTACAAAAGCATCTTCTAGTTGTTTTATCTTTTAGTGACAAGACTTTTTAGTCATAACTGTGTTGCTTGCCTCATACAGCTTTTATGCTGTTTGTGGCTGAAACTGCTAATATGACTTTCATTATTAACTGGCAGTATAATTTTCTTGCGAGTGTCTTTTCTTAGGGCTCTATGTTATATAGTCCTACTATGTGAAGGGAACTAAAATATAATACCACCACTGTCAGTATTATGATTCAAAGAATAGGTAGAGCTATTGGACTATTTGATAAAGTTTTTGTATGTAAGCTGGTATCTCAGTAACCACATGACTTCACACACTTATTTACTGTGATAAACTGACTTACATTGCACAAGTTTTGTAACTCTATTTTGTTTTTAGCTCACCTGAGTTTTTGTGATTGCTCGATGTCCGCCGTCTGTCTGCCTGTCTGTCTTTCGTCCGTCAACATTTAGCTTGTGTATGCGATAGAGGCTGTATTTTTCAGTTGATCTTCATGAGATTTGGTTAGAGTGATTGCTTTGATAAAATCTAGGTCAAGTTTGAATATGGGTCATCTGGGGTCAAAAACTAGATCACCAGGTCAAATCAAAGAAAAACCTTGTGTATGCGATAGAGGCTGTATTTTTCAATTGATCTTCATGAAATTTGGTCAGAATGATTGCCTTGATGAAATCTGGGTCGAGTTCATATATAATCATCTGGGGCTAAAAAGTAGGTCACTAGGTAAAATCAAAGAAAAACCTTGTGTATGCGATAAAGGCAGTATTTTTCAATTGATCTTCATGAGGTTTGGTCAGAATGATTGCCTTGATGAAATCTAATTCAAGTTTGAATATGGGTCATCTGGGGTCAAAAACTAGGTCACTAGGTCATATCAAAGAAAATACTTGTTTACATTTGTAAACTCGACCACATTAATTTTTTGGTCCAGTCCTAATGAAAATTGGCCAGAATATTTGTTTCCATGAAATCACTAGGTCACTAGAAATAGGTCTAGTCTTCAATGTTGACGGACGACAGACAAACGCCGGACATATTTACACTGTTATGGAATCACTAGGTAAAACATGTTTACACTGTTATGGTGTGTTTCTCAGGTGAGCGACCTAGGACCATCTTGGCCCTCTTGTTAGTTTGACTATTCAAAGAATAGATAGAGCTATTGACACACCCATGCGTTTGTATCCGCTTCGGTGTTCCGATTTGGTTAAGTTTTTGTATGTAAGCTGGTGTCTCAGTAACCACTTGTGGGAATGGATTGAAACTTCACACACTTATTTACTGTGATAAACTGACTTACATGGCACAGGTTGCATAACTGTTTTGCTATTTTTCAAAATTATGCCCCTTTTTTGACTTAGAAATTTTTGGTTAAGGTTTTATATGTAAGCTGGTATCTCAGTACCCACTAATGGGATTGGATTTAAACTTCACACACCTCTTCACTGTGATGATCTGACTTGCATTGCACAGGTTCCATAACTCTACTTTGCATTTTTACAAAATTATACCCCTTATTCGACTTAGCTGTTTTTAGCTCACCTGTCACATAGTGACAGGATGAGCTTTTGTGATCGCCCTTCGTCCGTCTTCGGTCGTCCGTCCGTCGTCCGTCGGTCGTTTGTCCACAATTTCTTGTCTGCACGATAGTTATTTCATTTATGATTTTATTTTAACCAAACTTGCACACAACTTGTATCACCATAAGATCTTGGTTCCTTTCTTGAACTGGCCAGATCCCATTATGGGTTCCAGAGTTATGGCCCCTGAAAGGGCCAAAATTAGCTATTTTGACCTTGTCTGCACAATAGCAGCTTCATTTATGATTTGAATTTAATCAAACTTGCACAAAACTTGTGTTACCATAAGATCTCGTTTCCTATCTTGAACCAGCCAGATCCCGTAATGTGTTTTAGAGTTAAGGCCCCTGAAAGGGCCAAAGTTAGCTATTTTGACCTTGTCTGTGCAATAGCAGCTTCATTTATGATTTGATTTTAACCAAACTTGCACACAGCTTGTATCACCACAAGATCTTGATTCCTTTCTTGAACTGGCCAGATTCCTTTATGGGTTCCAGAGTTATGGCCCCTGATAGGGCCAGAATTAGCTATTTTGACCTTGTCTGCACAAGAGCAGCTTCATTTATGATTTGAATTTAATCAAACTTGCACAGAAACTTGTGTCACCATAAGATCTTGGTTCCGTTCTTGAACTGGCCAGATCCCTCAATGGGTTACAGAGTTATGGCCCCTGATAGGGCCAGAATTAGCTATTTTGACTTTGTCTGCACAATAGCAGCTTCATCTATGATTTGATTTTAACCAAACTTGCACACAACTTGTATCACCATAAGATCTCAATTCCTTTTTATACACCCTAAGAGACGTATTATGTTTTATTGCCTCGACTCCGTCTGTCTGTCTGTCTACCTGTTGGTTAGCAATTTTCCTTCTGCTTTGTAACTCTTGAACCCCTTGAAGGATTTCAAAGAAACCTGACACAAATGTTCACCTCATCAAAACGATGTGCAGAGTGCATGTTTTGGATGGCTCACTTCAAGGTCAAGGTCACTCCTAGGGGTCAAAGGTCATATGACTGTTTTGTGTGTATATTGCTCTGCATTTGCGTTGCATTGCAGTGCTCTTGTTTTTATTTGGCAGATCCTTTTGTTCACTTACAATATTTTTAGCCCACCATCATCAGATGGTGGGCTATTCAAATCACTCTGCGTCCGTGGTCCGACGTCCGTCCTTCCGTCCTTCCGTTAACAATTTCTCGTTATCGCATCTCCTCAGAAACTACTGGGGGAATTTTGACCAAACTTTGTCAGAATGATGTATTGGTACCCTAGTTGTGTCCCTCTGAAAATCAGACTGGTTCAACAATTTATGAGTGAGTTATGGCCCTTTGTTTATTTCTATATTTTACATAGATTTATATAGGGAAAAACTTTGAAAACCTTCTTGTCCAAAACCACAGAGCCTAAGGCTTTGATATTTGGTTTGAAGCATCATCTAGTGGTCCTCTACCAAAAGTATTCAAATTATATCTCTGGGGTCAAATATCGCCCCGCCCTGGGGGTCACATGGTTTATATAGACTTATATAGGGAAAAACTTTGAATAACCTCTTGTTCAAAACCACAGGGCCTAGGGCTTTGATATTTTGTATGTGACATCATCTAGTGGTCTTCAACTAAGATTGTTCAAATTATACCCCTAGGATCAAATATGGCCCCGCCCTGGGGGTCATATGGTTTACATAGACTTATATAGGGAAAAACTTTGAAAATCTTCTTGTCCAAACCACAAAGCCTAGGGCTTTGATACTTGTAATGTAGCATCATCTAGTGGTTCTCTACCAAGTTTGTTCAAATTATACCCTTAGGGTCAAAAATGGCCCCGCCACGGGGGTCACATGGTTCATATAGACTTGTATAGGGAAAAGCTTTTAAAATGTTCTTGTCAATAACTACAACATTCAAATTTGGACCACATGTATATTTTTAAGTGGCAAGATGAACCTTGACATGAGTTGACCTTGATTTTGACCTAGTGACCTACTTTCACATTTCGGTAGCTACAGCCTTCAAATTTGGACCACATGTATATTTTTGAGTGGCAAGATGAACCTTGACATGAGTTGACCTTGATTTTGACCTAGTGACCTACTTTCACATTTCTGTAGCTACAGCCTTCAAATTTGGACCACATGCATAGTTTTGTGCACTGGAAAAAACTTTGACCTTGATTTTGACCTAGTGACCTACTTTCACATTTTTGAAGGTACAGGCGTCAAATTTGGACCATATGCATAGTTACGTGTTTCAAAATTAAATTTGACATTGATTTTGACCTAGTGACCTACTTTCACATTTCTCGAGCAACAGCCTTCAAATTTGGACCACATGCATAGTTTTGTGTACTGAAAAAAACTTTGACCTTCACATTGACCTAGTGATCTACTTTCACATTTTTGAAGGTACAGGCTTTGAATTTGGACCACATGCATAGATATATGTTCTGAAGTGTAATTTGACCTTGATTTTGGCCTAGTGACCTACTTTCACATTTCCCAAGCTACAGCCTTCAAATTTGGACCACTTGCATAGTTTTGTGTACTGAAATGAACTTTGACCTTTACATTGACCTAGTGACCTACTTTCACATTTTTAAGGTAAGGCTTCAAATTTGGACCACATGCATAGTTTTGTATTCCAAAAAAAAATTTGACCTTGATTTTGACCTAGTGACCTACTTTTACATTTTTCAAGCTACAGCCTTCAAATTTGGACCACATGCATAGTTTTGTATACCAAAACAAACTTTGACCTGTACATTGACCTAGTGACCTACTTTCACATTTTTGAAGGTACAGGCTTCAAATTTGGACCACATGCATAGTTTTTATTCCAAAATAAAATTTGACCTTTATTTTGACCTAGTGACCTACTTTTACATTTCTTAAGCTACAGCCTTCAAATTTAGACCACTTGCATAGTTTTGTGTACCGAAACAAACTTTGACCTTAAGATTGACCTAGTGACCTACTTTCACGTTTCTGTAGCTACAGGCTTCAAATTTAGACCACATACATAGGATTGTGTACCGAAACAAACTTTGACCTTGACATTGACCTAGTGACCTACTTTTACATTTCTCAAGCTACAGCTTTCGAATTTGGACCACATGCACAGTGTTGTGTACGGAAATGAAATTTGACCTTGAGCTGGTCAAGTCTAGAAATTTGGAACACTCAAAAATGGCACATTGGTGGGCGCCAAGATCACTCTGTGATCTCTTGTTTTTTTATTACTTCCCTTTTATGTTACTATAAATAGCTTATTTAGTAACTTTTTTATTATTGGCCATAGGGAAAAACCGAGACCACTTTCCTGTGGTACAACATGGATGGTACCTTCAATTTATAAGTGTATTTTGACATATCTGTACCTTTAAGAAAATTTCAACTATATTTTCTCATGATTGTTTTGATTGATCTTGATTATGATTTTTAGCTCGATTATTCATAGAATAGTAGAGCTATTGGACTCGCCCATGCGTCGGCGTCTGCGTCCCGATTTTGTTTAAGGTTTTGTATGTAAGCTGGTATCTCAGTAACCACTTGTGGGAATGGATTGAAACTTCACACACTTATTCACTGTGACAAACTGACTTACATTGCACAGGTTCCATAACTCTATTTTGCTTTTTTACAAAATTATGCCCCTTTTTTGACTAAGAAATTTTTGGTTATGGTTTTGTATGTAAGCTGGTAACTCAGTAACCACTAGTGGGAATGGATTGAAACTTCACACACTAATTCACTGTGATGAACTGACCTACACTGCACAGGTTCCATAACTCTATTTTGCTTTTTTACAAAATTATGCCCCTTTTTCGACTTAGAAATTTTTGGTTAAGGTTTTGTATGTAAGCTGGTATCTCAGTACTTACTAATGGGAATGGATTGAAACTTCACATACTTGTTCACTGTCATGATTTGACATGCACTAAGCAAGTCCCATAACTCTACTCTTTTTTTTTCAAAATTATGCCCCTTTTTCGACTTAGCAGTTTTTGGTTAAATTTTTGTATGTAATCTGATATCTCAGTATCCACTAATTGGAATGGATTGAAACTTCACACACTTGTTCACTGTCATGATCTAACATGCACGGTAAAGGTCCCATAATGATCTAACATGCACTGTGAAGGTCCCATAACTCTACTTGGCATTTTTACAAAATTATGCCCCTTTGACGTATCAGTTTTTGGTTAAGTTTTTGTAAGTAAGCTGGTATCTCAGTATCCACAAATTGGAAAGGATTAAAACTTCACACACTTGTTCACTGTCATGATATGACATGCAGTACAGAGGTTCAATACCTCTACTTTGCATTTTACAAAATTATGCCCCTTTTTCAACTTTTGTATTCATTCAATTGACAAGGCTGTTGGATAGTCGAGCGTTGCTGTCCTCTGACAGCACTTGTTTGACCTTCTTGTCCTTAAATGCAATGATGACAGGTGAGCGATATAGGGCCATTATGGCCCTTTTGTTGGTTTAGTTTTTGTATGTAAGCTTGTATCTCAGTACCCACTAATCAAGTATGGCTTGAAACTTCACACACTTGTTCACTGTCATGACCTGACATGCAGTATACAGGTTCCATAACTCTACTTTGCATTTTTACAAAATTATGCCCCTTTTTTGACTTAGCAGTTTTTGGTTAAGTTTTTGTACATTTGTATGCTGGTACCCACTGATGAGAATTGATTGAAACTTCATACAATTGTCCATTGTCATGAACTGATACGCATTGTACAGGTTCCATAACCCTGTTTTGCAATTTTACAAAATTGTGCCCCTTTTTCAACTTTAATATTCATTCAGTCGACAAGACTGTTGAATAGCTTTAATATTCATTCAGTCGACAAGACTGCTGAATAGTCGAGCGTTGCTGTCCTATGACAGCTCTTGTTTAACAGAATTATGCTCTTTTTTTGACGTAGCAGTTTTTGGTTTAGTTTTTGTATGTAAGCTGGTAACTCGGTACCCACTAATGGGAATGGATTTAAATTTCACACACTTGTTCACTGTGATGATCTGACATGCAATGCACATGTTCCACGAATCTACTTCCCATATTTTCAAAATTTTGCCCCTTTTCCAACCTAGCAGTTTTTGGTTAAAGTTTATGTTTATAAGCTCGGGCACTGATGGGAACGGATTGAAATTTCACACACTTGTTCACTTTGATGATCTGAAATGCATTGCACAGGGTTCATAACGTTACTTTGCTTTTTTTACAAAATTATGCTCGTTTTCGACTTAGCAGTTTTTGTTTTATTTTTGTTTGTAAGCTGGTATCTCAGTCTCCACCAAGTCAGTACTGAAAATATGGCTGGGCAATATTATCTGAAGTATCATTATAGTATTAAAGTAGAGCAAAATCTTGAAACTGTATATAAAATAATATACCAAAAAATAAAAAAAATGAAGAAATGGTTTAATGTTAAACATTTCATTTCAATGGATGATGTATTGTTGATTACAAAAATGAAAGCAACCCTGAGGCTAAACATTATTTTGTGCATTTTTTATCGAGTTTATTTGGCTTGTTTTTAATTATGGTAAAAGCATGATGTTATAGGTTCAGTGATTTTAAAGATGATGTATTTATGTGTCATGTAGGTAAAACATGATGAAATGTTCCATTTGTTGGGTTGGGATCTTCCTTTGTTTAGCTGTAGTTGTTAAACATTGTTGTTCTTTGTATATCCTTATAGGAATATTTCATATAATTGTTAAACAAAAGTAGTTACAATGAAATATTAAAAATGAAAGAACTTTGAAAATTATTTTTTGTTTCATTGTGGAATTTTCTTGGATTTTTTTTTATGTCATAGTGTGTGGTGAGAAATTACATGATTGTACTTGTATTTTTGTATCCATTTAAAATTGCTTTGTGTTTAAATAGTAAATTTTTATTTTATTTTATTTTTAAATATTTTCTTTCATTTCTTACTTTTGTTGTTTGTAAAACCATGTTGAAATAATTAGTAGGAGTTAAAAAATTTGCTCACCTTTATTTTAATCTGGACCAGAGGTTTTGACTTGAAATTTAGTGGTTTTTTTCCATTTTTCAAAGTCATTGCTATCGGTTTTTAAAATTTTGATATAAATTGTGATGTACAATATAACACAGTTGTGCCACTCTTTGAAAAAAAATAGGATATTATTGTTTTGCTCGTCTGTAACAATGGTCTGTCTATCAGTCAGGGTAGACCTTATGGTTTCCAAATGCTTGGTCTCACAATGGACAATCTTAGAATGACTGCCTGTGGTCAGTAGACGACCCCTATAATTTTTTGGGTCAGTAGGTGAAAGGTCAAGGTCAGAGACTGAAAAACGGTTTACAATTGAGGTCATATTGATGTCAAGACTGAAATGAGTTTCTGCTTAATGTTAGCTCAGCCACTTCAGCTGGTCTGTGCAGATGCGCCCTATGAACTTATATAGTACATAAAAAGTCTATTATCTATTTTCGCTGTCATATCTCAGACAGCATTTAATGAATTTCAATAACACATGGTAGAAATTTTAACTGCTGTTGGAAATGCAGCCCTGCAAGATTCATTCAGATTACTTGAAAAAAAAAAGAGATTTATTGCCCATTGTATTTATATTTTAAGGTCAATTTTCGCAGTGGGGTATTTTGCTTAGTACATATAACTTCCAAGGTCAAGGTCGGTGTTACTGGAAATTGAAATTTTTTCTGCTTTCCTTCAGTAAGGAGTAGTGTACTGAGTCCACACTAGGTAACTGGATATGTTCGGCGCAGGATGCTTTGTTCGGCGCAGAATCGATACATTGATTTGAAAACTTTAGAGGGGTTAGCATTCTCCTCATTTCGATCTATAAAAACAAATAACCAGTAAAATCACCACACTAAGAGAGCATGTCCTCCATGGCTCACACCCAGCCAAATCATACTAGAAGCAACCCCACTTGGGCCATGGGGACCTCCGCAGCAACTCCAACTACGAATCCCACCTCTAGGAGTAACTCCAGCATTGTCTAATAATATGCAACCTCACACTTGCCTCCTAAGCTCCACCAGCACGATAGTTACCGTAGGCACTTACAATATAGCGCAGCAGAACAGAGAGTGAAACTGAAACAACTCCAAAGATGAGGATAACCTTAGACATATCCAATATACGGATGCCTCTTTACAAAGAAGCAACATTGATCCTATTAGTAAGTAAATATGCAGAGTCTCAAGGCATTAAAGACTACACACTAAACGTGCAGCAATACCGGGTAGTATATCAAATAAAAAATCTTTGACATCATTCATTGTGATCCAGAGACAGCAAATAACACAAAAATACAAGATGTAACAAGAAATACTTTTAGATCCACAAGCTTCGTACAAGAGTCTCTCAGCCCAGTAGGTATCAATATTTCCAGATAGAATGGGAATACTCAGCCACTTCATTTGGCTTTGGAAACCTCATTTATTACATGATAAGGCTAGTGAGGTGATTTTACTGGTCATTTGTTTTTATTGACCGAAATGAGGAGAATACTAACCCCTCTAAAGTTTTCAAATCGATGTATCGATCCTGCGCCGAACATAGCACCCTGTGCCAAACATATCCGGTTACCTAGTGTGGCGACCAAACTTGGAATTTAGGAAGCATGCATGGAGGCCATGGTATTAGATGTATTTTGGGTTGCATGGTCCAAGTTCAAAATCATTGCTATTGAAAATAGAAAAATGTTGTTTTGCACATTGAGTGGAATGAGGTAAACAGACCAAACATGGTAAATAGATTGCTTTCATACAAATCAATGTTTTTATATTATTTTGGATAGCTTTGGTCAAGCCTTCAAGGTCATCATTTCTAAATATATAAAAAAAAAATGGTTTTTGATCAATAATTTAGTAGAAACTTAGTACCTACCTCTTAACATGCCGGACACGATTGATTCTGCCTTTGCGACCAGTGTAGATCATGATCAGCCAGGACATCCATGCTGTCTGATCATGATCTGCACTGTTAGCCATCCAGTCAGTATATTTTTGGTAAGCACCCCTTTTAACAGTTAATGGTACTGTCCAACTTGAAAGATGGACAAGTTCATTATAATTATAGAAATATAGCAGGGTAAGGGCTAGATTTTAAAGAGACTGGAATTCAATAGTATTGAAGTGCTTTTTATCTTGTCACTTGTAGTATTTTCGACCCATATCAGGGTGCCGTATATCTTTCTTGATATACTGTCAGTTAATCATGTGACCAGTGATAATAGGTCAGTTGATCATGTGACCTTATGATCGATATTGTTGTCATAAGAAATTTTGCAACGAAACCATCATCATAATGTTGGAAATGTCCGAACTAAGAAAATAAGTGGTCAAATAATGAGTTTTTATTCAAAAACGAAGAAATTATTGCGATTTTGTCGGTAATCACGTCATTATATAAGCGACGTCATTACGAATATGACGTCATTAAAGCGGTTGTTGCACACTTATTTTTGTAAAATAAATTGCCAAATATGGGAAAATGAAGTAATGACAAGATAAATAGAATAATAGGTTAGTGCCTAAGATGGAGAAAGTTTATCTGGCTCGGCTCCGGACGTTATCACGTTTGCCTTTGGCTCACCCGATAACCTCCTCCACCTCGCCAGATAAACTTTCTCATCTACGGCACTAACCTATTATTCTCTGTTTATTGGCAGAGACTTGTTCATGAGTGAAACCATTATCCTGTTTCAATGGCAGGGAATACCAGTTCACTAAATTTATTGTACTATTTTATTGAACTGTCAAATGCATATTGATTACATGGGCAGTGCACAGAATAAATTAATCTTCGGTTCATATTTGGTACATTCCGTATAGTATACGGAAAGTAACCAGCAATTAAAATGGTTTATACTGAAAACGTGCATACGGAAGAACGCAAGTCACGATAGCTCAGTGGTCATCGTCAATAGCTTGAAACCTGGAGATCTTAAGATCGAAACCGTTCAGAGTCTTTTTTTCTCACAAATTTCAAGAAACACTTTGCACATGTACATTTTTATGCAATGTTTCCTTCATTGTATTTTCACAAGTATTTTTTAATATTTTTATCTTGTTTTTTTAATTTCTCATACTTTGATATATGTTAATGTTATTTTTATTCACCATTCATTTTACTACATTACAAATTTCATACATATAAATTACAACTAGCTCAATTCATCATTCAGTTTCTCTCGCGGTGTCAGTACTGCTGTCATAGGAGTCTTATAAATCATATAAACAATTAAAAATGAAAAATAAAAATGTTTTCCCCTAATGGGCTCGAACCAGCTATCTCCAGAGTCACGTGCTGTAACCACTGAGCTACAGATACGAACGACAAATACGTGTTTCACTTACAGTACTAATAATGAAATGTGGACACCTAACCAAATTTCTTTCCGTAAAACATACGGATAGCACCGAAGTTGGGCCGAATATTATAATATCAAATACACAGAGCGTGTAATGTATGCACATTTGACAGGTTAAAAAAATAGCACAATACTTGTTGAAGAAATGCAATATGAATATAATATCCTCTATATGTAAATATAAATGCAGATAGAGTAATTTTGAGAAAAGGCTTTGTGTTGTTCTTGATTTCAAAAAGGAGACTTGGCCTAGTATGTTCCCACTGCCTAGGAGGTTGCGAGTTCAAACCTAGCTAGGTCATAGTAGTGTTTACTAAATAGTATAGTTTATGATACTTCACTAGTTGTTTATACATGCTTTGTTTTGACTTTTCTACTTTTAGATTTAATGGCATAAGTCAGCTTGTTAAAGATGTCTGAGGGCAAAAAGGCGCCCCATATAGACAAGATAGATGAAGATGAGGAAGGAACCTCGGACATAGAACAGATTCCAGGGGAGGAGGAGGTACCCACAACAATTCCCTTTACTTCAGAACCTGCTGGCCTCACTGTAAGAGGTTTAGGTATGGAAACAGTGAAAATTCATCACTATTTTATAAAAGATCAAACTTGGAGTTCTGTTTTATTACCTCACAAGTCTGCTTAGCTATCTCAGGAAAAAAACAATACTGTAAATGCAAATGTTTTGAGTGTGATCCTCAGTATATATGCAAAGTCTCAATTAAGAAGTAGATGGGGGCTGTATTGGAGATCTTCATTTCTTCATTAGGCCTGTTGATAATTCTTTTATAAAAGCATATCTCTGAAACATTTTGATAGATTTTTCAAATAACTAATAGTAAGCAATCAAGGATCAAGGTATAGCTTTTTTTATGTTGCCTAAATATCTTTTAAACTTCTGAAGGATTTAATAAAATGACATCCAGAACACAATTAACCTTCCCTGTATCAGAGTGGTGACAAGAAGTCTTGAATGTGTGTGTTAAAAGTTTGTTTTATCAGTTTAGCAGCTTGCTTCACTGAATTTACAGGTCAAATGGATCACAAAATAAGTTTTACAAGATTTTAGTGCTTTGATAAACAAATTAAACAAGCTATACAAGTCTAAATTTGGATGGATGAAGTTTGAATGGTCTTAATTTAAATATTGGCAGTCCCCAGCTGAAATTATTCAACTACATAATTACATATTTTATATTCTTTCATTTACACATAATATGAAATCTCATCCTTTCTTTCATTTATTAAAGACTTGCTTCACAAGGTTGTGGAAGGACTTTTTTAAATATAAAATTCTTAGTGCCTGTTGCATTTTTATGCCCCCCTTTGAAGAAGGAGGGGTATATTGTTTTGCTGATGTCTGTCTGTCTGTTGGTCGCCATCGGTCGGTAGACCAATCAGTTTCCAGATGATAACTCAAGAACACTTGGGCCTAGGATCATGAAAGTTGATAGGGAGGTCATGACCAGTAGATGACCCTAACGATTTTGAGATTAGGCTAAAAAAAAAATATGTGTGGTTCAGGTAACATTGGTTAAAAAAAATAGGGTAGGTAGGTAGGCTTTTTTTTGCCCCCACTTTGGGGGGGCCATATAGATTTGCTCTTGTCCATCCGTCCTTCCGTCTGTCCGTCCGTCTGTCCATCCGTCCGTCCTTCCGAAAATGTTGTGTTGCGCGTAGCTCTGAAAGTATTTGACGTAGAGTCACAAAACTTTACAGGAATGTTGGTCAGCATGTGTAGCTGTGCACCTGGGGTTTCGCGTCCGGATTCATTCAGTCATGTAGAAGTTATGGCCCCTGACTTTGTAAAAATTGGTCATTTTAATGTTGTGTCGTGCCTAGCTCCAAAAGTATATGACCTAGAATCACAAAACTTTACAGGCATGTTGGTCAGCATGTGTAGTTGTGCACCTGGGGTTTCGCGTCCGGATTAATCCAGACATGTAGGAGTTATGGCCCCTGACTTAGTAAAAAATTGGTCATTTTAATGTTGTGTCGCGCATAGCTCCAAAAGTATTTGACCTAGAATCACCAAAGTTTACAGGAATGTTGGTCAGCATGTGTAGTTGTGCACCTGGGGTTTCGCATCCAGATTCATTCAGTCATGTAGCAGTTATGGCCACTGACTTTGTAAAAATTGGTCATTTTAATGTTGTGTCGTGCCTAGCTCCAAAAGTATATGACCTAGAGTCACAAAACTTTACAGGCATGTTGGTCAGCATGTGTAGTTGTGCACCTGGGGTTTCGCGTCCGGATTCATCCAGTCATGTAGGAGTTATGGCCCCTGACTTAGTAAAAAATTGGTCATTTTAAGGTTGTGTCGCGCATAGCCCCAAAAGTATTTGACTTAGAATCACCAAAGTTTACAGGAATGTTGGTCAGCATGTGTAGTTGTGCACCTGGGGTTTTGCATCCGGATTCATTCAGTATTGTAGGAGTTCTGGCCCCTGACTAATGTCATGTAGTGGGGGCATCTGTGTCCCATGGACACATTTCTAGTTTTTTTGTTTCCCCCCCCCCCCCCCTTCGACGCCAGTTGGTACAGACATAGTTTGTCACAATTCTGTGAGATATGCACATGAAAAGCATCTCAACAATATATGCAATTCTAAGTGGCATTCTATTATAAATAGGCTACTACATGGTGCCAGGATGGTCTAGTGGTTAAGACATAATCCGTTCTCTGGATTAAAACCAAGGTTCAAATCCTTGTCCAGGCAAACAGGCCTCATACAAAAATGCTACTTAGTCTGCAGTTGAGTTCTGCACTGATTTCAATGCTTTATCCAATAAACCAAAAAGAACTTTCAAAGGGATATTCCAGTGAAGTTTGATTGAAATAAGCAACATGGTCTTAATATATGTGACCAATGGCCGGGCTCGGGCGCTGACTGTAAGTGTTTGTGTGGGGAAATTAGCTCTTCAATGCTCCAGCCCAAGACCCTGGATGGTCGGTGTGTGATACTGTGTACCATGCGAACACTCGGATGCACAGAGTTCTCCAAAATACAAGTCAATTGTCAAGCACTATTGATTACTAATTGCTAACTACATATAAATCCATATTCAGGAACAAACTCCAAATTGTCTTTTCCAATTTTAATTTGTATCAATCAATTTCTCCAAGTAAACAAGTTCCAATATATATAATCATCGAAATAAACCAGATAGTAATTTAGGCAACACCAAAAGTTCAGGTAAATTTAAATATGTCTTTCTTGACTTAGCAACTTAGCAATTCTCACAATACTTAATACTGACTTGGTCAAAAACTTAACTATATAAATAGAAAAAGTACAAGTGACCCTTAACAACAATTAAACCAATGAATTTTTAGAATAATAACATGTCAAATCTTGATATAAACAAAAACATAAAAGTAAACTATGACAACTAAGCTGAGTAAAATTATAACATTGTTACAAATTTATCTGTGTTATGGTAAATAATATTTATCATTTAACTGATTGGTGTGAAAAACAATTACATTCAATGTATTACAATCCTAGTCATGACTTGTATAACTTAAGATATTTGAAATGACTTGATTTAATTCTTTGCATATTAAACAAGAAATGATATATTTATATATATAGTGTATTTATAGTTTAAATGTTTTTTTTTCTTCTGGCTTTGATATATAAACCCAAGCAAAATTAAAATTTTAATAGAAAATTTTTATTCAAACAATCTGTCTGATTTGATAGTCTACTTCATGGCTGGAATAAACTGTAGCATGGTTACAAACAAAAGTGTACAGCATGACAGTTAAATTGAAAGGGGCACCTGACTTTCTCAGCCGTACATTTTCCATATCCAGTTCAGACCAATTTTATAGTAGATCTACTGTCATACTAAAAATAAAAAAATGCCACTAACTCAGTGAATATTTCACATCCAATCAGGGGCTCCCCATCTCATCCAAGCAGAATTGAACAAAGACACATCCGAGTGTTAAAACCGACATTGAAATATATCAAATAGAACTGTCCATGTGCTTTAATATAAATACATTTATACATAAAAAATGTTGCAAATTTAATCGTTCGTACCTCGAACGTGTTTTTGTCGTGCAATTCCCGGCTTGCAAAACACACGAAACCGTCAGTTTTCAAGTTGTCTGATTGATTATGAATTTCCATAAATACATCTCCGACGAGGGACGAGTGAAGAATTGCCTTCATAAAGCGTTTCTGGTCGCCGTGAACACATTTTTCCACTGTCACGGCGAGAACACTAGCCGCTGCCATGTTGAAATCGTAATCGATAAGACGCTTGCATTGATTCATATATTTTCTTACTCAATATTTTTCGTACCAGGTTAAAAACCACAAAAAACTATAAAAAAAAATGAAAAAATAGGGTCGGTCGGGTTACCTGAACCACACATATTTTTTTTTTAGCCTTAGTAGGTCAAAGGTCAAAGTCACAGTGACCCGGAACAGTTAAAACGGTTTCCAGACGATAACTAATTAATTATTGAGAATGCTTGGGCCTAGGATCAAGAAACATAATAGGGAGGTTGATAATGACTAGCAGATGTCTCCTATTGATTTTGAGATCAGTAGATTAAAGGTCAAGGTCACATTGACCCGGAACAGTTAAACCGTGTCCCGACGATAGCTTAGGGTTTCCGCTACAATTCTCATCTAAGAGTATACTTTTTATACACCCGGCTGTACATATTCCAGAGTAACTGTGGAAAAGTTGCGGACAAATGCAAAACTTCCATGGTACTTTCCATGGAATAGTCCGGAAAAGTCACCTGTTATATAACATGTCCAGAGTGATGGCAAATGTTTTCCACGGACATCTCTGGAAATTACTCTGGACATCTCTCAAAATGTTCATGGAATATTCACCGACACAGCGGAAATGTAGCACTTTGAAAAAATTCTGGTCATTTAACTCTGGAAAATAACTCTAAGGGATTTTAAACACAACAGAAAAGAATTAGCATCAGACTGGGAATACCATGTGATCAAGCTCAGCCAATTAGATGAACTGATCTTACAGAGGAATTTTCAAAATGTGTAACTGGAAGTCTGATGTTAACAAGTTGTGTAAAAATTAGTGAAACTTTATTAGGTAATTCAGTTCAAAGTTAATATTGAGGATTCTAGAAATTGCTCAAGTAAGTTTGTTTACATAATTGACCAATGAAACAATACATATGTTTGTAATTATGCTAATTAACACATGTATGTATATTTGTACTTCAGTCATTCTATAGCATAAAACAATGAATGCTAAAGTATAACCAAAGGCTTCACAAAGATTTTATAAATAATATGCATATATGAAAACAGATATCTTTAGGTACTTTCTTTGAATGATTTCATCATTATTTAAGTGTAACTGATCTTTGTTCGAAACTATGTATATGCTTAAAAAATATTCTAATCAGTCACTTTAAACTGGCAAAGATTCATTTTCTTTGTTCATATATATCATATAGTGTTTGAAACTGCAAAAGTGATCACATGCAATAAAATCATATTGTTGTACTGAAGTGTTATTGCTCACTATACATGTACTGCAAAAAAGTCTATAAATCACATTTATTGCTATTGAATAATACTGTCAGCAGAACTTCCTGGACGACTGCGGAATATAACTCTGGAAAATTGTTCACGGACATCCGTGGAATCACTCCGGAAAATTGTCCATGGAAAGTTCTCCAGAAATCCCTGGACATTTTTAGCTCGACTATTCGAAGAATAAGTAGAGCTATCCTACTCACCACGGCGTCGGCGTCGGCGTCGGCGTCGGCGTCGGCGTCGGCGTCACACCCTGGTTAAGTTTTTCGTACCAGTCCACATTTTGACAAAGTCTTTTGAGATAAAGCTTTGAAACTTTCAACACTTGTTTACCATCACCATGTCCAGTTATAGACAAGAGTACATAACTCTGTCAAGCATTTTGACTGAATTATGGCCCCTTTTGACTTAGAAATCTTGGTTAAGTTTTTCGTACCAGTTCATATTTTGACAAAGTCTTTTGAGATAAAGCTTTGAAACTTTCAACACTTGTTTACCATCACCATGTCCAGTTATAGGCAAGAGTACATAACTCTGTCAAGCATTTTGACTGAATTATGGCCCCTTTTGACTTAGAAATCTTGGTTAAGTTTTTCGTACCAGTTCATATTTTGACAAAGTCTTTTGAGATAAAGCTTTGAAACTTTCAACACTTGTTTACCATCACCATGTCCAGTTGTAGGCAAGAGTACATAACTCCATCAAGCATTTTGACTGAATTATGGCCCCTTTTTGACTTAGAAATCTTGGTTAAGTTTTTCGTACCAGTCTACATTTTGACAAAGTCTTTTGAGATAAAGCTTTGAAACTTTCAACACTTGTTTACCATCACAATATCCAGTTGTAGGCAAGAGTACATAACTCCATCAAGCATTTTGACTGAATTATGGCCCCTTTTGACTTAGAAATCTTGGTTAAGTTTTTCGTACCAGTTTATATTTTGTGTAAAGTGTTTAACATATGGCTTTGAAACTTTTATATCTTGTTCAGTATAATAGTCTCTATCAAACGGCAAGAGTACGTAACTCTCTCCTCTTTTTTGGCTGAATTATGTCCCTTTTTGAACTTGGAAACTGGTTCTGTTTTGTATATGTCCATGTTTTGTCAAGACTATTTGACATATGTCTTTTAAACTTTAAACACTTGTTTATCATTATAATTTCCTTCTCTAGGCAAGAGTACATAACTCTGACAACTATTTTGACTGAATTATGGCCCTTTTTGGACTTTCAAATTTGTTCAGTTTTTCTTACAAGTCAGCGTTTTGTCAAACCTATTTGAACTGTGGCTTTGAAACTTTTAACACTAGTTTATCAACATGATTTCCATCTGTAGGCAAGAGTACATAACTCTGTCAACTATTTTGACTGAATTATGGTCCCTTTTGGACTTGGAGATAAGTTAAATTTTTCATATAAGTCCATGTTTTGCCTAACATGTAACTTAACATATTTGCCATCATGGTCACACATTGCCATTTAGTGCAAGACTAATCGAAATCCACAAATACAGGAACATTTTTTGTTTAATCCATTTTTTTGTTTAGTCTGAAAATCTATGGAAATATTTTGACCCCATTCTTCAATCAATTCTTCGAATAGTCGAGCGCGCTGTCATCCGACAGCTCTTGTTCTGCAGTTTTCTGCAGTATTCCATATCAAGCTCCGGAAAGTTTGTCCGAATACTTCAGAGTCCGGACTTCCATGGAAATTCAAACACATTCCATGGAAACTTCTGGAATTTTGACAGCCGGGCAAAGTGACCCAACTATTTTGGCAAAGGAATAAAATTTTAAAGGAATAATGCCTGGATCTAGAAACATGAAACTTTATTGGGAGGTTGATCATGACCAACTAATGACCCCTAATGATTTTGAGATCCGTACGTCAAAGGTCAAGGTCACAGTGACTAGGAACATTTAAACTGTTTCCGGATGGTAACTTGAGAATGCTTTGGCCTAGGATCAAGAAACTTAATAGGGAGGTTAATAATGGGGGTATATTGCTTTGCTGATGTTGATCTGTCAGTAACTGTTGGTCTGTCGGTCGGTTGATCGGTCTATCTGTTGGTTGGTCAGTTCATAGACGTATTGGTTTCCGGAAAAGCTTGGGCCAGGTTCATGAAAGTTGATAGGGAGGTTGGTAATGACTAGCAGATGACCCCTGTTGATTTTTAGATCGGTAGGTCAAAGGTCAAGGTCACAGACGCACAAATCTTGAAAACCATTTCGGCTCAATAACTTGAAAACCACTTGACTCAGAACCTTCAGACTTGGTAGCATGATTGAACTTACCAAGTGGATGACCCCTATTGCTTTTGGGATCAGTAGGTCAGAGGCCAAGGTCAGAGGAGCCTGAACCTTGAAAATGGTATCCGTTCAATAACTTGAGAACCACTTTACCCAAAACCTTCAAACCTTGTAGCATGATTGGACTTATGAAGTCATAGCGATCACAGGACAACCCATCATTGGGGCATACATGTTTTACAAACATCTCTTGTTTATGATATAGAAATGATGATACTGGTCTAGTGGCCTGATTGTGACCCAATGGACTACAGGGTATATAATATTATGATATTTGATTGTCAACTGGAGTATTGACTCAGGGCATATAGTATATAATATGTAATGACTTTCAATTTCTGTAAATAATAATGTTTTTTTGTTTCTTTTGGTGAAGTATCTTGTAAAATTTAATGTTTTGTCAGCTATTACTTGATGGACTCAGTTTGTTTGTTTTTTAAGCTTGTCTGATTTTTGAAAAAAATCTACGAGGTATTGTTGCTACTTAATTGTCGATGTTGTCCGCGTTGGTTAAATTTTTTGTTTAGGTCCGCCTTTTCTCTAAAACTATATGAACTACAGCTTTGAAACTGGGCACACTGGTTTATCATCATTAAGGGACTATGTAGGCCAAGAACCAGAACTCTGATATGCATTTTTTGAGAATTATGGCCCTTTATGTACTTGGAAAATTGAGTTTCTTGGTTAAACTTTGTGTTAAGGTCCACCTTTTCTCAAAAACTATAAAAGCTACAGCTTTGAAACTTTGCACACTTATTTCTCATCATTAAATGACTGTGTAGGCAAAGGACCATAACTCTAACCTTCAATTTGTCAGAATTATTGCCCTTTTTGAACTTAGAAAACTTGAATTATTTGGTTAAAATTTTTGTTTAGGTCACTTTTTCTCAAAAAATGTAAGAGCTATAGCTTTTAAACTTTGCACACTTTTTTATCATCATTAGGGGACTATGTAGGCCAAGAACCAGAACTTTAACCTGCATTTTGTCAGAATCATGGCCCTAGAAAATCTGAACTATAACTCTTTTCTTAAATATTGTCCAGCACTTGCAGACGAGCGATGGCACCCACAGGCCGTGCTCTTGTTTGGTTTTGTATTTATGATAATGTTAAATTCCTCTGGCAATAGTGATGGGGATAGCCTGTCCTTCCTTTGTTGCTGTATATTCTTTAGAGGAAAGTATATATAACTAAATAATAAACGTTTAAATTTCATTCTATTTTTGAAATAGATAGGTAATATTGACCTATCAAAGAATCTCCCTGTGGCCCCCATGGAAATGTGTGATGATAAAATCAAAAGATACTTCATTATATCATCACACCTCACCTAGACCTCAGTGATGAAGTGTGTGTTATTGAAAAAGTAAGAAAAATGATGTTGCTACAGCAAAAGAGCCTTCAGATAATTTACAGTTGTATTTTGTGGTAAAAAAAAGAGATGAGAATCTTTAGTCAAACAAGATTAAATTAGCATACTAAAAGTGATTGTATTCATAGATACTTTAATTTGTGAATAAATTATGTCAATTTTATGTTAATCAAGTTAGTCATATGGCTGCAGGTCTCCCAGGGGAGTGGGGTCTTTAAAACTTTTATAAACAAATCTTTTATAACCTTTAATTGTGCTGAAAAAATCTTTAAAAGGCTTTTATTTATTCCATGAACTTTTTTTTTCTTAATAAGCATTTGTAAGTGATTATAGTTGTCTGGATGAGGAAGTAAAATGAAAGGTTTTCTGACTTAGTCTTGAGGATGCTGTTATCCTTTCTTTTACCAATTGTTTATGTCCATGGTACCTGATGCAAGCATTAAGTGTGTTCCAGCAGCCAGTGGGGATAACAACAGTTTTGGTGAGATGTAGCATTGCTGTGACTTAAGATAATCTTAGTACAATTAAACTTCAAGTAGGCACTACTTATCTCATATGCCTGTGTAGTTAGTTAACTGTATCAGAGTTCACAAAAGTGGATCATTTTCTGAAAAAAAGTTATTTGAGCAGAAGTAATGATCCTGTGTAGCATATTTAATAACTAAATGTGTGTTCATAGGACACAGGTACCCCGACTTCTTGCCACAGTGCATGGTTTTGTGACTCAAGATGAATTGTTTTTTAAGAAAGATGATTGAAAGCACATTATATGTATTTTTCAAGAACTATGGTCTAGCTTATTGAAATCCCAAATAAAACACCAAGTGCACAACTTTGCACGCTGTAAAATAATCCTCCAGTGTTTTATAACTGCTGTAGGAAAATGCAGCCCAGCAAGTTTCAGACAGATTGCTTGAAGAAAATGAGATTTATGGCTCTTTGTACTGATATAAATATATATATTACATATATAGTGATATAATTCCATTTTTTGTCAGTCTGGAGTCATATCTCAGACTTGGAATGCAGGAATTCAATAATTTATGGTACTAACATTAACTGACACTGTGAAATAAGACCCTGCAAGATTCAGCGTAATTGCTTCAGCAACACATGAGTTATTGCCCTAAGTACTTTTATAAGGTTTACTATATATGGTAATTCTTTTCAATTAATTTCAACTAAAATTGTGTCCAAGCTAAGTAGTACAAATGTAGCTTTCTTGGAAACTGATGTATGGCATGTGTTTGGTCACTGGGGTCCACAGCAAGGTCGCTGTAACTGAAAATAGTAAACTGTTTCTGCCCAATAACTTAAAAGTAAGGAATAGGATATTGTGATCAAACTTGGAATTTAGGAAGCTTGCATGGAGGCCATGGTTTTAGGTGTATTTTTGGTTGCTTGGGTCAAGGTCAGAATCATTGTTTCAAAAAATACTCAAGTGAGTAAGCAAGGGCCATCATAGCTCTCTTGTTTCATCCAATTGTACAAACATACAACTGAGATTTAAAATGGGACATGAATGGATTTAAAACTGTTGATCAATCATCATTAATGTAAAAAAAAAAAATCCACAAAAATTTGTCTCCTGAGAATATTTTAATGATTTTAGTTTTCACTTTTTCAGTTAAAGATGACACAGCTGCATCTCTTAGAAGCCTTGCAGGTTCAGCGTCTAGAGTTGGCACACCAAGTTCTTCAGTTGGAATGTCCGCCCCGCCAGATTCCCCGCAGAGTTTTGCCTCGCGAGGGAAGAAAGTTTCCCGTCAAGTCAGCGGCTTAGATAAACTATCTCAATGCACATCACTGAATTTCTCCATCCATCGTGAAGATTCAGTTGAAAAAATCTTTAAAGAAAATTCTGACGATAGTTTTCATCAGCCAGTTCATACACTTATATCTCCGTTGACTCAAGCTCCAAATCCTGTACCTACCCAACAGAAAATGTCGGTGTCTGGGCGGTTTACTGTCAGTCCTGCTCAGAGTATACCAGTATCTGTTTCATTCAAGCAAAAACAAGGTACTGCAACTCCAACAAAGAGCGAAAGTAGTTTTGGCCAGTCTGTTGGTCAACAGGAGCCAGAAATGCTGTTCAGAATGTCGGACACCTCTTTAAATCATGTTGACGAAAAAGCACAGGGCTTAGCTGATCAGAAAAGACCGTTTATCAGTGATTCCATTGAACTTGGATGTAAGTTAATTTTTTATCATAGCCTGCTCTTTCACTTCATTTTTTAGCTAGACTTTTCGAAGAAAAAGTAGAGCTATTGCACTCGCCCCAGTGTCTTCGTGGCCGTCGCCGCTGGTTAAAGTTTTTGATAAAGTCAAATATCTCTGTTACTATTAAAGCTATGGGCTTGAAAATTAAAATAGTTATTTACTATCAAAGTCTACACCAGGAGAAACAATCCCATAACTCTGGTTTGAATTTTGACAGAATTATGCTCCTTTTTAACTTTAGAATTTTTGGTTGAAGTTTTTGATAAAGTCAAATGTCTCTGTTACTGTCAATGCTATGGAATTGAAACTTAAAATGCTTATTTACCATCAAAGTCTACACCAGGAGAAACAATCCCCATAACTCTGATTTGAATTTTGACAGAATTATGCCCTTTTTTAACTTAGAATTTTTTGTTAAAATTTTTGATAAAACCAAATATCTCTGTGACTATTTAAGCTTTTGACTTGAAACTCAAAGTAGTTATTTACCATCAAAGTCTACACCAGGAGACACAGTTTTCTTAACTCTGATTGAATTTTGACAGAATTATGCCCCTTTTTAACTTAGAATTTTTTGTTAAAATTTTTGATAAAGTCAAATCTCTCTGTGACTATTAAAGCTTTTGACTTGAAACTCAAAATAGTTATTAACTATCAAAGTCTTCACCAGGAGACACAATTCCCTTAACTCTGATTTGAATTTTGACAGAGTTATGTCCCTTTTTAACTTGGAAATTTTTTTTTTACTGGCAAAGCTCTAATTCAGAGTCAAGCACTGAGAAAGGTTGAGCACACTATCTTATGGACAGCTCTTGTTTTTGCTAAGATTATGTATGTTGCACCAATTTTTCATAAATTATGTCCCATTTTACTTTACGTTGTAGTGTTTAAATATATTTTCACCCTTGCCATAGTATGTGTGATAGGTGTGAGGCAGTAATAAGACAGAAATTAGGCTCTAGACAGACAGCATTTGTATCATTTATGACACGGTTGATAACTTGCATCAGTATTTTTTTCATGATCTGTACCACCACTTTCTACTTCAAATTCTGAAATTCTCTGTTTCTAGATATGGGAAGGAAAGATTCTGATATCACACTGGATCACCAAGTTCCTTCAGGAGTTTCTATTGACTACCTTACAGTAGATGATAACCAGCGTACAATTCAGTCTAACTTTTCCGTCAATACTCAAGACAGTGCCATCTTTGAGCATGCCCCTTTACAGTGTGGTAACATAAGATTTGTCAAGGATTCTGTTGACCTTGTGTACGAGGTAATTCATGAAATGTTGCATTTAAAAATAGCTTCAAGGTTTAAAACGGCCGTAATTACAAGATGATAGGTCTCAGCCGTTATTTAAAAAAAACTAAATACTTCTACAACTTTATTGATTTAGATCACACTAGGTAGCCAGGTTCTAACTAAAAAACATAATGATTTGTTAGTGACAGGGTTTACTTACCTTGAAGAAGTGGCTGACAGCCCAGTGTACATTTTATTTTGCTGTATGCCACTTCAGTTTAGTTTAGTAGTGCAAGTCATGCATCCTCCTCTTTGATTTCAGCAGGGAAGTTTTGATTGTCTTGCAGAGAAGAAAATATTTAGTATTGGTACAAAATCAAAATCCCATCATTGGAGAGTTAACTTACTAATAAAAAATTCTTGAATACTAAGGGTTGGAACCAACAAAAGGGAAATATTTAACATGTTAAATTCAGACTTTTTTGTTGTGGAGTTACCTACTTTACTATAGTTCAGTACTAAATGAATGTTTAAATGATATGAAATTTCATATTTACAGCCAAAGAAGCATTACCTATGTGTTGATTATCATACAAAGATGCCGGCAGTGACAGAGTTTATGTCCCGATACTGGGGCAAGAAGAACCCCAACATCGTACTATCTGTGATATCCTCAGAAGAGAATTATAAACCCTGGAAAAGTCAGCGTCTCAAAGAAGATTTTCAGAAAGGAATTATAAAGGTTATTTTGTTTTCTACCCAGTTGTTGCATGTGCTGAAATAATTTTGGGACAAGGCTTTTGGGCCTTCATCCACAGAAACAGCTGAAAAGTTTGCATGAATGATTGTATCTTTAAAGTGATATTTAGGTAGAACAGTGGACAAAATATTAAAATCCTTATTATAGAAACGATACTCCTTATTATATAGTTAATTGACATGCATAGTTAAAAAAGGTTAATGATTTCTTACTTGACAATGAGCAAGTGCAGTTTTCATAATTTTAGTAATCCAGGTTTCATAGGGTAACTTTTGAAAATTGCTTTAAAATGCAACACTCTACTTTCCTTCTTAATTTTACTTGTTTTTATTACTGATAAAGTAAAACCAGAATGGTTAAATTGTCAGATTCTTAATTGGACAGTTTGTCACTTTTTTGCAACTTCACATTCACTCCTATAATAATTATCATAGGCAGGTTTATTCCATTTGATAAAGTGGCTTCATTCTGTTTCTTGTAATTGACAGGGTAACATAAATTAGATCAATCTTGAATCTTTTTCATGAAGAAGTAATTGGAATGTTTCCATTTGAAGTGTGGAACCATTTTTAAGAAGAAACTATTTGGAACCCTTTTTATCCACAAAGAAACAGAACCACAAAGAAACAGAAACATTTGTACTAAAGCTCAGAGGAAACTGCTGTCAATATTTAAAGATTAAAATTTTATTTAGTGTTTGAACCTTTATCTTATTTTGAGCAAGTTGGATTAAGGTTTTTCTAAATTTTGATACAGTGCTTTAAATAGTGCTGTTTTACCCAAAGTTATAAGTGTGCATTCAGTTGAATACATAACACTAAATTTGAGGGTTGTCCAAATAAATCTTGGAGTCTTGGAATAAATCATTTTTGTTGATGTCTGATTTCAGTTATCACATACACACACAGATGTACCTTTTGCTTATTTCCGATAAACTATAAATTATTTTTGTTTTAGAGTTTTTACTGAGTCTGATAGATATTAGGGGCGCAACACGTAAGGCGCAGCAATACAGAATTTGTGATCAGTCACACAGTCATACTGTCAGCATTTTTGCTAAACATTCATATATATGTTATCATAAATCATTCTGAAGTGATGCTGCCAAATTTAAAATAATCAACATAATTAGTTGTTGAACAGTTTTCATTTCATGCATACAAGTAATCAAACATATCATGTAAATATGGCGACATCGGAAGATGCTGCCTAGCACTGGAAAGTTGTCAGATTCTATATAGAATATAGAATAACTCCTCCATATATTTTTGAAGACGTTGTAACATGTTGAGAGGCATCAGAATGATTTGCTGTTACAAGGTTGTAAGTGGCATAGCAGATTTTCTACAGGACATTCAGAAAATGTGTTCCAAAGCAAGTGAAAAGCTGCGATGAGAACAATATAGGGCTGATAACAGATGTCATCGCCGACAGTTTGCAAATGCAAGAAGTATCTGAAATTGCAGGATGCTGAAACTGTACAACTGTACACTGACTGCTTTGTATGAACCAAATATTTATAAATGTCATGTGTTCTTTTGTGATGAGTTCCTAAGCCATTGAAAGTGTATTCAGTTTTCATCCCATTTACACAGGGCTTAAGCTAGGCTAAGATTTTAGGGAGAAGTCACTTCTCCCTCAGGTAAGATTAGGGAGAAGTGGCGAGATTTTAGGGAAAACGTGGGAAGATTTTAGCACCATGACATGCAAGCTGAAAATGGAACTAAATAATTTATGCTTTATATAACATTACTATTTTTATTAGTCCCCTACTGGTTGAAAACCAGTTTCGGGGACTATAGGAATGCACTTTTCCGTCATTCCGTCCGTCCGTCCGTCTGTCCGTCCGTCCGTCCGTCCGCAATTTCGTGTCCGGTCCATAACTCTGTCATCCATGAAGGGATTTTAATATTACTTGGCACAAATGTTCCCCATGATGAGACAACGTGTCATGCGCAAAACCCGGACCCCTAGCTCAAAGGTCAAGGTCACAATTGGAGGTCAAAGGTCAACAGGGCTTTTTTCCTGTCCGGTCCACAACTCTCCCATCCTTGAAGGGATTTTAGTATTACTTGGCACAAATGTTCCCCATGATGAGATGATGTGTCATGCGCAAATCCCGGACCCCTAGCTCAAAGGTCAAGGTCACAATTGGAGGTCAAAGATCAACAGGGCTTTTTTCCTGTCCGGTCCATAACTCTCCCATCCATGAAGAGATTTTAATATTACTTGGCACAAATGTTCCCCATGAGGAGATGACGTGTCATGCGCAAAACCTGGACCCCTAGCTTAAAGGTCAAGGTCACAATTGGAGGTCAAAGGTCAACAAGGCTTTTTTCCTGTCCGGTCCATAACTCTCCCATCTATGAAGGGATTTTAATATTACTTGGCAGAAATGTACCTCATAATAAGACGATGTGTCATGCACAACTTTCAGACCCCTAGCTCAAAGGTCAAGGTCACACTAAGCAGTCAAATGTTAACATAGCATGAACAGGGTCTGTTTCGTGTCCGGTCCATAACTCTGACATTCATTAAGGGATTTTAATATCACTTAGCACAAGTGTTCCCCATGATGAGACGACGTGTCATGCGCAAATCCCGGACCCCTAGCTCAAAGGTCAAGGTCACAATTGGGGGTCAAAGGTCAACAGAGTTTTTTTCCTGTCTGGTCCATAACTCTCCCATCCATGAAGAGATTTTAATATTACTTGGCACAAATGTTCCCCATGAGGAGATGACGTGTCATGCGCAAAACCTGGACCCCTAGCTTAAAGGTCAAGGTCACAATTGGAGGTCAAAGGTCAACAAGGCTTTTTTCCTGTCCGGTCCATAACTCTCCCATCTATGAAGGGATTTTAATATTACTTGGCAGAAATGTACCTCATAATAAGACGATGTGTCATGCACAACTTTCAGACCCCTAGCTCAAAGGTCAAGGTCACACTAAGCAGTCAAATGTTAACATAGCATGAACAGGGTCTGTTTCGTGTCCGGTCCATAACTCTGACATTCATTAAGGGATTTTAATATCACTTAGCACAAGTGTTCCCCATGATGAGACGACGTGTCATGCGCAAATCCCGGACCCCTAGCTCAAAGGTCAAGGTCACAATTGGGGGTCAAAGGTCAACAGAGTTTTTTTCCTGTCCCGTCCATAACTGTGCCATCCATGAAGGGATTTTAATATTACTTGGCACAAATGTTTCCCATGATGAGACGACGTGTCATGCGCAACACCCAGTACCCTAGCTTTAAGGTCAAGGTCACACTTTGAGATCAAAGGTCAAGAGGATTTTTTTCCTGCCCGGTCTATAACTTTGTCATGCAAAGCAGGATTTAGATATCAGTTGACACAAATATTCCCCTGGATGAGACAACATGTCATGCGCAAGAACCAGGTCCCTAGGTCTAAGGTCAAGGTCATATTTAGAGGTCAAAGGTCAGATTCAAGAATGACTTTGTACGGAACATTTCTTCTTCATGCATGGAGGGATTTTGATGGAACTTGGAACAAATGTTCACCACCATGAGGCACCCTTGTTTTTAGAATTATGTCCCTTTGTTGTTACTATAAATAGATTTTATTGTAACTTTTTTATTACTGGCGGTAGAGAAAAATCGAGACCACTTTTCTGTGGTACAGCATGCATGTTACATCCAATTTTTAGGTGTATTTTGACCTATCTCTACCTGGTAAAGAGTTTCTTGTAGACTTATATTATATAGATTTTTTTTTTTTTTTTTTTTTTTTTTTTTTTTAAAGATTAATTTCCCTTTGTTGTTACTATAAATAACTTACATGATAACATTTTTATAATCAGTCAAAAAAATTCAATATGAAAACAACTGTGGGTTTTTATATATGCACATTTTAATCCAAGTGTGTTGTTATAACATATTGTATATGTAGTACAATATTGTTTATACATCATTGACAGATATCAGTTCATTATGTTATACTGCAGTAGAGAAAATTAGGTGCCTTCCAGTAGGGGACTTTGTATTGCATGGCAATACTTCATTCACTTGTTATTCCCTGTCTTTGTTTACAAAGTCTATTAATTGAAAGTAAATAACAAATTCACTGAAAATGTCAGTGGTTCTGTTTTCTTATCATTTTTAACCTTGTGAATCTAATGTGATTAAACTGCAAATTCAAGTTTTTTTTTTCACTCTTGCAATGATTGTCCAAACTAAGAAAACCCTTTAAATATGAATACAATTTAAAAAAGTTAATTCTGTATCAGCAAAAAAAAAAATCAAGCTCCAAGTGCTAAGTCAGTCACTTTAAATAACAAGTGTGTGAATTAAATACATGTCAATAGCAGTGACATCACTATGACATCATAGGGAATACACATCTTTGATCTGCTGGTGTCTCTTTGATACGCTGGTGTCGGCACACATTAAAAGAAACAGTTGTCAAACAGGTTTAACCCAGTTTCTGATGGCAGGTGTCAAAAGTTTGCGTAAATTTCAGTTACGTTATTTTAGTCATTGAAAGTGTCAGTGATAATATTATGTTTCTAAAGTTTGGGTTTTGAAAAATATAAGTAAAATTAAGTGGATTTCAGGAAATTACTGGAGCCAAACACAGTAAGATACTTTCTAATGGTCAAAAAAGAATGTGTAAGCTTATGTAATATAAAGCCCTACTGCTTTGTTTATCAACAGTCAGTTTACAAAACAAGTGTCACCTTCGCACTTCTCCGTAATCTGAAGTAGGCGGAGCTTAAACTATGCTATCGTGTATTCCAGTCAAGTGTCAACATGCCGTTAGCGGATAACTGGAGAGTGTGGATAAAAAAATCGGGCGACTTGAATTTCGCTTTGATGTTAGATTAGAGCGAAGTCGGGAGCTACAAAGCGACTATTTCGCTCAAGTCGCTCCCTAGCTCAAGCCCTGTTACATAACACTTAGGCTTCATCATCAACATGAAATGGACATGCATATATTTTTAGCTCAACTGTCACAAAGTGACAAGGTGAGCTTTTGTGATCGCGCGGTGTCCGTCGTCCGTGCGTGCGTCCATCCGTAAACTTTTGCTTGTGACTACTCTAGAGGTCACATTTTTCATGGGATCTTTATGAAAGTTGGTCAGACTGTTCATCTTGATCAGGGGTCTAGCTAGGTTCAATTTTTTGGGAGAAGTCACTTCTCCCTCAAGCAGATTTAGGGATAAGTGGGGAGACTTTAGGGAGAAGTGGGAAGACTTTTCCTACCGCAATGATGTCGAGTGATTCGAAAGGTGGCTGTAATTTTCTTGTTTCTTCATAAAAAGTATTGATGTGACCATTCATTTTCTTAGTTAGATCATTTCCCATACAGTGGTTATTGTTTCGTTAAAAAATTCTGAAAAAAAAAATCGTTTTCAAAATTCAAGCCAATTCTGTAAATGTAACCCGCCAAATTTTGGTTATATCTTGTATGAAGTGTTTATTATTAACACCGAGTCATTCACCGAGGAATGTCAGAATCTCTCTCGAATGAAACTGAAAGTAAACTGTGTAATCTAGAAACACATATTCAAATAAATTCATCGATGGAAGTCAATTTAAACATTGTTAATACATTACATGTCGTTCTTTTATCATAGATAACAAATAATTGTGTACCAAATTCCAATTAATCGCATGGTTAATCAGTAGTTTCTTAAAAAAACAAAACACTTTGCTTTTTGCACTCGAAGACGTAAACGCGACGTTAATTGGCTGAACACAATCAACGAGGTGTATCGGATAATTTGATTCGCTTTCACACTTCTCGGGAAAATCTCGCAAGTACCTGAAGTAGGAGGAGCTTAAATTATGCTACCGGCGTGGGTTTGTGTATTTGGCACTCGTTATGACACCGTGCAAATTGTCAACAGTCCGGGTAGCACTAATTAGCGAGTGCGGAAAGCAAAGAAAATCGGGCGACTTGCATTTCGCTTTGAGGTTAGATTTGAGCGAAGTTTGAAGTTCTAGAGCGCCTATTTCGCTCAAGTCGCCCACTCGCGAGAGCCCTGTTGATGATATCTAGGTCAAGTTCAAAACTGGGTCACGTGCCTTCAAAAACTAGGTCAATAGGTCAAATAATAGAAAAACCTTGTGACCTCTCTAAAGGCCATATTTTTCATGGGATCTGTATGAAAATTGGTCTGAATGTTCATCTTGATGATATCTAGGTCGAAACAGGGTCATGTGCGGTCAAAATCTAGGTCAGTAGGTCTAAAAGTAGAAAAACCTTGTGACCTCTGTAGAGGCCATACTTGTGAATGGATCTCCATAAAAATTGGTCAGAATGTTCATCTTGATGATATCTAGATCAAGTTTGAAACTGGGTCACGTGCCTAAAAAAACTAGGTCAGTAGGTCAAATAATAATAAAACCTTGTGACCTCTCTAGAGGCCATACCTTTCATGGGATCTGTATGAAAATTGGTCTGAGTGTTCATCTTGATGATATCTAGGTCAAGTTTGAAACTGGGTCAACTGCGGTCAAAAATTAGGTCAGTATGTCTAAAATTATTAAAATCTTTTGACCTGTCTAGAGGCCATATTTTTCAATAGATCTTCATGAAAATTGATCTGAATGTTCACCTTGATGATATCTAGGTCAGTTCGAAACTGGGTCACGTGTGGTCAAAAACTAGGCCAGTAGGTATAAAAATAGAAAAACCTTCTGACCTCTCTAGAGGCCATATTTTTTATGAGATCTTCATGAAAATTAGTGAGAATGTTCACCTTGATGATATCTAGGTAAAGTTCAAAACAGGGTCACGTACCTTCGAAAACTAGGTCAATAGGTCAAATAATAGAAAAACCTTGTGACCTCTCTAGAGACCATATTTTTCAATGGATCTTCATGAAAATTGGTCAGAATTTTTATCTTGATAATATCTAGGTCAAATTCAAAACTGAATGGACAAACAGTCTAGCATAATAGAAAACTCATACCAAAACTGGGTCATGTGGAAGAGGTGAGCGATCAGGCATCATGTCCCTGTTAGATTGTAATAATGATGTATCAGATATGCCATTTTAGCTCCCCTGTCACAAAGTGACAAGGTGAGCTTTGTGATGACAGCGTCTCGTCATCTGTGCGTGTGTCATCGTGGGTGAAACTTTTGCTTGTGACCACTCAAGAGGTCACATTTTTCTTGGGGTCTTTATGAAAATTGGTCAGAATGTTCACCTTGATGATATCTAGGTCAAGTTCGAAACTGGGTCACGTGCGGTCAAAAACTAGGTCAGCAGGTCTAAAAATAGAAAAACCTTGTGACCTCTCTAGAGGCCATATATATCACAAGATCTTCATGAAAATTGGTCAGAATGTTCACCTTGATGATAACTAGGTCAAGTTTGAAACTGGGTCACGTGCGGTCAAAAACTAGGTCACTAGGTCAAATAATAGAAAAACCTTGTGACCTCTCTAAAGGCCATATTTTTCATGGATCTGTATAAGTTGGTCTGAATGTCACTGATATTAGTCATTCAAAGGTCCTGCATCAAATAGTCATATCAATAATGAAACCTGACTTTGTAGAGTCCGTATTTCATGGGACTGATGAATGTCAGATCTGAGTATCTAGCAATCGAAACTGGGTCAACTGCGGTCAAAAACTAGGTCAGTAGGTCAAATAATAGAAAATCCTTGTGACCTCTCTAGAGGTCATATTTTTCATGGGATCTGCATGAAAATTAGTCAGAATGTTTATCTTGATGATATCTAGGTCAAGTTTGAAACTGGGTCACGTCTGATCCAAAACTAGGTCAGTAGGTTAAATAATAGAAAAACCTTGTGACCTCGGTAAAGACCATATTATTCATGGGATCTGCATAAAAATTGGTCAGAATGGTCATCTTGATGATATCTAGGTCAAGTTCGAAACTGGGTCAACTGCAGTTCAAAACTAGGTCAGTAGGTCTAAAAATAGAAAATCCTTGTGACCTCGCTAGAGGCCATATTTTTCAATGGATCTTCATGAAAATTGGTCAGAATGTTCAGCTTGATGATATCTAAGTCAAGATTGAAACTGGGTTACGTGCGGTCCAAAACTAGGTCATTAGGTCAAATAATACAAAAACCTTGTGACCTCTCTAGAGGTCATATTTTTCATGGGATCTGCATGAAAATTGGTCAGAATGTTCATCTTTATGATATCTAGGTCAAGTTCGAAACTGGGTCACATGCGGTCAAAAACTAGGTCAGTAGGTCAAATAATAGAAAAACCTTGTGACCTCTGTAGAGGCCATATTTTTCATGGGATCTGCATGAAATTTGGTCAGAATGTTCATCTTTATAATATCTAGGTCAAGTTCGAAACTGGGTCACATACGGTCAAAAACTAGATCAGTAGGTCTATAAATAGAAAAACCTTGTGACCTCTCTGGAGGCCATATTTTTCATGAAATCTTCATGAACATTGGTGAGAATGTTCACCTTGATGATATCTAGGTCAAGTACAAACCGGGTCACATGCCTTCAAAAACTAGGTCATTATGTCAAATAATAGAAATACCTTGTGACCTCCCTAGAGGCCATATTTTTCAATGGATCTTCATGAAAATTGGTCAGAATAAACGACGTCATACTCAGTTCATGTGGGGACAGGTGAGCGATTCAGGACCATCATGGTCCTCTTGTTTAAGTTTTATAACCTTTGACCTTTTAATCCCAAATGTATAATGATACCAGTAAAATGTATAATGATACCAGTCAGTTAGGTACTTGTATATAATTATTATCTAACCTTAAATTAAGTTTATAATTATATCAAGAAATTGTTCCATTTTTACACCAGGCTGCAAATACAACAGACATGTGGATTATAACCAGTGGTTTAAATGCAGGAATACCTAAAGTCATCGGAGATGCCATCAAAGAGTACAATCTAGAACAGCAGAATACACGCCTCATTGCAAATCCACTTCTCCCAAGTGCTGAGAATGGAACCAGACGACTTACAGCTATTGGCATTGTGCCAAAAGATCTTGTTCCTTATGGAATGTACTTCGATGGCACTGTAAGCTGAATTTATATTTTAAGTGATAAGAAATGGTATGAAATTGAGTATATTTTCTGGTTAGAGACAGATCTTGTTACCAGATCGTCAATGTTGGTTAAATTTTTTGTTTAGGTCACATTTTCTCAAAAACTATAAGAGCTACTGCTTTGAAACTTTGCACACTTGATCATCAGGCCAAGAACCATAACTCTCATATGCATATTGTCAGAATTATGGCCCTTTTTGTACTAAGAAAATTTTAGTTTCTTGGTTTAAATTTTTGTATAGGTCCACCTTCTCTCAAAAACTATAAGAACTACAGCTTTAAAACTTTGCATTCTTTTTGACCCAGAGTCTTTTTGTTTGTTTGTTTTGGGTTTAACGCCGTTTTTCAACAGTATTTCAGTCATGCAACGGCGGGCAGTTAACCTAACCAGTGTTCCTGGATTCTGTACCAGTACAAACCTGTTCTCCGCAAGTATGACCCAGAGTCATCAGACCTACCAGGATTGTTATTCAGCACTAAGCAGTGCACCAGAGGTTTTAATTTTGATTGCACACAGTCAGACCAGAGTTATGGCCCTTGACTTTGTCAAAAATTGCATAAAAAGGGCCTAAGTTTGTGTCGCATGTATCTCAAAAAAATATTTGACCTGGTATTATGAACCATTACAGGAATATTATTCAGCTTATTCAGCATGTGAAGAAGTTGTGCATCTGGGGTTTTGTTAGAGATATCACTCAGTCAGACCACAGTTATGGCCCTTGACTTAGTAAAAAAAATATGCATAAAAGGCATAAAAGTTGTGTTGCATATATCTCTAAAAATATATGACATATGGTCATAAAACATCATAAGAATATGATTCAGCATGTGATGTTGTGCACCTGGGATTTTGTTCTGGATTTCTATCAGTCAGACCAGAGTAATGGCCCTTGATTGCCAAAAATATGCATAAATGGGATACAGTTTGTGCCACATGTATCTCAAAAAGTATTTGACTTAGAGTCATAAAACATTAGGGGGTTCTTATATAGCATGTGAAGTAGGGCACCTGGTGTTCTGTTTTAGATTTCACTCAGCCAGATTGGAGTTATGGTCCTTGACTTAGTGAAAAATACATTTAAAGTGATTGTGTTGCATATATCTTAATAAAAATCACCTAGAGTCATTAAACCATGCAGGAATATTATCCAGCATGTGAATTTGTGCACCTGAGTTTTGTTTTTCACTGCAAGACCAAGGTTATGGCCCTTGACATCATCAAAATAAAAAGTTTGTGCCACATGTATATCAAAATGTACTTGACCTATAGTCATAATACATTAGAGGCTTGTTTTATAGCCTATGAAATTTTGCACTGGGTGTTCTCTTTGGGATTTTACTCAGCTAGGCCAGAGTTATGGTCCTTCACTAAGTGAAAAATACAAATAAAGATCTTAAAAGTTTGTGTTGCAAACATCTTAAAAATTGTTTTACCTTGAGTCATAAAGCCATGTACAGTGACAGGAGTGGGGGGCACCTGTGTCCTGTGGATACACATCTAGTTTAAGATGTCTTTGATATGATATAATCCTCTCTTACTTAGACGATAAGAGCCTCCATGGTCGAGTGATTCAGGTCTCTGACTTCAAATCACTTGTCCCTGACCGACGTGGGTTTGAGCCTTTCTTCATGTGAGGATGCCATCCAGCTGGCTTACGGAAGGTTGTTGGTTCTACCCAGGTGCCCTCCAGTGATGAAATAATGCACTAAGGGACACCTTGGGTTTTGCTCCACTACCAAAGCTAGAAAGTTACCATATGACCTATGATTGTGTTGGTGCGATATTAAACCCAACAACAAAAAATACTTAGATGATTTCCCCAAGTATACTACTGCTTTGAGATTAAGTTAACCACGGCTGAAGTTAGTAGACTCATACAATAATGTGTCCTTTTCAGCATTTTTTGGCAGTAAATGTAGCTAATGTAAGCACATGTTTTTTGTGTAATAGCAGGGGAAGGCCAAAATCACATATGGAGATTATGTATTCTGAAGGAAATTACCAGTCGGCCAATCGTTATTATGGGAATATTACTTTCAACATGCTAAAATATTGATTAAAAACATTTGTTTTCACTATAGGAAGGTGTTCAGATCACTAACTTTGGAGGTAAATCTCATGCTAACATTTACGAGCTGAATCCAGAACACACCCATTTCATTATGGTGGAAGAAGATGGCAGAGAGTTTTTTGCAGGAAACTTGAGATGTGATATTGAACATCAGTTTGGCCATAAAGTCATCAAGAGAAGACGCCCATTTAGATTGATGAGCATAGGTACGTTATTAAGCAGTTTTACTCGGCCAGAAAGACCAAGTCTATATCCAGATATTAAAGGGGCGTACCTACAGATTTATGTCTTTTATGTGAAAAATACATGTATGTTGTAGTACGAAAAAACAAAATCATATGATTCGGTAAATACTAAGTAACAGCTGAAAAATAATCAAAAGCATATACCGTCATCATACGAGTATAAGATGCACATTTTTTACCGAGATTCTGGTCAGGAAGGACCGGTGCGACCTATACACGGGTATAGAACAAGACCACATTCTTTCCCCGACTCAAAAAAATTAAGAAAATCGATCTTTGTTTACACCGCGTACCTTTACATTGAAGAGAATTCAAAGGGAGTAACTACCTATGACTCGGGCATAGCTAACAGCCGGTATCGGGACCGGGCGTCTTAAATTAATTTTGTATAAAATGTAAAATTAAAGAGCTCACGTAAAAGCTTTAGATAAATAAATGCTGTTTTTCATTCAAATATATTTTACAATGCATTTCTGTAACTCATCATTAAGTTTTTAACAAAACCTGTGCAAAACTTTCCCAAATAAATAAAATACTTGAAACTCCGTATCAAGTAGCCCGGAAATCAATACTCTAGTCTTCAAACATAATTTTGATAGTTGTCTATAATCCCCTTGTTTATCGAGAAATTCACGCCTGAGGCATTAATTACCACCTACTGTCACAATCTGCAAACAATTAACCTGGTGGCAATTGTAAACATGTGCATGCAAGATTTTAGACTGATCCAATAACATCATAGTCGCTGATCCGTAGTGTTCAAAACAATATGCAAACCAGTCTTAAAATTACGTCATTTTACCGCCACCTGCCAAAGTGTACTTTCATTTTCGCTGACCTCAATATTTATAGAGCGATCAGAGGATGAGGCAGTTTAGTGCTTACACCGAGTTTATGCTTTTCAATTTAAATACTTGGACAGCGTGCAAAAAATCGACCATGATTTAGCAAAAATCGGTGAGTTCATGTCAGAAACTATAGAGAATTTCGGACAAACATAAATTTGGATAAGTGAATTTTATGAGATAAATTGCAATTCATACTACCCTAAGGATTTTGCAAGTTTATAAAAAATGATTGACATTCCTTTTGTGATATTGCAATGTATCATTAATTAACAAGAGAAGAATTCCCAGTTTAAATACATGTAGTTTTAATCTAAATATGGACAATCCAGAGCAAGAGATTCCTTTTTTCTGTGACCAATACACGGGTATAAGCATTTTCCAAGAAATCTGTTGATATTTTTTCATTGGTCTTATACACGAGTGCGACCTTTACTCGTATAATGACGGTATTTGGAAATGTTGAAATAGAACCTTTTGGCATACTCCTATTGGGAGACACCTAAAAAAATCCAGATTGGAAATCAATTTTGATTACAATTCAGGTTTACTATCTAGTAAATAAGAAGTTTTTGAGGAAACTGAGTTACTTGGGGGGATAATAAGTTAGTACGGGGAAGAAAAGTGTCACATGCTGGGTTAACAGCAGACCAACCTTTTATATCTGAAATACTGTGGAAAAATGGCATGTCATCCAGATCAAATAAATGATTATTCTAGGATCAGATTCAGAGACGGAAGACGTGGAAAAGAAACAGTTGGATGCAGACAATTTTATACCTGTGGTAGGACTGTTGGTTCAGGGATCACCAAAGAATATTGATCATGTACTGTTCTACCTGCAGAATAAAATGCCTGTTGTGGTTCTTAAAGGCAGTGGTGGATTAGCTGATATGATAGGATATGTTAGTGAAGAAATGCAGGAAAAGTAAGACATTTTGGTTGTACTTACGTGTATTAATAATGCTGCTGAAGGATGGGTGTGGGCTGCAGGTGGGGCAGGCAGGAGAAGCAGTGCTTGTTATAGTTTTGAAGGGCTTTGGTCCAAACTCACAGAGATGTCATGATATGAGTTACCTGCAAATATTTTCAGGACATCATGTATCATGCCTGGTTTAGGAGTTACAGTGCTTTGAAATTTTACAGTATGTTGTATATTGTACAATACTCTTCTTTATGCCTTGTCTGAATAACCCCTACAGTTTCCAAGGGATATGGTCCAAACTTACAGAAAAGCATCAGTATGAAGTGAACTCGCATGTGTTATCAAGACATTCATTTGCTTTGCTTGTATTAGGAGTTAGGTCCTTTGAAATTTTACAAAGTACAAAATACTGCAGAACTGCTTGTCGGGATAACTTTTCACACATTTCAAGGGATCTTACCCCAAATTACTGGAAGGTATCAGAATGAAGTGAACTTGTGCTTATTGTCAGGACATACTGTGAACTAGCCCAGTCCAAGCATTAAGATCATTTGAACTTTTTCGAAATGATGTACTTGCCTTTACAGTGTAATAGTTTTCAGGGGACCGAGCTAAAAAAAAAAAAGAAAGATAGAAATGTGTTGTTATAAAGTGAACTCACACATTGTTAGGAGATTCAAATGAAACTTCATACACTAGATCACTTCAAAGTATAGATGTTCATGACAGATGTTTTTTTGGATTGAGGAAGGTGCTGGGAGAGGGAGGGTACCTCTGCAAAAAGTTTGTGGAGGGAACTATTTCCATGTTTTTTAAAAGATTCCAGTGAAACTAAATACATGATCACTATGAAGTGTAGATATGCATGACATCGCCGGGTTACAGCAAAAACCTAGTATCTACACATTTTTGGTAAAATGACTTTTTTGCATAAATACATGTGTTTTGGTCATTTGCACATCGTCACAAATTTTTAGACCTATAGGAAATGTCGTTTCCGAGATGTTGATTTGTGACCAAATCAAGTATCGATTTTCTAGCGATTTTTCAAGATCATAACCTCGTATTTTGATATGCTGCCAACATAGTCACATAAATATAGCAAAACAAACCAGCAATAAGCACGTATTTCAAAATACTATAACTTTGCACGAACAATTACTTGTAAATTTAACTCATTTACTAGAGCAAAAACCATGCATTTAGAAATACTAGCTTTTTGCTGGAACAAAATCAGTTGCCATTGTGCATGCAGTTGGAGCAAAAACAAAGTATAAAAAGATACAACGCAACATGTCAGTAATATTTTACCAAACAGTTGGTGCAGAAACCAAGTATTTAAAATTGCAGGTGTTTTGCACTGACAGATTTACATTTAAATTGCTTAAATACTAATCCCCAATGATAACATGATTCCCGCCGAAACGCGAGGACGAGTCTAATTCATGATAACTGATGTAATAGCAATTCACAATGCCTGCACATTACTTGACAAGCAAATATTAGTATTTCTTTCATTCTACATATCCACTGTGTATATGGCAACATAGCTCAGTTGGGTAAAATGCAGACAACAACTGGATATAAGCATAACGTTTTATGGGTTCGAATCCTCATGGGTTTCTTTTTTTTTCAGATTTTTGTTTTGTTTTTCCTATTCGTTTTCATTTTTGCTTCCGTATTTTTGTTTGTTTCTTTGATGGTTTGTATTTGTACATATGTCTTTATATACAAAAAAAAACAAAAAAAACACAATAGTATGTTCATTATTTGTATGGCTTAAGTGGATTCATTTAATCAATATCATCTTTGATACATAATAAACTGTAGACACCTCTCTGTCATGAGCCCATGAAGGAATCTTATTTTTTATGCAAAAGTGAAATAAAAGTTAAATGTCGATACTGAGTTTCGAACCCACACGGCAAAAGATCTGTTGAACACGGACAGTATGCTTTACCACTGAGCTAATTCGTACTTGGTACAAAATCTAGAAATATTTAGATTGTAACAGTTTAGAAAAATGTTGAATTCCCTATGTTCCATTTTAATCTATTTATAGTCATGTTTGTAAATATCAAGTTATCGTTGGGGCATAGTATATGCCCAAACCTTGTATAAATAGATCTGACATTTTTGCTCCAAATATACTTCAAATTTTAGCATCAAGTATGGTTACAAAAACAATTATATAGGATTACAGTCTGCAGTATAAAGTTCTCATTTTCAGTTTGGGAAGGTTAATGTTGCACTTATTAATTGCATTTTAAGTGTGATTGGTTTTCTGCAAACTAGCAAAGTTAAGATTATTATATTTTTAAAAAAATAATTTTTACTATACTCAATATTAAACATATCAAATGACAAACAGTTTTAAGGTAGTAATTATTGAGAATCTATTTAATATAAATATCTTATTTTATAGTTCTTGATATAAAACAAATTGTATTTTTATCAAGTATAACATTTATACGAAATGTAACATTGATTACATGTAGTACCTAATAGTTTTCATAGATGTGCCAGGTCTGATTCTTTAGATGAAGGACAACAGATTGGAGAAGCAATCAAACTAGAAAACAAATACAAAGTCAAAGGTGCCCTGAGTTTATACCACAGAATGCGGAAATTCAGCTGAAGAAAGTCAGCAATTTAGTGGTGAAAACGCATCAAGAACAGAGAATGATGAAATAATAAAATTCAGAAATGATTCTTGTGATAATTGTATTTACCTGAACATACAAGCAATAAGTAACGTAATACAATGATGTATACTAATGTTGACGATCCGTGAAAGAGGAAATAACAATATCGGTTGTAATTAATAATAACAGTGCAGTGTAACATTGTGATGGACAGTAATGTTAATGACACTCCTAATAGTGCGTATGACAAAGAAATAATACCAAAACAAGAGCACCACCTTACAGTGTAGATCCTCATTGTCTTTTTTTATGCCCCCGAAGGGAGGCATATAGTTTTTGAACCGTCGGTCGGTCTGTCCGCAATTTTCGTGTCCGGTCCATATCTTTGTCATCGATGGATGGATTTTCAAATAACTTGGCATGAATGTGTACCACAGTTAGACGACGTGCAGTGCGCAAGACCCAGGCCCGTAGCTCAAAGGTCAAGGTCACACTTAGACGTTAAAGGATAGTGCATTGATGGGCGTGTCCGGTCCATATCTTTGTCATCGATGGATGGATTTTCAAATAACTTGGCATGAATGTGTACCACAGTAAGACGACGCGCAGTGCGCAAGACCCAGGTCCGTAGCTCAAAGGTCAAGGTCACACTTAGATGTTAAAGGATAGTGCATTGATGGGCGTGTCCGGTCCATATCTTTGTCATCGTTGGATGGATTTTCAAATAACTTGGCATAAATGTGTACCACAGTAAGACGACGTGCAGTGCGCAAGACCCAGGTCCGTAGCTCAGAGGTCAAGGTCACACTTAGACGTTAAAGGATAGTGCATTGATGGGCATGTCCGGTCCATATCTTTGTCATCGATAGATGGATTTTCAAATAACTTGGCATGAATGTGTACCACAGTAAGACGACGTGTCACATGCAAGACCCAGGTCCGTAGCTCAAAGGTCAAGGTCACACTTAGACGTTAAAGATCATTTTTCATGATAGTGCATTGATGGGCATGTCCGGTCCATATCTTTGTCATTCATGCATGGATTTTAAAATAACTATGCATGAATGTGTGACACAGTAAGACGATGTGTCTCGCGCAAGACCCAGCTCCGTAGGTCAAAGGTCCTAAACTCTAACATCGGCCATAACTATTCATTCAAAGTGCTATCGGGGGCATGTGTCATCCTACGGAGACAGCTCTTGTTTATCTCTATATAATAGAAATATTGTAATACCCATAATTTTGTAAGTCCAAAAGGGGCCATATTTCTTGAAAAAAGCAATGTAGAATGGCGAATAACTGCTCCAAGTTCTAAAGCAATAGCTTTGACTGTTAATGAGAAAAATTGACCTAAACGCAAAACTTAACCAAGAAATCTGCATCTGCTATTTTCTAAGTCCAAAAGGGGCCATAATTCTTCCAAAAAGCAGGATGGAGTTATGTTCCTAGCTGTACAGAGTCAGCTTTTGATGGTTAACAAGTGTTGCAAGTTTTAAAGCAATAGCTTTGATAGTTTAGGAGAAAAGCTGATCTAAACACCAAATTTAACCAAGAAATCTGACTTTCTACATCCAAAGGGGTCATAATTCTTGCAAAAAGCAGGATGGAGTTATGTTTTTTGCTGTACATTTTCAACTATTGTTGGTGAACTAGTGTTTCAAGTTTTAAAGTAGTACCTTTGATAGTTTAGGAGAAAAGCTGACCTAAACATAAAACTTAACCAGGCAATGCCGACGCTGAAGACAATCCAGTGATGACAATAACTCATCTTTTTCTTTTCTCAGTAAATCAGTTGAACTAGAAATGCAAGCAATAAAGCTGATGCGATAGACAATAACATTGAAAATTAGTGCATGTGACAATCAAATAACACCAGAAAGTCCAAGCAATAATGAAAATGCGGTGCAAAGTAAAATAGTGATGGACACTAACATTGAAGACAGTCAAAATAGCGTGTGTTACTGGATGATGTGTTGAACACATCACCTATGCCTGATGGTCAAAGGTCAAAGTCACAATTCCAGGTCAAAGGTTAGATTTTTTGTTTCTGCTCCATAACTTCTATGTGCCTGGAAGGGCTTTATTACTAAATGGATTTGATTCAGACATAAAATAGTTGGTTTTCATCATCACCCATATCATATGACACAACCGCCATAACTCTTGCACCAATATTTCATAAATTATGCCCTACTTTTTACTTAGAATTTCAGGTTAAAGTTATGATACACTTTCACTTTATCTCAGTTATTACTAAATGGATTTGATTCAGACTTTTAGTAGATGTTCCACCTTATCATCCACATCATGTGACACAAGGTGCATAACTCTGACACCAATTTTTTATGAACTGTGCCTCCTTTTACTTAGAATTTAGGGTTAGTTTTGATACATTTTCACTATATCTCAGTTATAATGAAATGTCTTTAATTCAGACTTGAAGTAGTTGTTCCACATCATCACCCACATCATATGACACAAGGTGCATAAACACTTGCACCAATATATCCTGAATTATGCCCCCTTTTTGGTTAGAATTATAGTTTGGTTTTGATACACTTTATCTGTACCTCTCTTATTATTTGATATTCTTAACACAGACTCAAGCTATTGTGCAATATTCATCCACCACCGGAATCATTAAATACTCCAGTGAAAGTTCGACTTTGGCTACAAACCACCACATTTTATGAAGTTATGACCCATTTCCAACTTAAAATTTGCCAAACTCATGGTTGCCGGACAACAACGCACGAAAGGCTTGACATATTTAGATAAATTTTGGTACACAGGTGTAACATCATAAAATACAGCTCAAGTTCCATTTAAATTGCACCTTCTTGAGGCCATGTCTTTCTTGTGGTTGCCATTCTTCTATGACAAGACCGTTATGTGGGGGTATTCGTCACTCCTGTGACAGTACTAGGTATCGACAATAACTTTTCAAAACGGTCAAAATGTACAGATGTATATCAAATGAAGAGTTTTATCTCTCGTCCCATGTTCCTTAAAGAATGATCATTGCAATTTGTGTGCGAAGTACCACGTAACTAAAAAAGGATAGAAGAGAAAGAAGAGTTCTAAAAGCACAAACAATGTAAAATAACAGCTCGGGATGAAAAGTAATGACAAAAACCTAGCCAATGAAGACAGTAAGTTTCACACATGCACCATTGTTGTACAATCATTTCTGTGCACACCTTGTAATTTAGGCAGTGTAATGAACTGTATGAGAAAGTTGTGTTACCGTACTTTATCAGTTTACAGTTTTGGAAACAGTTCATGTTATGTGTGGTCAGAAGAGAGGTTCCTGTGAGATTTCTACCAATCTACCACAATCAGCTGAAACTGTGGAATAATAGTCGGATGCATGTAAGGGACAGAACAGAAATCAAATTATTTCACGCAGTAAACATAACCAAGAATACTAAACAAATGTATCTCGAATTTCTTGAATCTGGAAACACACAATACAGTGCGACAGCAAGCATGCTGCAAAGAGTTTACCAAAATACTCGGTCAAAGCAAGTGGGACACTGTGATAACCACAGCCAGATGTGGCAAGCCGTACACTGTTGCCATTAAAGTATGAATATTTTTCTAATTTTACACAGCTTAAAAAGCATCAAGATCACACATAAAGACAGTGGAGTGGAAGTAAACTGGATGAAAGTGAAGTGGATCAGGTTTACTAAAGATAATCCAAATGCTTGTTCTTCAAATATTGAATTACTGATAAGTATTTTGAGAGCATACAACTCACAAAAGATAGTCAACTACCGGCCAAAGACCAACAACCGAAGCTGTATAAGAGCAAGCTTCCACATCAGTCACCAAAAAGAAAAACTTCTTAACAATTTGCACACAAAAAATTATTCCCAGTGAGTTTCATGATTATTACAAGTCTCTCTCTTCCGACATGTAAATTGGCAAAAGAAGTGCTTGCAGAACCAAACTTTGAGGGAAGCAATGTAGACATAGATCCTGATCAAATAAAGTGAACTATCATTGAAGGGAACAATACAAGAAGTTATCCACTGACTATTTTTGAATGCCAGGAATAAAGAACAGATCAGAATTATAATAACTCGCATAATATCAATTACTCTGTGCTTCCATAATTATTGTATATGTATATACTATATATTTTTTTTTTATAATTTATTTTTTCTCTTTTATGACATACATCATACAGACACGTTACACTTGTTTTGTACAATTCTGCAGACCTACTAAATAATAATAAAACAGAAATAATATCTTTGAGATACATAAAACAATTGCAATTATTTCCCCTTCAGTTTTGTTTATAAAATCGTTTTGTATGTCAAAAAAGATAAATAAATGTATCCACTTTGCATGATAAGACGCTTAAATTGAGAAGAAAGTAAACACTGTATAAAATAAAAGTAGAGAAAAAAAATATAGAGTATACCCATGTGCGCTCTTGATTACCTTTGAAATAGATTATTTCAAATATTTTTTTTTTTTTCATTTTTATTTTCATGTGTCTCAGTGATGTACTTGGTAAGGATGCATATTAAAGATTCAAGAAAGACCATTTCTTTAAATGATAATCAATTTTGTTTTGCATTATTGCTATTTCTTTTTCTAGACAAATTCTGATATTTAAATAGGATAAAAACTGATTGAATATGGGAACCTTTTGTCTATTTTTCATTTGAAAAATAAAATATTTCATCAAAAAAATCATGAAATTTATGGTATTGCTTTTTAACCACGTTTGCACAGTGCCAAAACTTATACATTCTAGATTGAACAGGCACGATATTCCCTTTTCTGCAAGAAAGTTACTTAGTCTATTCCACAAAATTTGAACATGATTACATTCCCAAAATAGATGTTCTATACTTTCCACTTGCATGTTACAAAAATCACATAAGTTTGTTCTAGACAATTTCATTTTGTACAAGTATTTATTTGTTGGAACTATTCGCATTAAAAATTTATACTGGAAGTTTCTAATTTTTGTGTCTATCGTTGCTTTAAAAATTTGTCCATAAATTTTATTCCATTTTATGTTATTGTTTTCAACAATAGATCCCCATTTCTTTTCTGATTTTATTTCTGGTTTAAGTTTTACATTTAATTGTTTGGTGTATAGTAATTTGTTTGGTGCTTTTGCTGCTTGTATTTTTTTTAAGCAGGTTGTCTGTAGTATTGTAAATAATGTTTTCTTTTTTAAGTGATTCTTTTAGATCCGGCTTAATGCTGGTGATAATTTGATAATATTTTAGGAATTCATTATCTTCTAGACTGTATAAATACTTGAATTGTTCAAAAGAGTAAAAATCTTTTTTCCTGTAATCAAATAAGTGTTCTAAATATATACTATATATTGTCATTATTTTTGTCTTAAATTCTGCAATAGTTGTTATGGCAAAATATCTTATCTGAATATACTATGTTTCTACACAGTTTTTACAGAGTACTTTTATGGGTATGGTCAGTGCGTAAGCCACTCAGTTTTATTAGCGATGTTCTTGCGCAATGATTTAGTGATAAATATAATCAAACTCTGACAGCATAAATCCTGTATTTACATCAGCAGTGTTTATGCGGAGTGTATTAGGACTTGAATTACCATAAATAAGCCAGCAAAAACCCTGTATTTACAACTGCAATGTTTTTGCATAGTTGATATCGTTTACATTTTAGGGTAACAGTTCAAGCAAAAACATTGTTTATTAACATACGTGGTTATTGCACAAAAAATATATTTCAAATATGTACAAACTGTTCGTGCAAAAACAATTTTTGCTTCTAACTCCACAATTACTAAATTTACTGTCAAACCACTTAAACAGAACATAACATATATTATTTCCAGTATATGTGTAAAAGATTGTTCCTCTAATACAAGGCACATAAAAATTATACAGTTTTTTGCTTCTCCTGAAAAGTTTTCAAAAATAGAGATACTAGGTTTTTGCTCTAACCCGACGACATACTGTTTCCTGGGATGGTGTGGGGCCTGAGGTCCCCATCCTTCTTATGCAAAAAGTTTGCCAGGCATAATACTACCACATTTTTAAATGAGAAGTGTTAATTTGGAATAAACCTAATAAGTTGAGATCTGTTAAAACATTATAGTCCTTTTTATGCCCCCAGCATCTACTGATGCGGGGCATATAGTGATTGTCCTGTCCGTCCGTCCGTACGAGGTTAACCAAATGGGACCGTTTCGTCTAGCATCAATACCCCTTACTAGAATGACTTAATACTTATGCAGATGTAACCTGTGACCATTCCTCATCTTCAGACATCACCTGACCTCAGTTTGATCTTGACCTTGACCTCATTTTGGACTTAGGTTGCTTTATATGGGCCATTTCTTGGTTAACCAAATGGGACCGTTTCGTCTAGCATCAATACCCCTTACAAGAATGAATTGATACTAATACAGATGTAACCTGTGACCATTCCTCATCTTTAGATATCACCTGACCTCAGTTTGACCTTGACCTTGACCTCATTTTGGACATAGGTTGCTTTATATTGGCCATCTCTTGGTTAACCAAATGGGACCGTTTCGTCTAGCATCAGTACCCCTTACAAGAATGAATTGATACTAATACAGATGTAAACTGTGACCATTCCTCATCTTCGAACATCACCTGACCTCAGTTTGACCTTGACCTTGACCGCGTTTTGGACTTAGGTGTAAAATCTATCGACAAGGATGCCACTGGGGGCATCAAGCGTTTATTGAACGCAGCTTCTTGTGTACAAAGTATTGTCATCTTGGTTTCATGAAATGCAGTTGAAGCTATTAAGTCTGCTTTAAGACAACCTCAAGTTCTTAGCTGAAAATAATGATTTGGCACTACAAAATAACAATCTCATTAAGAATAGTCATAATGTATGAATGCACCCCCTTAAGACACCTCAGCAGTGTATTATACAACTAGTGACAACTGATTCTCTACTTGATCTGTTTTCTAGGGCTGATTCCGATCCAGATTATGAGGAACATTTTCTGAAGCCAGAACTGATCAAAATGATCACTAGAATGTATGGTTCTTTCATTGAAGAAAATGAGCTTGACAAGTTCAGCCTGAGAGATAAGATAATACAGTGTGTGAAGACGGCTAATGAGGTAAAACTTATTATGAGATACAGTATGTGAAGATGGCTGATCAGGTAAAACTTATTATGAGATAATACAGTGTGTGAAGATGGCTGATGAAGTAAAACTTATTTTGAGATAATACAGTATGTGAAGACAGCAACTTATTATCAGATAATACAGTGTTAGAAAACAGACTGTGAACCAGAATTACAATCCATGTAGACAAAATAGAATAGTAGTAACAGTAATAAAATTATTGTATGAAAGCTGGTAATGAAATAGAATTTTCTAAAGCAAAATATATTAAGATGATACAATTAAATGTGTACTTATACTACAAGGTAATTTTACGTTATTATTTGTGATATTTTCGTTTTCACCTTATTTTATGCTGAATGATGCAACAAGAATACATTATATATTGTATTTTACTTACAAACAGGGTGATGGAGACCATTCCTTTATGACTGTTGTCAATATGAAGGGCTGGGGCTGGAGTATGAGAGACCTGGACAAGTATATTCTACGAGCTCTGTTCAAATGTAAGTCTTGTTCAGAACATAAAATCTTATTTAAGCAGATCTATAAGCTGTTCCTAACTGAATTCAGACATTTAAGACCCTGTTGATGCTATTACTTAGTGCTTTGTTCTCTCATTAGAACAAATCATGCAAATTGCTGTGGATTTACAATATTAACATTGATATAGTTATTGTCAATGGATGGAGTTCCTGAAGGAAATGTTTTAAGACTTGTTTTAATGAAAACCTTCCTGGCTAAGTATAGGGACATTTAGACTACCAAGTTAGCAAGGTCAGTTGGTCCAACTAAAGTCAGCATGCTTTACCTTGTTTGTTCTTCACTCTTGTGGATAAATTTTGGTTTATTTTCCAAGAGTCAGTTCATACTTGTTAGAGACTTAGAATCAACTGCCAGGAGTTAGAGTCATAGAATCTATGTTGCCAGGAGCCAGTTCATTTTAGTTACAGACCTAGACTGTCTGTTGCAAGAAGCCAGTTCGTACTACTTAGATAGCTAGACTCTCTGTTGCAAGAAGCCAGTTCTTACTACTTACAGACCTAGACTCTCTGTTGCAAGAAGCCAGTTCTTACTGCTTACAGACCTAGACTCTCTGTTGCAAGAAGCCAGTTCTTACTACTTACAGACCTGGACTGGCTGTTGCAAGAAGCCAGTTCTTACTACTTACAGACCTGGACTGTCTGTTGCAAGAAGCCAGTTCTTACTACTTACAGACCTAGAATCTCTGTTGCAAGAAGCCAGTTCTTACTACTTACAGACCTAAGACTGTTGCAAGAAGCCAGTTCTTACTACTTACAGACCTAGACTCTCTTTTGCAAGAAGCCAGTTCTTACTACTTACAGACCTAGACTTTCTGTTGCAAGAAGCCAGTTCTTACTACTTACAGACCTAGACTCTCTGTTGCAAGAAGCCAGTTAGTACTACTTACAGACCTAGACTCTCTGTTGCAAGAAGCCAGTTCGTACTAGGTACAGACCTAGACTCTCTGTTGCAAGAAGCCAGATCATACTACTTACAGACCTAGACTCTCTGTTGCAAGAAGCCAGTTCGTACTAGGTACAGACCTAGACTTTCTGTTGCAAGAAGCCAGTTTGCACTACTTACAGGCTTAGAATCTGTGTTGCAAGAAGCCAGTTTGTACTACATACAGACCTAGACTCTCTGTTGCAAGAAGCCAGTTAGCACTACTTACAGACCTAGAATCTCTGTTGCAAGAAGCAAGTTTGTACTACTTACATATCTAGAATCTCTGTTGCAAGAAGCCAGTTCTAGTTGCAGACCTAGAATTCGATGCCAGAAGCTAGGTCATACTCTGGCATCCTGTGTCTATCGTCCTGCGTCAACATTTTTTACTTTAGCATCTTCTCCTCTGAAACTGCTGGTCAGAATTACACTAAACTTGATCAATAGCATCCTGGCCTGGACCTCTGTCAAGTTTATTTGATCGTTTCACCTGGGCTGCTTTAAGGGGCCGCCAGAGCTAAAAATAGAAAAACCTGTATAAAAGTTCTCATGAACTGCTTGATGGATCTTCATCAATCCTGGTCTGTAGCATCATTATCAGGTCCCTTTTTTGGGGCCGCTAGTGTCAAAATTAGAAATACCTTTAAACAACTTCTTCTCATGAATCTCTTGAAGTATTTTTATCAGACTTGGTCTGTATCATCATTATAAGGTCCTCTCCCAATTTCGTTCAAGTGGGGTTACTTGGCCCTGTTTTGTGGATGCTTGTTCGAAAATTAGAAATACATTTAAATAACATCTTCTCATGACCCACTAGAAGGATCTTCATCAAAGTTGGTCTGTAGCATCATTACAATGTCCTCTCCCAATTTTGTTCAAATGGGGGCACTTGGCCCCTTTAAGGGGCTACTATAGCTAAAAATAGAAATGCCTTTGAAAGACTTCTTCTTATGAACCACTTGAAGGATTTTCATCAAGCTTGGTCTGTACATCTTTATAATGTCCTCCCAAATTTTTTTTTCAAATGGGGACACTTGAGGCAATATTAGAAATACCTTTAAACAACTTCTTCTCATGAACCACTAGAAGGATCTTCATCAAACTTGGTTTGTGGCATTATTATAAGGTTCTCTCCCAATTTTGTTCAAATGGGAGCACTTGGCCCCTTTTTGGGGGTTGCTAGGGCTAAAAGTAAAAATACCTTTTAATGACTACTTCTCATGAAGCACTCAGTGGATCTTCATCAAACCTGGTCGGTAGCATCAATATAAGTACTCTCATAATTTTTCTTCAATTTGGGGTGTTTGGCCCCTTTAAGGGTCAGATGGTTAAGGTCCTCTTCAGGTGAGCGACTTAGGGCCTCTTGTCAACTTTTACTTGTATACATTCAGATGAATTACAAATTTAAAAATTGAAAGACTTTACTTTAAATTTCAGGATTTTTTTTTCTCTAAATTGCCAATTCTTGACAGACTTTTCAGAAATAGAACAACTCTTCATGTGTCATGTTTAAACTTTTGTTTACACTTAGTTTAGAGACCGTACCATAGCTCTTCGCATACTTTGATTTTTCAAACTAAAGTGATTTTTACAAGTGCACCGGTTACGATAAAAATGTAAACAACGGACTCTGTCTATGAAACTTTGAAATGAATGAATGACAGTCGATCTTAGTCATAATACTGATTGACAGTGAATGCTAATGACTCCATATGTTGCAGAAAGGTATTTAGTTTGTAACTGTAATTTCCCATTAATTGAAATTCTCTCAAAACTGGTAAAATAATTACTTATATTTGGACAAATCTTACCGTCTTTGCCGTTCGGCAGCTGCGAAAAGGGCAAATATAAAATATTCAGTGTAAGTAATATTTCACTGGTACTGCCAGTTAGTAAGTTCATACCCTGAACAACACGTCAGAGAAATTTGGGCAGATTTGACCAATTATGACGTTGGCAGCATTAGATTATATTTTTTCTTTACACAAAAATGCCGTTAGGTAACAAAGCGAATACGCCGATAATCCGGAGTTCACCGATTATTGTTCCAGTTCACGCAATGTAATCCAGCAATTAAACTGCATAGCTATTAACTACTGCTGTTATAGGGAAGTGGTAGAGTGTCTGCCTTAGGTGTGAGAGGTCCTGGGTTCGAGTCCCAGTTAGAGCTTAACTATTTAGATTCTGCTAAAGCATAGTTTTTCTGTTAATAGACTGTTCCAGATGTTCTAAATTTTTAGCACACAGTATCATGGATCAGTATTTAGCAATCCAGATCAAAGTTGAATGTTAAATCAAATGCACCCACTTAGAAAATAATGACTATATTATGTCCCTTTGATGTTTATGCTCTCCATGTTCAAGAAGAGTTACATGTCCTTGATCACAAAATTTTCGTTATCATGAAAATATTAAATGCTCATAACTCCGCACTTCTGGTTAAAATATTGTCTATATTTCTGTTTTTGAGAAATATATGGACATTTGTCTTCATTTCAAAGCTTTTTAACTTCAAACCTATGATTAGAAAAACTTAGGTACTATCTCTACTTAGTTATTTTTTACCAAAATTACAACTGAATTGTCCAGAAGGTAGACTGTGTGTGTCTATTTAAGAGTCTTCTACTTTGTTTGTTCACCATTTCAGCAGAGAAGCATGAGACTATTGGCCTACTGGAGCAACTTCAGAACGATCTACAGCTCACCATTGACTGGAACAGACCGGATCTCGCCTGGGAAATATTCCAACAAGATTTCACCAAAATTAGGGTAAGAATAATGCCCCCCCTATATTGAACTATTAAAAAGTTAATAAGTAAAAAGTTATTTTAAAAAGAAATTCAGCTTTGGCAAGTAACAGGAATTTTTTTTAAATATTTGAAATCAAATGCAAATGGCACAGATGGCTTAACAGTTTGTATTCAGTGTCTTTGGAAATGACTTTGAAGGCAATTGAGAGTTAAGTAATAATGTTTATATGCTTCTTGAAATTAAGGTTATAAGATATTAGAGTGGTGGAACCTATGCTCGCGGTATTTTGTACATATATAATCTTTTTAAGAAGCAAGAAAAAAATATTATTTCGATTTGCCTATGCAAAAACTTAAAGTTATCGTCCTTTTATCGAAACATATTGTTGATGTGCGTCATCACGTGACTTGGTCGTCTCGTGAGCTATCGACACGGCATACGTGAAAAGGTGAAAATTCGCCCTGAAGGGAACCTATGCTGGCGGTATGTAATATCGATTAAACTAAGGACGAAAAAAAAATTCAGCAGGCTTAAAATGAACAAACAAGCATAGGCGAATATAATATTTAGCACATTACTCATTTATTATGTGAAAAACAAAAGAAATGAGGATAAAATTTAGTATGTGCCTCTATGTGTGTATTTCCATTACAGAAATAGAGTCACTATTAGAACAAAGCTTAAAAACGTATAATAATGTTGTTTAAAAACAGAATGTTCAAGTATTAAAGATTCAAACAACGACAGTGATTAACTCGTTAATGTTTTCTACACTTCTTTTTTTGTGTAGGAAATTTACTCCTCCCTACATCTCAGAAAGAACCATTTGGACTTTGTCAAAATACTAAGATCAACATCGATCTTTTCATGGTTCGCAAGGCTATCGTAGTGTAGCCAGGCCTCACATTCATCCCATCTTGCTCTTAAATGTATCTTATATCTGAATGTAATGCATGATTTCTAAAAAAAACTAACTTTAGTTAGTGATTTTGACATATTTGTGTGAGATTTGTGCGACGGATACAGATTGTGTAAAATGTATCGGCTGCTGTATACGTCACGTGAGCGGCACGCGCGGCTATCGCTACGTTTGTTGTAAAGGCATTTCACCACTGACCGGTGTTGAACATAGCATGATGAAATATTTTTTATCAGTGCTTCTGCAGAAAGAATATTTATCGAAATACCGCGAGCATAGGAATACCGCGAGCATAGGTTCCACCACTCTAGTAAAACTAGATTGTTTTGTCTGATAGATTGATAAGAAGATGTTTGAGAAGGCCTTGCTGCAGAAAGATCGTGAAGAGTTTATAGATCTGTTCCTATCACAAGGTGTCAAAGTTCATAAATTCCTCAACCACAAGAAACTGAAACATCTGTTTGACAAGGCACAGGATCGGGAATTCTTTCTGAATGTGTGCTTGGAAGGTGTGCTTGGAATCACATTGGTAAGATTCATTTTACTGTTTTAATAGTTAAAATGAATTCTGTTTAATGTGTGTAATATTTCTGGTCTGTGAAAGGTTGATGGTTGTCAGTAATAACATTAGGAATCTAAATAATGAGTTTTTTTTAGGGATTAAACTTCAAACATGTTAAAATGTACCAGTCCCAGAGAAATACTATCGATCTCATATCAATAAAGAAAACTCGACAGTATAAGCACCTCCCATTTCATATTTATCAAAAGTCACATAAAAAAAATACAAAATACCCATTGTGATCAGCTGATGTTAATACAGCTGGTTGTGAGACAGGGTTTTCAGTGCAGTTCTCACTAACTGTTGTAAAAGCACCAATTTCTGACGGATATGTTACAAAAAGAAGTAATTGATTTTGTAGCAGCATTTGATGTTATGATATCTCAAAAAAGCGCAGAGGTTGTATGAACTGAAACATTAAATGTATGTGACTTTACAAGGCCTGTGCCCTGCTGTTCAAGCATTTATATATTGTTAACTTAAATTGTTAAGGTGAAAGATTTTTTTCAACATTTTATTCAGATTATCAAAACTTTCATGTTCCAAATATTTTTTCCTTACGTTTATATTTGTTTTGTGTCTAACATGCTTCTGTAGATAGTCTAAGCCTTGCAAATGTTGCAAAACATGTACATTAAAAAAATGAAAATTGCAAAGTGAAGGTGCACAGTCAAAATTACAAAATATGGCTATATTGCAGAAAAAGAATACAAGTTAATCATTTTTCTTTCTCAGAATATCTAGATAAGTATCTTAAACACATCTATGACAAAGTTAGAGAAAAATATTTTTGAAAAAGAAGTTTGATATATTTTTTGAAAAATAGAACAAGGACAGCCATAGTACAAAATTTTTAGTTTTTCACACAGGCCTCTCCTGTTTGGTTTATGTGTCATGAAAAACAAGAAATTTTCCTATGAGGAGATTACCAGATACTTTATATGAACCTTTTACAAGATGTTTATGCAGAGTTGTATTGCAGTTACCAGGTCATACACTAGATGATAACTTCCTATCAGAGAGTCTGAATAGACTGATATATAAACTGTCTTGGATCAGAAACTTTATACAGCCATATGAGTTATCCATGAGTTCTACAGGGCTATACACAGTCGATGCTACACTTGCTGAAAGAAAGGTAACCAATTGTTTTACCACATAAATTCATATTACATACAAAAAAAGTATTAATACTGTTATTATATGCACTCATAGTTTGAATATGTTAGTAAATAGAGATAGTGTTTATGCCATATCAGATGTATACTAAAGCAAAACAGCATACTACTAATTTTTGTTGCGAACTAATTTTCACAGGTAGCATCATTTGCCAAATTAAGTTCCAAATATAGAGAAGTATGACAACTTCTCATTTTACTTTTATTGCTATGCTCAGGAATTCATTAACTTTTTGCTATAAAATTTGATGTTAGCCCTTAATTCTATGCCAATATATTCACAGTAATTACCAGAACTAGTTCTAAACAACTCGGTATTATTATGAATACTGAAGTTCTTGAATGTAGTAATGTGAAATAGTATCTTAAATGATATGAGTCGTGCCATGAGAAAACCAACATAGTGGGTTTGCGACCAGCATGAATCCAGACCAGCCTGCGCATCCGCGCAGTCTGGTCAGGCTCCATGCTGTTCGCTAACAGTTTCTCCAATTCCAATAGGCTTTCAAAGCCAACAGCATGGAGCCTGACCAGACTGCGCGGATGCGCAGGCTTGTCTGGATCCATGCTGGTCGCAAACCCACTATGTTGGTTTTCTCATGGCGCGGCTCATATTTTTCTTAAAAGTAACTAGTGAGTAGTTTGATTATGTTTTCATTCTCATGTACTGATTTAATTTCACAGGGATAAAAGTTTCTGCTTTTGATCCAAATGACTTTTGTGGGGACATGAATTCCTGAATTTTAAATTTTGAAGGAACTTACTTTTACTGGATTGATACAACACTATACTCCATGAAAACTAGTTCCCCATGAACTGGTTTAACACTAATTAAGTGGCCAGATTTTGTCTTTCAGTAGATAAGCCTATCTTTGTAATGTAATGAAACATATGGTAAAGCCTTGAATTTTGTATAAGAAATTCGGCCTTCGTGATATATTTATACACATAAGAACTCCAAACTTGGGTTGTTCTACGATAAACCTAATTTTGAAACCTATTATTTCGATTCTAACATGACTTACTTCAAATAACATTAGACGAGAATCAGAGGAGTATTTTCATCAAATGTAAATTACAACTGTGTGCTATGCCACAGCTTTTGGCTAAAACACAGTGTGTGTGCAGCATAGTTCAAGGTCGGTTTATTGCAGAATAACCCAAGATAAATTTTGCTCTACAAGTATGTAGGTTTTTAGCTGGTTGTGTTAGAATACATGGTTTTCTCGAGTTGAAAACAGGACTTTACATTTTTCTTTAAAGATGGGATAAAATGTTTGTGATTTGATAAGGTGTATATAGCATATATGAAAAACCCTGGAACCATTATATTCTCTGTATGTTAGGCAATGAATTCTCTGATGGTCTGGGCAGTGTTGATGAATCGGCACAAGCTAGCAAAGACATTATGGAACAGATGTGACGAGCCTGTAGGTGTAGCTCTCGTATGTAGCCGGATCAACCGAGAGTTGTCAAAATATCAGATGGAACAATACCAGAAAACAGAATTAGAGGAAAATGCCAAGTAAAGCATTTTAGAAAAAAAGTCATATATACTTGCCATTTTATAATTGTGAACTTGACAAGACTAGAAGGTTATAGTCTTTGAATAAATATGATTTTATGATTTATTCATTACTCTATTATTCATTACTTTAAACCGACAATTTTAGTAATATTTATTTTAAGTGCATACCTTGTAAGCTACGCAGATAGAGTGCAAGATTATAAATTGAGAATAAAGAGTTTGATATCTAAGCATGGCTTGTGTTCTCTGGGCCTGTGTTCTCGCAAGATGATTTACGTGAGGTCATTTGTCCACCAGAGTCGTGCAGAGAAATTGTCAGTGTTGTGTTATTCAGTCCAAGAAACTGGTACTTGACAGCTGTTATAAGACTGAAATAGTGTCTGAGAAATGTTTACCTATTACCTTGAAAGAAAATACAGAGACTTGAACCCTGAAACATGGCAAAGTTTAATAACCAATCTCAATTACCGCTCTCATGTCACATAAATACCATTGAAATAAAAATGGCTTTGAACTTGATGCCAGATATTAAAATTAATATGTCCTATATCTATGAATCTGTGGTTTTAGGGAGTTTGGTAAGATGGCACTAGGGGCCCTAGCTATATGTTGGCGAGATTCCAGTGCTCAAGCCTACCACATGTTGGGTAAGCGGCTGCCAGACTTCAACAATAAGACAGTTATAGAAATCGCCCACGATGCTGGATACATTCATTTTATTGCACATCCGTGTTGTCAGAAATGGCTGACAAAAAAGTTCCTTGGAAATTTACAAATTAAGGAGCTTGACTGGGGTGTAGGAAGACTGCCTCAGTGGTTCAAAGTAAGAATGTTATTCAAACATAATTTTACTCTCACTTGCTTGATTCAAAGAAGTTTACTATTTTTGTTCATGGGAAATCACTCTACTCTTTCCAAATGTGATATACATCTTTCTTATTAAATGGAGCATTTACTGATACATAATTAAGAAAGTCCTCTAGAGTTGTGTCCCTTATTAAAGTATATAAACTGTTCTATATAGATTCTTAAACCAATATGTATATTTAAATATTTCACAATGAAAATTTCAGATTCTTGCCAGTGTGTTCCTGATATTTCCTATGTATATTTGGATTTCATTTATTCCACCAAGCAAGAAGAAAACTGTTGGTAAAATACTAAATACTTATTTACATAAGTTGTGCCCACCAAAATGTTTAGGGGTGCGCTTAGGTCTGTCCAAATTGTGTTATGGATAGCTAGTCAGTTTGGAAAAACTGAACAAAGAAGAAGGTGTATTACTTGTGTAAGTTGGTTGAAAGTGAAAGTAGAATATTGACTTGAAGGACAATAATGGATAAATGAAATGGACACATGGATATTTTTATATTATGTACTTACCAACAATTAGAAAGTAATGTGTCATGTAATATTTTGATACAAATTCTACACAGATGTTACAGTCTCTCAACGATAACAGAATAAATACAGTATTACAAAGTATCAAACTATATTGGCGATGTTTTCATTGTTCATTGTTATTCTACATTATTGTGTTGTTCTGTTAAAGGCTAAGGGTATAGTCAAAGGCCACTGTCAAAGTGTCCAGATGTCCATATTATATGATGGTATTAGTTACTTATCCATCACTTTACAATTTTAGTTTTCAATCAAAAACTTTATAATGCTTTAAAAGACGTGTGATTCTGAAACTTTATATGCACAATGCTTTAGGAATATTCTGTTTCCGCACAATGGAGCTCTTGTAAGCATTTTAACCTTTAGCCTGCTGCCGGCAAGTGATTCTACCTTTGCGACCAGTGCAGACCAAGATGTGCAGGCTGATTATGATTTGAACTGTTTGCTATTCAATCTGTAAATTTTCATTGAAAACCCCCTTGAATAATAAGTGGTACTGCCCAAATTGAATGATGGGCCAGTCCATTTTAGAAATTTAGCAGGGTTAATGTTAATTAGTAATATAGTAGTTTTTAGTAAACAGTTTGTTTGCATACACATAAGTATATTGTAGTGTCAGCGTATTGTTTAACTAGGCATAGAAGACGATGAGTTGATCAATGATGACCAGTCAGACTCGGAAGATGAGGATGACATTCCTCATTTCACTAAGTCAACTATGGATGATTTCATGCAAAAGGTAGATCAAAGTATTGCCTGTTGTTCTATTGTGTCACAATCCTAACATAGTTTTATAACAGTAGTTGTTTCAGTTTACTGAAGTCAGACATCATTTCATCCATCACAGACTCGCGCTAGTGTCAGCCAGCTAGCTTACAGTAATATGTTCCTGCCAAGGAACCTGATCATGTTGAAAGAATTTCAATCATTAAAGAAGATTGATCACCATCTTTTCTTACATTTTTGTCGTGACATTAATTGCAAGAGAAAAAACATCTCTGAAAATCAGATAATAATTTGAGGAAAATGTAGGAAAATATTGGTTTGACTGACAGCAAGTACATGACTGAAAAACTGTTAAAATTTGATGTGTTTAGATATAGTAATTAAGATCAAATGAAAAACTTGCTTTCCCTTTCAGAAAAGGTCACCTCTTACAAACACATTGAAGTCTGTTTTCAAACCAAAAGGAGATGTTCCATTTCATATGAAGGTGAATTTATTATGGACAGCTCCAATCACAAAGTTTTGGCTTACCCAAGTGTTTTATTTTGCATTTCTTGGTGTGTTTTGTCTTGCTACACTGTGGCCTACATGTGGAAACCAGGTGTTAGATATGATACTGTGGTTTTGGGCTGCTGTAATAGAAATGGAGCTGGTCTGTAGAGTGTACAGGAAATACCATGTAAGTCTTCTATGTATTTATCAGGTGTTGTTTTTTTTCTGCAAGAAAGTTACCCTTATACAAAATAGGCTTGTTTGCTCTAAGTATCTTTGTCTCTTAGAACACCACATAATTGTGTTTCTGTTACATGTACACATAGAAGGCATTTTCTGATGAAAAAGAATCTATCACTACATGTAGTTGAATGTGTGGATGGGAGTGTCTGGCCCTGATGGAACTGTTTGGATAGTAACCTTGTTTCCTCCTAAGTATTTACCCTAGAGTTAGATAATGTATAAGCAACTGCAACCAGTGAAAAACTATCAAAAAAGTAAATGTATGGCTCTGATATTTGAAGGAAATAATCCAAAATTAGTGCTGTTTCATTAAATGTTACAGAAGTAAGATAACTAGATAATTGCCTGTAGTTTGTTTTTTGTGCCCGCTTTCCATTAGTGGTGGGGGCATATAGATTTGGTCTTGTCCGTCCGAAGTTCGTGACGCGCCTAGCTCGAAAAGTATTTTATATAAATTGATGAAACCTTGCATGAGTCTTTATCATGATATGAACTTGCGCACCTCCTATTTTTCGTCTGGCTCCGCCCCCTATTTTCAGAGTTGTGGCCTCTGAAATAGTAAACAAGAGGGCCATGATGGCCCTATATCGCTCACCTGTTATCATTGCACTTGAGGACAAGAAGGTCCTCAGAAAAAATATCTAAGTCCAGAGGACAGGAACAACAAAAGAAAGAAATTTAACCAAAAAGAAAAAAAAATTCTTACAAGGTACAGATATGTCAAAATACACCTAAAAATTGGAGGTACCATCCATGTTGTACCACAGGAAAGTGGTCTTGGTTTTTCCGTACGGCCAATAATAAAAAAAGTTACTAAAATAAGCTATTTATAGTAACGTAAAAGGGAAGTAATTAAAAAGAAAATTATTGTAAGTGAACAAAAGAAGGATCTACCAAATAAATCTGTTGACATAAATGAAATTTCAGATCAGTATCTTCATTAGTTATGGAGATATACCCATTTTAATTTGAAATAAAGGGAGGTAATTTGACATAAAATCAGTCCATAGTTATCTACCCTGATTGGCTCAGTCCAACTAATGACAATAATGAAATTTCAAATAAGTCCTATAAGTACTTACTGATATAAATCCATTTTGACTACAATCAGGGGAGGTAATCAGATATAAAATAACTCTGGAACCTACGATTGGATCTGATTTGTCATGGAATCCAAGATTTATTGTTGTTGAAGATATTTTGGAAGTTTGTGTCAAATAAAACCATAAATGAAGTCTCTATATGGCTGCAAAAGCCAAAATAGCCAATTTTGGACCTTTAAGGGGCCATAACTCTGGAACTCATGATGGAATCTGGCCAGTTTAAGAAAGGAACCAAGATCTTGTGGTGATACAAGTTGTGTGCAAGTTTGGTTAAAATCAAATCAAAAATGAAGTTGCTATTGTGCAGACAAGGTGAAATAGCTAATTTTGACCCTTTCAGGGGCCATAACTCTGGAACCCATTATGGGATCTGGCCAGTTCAACTAAGGAACTGAGATCTTATGGCAATACAAGTTTTGTGCAAGTTTGATTAAATTCAAATCATAAATGAAGCTGCTATTGTGCAGACAAGGTCAAAATAGCTAATTCAGGCCCTTTCAGGGGCCAGAACTCTGGAACCCATAATGGAATCTAGCCAGTTCAAGAAAGGAAACAAGATCTTATAGTGATACAAGTTGTGTGCAAGTTTGGTTAAAATAAAATCATTAATGAAGCTGCTATTGTGCAGACAAGGTCAAAATAGCTAATTCTGGCCCTTTCAGGGGCCATAACTCTGGAACCCATAATGGAATCTGGTCAGTTCAAAAAAGGAACCAAGATCTTACGGTTATACAAGTTGTGTGCCAGTTTGGTAAAAATCAAATCATAAATAAAGCTGCTATTGTGCAGACAAGGTCAAAATAGCTGATTTTGGCCCTTTCAGGGGCCATAACTCTGGAACCCATAATGGGATCTGGCCAGTTCAAGAAAGGAACCGAGATCTTATGGTGAAACAAGTTGTGTGCAAGTTTGGTTAAAATAAAATCACAAATGAAACCACTATCGTGCAGACAAGAAATTGTTGATGGACGGACGGACGACAGACGAAGGGTGATCACAAAAGCTCACTTTGTCACTATGTGACAGGTGAGCTAAAAATGCACATTTACACCTTGTGACACGCCTAGCTCAAAAAGTATTTGATATAGATTCATGAAACCTTGCATGAGTCTTCATATCATGATATGAACTTGCGCACCTCTTACTTTTCATTTGAGTCCGCCTCCTACTTTCAGAGTTATGGCCCCTTAAATAGCCAAAAATGCACATCTTCACCTTGTGATGCCCCTAGCTCAAAAAGTATTTCATATAAATTGATTAAACCTTGCATGAGTCTTTATCATGATATGAACTTGTGCACCTCCTATTTTTTCGTGTGGCTCCACCCCCTATTTTCAGAGTTATGGTCCCTGAAATAGTAAAAAAGGCACATTTTCACCTTGTGACACGCCTAGCTCAAGAAGTATTTGATATAGATTCATGAAACCTTACATGAGTCTTAATCATGATAAGAACTTGTCACCTCCTATTTTTAGCTCACCTGTCACAAAGTGACAATGTGAGCTTTTGTGATCGCGCGCCCTCCGTTGTCCGTGCGTGCATAAATTTTTGCTTGTGACAGGGCACTAGACAACTTTTGGAGACAGGTACCCATACCCTCAGGAAGGGGAATTTTTCATCATTTTAAGACAAAAAGTGGAAGTTTTTAGCCATATATATATGTACTACTTTTCACACTTACTAATACTGTTTTCAATCATTTCTAACTAATGTAACTGTATTGCATCAGTAACCTTCCTAAGAGGCACTATAATATAACTTGAAAGAGAGTTCATATCTAGTTGTGTCAAACAACCTATTATCAGGGGAATTTTCTTCTAAGAAAGGGGTAAAAAACATATTATTTTATGAGGGGAATAGGGCCCATATTCGGCCCCAAAAAATGGCCAAATGAGTGCCCTGTTGTGACCATTCTAGAGGTCACATTTTTCATGGTATCTTTATGGAAGTTGGTCAGAATGTTCATCTTGATGATACCTAGGTCAAGTGACTAGGTCACGTGCGGTCCAAAACTAGGTCAGTAGGTCTAAAAATAGAGAAACCTTGTGATCTCTCTAGAGGCCATATTTTTCAATGGATCTTCATGAAAATTGGTCAGAATGTTCACCTTGATGGAATCTAGGTCGAATTTGAAACTGGGTCACATGCGGTCAAAAACTAGGTCAGTAGGTCTAAAAATAGAAAAACCTTGTGACCTCTCTAGAGGCAATACTTTTCAATGGATCTTCATGAAAATTGGTCAGAATGTCCATCTTGATGATATCTAGTTCAAGTTCGAAACTGGGTCACGTGCAGTCAAAAACTAGGTCATTAGGTCAAATAATAGAAAAACCTTGTGACCTCTCTAGAGGCCATATTTTTCATGGGATCTGTATGAAAGTTGGTATGAATGTTCATCTTGATGATATCTAGGTCAAGTTCAAAACTGGGTCACGTGCCTTCAAAAACTAGGTCATTAGATCAGATAAAAGAAAACCTTGAGACCTCTCTAGAGGCCATATTTTTCAATGGATCTTCATGAAAATTAGTCAGGATTTTTATCTTAATGATATCAAGGTCAAGTTCAAAACTGGGTCACATGAGCTCAAAAACTAGGTCACTATGTCAAATAATAGAAAATACGACGTCATACTCAGTTCGAAACTTGGTTATGTGGGGACAGGTGAGCGATTCAGGACCATGATAGTCCTCTTGTTCATTTGGGTCCACCCCCTATTTTCAGAGTTATGGCCCCTGAAATGGTCAAAAATGCACATTTTCACCTTGTGAGGCACCTGGCTCAAAAAGTATTTAAGCCCGCCCGCTTAGCTCAGTAGGTAAGAGTGTTGGTCTACGGATCGTGGGGTCGCGAGTTCGATCCGCCCTTTTTAAGCCCACCCACTTAGCTCAGTAGGTAAGAGCTTTGGTCTACGGATTGCGGGGTCGCGAGTTCGATCCTCGGGCGGGGCGCATGTTCTCCGTGACTATTTGATAAACGACATTGTGTCTGAAATCATTAGTCCTCCACCTCTGATTCATGTGGGGATGTTGGCAGTTACTCGTGGAGAACAGGTTTGTACTGGTACAGAATCCAGGAACACTGGTTAGGTTAACTGCCCGCCGTTACATGACTGAAATACTGTTGAAAAACGGCATTAAAGCAAAAAAAAAAAAAAACAAACAAAAAGTATTTCATATGAATGGTTGAAAACTTGCATAAGTCTTTATCATGATATAAATTTACACACCTCTTATTTTTTTGCTGGCTCCACCCCCTATTTTTAAAGTTACGGCCCCTGAAATAGTAAAAAAATGCACATTTTCACCTAATTACGTGCCTAGCTCAAAAAGTATTTGATTTAAATTCATGAAACCTTGCTCGAGTCTTTATCATGATGTGACCTTGCACACTTGGCATTCTTCTTGAGAATCTTAGCGCTTATGACAGAGTTATGGCCCTTGAAATAGCAAAAATAGTGGATTTTTTTTTGTGATGCTCATAGCTCAAAAAGTATATGGCCTAGAATAATGAATCCTTTTCATAAAATGTTTGTTGAGGCTATACCCCATTAAGACTGCAAACATTTGAATTGTTGCCCCTTATTTGTGACAAATGTACCAGTGGGGGGGCACACCCTGTGTCCTACAGACACATTATAGTTTAGCATATAACTACGTGTACAAAAAAACAATACTGAAACAACATGTTGTCACTCTGTCAGCATGCCACACACTGATTCGACGCATGCACAGTTCAATCTCATTTAAGACCAAATATGTTTTTGACAAAATAGAACTAGATAAATGCCTGTAGTTTTATTTTGCATTTTAATATATTTCATTTATTTACATCAAAATCTTATGATGATGTTAAGAGAATTTTTGATTTTTTGTTTGCTGTATTTGTTAAGTTCTTTGGATTATTAAGAAAACTAAGTAACCTTGTCACTTTTTTTCGGCTATTTTTTTTTCTTAGATAATTCATTTAACACATTGATGAAATTTCTTTCAGAAATATAAAACCATATCACTGCTTGGGAACTGTATAGACATTTTTCTGATTATGACATTCCTGGTGCTGCTGTTGGTAACTCGGATCATGCAGACATGGGTTGGTGTGTCAGACTATATTCAGGCTCGAACCTTTATGTGCTTTGGTCTGATATACTTCTTCTATAGACTGCTGGGGGTGTACCTGCCTATCAGCCCCACCCTGGGACCCATGTTACTCAGAATTAGTAGAATGGTGAGTACATACCTCTAGAAAAGGGTCCTCTAGGGCCTAGTGGGTAATTTTCAGCTGATTTCAGATTACATGTAATTTTCCCTTACAGCTACAGGATCAGAACCTTGCTTACGGTGTAGAATTCTTTCATGTGAAGCATCATCCAGCTGGCTTATGGAATGTTGGTGGTTCTATTCAGGTACCCGCCCATGCCTGAGGGGCACCTAGAGTCTTCTGCCACCGCCAAAAGTAGGACAGTCTGTGTGACCTAAGATAATGTGGGTGTGACTTCTCACAGATTTTATTAAAACCTAACAGATACAAACAAAACATTCAGGAGAGCAGATTTGAAGTTTTTCCAGTGTGTCCTGCATAATGTTAGACTACTATTTCTATATGTGCTACCGCTGAACTATAACCTCAAGTTACAAATTTATATATGTCTGTATTGAAAAGCAGGTATTTTCTTTCCAACCAGCTGGGTTTTTTAGTCATCTAATGTTGGGGGCAACACCTGTACATAAAAGAAATTATGAACTTTCCACTGATCTTACTCATTCTATGCCCATAGGTGTATATGTCATATGAGTAAGAGTGTATTTTTTAAAGTATAGAGCTATAACCATTAATTCAGTTTTTAGCTCGTGTATACAAAGTATATGGAGAGCTATCCTACTCGAACTGGCATCGCCTTCCACGTCCACACATTGGTAAAGTTTTGACGCACTTCCTCTTTCTCTCTGTGTTTACTAGGTGGATTTGCTTCAAACAAGGGCAATAACTCTTAAACCAATATTTTATGAAGTATCCCCCTTTAAACTTAGAATTTTAGGTTAAATGTTTGGTGCACTTCCGCTCTATCTCTTTTATTACTTAATGAATCTGATTTGAACTTAAAATAGTTGTGCTGCATCATCAAACACATCATATGACACAAGGTCCATAACTCTGGTACTAATTTTTCATGAATTATGCCCCTTAGAATTTTAGGTTAATTTTGATGCATTTTCACTGTATCTTTTTTATTACTGAAGGGGATTCAAAATTAATATAATTGTTCTGCATCATCATCCACATCATTTGACGCAAGGGCCATAATTCTGACACTTATATTTTATGAATTGTTTCACTTTTGGCTTTCAAGTTCAGTTCAATTTTGATGCTTTTTCAACATGTCTGTGTTGTTACTAATTGGAGTTGATTGAAACTTCAAATGACACAAGGTCCATATGCCCCTTTTTATGCCCCCGAAGGGAGGCATATAGTTTTTGAACCGTCTGTCTGTCTGTCAGTCCGTCAGTCTGTCGGTCTGTCCGCAATTTTCGTGTCTGGTCCATATCTTTGTCATCGATGGATGGATTTTCAAATAACTTGGCATGAATGTGTACCACAGTAAGACGATGTGTCGCGCGCAAGACCCAGGTCCGTAGCTCAAAGGTCAAGGTCACACTTAGACATTAAAGGATAGAGCATTGATGGGCGTGTCCGGTCCATATCTTTGTCATCGATGGACATATTTTCAAATTACTTGGCATGAATGTGTACCACATTAAGACGACGTGTCGCGCGCAAGACCCAGGTCCGTAGCTCAAAGGTCAAGGTCACACTTAGACATTAAAGGATAGTGCATTGATGGGCGTGTCCGGCCCATATCTTTGTCATCGATGGATGGATTTTCAAATAACTTGGCATGAACGTGTACCACAGTAAGAAGACGTGTCGTGCGCAAGACCCAGGTTCATAGCTCAAAGGTCAAGGTCACACTTAGACGTTAAAGGATAGTGCATTGATGGGCGTGTCCGGTCCATATCTTTGTCATCAATGGATGGATTTTCAAATAACTTGGCATGAATGTGTACCACAGTAAGACGACGTGTCACACACAAGACCCAGGTCCGTAGCTCAAAGGTCAAGGTCACACTTAGACGTTAAAGGTCATTTTTCAAGATAGTGCATTGATGGGCATGTCCGGTCCATATCTTTGTCATTCATGCATGGATTTTAAAATAACTATGCATGAATGTGTGACACAGTAAGACGACGTGTCACGCGCAAGACCCAGCTCCGTAGGTCAAAGGTCCTAAACTCTAACATCGGCCATAACTATTCATTCAAAGTGCCATCGGGGGCATGTGTCATCCTATGGAGACAGCTCTTATTTACTTGAAATTTCAGGTTTAAGTTAAGAGGCACTTTAGCTCCAGCTCATTTATTACTAAAAAGATTTGTTCAAACTTAAAATAGTTGTTCCACTTTATTACCCACATGATATTAAACGTGGTGCAGTACTCTTGCAAAAATTTGCCATGAATTACGTCCCTTTTGTATTTAGTAAATGTTTTGATACACTGTTAATATTTTGTACTCTTTACGTCTATCTCTGTTATTAGTAAATACATTTGACACTGACTTAAACTTTTGTCCAATATCTTCATCCATATTAGAGCCATCAAACACTCCAGTGACAGCTGCAGCTTCCTCAGATGTGCCAGTTTCGCTATCCAGTATCGAAATAGTCAAGCATTGCTGTCCTTGGACAGGTCTTGTTATTAGTGTTGTGATTTTTACAGATTTTTATTTTGACTTCAGGTGAAGCATGACTTTGTGGCATTTGTACGCATGTTTCTCATATTTATGATAGCTGGTGGGGTAACTATACAGGCAGTACTGTATCCTCACTGGCCGCTGACCAAGGAACTCATTAAACGTGTCATCACAAGACCTATATATGGCATGTTCCTTACACAAGTTGATGACTTGAATGGTAAGTTGGATCCAAGTCTACTGATCACTGTAGATTTTTATTTTGCCATGTGTATAAACATTTTATGCTAAGAAATATGGATGTGTTCAGAAAATGGAGTTCAATTGACATCTGAAAAGAAAACTTGGAAATTCTGTACTTAGCTAAATATTGGACCCTCACAGGGGTCATTGTTTCACTCTTATTTGACAAGAGTATTATATTCTTAAAGGTACAGGTTTTTTTATGAAAGAAAGCAATACATCATACATGTAGGAAAACACTCCTTTATCAGATATACAACTAAGGCCCATTTAGGCCACTGTAGACAGCTATTGCTGTTAAAAATATTCGAATAAATATTTTAGATCTTTCGATCTCTCAATTTGTATAAGTCATATATTAATGAAATAAAAAATACGCATCTGTAATATTACAGATATACATAATAAAGTAATTTATGATGTTTCTACTTTAGGTGATCCTGCTTGCTCCCCTGTGTACAGAAATACAACAGAATATTGTCATGCACGTAGGTCATGTTTTTTCTTTGGTTTAAATTTCTAAACAGGCTAAAGCTTGTAATTTAAGGGGTGAATGCAAAATGATATTTTACACATACTGAATGGTGGTGGCAGACAGCAGGTCTCTGAATGCTATATGAGCAGATTGGAGAGTATTTTGATAGAACCTTCTAACTGCAGCACAACAGCTGAACAAGAATTTAACATGGCCAAGATTGGAATTAACCAGCAACCTTGACCATTGTGCCACTAAAAACTCACATGTCTGTAACATTGTGTTTTCATGATACCCATATTGATGTTTATATGAATCATTTTTAGCTGTACTATACAAAGTATAAGGAGAGGTATCCTACTCGACCAGGTGTCGGCGTCTTTCCGCTTCCCCACCTTGGTTAAAGTTTTTTACATTTTCTCTTTTTTCTTCTTATCTCTGTAATTACTTGATGGATTTGATTCGAACTTAAAATACTTATTCCTCATCATCATCCACATCATCTGACATAAGGGCCATAACTCTGGCACCAGTATTTCATGATTTATCCCCCTTTTCACTAAGATTTTCAGGTTAAAGTTTTGATACACTTTCACTACCTCTGTTATTACTGAATGGATTTGATTCAAAATTAAAATAATTGTTCAACATCATCACCCACATCATATGACATAAGGTGTAAAACTCTGGCACAAATTTTTCATGAATTATTCCCCCTTTTTACTTAGAATTTCAGGTTAAAGTTTTGATGCACTTTCACTCTATCTCTGTTATTACTGAATGGATTTGATTCAGACTTAAAATAATTGTTCAACATCATCACCCACATCATATGACACAAGGTCCATAATTCTGGCACCAATTTTTCATGAATTATGCCCCATTTTACTTATAATTTAAGGTTAATTGTGATACATTTTCACTATATCTCAGTAATTACAAAATGCATTTGATTCAAACTTGAAGTAGTTGTTCCACATCATCACCCACATCATATGACACAAGGTGCATAACTCTTGCACCAAACTTTTATGGATTATGCCCCCTTTTCGCTTAGAATTATACTTATATAGTGTTTTGATACACTTTATCTTTACCTCTGTTATTACTTAATATTTTTGACACAGACTCGAGCTATTGTGCAATATCTTCATCCACCATTGGAGTCATTAAAAACTCCGGTGACGGCTCCAGTTTCCTCAGATGTGCCCAGTTTCACTATCCAGCTTCGAAATAGTCGAGCGCGCTGTCTCCTGTGACAGCTCTTGCTATAAACTTTATTTATTCTGGTTCTGCTGGACTAGAAAGAAATGCAGATTTTTAGAGAGTTTGTTTTTAAAAAAGATACGACTGTATTTCAAGCATTTTACTCAATTAATAAAAAGATAAACCTGCTATAAGAGTTGTTAGGGAAAATATTGGACATCACAAAATGTTCGGGACAAATTGGCCAGTAGCTTGATCTGGTAACTGCAAAATATCTGATATGATCCATTTGTTATAAGTTTACTCTCTTTTATAATGTTTCATTTTCAACAGTTTGGTAAATTTTTGTTTCTAGGACATATTTACATCTTCATTTCAGCTGCTTATTACAGTGGTTCTATTTACACACAACAATGTAAGTAACTCTTTAAACATGTCTATGAAGCTGACTGTAAAAATAAAGCCTTACAAGGAAGATTCATTCAGTTAACTTCATTTGAAGGGGATTTGCAAACAGTGTAACTTGGCGGGACCAGAAGAAAAGTCTGGTTTTTGGAAGTTTCCAATATTTTGAAGTGCAGTGATATGAACAAGTACAACATCTACATCTGCCATAAATATTCAGTATTAATTATGCAGTGTATTCTGTAGATGTAGTTGTATGATGTTTCGATGTCTCTGTCATTTTAATTATGGAATTATGGCAGTTTTATAAAATGCCTTAATTTTAAAGTTTTTTTTCTCACTTGTTTACTTACCTACATGCAACTTTCAAGTTGCGTGTTTATGAAACTGCGTGACCAATTACAAAATCAAACCATAGTCCTAAGTTAAATCTTTACGCTGGCTAATGGATTTCTGTTAATAACTACATGTAAATGCACACTTTTAATGATACTGCACTAAGAATAAAGTCTATGAAGATGTCATATGTAAACATTAAAAATTAATCCGCTAATCATTTATTTAATTCAAGGTCATTAATTTATTTAATTATCAAGATCTTGGGTTGTCATTTAATCCTTTGATAGACTGATCATAATTCTAACACGTGTCAAAATAAATGGTCACTGCTAATGGTAAACAATGGATTCTTAGATGAAATTTTCCTGGAGGCATAGATATGCATTCATGTTTATGTTGTGTGGGTTTTGGAAGTAAAATTTATTGAAATAGGTGAAATTTTCTGAAAATAGCATCCAGTGTTGAGAATTTTGAAGTTATTTAGAAGTATTGAGTTTTAGTAATCATTTAACTGAGATTGGTTACTTGTCTTCATGTTGAGCAGTAGTAAAAAGTATATTGAGATATGAGTTTTAGGTATTTATGTATGTACAATTAATACCTTAATATTTCAGCTGAGCAGATTGAGGACTTGCAGAAATGCCCAGTCTCTAGTTTCTCAGCATATGTGATCACCCTGCAGTACTTACTCATCTGTAAACTTGTGCTTGTCACACTGCTGTTTGCAATGTTTGCGTAAGTATTGTCCATTCTTGTTTTTAGCTCACCAGAGCCAAAAGCTCAGGGTGAGCTATTAGGATGGGTCACCGTCTGCCGTCCATCGTCTGTCTGTAAACTTTTTTCTTTAAATGACATCTCCTCATAAACCGCTAGGCCAATTTCATCCAAACTTCACAGGAATGTTCCTTGGGTGAAGCTCTACAAAAATTGTTCAAAGAATTGAATTCCATGCAGAACTCTGGTTGCCATGGCAACCGAAAGGAAAAACTTTAAAAATCTTCTTCTCAAAAACCAGAAGCCCTAGAGCTTAGATATTTGGTGTGAAGCATTGCCTAGTGGACCTCTACGAAATTTGTTCAAATCATGACCCCGGGATCAAAATTGACCCCGCCCCAGGAGTCACTTGATTTTACATAGGAAAATGTTAAAAAATCTTCTTCTCAAAAACCAGAAGCCCAAGAGCTTAGATATTTGACTTGTAGCATTGCCTAATGGACCTCTACTAAAATTGTTCAAATCATGACCCCGGGGTCAAAATTGACCCCGCCCCAGGTGTCACTTGATTTTACATAGGAAAATCTTCAAAAAATTTCTAAAAATAAACCAGAAGGCCTAAAGCTTAGATATTTGACATGTAGCATTGCCTAGTGGGCCTCTACAAAATGTGTTCAAATCATGATCCCCGGGGTCAAAATTGACCCCGCCCCAGGTGTCACTTGATTTTACATAGGAATATCTTCAAAAATTTTCTAAAAATAAACCAGAAGGCCTAGAGCTTAGATATTTCACATGTAGCATTGCCTAATGGATCTCTCCTAAAGTTGTTCAAATCATGACCCCGGGGTCAAAATTGACCCCACCCCAGGGGTCACTTGATTTTAACAGGGAAATCTTCAAAAAATTTCTAAAAATAAACCAGAAGGCCTAGAGCTTAGATATTTGACATGTAGCATTGCCTAGTGGACCTCTACAAAATTTGTTCAAATCATGAACCCCGGGGTCAAAATTGACCCCGCCCCAGGGGTCACTTGATTTTACATAGGAAAATCTTCAAAAATTTTCCAAAAATAAACCAGAAGGCCTAGATCTTAGATATTTGACATGTAGCATTTCCTAGTAGACTTCTACAAAATTTGTTCAAATCATGACACCCAGGGTCAAATTGACCCCGCCCCATGGGGTTACTTGATTGTACATAGAAAAATCTTCAAAATTTTCTTAAAAGAAAAACAGAAGGCCTAGAGCTTAGATATTTGACATGAAGCATTGCCTAGGGGACCTCTACAAAATTTGTTCAAATCTTGACCCCTAGGGGCCAAATTGACCCAGCCCCAGGGGTTACTTGGTTGTACATAGGGATATCTTCATAAATTTGCAAAAAATAAACCAGAAGGCCTAGATCTTAGATATTTGATATGTAACATTACCTAGTAGACTGCTACAAACTTTGTTCAAATCATGACCCTCAGGATAAAATTGGCCCCGCCCCAGGGGTTACTTGATTGTACATAGGAAAATCTTCCAAAAAATTTCTAAAAATCATCAGTTTGATATTGAAACATGTAGCTCATATTACACTGGTGAGCGATCCAGGGTCAACATGACCCTCTTGTTATGTGGGTAGTCTGATAACAAATTTGTTAGTGTTACTGCAAAATCTTTTTTTGTTTGCTAGAATTGTATTTTCAAACAATAGAATAGAGTATGTCATTGTTTGAGCAAGAGCATCAAACAGATCATTTCTGGGCTGTAACATTAGTTTGGGTACACCTATTGTCAACACTGTGTTTATATTGCTTTTATCGAGACAAAATTGGGACTGTATTTGGAGTCACTCAGGTCAAGGTCATTGCTGCTGAAATAGAAAATGGTTTCTGTTCCGGTAGACATAAAACTTGGTGTTCATCTTTTATTGAGACAAAGGTTGTCATCCATCATTATACAGGAATCAGATGAAATGTCTACTCAATGTGTAGATGATAGCATGCCATTATAAGTAACGTTAACCAGCTGTATGACAGTTTATATACAAATCATCCATAAAAATGATAGAATGTACTGTTAAAAAAATGGACTGATCTGACATTAAATAAGGCAATACATGTATGAGCTAACTATTAAATTTAGTGGTGATGTTACAAGTATTGCATGTGATATTCATATTTTGAAGCTTGCATACCAGTTTCGTATCTAAACCTGCCAAGTTTGCGGAGATTATGAGATGCACTGAGATATGCATTACAGCAGTGCGATCGGTAGCATTATGTACATTTGTAGTAATATCAAAGTGTCCGATGTCAAATGTTGAAGCTTGATTTTGTAGTGTTACTGCATTTCTTGCTGACGGTTATTTGGTACTTATACATTTTTAGTTTGCCCAAATGGTCTTGGGAATACAGTCGAGTCCACTTAATACGAACTCGCTTGACACGAATTTTCGGCTATAACGAACAAAGTCCGGATTCCCCGGCTGAGTCCTTCTATTTCTTTGTAAAATTATTTCGGTAATAGCTAACTCGCTTCATACAAATTTTCGGGAGATACGAACACATGTTAGAAGTCCTGATGAGCTAAAATATTATAAGTTTCCATTCTTTGATACGAACTAATTTTAGAAGTCGGCGGTCATTTTTTGCTACGCTTGATTTTTTAACAGTTTGAGTCTGTACAGTGCTGATATTTAATCGAAGTGATTATCACCTGTAATCGACAAATACATAATCAAGAGATTAACACTATTAATGCAATTATTTTATTCATTACAATCGAGTCCAAATAATAATGTCTTTAGCAATTGAGCGATAATCACTTTCATTTGTACACCTGTCCATGAAAATATAATTTCATTGTACGTTTCAGGGCCATGTAGTGAACTTTTAGTATCTAAAATGGCTGCGTCTAAGTCTGGCATAAAAAGAAAAGCAATTTCTTTGGACACAAAAATTGAGATAATAAATGATATCCCATTAAGTGGAGAATTTCTGAAAGGAAAGGCCAATGATTTTGCAAAACTGTTAGGCCATACTGACTTTATTGCTACAAACGTATTTATTGACAAGTTTAAAAAGCAACACAATATTGTTTCTAGGTAAATTTGTGGAGAGAGTGCAGCCGTAGATGATGAGATTACTGAAAAATTCAAAACACACACATTGAGATACCGGTGATACTTGTCCAACATGCTCGGGTAAATTATCCGGGAGTCATACATTCGTTAATACGAATTTCGTTTGATACGAACATATTTCCCAGGTCCCGAAGAGTTCGTATAAAGCGAGTTTGACTGTATCTCACTGAAATTAATCTGTATTTCCGAAGAATATATTCTGTAACTACATATATAGAAAGAAAAAATGATTAATTGCTTTAGAATAGGTAGAAGTAGCATTTAAACAACACATGAGAGAAAATCAAGTTCACATCAGTTTATTGTTATAGATATTACAGAGTAATTTGTAATAATTTATATAAATCTTCATGCATTTATTGATTTACAGACTGACAATTGGAAAGGTTGATCAAGTAGCCAGTGAGGTTTGGAAATTTCAACGATATGCTTTGATTGCTGACTTCATTGAACGATTCAGTCTTCCGCCACCGTTTACCATATTTAGCTTCCTCTACCTGTTCCTGCATTCTATTTACAAAAAATGTCGGCGGTGTAAACTGAAATACAATTGCTGTGCTAAGGATAAGGTAAGGCAGGTTACATATATACAAGAATTTCTTTCAGTCTGCTTGAAAAAAAAAAACAGCTTGTGCTATATTTACAAAACACAACAGCCCATCTTTGTTTGCTAAACTTCAAAGGATCAGTGGAAATTTGTTTGAGCCATTGCTTGTTTGTGCCAACAAAAGTTCAAGTATAATCGTACATGTTGTACATTTGTTAAAAAAGGGTTTAATAATTTATTACGTTTCTTTCATTGATACTGCCAGTTTGTGAATACGCTTTGTAATATTGTTAAAGCACTTGCTCTGGTTTTATACTGAATGCTATATTGTATACACAAGGCTTAAATACATTATAAAGTTTATTTGATTGGGTCAAACTTACCAAAGAAACAGCTATGCCCATTCAGATATACTACATTTTTCTTGTTAATTAAGGAATGTACAGGTTTTTTTTGTAATAGAAGTATTTATTAATTTTATGCCTGAAGTGTTGAAAGGAGGAGCATATAGTGTTTAAAATATCCATGCGCCAGTCTGTCTGTCAGTCTGTCACACTTTGTATACTCATCTCCTACAGTCTCCATACAGTTCGAATGAAACTTGATATCAGTATGAAGTGGACATGTGCATATTTTCATGTCTGATTATTATACATCCCCGGGTACAACAAGTACATGTACAGAATATATGAGGGCTGCACTGGAGGTCTGTTGGTCTGTTAGCCGGTAATGCCACCCCAAATGCTTATCTCTGAAACAGTTTGTTGGATTCAAATAACTACACTTAAATGTTCACCATGATAATTGGACTTAAATCAGGTCTGTTTCAGGTCACTACATCTTAGTGATAGGCAAATCGGTTAGATTTGCCAATCGATTAATCGGCATAATCGGACAAGCCAACCGATTCGATTAATCGGATATAATCGGATAATCGGTTACTCTAGTTGCATATCTATAAGTTCACCTCACAGTGTATGTTTTATGTCATTACTTAAGAAATGAACTTCACAGACATCAAATATCCTATTTCTATTGTATCCCTTCATAAACACAAGTAAGTTAAAAGCATAAAAATATTTGTGAAGATAGTAAACTTCAAATCAGGTACTCGTCTTAATTTCACCAATGACTTATCCAGTGATATTGTGTTATTAAATCGTTTGGAGCCAAAAAAAGTATTAATTAAATAGTTTATTAATTCTTAGTTAACAACTGGAATGATTTCAGTCCCACAAAATAAAAAATTGAAAATACCTTTGCTAATATACTTGCCTAAGTCTTACGGCATGCTATGCATACTGCCATACTTATGTCAAGAGTTTAGGTTGATGGTTTTCCCGGCTTAATTTTGTATAAGCCATATATCTTCCAAAATATGGGTGATCACAGAAGACCTCAGTTTCTGTCGAGACTTTGGAGGAAGCCATTTTTACGTAGAGTAGTTTCCCTTGGTGTACTTGTACCAAAGAACTGTAAATACCAAAAAGAAAAAGGTCTGAAACAACTAAATCATCCGTTTAGGATGCCAAGTAATTAATCGGTCAGGGAAAAGTGAAGTCGGCGATCGTGCTCATGAATGCAACGCCGACGATTATTCGATTGTCGCCGATAGTCGGCCCATCACTACTACATCTAAGGTCAAGGTCACACTTGGGAGCTTAAAGGCAAGATGCCCACTTCATATAAACCACAGGAATTGTATTCTTAAAACATCAGTTGTTTGCCTTATCAAGACAGTGTTCAACGGGCACTATGCCACAACCCTGGTCACTAGGTCACACTTTGGGTCAAAGTTCAGATAGCTTTATTTCAGATTGTTTAATTGAATACATAAGTATTCACCATGATAATATGACTAGAAACTTAATGGCCTGGGGCCGTATTCACGAAGCAACTAAGATAAAAAATATTTCTTAAATATTAAGTTTTTCCTTATATTCTAAGATTTTTCTTAGTTTTTACAATTTTCGTCTTAGTTTTAAGAAAATATCTTAAGTCCTATTCACAAAACATTTTAAACTTAAGTTTGCTAAGAAATTTCTTAAAACATGCATTTTTCACTTAAAATTTAAGATAACTAGGCAGCTATCTTAACTTTTAAGAAATTTCTTAAATATGAATAAATGGTATTTTCGGCCACTTTCTTAAAACAATCACCGACTTCGACTAATTGTAGAAAATGTTGGGAAAAAGATATTTTGCTGAAATCTGTTTTAAAATGTAGCTGAATAAATTTTCTAAATGAGTATGAAAATAATTATTTTTTTCCGTTGGTTGCTCCATCGGGGACATTTGCTTAACTTTTACAAATTTGATTTTAAGATATACTAAAAAATAAGGAGAAAACTACTTTTAACACATTTATTTCACATCAATAATATTAAGAATACCTTCTCCTAGAAAATAATATCTAAACGTTCGAAATAAAACAAACCTCATATGAGCCGTGCCGTGGGAAAACCAACATAGTGGCTTTGCGACCAGCATGGATCCAGACCAGCCTGCGCACCCGCGCAGTCTGGTCAGGATCCATGCTGTTCGCTTTCAAAGCCTATTGCAATTAGAGAAACTGTTAGCGAACAGCATGGATCCTGACCAGCCTGCAGGCTGGTCTGGATCCATGCTGGTCGCAAACCCACTATGTTGGTTTTCTCATGGCGCAGCTCAATTATGTTTGCCTGTCTGTACAAAATATAGTTTGTGTACCGAAAATGATTTGTCAGCTTAAACAATTATTGTAGAATGCTCTGTCGGGTATGTGATTTAATGAAAACTTCAATAATATAACCGACTACATTTTGAAATCACGCTGTTTGTGAAAAATATACTTATTTGTTAATGTATTGGCGCTTGTGATGGACGTTGTGTTCATACACTACAAATGATACACTATTAGAAAGGGCTGACGCATATCATTGGGTCTAAGGTAAATATATGCTCGAATCCGGTCAGAAAGTTACAAGGTCAGAGTCCATTTATAATTCCGAAATATGAAATTTTCCGTATAGTCAACTTGTCACGGGTATTTTAAGCTCTCGTAAACGTAGTAACATGTTTGGTACCAAAGTTGATTCCTCCTGACCTACAGTAAAAATGTTTAGCAGGTTCATTTACGTACACACTCATGCCGTGTGTATTACCTGCAGTGTCGCGTTTTTATTTTTCTCGCCAGACCATGATGCTCGAAGTCGTGATGATGGAAGTCGTAACTATGGTGATGAAATATGGACGATAAAGCCGACAACCGAAATTATGATGTTGGGAATACGATACAGTGTTGATGAAAACACGACATCACTAAACTATGATCATTGATTCGATATTTCACCATATTGGTTTGAACATTCATCATGGTGCTTTCAACATCGTAATTTCGACATTCATCATCGCAGTTTTCGTGATTTTAACTTCCTGGGTATGGGGCTCAGAAGAAAAGTGATAAGCCAAACGCAACACCAAAATAAAGGGATTCCAACATTGGTCAAAACATTCCATTGTATCATACCTACAGAGTTTCACTTAAAAGTTATCCTATCAACATTTGTGCATGACCTTCGCTAACCTCTAGGCTACCAAAAGTCACTTGTTGTGTTTCGAACACGAGCCAATGACATACAACAAGGCAGTCTGAAAGACAGCTAAATCCCCCGCCACTGCTATGGATAGTGAAAGGGTAAACCTTTGATTTTAGCTGTGACCTTGACCTTGAACTGACATGGCTGACTCATGAATTCTGCACGTCTTGATGAGGTGATCATTTGACCCAAGTTTCATGAAAATCCTTCAAGGGGTTTAGGAGATACAGAGCTGAAACCTTTGACCTTCAGTTGTGACCTTGACCTTGAGTTGACATGGCTGACTCCTTGATGAGGTGATCATTTGACCCAAGTTTGATGAAAATCTTTCAAGGGGTTTAGGAGATACAGAGTGGACACAAAATGGAAGGCTCAAACCTTCGACCCTTAGTTGTGACCTTGACCTTGAGCTGGCATGGTTGACTCATAATTTCTGCACATCGTTTTGATGAGGTAATCATTTTACCCAAGTTTTATAAAATTCCTTCAAGGGGTTTATGAGATGTAGAGCGGACACGAAATGGAAGGCTCAAACCTTTGACCTTCAGTTGTGACCTTGACCTTGAGCCGACATGGCTGACTCATACGTTCTGCACATCGCCTTGATGAGGTGATCGTTTGACCCAAGTTTGATGAAAATCCTTCAAGGAGTTTAGGAGATATAGAGCGGACACAAAATGGAAGGCTTAAACCTTTGACCCTAAGTTGTGACCTTGACCTTAAGCCGGCATGACTGACTCATGGGTTCTGCACATCGTCTTGATGAGGTGATCATTTGACCCAAGTTTGATAAAATTCCTTCAAGGGGTTTAGGAGATATAGAGCGGACACAAAATGGAAGGCTCAAACCTTTGACCTTGAGTTGTGACCTTGACCTTGAGCCGACAAGGCTGACCCATGGGTTCTGCACATCGTCTTGATGAGGTGATCATTTGACCCAAGTTTCATGAAAATCCTTCAAGGAGTTTAGAAGATATAGAGCGGACACAAAATGGAAGGCTCAAAACCTTTGACCCTAAGTTGTGACCTTGACCTTGAGCCGGCATGGCTGACTCATGGGTTCTGCACATCGTCTTGATGAGGTGATCATTTGACCCAAGTTTTATAAAATTCCTTCAAGGGGTTTATGAGATGTAGAGCGGACACAAAATGGCAGGCTCAAACCTTTGACCTTGAGTTGTGACCTTGACCTTGAACCGACAAGGCTGACTCATAGGTTCTGCACATCGTCTTGATGAGGTGATCATTTGACCCAAGTTTCATGAAAATCCTTCAAGGGGTTTAGGAGATATGGACCGGACACGGTTTTGTTACGGACGGAAGGACGGACGCAGACCATTCCTATAATCCCTCCGCCACGGCGGGGGATTAAAAAATGAAACTCGTTTATAGTATTGGTATATGTTCCATTTACAATGTGTTCCCGTGATTACGAATGATTCATTAAATTATAACCTATAGCGTCAATCATTAAAAAGAAAGATGTAACTTTTCGCAAGATGCGTATACATAAACTTAAAAAAATTGTAGTTTGCATGAACTGATGAATAAAGGCAGCTTATCAATCTTGAATGATAAATATATTTTTTTAAAGTTATTCAGCAGTTGATAGAAATCCGTCATGCTGTTACTGTGCCCTGAACCTACTACCCATTAAAGTGAGAAGGGTTCTTTGCAGGCCACATGCAAATGTTTACAAGCCTAGGTTTAATTAGTTATCTAATAAGTTACATAATTGTCATTAGAAATGTTTTTCAGTCTCCTACCACATTGACCTTGACACGCAAAAATGTGATCTACTGACCACAATCAATCATCCTATAAAGTTTCATCACGGTAGACAAAATTATTGTCTGGTCATTGGTTAGTAACAGGATTGTCTACCAACTGACAGACTGACATAAGTAAAGCAATATGCACCTTCTCCATTGAAGGGGAATGGGGGTGGGGGGAGGAGCATAGGCATAAAAATCTAGACATTGAGATTTGGTCAAATAGGTGAACTGTTTTAATACTGCTCATAGACAAGCTTAAGTTGCAGTCTTCACTCCTCTTTTTTTCATTTCGTACATTCCAATGAAGATAATGAAATTGAAAACAAAACCTCGTAAGGATTAATTTTTACTGAACATATCACTCATTACATATTAACATGATATGTAGCTAGCAAGATCTGCAACAAGTGCCATATAAAAGTGAATTAAGCGTAAGACATTTGTCTACCAGAAAATCAGACAACAAAAATGCATTAAAGCGCTTTCCAGAGGTCAAAGTACCATCAACAAGGACAAATGAAATTCTGTATTTTCACTGACCAAATCATGGTTTTCACACACACACACACACACACATCTACTTTAAACTAAACAAATATTTCTTTGTTAAAATGGTATATAAAATTCGTTCACAGTACTTATAATAAATGTTTCATGCATAATACATGTAAAGTGAGCAAATTAAGCAAAATATTTCAAGACAGTAAGATTTCTTGAAACTTTTTAATGATCGTAATCGATTTTCAAAGTCTCTGACTTTCCAAAGTTGATGATGTTCATTAATTATATTTGCTGTATGATCTGGCACCACCTTTGACCCTGAACTGTGACCCTGACCCTTTGAAACACAATCTTGTTGGACAATTATATCTGCCAAATAAAAGGGCTTCATGCATGTCATATTTACAGTCAGACTAATATCTGACTTGACCTTTGACATGTAAGTGTGACCTTGACCTTTGATATATGAATCAAGGGTTAGTGTGATATTTGTGGTAATTTTTCTGATAAATATAGAAACACTTCTCAATGAATATTTTAGAGTGAACAATATTTGACAGACTGACTTACTAGACTTACTAGTGAACATAGCATTAAACAGTAATTTACCACTTGTAAGCAAATAAAGTTCATAACTAAAAGGAAACAGTGCACTTGACTATATGATGCAGGTAATAAAGTTTGAATCACTCAGCTAAAACTCTTAAGATATATCTATGTCAATAATTTTGGTGTAAGCCATACTATATTCTTGAAATTTCTTCTATTTGAGATCAAGTTTTACTGTCTAGATACTGCATAAGATATACATATTTTCCATTTACATAACACACTCTACACAAATGTTAATATGTTTTTAATATCAGGCTTCCACTGCTTATTTTCTTCCTGTGTTTTGTACTGGTAATTTTGGAACAGAAGTCACCTCAACATACTGAAATGTAGAAGACATCATGTAAGTTTATATATATCCTGATCATGAATTGTTAAAAATTTACATATAAAGTGAAAACCTTAAAAACATAAACAAGAAGGCCTTCACCTGACCTAGTTACCCAAGATAACCTAGCATCTAACTTGGTCTAGATTTTAGGGACAATCATTTTGACCATGATTTATGAAAATCAGGTAGTTCAGTAAGTTTTTCAATGACTGACCAAGTGACACACATTTTTGACCTAAAGTACCCACTTTTGAACTTGACCTAGATTTCATACAAACATTTTGAAAAGATTTATGATGATCAAGTTGAAAAAGTGACCTCTGAAGTATTTATAAATGTTTTTCCATGATTTGACCTAATTACCTAGTTTCTCCCATTAGTGACCCAGTTATAAATTTATCTTAGATTTTAACCAGAATAACATTTCAACTAAGTCTCATAAATATCAAGTAGAAATTGTGGCCTTTGAGTGTTCACAATGACTTTCTATGATTTGACATACTGACCTAGTTTTTGACCTAGATAATTCAGTTTGGGACTTGACATAGATTTCACATACACAAACATTCTGATAAAGTTTTATGAAGACTAAGCATAAAATGTGGCCTCTAGAGTGTTAAAAACGTTTTTCTGTGATTTGACCTAGTGACCCTGTTACCTTAGGTAACCCAGTTTTCAACCTGACTTCAAAGATTTCAAAGAGAGAAACATTCTGACATATTTTTATGTAGATCTAGTAGTAATTGTTGCCTCTGGGGTGTTATCGATGTTTTCCTATGATTTGACCTAGTTTTAGACATTGAGTAATCAAGTTTTAGACTTATACTACATTTTTTAGACATAGACATTCTGACAAAGATTTATCATGACAAAGTAGAAAATGTGGCATCTTGAGTTATCAACAACCTCTTTCCAAGACTCTCCCTATTGACTTAGTTTCTGATAAAAAATGTAACCAAGTTTTAAATTTAATCTAGATTATAGAGAACAAGAGCTGTCTCCATAGGATGACACATGCCCCCGATGGCACTTTGAATGAATAGTTATGGCCGATGTTAGAGTTTAGGACCTTTGACCTACGGAGCTGGGTCTTGCGCGCGACACGTCGTCTTACTGTGTCACACATTCATGCGTAGTTATTTTAAAATCCATGCATGAATGACAAAGATATGGACCGGACACGCCCATCAATGCACTATCATGAAAAATGACCTTTAACGTCTAAGTGTGACCTTGACCTTTGAGCTACGGACCTGTGTCTTGCGCACGACACATCGTCTTACTGTGGTACACATTCATGCCAAGTTATTTGAAAATCCATCCATGGATGACAAAGATATGGACCGGACATGCCCATCAATGCACTATCCTTTAACGTCTAAGTGTGTTTGTTTGTTTGTGTTCGGGTTTAACGTCTTTTTCAACAATTTTTCAGTCATATAAACGACGGTGTCTACTTGTAGCAGTGAGCACAATGCCCAACTTTATAGTGCTGCCTCACTGGAATATCACGCCGTAGACACGTGGCATGATACCCCACCCAGTCACATTATACTGACACCGGGCTGACCAGTCCTAGCACTATCCCCTTAATGCTGAGCGCCAAGCGAGGAAGCTGCTAGTACCATTTTTACGTCTTTGGTATGACGCGGCCGGGGATCGAACCCACGACCTCCCGCACTAACGTCTAAGTGTGACCTTGACCTTTGAGCTACGGATCTGGGTCTTGCGCGCGACACGTCGTCTTACTGTGGTACACATTCATGCCAAGTTATTTGAAAATCCATCCATGGATGACAAAGATATGGACCGGACACGCCCATCAATGCACTATCCTTTAAAGTCTAAGTGTGACCTTGACCTTTGAGCTACGGACCTGGGTCTTGCGCGCGACACGTCGTCTTACTGTGGTACACATTCATGCCAAGTTATTTGAAAATCCATCCATCGATGACAAAGATATGGACCGGACACGCCCATCAATGCACTATCCTTTAATGTCTAAGTGTGACCTTGACCTTTGAGCTACGGACCTGGGTCTTGCGCGCGACACGTCGTCTTACTGTGGTACACATTCATGCCAAGTTATATGAAAATCCATCCATCGATGACAAAGATATGGACTGGACACGAAAATTGCGGACAGACTGACAGACCGACAGACTGACAGACCGACTGTTCAAAAACTATATGCCTCCCTTCGGGGGCATAAAAACATTCTGACAAAGTTTCATGAACATTATGTATAAAATGTGGCCTCTGGAATGTTGATAAGTTTTTTTTACATTTGACCAAAAGACCTAGTTTTGATCTCATGTAATCCAGTTTTACATTTGCTCTAGAATTCATGATGACAAACATTCTGAAATTTTTGTATGAAGATCAAACACAAAATGTGGTCTCTAGAGCACTAACAATATTTCCTATTGACTGACCTAGAGACCTATTTTTTAACCATAGATGACCCAGTAACAAAGGATGGAGGACCAACACAGGGTGATCACAATAGCTTAACCTTGAGCACTCTGCTCAGGTGAGCTAAAACCAGTACTGCTTGTATGTATATCCCAAAGTATACAAAATTTAAAATTGTAGATATTGTTGCACTAAGTTTTGTGTTTACTTGTATTGTAGACAGCTTTGCTCAAAGTTTTGTGTTAACAGTGATAAAAACAAAATATCTAACTTACCCACAGTATAACCTTGAATCCACTGTCAACCAAAATGTTTCTGTCTGTGTGCTAGCATGTTGTCCACTATGTTCCATCTGAAATATTGATTCTATTAATTACAGAAAAGCACAAATATTAAGAACGTTAATGGAAATTGTAATTGTGCTTCACAAGGTATATTGTTCCCAAATTTCATATTATGCAAATATGAGCAATTTCTATACAGTGAATATGTAAACACAACATACATGTAATTGGTTGTGTTTTTTTAATATAGTGCAATTGCTTTAAAAACTTAATTGTGGCTGAAGCTTTATATAAACATATTTATTTGACTTATTCAGTAAAATTGAATGTAACTGATCAGATGAGAATTTTCTATATTAAAACTTACATGTTAAAATAAAATATCTCACTAGTGAAAATGAGCATAGCACATCTTTAAATATGTTATCATGGTCCTATATGTATATTACAATCAACCCTTGATTTGACAATGCAACTGAAAATCTTTAGCATGGTGAAACTAAATTACAATTGTCAGTATTGATGCATCATTCTATTCTACTTCCAGTAACTCCACAATTTGTAAAAATGTCAGCCTAAGTATTATGTTTTCATGTTGAAATCCTGGAGACATTTACATTGGCTATTTATAACTTCACTACCACATGAAATAAAATATAATGATAATCAAGCTTTGTCAAGGAGCTCTCAGAAACAAATTTAACTATTTAGACACTGTAGACTGAAACTGTACTCAATTAATTAAGTCATTTGTAAACAATTTTTTTGTGAAATGCAACATTTAAAGAATAAAACTCCCAATTTGCATATTTACTTCAGCATCTCAAAATTTCCCAAACTGATTGGTATCAAACCTTCACCCCCCCCCCCCCCCCTCCAAAAAATAATAAAATAAAAAATCTGCAACAGGTATGTAAAAACATTTGGGAATTAAGAGCAATTATAAATAAACCGAGAACCACTTACATTGCTGTCTCTCCCTGAGCACCTCTGATGTGGGTGGAATTTGATTACACTGAACAGCCAACCAGAATGTGAACTTGCACCTTTATATACAATAAAATTATAAAACTTACATTTTGACATTGAAGTTGCAAAATGCATAAACAAATAAACAATTGAATGATCTAAAAATCAAGTATGTATACATTATTAAATGAATCAGTGCAATAAATTTCTATTAAAAAGGCACTTACTATACTTCAATAACTGTTTCAAGGTACTGATAAATCAATGTTAGAAGAAGCTATTACTCAAAATAAAGCTTATGCAGTAAAAAAAAAACTATTATACAAAGTAAAACTTGTTTTGGAATCCTATTCAGTCTGATACCTGGCCTGCTTTGCATTTGCCAGGATTTTTTCTGGCTAGAAATCCAACAACTGAATCTTAGATTGTTAGAGCAACAGTCACAGGTTCAAATCTTGAGCCAGACAAATTAACCTCTGTAATTTTATCAACATTACTTCTAATTGTGATTACAGGAATAAAACATCTTTTATAAATTTAATTTAAAAAAAACTGTACAAAAATAGTTGTTGCTGTAAATCTTGTATTAATAATGAAATACTGTTTAGTTTCTCAATCTTACAGATTAATCTATTCACTAGGTGACCAGAAAGGTATACATGAAATTCAATGGATGAATAACTTTCATAATTATCATTATGGGTGGGTTAAGTTTATTGACCTTATAAATTTAAAGCATCACTCACTTTTTCAGATTAATCAAGAAATCACATGTTACAGTTATTCATTCTGTAAATACCTCACTGTCAGTGCTGATCTGCTACAACAAGACAAACCATCTTCCATTCCTGCAATGAAGTTGTTACTATAAATGTGCAATGTCAGTAATCAAAAAAGTAATAAATCAATTTTGTCACAATGACATCAACACCAAATATTAATGAAATGGAATTTTAATATGCAGAAAGACATTACATTTAGTGCCTTTGCCTGAAAAAGGAATGGGACACTGAAGATTTTGAAACATAGAGAAAAAGTGCAGTCACTATGGGGCTCTAACTCAGGACCCCTTGCTTACAGTGAGACTCTACTTACTGAGCTAACTGCAGCTACTGTATAACATACACAAGTCACAACCAGAAGCTAGGGTTACTTCTGCATATAACACAGTCAAGAAAAGTAAAAAATGCAACTTCAATTCATGGCCAATATTCATTCTTGCAACTTGTTTGAAGATATTTTGTTATACATTTATCATTATTCATTAAATCCAATTTGTGAATCTAATATAGTGGTTTTCTGATACTCAAAGCCTATAAATTTTCACCTGGCAGCATGTCTTGTAATTCAAGTGAATACAGTTTTAACCCATGACATGTGTTTACCAAAACTAAATGTTACTGAATGTAGAAGTTGATTACAAACTTACAACTTGTGAGCAAACATCTGTTCCAAATTGCCTAACTTAACAACCAAAAAATAGCCTATCTTCAAAAAAATCTTTATAAAATTATTCATATCCAAAAAGAGCCTTCACTCATTTTTTTTTGGCAGTTTTAGCATTGTTGCACTAATTTCATTAATTTTGAAATGGTGGAGTCACTGAAGTATACCAGCCAGACTGTGTGATATTTTAAGATTTGGAAACCTTGTGTAACATAAACATGTCAGCTTTTTAAATCTGATAATATTAAATAAAAAATGAAACTGTATTGTTTTCTTTAAAATGGCTGGATTTATTGTGTTACAAGTGACAATTGTGGAGGTGACAGTAGCAATAACCACAGGAAAGATAACTCTTGCAAACACTTGATTCAGCAAATTTCTAAAAAATGTGACCACAAAAAACTAGAATGCTTGCTTTCACTGTTTAAACCTTGCTTATTGTGTTGCATGTAGGGTATCTTAAATACTGAAAATACTGAATAATTTTTAAGAGAGGAAAGTATGCAGACTGTTCTTCAAAGTGAAAGTAATCATTTATTTGAATGGGACTAAAATTTCATTTTTATATTGAATGACTGCATGATCTCTCTAAAGAAACTAGGGAAGTCTTCCTTTCTTGTAGATAAATAAGTCATATTAAAATATATCAAATACATGTAGCAGAATAAAATGCAATTAGCTGCAGTCACTTTTGCACAAAAACCTGAAAAATGTGTTATGTGTCAAAATCTAGGACATGACTTAAACACCCTATAAATTTTATGGCCAAAAGCACAGTTGATTTGTCATTCATACACATAGACATGTCTAAAAACATAATTTTCATCTTGTAATCAAAACTAACAAAAAAGTGATGGTTGTTGCCAAGACAGCTGTCATTGTGTGAATGTTTACATGTATGCTGTAACTTGTAATTCCCTGATAGATCAATGATCTCCTTAGACCTGTCTAGTCTGGTAAAATATCATTCTCTAGTTAGTCTTGGTAAAGTAATTTATGCAAACCATGTATACATACATAATTTCCAAATAATTTCAAAATTTTCAAACCGAAAGTGAAAGTATACAACTGAAATTTAAAAATGCTGTTCTGTCTGAAATTAAATTGATATATTTATATCTGTTTACCTTACTAATCTTACCTACATACTTATATTACACAAATAATTATAACCAACATCGCGAATGACAATTTTTGAAATGACTAACTCGCCGCAGAAATCCATCATGAAAAGTCGTGTTCAAAGGGCAAATATTTTCTGGCTCCGAAGTTTCACAAACCAATAATTGATGTCATTTATATCAGTAATGTAATAGAAATTACTTACCACCAACATAAACGTAAATATCTAGTTATTGTCTTTGTTTTTCGTTAAAACATCTGGAAAACACGCAGCGAGTCGACGTCGTCCGCCATTTTTTTTCGATTGATGATGCTGCGCGCGCAGCTTTTGTTCCATAGCAACAGAGTTAAGAAATTTCTTAACGAAAAGATTTTTCTTAGCTAAGTAATTTTCTAAGATGATTTATGAATACGATTTTAAGAAAATTTCTTTACTAAGTCAAAATATTTAAGTTAAGAAATTTCTTAGTGAAATCTAAGAAAATTTCTAAGATGCTTCGTGAATACGGCCCCTGGTCATTAGGTCCAGGTTAGAGTTTAAAGAACAATTGGCTTTAATTTGTGTTCAGTCTGTATCTCACAAACCAAAGGAAGAATTTTCATAAAGCAAGCATAAATTGTTGTAACATGAACAACCAAGCTGTAAGTGGGGTATACTGGTTTCAGGTTGTCTGTCTATCTGTCAATAGACACAGTCTTGTGCACACCAACTCTCCTCATCCCCTTGACATAATTTAATGAAACTTCACACAAGCTATCAGTAACAACAGTAGTTGTGCAAGGTGCATGTTAGATTAATTCAGAAAAAAATTTGTTGAGTTATGGCACTTTGGTTTTTGTAACTATACTATATACATAGTCTGCATATGCAATTTTGTGCATGCCTGATCTCTTGAACCCATGCACACAATTCAATGAAACTTGACACAAGTGATCAGTAGTAACCCTAGTTGTGCATGGTGCATGTTAGTTTCTCTGCTCAGTTATGAGACTGTTTTTTTTGCCCCCCGTCCTTCCGAGAATGTTGTGTCTCACCTAGCTCCAAAAGTATTTGACGTAGTTACAAAACTTTACAGGAATGTTGGTCAGCATGTGTAGTTGTGCACCTGGGGTTTTGCGTCCGGATTCATTCAGTCATGTAGGAGTTATGGCCCCTGACTTTGTAAAAATTGGTCATTTTAGTGTTGTGTCGCGCCTAGCTCCAAAAGTATTTGACTTAGAGTCACAAAACTTTACAGGAATGTTGGTCAGCATGTGTAGTTATGCACCTGGGGTTTCGCGTCCGGATTCATTCAGTCGTGTAGGAGTTATGGCCCCTGACTTAGTAAAATATTGGTCATTTTAATGTGTCACGCGTAGCTCCAAAAGTATTTGACCTAGAGTCACCAAACTTTACAGGAATGTTGGTCAGCATGTGCAGTTGTGCACCTGGGGTTTCGCATCCGGATTCATTCAGTCATGTAGGAGTTATGGCCCCTGAATAAGTTAAAAATTGGTCATTTTAATGCTGTGTCGCGCGTTACTCCAAAAGTATTTGGCCTGTGTGGGGGTTACCTTCATCACCTAATGTCACCAAAGTTTACAGGAATGTTGGTCAGCATGTGCAGTTGTGCACCTGGGGTTTCGCGTCCGGATTAATTCAGTCGTGTAGGAGTTATGGCCCCTGAATTAGTTAAAAATTGGTCATTTTAATGTTGTGTCGCACGTAACTCCAAAAGTATTTGACCTGTGTGGGGTTACCTTCATCACCTTCAGCTCTAGTTTACCTTGTCAAAATAACGTTTATATCCCATCACTCAAGTCACTTGTTTAAAAATCAAGGTCACACTTGTAGGTCAAATGTTGAACAGTTTAAATTCTTCTTACAGAGTAAACATATGAACAAGCTAAAGAGCACTATACGGATACAGAATAAGATAGATGATACTATGTTTTGGAAGAAAGTTGCGAGAGAATACATGTCCAATGAGGAGGTAATTGCTGAGAAGGAGGCCATGCAGACTAAACAAGGGGAAATGTAAGATTACTGACTACTTTGGCTATTATTAGTCTCTTACCGGTGGAGCACCAGAGGGGACTATAGTTAGTGCCCTGCATCCATCTATATGTCTGTCTGCAAATCTGGATCCTGCAGTTGCTCAAAAGGTATTCAAGCTAGGTTCATAAAACTTGGTTTGTAATAGAGAGATATATGTATATTGTGCAAAGGTAAAGGTCACTATTGAAGGTCAAGTAAAAATTGTTTCGCCTCCATAACTTTTATTGATGGATTATCTTACTGCTACACTCAAATGTTCTCCATGTTGAGAAAATGTGTCAACACATGATCTATGCTTGTCAGTTAAAAAGTCAAGGTCACTGTTCAAGGTCAAGTTAAAAATTTGTTTCTGCTCCATATCTTTTAATTGCATACTTAGAAGGATGTTTTTATTACTACACAGAAATGTTCCCCATGATTAGACTATGTGTCACACATATGACCCATGGTTGTCGGTCAAAGGTCATGGTCACTATTGAAGGTCAAGTAAAATTGTTTTCATTCAATAACTTTCATGTGCATTGATGGATTATCTTAGTACTGCGCACAAATGTTCCCCATGATGAGACAATGTGTTGCATATATGATCTGTGCATGTAGGTCAAGGTAACTATTGAAATTTAGTAAAAATATTTTTTGTTTCCTAGCTTCTAAATGCCTTGAAGCATTTTTAGTCCTAACACTGTTGCCAACAACCTTAAGGGACGAACACTAACAAAGTTTTCCACCGGTAGGGGACTGCTGTATTGCCACTACAATACTCGGTCACTTGTTAACAATTGTTTTATTTTTACAAACTGCAAACAGTCACTGGTGTATTCAAAACAAGCTTGAATTTTAAGCAGGACTGGCTTCAAAAGACTAAGCAGAAAGTAAGCTCCAAGTGGTCATTCCCTTACCTTATTTACTGATTTTTAACTCCTCTTGCTAGTTTCTTTCTGAGGAAAAACACCTGGGTTAGTATACAAAGTAATATTTTTCCAATCAGGTTTTTCCATGTTGCTTCCCTTGAAAGCAATACCATTAGAGTGGCATTAAAGTCTGTTTCTATTAAAAAGGCAATTACTGCAGTTTGGATTATGCTTTATTTATCTAGACAGACCACATTTGAACAGAATGTAATAAAATACATGTTTATCCATTCAGTCTGTACTGCTCACTCACAAGTTGTGTACCAAATACAGTTAATTTAATCAACATACACTAAAACACAATAAATGTTATACCTGGAGTTAGGTTAATATACATGTGGATAGTAAGTAATAGCTTATACTAATTTGTAGTTAAGAGTAGTCAGTAGAGCAGAGGAAATGCCATACTGGTTGCTTCACTCATAATATCTAAAATTTGATTTTCAGAGGGCTGTCCTTGATACTATTACACCAATGTTGTTAATACAACAATCAGCACTGTTTTCTTTCCATACAAAATTTTTTGAGAATGTAAATATTTCAATATGACCTGTTAATAAACATACCTGTCACATTCCAATATCATCTGTTTGAAAGTTTAACTTTTATAATTAATCCCCCGCCGTGGCGGAGGGATTATAGGAATGGTCTGCGTCCGTCCTTCCGTCTGTAACAAAATCGTGTCCGGTCCATATCTCCTAAACCCCTTGAAGGATTTTCATGAAACTTGGGTCAAATGATCACCTCATCAAGATGATGTGCAGAACCCATGAGTCAACCTTGTCAGTTCAAGGTAAAGGTCACAACTCAAGGTCAAAGGTTTGAGCCTGCCATTTTGTGTCCGCTCTGTATCTCCTAAACCCCTTGAAGGAATTTTATAAAGCTTGGGTCAAATGATCACCTCATCAAGACGATGTGCAGAACCCATGAGTCAGCCATGCCGGCTCAAGGTCAAGGTCACAACTTAGGGTCAAAGGTTTGAGCCTTCCATTTTGTGTCCGCTCTATATTTCTTAAACCCCTTGAAGGAATTTTATAAAACTTGGGTCAAATGATCACCTCATCAAGACTATGTGCAGAACCCATGAGTCAGTCATGCCGGCTCAAGGTCAAGGTCACAACTTAGGGTCAAAGGTTTGAGCCTTCCATTTTGTGTCCGCTCTATATCTTCTGAACCCCTTGAAGGATTTTCATCAAACTTGGGTCAAACGATCACCTCATCAAGGCGATGTGCAGAACTTATGAGTCAGCCATGTCGGCTCAAGGTAAAGGTCACAACTGAAGGTCAAAGGTTTGAGCCTTCCATTTCGTGTCCGCTCTATATCTCCTAAACCCCTTGAAGGAATTTTATAAAACTTGGGTCAAATGATTACCTCATCAAAACGATGTGCAGAAATTATGAGTCAACCATGCCAGCTCAAGGTCAAGGTCACAACTAAGGGTTGAAGGTTTGAGCCTTCCATTTGGTGTCCACCCTGTATCTCCTTAACCCCTTGAAAGATTTTCATCAAACTTGGGTCAAATGATCACCTCATCAAGAACTCATGAGTCAGCCATGTCAACTCAAGGTCAAGGTCACAACTGAAGGTCAAAGGTTTCAGCTCTGTATCTCCTAAACCCCTTGAAGGATTTTCATGAAACTTTGGTCAAATGATCACCTCATCAAGACGTTGTGCAGAATTCATGAGTCAGCCATGTCAGTTCAAGGTCAAGGTCACAGCTAAAATCAAAGGTTTACCCTTTCACTATCCATAGCAGTGGCGGGGGATTTAGCTGTCTTTCAGACTGCCTTGTTTGATTAAAATTTCTGTTCAATTTCAAAGCAATTCAGAGAATAACAAAACAGTTGCAAATGGTTTAGGAACAATGAAAGTTGTAACAAAGAAATATTCTTGCTTCCAGATTCATCTTTGGTCTTCCCAAAATCAACTATCAATTGAGCTAATGAGATACATTTTAGCTAATTCTATGACAAAGCTAAAATAGTAAGTGTTCATTAGTCTTTTGTTGATAGAAGACTGCAGGTCTGAAGTCATTAGTCCACCACCTCTGATTCATGTGGACAAGTTTTTATTTAATTGCAGAGAACAAGTAGGTACTGGTGCAAAATCCCAGAACTCTGGTTAGGTTAACTGACAACAGTTACACAATGATAACTGAAATACTGTTGAAAATCTGCATCAGATGCATCATATAAACAATTGTGATTCTGTAACCTAGCCAAGAACTATTACATATATCCTCAAACATATTAAAGAGTAAAAATTTACTGAACCTTAGCCAAAGTATTTTTGGTATGAACTGGCTCAACTCATTAAATACTGAAGTAATTACACAGTTGAAAGTTCCTGTTGCAAAAATATCATATAATTACATTCTTGAACCTTTCTAGACTGGTCATGTTGCAAGAAGATCTTCGTACACATAGAAAGAGTATGAAACGTTTGAATGATCGAGTTGTTGAACTTGAGAGAATGATGCAGTCAAGTCGCCTCTACCTCGAGGATATAGCTCACAAGCTGGAAAAATCTGGTATGTCACTTTATGAACAGTATATAAGTCTTCTGTCGAAAATAATTACTGTTGAAATGTCAAAAAGGTAGAAACAATTGGTTAGTGAAAATACGTGACATTCAATTTTAATGGTATTCAAACTTTACATTAACAAGTGTTTGTACTTGATTCAATCAGTGTGTATGTATCTTTGTGTTTTGAATGCTGTTATGCCCCCGGCATCTACTGATGCGGGAGGCATATAGTGATTGTCCTGTCCGTTCGTCTGTACGAGGTTAAACGAATGGGACCGTTTCGTCTAGCATCAATACCCCTTACTAGAATGACTTGATACTAATGCAGATGTAACCTGTGGCCATTCCTTATCTTCAGACGTCACCTGACCTCAGTTTGACCTTGAACTTGACCTCGTTTTGGACTTGGGTTGCTTTGTATTGACAAGGATGCCACTGGGGACATCAAGCGTTTACTGAATGCAGCTTTTTGTTTTTTTTTCCAGAAATGTAAAATATACCAGCAGAAAATATATGTTTAAATTTTGCTGAGATGCAGACAGCCATGTTACTAAAAAAGTAATTGATTGCTATTCCTGAAAATTTAATTGAATTCATTTGCAAACAAAATTTACTATAAAGAATTTTCCTTGAATAATCAACAATTCATTTCAATCATGAATTATTTCTTTGGACTGGGAACCTTTTGCATTACAATTGGAAAAATGGAGCTTAATTTGGTGTTGAGGAATGGGGCTGATTTTTGGCCCCATGGAACAGGTACAAAAATTACTGGCAATCTTCTTAACGAGGTTCTTATATTTGAGATGTAACAGGTATAACCAGTGTGAAGGGCAGGTTTATCAATGCTGCTGTTTGTCTATATTTGAGATGTAATGGGTATAACCAGTGTGAAGGGCAGGTTTATCAATGCTGCTGTTTGTCTGTATTTGAGATGTAATGGGTATAACCAGTGTGAAGGGCAGTTTTATCAATGCCGCTGTTTGTCTGTATTTGAGATGTAATGGGTATAACCAGTGTGAAGGGCAGGTTTATCAATGCCGCTGTTTGTCTGTATTTGAGATGTAATGGGTATAACCAGTGTGAAGGGCAGGTTTATCAATGCCGCTGTTTGTCTATATTTGAGATGTAATGGGTATAACCAGTGTGAAGGGCAGTTTTATCAATGCCGCTGTTTGTCTATATTTGAGATGTAATGGGTATAACCAGTGTGAAGGGCAGGTTTATCAATGCTGCTGTTTGTCTATATTTGAGATGTAATGGGTATAACCAGTGTGAAGGGCAGGTTTATCAATGCTGCTGTTTGTCTATATTTGAGATGTAACGGGTATAACCAGTGTGAAGGGCAGGTTTATCAATGCTGCTGTTTGTCTATATTTGAGATGTAACGGGTATAACCAGTGTGAAGGGCAGTTTTATCAATGCCGCTGTTTGTCTATATTTGAGATGTAACGGGTATAACCAGTGTGAAGGGCAGGTTTATCAATGCCGCTGTTTGTCTATATTTGAGATGTAACGGGTATAACCAGTGTGAAGGGCAGTTTTATCAATGCCGCTGTTTGTCTATATTTGAGATGTAACGGGTATAAGCAGTGTGAAGGGCAGTTTTATCAATGCCTCTGTTTGTCTATATTTGAGATGTAACGGGTATAACCAGTGTGAAGGGCAGTTTTATCAATGCCGCTGTTTGTCTATATTTGAGATGTAACGGGTATAACCAGTGTGAAGGGCAGGTTTATCAATGCCGCTGTTTGTCTATATTTGAGATGTAACGGGTATAACCAGTGTGAAGGGCAGGTTTATCAATGCCGCTGTTTGTCTATATTTGAGATGTAATGGGTATAACCAGTGTGAAAGGCAGGTTTATCAATGCGGCTGTTTGTCTATATTTGAGATGTAACGGGTATAACCAGTGTGAAGGGCAGGTTTATCAATGCCTCTGTTTGTCTATATTTGAGATGTAACGGGTATAACCAGTGTGAAGGGCAGGTTTATCAATGTTACTGTTTGTCTATATTTGAGATGTAACGGGTATAACCAGTGTGAAGGGCAGGTTTATCAATGCTGCTGTTTGTCTATATTTGAGATGTAACGGGTATAACCAGTGTGAAGGGCAGGTTTATCAATGCTGCTGTTTGTCTATATTTCAGATGTAATGGGTATAACCAGTGTGAAGGGCAGGTTTATCAATGTTACTGTTTGTCTATATTTCAGATGTAATGGGTATAACCAATGTGAAGGGCAGGTTTATCCATATTGCTGCTAGACAGTCACCTTATCCATCAACAAGTTTAACTAGATTCCCGGTGTTTGATAAATATGTGCCATGGGAGGTATGCTTGTTGTGCCACCAAAGTTGTGGTGGAGTCACTTAAGAGTTGCCTTTGTCTGTCTGTCCATCCATTATGCATATCTCTAAAAGTATATCAGGAACGTGTCCAGGTGTGGGGCCAGGGGGCCCGGGCCCCACCAGCTGGCCGGCTAGTTACGAATTTTATTACTATGGGCCCCTCAATTAACAAATTTATACACCAGCGCAACTGGCTTGATTTGACAGCAATACACAGGCTAAAGAGCCACAAAATCATGTCCAGTAGTGGAAATTAGCCCCAGGCATGTCACAGATAAAAGTTTATCTGTGCATGCTTCATTGATCTCTTGATCGGTACTTGATTGGGTAGTGGAGAAACTATTATGTTTTTTACTCTTTGGAAGTGTTATAAAATGATTATTACATTGTTGGTTTTGTTAAGTAAATCATAAAATGAATCTGAAAATTGAAACATTATGATGGTTGTATTTTTTTTTAGCTCACCTGTCACAAAGTGACAAGGTGAGCTTTTGTGATCGCGCGGTGTCCATCTTCCGTCCGTGCGTGTGTCCGTAAACTTTTGCTTGTGACCACTCTAGAGGTCACATTTTTCATGGGATCTTTATGAAAGTTGGTCAGACTGTTCATCTTGATGATATCTAGGTCAAGTTCGAAACTGGGTCACGTGCCATCAAAAACTAGGTCAGTAGGTCTAAAAATAGAAAAACCTTGTGACCTCTCTTGAGACCATATATTTCACAAGATCTTCATGAAAATTGGTCAGAATGTTCACCTTGATGATATCTAGGTCAAGTTCGAAACTGGGTCATGTGCCATCAAAAACTAGGTCAGTAGGTCTAAAAAAGAAAAACCTTGTGACCTCTCTAGAGGCCAAATATTTCACAAGATCTTCATGAAAATTGGTCAGATCATTCACCTTGATGATATCTAGGTCAAGTTCGAAACTGGGTCACGTGCCGTCAAAAACTAGGTCAGTAGGTCAAATAATAGAAAAACCTTGTGACCTCTCTAGAGGCCATATTTTTAGCTCACCTGTCACAAAGTGACAAGATGAGCTTTTGTGATCGCGCGGTGTCCGTCGTCCGTCCATGCGTGCGTCCGTGAACTTTCGCTTGTGACCACTCTAGAGGTCACATTTTTCATGGGATCTTTATGAAAGTTGGTCAAAATGTTCATCTTGATGATATCTAGGTCAAGTTCGAAACTGGGTCACGTGCCATCAAAAACTAGGTCAGTAGGTCTAAAAATAGAAAAACCTTGTGACCTTTCTAGAGGCCAAATATTTCGCAAGATCTTCATGAAAATTGGTCAAAATGTTCACCTTGATGATATCTAGGTCACGTTCGAAACTGGGTCACGTGCCATCAAAAACTGGGTCAGTAGGTCTAAAAATAGAAAAACCTTGTGACCTCTGTAGAGGCCATATATTTCACAAGATCTTCATGAAAATTGGTCAGAACGTTCATCTTGATGATATCTGGGTCATGTGCCATCAAAAACTAGGTCAGTAGGTCAAATAATAGAAAAGCCTTGTGACCTCTCTAAAGGCCACATTTTTCATGGGATCTATATGAAAGTTGGTCTGAATGTTCATCTTGATGATATCTAGGTCATGTTTGAAACTGGGTCAACTGCGGTCAGAAACTAGGTCAGTAGGTCTAAAATTATAAAAATCTTTTGACCTCTCTAGAGACCACATTTTTCAATGGATCTTCATGAAAATTGATCTGAATGTTCACCTTGATGATATCTAGGTCAGTTTCGAAACTGGGTCACATGCGGTCAAAAACTAGGCCAGTAGGTATAAAAATAGAAAAACCTTGTGACCTCTCTAGAGCAGGGCTTCGGAAATTTGCCGGTTTGTCGGTTTTAGACCGATTTTTGACTTTTCAGACCGATTCGTGAAGTGAAAAAACGAAAAAAATCGGTCCCGTAAAAATGGAGAAAAGTATAAATTTCGGTCTGATATCTCAATACACGATCACCTGCCAAGTAGGAAATTGTTGGTCGCACCTTCAGATAATCAATAAACGTGTCAATCGGTCTGATTGTCACTTTGATAATCGGTCCGTAATTAGCGCGTGACGCAATCAGTGCTCGCGCGGCACATCCTTTAATGTTTGCAGACAGCCGACTGCGGTGTGTTAAACATTTTTGACTGGTTTCCTAACGTTTCTGACTGGATCCAGATCATTTCGACGGGGGTCCACTTCTTTTATTTAGAATCCGACGGATGGTTTATTTCAAAAGGCTATGTTTGATCACGGTAAGAAACAAATGGTCGCTGCATTTAATCAAAGAGTACATTATAGGTCTTTGATTTAATGAGACATCACACGGAAAACAGATAAAAATAACTTTTATAATTACTTGATTTGAAAAAATTGCATGATTCATTTGTTGGGGCTCCAGTTGAAACAAATGCAGAAAATCGTCTTTGCAACCCGACTGTACAAAAAAGAAAAAAATGGACGGGCAACCACGAATGATAAAGAAAACCTGAGTGGCACTGTTTATCAAATCGGTCTTTTAAAAAATGTTTCAAAATGAAATTTTGTTTACATCAGAAGAGAACATATAACTTTATAAAATGTAGTTGCTTATAATTGAAGTACAACGTAAGTGAAATGAAATATCTGTGGCCAACCCGCGTGACGTTTTGGTACTATACATGCGGGAAATTCGATCTCAGCGTTCAAATAACGTACACATTCGGTCCGCGGCAGAGTATTCTTTAAATACTGAGGCTGTTTAGCAGAGAATATGTGTCGTGTAACTCACTTTGACGCATTGTATTTTATAGAATTCCGTCAAAAAATGAGGAAACATCACAAAGTATCTGCCTGTATACGGTATTGAAGTCCGTGCGTTGGCTTTTAGACTAGTTTATGCACACGCTGTCAATGCCTCGTATTATCTCGGAAAAACATCGAAATTTAAACAAAGTTACGATCACACACAACACTGAATAACTGTCTTCATTGTAAGGTAACGCTCTGTGACTGGTAACTCAGTTTTAATGCATGATATGCTTATTTCTTTACCCTATCACGTTTTACAAAATATGTAATATTGGGAATGCGGTGGGTGGGGTAGCGCCGATGTCAGGATTTTCGTTTCGGACCGATTGAGTTATCAAAATTTCCGGAGCCCTGCTCTAGAGGCCATACTTTTCATGAGATCTTCATGAAAATTAGTGAGAATGTTCACCTTGATGATATGTAAAATTCAAAACAGGGTCACATACCTTCGAAAACTAGGTCAATAGGTCAAATAATAGAAAAACCTTGTGACCTCTCTAGAGACCATATTTTTCAACGGATCTTCTTGAAAATTGGTCAGAGTTTTTATCTTGATAATATCTAGGTCAAGTTCAAAACTGGGTCACATGAGCTCAACAACTAGGTCACTATGTCAAATAATAGAAAAAATGACGTCATACTCAAAACTTGGTCATGTGGGAAGAGGTGAGCGATTCAGGACCATCATGGTCCTCTTGTTCATGGGATCTGTATGAAAGTTGGTCTGAATGTTCGTCTTGTTGATATCTAGGTCAAGTTCAAAAGTGGATCACGTGCCTTCAAAAACTAGGTCAGTAGGTCAAATAATGGAAAAACCTTGTGACCTCTCTAAAGGCCATATTTTTCATGGGATCTGTATGAAAATTGGTCGGAATGTTCATCTTGATGATATCTAGGTCAAGTTCGAAACAGGGTCATTTGCGGTCAAAAACTAGGTCAGTAGGTCTAAAAATAGAAAAACCTTGTGACCTCTCTAGAGGCCATACTTGTGAATGGATCTCCATAAAAATTGGTCAGAATGTTCACCTTGATGATATCTAGGTCAAGTTTGAAACTTGGTCACGTGTTTTAAAAAACTAGGTCAGTAGGTCAAATAATAAAAAAAACCTTGTGACCTCTCTAGAGGCCATTCATTTCATGGGATCTGTATGAAAGTTGGTCTGAATTTTCATCTTGATGATATCTAGATCAAGTTTGAAACTGGGTCAACTGCGGTCAAAAACTAGGTCAGTAGGTCTAAAATTATTAAAATCTTTTGACCTCTCTAGAGGCCATATTTTTCAATGGAGTTTCATGAAAATTGATCTGAATGTTCACCTCGATGATATCTAGGTCAGTTTCGAAATTGGGTCACGTGCGGTCAAAAACTAGGCCAGTAGGTATAAAAATAGAAAAACCTTGTGACCTCTCTAGAGGCCATATTTTTCATGAGATCTTCATGAAAATTAGTGAGAATGTTCACCTTGATAATATCTAGGTAAAGGTCAAAACAGGGTCACGTACCTTTGAAAACTAGGTCACTAGGTCAAATAAGAGAAAAACCTTGTGACCTCTCTAGAGACCATATTTTTCAATGGATCTTCATGAAAATTGGTCAGAATTTTTATCTTGATAATATCTAGGTCAAGTTCAAAACTGGGTCACATGAGCTGAAAAACTAGGTCACTATTACAAATAATAGAAAAAACAACGTCATACTCAAAACTGGGTCATGTGGGAACAGGTGAGCGATTCAGGACCATCATGGTCCTCTTGTTTACATTAAGGCACATTCCCCGAATTTATTAAATTGATAGATATTTATCCTATCTTTTTATTTTACAACAATTATGAATTTGAAACTACTGTATCAATTTTACTCTTTTGGGTCCAATAACCTTTCTTAAAAACTCGCATAGTTTTAAAAGTAGTTTCTCAGTAAATCTTACAAAACGCATCTAAAACTCGTTACAAATGAGGGCTTTTATACATAAAAATATCATTAAATATGTGCTGTGATGTTATAGTTTGTACAGTCAAGGAAGTATAAAATACACATCTATTTATTTTTATAGATCTTTGGTACAGTTATGAGTTCATTGTCATTTGAAATATGTGATGTAAATAGTAATTGTCATAATACTTCACTTGTTTTGTTGGAAATCTAAAAACATTCGACCATTTTGCAAATAGGATACCCTTAATAATTAGACTAGCCACTAGACTGATAATTACGATGTTTCTATGATTTTTTTTCTTTTTTATGTTCATAGAGACAAAAGCCAGTCTATTCTAGAGATTTTCTAAGAGGACTGATGTTAAAATTGTAATATTGGACAAAGTACATAGACTGGCTCAGTTCACTACATGAAATCATAAAAATGTGGGGAAAAAATAATCATAGTATACGGGCTAGTCTTCTTAATAATCATCTTAAAATTTCAACATTTTTTTCAACTGGGTATCATACAGAAAAATAAGTCCATACACTGTGACTGTACAATCATACATACATTGAAAAGGCTTGATGAAATTATTAAATATATAATACATTCATGCATCCTTAAAGGTGTTTCAGGTAGCAGGAAAATGCATCTATTCATGTGCCATATTAAAAAATTTTCACAATTGGGAGGGGATACCCATCCCGAACCCACCTCAGGTTTGGCCCCCCCAGCAAACAAATCCTGCACACGGGCCTGCTAAAAGTATATAAACAATGTTAATGCTTACTGTTTCTTTGCAAATTTAGTGTCATTTCAAGGTCCAGTGTTTGCTATGGGATATTCTGACCAAGCTATTTCATGGGATACTGATGTACAGTATAATTATGTACTGTCACTGAAGCCAAGGTCAAGGTCGCTGTTATTAAAAGTTGAAAATTGTTTCAGCTCAAAAATTCAGTAAGGAATAGGGTATTGCATCTAAACTTGAAATTTAGGAAGCCTAGCATTGAAGTCATGGTTTAATCAAAGCACTGAAAGTACTGGAGGTTCGATTGTCTTTGAACAACACAGATTGTACAAGATTTTGACGATTAGCATTTATCATTTATCAATTAACATGAGCTATTTGACATTGACGGAATCAGTTACCTAGCCACTGCCTTCTCCGCATGTAAAAATACGATTGTTTAATACATACTCCTAGTCAATTATTTCTCGAAACATATTTATTAGCCTCTGATCTGTTATCCGTAAGCTATACTCTGTGTACATATGAATTAAAATACTGAGTAACGTAGACAGAGCCCTTTGCAATATTTTGCGTGACGATAAAACCATAAACCCGCCATCAGTATTAGCCCGTAATTGCATTCATGAATACTTTTGACCGTTTAACTGAACTTGATGCTTTTAAGCATTTAGAAACAAGTTATTGTTTGATTTACTAGTACGTAATATATTTTTCAAAAAATAAAACAACATTTCTATACAAATTTCCAAAATGAAGGTCTGTAAAGCCAGCGGAAGATGTAGTCCCTGAAATAATTTCTGTTCCGTTTAGAAAACATTTCAGCACTTTATAAAAGTGTTATCTAATCCAGTCCATATCTAACCATCCTTGGACCAATATCTCTTTTTTATAGGATAGATATCGTAATATGATGTCAGACCATTATAGTTTTGCTCACTGGTTTTAAGCCGGACCGATATCATGTCTAGGTCCGATATCGATCAGGTATCAAACCGTCTATCCGTCACTGGGGATACTCCGTCTTTTATGCAGTTCACTGTTATTGACAAAAAACTCATCAGCGTTGAAATCGGCATGCCAAACAGCTTACATTTATAACATTTTTTTATTTAAGTTGCATTTCTTACGACATCTGGCCAATACTTGACCTTTGTTGTTTTTGATGTGTTTAACATATATGAATGGTTAGGTACTGACTGAGGGGATTTTTAATCATATCTTACACACATAACACTATGCCTAATCGTTTGGAAAAAATGGTGTGGGTCATATGTTTATATCGGGCAGACATAGCGCCAACCCGCCAATATTCCAACTGCTGTCAATCCAATATAGGCATGCAAACTGAGTGACACATCTATGAATTAGGCGCGGAGAATAATCAATAGTAAAGTGTAACAATACTAACATGCTGTTCAAAGTGAACCTTTGATTTAAAAGTAACGTGTAATGTTCCTAGCGCCGTCATTTCATTACTGAATCAACATTTTGATGGAATACATATACATTTGTATGTAAACGCTAACTGACGGAATGAATAATTAAGAAAAACCAAAAGAAAACATCTATAAAATCAACAAATATTTCTCATTCACAATATTTACAACTCACAACTTTCCCGTGTCTCGCTATGCTATGCTAATATAATCGTTAATGTATTAGCCAGAATCCAAAATAGTCGTAAATATATTAGCCAATAAATCTATTTATATCTTCGGCGTTTGTCCGTTGACCTAGTTTTCGCACATTAATATATTACTGCAGTCAGAACAAAAAAACAACAGAAATGTATATTATACTGACTGAAAAATACGTTAAAATTGACGTTCGACAGCTGAAAATACCGTTGTGGCAAAATAATTATATTTTGATGGTTAAATAAATGTATGGCACGGAACTATTTGTTTGTACCTACGGCACTACTTTTGTTCGGTCTGCAGTAAGGAAATTTCTACATTGTTAACTTTGGATCGATTGTGAGACAATCGATCCAAAAATGTAATTTGGGTTGCTTAGGTCAAGGTCAAGATCATTTTTTAACCAGAGTTATTAGATTGGGGTAGATGTCGGTCAGGCGGGCGGCGGTGGCGGCGGTGAAAACTTTGTCCGGAGCATATCTTCTTCATGCATAGAGGGATTTTGATGTAACTTGGCACAATTATACACCATCATGAGACGAAGTGTCTTGCACAGTTCCCTTCTTTAGAATTACTTCCCTTTGTTGTTATTATAAATAGCTTATATTGTAACTTTTTCATTACTAGACGTAGGAAAAAATTGAGACCACTTTTCTGTAGTACAACATGCATGTTACATCCAATTTTGAGGTGTATTTTGACCAATCTCATACAAGAATGAAAACTTTGTCCGGAGCATATCTTCTTCATGCATAGAGGGATTTTGATATAACTTAGCACAATTATACACCATCATGTAGAGATAGAACAATATTTTTTAAACTGCAGAATTAAAGATTAGAAAATATAGAAATATGTTTGGAAATCCTTCAGTATACTTAAAACAGCAAAATATATTTACAATCTATCATAATTGAATTAATATTTTATTGCAAATTATCTTCTAACAAAACATTCCTGTGATTAAGAAAGAACTGCAACTCTAGCTTGCTTTACAGTTTTTTGCAAAGGGAAGTAACCTTAACATAATTTGAACCCAAATGACCTCTTGGTCTTGCTATAGTCCATTTTTGTGTTTGAATATAGAAATGGAATAGTTAAAAGCATTTTTGACAGCTTAAAACATTTTAATGCTTTTGATATTTTATGTGCAATAAAGTTTACAAACAAATAATGTTGCTATATACAGAATACAGTATAAAAAACCTTATGTTATATAAAGGGTTCAGCATAAATATTCTGTCATACACAGAATTCAGTAAAAATATTCAATATCAGTGTAAATCTTAAAATAAACGATGATTAAAACAATAAAAGCTTGATTTAACCAAATATGGCAGGTCAGGGCACATGATGTATGTTGTGGAATAGTAAAATACATACATACTTTATAATGTTACTGAGAAGATACACAGGGGACAAATTGCAGCCAAAAATATTTATACTATAAATCAGTAGTAATTAAAATTCTTTCAACTACACAATATTCACTAGCGGCCATTGACATATGGATGTAAAATTAACAGCTTAAGAAGTAGTATTAGTAACTTTTTAACTTGAAACTCGACAACTTTGGCAAAAAAGCAAAGAATGAATTATAAATTTTCCAGGGTTTCTTACATAATTCTAAATCGTCAAGTATTGCCTAACCATTGTGTACTCATTGCTCAGAATATAGAACTGCCAGTACATATTACTGTAATGCTAAGGTAATTTATGAATGTTAAAAAAGGATGCACAGCTTTGGCTTTGTGAATGTTTAACAATCCTTTACATGTGAAGTCAAAAGCTGCTTTAATATCCATTGTAACTTCCTTTCAAGGAAAAAGTAAAGTAAAATAATATTCTGTTTAAAAAATAAAATGAGCCGCGCCATGAGAAAACCAACATAGTGGCTTTGGGACCACATGGATCCAGACCAGCCTGCGCTCGCAGTCAGGTCGTCTCATCGGATCCATGCTGTTCTAAAACCTACTGCAATTAGAGAAACTGTTAACGAACAGCATGGATCCTGACCAGACTGTGTGGATGCGCAGGCTGGTCTGGATCTATGTTGGTCGTAAAGCCACCATGTTGGTTTTCTCATGGCGCGGCTCAAAATATATCTGACACTTAACAACTGAAATGGTGCAAAGTGGACATTTTGGGGTGTATAGACATTCATCAAGGTTCTGCTAAATTGATTTATCAAACAAAAAATCATATTAATTGGATCTTCATAGCTGAAAATATTAAGATCTTGTAAAACATTAGGACATAAGAAAAGCAATAGGGTTATGAAATTGAAGTGATCAACATTTAAATTTAGAATTTTTTCATATTTATTTGTGAAGGGGGTTCCATCACAAGATTTGACACATTGGTAAGAATAAAATGTAGTTTATGAAAAAAAGTATTTTCCTTTAAATGTGCAGAGTTTGACTTACATAAATAATTAAAGCTGTTACAATAATGCTTGGTTTGAAAAAATAAAACACAGTTGAAAACTACCCTTCATATAAAATGTCACACTTTCTAGGATGCACAGGGGACAAAATTAACTATATAATTTGATATAAAACTGCTTGAGCCATTCGCCTGAAACTGCACACATTCATTGACTACATTGATTTGAATATAATTTGCCCCAAAACACTTTCTAAAACTGAACTTATTTAAAGTATGGTGAGAGAGGAGAAAAAGCTTCGTTATTTTGAAAACCAATCATATGCATTATTACATGGTTAGAAAAGCAATGCTGTATATGTACTTGTACAATAATGAGCCAAAAAGGAGGCAGTAAAAACAACGGATTTAACCCTTATCATGCTGGACACAATGCTGTATATGTACTTGTACAATAATGAGCCAAAAAGGAGGCAGTAAAAACAACGGATTTAACCCTTATCATGCTGGACACCATTGATTCTGCCTTTGTGAACAGTGTAGATCATGATCAGCCTGCACATCTGTATAGCCTGATCAAGATCTTCACTGTTTGCATTCAGTCAGTATGTTTTGGTAGCCATCCCTTTCATTTAATGATACTGTCCATATTGAAAGATGGACAAGTTAATTATAGAAATTTAGCCCGTTAATGGTTAATAATAATTTCTACCATGCTTGTCAGCTATTCAAACCTATGGCAAAAATCGTACATACCAATGATTGACAATAATAGATAACAAGATATTGTATCTTCATATGAATAAAAATGCGGGATTAATTGTCTACAGTGTCTATATTGCATTCATACTCATCATAAGTGATTATATAATAATATAACAGTGAAAATTGAAGTTAAAATTTTCCAGATTTTGCTATTATGTAAAATAAAAAAATGTTTTCTTTCTTATTTGGTTATCTACCGGTATTCTAAAATGTGTATCTACTTGAAGTATATGCAATATAAACTAAATGCCCACAGGAAACATGTCGAGCCCACCAGCGGTCAAAAGGACTGGGAGTTCAACACAACACTGTCTAGCTGAGGCAAACATTTAAGCCCGTTTATGCGTTGCAAAGTTACAGCCCGGACAATCTCTAAAATGACCTTTGACACCCAAGTGACACAAGAGAAATATAGCTATTCAAATACATTTTTTTTTTACATCAAATCATCATTGTTAACAATATCCTCTGGAAGACTGAAGTACATGTACTTTGCCGAGTTTTAGTATCTGTTGCTTGTGACTCTGTGGACGGACCGTCTGGTGAGGTAACCAGAGTCAATGATTGGGACTAGATTAAATCATGCTGTGGAAGATATAGTTGACAGGAAGGTAGTAAGGAATAAATCTGAAATTGAATATATTAACATTTACTAAATAAATAAGCACCAAATATATACAAAAATAATTAACAAAAATTGATTTTCTATTAATGAACCGCACCACGATAAAACGAACATAATGCGTTAGCGACCAGCATGGATCCAGACCAGCCTGCACAGTCTGGTCAGGATCCATGCTGTTCAACAGTTTTTCTAATTGCAATAGGCTTTGAAAGCAAACAGCATGGATCCTGACCAGACTTTTGTCAATTTTTGTTAATTTTGTCAATATACAACAGTTGTAGACTTAAAAACCAACTATACTGAAACGACACTGTAAATTGTTTTAATTGCTATCCTTTCTTTAGTATACAAAATTGATTTGTTTCAGATCTTTATCATTCTCTTGAGTCAGCCTTATATTTAAATTGCACTTAATTCTATTGCTATATTTTAAATTTACCTTTACATGATAATCTGTCTTATCAGTTTATAATATCAGACAGAAAAGTTTAACACTGTTGTTTCAGGTTCAGGTTACTGCTTATTCCTGTGTCATGTCTTTAAATAATTAATTATCAAGTAAGTACTATGACTGAGTCAAATTACATCGTGACTTGTACAGAACTCTGAGTACTTTTTATAAGATTTAAGTGTTGTTGAAGTCAGGGTGAGTATAAAAGCTTTTCTTTGTATAGTCAAACTATAATGAAATGTAATAATATAATTCATGCTTCATACCTTTAGTACTTTAAACCATCACAACACAATATCAGCTCTGCAAGCCACAATATAAGTAGTCCACATGACAATCTCAGCTGTCCACACCACAATATCAGCTGTCCACACCACAATCTAAGCTGTCAAACGTTCTTTACCTGAAATAAAGTTTTATCTACATACCTAAAACCTAACACCCTTCTTATCTAAAACAATCTATCCTATAATTTATTCAGATTGAAAAAAAATGTCCCTGTGTAAGTTAGCACATGTGGACTTAAAAACCAACTGTACTGAAACTGACATTGTGTACATATTTAATGAAATTATAAGTTATCCTTTCTTAACATAATTAGTATGGAATATTCATTTGTTTTAGATCTTTGGCATTTTATTTGGTTAGCCATATATTTCATTTTCAGTTAATAATTCTACTCTTGAAATGTACAGTACTAAATTTTGAAATTTACCTTTAAAAGATAGTTTTGTCATATGAGAGACATCAGACAGGAATGTTTAACACTGTTGTTTCTGGAGTAAGTTAAAGCTAATTCCTGTGTTATGTTTTTAAATATTCAATTTTCAAATAATCATTACAACTGAGTCAATTGACATCGGTAACTTTCACAGAACTCAGAGTACTTTGCAGAAGATTTAAGTGTTGCTAAATTCAGGGTAAGTATAAAAGCTCTCCTTTGTATAGTCAAACTATAATGAAATGTAATAATATAATACATGCTTTATACCTTTGCTACTTTAAACCATCACACCACAATATCACATGTGCACACCACAATATGTTGTCAACACCACAATATCATTATTCCACACCACAATTTTAGCTGTCCACAGCACAATCTCAGCTGTCCAAGTCACAATCTCAGCTGTCCAAATCACAATTTCAGATGTCAACACCACAATCTCAGCTGTTCACACCAATCTCAGCTGTCCACACCACAATCTCAGCTGTCCAAGTCACAATCTCAGCTGTCCAAAACACAATCTCAGCTGTCCACGCCACAATCACAGCTGTCCAATGTACTTTACCTGAAATATAGTTTTATCTTCATATCTAAAACTTAAGACCCTTATTACCTAAAACTACCTATCCACCGTTTTAATTTTTTTAACGTCCATATTTAAGTTAGTAAAATGGCAGTTTAAAAAAGGAGGTCAAACGCAAATAGACATTGATATCACATGTATTTTTTATTCTCTTATGTTAACCTTTGAGTATAACAGTAACAATCAGTTTAAAAATAAAAATAAAATCTTGTTTTACAAAGGAGGCAGTCATTTATAAATTCTCTAAAATAGTTTGAATTTACATATCCTTTCAAATGTATAAATCATTTGCCTTAAATATTGAAATGTTATTTTCTTACGTATTTATCCAATAGAGCATTATTTATCCAATCATTCAATGTGCCAACAGTGAACACACAGCTTCTGAAATATACAAAGTAATTAATAAAATTAAAACGTATTTTATCATATGAAACACTCCATTGTGTATCTATCTGATGTACCTCCTTTCGGAGACTCTAGTCGTTAGACTCATGTGCCCCCCTACCGGTTGTGTATCCAGCCCTTAGTTCCGGGATGTACCGGGGCGTCTCCTTGGTATCTCCAAAAAAAAAATCGTTCAATCTTTACTATGTTGCCAAATGCAGCTCTATTTTTATCCTAATGACACATACATTATTTTAATGTATAACTTATAACAAAATAAAATCAGGAAAACTGCCCAGCATGTCTCATTTTTTTAAACATAAGAAAAAACATAATACTACAGTAGCCAAATATTACATCCGAAATAAATTTTATCCGAAAGTATAGGTACTCAAGGAAAAACTGCAATACCCTTTTCTAGTACCATAAAACAATTTTCAGTTAAAACATTATGTTAAAATCATCCAACAAACAGATCATAATATGCTCCAGTTTGTATCATCAAACAAAATCAAAATGATTCTATTATTCTATTTTCCATATGTCTTGAAACAAACTATAACGAGTTGTTGTTGTTGTCGTCTGTCAAACTAACATTTTGATTATTTTGCAAACCAAAAACAAACCATAAATAATTGACCATTCCCACTTACCAACTGCCATTAATAGTATATTTAGCTTCCATGCGCCACTGGTTCACCAATGAAACCCACATAAATATGCACAGTTTGAAGATTCGTGTAAACACAAGTTATGAATAGAGAATGACAGAACAGAACTACCCACCTTTAAAATCAATGATTTCAAATGGTCTCGCTAAAAAATCCGGGTTAAATTCAATCTTTGATATCGTAAGTTTGGACTGAACATGTGTTTATACGTTGACAAATAGTACTTAACAGAATATTTTGAGAAATAAAACTTACCTTTCTGACTGCGAGTGCCGGAACACATCGATTTTGTTAACCGGTGCATACGTAAACAGTTTAGTGCGCGACACATACCGATTATGCGGAAGCGCCTATTTCCTATCGCTACATCATGAGACGAAGTGTCTTGCACAGTTCCCTTCTTTAGAATTACTTCCCTTTGTTGTTACTATAAATAGCTTATATTGTAACTTTTTCATTACTAGACGTAGGGAAAAATCGAGACCACTTTTCTGTAGTACAACATGCATGCTACATCCAATTTTGAGGTTTATTTTGACCAATCTCTACCTGGTAAGGATTTCTGTGTGGAATTACAATGTTTTTTTTTTTTTTTTTTTTTTTTTTTTTTTTTTTTTTTTTTTTAAGATTAACTTCCCTTAGTTGTTACTATTAATAACTTATATTGTACTTTTTTTTATATTTTTATATAATTGACCGTAGGGAAAAACCAAGACCACTTTTCTGTGGTACAACATAGTTGTTACTTTCTAATTTTAGGTGTATTTTAAGGTATCTCTACCTGGTAAGGAGTTTTTTTGTGGACTTAGAAAAGCAAAAGAATTACAGTGATTACTAAACAACCACAAAATTAAAATTACATCTGCAAATACAGGTGTTAGAGTAAAGAAATTTGCTGTGACGGGCGTATATTGTGACATTCTGGCACTCTTGTTTATTCTCATGAAAAGTGTTGAAAACCTGGTTTCGTGGCATTGCCGCGTTTCTTGTATTAAAAATAGAAAAGTGGTTTTCTCACAATAACTTATATAATGAAGTAAGCAGACCAAAGACAGCTTTAATACGGACCAATTTGTTTTTGTTTCATTTTAGGTAGCTTTGGTCAAGGTCATTGTCACTGAATATAGAAACATGGTTTTCTATCAGTAATTTAGAATGAGTAGCTTTCAAAAGCACTGAATGAAATTCAATTGCATTTATGTGCTTTTTGTAGGCAGAGAATGCTTCTTCAAGGGTGAAACTACCCACCCGCTTAGCTCAATAGGGAGAGTGCAAACCTGTGGATCTCAGGCTTGAGAGTTTAATACTTTGGGAGAGGCGTATGTTCTCTGTGGCGATTTAATGAAAGACATTGTGTCTGAAATCATTTGTCCTCCTCTGATTTTGTGGGGAAGTTGGCAGTTACTTGTGGAGAACAGGTTGTACGGGCAACTGATTCAGGATCACTGATTAGGTTAACACCCAACGTTACAAAATTAAAATACTGTTGAAAAATCGAGTTAAAACCCAAAACACAGGAACAAATCAGTGGTGAAACCTTTATTCCATTTTGCAGGTGTCATGGTATAAGACTTGAATATTGAAATAGGGAAAAAATGTGCAGCAGACCAGGACTCCAAACCGGGACTCAAACACAGAGAAAATGTGCAGCCAGACCGGGACTGGAACCGGGGGCCTCGGAATACCGTTCCTATGCTTTACCGACTGAGCTACCCAGCCGTTTTAATATTCAAGTCTTATGCAGTGACATACATGTATTTCCCCACCATTTTGAAATTTGTCCTCAAATATCAGCTAGTACTATGTAAATCAAGCAGTTACAGGCATTGGAGACTAACCAGTGTAATTCCGTCACAGTCCCATGTTGGGTGTCAAATGTCACAGGGTGAAAAAAATGTGCAGTCACACCAGGACTCGAAACCAGGACATCGGAATACTGTTCCGATGCTCTACCGACTGGGCTACCCGGCTGCTTACACACTTTCTTCACATTTTAATATTCAAGTCATACTGTGACACAAGTGGTACCATTTCACAGAATTTGCTTGTTTTTGTAATGTAATAACAATTTATCAAAGCTTACACAATACTAATTCAAAGCCTAAAAATTGAAATCATTAATTATGTGGCAGTTAATTTGAGAAGCACGAAAGTTAGATATAATAGTACATCTTTGAAAAGAAAATTTATGTAATTGTAAAAGTTTTTGCTTTTTATATTCCATGGTAAATGCTCTGGAGAGGATGTTCATTAACAAGTTGTTATGCAATCCAGTGATATTTCATGCCCTGATTTCGACTAAACTGTCAATTATTGTTGTCATGTGATTATTCTTGTTTCACTACAGAGTCAGTATGATGTATATGATCCAAAGACATACACTTTGAGTAAAGACAAGTTTCCTGAGAATGAGATTATGTATGTGGATGATGACATACTGGAGTAAGTATTATTTCAGTGGCAGGGTATTGTGTTTCATTGACAAATCTTACTGTGCCTCAATGAAATAGTGAGTGATATAAACTAACCTATATCCATAAATCTTGAAATATATTTATTTTAAATTCTTTGTTTGATATCAAGCTGAATTGGTGATTGTCCATCATGTAAAAACTGGAATTTGTAACGGGTCTACATTCTCAGCTATTTTTCAGTGTTTATCAACAGATTATTTCAATTTTTCAGCCATTTCATAGATAAAAGTCATATTAATTTATCTTGGAATTTGCTCTTCAGGTTATACCACTGGAGATATTACTTCTTCTTACATGCAAGACAGGATTTTCCTGTGTTTTGCCAGTGCTCGTTACCACCTTAACAGTTACCCTTGAGTGAAAGAGACTCATATATTTGGCCTACAGTCAAACCTGCCTAAGTGACCACCTGTATTAAGCAGTCATTGGCTCCCAGCAGCCAGTTGGCTAAACTCCCAAACTGATCTTTTTCTTCTAATTTCAGCTTGTTGTAAGCAGTCACCTGCCTTAACCAGCCAGAGTGTGTCACCCCCTTGGCTGGCTGCTTAACACGTTTTCACTGTTATACATAGCTGAAAATAATTGCAATTGGATGTCAGAAAAATTTATTTATTTCAAGTGTCTAAGATTTCTCGAGACAGCCCTCCTGGAATTTGCTCTTAGGTTCTACTTCTGTAGATATTGCTTCTTAATACGCACTCTTGACTTTGTATTACCCAGTCTACTTTATAAAGAACATAACTTAATGAAAAGAAATGGGAGACATGTTTTAAGATTCAAGATTGGTCCAGAATATTATATGATTTTATTTTTACTCGAAAACTTTTAGGATACTGAGGTTAAAGGAAGAGTGGCTTGCAGCAGGAACTGAAGAAGCAGATCGACTGACCCCAATACAGGAGTTTACAGCAAAATGGAACAGTGTGACAGTTTATAAGGAGATGGGTGAAAGACGAGAAATAGACCGTAGATCGTGGATAAATGTTGATAATCAGCCTCTTCGTTATACAATAGACTCCCTTAACCTTCCGCAGTAAGGTTCTCTGTGATAACTGATTTTAAGAGAAAAAATAACATTTTTAACGTGTGTTTACGAAACACTTACGATGTTATTTACACATGGTCACATGCTGGTGGGCCATTGTGTACTTCTGATAGTTAAGAATCCTTTTTAGCTCATCTGATTTTTTGAAAAAAAATGATGAGTTATTGTCATCACTTGAGCGGTTGTCGGCGTCGGCGTCTGCGTCGGCGTTGCCTGGTTAAGTTTTATGTTTAGGTCAGCTTTTCTCCTAAACTATCAAAGCTATTGCTTTGAAACTTGGAATACTTGTTCACCATCATAAGCTGACCCTGTATAGCAAGAAACATAACTCCATCTTGCTTTTTGCAAGATTTATGGCCCCTTTTGTACTTAGAAAATATCAGATTTCTTGGTTAAGTTTTATGTTTAGGTCAACTTTTCTCCTAAACTATCAAAGCTTTTGCTTTGAAACTTGGAATACTTGTTCACCATCATAAGCAGACCCTGTACATCAAGAAACATAACTCCATCTTGCTTTTTGCAAGAATTATTGCCCCTTTTGGACTTAGAAAATCAGTTTTCTTGGTTAAGTTTTATGTTTAGGTCAGCTTTTATCCTAAACTATCAAAGCTATTCCTTTAAAACTTGCAACACTTGTTCACCATCATAAGCTGACCCTGTACAGCAAGAAACATAATTCCATCCTGCTTTTTGCAAGATTTATGGCCCCTTTTGGACTTAGAAAATATCAGATTTCTTGGTTAAGTTTTATGTTTAGGTCAACTTTTTCTCTTAAACTATCAAAGCTATTGCTTTAAAACTTGCAACTCTTGTTCACCATCATAAGCTGACCCTGTACAGCAAGCAACATAACTCCATCCTGCTTTTTGCAATAATTATTGCCCCTTTTGGACTTAGAAAAATCATTTTCTTGGTTGAATATTATGTTTAAGTCAACTTTTCTCATAAACTATCAAAGCTATTGCTTTAAAACTTGCAACAGTTTTTCACCATCATAAGTGGACACTGTACATCAAGAAACATAACTCTATCCTGCTTTTTGCAAGAGTGATGGCCCTTTTTAGACTTAGAAAATCATGGGTAGGACAATATTTCTATTATACAAAAAAAATCAGATGAGCGTCAGCACCCGCAAGGCGGTGCTCTTGTTTGACTGTAAAGTTTTAACTGCCTAAGAACAGAATAATTTGGACAAGTACAACTGAATACCATAAGCTGTTCTTTGCCATTTGGAGAAAGTTCAGACTGGTTTACTTAATTATATGATTAATTTTGTCTGGTGGTTAAGTCATTTTCATTCTGAAAATTATGGAGATTTTGTAAAATGCCGTGATTTTTTTGGGGTTTACTAATTTTCTTTGCTTACCCGCATCCAGCTTTCAAATTGTTAAACTGTTTGACCAATTACGAGATCAAACCATTCTACGAAGTTGACAAGTTGGCTAATTAATTTCTTAACTTAATGCACACTTTTAATTGTACCACAATTAGAATTAAGTCCATGAAAATGTTTGAAGTGAACATCTAAATTTAATCAGTTGTCATTTCTTAAATGAAAGATCATTACCTAATTATCAACTCTTTAGCAGTTATTTTATCCTCTGATTGACAGGTTTTGATTCTAATGTGTGTCAAAATAGTTTGATCACCACTAATTTCTAAACAATGAAATTGTACTTGAAATATTTTGCATTCAAGGAAATGTCTGCTAGTCGGTGTCATGCAGTTTTTTGAAGTCAGATTGTATTGAAATATGTCAGTTCAAAAATTCATACTGTGTTCAGAATTTGGAAGTTTGGATATTTAGAAAGATGGACTGTATAGGAAAGAGAAAATTTGGGACTGAAAAAATCATCCGTTTTTCAGAAGTTTATAGTTTTTGGATACCATACTATTGTAAATAAGTTGTAACCTGTAGAACAGTGTCTGTATGGTCTTGAACCTGTAAACAAAGTTTTCTCTAAAAATCATTAAAAATGCACATAGCTCCTTGATGCTTTAAGGGGTTAATGTATTCAGTTTACCAGTAGATAAGTTTGTTTGATGTAATTTAATGTAAAAAAGTATTTGAATAATGTACAAGTCTTTTCATTCTTAATTTTCAAGGAATCCCATGGGACGAACTGGTTTAAGAGGAAAGGGAATTTTGTGGCGCTGGGGACCTAATCATGTGATCAAAGTAGTAGTTACAAGATGGAGGCGTAAATATGGGCCAGATCTTAATGCAATGACAGACTTTCTGTATGTGGAGGGTAAACGAGTGCTGGAATTTATAGCTGTGCAGAAAGATAGCTTCATGGATTCAAGTTATGCTCTACCAGGGGTAAGTGCTTAGTGGGTCGTAAAGATTGTTAGGAGATTGTCTTAGTGAAGGAGAATGAGGCCTCTGGCTGAGTGATTTGTATTACTGGCACTTCACTTGTGTGGGTTGTCTTTGCAGAATGTCCATGGCTCTGCTGATGTGCCCACCTGTTTGTGAAAAAGTTTAGGGTTTTATAAAGCAAAGTCTCAATTTCTTGTGAACTGTTCAGTGGTATCTTAAAATAGGCATACAGTAATTTAGTAAAGGGTTTAAAGATTTTTTGAAAAAGATTTCTCAGACTTTTAGCCACTGAATGAATTTTAGGGGGTTAAACATTTTCAAAGAAGGATTTAATGCATTTTCATGTAATTTCTCAGACCACAAACTGTTTTACCATTAACATTCTTGACATAGCAGTAGTTAGTCCATTTTCAAAGAGTTTCAGTAAATAGGAAAAGCAATGTTAGAAAAACTATTTGCATATGGTTTTGTCTGAAGAAACTGTCTATCATTTGTAATTTATGTCCAGTATGTACATTACATCTCAAATAAATCATAAAGTTTTTTAGAGTTTCAACTTAATATGCCATATTTTCAAAGCGTGTGAAAGAAGAGCAAAATCATCATAATTTGTCGGCTGTAACTCTTCCTTTTCAGGATATTTTACATGGGCTGAACAATCCATACAGCATTCTGTGTAAATCTTTCATGAGTCAAGTGTTTGATGAGCATGATATTGGACAGTATAACAAATTTGACCAAAGTGACATGATTCAGGTTTGTTTCTAATAGTTTTGCTAGCACACCTGAGCATGAAGTGCTTGAGGTGAGCTATTGTGGTCGCTACCATCCGGCATCTGTCCCTCTGTGATCTGTCAGGCCACACTTTTATCTAAACAACATCTCTGAAACCATTTGGTGGGAGTTGATGAGGGATCGGAATAATTTGAACAATAATTTAAACAACCTTGGTAAAGGGTCACACAGGGACTATTTGAATGTGTGAAATTATTATTTTTGGGTGGTCCTCTTCCAAAGTTGTTCAAATGGTTCCGCTTGGTTGCTAAAAATAGGAAAATCTTAATAGGACATCTCCTCCTAAACTGCTGGTCTGATTTTGAAGTAATTTCATACAAATGGTCCTTATATAACCTCTGTCAAGATGTTCAAGTTATTCCAATGGCTGCCAGGGGACATTGTCACATTTCCCTATATGTATATATTTGAAACTTTAAACATCTTGTTGTTTGAAACTTCTGGCCCTATTTTAAAATAATTTCACATAAATGTTGCGTGTGTGACCCTCTACCAAGATTGTTCAAATTATTCTGATTCATCAAAAAACATGGTCGCCAGAGGGCATGGTCACTTTTCCTATATATATTAAGTGGAGACTTTAAAAATCTTGTACAAAACTGCTGGCCCGGTTTTAGAATAATTACTTAAAAATGGGCCTTGTGTGACCCTTTACCAAGATTGTTCAAAATATTGTTCAAATTATTTTGATCCGTCAAAAAAAAAACGTGGCCACCAGAGGGCATAGTCATTGTTCCCTTTATGTATACATTGGAAACTTTAAAAAAATTTTCTTGTCAGAAACAGTTGACCCAATTTTAAAATAAGTTTACACAAATGTTTCTTTGGTGACACTTTATGAAGATTGTTTATCTTATTCTGAGTTGTCAAAAATGTGGCTGCCAAGGAGCAGGATCACTTTTACCTATATGCATAAATTGAAACCTTAAAACATCCCATAGTCAGAAACTGTCCCAGCATGTTTCAGTTGATTCAAAACTTTTTATGATGTTTTGGCCACTTCATTTATATTATTTGGTGGATTTTCACCAAACCTTACAGGATTGATCAGTGCCAAGCCTAACTGTGCTGATTTTCAGATGATCTAGTTCATTGATTATTAGCAGAGCTATGGTCATTGATTTGTTTTATGTTACAGTGTTTATACTACTTGACATATACTATTAGGTTGGAGTTCGCCAAACCTCATGTCATTGAGTGATCAGTGTAAATTGTAGTTGTGTATATCATTGACATGTTCTGGTATAGTGATTTTCAGTGGAGTTATGGCCCTTGACTTGTTAGATACTATGCTGTCTGTACTACTTCGACACCACTGGTTGGTATTCCACCAAACTTTACAGGAGTAATCATTGCAAAACCAGTTGTGCGAATAGATGGAATATTATGGTTTAGTAATTTTCGTTAGAGATATGGCCCATAATTTAATGGCATTTTACAATTGTCTGTGTGTTAAGTGATGGAAGACATACGTATAAGTAAAAAACAAGCTCTACTATACATTAGTCTAATAGTCTGTGAGAATTGTTTCAGGAATAGTTTCAGATTTGTTATCTTAACTTCAGATTAAGGAAGTATACCTGTAATAGCATTCAGCAATTTTGCTGCTAACCAAAAAATACTGACATCACATATAGAGAAAATGTTATCAAAGGAAAGTTACCCATTGTCATTATCCGACTGTCATTGTGGGCTGCAACCTAAAGCAAAGCTTGATAACTAGATTTTCACCTTTAAAAGGGATTGATGAGAATTTGGTAAAATTTTGCTTTCGCCAGAATGTGACTGTAAATCTGGAATCATAAACTCTACCCCAGCACCACTGTACCTCACTGGTCAAACGGTGGTGATTCAAACCGTATAATGAGGACAGTATTATAATATTATAATAATTATTATAATGCTAGGTTATAGACTTTAAAAAAAGCTGATCAAATAATAGCACCTGTATAATTCTTGATAAGGGATACTGCCATTATACAGTTTTAAAACTGACTTGTCTTTTTGTGTTTACAGTTTTTTTCTCAGTTTGCAAGTGTTATTGCTGGAGGTTCAAGCTCAAGAACATCATTTCAAGTGTCAGATGTCATGGTTTCAACATCTGTCAGGTCCGGTATGCAACCATTTATATCTGCAAGTCGAAGCAATCTGAAAGCAGAGACAGATTCTCAAGGATTTTGGTAATATTTTTGCAATAATATCTATGTGAGGTTTATCACAAAGCTGGAAAACAAATTGTTACATTTTGCATGTTTACCATATTTGAATTGTTCGTATGCATAATGACACAGGTATTTGGACTTCCTTATCAGTAAAATGAAATTGTTTATTCTAAGGTGGACTGTGTTTACTTTTAGATTAGCATTTTGTGAAGGGAACTTACATTTAACTAAAGCAAACACATTAAACAAGGTATACCAATCACATGTCTATAAATATTACAACCAAATCTATTAGTCCATAAAAAACAAGACTATGAATGAAGAAGTAGCGAGTGTGATTGTTATTGTTATATGACAGACAGTCATCAACCCCCATCTTTGATTCTGATGGGATTGTTGTCATATAGCTATGGAAGCAAAGTCAGTACGGGTGTTCAGAAACTTTGATTAGGTTAACACCACTGTACATCACTAAAATACTATTTAAAGAATGGTGTTAAATCAAAATCAAACAAGCATGTAAGTTAACATTGTTATTAGCTCACCTGAGCCAAAGGCAATTGGTGAGCTTTTGTGACCGTTCATTGTCTATAGTGTGTCCATCAACATTTTCTAAGAAAATCTTCTTCTTATAAACCACTGGGCAGAATTACACCGAATTCACAGGAATGATCCTTGGGTGACCCCCTTTCAAATTTTTTCAAAGAATTTAATTCCACACAACTGGTTGCCATGGCAACATAAAGGAAAAACTTAAAAAATCTTTTTATCAAAAACTGCAAGGCATAGAGCCTTGATATTTGGCATGTGACATCATCAAATGGTCCTCTGTGAAGGTTGTTCAAATTGTGCCCCTGGGGTGAAAAGAGGCCCCACCCCGGGGGTCTAAAATTTTACATAGACTTATATAGGAAAAAACTTTAAAAATCTTCTTGTCTGAAACCACAAGACCTAGGCCTTTGATATTTGGTATGTAGCATTGCCTCATGGACCTTTACCAAGATTGTTAAAATCAAATTACCCTGGGGTGAAAAGAGGCCCCACGCTGGGGGTCCCAAGTTTTACATAGACTTATGTAAGAAAAACCTTTAAAAATCTTTTTGCCTGAAACTGCAAGGCATAGGCTTCTGATATTTGTTATGTTGCCTTGCCTTGCCAAGTGTTCCTCTACCAAAATTGTTCAAATTACGCCCCTGGGGTGAAAAGAGGTCATGCCCTTGGGGTTCCAAGTTTAACATAGACTTATATAGAAAAAATCTTCTTGTCTGAGAGTTCAAGGCCTAGGTTTTTGATATTTGGTATGTAATGTTGCCTAATAGATCTCTAACAAGATTGTTCAAATTATGCCCCTGGGGTGAAAAGAGGCCCTGCCCCGGGATCACTTGTGATAAGAGTTATATAGGAAAAATGCTTAAAAAATTATCAGATCATATTTCCTAGACTGTTTAATTATAATTACCTGATGGCCCCAAGTGATTAGAGGTCACTTGACTGTGACCTTGACCCACTGATCTACTTTCTTGTTTTTTAAGATACAGCCTTGAAATTTGGATGACATGTACAGTTTTGCACACCACTGTTAAAACTGACTTTCAGTGACCATGAATGTGACCTACTGACCTACTTTCTTAATATTTTAGCATTAGTTTGCCATTTGAAACATGTGGCTCATATTACTCAGGTGAGCGATTCAGGGTCATCATGACCCTCTTGTTACATTATAAAATATATAAAGCCACTAAAAAATTGTTGTGAAACAAAATAAATGTAGAATTAATTGTTATTATTTGCCATTGTTTTCAGTGCGTCACTTCTGTACAAAGGCTACCTGGATGATCCTAGGAATACTGACAATGCCTGGGTAGAAGCTGAAGTCTGGAACTTCCATTATGATATTGGAGATACCTTTGACCTTAGATTGGCAGAGGTAGGTCAAAGAAATCATCTGCAAGTGGCCATTTAGCACCTTGATCAGTTTGTCAAATGTTCAGTTACAAAACTAAGCCATAGATGCTTATTTAGTAGTTTGTGCTGGTAGTATTTTATTGATAAACAAGACATCTTTTAGTGGACATGAGATATAGCAGATTTTTTTGTACTAAAGATTGGTAATTTCATTGATCTTTTAGTAGGTTTAGCCATTTGTTGTTAACTACAGTTGAAATTTTCTCCCTTTTTGTACATATTTTTTCACACTTGTTAACATTTACAGCATAAAATCTCTTGAAGTAATTGATCTCTACTTGATAAGATGAAAAATGACAATAACAGTAAGTATAAAACACACAAAGCTATCTTGAACAATATCTGAATTATCTCCCTTTGTTCTTAGTTTTAACTTATATTTAAGACAGTTAAATATTAAATATTACATTCCCTCCACTGATGGAAATGAATATAAATAGACTCAGTAATAGTTGGCATTTAAAGGAAGGTAGAGTGCAGGAAGTTGGAATATTTTGAATCATTTTAGAATTATCTACCTTTCTGTACTTAGTTTATTCTAAGTAAAGACAAAAACTATGTCTCAATGAATTACTTGCATTTAAAGCAGTACTTTCAAGAAAATCGAGTTCCAGGTAGCCTTTGAAGGATGTATGAATCACCTTTGTAGATAGTTCTAGTTATATATGTAGATATATCATCCTTGCAAATAAAAACAACATTGAATTTATGCAATTTTTGGCTTCTTTTTTGTAGGGAATGAGTGTTAAATGGAAAGAAGTTTCACCCTATGTGAAGATGTATGGAAATGAGAGTGTTATAGTACAGGAAGCTGCCAGGATACATGATGCTTATAACTGAATATAATATACTAGTAGTTGAATGGGATATGAGCAAGACCACCATAAACAACAACCTTAAATCTATGTTTGAATAGACTAAGTGAAAGCAGTAACTTTAAATCTATGAACAAAAAAGATCTTTTCTCTGAATAGGTGGCTATTTATGAATAAGAGGTGATCTTTACCTTCAGTCAAGTAAATTCTAAGTGTTCAGTGCAGTTGATGTTTTATTTGGAGGTGGTCATCTCGTTGAATTCTGTGTAGTTGAAGCTTTATCTCTGAATGATTTTCTTGAAAGCTTTGTATGAACACCATCTGTTCACTGAATAATACTGTTGTAAAGTCAGCAGAACTTCTGAGCAGTATTTTACCACTGACCAGGATGTAGTCACTGAAAAGTATGGAACATATTATAAATAAGGTTTTACTGCTAAATGTTGCAGTTTAAACAACATCTTTTCACTGAATGATATAATTTAAATAATCAACAACATCTTTTCTTTGAAGGATTTAGTTTAAACAACAGACATATTTTCATTGAATGATGTAGTTTAAACAGCAGACAACATCTATTCACTGAATGATGTAGTTTATACAGCAGACAGCATCTTTTCACTGAATGATGTAGTTTAAACAGCAGACAACATCTTTTCACAGAATGATGTAGTTTAAACAGCAGACAGCATCTTTTCACTGAATGATGTAGTTTAAACAACAAACACCTATTCATTGAATGATGTAAACAGCAGACAGCATTTTTCCACTGAATGATGTAGTTTAAACAGCAGACAACATCTTTTCACTGAATGATGTAGTTTATACAGCAGACAGCATCTTTTCACAGAATGATGTTGTTTAAACAGCAGACAGCATCTTTTCACAGAATGATGTAGTTTAAACAACAAACAGCAGCTTTTCATTGAACAATGTAGTTTAAACAGCAGACACCATCTTTTCACTGAATGATCTAGTTTAAACAGCAGACAACATCTTTTCACTGAATGATCTAGTTTAAACAGCACCTTTTCACTGAATGATCTAGTTTAAACAATAGACAAAATCTTTCACTGAATGATGTAGTTTAAACAATAGACTGAATGATGTAGTTTAAACAATAGACTGAATGATGTAGTTTCTGCATTAGACAACATCTTTTCACTGAGTGGTGTGCTTCAAATGATAGAAAGCATTTTTTGCTTGTTGAATGATTTTGTTGCAGTGTTTATGAGTAAGATATCTTAACAACAAAATTACTGTAGTAAACGCAGTTTAGTTAAAGACAACTAACTAGCATAAGTAATTATGTCCATTATGTTAGTGATAAAATGTCACCATTGATATAATCACTGTAAACTGAATGCTTCTGTGTTTGGACATTGAAAATTAAAATAAAATGTATTTATTTAAGTACATGTATGTTGTCAGTGTTAGGAGCTTCTATCTTTCATCTGAATGAGTTAGTCAGGGTTCAGTATGAACTTTATTCACTAACAGAAATTATATCAAATGTAAGATTCCATGGTGAAATCCAACCTTCCTTTGTAATAATTAGGATTTGAATGCTACAACAAAGTAATGTCTCAAGATTGCAAGTTTCAGTATAGAAAAGATTGGTTCATATCCTGAAGATCAAAGTACTTGCCTTTAACATGAAATCATATTTCACTGCAAATGCTCCCATTGCTGCCTGAATTTTGTGTAAAAAAAGTATTGTATTGGAAGATTGTCAAAGAATTTAGTATACACAGCCTAGAAATGTTTGGAATTATGCAAATTTTCCATACGCAGTTTTCCCAATTAATGATTAATCATGATTAAAAGTTTACAAAACATATCCCTAAATTGATCCAAACAGCTGTGTTTTGTGATGGAATATTGTTGGTATTTTCTTGTTTAGAACATTACAGCTATGAATGTATAATATTTCACATTGTATTATTGTGTTTAATAAATTATAATTAATATGTACATTCAGAGAAATGAATAGCACTGTTGTCAAGCAAAAGGCTGTTATTCACTACATTTAGCTTGTTTTGGTAGTATATTTAGGGTTTCAGAATTTATTAATGATGAGCCTAGCCATCAGCAATCATGCTTTGAATACTTTAATCTTGATTCATTGATTAATCAGCATATCACATGTATTGAAATTGACAGAGGATTCAACAGTAAAATTGATTTAAAGATACATTTCGATAATTATGAGTGATGTCCCTTGGTCAGAATGTTACAATATTTACTTTAATTTGCCTGACATCCACGATTGGCAAAACTTTTCACGAAAGAAATTGTTTCGCTGCATGTGGGTGAATAAAACCAGTATTATACTGAGAAGAGATAACATTCCTATTTACAGTGAAACTCAGTTATAAGGAACTCATCAGATTCACGAAAAAGTGTTTGTTGTATCCAAGGTACAGTATAGTTCACTATAGCTGATTTGTTTAATGAATATCTGATGTATAGCAAAAAACTTTTGCGAAAGCTATGATTCATTGAAAGCCATTGTTGATGTGTTTAATTGTTGTTGCGTCAAAATAAAAGATTATAATTATTTCAAATATGCAAAAATTGATCATACAAGAAATATAATGTAGTCACATATTAAGCAACAAAATTATAAATTTGCAAACCATAGTATGTTACCAATGGCAGTGAATCTTGAAATTACGGACCAAGTTTGTGATAAATATGTGACATATTATAATGGGACATGGAAATATGTTCTTATATTTGAGTTTTCTGATTGGTTATATCTGTGTAAAATATATAGTAGGGGAAAATCAAACCAGAAAAAAAGAGTTCCTTAAAACTGAGATTTCCTTGTAACTGAGTTCGCTATAAGTGAGTTTTACTGTATCTGTTTATGATTGCACTATCTTGCCAACCTCTACCTATATTTGGTATGATACATGTGTAATGACTTTTTGAAATTAACATTTTTTCAAGTGTAGAGAATGTTTGGTGAATAGATTTTGTTTGAAATAGGTACTGAAAGAAGAAATTTCACAGTTTCAACACAAATAAGCTTACATGAGAGAAAAGGAATCTTATTTTCTTTTTCATTGATTTTTCTTAAACTTGTTCAATCAAAATGATAAGATTCTCCACAGAGCCATGCATTTGATTATTTTATTCTACTCGTTTATAGTACAGTAAAATGGTGTAAAAATACTTCAGAAAATGGAAGAAGCATGAAACTTGGTACATAACTACTTTAGGGCAAAATACTAAAAATGAGCATGAGACCCACTCCGAAAAATCCAATATGGCCGAAAAATCCAAGATGGCCGCCATATATGTATATATTTTCAAAAATACATAATATCGTATATAAAATTTCTATTGACACTTACAGTTATCAGTATAATAAGCTAAAACCACCTGCCTGAATAAATCCAAACATATTATATTAACAAAAATACCGCTCTTCCAACAAAAATGAAAAAAGTTGTCTCCCTTGGATAAAATGTGCTATTAAGCAAAAGAAAAGTCATAATGCATTTATATGAATCAAAATTAAGTATATAATGGTAACTGGCATATCAAGAAAGTTTAAAAATGCAACAGTTTTGTGCAGAACTTTACAACAATTGTAAATTAATTAATTGTAAATACATTCGAACTTCGGTAACTGGAACCCATCAGGACCGACTAAATTTATTCGAATTATCGGTAGTACTAGTATGAGTGATCGAAAAATATATTATAAAGGAATTTGTTTGGGACCTGACGATAGATTAATTGAAGAATGGTGTTCGAATTATCAGAGTTTGAGCAAACGAAGTTTTAGTCTGTAATGTGTATTAGTGAATAAATGACATGTGTTTCACTAGGGGTGGGTATTGCCACGAAAATTGGTATTGCGATATATTGCAATATTGTATGTGGATATTGCAATATACTGCGATATATTGTACCAGTTATTTAATGAACAAAAACATAACGAATCATACTGTTTTTTTCAAATTTATTCAATTAAAAATGAGTAAAATGACTAGTATCAACAACATGAGTGTTTGCTCGACCTTCTCAATAAATAAAAATACCAGTAAACAAAAAAAAAAAAAGTTTTGACTAGATTATGGGTAGTATTACCGAATATTCAAAAGCGAAAGTAGACTGCGGCAAAATATTATTTAGTTTATTGTGCGGCACTACATTCGGTTTACGGATACAATCATATAACACAGGTTGCTCAATTCACCGATTATAAACGAGGGAAGTGGTATAGCTGTTGCATGAATAATAAATTCTAGTTGATAGAAAAATTACTAATGAGTCGCTGACAAATACAAAATTATATTTATCTAAATTTTCTTATTGGTTTTATTATGTGGAATTGGATCCGTAAAATAGCTGTAAACCAGTCTGCTACCTGCACCGGAAATGGAAGGAGAAAAATGAAAACAAAGTTGAATCGTGCTGGCAAGAAAAGTATTTTTTGTGTGAATCTTCTTGGTTTACGTTAGTGTTACATAATGTTATAAAATAACCGGTATTCGAAAATCATATCGCAATATCGTATCGTCGGAAAAAACATCGCAATAACCGGTCTACCGCGGTATATCGCCCACCCCTATGTTTCACTTTGTCATTAGTTTTCGTGACTCAGAATTTGTAAGTGTTGCTGTATTCATTTCAATTTATTTACACTAAGAGAACTAATGACAGTTAATTAAACTATATAATTCATTAATTATGTTAGTGTGATAGACCATGTGAACATCCCTGGCCTGTCAGATCATCATGATTTCTTTGGGAAAAATCGGTTGATCAGCGTAATCAAATTTACATTTGCATGTCCCTGTAATATTCTGTTTTTGTCAAATTGTAGCACATTGTGCCATAATAATGGTTTTATAGTTTAATGTCATAAGCATATAATGTACAGTCACTAATGTCCTGATCACTCTCAGGCAAAGACCATGAAGATCATACTGCTTCCTGAAAATTTTGACTCTGTGGGGACAGGGATCAAACTCGAAAAATGTGCAGTTCTAAAGTTCATACTGCGCGCTTTTAACATCCTTGCCTGGTTCTCACGGCATCTAACACGTTCACACTAATTTTCTTACCACGCGCTTCTTCACGTCCAGTGTGTTCTTACTACATTCTTAGTACGATCAGTCAGATTGCACCTCTCGCTTACCATGCTTTAACCATATGCTTATCACCTTTTCACTGCATTCGTCGGCTACTTATAGATACTACGCCATGCGCCTCTTTTTTTTTCATTCCTTCTGCAAGTTATATTGACATAATTGTGTCCGCATCTACACTCAACAACCATAAATTACAATAAATGACGACCCCCAACCCCACCCCAACGCCCCAATGAAGAAAAAAGAGCAGTCTTATAGAGAGAGACTGCGGTGGAATAAGCAAAAGCAGTGTGAAGGATATATGGAGGTCCAAAAGTCCACTACAAGCTGCCAGTGCTGCTGAGTCCATGATTATGTGGCAACTCCTGATGATGTTCGATACCCATTGCTGATTGAAAACGAAGTGATTGGGAATTGGATCCAGTATTCATACTTAATTATCAGAATCTGAACCAATCATGGTGAGAACCTGCTGCAAACGTGACATAGATGTGTTAAGAACCGAAAGAACGTATTTATAACCTTATGCGGTATACTACAATGTGGCATGCACGTAGCATGGTCATAGCACACAAGCGTAGATAAGTTGTAGTAAGAACTCCATTGACGTAGCAAGAACACAATGATAACCCAATGACACCACAGTGAGCACGCCATGCAGCCTTTCCCGTCCGCACCACGCTTGTACTATGTCCTACTAGTTTTAGTTAATCATTACTAAGTCCTTCCTGCTTCCTGATTAGACCGCGTTCTCACTACATTTGTTTTGAACATGTCGAAAATTTGACCGCGTTCTCTACACTCATGGAGACCATAATTATTAATCATCATGTTCTTATCGGAGTCTACTGTATTTCTTCTACATTGTACAAGTTCTTACTGCGTCCTGCTAGTTTTTACGACGTAGTGGGAACGTGGCTGAGTGTAACGGGGGTATAAATTAAGAGCAGAATCTATCATTTCTACAAGAAAAATGTGCTCTAATATCTATTTCTGGACATTTTACTGAAATTAAAATTAAATTAAATGTGAGTACTTGAGGATTTTTCTAATGAGCACAGGTACATTCGAAACACAATTTTAATACCAATTTAAATTACTAGTTTTAAGACGACAAATATTATCTATTTACCATTTGTACTTCCAGTTAAGCAGTCCAATGTAAGAATAACACTGTCTTGTCAAACAAAACTAACCAGTACAGCTCGCGCTTACCGGTGAATCAAGCTTTTAAATGCATTTTCTACATCTTCCTACAAACAAACTGTTCGTATTATAGAATATTATATTTCTGGGAGCCCGCCCGCTTAGCTCAGTAGGTAAGAGCGTTGGTCTACGGATCGCAGGGTCGCCAGTTCGATCCTCGGGCGGGCCGCACGTTCTCCGTGACTATTTGATAAACGACATTGTGTCTGAAATCATTAGTCCTCCACCTCTGATTCATGTGGGGAAGTTGGCAGTTACTTGCGGAGAACAGGTTTGTACTGGTACAGAATCCAGGAACACTGGTTAGGTTAACTGCCCGCCGTTACATGACTGAAATACTGTTGAAAAACGGCGTTAAACCCAAAACAAACAAACAAAATATTTCTGGGGTATAAATGGAGGCTTTCGATACTCTTCTTTACAGCAAAACATGTCAAGTAGCTTGATCAACCATCTGTTCACATATAGATTAGGGCTATAATGTGCATTCCTGCATCGTCTGCACACCTCTTGAACATACTAAAAAGGTTGCCCATTAGGTCGGGCACATATGGGTGTCGTGTGTTCTATCATTTTCCTAAAATTCCTAGTCAAGATAAATAAGGCTGACCAGAGAGATCTTTGATATACTGGAACCTTTCCAATAGTTTTTGTCTCAAGTACCCGAGTCTCATACCAATAGCTCCTCAAGTGCATTTGCAACCTCGATAAAGTCTGTCGAGGAAGACGTAATTTGTCAAACGTGCTGAAATGCTCTGCACTGCCTTATGCAAGTTAACTAAAGTTGTTGACAATCTCGTGCTTGTGTGTACTGACAAGAGTAACTGACATGTACCTTATTTCAGATTTCAGCTCACTGTTCAGAGTAATATATTTCACAGAATAGTTACTAAGTGTTGTCCATGACAACAACTTTTATAATTTCAACCTTACTCTTCTTTGTTACACAGTTAGCAATTTATTACGCAGACATTGTGACTGCGGGTGCATAATAAGGAACATTGTTTCATTGATCCTACTAGCCCGTCCCTATAATCTATTCTTGCATTTCGAAGTCCCAAACTAAAAGGGGTAGTTGTCGTACTTGGTGTCAAAGAAACTACAATTTTATATAGCAACTAAGTTAATTGACCTTCACATTCTCCATATTACTTACCATCTATAAACAAGGTTTCATAAAGAAGTCTTAAGAATTTGCAATTTTGAAGTTATTGAAGAATCCGCCATTTGCAGATGATGGACCAACATACAGACTGTCTATGTAAAATTTCTCAAGAAACAATCTCTACTTGTTTTGAAGAAATGCAGGATGACACTTTGTGTCATATTCGTGCACTATTTGTTGCCATAGCAACAACATTTGTTGCCATAGGAACAAAATTAAATGACATTGGCATTCTCTGCATTGCCATCTATCCATGTACCACGTATCATGAAAAATTCTGCTGTAGTTTCAAAGTTATTGCAGTATCCCACTCTGCATGGCTGACGTATTGACATGCATACAGGGGCAACCCATAAGCCCCATCTGGCTAAATACTGGTAAGGGAATAACAACAATGTTTCAATATGCTGCTGTGGAGGGAATTCAAGTGAAATAATATAAATTACATATATTAAAACAAAATATTCTTAAAAATATAAAAACTACACAATGATAATATTTAACTAAGTTTTAAAGGTTAGATTTTTGCCGTTACCATGGAAACAGAAAGAAACTAACATCATTTGAATTGATGTTTTTGCATTTGATGCAAATTTAGGATTTATTTTATTATATACATTTATATTTAGTGCATTTTGGGGGTGAATGTAAATATAATGACCTTTCATTAGAGTCTTCTAAGGTAAATATTGAGTTTTGGCGGCCATTTTGGAAAATGGCCGCCATATCGGCCATCTTGACAGATATCAAATGGGTCCCATGAAAAAAATGTTTTTAATGCTTTAATAAATAGCTGTGCCAATTTTGGTGCTTTTCCCATTTTCTGAAGTATTTTGGCATTTTCTGTTACGAATTGATCGCACTAGATCTATTATAAGTTCAAAATGATAAGATTCTCCACAGAGCCATGCATTTGATTATTTTATTCTACTCGTTTATTAAGTTCAACATAAAAACACTAATATAAGAAATTTATTTAAGAGGTCAAACTGAGGGGTGAGGGGTATTTGTCTATAAGAATAAGGCAAGTGCAGAATGCAAGAATTTTATATTATTAGGAAGCAACACGATGAAGGACCATTTTATGCTCGACTATACAAAATATATGGAGAGCTATCCTACTCGACCTGTCGTACTTTCGCGTCCACGATCGCCTCGGTAGCCTAGTGGTAGAGCATCCGCTTTTGAGTGTGGGAGGTCTCTGGCCGTGTTATACCAAAGACATAAAAAATGGTACTAGTAGCTTCCTCACTTAGTGCTCAGCATTAAGAGGATAGTACTAGGACTGGTCAGCCCGGTGTCGGTATAATGTGACTGAGTGGGGTATCATGTTGTGTGTCAACGGCGTGAAATTCCAGTGAGGTAGCACTATAAAGTTGGGCATTGTGCTCACTGCTACAAGTAGACACTGTCGTTTATATAACTGAAAAATTGTTGAAAAAGGCGTTAAACCCAAACACATACACGTCCACACCTTGGTTAAAGTTTTGATGCACTTTCTTTTCTTTTTCTCTTTATCTCTGTAATTACTGTATTGATTTGCTTCATTCCTTATCACCAACATCATATGACACAAGGCTCATAGTGCTGGCAGCAAAATGCTATGAGTTATGCCCCCCCTTTTTAGCTCACCTGTCACATAGTGACAGGGTGAGCTTTTGTGATCGTCCGTCCGTCTGTCCACAATTTCTTGTCTGCACGATAGTGGTTTCATTTATGATTTTATTTTAATCAAACTTGTACACAACTTGTATCACCATAAGATCTTGGTTCCTTTTTTGAACTAGCCAGATGCCGTTATTGGTTCCAGAGTTATGGCCCCTGAAAGGGCCAAAATTAGCTATTTTGACCTTGTCTGCACAATAGCTGCTTTATTATGTCTTTCCCAGGAGACATATTGTTTTTGCCCTGTCCGTCTGTCCGTCCGTACATCACACTTCATTTCTGAGCAATAACTGGAGAACCATTTGACATAGAACCTTCAAACTTCATAGGGTTGTAGGGCTGCTGGAGTAGATGACCCCTATTGTTTTTGGGGTCACTCCGTCAAAGGTCAAGGTCACAGGGGCCTGAACATTGAAAACCATTGCCGATCAATAACTAGAGAACCACTTGACCCAGAAAGTTGAAACTTCATAGGATGATTGGCCATGCAGAGAAGATGACCCCTATTGATTTTGGGGTCACTCCGTCAAAGGTGAAGGTCACAGGGGCCTGAACATTGAAAACCATTTCCGATCAATCCTTAAAAAATTGTTTGTTTGCAGTAACGCGACCCAGAATTTTTAGTGTGAGTAGGTAGGTAGGGATTTTTTTTTTTTTTCGTTTTTTTTTTTTTTTTTTTTTTTTTCTATGCTAATTGTACAACACCTGCATTTTGTTTTTAACCCTCTGGTTTATACAACTTTTGGGTACTAACACTTCTCTGTAGAATGCTAACTTGATTGTAACATATCTGCATGGGTGGTAGTTTTCACATAGTATGAATACTAATATTACTAGTAATATCACCTTTTTAATAACAATAAAAACAACAGATAGCCTGACACCAGTCAGAAACAGAGCTTATTATCTCAATATGAACTTAAAAATTTAAGATTATCAATATATTAAACAAAAATAATTGGCCAGACCTTTTGAATGTCCTTGCACTGGCTAGGGTAATAAAAAAACATTACATTCCTTAGGATTCAGCAAGTACATAGCAAAATCTTTATTTTAATACCCTGTAGACCCGAGCCTGATTACTAGCTCCGCACTCCTTCAAAGCCTATGTATCATGTAATTTTAAGACAATACTTAATTGTTTCACATTGTTTACTCAGGGCTTAAATGGAGAAGTGGAGAGATTTTAGGGAGAGGTGGAGTGATTTTAGGGAAACGCTGAAAGATTTTTAATAGCGCCATGACATGCAAGTTGAAAATGGAACTAAATATACTTATCAATGTAAACCTAATTTCTTATCCTTGTGAATCTACTGTGATTAAACTGCAAATTAAAGTTTTTTTCACTCTTGCAATGATTGCCTTAACCAAGAAAAGCCTAATCTGAATATGAATACAATTAAAAAAGCTAGGGTAATTCCATATCAGCAAAAAATAAATCAAGCTTCCAGTGCTAATGCACTCAAAGTCAAAACACAAAAACCCATAAAAGCATTTCACAGTCACTTCTTGTCAATAGCAGTGACATCACTATGACATCACACATAATACAGTCTTCTTTGATCTGCTAGTGTCTTCTTTGATCTGCTACTGTCGGCACACATTAAAAGAAACAGTTGTCAAACAGATTAAACCCAGTTTCTGATGGCAGGTGTCAAATATTTGCATAAATTTCAGTTACATTAGTTAAGTCACAGAAATTTTCAGTAATAATAACTATGTATCTAATGTCTGGGTTTTGAAAAATAGGAAAAAGTGGACCCATGGAAATTTAATTTCACGCAAATAGGAAAATCTAGAAATGTAAAAATTATGGATTTCTTTCGCTGGTTTTAGTCATTGCATTGAAAGGATGTTTAACTTTTATAAATAAATTTTCAGGTAAGAAAATTTTGTTTGTCTATTATTTTTGACGTTTATTGTGCGCTTTCCAAGTGACTTGTGCAGTGTTATCCTTGGGGCAGATTAAAAAGATTATGCAACGACAAAAGATCGAAACTAAAATTATTATTTGTTGCAAAATTGTTTGAGAAATTATGACAGAATGATATCCAAGAATTTATCTATCCCAGATGTTTTACGTACGAGAAAAATCATTATTTTACAAATCTAAAACTCGGTTAAATACGTCTGCAGTATTGCACAGATAACACTATGTACCCTGATTTGTCCATGTGGAATTTTCTAAACAACTTTTTGCATGAATTTTTGTAGTATATCAGGAAATCGGCAGGGCGTTCGGTAGACCCGAGGTTCTGGGTTTTCACTCGCATTTATCAAGAAAAAATCGTATTTGACCCGCCCAAAAATAATTCCGGTGCGACGGCTAGTCAGATCAGTTCAGTTCAGTTATTTGTGTTTAATAAGGGTCCATCCGCCCGTTAGGGCACAGTATAGCATGAAAGCTATGTGGAGTATAGACCCCCGACATGTCACCAGGCATGCCGTTAAAGATAAATTTTTGAAGCCAAAGTGGTGAAAATTTACCTCTACGCAATTTCCATAGAGTATATGCCAAAGAAAAGTAATTTTGATGCCAAAAGTGAATCACTGTCACGGCCAATGAGACCTAAACGACAGAGACCCGTATAGAGACGTGGTTGCTCGAAGGCGCCCTTAAAAGGGCGGTAAGTGCTGCAAGCCACTGTTGCTGGAATCCTCTGCTGCTCCTCCGCTGTGGGTGGTGTGCCCCTCCCCGCTCTCCCCCCACGTTGAGCATGGAGTTTGAGCAGCTCGGGGGCTTCTCTGCAAAGCCGTCATTATCTGCAGGCCGTCTGAACAGCAAGCCGTCAGCCAAGTACATAGCTCCTTGTCACAAACAGTCCCCTTTAGGGCCACTCCCGCCAGCTTCAGTCAGGACATTGACAGAAAAATGCCAATGACCTAGTTCTGTCAATGCCCTGTGCCTTCTCGAGACGTGCACTCACTGGCGGGCTGGAGAAGTGCGACGGCTTGACCCGAGGAAATTTTCTTTTATGCGTCTCGAGTTCGAAAGAACTGCCCCTTGTCAATCAAAATCCCGGTGAATTCGAATATTGTTCGCCGCCATAAGCGGAAGTATGGCAGTAGGCGGAGCTTGGTATATTAATCAGCTTCTGGCAGATGTCAATCATGCCACGCGCCGACTGACACGTGGGCTTCTCGCGGTTGGTATTTGGTACAATAATGTCTGTCATTGCCAAAGGTATTTATTGATCAATGTGTAAAAGTTAATTGATAAACAATGCATAGAAGAGCAGCCTATTATCGTATTTGTGTCACTTGTTAATTAGCGGTATACAGAAAGCATAACATTCACATATTTTGTTTCTTATCGGTCATATCGATCATTCATGTAGTTGAACCTCAATGAACACTGTCTAGGAAAACTTATACAAATACAAATAGTTACCCAAAAGAAATAACGAAACAGGAAAGAATAAAAACATGGCACCGATAAAAAAAAAAAAAATTCCGAGTTTTGGGTTAAAAAAATGCTTGAGTCGCGGCGATTTTCGTGCGTCGGTCGCGTTACCGCAAACAAACAATTTTTTCAGGATGGCCCTATTGATTTTGGGGTCATTCCATCAAAGGTCAAGGTCACAGGGGCCTGAACATGGAAAACCATTTCTGATCAATAACTAGAGAACCACTTGACCCAGAACGTTGAAACTTCATAGGATGATTGTACATGCAAAGTAGATGACCCCTATCGATTTTGGGGTCACTCCATTAAAGGTGAAGGTCACAGGGGCCTGAACATTGAAAACCATTTCCGGTCAGTAATCTGAGAACTACTTGACCCAGAATGTTGAAACTTAATAGGATGATTGGTCGTGCAGAGTAGATTACCCTAACGATTTTGGGGTCACTCTGTGAAAGGTCAAGGTCACAGGGGCCTGAACATTGAAAACCTTTCCGGTCAGTAACTTGAGAACCACTTGACCCAGAATGATGAAACTTCGTAGGATGATTGGTCATGCAGAGTAGATGACCCCTAACGATTTTAGGGTCACTCTGTTAAAGGTCAAGGCCACAGGGGCCTGAACATGGAAAACCATTTCCAATCAATAACTTGAGAACCTCTCGACCCAGAATGTTGAAACTTCATAGGATGATTGTTCATGCAGAATAAATGACCCCTATTGTTTTTGGGGTCACTCAGTTAAAGGTCAAGGTCACAGAGGCCTGAACATTGATAACCAGTTCCGATCAATAACTTGAGAACCACTTGACCCAGAATGTTGAAACTTCATAGGATGATTGAACATGCAGAGTAGATGACCCCTATTGATTTTGGGGTCAGTCTATTAAAGGTCAAGGTCACAGTGGCCTGTTCATGTAAAATCATGTTTTGGAAATAACTTGAGAACCACTTGACCTTCAATGTTGAAACTTAATAGGATGATTGGGCATGCAGAGTAGATGACCCCTATTTATTTTGAGGTCACTTGATCAAAGGTCAAGGTCACAGGAGCCTGAACAGTGACTTGAGAACCACTAGGCCAAGAGTGTTGAAATTTAACGGGATGACTGGACATGCCAAGTAGATGATCCCTATTGCAGCCAACCATCAGTGTCTCTTTGACTTTCGCTCCTGACCCCTATAATTGACTTCTTGCCTATAGGACTTTGCATTGGGGGAGACATGCGCTTTTTTACAAAAGCATTTTCTAGTTTATGATTTGATTTTTACCAAACTTGCACACAACTTGTATCACCATAAGTTCTTGGTTCCTTTCTTGAATCGGCCAGATCCCATAATGGGTTCCAGAGTTATGGCCCCTTAAAGGGCCAAAATTAGCTATTTTGAGCTTGTCTGCACAATAGCAGCTTCATTTATGATTTGAATTTAATCAAACTTGCACAAAACTTGTGTCACCATAAGATCTCGGTTCCTTTCTTGAACTGGCCAGATCCCTTAATGGGTTCCAGAGTTATGGCCCCTGAAAGGGCCAAAATTGGCTATTTTGACCTTGTCTACGCAATAGCAGCTTCATTTATGATTTGATTTTAACTAAACTTGCACACAACTTGCATCACCACAAGATCTTGTTTCCTATCTTGAACTGGCCAGATTTCTTTATGGGTTCCAGAGTTATGGCCCCTGATAGGGCCAGAATTAGCTGTTTTGACCTTGTCTGTACAATAGCAGCTTCTTTTATGATTTGAATTTAATCAAACTTGCACAAAAACTTTTGTCACCATAAGATCTTGGTTCCTTTCTTGAACTGGCCAGATCCCATAATGGGTTCCAGAGTTATGGTCCCTGAAAGGGCCAAAATTAGCTATTTTGACTTTGTCTGCACAATAGCAGCTTCATTTATGATTTGATTTTAACCAGACTTGCACACAACTTGTATCACCATAAGATCTCGATTGCTTTTTATACGCCCTAAGAGACGTACATTGTATTATGTTATTGCCTTGGTGTCCGTCTGTCTGTCTGTCTTTCTGTCTGTTGGTTAGCAATTTCCCTTCCGCTCAGTAACTCTTGAACCCATTGAAGGATTTCAAAGAAACCTGACACAAATGTTTACCTCAACAAAACAATGTGCAGAGCGCATGTTTTGGATGGCTCACTTCAAGGTCAAGGTCACACTTAGGGGTCAAAGGACATATTACTTTGTTTTGTGTGTATATTGCTCTGCATTTGCGTTGCATGGCAGTGCTCTTGTTTTTATTTGGCAGATCCTTCTTTTGTTCACTTACACTAATTTTTTTTTAATTACTTCCCTTTTATGTTACTATAAATAGCTTATTTAGTAACTTTTTTATTATTGGCCGAAGGGAAAAACGAGACCACTTTCCTGTGGTACAACATGGATGGTACCTCAAATTTATAGGTGTATTCTGACATATCTGTACCTTTAGGAAAATTTCAACTACATTTTCTCTTTTGATTGATCTTGATTATGATTTTTTGACCTTCTTGTCCTTAAGTGCAATGATGACAGGTGAGCGATATAGGGCCATTATGGTCCTCTTGTAATAGAATTTCGGGTTCAATTTGTGATGCACTTTTGCTCTATATCAGTTATTATGTCTCCCACCACATAGTGGTGTGGGAGACATATTGATTTACTCCAGTCTGTGTGTGTGTCTGTCTGTGTGTGTGTCTGTCACAAAGCTTGTCCGCACTCTAAGTCAAACATTTCTCATCCGATCTTCACGAAACTTGGACAAAATGTGTTTGACCATAAGACCTCGGCCAAGTTCGATAACTAGCCAAATCCGCCCAGGCACTTTTGAATTATGGCCCTTGAATTACTGATTGGGTCCACTCGTCCAAGCCATCTAACTGGGTACACTCGTCTAAACCATCTAGAGAAACTAGACATTTTTTTATAGGGGCAGTTGTGGGAGACATGCGCTTTTCTCAAAAGCATCTCTAGTTACTAAATAGATTTGATTCAAACTTTTGTTCCACATTATTAGCCACATGATATGACACATGGTGCACTACTTTTGCAGAATTTTTCCATGAATTCTGTCCCTTTTATACTTACTTAATGTTTTGATACACTGTTTCTCTATCTCTGTTATTACTAAATACATCAATTTGACATAGACTTAAGCTATTGTCCAATATCTTCATCCACATTGGAGTCATTAAACACTCAGTGACAGTTCCAGCTTCCTCAGGTATTGACCAGTTTCAGCATCCAGCGTCGGAATAGTTGAGCGTGCTGTCTCCTGTGACAGCTCTTGTGTATTATTTGAGACTATTGGGATTACAGGGTAGAATATCTTTATTCCATTTTCTTCATAAATATATAACGTGCCATGCTGATGAACATTCAATGCTTTATTGCTATGTTTTACAAAATATAAATGGTGTACAGCCTTTTACAATAGGGCTTTTTACCATTTGTTTATCATTAAGAATGTGTTCATTATTTCCCTGTTATTTTATTATTTTTACACTTGAGTCATGTTAAATTATTTATGTTTTCTGTCGCAATGAATGAAAAGTGTATAGTGGCTGTTGTATGTTTAGTTAATTTCATAAAAAATTTAAAATGTAAGTGAGAAATATCTCAAAATGTCTTTCTGCACATTGTTTTTTTAAATCAGCAAATGCATTTAGTTTTCAAAACAATGCAGTTTGTATTTGAGTAAAATGAGGGTATTTGCTTAGATTGTGTGCTGCCTTGTGTATGTATGTATATTTTGAAGCATTTGTCATAAACCATTTTCAATATCTCACTTGTTAATAGATTTAAAGTGATTGTTATAATTTTTGCAAATGGAATACTTGTTGCAGTCCTAGAGCAGGCAATTATATATGAAGAAAATGTCATTAAGAAGAAATAATTGGGTAGGAAATTAATTTATGCTTTCATAATTTATTTGGAAAGTTTTGGGTGAAATTTTTCAACATGTTTATTTCCTTCAAGTTTGGCATAGAATGTTTATTATATATGACACTGAAAAGTGATTAAGTGGGTGAAAATAAAAGTTAGATATTGGTAAAAATGCTTCAAGTTTCAAGTTTCAAGTTTATTCATTTAGTCATGGCATATTACATGCATGAGACTATAACAGTATAACAAATAAAACATCAGTGTGGAATGCATATAGTTGGTTGTTATAAAATTCATAATTGGAATAAGTAAGTTTTGCAATAGATACAAATACTTATATTTACCTTAATGACTAGAAAGGTAACATTTGACAGTAAGTAGAATATACATATGGATACTACTTACAATACTCTGAATGACTAGAGAAAAAGACTATATATAGTTGTACAAACAACTGACAGGGATTTAGTCATAATAAGCGTTAACAAGTCTAAAATTATGAGGATATGCCAAAATATGTTTTACACAGAGAATGAGTTATATGAAATAAGGTTTAACTAAGATTAACATCTAGCTAGCTAAAACACGACATAATGGATTTACAAAACAGAGCAAGTTTAAGAAGTGAAGGTTTGTCATTGCTATTCATAAGCTTCTCGAATTTGTAGGTGTTTGGATTATTCAAATAATGCTGTTCCAAATATTTAGTTCTAACATTTACAAATAACTGACATTCCATAACATAATGATATTCGTCACCGAGACAGTTATTCGAACAAAAACTACACAGTCGCTGTTCTCTTTCAATACCCAAGAACCTGCCTTTTTCAATAGGTAATCTATGATTTGTAGTACGAAACTTACAAAGTGATAAGGCTAAATTTGTAGGTAATATATCCAGATACTCTTCAAAGCAATGTTTCTGCTTAAAAATACGGTACACCAAGCATTTTGAAGAGTCATTAACAGTGCTATTCCAGGACTGCAAGAACTGATCATATAACCTTGTTTTTACTAGAGCCTTGAAATGAAATACATTGTCAACTTTTTGATTTATGAAATATTCAGACAATCCTAGTTCGTTCAAACAATTTCTAACATATACAATCCATGGAGAACTAAAAGTACCTGTATTATGTAAAGTTAACATTGTTCTATATAGGATTCCACAAATCTTGTCATTCTTTGCATTCAATATCTTACTACAGTAACATAATAATCTTGCTTTAATAAGCAAAGTTATGGGTTTAATACCCAGTTCACCATATAACATAACATTTGGTGTAGAAGATTTAAGTCTAAACAAAAATTTACAATACTTAAGTTGAAACTGTTCAATTATCTTAATATTTTCGAAACCCCATACTTCCGATGCATATAGTAATACTGGCGTTACTGTTGCATCAAACAATTGCAGTTGTAAAGAGAATGGCAAGTGCAAGAAGAAAGTAAATTTTCTGTTTCAAAAGCCTTGCAGCAGCTTACTACCTTCAGCACAGTATTTTTGGTTACTTACAAGAAAATCTTTCAAAAATCTTAATAAGTTTATATGACTAGTCTCTTTCAGAGCGCACACATTTTATGGATTTTTGAGATAATTTTTTTTTTGCCTAAAATGTGTGGGTTAGTCACTTTAAGTCTTCAAACCAGAGCATCTCATAGCTCCAAGGTCCTTTTGACCATCCCAGTCATAGTCAACAGGAGTCTGTCTTGTTGAGAGTCTGCCTAGTAACATACTATTTACAGTGTAATCCCTGTAAGTCAGAATATAATCAAAATATATTTGTAATAAAACAGCTACATGTATGTGGATATTCTGTTAAAAGCAATTTGAAGCAAATTTATCTACCTTTTATGTTGAAGTAAGATGAAAAAAAATGGTTTGTTGACGTCAGACTTGAGCAGTAGTTTGATTAAAATTAAACCTAGTCTTTTTTGCGTATCATAAAAGAAATAGATACACCAACTTTGCATTGAGTGCTGGAAATGTTTATATACTGTTATAATACATATAATAGAGGTGGAATGTACATGCTAAATAGCTACTGTGTTAAAAATAATTTTCAAGTTTTGCAGTATATCTTTTATTTTGAGAAGTAATCGAAACATTTTAGATTGCGTTAAATATTGAATTGTGGATTTATTTGAAAAGTATTGTGTCTCAAATTGTGTGTTTAATGTTTGTATCATAGACATTGTTTCGAAATGGTGCTTTATTGATTCAGATATCTTGATGCTTGACTGGTGATTGTTTTGTTGAATCTGCAATTTTCTATCGTTATCATGTTTTTATATTGCCTCACATTTAATATCTCAATATATTATCACAGCATTTCCAGTTTGTGTTGAGTATAATGTTTCTAAATGTATTTCCATTCTCATTGCAATTCTTGAAACCTTTCAAACAATTTATTAAGTAAATATTGCCGAGTTTGTTTCTCTTAGAAATGTTATTACTTCCCTTGTGTAGTGTTTAACTTTATAGTGACTGGGGTTTTACATTTGTCTTTGTTCTAATGTGTTTATTTCTAATGCATAATTTCCATACATACTTGTTCTAAATTAGAATGTCTAAATTTTCGTTTATTTTTGTTTGAAGTAAGAAAATCCTTATCATGTTTTGTTCAAGCAGCTGACCCCATTTTGAGGTCATGTTAATTTTACATTTTTTTTTGTTCTAGTATATTAATCTATGTTCAAACAAGTTTGTTTGTAAGAAAGACGAGGAGTTTGGAATACTGACATTAACTGAAAGGAAAGTTCTAAATGTTTATATTACATTTTTGTTATATGCCCGAAGGAACGTATTATGTTATGATGCTGGTGTCCATCTGTCTGTCCGTCTGTCCGTTAGCAATTTCGTGTCCGCTCTGTAACTCTTGAAACCGATGAAGATTTCAAGGAAACTTGACACAAATGTTCACCACACTGAGACGACGTGCAGAGAGCATGTTTTGGATGTCTCACTTCAAGGTCAAGGTCACACTTAGGAGTCAAAGGTCATATCAGTTTGTTTCGTGTCCGCTCTGTAACTCTTGAACCCCATGAAGGATTTCAAAGAAACTTGACACAAATGTTAAACACACCAAGACAACGTGCAGAGCGCATGTTACGGATGACTCGCTTCAAGGTCAAGGTCACACTAAGGGGTCAAAAGTCATATCAGTTTGTTTTGTGTCTGCTCTGTAACTCTTGAACTACTTGAAGGATTTCAAAGAAACTTAGCAGAAATGTTCACCACACTGAGACGATGTGCAGAGCGCATGTTCCGGATGATTTGCTTCCGGATGATTTGCTTCAAGGTCAAGGTCACACTTAAGGGTCAAAGGTCATATATGACTTTGCTTTGTGTATTGCTCTGCATTGCAGTGCTTTTGTTTTTATTTGGCAGATCTCTTTTTTGTTCACTTACAATAGCTATTTTTGTGAGTTACTTCCCTTTTATGTTACTATAAATAGCTTATTTTGAAACTTTTTTATTATTGGCCATAGGGAAAAACCGAGACCACTTTTCTGTGGTACAACATGGATGGTACCTCTAATTTTTAGGTGTATTTTTACATACCTGTACCTGATAAGGATTTTTTTGTGGACTTAGATATGTTTTTTGAAATTTTCCTTTTGTTGTTCCACTCCTTTGGGCTACAACAGTCAGGTTCTTTAAATTTTGCTCCCATCCTATGATGTAATCCTTTGGGCGTATACTGCCCCGCTTGTTTAAATTTTTGCTAAGAATATTTTCTAGCAATAGAGATATCTGCTTGTTTAATACTGTTTAGATTTTAGTAAATAACTGTGCTATTTTTGATTTCTTCAGTTTTAGTGTTTTTAGGGCTGTTTTATTATTTTTAGCTCACCTGTCACATAGTGACAAGGTGAGCTTTTGTGATCACCCTTTGTCCGTCGTCAGTCCGTGCGTCGGTCCGTCCGTCAACAGTTTCTTGTCTGCACGATAGTGTTTTCATTTATGATTTTATTTTAACCAAACTTTCACACAACTTGTATCACGATAAGATCTTGGTTCCTTTCTTGAACTGGCCAGATCCCATTATGGGTTCCAGAGTTATGGCCCCTGAAAGAGCCAAAATTAGCAATTTTGAGCTTCTCTGCACAATAGTGGCTTTATTTATGATTTGATTTTTACAAAACTGGCACACAACTTGTATCACCATAAGATCTTGATTCCTTTCTTGAACTGGCAAGATTCCATTATGGGTTCCAGAGTTATGGCCCCCGAAAGGGCCAGAATTAGCTATTTTGACCTTGTCTGCACAATAGCAGCTTCATTTACGATTTGAATTTAATTAAACTTGCACAAAACTTGTGTCGCCATAAGATCTCAATTCCTTTGTTGAACCGGCCAGATCCCTTAATGGGTTCCAGAGTTATGGCCCCTGAAAGGGCCAAAATTAGCTATTTTGACCTTGTCTGCACAATAGCAGCTACATTTATGATTTGATTTTAACCAAACTTGCACACAACTTGTATCACCGCAAAAGCTTGGTTCCTTTCTTGAACTGGCCAGATTCCTTTATGGGTTCCAGAGTTATGGCCCCTTAAAGGTCCAAAATAGAGACTTCATTTATGGTTTTATTTGATACAAACTTCCAAAATATCTTCAACAACAATAAATATTGGATTCCATTACAAATCAGATCCAATCGAAGGTTCCAGAGTAATTTTACATCTGATTACCTCCCCTGATTGCAGTGATAACAGGTGAGCAATATAGGGCCATCATGGTCCTCTTGCTTAGCTCACCTGTCACTTAGTGACAAGGCGAGAAAATATCTTTTGTGATCACCCTTCGTCCGTCGTCAGTCCGTCCGTGCGTACGTCCGTGCGTCCGTCTGTGCGTTAACAATTTCTTGTCTGCACGATAGTGGTTTCATTTATGATTTTATTTTAACCAACCTTACACACAACTTGTATCACCATAAGATCACGGTTACTTTGTTGAACTGGCCAGATCCCATTATGGGTTACAGAGTTATGGCCCCTGAAAGGGCCAAAGTTAGCTATTTTGACCTTGTCTGCACAATAGCAGCTTTATTTATGATTTGATTTTTACCAAACTGCCACACAAGTTGTATCACCATAAGATCTTGGTTCTTTTCTTGAACTGGCCAGATTCCATTATGGGTTCCAGAGTTATGGCCCATGAAAGGGCCAAAATTAGCTATTTTGACCTTGTCTGCACAATAGCAGCTTCATTTCTGATTTTATTTTAACCAAACTTGCACACAGCTTGTATCACCATAAGATCTTGGTTCCTTTATTGAACTGGTGAGATTCTATTATGGGTTCCAGAGTTATGGCCCCTGAAAGGGTCAGAATTAGCTATTTTGACCTTGTCTGCACAATAGCAGCTTCATTTACGATTTGAATTTAATCAAACTTGCACAAAACTTGTGTCACCATAAGATCTCGATTGCTTTCTTGAACCGGCCAGATCCCATAATGGGTTCCAGAGTTATGGCCCCTGAAAGGGCCAAAATTAGCTATTTTGACCTTGTCTGCACAATAGCAGCTTTATCTATGATTTATTTAACCAAACTTGCACACAACTTGTATCACCACAAGGTCTTGCTTCCTTTCTTGAACTGGCCAGATTCCATCATGGGTTCCAGAGTTATGGCCCCTTAAAGGGCCAAAATTGGCTATTTTGGCTTTTGCAGCCATATAGAGACTTCATTTATGGTTTTATTAGCTCGACTATTCGAAGAATAGTCTAGCTATTCTACTCACCCTGGCGTCGGCGTCGGCGTCAGCGTCACACCTTGGTTAAGTTTTTGCATGCAAGTACATACAGCCATCAATTAAAGGCATATAGCTTTGAAACTTATTTTTTCTTTTTCTAGGTCAATTACCAACCTCTCTGGGTCAAGTCCCATAACTCTGACATGTATTTTGAGCAAATTATGCCCCCTTTTGGACTTAGAAAATTTTGGTTAAAGTTTTACATGCAAGTTACTATCTCCAAAACTAATGCAGATATTGATTTGAAACTTCACATGTGTCTTCGGCATTATAAAACTAGTTGATAGCAGCAAGTCCCATAACTCTGACTTTCATTTTGGCCAAATTATGCCCCCTTTTGGACTTAGAAAATTCTGGTTAAAGTTTTGCGTGCAAGTACATACAGCTATTTCTAAAAGGCATATAGATTTGAAACTTATTTTTTCTTTTTAGCTCATCTGATTTTTTGAAAAAAAATGATGAGTTATTGTCATCACTTGAGCGGTTGTCGGCGTCGGCGTCAGCGTCGGCTGGTTAAGTTTTATGTTTAGGTCAGCTTTTCTCCTAAACTATCAAAGCTATTGCTTTGAAACTTGGAAGACTTGTTCACCATCATAAGCTGACCCTGTATAGCAAGAAACATAACTCCATCTTGCTTTTTGCAAGATTTATGGCCCCTTTTGTACTTAGAAAATATCAGATTTCTTGGTTAAGTTTTATGTTTAGGTCAACTTTTGTCCGAAACTATCAAAGCTATTGCTTTGAAACTTGGAATACTTGTTCACCATCATAAGCAGACCCTGTACATCAAGAAACATAACTCCATCTTGCTTTTTGCAAGAATTATTGCCCCTTTTGGACTTAGAAAATCAGTTTTCTTGGTTAAGTTTTATGTTTAGGTCAGCTTTTATCCTAAACTATCAAAGCTATTGCTTTGAAACTTGCAACACTTGTTCACCATCATAAGCTGACCCTGTACAGCAAGAAACATAACTCCATCCTGCTTTTTGCAAGATTTATGGCCCCTTTTGGACTTAGAAAATATCAGATTTCTTGGTTAAGTTTTATGTTTAGGTCAACTTTTTCTCTTAAACTATCAAAGCTATTGCTTTGAAACTTGCAACACTTGTTCACCATCATAAGCTGACCCTGTACAGCAAGCAACATAACTCCATCCTGCTTTTTGCAATAATTATTGCCCCTTTTGGACTTAGAAAATCATTTTCTTGGTTGAGTATTATGTTTAAGGCAACTTTTCTCATAAACTATCAAAGCTATTGCTTTAAAACTTGCAACAGTTTTTCACAATCATAAGTGGACACTGTACATCAAGAAACATAACTCTATCCTGCTTTTTGCAAGAATGATGGCCCTTTTTAGACTTAGAAAATCATGGGTAGGACAATATTTCTATTATACAAAAAAAATCAGATGAGCGTCAGCACCCGCAAGGCGGTGCTCTTGTTCTAGATCAATTATCAACCTCACTGGGTCAAGACCCATAACTCTGACATGTATTTTGAGCAAATTATGCCCCCTTTTAGACTTAGAAAATTTTGGTTAAAGTTTTACATGCAAGTTACTATCTCTAAAACTAATGCAGATATTGATTTGAAACTTCACATGTGTCTTCGGGGTTATAAATCTAGTTGATAGCAGCAAGTCCTATAACTCTGACCTTCATTTTGGCCAAATTATGCCCCCTTTTGGACTTAGAAAATTCTGGTTAAAGTTTTGCGTGCAAGTACATTCTGCTATTTCTAAAAGGCATATATATTTGAAACTTATTTTTTCTTTTTCTACATCAATATAAACCTCACTGGGTCAAGTCCCATAACTCTGACATGTTTTTTGAGCAAATTATGCCCCCTTTTAGACTTAGAAAATTTTGGTTAAAGTTTTACATGCAAGTTATTATCTCCAAAACTAATGCAGATATTGATTTGAAACTTCACATGTGTATTCGGGGTTATAAAACTAGTTGATAGCAGCAAGTCCCATAACTCTGACCTTCATTTTGGCCAAATTATGTCCCCTTTTGGACTTAGCAAATTCTGGTTAAAGTTTTGCGTGCAAGTACATACAGCTATAATGAGCTATTACTAAAAGGCATATAGATTTGAAACTTATTTTTTCTTTTTCTAGATCAATTACCAACCTCACTGGGTCAAGTCCCATAACTCTGGCATGTATTTTGGGCAAATTATGCCCCCTTTCGGACTTTGAAAATTCTGGTTAAAGTTTTACATGCAAGTTTCTATCTCCAAAACTAATGCAGATATTGAATTTAAACTTCACATGTGCCTTCGGGGTTATAAATCTAGTTGATAGCAGCAAGTCCCATAACTGGTACGCATTTTGGTCAAATTATTTCCCCTTTTGAACTTAAAACTCTTTTGATATTTAACCTTTTTGGGTAATATTTTCCTGCTTCTGGGACAATATTTCAAATAGTCGAGCTTGGCTGTCTTACGGACAGCTCTTGTTTGATACAAACTTCCAAAATGTCTTCAACAACAATAAATCTTGGATTCCATGACAATGTAGGTTATCTCCTCCTGTTAATTGTTTGATGACTATTTCAGTATACATTGCATTAATGACAGTCCACTGTTACCTCTTTTACAGTGATATTTTAAGCACACCTGAACTTCATTGAGGATGAGCTGTTAGTATAGGTGGATCGTCTGGCGTCAACATTTTTACTCAAATATCTTCTCTGAAAATACTGGTCAGAATGAAACCAAATGTGTTCAGTAGCATCCTGGCATGTACCTGTATCAAGTTTGTTCAAATGGTTCACCTTGGCCCCTTTTAGGGGCTGCCAGAGCTTAAAATAGAAACACTTTTAAAACTTTCTTTTTTCTTCTCATGAACCGCACTCTTATAAGGTCCGCTCCTAATTTTGTTCAAATGGGGGCACTTGGCTTCTTTTTGGGGCCACAAGGGCTAAACATCAAAATACCAACTTCTTCACATGAACTGCTTGATGGATCTTGGTCTGTAGCATCATTATAACATAATGTTATAACATATGACCAAATCCAGAGCAAGTTTGTAGTGGCTTATACACCTAGTTAGTGCCATTTGTCTGTCTGTCACAAAAGTTGTCCACCCAATGCCTCCAGCACCACTGGATGGTTTAACACCAAACTTCACAATTACCAAGCCTTGTTATGCATGTGTTTGGCATTTTCCAATTTGATGAATTTTAGCATATTAATTGCCCTTGATTCATCATATTTTATGATGTCTTGGCCACCTTATAGGAGTGATTAATGCCAAGCCTCACTGTGCATATTGTTGGCATGATTGGGTTCAGCGATTTTCAGTGGAGTAATGGCGCTTGAGTTGTTGTATTTAACTTTGTCCGGGCAACTGCTCCAATAACACAAGGAGGAATTACATCAGACATCGCAAAAGTGATCATTGCCAAGTCAAGTTGTGCATATTGTGGGCATGTTCCGATTCAGTGTTTCCAGCTGAGTTGTGACCCTTTATTTGTCAAATCTTATGACATTTTAGCAACTTCTCTTACACCATTGGGCAGATTTCCACCAAACCTTACAGGAGTATCAGTGCCAGTCCTAGTTACACATACCATGAACCCTCACAAGTGATTAGTGTGAAGGGTAGTTGTGCATATAACCTTCATGTTGTGATTTAATTATTTTTAGTGGTGTCATTACCCTGATTGGTCAATTTTTTTTATCAATGCTATTACTCTAGTACTGGTTGGAATTTCAGCAAACTTTACTGGAGGTACTACTGCCAAGCCTAGTTGTACATATAGTTGAGTGTTATGGTTCAGTGATTTTCCCAGGAGTTGTTGCCCTTAATTTGTGGCATTTACAATTTCTGCCTGGTAAGTGGTGGGAGACATACATTTTTCGTGTAAAACAATTTCTGTTTCCTTATATGCCATAATATTGCATTTTAAGTTTGTGCCCATGAGTTTTTATGTTCTGTTAGGAAATATTATGGATTATGTTTCCATTGTCTGCTATCATTATGTTAATCCTTGACCTACCTACCAGACTAATTACACCTAAATACTACTCTTACCTGTGATGCACTATAACACTTGATCATAAATGTGACAGTTTGCTGCAAATGAAAATGTGGTGTTTTCACTGCAAAATACTGAGCGATGCTTCATTTTAATATTGAATTTTTTTATTTTATTTTTTTCAATGAATAAGCTGACTAAAACATCTGATACAAATGTTAGTCTTGCACAGACAGATGTATCTCAGTTGTCTTTGTTATAAAAACAACCTTTTATGTTATGTCTAAAGCTGTTTTCATTTTTTTTGCCATTGTTTCAGTTTAAGGGAAGTTTCAAATAGATATCTGTGCTTGTAAGTACCTTCTAGATACCTGCCTGTAGCAAGAGATGTCATTTATTGCAATCAGCTATAAACACATTATTTCAAATTTTCATTTATTGATAAAATATAAAAACTTTCATAAAATACACATTTGTAAAATAATTTTTGGTTATTTTAAGGACTTAGAAATTATTTTCTTGGCTTTACTTCATGTTTTCTATGTTTGTAAATTTGAAGGTGTATCTCTGCATGTTGTATATGTTTGATTACGGGTATTGTTCAGTTAATGTGTTTTAAGAATATTATTGTTTTGAATTGCACATACAGTCAAACCTAGCTTAAAGACCACCTGTTCTTAAAGACTACTTATTTCTTTTTCAATTTTGCAGTGTATTTTAATCTGTGAGTAAAAGTCAGCTTATTAGTAAAGACCTCTCTTTGTGTATTGGTATTAAAACTCTCAATAATTCTACTAACAATGGTATTAATGGGATAGGGAAGTTGTTCTCATATTCTTCCAGTCTGTAAGTTTTTTTAAACATTAAAGAAATTGATAAAGTTTTCAAAAAAGCTAAAACTAAGTTATAAACATTTCACTTTTTTTAACTCACCTGAGCAATGCTCAGGTGAGTTTTTCTGATCGCTCGATGTCCGTCGTCTGTCGTCTGTCTGTCGTCAGTCGTCCGTCAACATTTAGCTTGTGTATGCGATAGAGGATGTATTTTTCAACTGATCTTCATGAATTTTGGTCAGAATGATTACCTTGATGAAATCTAGGCCGAGTTCGAAAATGGGTCATCTCGGTTCAAAAACTAGGTCTCTAGGTCAAATCAAGGAAAAACCTTGTGTATGCGATAGAGGCTGTATTTTTCAATTGATCTTCATGAAATTTTGTCAGAATGATTACCTTGATGAAATCTAGGCCGAGTTTGAAAATGGGTCATCCGGGGTCAAAAACTAGGTCACTAGGTCAAATCAAGGAAAAACCTTGTGTATGCGATAGAGGCTGTATTTTTCATTTTATCTTCATGAATTTTGTCAGAATGATTACCTTGATGAAATTTAGGCCGAGTTCGGAAATGGGTCATCTGGGGTCAAAAACTAGGTCACTAGGTCAAATCAAGGAAAACCCTTATGTATGCGATAGAGGCTGTATTTTTCAACTGATCTTCATGAAATTTTGTCAGAATGATAACCTTGATGAAATCTAGGCCAAGTTCGAAAATGGATCACCCGGGGTCAAAAACTAGGTCACTAGGTCAAATCAAGGAAAAACCTTGTGTATGCAATAGAGGCTGTATTTTTCATTTTATCTTCATGAATTTTGGTCAGAATGATTACCTTGATGAAGTCTAGGACAAGTTTGAAAATGGATTAACTGGGGTTAAAAAGTAGGTCACTAGATCAAATCAAAGAAAACCCTTGTGTATGCGATAGAGGCTGTATTTTTCAACTGATCTTCAAGAAATTTTGTCAGAATGATAACCTTGATGAAATCTAGACCAATTTTGAAAATGGGTCATCTGGGATCGAAAACTAGGTCACTAGGTCAAATCAAAGAAAAACGTTTTGTATGCGATAGAGGCTGTATTTTTTAATCGAGATTGAGGAAATTTAGTCAGAATGATTGCCTTGATCAAATCTAGGTCAAATTCGAATATAGGTCATCTTAGCTCAAAAACTAGGTCACTAGGTCAAATTGAAGAAAATGCTTGTTTACACTTAAGAGACCACATTTTTGATCCGATCTTAATGAAAATTGGTCAGAATATTTGTTTCCATGAAATCACTATGTCAAACACCATGTCAAACATGTTTACACTGTTATGGTGTGTTTATCAGGTGAGCGACCTTGGGCCATCTTGGCCCTCTTGTTTATATAAATGACAGCCTTTTTTATTTCCATAGCAACATAAATGGCTGAAATAGTCTGTTTTGGTATGGTTAATTGAACAGTATTTTATTAATTTTGAAAATAACTATGCCTCGCAGAAGGCGGAGGTGTTTAGTATTGATGGTGTCCTTCTAACCTGTTCCTCCATCTGGAGCTATATCTATGGCATGGTTTGGAGTATTTAAATAAAATATAGTAGTAATGTTAAATGCTGTAGGGGAATGCCACCCTGAAAGTTTTGGTCAGATTGCCTGAGTAAGACAAGCTTTATGGCCATTTGTACAAGTATATATACAACATATATAGTGTTTTATTCCATTTTTTAGCTCACCTGTCACATAGTGACAAGGTGAGCTTTTGTGATCACCCTTCGTCCGTCGTCGGTCCGTCCGTCCGTCAACAATTTCTTATTTGCATGATAGTGGTTTCATTTACGATTTTATTTTAACCAAACTTGCACACAACTTGTATCACCATAAGATCACGGTTCCTTTCTTGAACTGGCCAGATCTCATCATGGGTTCTAGAGTTATGGCCCCTGAAAGGGCCAAAATTAGCTATTTTGACCTTGTCTGCACAATAGCAGCTTTATTTATGATTTGATTTTTACCAAACTGGCACACAACTTGTATCACCATAAGATCTTTGTTCCTTTCTTGAACTGGCCAGATTCCATTATGGGTTCCAGAGTTATGGCCCCTGAAATGGCCAGAATTAGCTATTTTGACCTTGTCTGCACAATAGCAGCTTCATTTATGATTTTATTTTAACCAAACTTGCACACAACTTGTATCACCATAAGATCTCGGTTCCTTTCTTGAACTGGCGAGATTCCTTTATGGGTTCCAGAGTTATGGCCCCTGAAAGGGCCAAAATTAGCTATTTTGACCTTGTCTGCACAATAGCAGCTTCATTAATGACTTGAATTTAATCAAACTTGCACAAAACTTGTGTCACCATAAGATCTTGGTTCCTGTTTTGAACCGGCCAGATCCCATAATGGGTTCCAGAGTTGTGGCCCCTGAAAGGGCCAAAATTAGCTATTTTGACCTTGTCTGCACAATAGCAGCTTCATTTATGATATTTTAACCAAACATGCACACAACTTGTATCACCACAAGATCTCGATTGCTTTCTTCAACTGGCCAGATTCTTTCAAGGGTTCCAGAGTTATGGCCCCTTAAAGTCCAAAATTGGCTATTTTGGCTTTTGCAGCCATATAGAGACTTCATTTATGGTTTTATTTGATACAATTTCCAAAATATCTTCAACAACAATAAATCTTGGAGTGCATGACAAATCAGATCCAATCATAGGTTCCAGCGTTATTTTATATCTGATTACCTCCCCTGATTGTAATCAAAATGGATTTATATCAGTAAGTACTTACAGGACTTATTTGAAATTTCATTATTGTTATTAGCTGGACTGAGACAATCAGGGTAGATAACTATGGACTGATTTTATGTCAAATTACCTCCCTTTATTTCAAATTAAAATTGTTATATCTCCATAACTAATGAAGATACTGATCTGAAATTTCATTTATGTCAACAGATTTATTTGGCAGATCCTTCTTTTGTCCACTTACAATATTTTTTTTTAATTACTTCCCTTTTACGTTACTATAGATAGCTTATTTTTAGTAACATTTTTATTATTGGCCATAGGGAAAACACGAGACCAGTTTTCTGTGGTACAACATGGATAGTACCTCTAATTTTTAGGTGTATTTTAACATATCTAACTTTGTAAGATTTTTTTTTTCTTTTTGTTTAAATTTCTTCCCTTTGTTGTTCCTGTCCTTTGGACTTAGATATTTTTTCTGAGGACCTTCTTGTCCTCAAGTGCAATGATAACAGGTGAGCGATATAGGGCCATCATGGCCCTCTTGTTTTTGTCCTGTTACAATATAGGGTATTTCTTTGCAAAAAATGGCATTTAAAGGTCACAAAGGATATTGTGATAAAGCAAAGTTTATGTATAACTTTCTTGGAATCTGATGCATAGTATGTGTTTGGTCACTGGGGTCAAGGTCAAGGTCACTGTTAACTAGAAATAGATAATTGTTTCTGCTCAGTAACTTCAGTAAGGAATAAGGTATTGCAACCAAACTTGGAATTTAGGAACTTTGTATTGAAGCCTGGTTTTAGATCTGTTTTTGGTTGCTTGGGTCAAGGTCAAGACATTGTTACTAAAAATAAAAAAATGGTTTTCTCACAGTAACTTAAGTTAGGAAGTAGCCTAGAGAGGAAAGCAAACCAAAAACTTGTAAATATTAGGTAGTTTTCAATGAGATCAATGTTTTAGATTTCGTTTTAGTAGCTTTAATAGGTCAAGGTTATTGTTACTATTAAAATATAGGAAAATGGTTTTTGCTTAGTAAGGAATTTGTAGCTTTCAAAGAAACTTCAGTTCAATTGCATTTAATGTGCAAAGAATGCCTCAAGGATGAAACCTTAATCCTGTTCAGCTGGGGATACTAAATCATCGAATTTGTTTACTTCTCTACTTTTCCAACAAGAACAAAAGAATTTATTATACTTTACATTATAGGTTCAAGAAACTGCAAAAGAAAATATATTCAAAGGTGTATTTGCTTGATAATTCAACAGTGTGGAAATGAGGTCATAAACACTTAAATAACTGCTTCTGTAATTAGACATTTTGTAAATTTCAAACTGACATGATATCTGTTTAAATGATGGTTTGATATTACAGATTCCTTACACATTCTGAATGACTGGAAAATGGCTTTCACATGTAAACAGCCTATGGTTAGGCATTCCTTTCCATTTTATGAACATGTGATAAAGGTGCATGAGTTATGTATGTCTGTCTATCTGGCCATTAAGGGCAGTTACTTTTAAAATACAGAATTCTTGTTCTTTTTAGTAAAATCCATATCTTTTAGATAACTTATTTGTGTCTAAAATATCCCTTCAATTCTTTGCACAGTGTGCTTATTTGTTTTTAAAAATCAAAAATATGATTAAGATGTGCATGCCTTTTTCCCATTATGAGAAAAATTTAATTATTGAGGCCCCAAATATTGTTGTGATCCACACACAGTTGCTAGCCATGTTATTGTAAAGTGTGGAGTTCTTGCAAGAGTAACACTGGTACAATACTTAATTGAGCCACTTTAATTGCAGCAGTAGGAACCAGAATTTACCTAAAATTAGTAATAGAATAGCATCATTTTGATAACAGAATAGCATCATTTTGATAATAGAATAGCATCATTTTGATAAGACTGAGTCACTTTCATGAACTCTAGCAAATGGTAGTGGCATATGGCCGTGTTTCTCTAGATTTGTGTAAGATCTTACATACACTGTATAATGATTTCTTTATCAAGTTTCATTTCAAGCTAAGTCAACAAAATATCTGTTTTTATTGGAATGATAATTATGTGTTCATTTTATTCTGTGCCTGAATGATTTATGAAATACTGTAGGATTTTGATTACGATTGTTAAACTTAGCTATAGTTGTTACAGTTTGCCTAATTATGCGGTGAAATGAATTTATTGTAACTGTCTGAAGTTTGTTTTCTTTTTTTCCACATGTTTTTATGCCAGCGGTATTGAATTTTGAAAATTTAGTCTTGAGTTTCTTTAAATTCTGATGTCTTAGGATTGATGTCCCCTTTTCTCATATATCAGATAAAGAAACATGAAATAATTTCACCGCAACTGGTGACAGACAGCTTGACATGAATCCAATTCTTTGTTCAAGTTATGTTGCTGTGTGGAGTCCATGCTGGTGCCATTTCCCAAAACAATTCTGCATTTGCTCCCCAGGTGCCTGGAACAGTGCTCAGAGGGGCACTTTGGGTCACCATCAAAAGCTGTAAAAGTCACCATATGGTCTAAATTGTGTCAGTGCAACCAGAAAAGCCAAAACAAAGCAACAGCAACAGGGTGTAGTCAAAACTTCAGATATTGAGAAGTGCAGTGTTCAAGCACCATAACCCTACATTGCTTACTATTTGAGTAATCTCCCTTTGTTATAGTTCATGAGCTATTTGTATAGATTGATGCTTCAGTGTCCATTGGCAATCATCTGTCGTCCATTGCCCACAATTTACATAAACATCAGATGGTCTGTAGCATCCTGGCAAGGTCTTCCCTGAAATATTTAAAAATGGTTCCGTTTGAGCTCTTAAAGTGGTCACATGAGCTAAAAATAGATATCAATGAACTGCTTGATGGATCTTCATCAGACTCGGTCTGAAGTATCATTTAAAAGTCCACACATTAATTTATTAAACTTGGCCCCTTTTAGGCGCCACTAAAATAGAGAAACTTCTCATGAGCTGCATGGTGGATCTTTATCAGACTTGGTCAGTAGAGAAAGCTTGCATCAGTTTTGAAGTTTTCTCCCTAGGATGTTCAAATGGAACACTTGGTCCCTTCAGAGGCCATCAAAGCTAAAATTACAACTTCTCATCAACCACGTGATGGATCTTCATCATCATAAGGTCCTCTCCCAATTTTGTGCAAATGGCATGTGGGGTGGGGGAGAGGGAAGCAACTGACTTCGCCCCTTAAGGGGACACTAAAGTAAAAAAAAAAAGAAGAAAAACTCATGAAGTCATCGTACTTGGTCTGCAGCATCTCGTATTAAGTCCTCTCTTAAGTTTGTTCTGATAGGGGGCAAGACCCCCTTATAACGGCTAAAGGTAGAAGCAAATCTTAAAATAATTTGTTTTCATGTTGCGCTTGATTGATCATTAAACTTAGTCTAAAGGTAAAGTAAGGCTTCAATTAATGTCGCGTATAATCTACATCTAACATGAGCTACAAAGCCTTTTAAACACGAGGCCATAGTTTGAAGTTACAGATTGCAATATGGAGAAGTTTTTTTATCCTTTTTACTTTGTTGCTATGGCAAACAGTAAAAAATTTGTCCATCTTGCATATTGTACTAGTATTTACAATTGTCCGTGGTAACTCTCCAACAACTACACGTAAAGGGAGCGTTTGTTGCTATGCAATAGACTTGTTATGCTTGTCCTTGATCATTAAACTTAGTCTAAAGGTAAAGTAAGGCTTCAATTAATGTCGCGTATAATCTACATCTAACATGAGCTACAAAGCCTTTTAAACACGAGGCCATAGTTTGAAGTTACAGATTGCAATATGGAGAATTTTTTTTATCCTTTTTACTTTGTTGCTGTGGCAAACAGTAAACAATTTGTCCATCTAGCATATTGTATTTACAATTGTTCGAGGTAACTCTCCAACAACTACACGTAAAGGGGGCGTTTGTTGCTATGCAATAGACTTGTTATGCTTGTCCTTGTGAATCATTACAATTATGTGGAACATAAATAACTAGACGGTCAGACGATGAGCTGCTGATGCAGTGATTTAAGTGAACGAGTAGCACTAAAAAGTGAAAAATGGTGTTTAGGATTTAATATTTAGAAAAAAATGATAAATTAGCTCGTTAAGTGAGTTGCTACCCCGCCTTCACCTCAGCACTTCCTTTAGAAAAAAATTGGGAAGTGTGAGCACTTAGATTTCCGTTTGTTCATACGTCTGTCCATCTGTTCAAATTGACGTCATAAAAATCTCATGAACCATTAAAGGATTGCCATCCTGCATGTGAATTTGTGTTTGTTGGGATTTCTCTCAACCAGACGAAAAATTAGACCCTTGACTTAGTCAAAAATCTGCATAAAAACTTAGTGTTTGTGCCACACACGTAGCTATAGAACTAGATGTGGATCAATGACACAAATGATAATTCTACCTTTCATGTATCTATAGATCTTTATGACACAAGTTAAAAAGAACAATGAAGTAACTATGGTTAAAATATCATTTTTTATGAAAAATACTGAGTTTTTCTTTCTTGTTTTTATATATGATGTATAATATGGTACACATTATAGCTAAATTTCAGCTTAAACAGTGGATCTGAACGTAAACGTTTTCTGATGCCATACAATATGTATGTATTTTGACAACTTTTTGCACTGTGATTAAGTTCTTCACGCACTAATCCAGTTATAATTGGGAATTAGATATTTATCAGTGACTTGATAGGTAGGACACTGCAAGACCAGCTACACGGAAAAAAGAAGTTTCAGAAAACTTAACCGCATGCTTCAAAATGATCAAATCAAGACCCAAGTATTATACTCGGTCATAAATGTTATATATAAGCAACCGACGTTTATTTTTGATTATTTTTCATAGCTTAAAATTTTAGTTACTATCTCTAAGTCATGCTCTAAAAATGTATTACCTAGGGTTATGAAACAATAATGAAATGTTACAGATGCGCACCTGTACATTTTCTTTAGGATTTCACTGGACAGACCAAAGTTATGACCCTTTACTTGGTCAAAATATTGTATAAAGGACCTACATTTTGTTGTACCTTTCCAAAAAAGTATTTTACTTAGAGTAATAAAACATTATAGGAAAGTTGTTTATGCACATGTAGTTTAATTTGGATTTACACTCAATCCTCCTAAAATATTGTCATTGATGACCCTGTCAGACAGATGCATAGTTGTTTCCACTGCTTTCCTCGGCTTTTTAGCTCATCTGAACTTCGTTCAGAGTAAGTCTGGCAACCATCGTCTGTCTTAAACATTTTGCCATCTGAATCACACATTCTCGTTTCCTAGCAAACTCCTCCCTCAAGTTTGTTCAAATTGTGAACACTTGGACCCTTTTAGGGGCCTCTAGAGCTGAAATAGTTGTATCTTTAAATGGCTTATTCTCATGAATCGCTTGCTGGATCTTCATCAAACCTGGTCAGTAGCAACATTGTAAGCCCTCTCTGAAATTTGTTCTAGAAGGGAGCACACGACCCCGCTTAAGTTGAAAAAAAGAAATACCTTTAAACGACTTATTCTCGTAAACCACAAGCTGGATCTTCTTCAAACTTGGTCTAGATCATGATTATAAGGACCTCTCCAAGTTCTGGAAATGCCTAACCATAAATGGGGAGAGGGGGCACTCGGCTTCTTTTCATGAAGTGCCTGGTGGATTTTCATCAAATTGGTCTGTAACATCATTTAAGGTCCTTCCCTAAGTTTGTTCAAAAAGAAAAGAAATACGTTTTGATGTCTTTTCCATAGGCGGATGATTATTAAACTTTGCCCTTGGCATAATGTAAATTCCACACATTTGTTCAAACTCGGGCACTTGTTTCGTGTTCGTAAGAGAAACTATGTTTACACGAACGAAACCGTGAAAATCTCCAAATTCTGGCAGATAAACTCGAAAGAATGTAGCAGTGCTAACAATTATTTCCTTGCTATCCGAAAGAAAATTTTGTTAAATATAACTTTTTTTTGTTGCCGAATATATTATGACTAATTATTTTTACTTAATTAACACTTTATTAGTTTAATGAGGGAACTGTTTATCCAGTATTTTAACTTTAAAAAACGTGCCTTATAGATGATTTCTTAGCTTTTCAAACATAAATTATTTTATAAATTTGAAATTGGAAACAGCTAAACTAACATTCTATTAAGCTTTATTTCTGTTGTGATAATTGTATTGAAATAAAAGTTTAATTTTACTGTAAAATTAGTGTTAGAAGAATTTGAGTTAGTTAAAAAATGGTTTTTAATTTTACGTTCTTGAATATGAATCTCTTGAAAACGTTCTACCTGACCTTAATTACATATATCCCAAAATATCGTATTGTTACACTACCAAAGTATCTATTAATCTTTCTTTCTGTTAAAAGGTGGTATAATATTCATTATGGCACTCACTCGATGATCCTGATACTATTCAAATTTTTCCAAGATTTTATAGATTGGATGATCTGCGGTAATGTCACGGCTACTGTAGACTTGCATACTGTTTGAAGAGATATTTCGATTGGCATCTAAATGAAACGGAAATCTAGGAAGTACGAGGTTTCACGAGAGGACCATGGTGTCCCTATATCGTCATTTAAGGTATCCGATCCACAAATGAATAAATTCTGTATAAAAATGCTGTTAAAATATATCAAATTTTGATGCCTGGTAAGCTCACATAATTGTAGTACCATTTGAAAGTGTATTGTCTACTGAAAAAGAAGATATAAATTACATGATAAGATATGTTATAGATTTTTTTTTTTACTTTATAGTTTTCAATGATACTATAACAGAAACTCAGTTATTATTGTGTTAGATGTATCATTTCACAGTCCTTCACAATCACAATCACTATGGACTGTAGTGATTCGTGCATATTATTATGGTCATCTTATTTACTAATTTTAATTCAACAGATAAAACTTTTTCAAATGATACCAAAAAAGCATGGGGTCACCACGCATCGGTATGTCCTTATCATAATTAATAGCAGCACGTGTTTGGGTTCTTACTTGGTCATAACAAACATCGGCATTAATAAGCTGAGGAATCCTCTAGAACTCGAGTTTATTGAACAAAATTTTTCATATTGCATTGAAAACAATAAAACTTGCTTGACAGATTTAAGCTTCCACCCCACCCCACCATTGAAACCTCTGGTGCATCCAGTAAGAACTGTCGTAGTGCACCCTCTTCGCAAATGCTATCTACTTTGGAAAGATAGTATATTTCACAAAAGGAACACCTTAGCTGGTACATAACCACGTTCGCACGCGACAAATTTACATAGACAAATTGCTTCCCTCCCAGAACAAACGTATGAAAGAATTCTCTGACATAGTGTATACATGTATGATAGTAACGGGTATATACCATCGAAAATAGTGACAACACCTTTGATGAAAACGAAAGCAACCGCTGATGCGTTTTTGCTTGTATTTTGTGGGGTTTTTTTATTATAATGGAGCGGGGGAGGGGTCATCAAACTTAAGACATTCTTAAAAATATTTCAGTGTAATCTAAGTGTGAGAATATAAAGACCTTCAGACATACAGCCTGCCAAATTTGTAGCAGTACTTATATTGAAGATCAAGCGTATGAAAGCGCATGGTAGAGATGCATATTGACAATGTTATGATACACATGGAAATATCTGACACTTAATCATAAATATGTCATCGTTTTTTCAGCAATGTTTGTGTTGCAGTATATAAAAATCTCTAAAAATCTACATGCTCTATCAAACGCGCTTGTTTGTTTGCTAAAGTTCTCAAACAGATGATAGATATATAGCATGTGTTTGGCTACGGATAGAAATATCTCGAGTAGGGTACACCAGGTAGAGTACAAGCATACAGTACATAAATTTTGTTGTATTCTTATATATGTATAATATAGCATTGCCAGTTTTTGTCAGATTCTTTACTTGACAAAATATAAATTGCTCCAACTTCTAGGGCGTATTATATTTATGGTAATTCCAACTTATTACGTGGGTGTGTGCGTGTGTGTGTGTGTTCGGGTTTATTGCTGAAAAAGACGTTAAAGCCGAACACACATACACACACACGCACACACGTAAATTGGAATTACCATAAATATAATACGCCCTAGAAGTTGGAGTTTTAAGTTTTCATGTTGTCCTTCCATTATCATGAATCAGATTTATAACGTGTCAATTTAGACCTGAGAGACTTTATTCTGAAGTCATGTAATTCATAGAAGTGTTAATGTGTCCAGACATTGGTAGAACAGAGAGAGTTATAAATTAATAGTTTAATCATATAGGCAAATCTACGTCATGGTCAGTGTTCCTTGGTTTTAAGCTATTGTTTGTCCAAGTGATGTGTTATAGATGAGGGTCTTCTGCATTGAAGCATACGCATTTTTTGCTTTGATTCATAAAAAACTTTATGATTATCATTTCCACTAAAGTTGTCAAAAATATATTTGCAGTCAATAAATGGCGGTCGGCTTATATCTCTACCACAGATTCCAGAGGGCCTTAGCTTCGGGATATTTCTATAAGATTATGGGTGTTCTCTTTTAGCATTTTACGATTCTTATTTATTCTAAAGACTATTTCAAGCTATGGAACAAGATCGAGAAATGAATTAATTTAAGAAATATAAATTATCAGAGAGAGAGAGAGAGAGAGAGAGAGAGAGAGAGAGAGAGAGATTTAATGCATTAATAAATTCGTAAAATTTTAATCTCAGGCTTTGGAATAAATAGATTGTATTTAAGGAACAATGACCTTACGCTTTATGTTCTAAGTGAAATAACCGAATAGGACCAACGAACAAATTTATAGGGACCTCCTAGGCCGAGTGGTCAAAGTCGTTGACTTAAAATCACTTGCCCCTCACCGATGTGAGTTCGAGCCTCACACGTGGCATTGAATTCTTCATGTGAGGAAGCCATCCAGCTGCATTGAATTCTTCATGTGAGGAAGCCATCCAGCTGGCTTAAAGAAGGTCATGGTTCTACCAAAGTTTCCGCTCTTGATGAAATAATGTAGGGTCTTCCTCCACCATCAAAGCTTGAAAGTCTCCATATGACCTATATTTGTGTCGGTGCGACGTTAAACACGACCAAAATAAATTTATAAACGGCTGATAGGTTTAATACTAGTACGCGGTATACTTTATGCATGTACATTCATATTTAAAGTGCATGATATACTTGTACATTTTAATTACCAGAACGTTTTGAAAGTGGAACCATGTACACTTTATGTTGTGGACAGAACAGAACTTTCAAGGCAAATGACATGTTTTTTATATTGAGTGTTTTTCGGACAATACAATGCATGCAATTTTCATTTTAAACTAAAATAATGTTCATGCATTCATCCAGTTGGCGTCAATTAATGAGAGTATCCTGACAATAGCCGAGAAGTAGGCCGTATTCAAAGTTGTGATACATTGTTACATACTTACATATGTGAACGATTTGAAATATCATTATGTAAATTGATCTTTTTATTGTACGTCCTAGAACACGGACAAAATACTGGTTAGAATCCATCAAGGACAAATCATGATGTGCTGGCATACATTAGACGTTTAAAAAACATTTTTGTCTGGTACATCTAAAATAATCTTCTGCTACAAGCCGAGAATCATAATTAGTGGCAACACTTCTTGAACGTTGATTCTAACAAAGAAAGCAAAGCGAATATTGATTCTGTATCTAAACAAAAAATTAATTACAGACAACCTTGGTTATTTCGATGAAGTGAAAATAAAAGTAGAGCAAAATGTGTAACATCACCTTTACGGGTAGTCGCAAAAGGTAATATTAAGTTAGAATAGTGTGAAACTTCACTAAAAATAATTGAAAGTGTGATTGCTGACACAGCCGGTTCGGTAGTGTAATGATTATAACGCAACAAGTCTCAAGTTCGAGCTTCAGCGAGAACATTTAACGATATCAACACAATTCGATACCAAAGAGTTAATCATTTTAATATTAAAACATCATTTTGAAGATCTACAATTATTCAAATCATCCCTTCTCTAGATATACTTTACCCAGTTTCGTTGTATACGATTTCGGCATTTCCTGGCTGGTGCGGAATTTCACTGACCTACAGTAACGGCTAAAAATTTGGAGATTACGTAATCGCACGGAATTCACCGAGTGACAATAAGAATACATCATAGGTCCTTCACACACAAATAAATGAACAAAAAACTGAAAGAAATTTTAATGTAGTAAGTAGTAACATTCGTGCTAGTGCGTGATCGAAAGATTTTATTCAAAATTCAATAATATAGATACTCCAGCTACGAAACTGTAAAGATGTAAACTGATGCCATAATTGTAAAAGAAATATTGTAACTATATATAATTACTTGTAACATGATATAATTTTCTTGAAGACTGGCATTTATATCATACATCTGAAAACTGAAATTGTTGGTTAACTATTTATTCCATTGAATAATTCAATGCTGTACGGCAGTTATGATATTCACCGCACCAATAAGTTACGATTCATATCGCGTCAAGTCGGTACCCCACTTGGAAATAATTAAAACGTTTACGTAGAGAACGCCAAAATGAAAAACAGTTTCCGAATTATCCAACGAGAACACTGCATTTAAAGCACATTGCCTTAATATTAAATTACTTTTTTTATTCAGTTTATTCAGATTTGTCGGCTTTCTGATAAATAGATCCTAAACAAAATTGAAAATACTAAGATTTATATCGAAATAACAAATACAATTGAACTCATTTTGATTAGATTTTTAAGACTGTTCACCGTTTATACAGACTCGCAACGTCTTCGTCGTTACTGATGCCCTTCTGCAAACATGTCTTCAGCATCCTTGGCATTACAGAGGTTATCAGACGAAAGGCCACCAGAAGCAGGGAGAATCACCTTCACGTGATTATGGCAGAGAACAGAACAGCGGTGGCTCGCTTACTTGCTTCTTGGCCGATTGTTATCGCGTCGGTGGGCGCATCTCTTGAGGCCGTCACGGAAAGCGCCGAATTGTGAAAACCTCCGCCTGATGGTGGAGCTTCCTTGCAATGGTGTATGTTCAAACCTATATCGATCGGATAAAACTCAGCTGTAATTTTATAATGGTGTATGTTCAAACCTATATCGATCGGATAAAACTCAGCTGTAATTTTGTAATGGTGTATGTTCAAACCTATATCGATCGAATAAAACTCAGCTGTAATTTTGTAATGGTATTTGTTCAAACCTATATCGATCGGATAAAACTCAGCTGTAATTTTGTAATGGTATTTCTTCGAACCTATATCGATCGGATAAAACTAAACTGTAATTTGTAATGGTGTATGTTCAAACCTATATCGATCGGATAAAACTCAGCTGTAATTTTGTAATGGTATTTGTTCAAACCTATATCGATCGGATAAAACTCAGCTGTAATTTTGTAATGGTGTATGTTCAAACCTATATCGATCGGATAAAACTCAGCTGTAATTTTGTATAAGAGAAATAAAAGCAACTTTGAAAGTTCTTGTATGCAACTATAAATTTATAAAACGTTTTTAACATTTTTGATAAATGAGGTTATTACATATCCGACTTGCCTTTCACTTATTGATAAAAAAAAATGATTAACATGTTGTGAAGGTTAGGTGCTTAGCCGTAATAGTGAGGTGAAAAAGGCGGGTTTCATCCGCGGAATATAGGTTTTTTTTTTATTCATTACATATAGGCAGAGCTCAGATGCCTGTCAAATAAAAAGCCTCATTGATATCTAGAAGTTTCCCTAGCTTTTATGTGGCCATATTCGAATCGTTTATTACGACATCCAACGTAACCCTTCCAAAATACTTGCGATTCTTAAAGTTCTATTTGACAAAAAAAAAAAAAAAAAAAAAAAAAAAACATGTTAGCATTTTAAGAAGGTTGCGATTTTTTCTCGGTTGTTAAAACGTTAATTCAATACCATTATCAATATAGATGGAGAAAAGAAGAACCCAGAAAGATGTAAAGACGTAATGCAGTAAGTGTCATGGTAAAATTAATGAAACTAGAGAATACTAAATTATAATAGATTCATTTTGATATACTTTTTGATCCACCAGATTCGTAGTAAATTCAACTTCTGTCTGCAGCTCTTAATTCGTCGATACTTATTTTAAAGTAGCTCGACGGACTATTCCGATCCCGTTTCCCTCGAGTCAATATAACGTATGTTCTATTTCAAAATTTTAAACATTCTTGAAAAAAAGTATTACGCGAACGGAAGGCATATGTATATTGATAATAAAAATGATTTACAAGACAACTGTATAGCACTTTATCATTATCAACATGTCATCGTTTTTCAGCGATGTTTGTATAAATAAACCATATATTTTATCTAAATTACTATATTTTGTACAAAATGCATCTGTTTGCAAAGACAGATAAAGTGTTACTGAAATACATCATACAGCCAATATTATAATGAATAAGGCTTACAATAAATGCTTACTTTCATTTTATTCTAAATTCAAAGCTTGACTAGAATTTTTCAAAATCTTTGCCATAGAATATATGACATCAAAAAACGGTAAAGTCAGTGAAAGTTATTGTTGGATATTGATAAAAAGCAAGACGAATGTTCAGTTTCTCCGTTATTTGGAAAGCGCTGCAACGGTTTATTCATTTCTTTGCAACATAGTGGGTATTTTTTTTAAAATCTTAGTCACAGTACCCACATTTTCTGGATTTTTGAGAGAGAAAAATATCCTGTTTGCCTGGAGTATATCCTATCTATCGGCCAGAGGGAGGGACATATCATATGATAAAACAGTTTAAAAGACTCATTCATGGATTCAATAATAAATTTTGATAAAATGGGTTTCAAAGTAAGTAAAAATGCTTCATAAGATGCTCACAACTTTCATGTTTTTAATCTGAAAATATGAAATAACAAATGGTAAATATAAACCATGTTAAAACTACGAAGGGAAGTAATTTAACATAAAATATTAGAAGAGACGACTTGACCAGTCTACTAAAGCCTATAGAAAACGCTAAAGCGTAACAGAACTTTGATATCGCTACTAACTTCAGTTTTTCATTTTCAACAAGGAATATGGTAAAACACATAAAATGTAATTTATTTTGAAATATGAAGTATTTAGTCCTTTTTGCACAGTAAAGACAGTGTCAAAAGCGTAAACTTGTCAAAATACTAAACCATTTGCAGTCGGTTGCATAAATATAACTAAGATAACTTATTTCTCTTGGACCATATACTAGCAACTATAAAGGGTAAGGATAGATTTCACGGAACCACAGAACACTCCAAATAACACAGCCATGCATCGCAAAGTAGGCCCACAACAAAAAGAAGCTGTAACGGAAAAATATTGTAGACGGGTTGCTTCAAAGAATAACTCAGTAAAATTTAGTTTATGGACAACATGTCAGGTCATATTACGGGAAGCCGGAATGAAATAAAACAACTTGTTAAGAGATGTAGTAACAGTTTTATTTTACCAAGATTCAAGATTAATTTATTAAGGTATAAACATTTTATAATGTCCAACACCACAAACGAAAATGGTGGTTACAATTAGTACATGAGAAAAGTACAGTAAAAAGTATAATAAGTAATCTGTACAAACACAACAGTGTTACATTATAACCAATTATTGTATTAATACTATATTCACAATTTCACATAAAACCTGTGTAACTATTATATTAAAGAATTCTGCCTGTGAGCAGAGCACCTAAACCGGGAGAGAACTATACTGTCAAATGTATAACAATCGTGGCAAATGTACATCAATTTTAAACTACAGTCGGTACCTTGACATTATATATAAAATATCAACAACGTTTGGAAACCCTAAAGTTTGCAACATATATTTTACATCAATATCGTACAATATCGTTTATACATATTCATGAATACATCATTTAACTGCCAATAAAAAACTGTTATCTAAATTCTTAAATATCATTTACTTATTTTATTGGCGATTGTAGAACCTATTATGAACAGGAGGCAGTATGCCCAGTAACAGAGAGATAGCGATATCATGCACATGCGCATACAAAATGTGAATTAAAGTTTTACAAGTACACGTAATATTCAGCGTTTGCCAAAAACTGTCTGGTAATCTTTAATCTAAACAACAAACACACAGGTAGATGGGAAATGGCCGCGACTTTATTTCAATGATATTATGGCATATAGCATGTTTAAATTTATAGAAATGAATATGAACACAAGAAAAGTCACTAGCTAAATGGCATAGCAACTTACAGGCAACGTAAAGAGGCAGAAGCCCATTTTATAGGCTAACAACAAAAAAACTGGCAAACTGCAGAGATTTCTCCATTCACAGCTAATGAGAAAGTGAGGCGAATTGCTCATTGTTTACTTCAATTTATAAACTGCTATATGCCATACCGAAATGTACTTACGGTCACATGTGTTTTGAAGGCCACTAACTATTTTATGAAATAAAATTCGTCCAATCTTTTCGCAGAATACTGTTTTTTCCCCAAGTTTTCTTTGACAAAATTATATGTTAATTTCATGAGCTTAAGAGTATATAAAAGGAATAACTCATCTTCACTAATTCAAGACGTAAACAAGACAGTTTTTTATCATTTATAATGAAGTTCCATCTGTATTCTGTTTTACCATAACGGGTCACCTTTATATTTGTAGCTGAAACTAGATGTCATGTTTTCTTGTACTGAAATTTAAACAAAGGCCTTGACGAAATAAGAACATTTATAAATTGTTACAGCTTAATAATCTAGATGAATGGTAACAGATAATATATGAATTTTTAAAGTTTGTGACCTAATATGTATCAAAACATGATATGCCAATACTTGGCATGCTAGTACTGTTACTGACAGAAATAGTATGAAACTAAGCATCATAGTCTTCTCAAGCTCATATTCGAATGCCTGCAGTTTCATAACTTCATACTGTTCACAGCCGATATCGTTTAACGAACAGCCTTGCCCATGTTAGAAGAAACTTATGATAAAGACAAGAGCGAGTGCTGCGGTAGAACAATCGATTTGATTTCCTTTTTTTTGTAAGCCAGCTGGATTGCTTCTTACATGCTGCAGTTAACCCTGAACGTGGTTCGAACACCCAACATAGAGGGACAAGTGATCCGGACCTTATAACTAATATTTTGTCGACCGCAACGGCCTACTTAAAATGCATTATATCTAATATTTTCATAAATATATCATTATCATTCCTTTTTAAAACACTTAACAATGAAAACAGCTTCAGACAGCTTCAAAACTAAGTCAAACGTAGTTTTACCTTTTACCTGTCGTTTACCTTTTACCTTTTATTTATTTTACCTGATGTATCCCCCTAATGCTTGAGTATCACTAGCAAACTGAAATACTTAATGATTACAATATATTAAACGAATTACTAATATGGAGCATTATCGCAATTACTCAGATCAGTTATTGTCAACTTCATCATCAACATCATCGCCATTGTTGTCATATCATCATCAGAATAGTATCACCATCGTCATCATTACCATCATCGACGTCACCATCATCATTTACGTACCATAATGTACCAACATGATATCATATCATTATCATTCTTTGATACCACAGTCATCATTTTCATCTTCAACATGCCATCATCATCATCATATCATATTCATTATACCATATCATCATCGTAATCAAAATCATATTATCGTGTAATATTATATCATCATATTCTCATACGGTACAATCATCGTAATCATTATCATCATAGCATTGTTATATCATCATATCATCATCATGTTATGTCATTATCATCATCATCATTATAATTATTATCATCGTTATGATCGTAACATCAAATCGTACCTATCAACGCCATATTTTCATCAAATCACCATCATACCATCCTCATCATAACATTATGATCATATATAGACACAAACAACGTATCACCATATTATCACAATAGCATCAACATCATCATCATCAACATCATTGTCATATCATCATAATAACACAGTCATCATCATACCACCATCATCATCATCACCATCACCTTCAAAATAACATTATCATACTAGCTATATACATATCAGTGCATATCGTCATTATCGTCTACAAAACGTGTCACCACTTTATATCATGCTGACGAAACTGAACATTTTGATATCGGTATTTTAATCATCGTTATCATCATTGCCAGTACTTTTGATTATCTAAAATTACAGTAAATTAAGCTTTTGTCACAAGATAATTGTCCACTATTAACAGACATACATGTGCGCAGAGCTGGAGATTTTGAATGAATGGTTATTCAAAGCCGAACATTATTCTAAAACATGCTTTGTCATGCATAACAACAACAAAATTATATAAAACTTATCTCCTTTTCGTGTCCCAGCAACCATTCCTTCTCCAGAATACCATCCAACCAACGTAACAGCGTAAATTCATACTATGAGGTAACTATTATACAGCAATTTTTCTATCGATGTTGTTCGGCGATTTCAGCTAGCAAACTGGAAATACATGCACGGACTTCTCGTATTTTTTGCCGCCAAATTATAAATTTACGAAACAAATCGTATAACGGAATACAACTGATGTTAAATAATAGCAGACAAGTAATCTCTTACAACATGACAATCACTTATCACCAAAAAATAACACAATTTATTTCTACAAGAGAACATAAATGCATTTTGTTGCGTAGTAAACTCCGTGACCTCGGCTATTTCGAGTCATTTCCGGGTATTCCGAATCGCTATTGCGGTTACTCATTCCTACTACATTTAGATGTTTACCGATGGATACTAGTTTAAAAATGAAATGCTCTTCGGAATGTTAGAAAAACTTCATGATCGGTAAATCACACAAAATATTTTTTTGAATTAAAAAATAAGACCATAATGAAAGTTGTTTATATTTATTGTTACAGTTTCAACATGGAAAAAACCGCCATTCTATGTAACACATATTAGTATGTAAAATGGTTCAGACTTCTATTGACATGAGTTCAAGGTATTTTTAAATGAATTGAGTAACACTGGTAAATATTTAACGGTGATGAAAGGGAAGTGAGATATATATGTTCTATATAAAAACTATTTGGTATAGAATAGAACAGACGTAAGTACAGTGATTCGGAATACCCCATATTTAATGACTTTTGTTTAATATAAACAACTTTTTCTAATGTAATGTTAAGATATTTATATATCTATAGTGTGATATGTATATATCGTACACCATGTGCATGTATCATTTATCTGTGTACATCACCTGAAAATCAAGTAAGAGTCTCTTGAAGAGAGCAGCTCTGTATTTTCTCGGCAAAAATTAGTATCTCGAGTCAATATATAACATACTTAAACTGTGTTTATCGCTTGAAAAATAGGTAAATGATAAAACCTATAGCCCTTTAATATGCACAGATGCTAAAAGATTACAAACATAACCATTTTCTTAATTTTGCTAAAGAAACTGTTGTCATCAGCTGTAAAACGTTTAGAGTGGCCCGCATTTTAGACTGATTCGGAATACCCGAGTAGACTGTAATCATACATATCGTTAATAATAAAGATAAATAACAGGGGAGTCAATGGTTCTCCCTGTTTAACACCAGTATTACATTCAAAGTACTGAGTTATTGAACCATTCACTCTTACACATGATTTAACATTTCATACATAACTTTTAATATTTTAACAAAATACCCGCAAACACCACTTTTGAATGGTGCCTAAATATTTAACACACAAGTACAGTTTCGTTTCCTGAAGACAATCAGGAATTACGTCAATATAAACGTCACCGGAAATATTTAAAAAAAAATCACAATAAAAGATATAATATCAAACGAAAATATTTAACAAGTTTTCACTAGATCTACTTTCACTTTCTTTGATTTGTGTATGCTTTCCTTTTAGCATTAAGTATAATTTCCGTTGATCTATATTTAAACTGGTTTTGAAATAACATACTAAATCATTTCAATTAAGAGTTTTAGAAAAAATAAACACGAGTAGAAATGACGTCTAATATAGCTCAAACATACATGCCGACTATATGGGTCTCTACTTAATCATAATCAATTAATCTTGTGACATTTTGTTGCAAATTCTTCAAGCGTTGACACCTGTTAACTTTAAAAAAATAGTCTTTATTATACAGTGGCACCGTAGCAAAACCACAAGTTATCCCGAGTGTGATGATACCGGAGACGACAATGTATTTGATAATGAAGGAAGATCCTATTACATATTTCTATTAACGTTTCCGATAGACATACAGAATTTTCTAAGCCAAAGCTATTAGCGCGCTGATGCTTTATTCATATTCAGAAGTGATTCTATATATCAAAGTCGACAGAAAGTATCTAACTGTAACGTTTCCTCACTTCGAACGAAAGAATATATTTGAATAATAGAGATTATTACAAGACAACGTTGTGTCGATTTTCATTTCAACATGTATGTTATTGTCAGCGATGTTGTAAATATAACATATTATTTTACTAAATTACTATATATTTTGTAAATAATGACTCTGTTTGCAAAGACATTAATGTTACGAAAATCATACGCCAACTATTATAATGAATACGCTAGTAGCCAAGATTATTCATTTATTCTAAATCAAAGCTTGGACTAGTTTTTCAATTCTTTGGCATAGAATATGACATCAAAACGTTAGTCGTAATTATTAGATGTTTATTGATAAAAGCAAGAACGAATTCAGTTTCCCGTATTTGAAGGCTGTCTGTAACGATTATACATGTTAGTGCAACATGTTGGGTATTTTATTTAAATCTTTCGTCACAGTGAACCACATTTTCTGGATTTTTAATGAGATAAAATAACAATGTTTCCGGAGTATAATCTATTATCGCCAGGAGTGACATATCATATGATAAAACAGTTTAAAAGACTCATTCATGGATTCAATAATAAATCTTAGATAAATGGTTTCAAGTAAAATGTTCATAATGCTCACAATTCATGTTTTAATCTGAAAATAGTAATTAACAAAGGTAATTAATACATTTAAACATACAATATGAAAGAGACACTTGACAGTTATAAAGCAATTATATCAAACGCCTAAAGCGTAACCAGTAATTTATACGCTAACTATGAGTTTATCAATTTCAACATAGGAATTGGTTAAAAACAAAATGAATTTATTTGAAATTGAAATTTTATCCTTTTTGCACTATACTAGACGTTCAAATAGCGTAAGCTGTCAAAATACTAACCAATTGCAGTCGTTGCATAAATATAACTATATGAAATTATTTCTCTTAGACGATATACTACAACTTAGGGTAGTAGTTTACGGAACCAAGAACACTCATAATAAAGCCTATGCTACGCAAAGTGGCCAACAAAAGAAGCGTAGTTATAACAAATATATAGAGTTGCTTCAAATATAATCGTAAAATTTATTTAGTGGACAACATGTCAAGCATATCGAACGGAATGAAATAAATACAACTTTAAGAGATGTTAACAGTTTTATTTACAATTCAAATTTATTTAAAGGTAACATTTTAAATGCCACCCTCAACGGAAAATGTGCGATTACAATAAGTCTCAGTGAATAGTACGAAGAATATAAGTTACTGTCAAACACAAGCGGTTCAATTAACAATTATGTATTAATACTAAATTCACAATTCACATAAACCTGTGATTACTATTATATAAGATTCTGCCTTGACAGAGCACAAACGAAGAAATACTGTCAAATGTATAACAATCTGGCAAATGTACATAATTTTAAACTAAGTCGTACCTTGACATTATATTTAAATCCACAATCCGTTATTGGATACCCTAAAGTTTGTCAAATATTTAGCTCAATATCGTAGCAATCGTTAAAACAATGCATGAATCATCATTTAACTGCCAATAAAAACTGGTTACTAAATCTTAATATCATTTACAGTTCATTATTATTGGACGATTGTTTGAACCTATTTATGAACAGAGCAATATGCCAGTAACTAGAAATGCGTATCAGCACATGCGATAAAAATGTAGATAATATAGTTTTACATTAGTATGTACGTAATATTCGCGTTTGCCAAAAACTGTGACCTGCAACAGGGAAACTGTTTTTCGTCCATAGCACAACCTATCATATAACCAGATAACAATTAGATGACAATTGCTATCTATGTCTCTGATATAACTTTAAAGGAGCAACACTGGACCTCTCCTAGGTTTCTTTTTTAAAAGAAGCCTACTTGTTGTAGTATTTAGTCAATATCCTATAGAATACACGTATGCTTATTCAATACAATTTAGACGCTGTCTGCGCAATTGGATCCTGCACGAGACCTGTTTGTACAAACATGTTTTGAACAAATGTTCCGCAAAGATCGCGCAGCGCATAGTGGCACTAAAGTGATGTTGTACTTAGTTGCGCCACAGCAGGTCGCGCCGCGCTAGGGTCAAGCAGCGCAATCATTTTGCACACAACACTATCATCCTATTGTTGAAAGCGTGTAAGAGCGATGCTATATTTTGGTATTCGTTGATAAAATGGTAGACAATATCATGACACTGATATTGTGGAATGTTGTTTTGAATGACTATTGAAAAATTTGATACGTTTTTTGCATGAATAAAAATGCTGTGTTGCGAAACAAATAACTGTCTTAGCTATTATGTTTCGTATGACCAACATAGGAGAATTTACTTAATACAGAAAAAATGGCGTAACAATACAATTATTTGGGAACCTTTTGTTGCAACGAAAAAGAAAGAATATTTAAGTTTTGGCAATTTCTTTCTCAAAATGAACTTTAGAAGACTGTCCATGTTTCCTGAAATTGTTGGTATTTGTTGCATTAATGTCGTAAAATAAAATGTAAATCTGCAACTGTATAACCTATACATATATGTCCATCATATATCTACATATTAGTACATTTGCTTTTTTAATTTTACTGTTAAATAGGTGCATCAGAAATATTAAGAGTTTGACCTGATACAAGTATATGACTTTTCTTTGATCACAAGCAAAAGATGACTAATGTAAATTTTGGAGCAAACGAGTTCTAGACGAAAAATGATTCTTGACATTACATTAAAACAAATAATGCTAGTAGTTATAAATTATCCGCTACATGGTAAATGGCATTTAATAAGGTTGATATTTTTCTCAGCTCCAAAAAGATTCTTGAAGAATACTAGTAGTAAGATCATCAATCGTTTTAGAAAGCTAAAATTAGTAATCTAAATGATATATCTCAAAGACAGTCAACTTAAAAATTCTCTGTTGCCTATCTTTGTTTGACACATGTTCCATGTAAAAATGATGTATTCCAGAAAAGAACGTATGTACTCTAGCGAAAGATACAAATATTGATAAAGATGACATGCAGATCAGCTTTATCATTCTAAACATGTCATCGTTTGCCTGCAATATTTGTGTGCATAAACTATATGATCTTATCTTGATTAATATATTTTCTAGTCTAGTTTGCTGAAACGAAATAACAAAACGATAAAACAGCTACTGAGATACTGCAGTGCTGATGAACCATGCTGAAAATGATATGAGCCGCGCCATGAGAAAACCAACATAATGCGTTTGCGACCAGCATGGGATCCAGACTGGTCAGGATCCATGCTGGTCGCTTACAAAGCCTATCGAATTGGAGAAATCGTTAGCGAACAGCATGGATCCTGACCAGACTGCGCGGATTCGCAGGCTGATCTGGATCCATGCTGGTGTTATATATATATGATATTCACATCTATATTTTTTACATGTACACTTTGTATATTTTCTAGAAGTTTTGGTGGTCTCAAACTTCAAAGAGTTAAGGAAGGCCAAAGTGATTGACATTTGTCATTAGAACCTTGTTACCAAATCTCTCCATTCAGTTTATAATTAGTTCTTCAAAGTCTCTTATTTCCCATATTGATTGACATGTATCATTAACACCTTACTGTAAAATCTTTTGATTCAATATGTTTGTTTCTTTGATATGTCATTGAATGCTGGCTTTGTAATTGCTTAAACAATTATATTTCTGTACCTCTGTATTTCTGTATCAGTTTGCTAGAATCTTTAGACCTGACAACATCTTAAATTTTATTCTGGATATATTATTTTAATAAACATCAAAAACCATAAACTGACTTTTCGCTATTCCCCAACAACAAAACAACGTATCTATTACATGGTGGAGAATCTAAAATTTGGACCTATATTCTAAAATTTGGACTTATATTCTAAAATTTTGACTTAGAATCTTTGCTTTTAGATCTAAGAGGTAGACTTAAAACTTTAAAAAAAATGGACTTACGAGGGAGCTTCATTTAATAAATTCCAATCGTGTACAACCATGGACCATCAGAAGATATCAGTGCCAAAATTTTCTGGACTTTCCCATGAAAATGGACAACGATTTCTGTCGGATTTTAATGCATACACGACGCTTATGAAAATTGACAGGAACGGCAGAATGCAACTCGCTGCGTTTCACCACACCTGCACGGTACAGCAAAAATTTGGTTCGACAACCTCGAAACCGATGACTGGGACGATATTCAAGAACAATTTAAAACCAAATACTGTGATGTCAATGCCAGTGCACTTATCTTTGAAACTGAAAGATTTCAGTCATTGCAGTTACAAGCCAATCAGTCACTTGAAGAATATTTCGGACTTATTCGCGAATGTGGTAAAAAACTGTCTAAAAGCGATGCAGAAATGATGTTGGTCTTTATAAACGGATTACCAGAGAAACTTGCATTTTTCACTCGTGCAGGATCACCACGAAATCTCGGCTCCGCTTTGGAAGCAGCCAAAATGGGAGAAGCCTATGGGTACAGACAATCATTATTATCTACACAACCAACAGTAGCAGCAGCTAATTTTTCAAGTATTGAAAGCAATTTGAAGAGCTAACGAGAAGATTAGACTCTCTTACGAATACCAACACAAACAAACCAAGAAATAATTCCAAATTATGCAACACATGTGGTGGTGCAGGATACATTGCGAAATATTGCAACTGTGCTCGGGGTACATCAGATCCAGATTCGCGATGTCAATTATGTCGCCAGTTTGGCCATGACGCCCGTCCGTGTGCAACCAGATATCCATATGACGGATCCAGCAGAAACCAGGAACAGGGAAACTTCATACGCCTGAGGGAAGGAGACCGCGATCGCTCAGGAGGTCTTTTGGTAAAACGCGGCAACGCAGTAAATCACCAATAAAACGATACAATCATTCGCGAGATTTGAAACATGAACATGGTGAAATGTGCGATTCTTGTGATTTGGATTACTTGACTAATTCTAATCCACATAATGATAATAACATCCTTTATTTACAAGTTCAGTTTCATCACAGGGAAATATCAGCATTATTGGATACAGGAAGTTCCATAAACTTGATGTCACGGAAATTGTTTGAATCCTTACCAGTGCACAATAAAAGCAGTTTGACACGTGTTGATAGTAGTAACATTGTGCTAGCAAACAACCAGTCAGTTTATATTGATGGAATATCTTCCATATCATGTTTCGTTCAAGGACACCGAAAGGAATTTGATGTTTATGTGCTCAAAGACACTTCTCACCCATTGATTCTAGGGACACATTTTATAAAATCAAACAAATTGGTTTTAGATTTTGGTGACGGTTATCATTTTTCTGATTCAAATATTTATGCTCAGAAACGTATTTATTTACCTCCAAATTCAGAATCTATTGTTTATGGTAAATTACCAAAACGCTTTACTGAGGGTTTAAATGGTCTTTGCTCTAATGTAAAATATGTAAAAAGGAAGAAATTATTAGTTGCCCGTTCAGTGGTTACTATACCACAGAATCGTATGGTACCTGTGAAAATTCTTAACCCCACTGATAAAACTGTTGTTATTCACAGAAATAAGCCATTAGGGTATTTTCAGGTCATTGATGATAAGACAAGTATACAGGGCTGTCCGACAGACAATTCATTTGTTACACCTCATTATTGTAACCATGTTCAGGTGAATTCAGGTCAGGGTATGGGTCAGAACAAGGGTGATAGTTTTAAGTTAGAAACAGAAAAGAAAGCCAGATTTATGACTTATTTTCAATTTGACAAAGGTTCTCTCTCTGACTATGAAAAGTTTAAACTTGAAAACTGTTTGTTTGAAAACAAAGATGTATTTGTTACTGACGAAAATCCATCGTTAGGACTGACCAATCTTGTTGAGCATCACATTCATTTAAGGCCTGATGCAAAGTCTAAACATCAGAGACCATATAAGTTAACACCAGAAAAACGAGAAGTTTTGCGTCATCAACTTGACGAATGTTGAAACAAGGAGTTATTACCCCAGTGTCTGAGAAAGAGGATATACCCATGACAAGCCCAGTTGTATTAGTGGCTAAACGTAATAAGCCCAGTTCAAGTACAAAACACGGAACAAAGCAAGACTGTTTGTCAATGTACCGCTTTTGTATTGACTTCAGATATGCCATTCCAGATGTGCAGGAGTTAACGGAATCATTCGCAGATATGTCCGCAAATTACATATCTTCAATTGACCTAAGCTCGGGATTCTTTCAAATGAAACTTGCACCAGAATCAGCCAAGTATACAGCGTTTAACACTTATTTTGGAACGTATAAATTTCAGAGGACCCCACAAGGTATGAAAACAAGTCCCCATAGTTTTCAGTTGTTAATGGACAAGGTGCTTAAAGGCCTTTCATTTAAGACTACACTTTGTTACATGGACGATGTCGTCATAGTATCTCCAACATTCTCGCGTCATAAAGATGATCTTAATGATGTATTTTCAAGGCTACGAGCTGCAGGATTGAAGCTATCACCTAACAAATGTAAATTTGCACAGAATGCATATTTCTGGGTCATGAAATTTCACGGGAAGGAATTCGGCCACCGCCTGAAAGCTATTAGAAATTATCCTACACCAAAAAGTGCGAAAGAGTTACATCGGTTTCTCGGACTAATGAACTGGTTTAGAAAATTCATTCCTAATTTTAGTGCGAAGTCGGCGTGTTTATACACATTACTAAAAAAAGATGTAGAATTTAAATGGTTACAGGAACACCAAAGTGCGTTTGAAGAGTTGAAAAAAACTGAGCATTAGCTTTCCCAAGATTCGATTTACCATTTTATTTATCAATTGACACTTCCAGTAAGGGCATCGGATACATGCTTTATCAAAAACATCTAACAAATGACAACACAGGTGAAACTATACGTGTCGTCAGATTTGGATCCAAGTCATTGAACAGTTATCAGCAATCATATGGACCTACCAAACTCGAACTTTTAGGAATGGTGACAAGTGTTTTAGATTGTGCATCTTACGTACGGGGTAGACATTTCTTTGTTGAATGTGACCATCAAAGCTTAAAACCACTTTTTCAAAAACAAATGAAAGGTGCAATATATGAAAGATGGCTTGCAATTTTACAAGAATTTGACTGTGAAATAATATACAAACAAACAAGTGAAATGACAGTGCCAGATGCTTTATCCAGGTGCTTCCCAAACAAACATTTTGAACAACTGGAGTTAGTTAGTTAGTCCTGATGAAAATGACCCCTGATTCCCTTACATACCAGAAAAACAAACATGCGTTAGGTTTGCCAGATGGGAAAACATTGACTGACTTGTTATGCAGTTCTAAACACGACATTAACTCTCTGATTGTTAATCATGCCAAGGTTAATAACTCATTAGGGACAATTCGAGAAGAAGATGGCAATTATGATGCGGATAGTGAGGATTATGCCACAGATCATTTTAAAAAATCGGGCTGTTCAAAACCAAGACAGGAGAAACTTTGTAACACTGACAGTTTAACTGAGATTACAGGTGAATATGAAACTAGTGAATCACCTTCTTCTTCTGAACAAAATATCACGGATATTAGCTTTTAGCTATTTCAAAAGTTTGACTTTAGTGTTGAGAAAGTGAAGGAATTACAGAAATGTGACCCTGAACTATCCTCTCTCATTAAATACTTAGGTAACAATGAATTACCGAAAGGACAGAAAAAAGCCCGTAGAATTCTTCTTGAGTCAACGGATTATTTGCTTATTGATGGATTATTAATGCATTCACGTCAGTCAAAATCAAACCGGACGAAATTACTCGACAGTTATCAGTTAGTTGTTCCTGCTGTTATGGTCAAAGAAGTTGTACAATTATACCATGACTCGCCAATGAGTGGACATTCGGGAATACATGACACTTTAGATAGACTGCGTGAAAAGTATTTTTTCAAACGTATGGGACCTATAGTTACGGATTATGTACAATCGTGTGATTACTGTCAAAAACGCAAAGTTACCAAACAACCAACAAAGGCACGGGTTACAGCCTACCCCACACCAACTGAACCGTTTCAAGTTTGGCAAGTAGATCTATATGGGCCTTTACCAATAACACGCCAAGGGTATTCATATGTTTTGACAGCTGTAGACATTTTAGTAAATACTTAGTGACCATCCCTATTGCAAATAAAAATACTTTCGTAAATGCTCTGTCTGCCCAATTGTTCAAAGTCCAGCAGAAGTAATGGGTCAGGAGGAAAGTCAAGACCTGATGTTGCGCAATAGGGTTCACCTACTAGACATGTCAGTACCGCAAATTTGCAACATTTGCCTAGTGGTCTCAGAGTTCCACTGTTCAGCTCCTACCTTGACCTTGGGATCAGTGACCTCACAAATGAACTATAGGGCATCTACACTGCATATCCAATCACCTATTAATTTTAACATTGAGGGCAAGTGTTCTCAAGTTATTTCCAAAAATGATTTACATGAACAAGCTCTGTGACCTGACCTTTAATAGACTGACCAAATCAGTAGGTCTCTATCTGAGTTCAACATCCATGAAGTCCAACATTCCTGGTCAGTGGTCCAAGTTATATCGAAACTGTTTATGTACAGGTCTGACCTTGACTTAAGAGTGACCCCAAAATACAATAGGGTCATTATCATGCATGAAAATCATCCTATGATTATCAACATAAATTGAGTCGAGAGCAAGTATTAACTGAAATGTTTCACTGTTCAGCCTAGGCCTTGACCTTCACAGGTTGATCTCTAACCTAAATCGTAATAGGGAACTATGATGACCAATCATCCTTATGAAGGTTCACATTGGGTCCAGTGGTACTCAGTTACTGCCGAATGGTTTTAATGTTCAGGCCTGTGACCTGACCTTTCACAGGTGACCAAAAAATTGAAGGGGTCATCTACTCTGCATACCAATCATCCTTATTAAGTTTCAATATCTGGTCAGTGTTCTCAGTAGAACCGAAATGGTTTCATATGTTCATGGCCCTAGTGACCTTGATCTTTAGGAGTGACCAAAATCGATAGGGTATCACTTTGCATCAAAATCATCAATGAAGTTTCAACATTCTGGTCAAATGGTACTCTAGTTAAGATCGGAAAGTTTCATATCAGGCCCCTGTCGAAACTATGCCTTTAGAGGACCAAAACAGATAGGGGTCATCTACTCTTCTGACAATTGATATCGTATGAATGTGTCGATGTCTGGGTCAAGTGGTTCATCAATAATTAGTTCTGGACAGAATGTTTTCAATAATTAAGCCCCTGTTCCTTGTCCTATTGACAGAGGTGACCCAACTCAATAGAGTCATCTATTTTCTTTGACCATCATCCTATGAGTTCAACATTGTAAGTGTTCTTAGTTATTGATCGAAATGGTTTCAAGTAGAGACACCTGGACCTGACTTGTGATGAACAACAATATACATAGGGTTGTGACTCAGCGCCAACCCTATGAATTTGAAGTTTAGGTCAAATGGTTCTCCAGTTTGTCGAAATGAAGGGTAGTACGTACGGACGACGACGGACAGGGCAAAAACAATATTTCTGGGGACATATAAAGTACACTTTCCGTTCTTCTCTTGTTCAATATTCACCAATATGGCTATGTGATACATTAATTTCTGATTAGGAACAGAGTCACTCTAAATGTCTGCGGTATTGCAAAATTTGCATATTGCAGGAGTTCACACGCATTCAGTCACATTGTCTTGAGATGTGAACGCACAACAGAACTATCGCGAACTCTCAATACCTACAATCAAGGAAGTCTTGAATGAAGTGCTCATTCGGTTAGTTTCATTAACACAGTCATTTAATATGGGATATCACTGCATGAAATGTATTCGGACACAGACCAAAATCCCTCTCAGTGCACCATAACCATCGGACTTAATACTGGTACATTGATATTGCAGGCATACGTCCGTAAACATATTGACAAATCTGAATAAATTCGGACTGAAGTGAAACACAATATTACATCATAGCAACAAAAATGACAGACAGAGAAAATCTAACAGAAAATGTTCTTCACCTTTCACCAGGAGATTATGTTTATCTTTTAACTGAAACAAAAGGAACAGGACAAAAGCTTCAGAACAGATATTCAGGACATTTTGTTATTGTTAATCTTCCCAGTTCACACCTTGTCAATCTGAAAAATCTTGAAAATGGTCAGTTATTAAAAAATGCTGTTCACGTTAATAGACTGAAAATGGCCTATGTCAGAAAGCCGAACCCATCGTCATATTTCATGCCTAGTGTTGAATGCTCTGAGGCCAGTAAACAGAATGAACAAATAATCGAACAAAATAAACAACTAACAGACCAAAAAGAGGAAGAAATCACGCCCCCTATCCGAAAATTATCCCGTCAGAGGAAAGAGCCAGATAGGCTGGGATTGACTGTGAATTTGAGTGATGTGATGAATAGTGATGATGTAATGGATAATGGATATCACAAAATCAAAAAAGTTCTGGGACAGAAGTATGTAAATAATGAAAGACAGTATCTTGTTCAGTTTAGAGGGGAACCAACCGAAAATGCTGTTTGGGTTCCTTTGACAGCCATGAGCAAATTAGCATTAAAACAGGTCAGAGAGAAACCGACCCCTGTCATTGTTGACATTGAATAATTAATGTACATAGGTTTGTGATGGCATTTTGTATAGTGCGAAGGCTTCTCAGCTCAAAAGGGTATTTTAATAGAAAATGTCTGTTTACAAATGGGTTAACAGACTCCTTCTAATCATGTTCCTTTCAATGGGCATTGAATAATTACATTTTGATACCAAGTCGGGGTATTCTAAAACTTGTTATGTTCAGCTACACAAGGATCCTGATAGATTTTTCATTTAGTGTGATTATTACAAGAATTTATGGCAGGCTCTGCATAGAATTTTCATTTAGTGTGATAATTACAAGCATTTATGGCAGGCTCTGCTTATATTGTGATGTATTATAACCTGGAAATCTAGTTTATACCGTCAAATGTACATTGATCATGTAATAAGCATTAATTTTGCACTATGGTATTATAGAGCACCTCAGGTTTCTGTAAATGGTTTGTGTAGTTTCAGCTACATATTAAATTTACATCATATACAAATTGATTTGGTGAGATTTTTTGTATGTTCATTGCTTGTACATTTATTTTTCAATTTTTTTGCATATATAAATAAGCTAAATAATAATAATAATAAAAAAAATGCAATGTTGATTTCTTAATAATTAATTGTTTTCTTTTCGAGGGCGGGTGTTATATACTAATAAGCTTTGATAATATGGCAGTTGAGTCCAATAAGTCCAGGGGTGTTTAAAGATAATCCGTCACAGATCTATTGTAAAGCAATTTTTGGATTTACCTGTATTGGAAAATAAACAGTGTCGATTGTATTGAGGTCAACTGCCACATTATCAAAGTTTATTAGTATGTGATATTCACATCTATAACATCCGCCCTCGAAAAGAAAACAATTATTTATTAAGAAATCAACATTGCATTTTTTATGTTGGTTTTCTCATGGTGCGGCTCAATATATTATGATAGTGAGATATTGGTGTTTTTTATTAAACGAGTAAAACATTTTAAAGGATACAGATGTGTAGATATTGTCTTTTCAATGACACATGGGTAAATATTAAACCAAAAAGTATTCCCAAGACATGACAGGATAGACACATTATTATGAAATTCGTTCGTTTGTTGACTTTCCACAATTTGGCGGAGGCCGTAGTATAAATGAGATAACATTTGTTGTTCATCATATTTATCCAAGTATGTGAGAAATTTCAAAAGTATAACGTTACCACTATGAAAGATATTGACAGACACCGAAGCCTTCATGTATAATTCTGATTCAGTTAACAGGCAATTCTAATCGAAGTCCCAACCATGTCTTTAAAGCTATTAACTTCCCAACAATACAATAAATAAATAGCATGTCTAGCATTTTAGTAGCATATTGAGTCTTAAATTGATGTATGTATAATATTCTATGATTTCTTTGAAATATGTTTACTTGACGAAATGGCCGAAGGTTGAAGACAGAGAAAATAAAATAATAACGAAAGATATTATCAATGGCTCTAACATTTACAGAAATTACCTGTTAGAATCCAGATTACCGATATTCAAATGTCATCTATTGACTGTTCTACTTGATATTCAAATTGTAAATGAAAACATGTTATTATCCGTCAGAACCTGTAAATTGATATGGCTTATTATATTCTAATCTATGGCGATACGTTTGACACAAAATTATACACGTTTAATATGTAGGAGTAACAATTGCTATCAATTATGTTAACAAAGTATTATAGGATATCGATACAATCGGATTTTTTCTTCAAGCAAATCAAGGGAAAAACTCTGCTTTTACTGAGTCAAGGGAGATAATGCTATATTTGAGGAAAGGTCATGTGCTTATTAATGATTATATGAGGTTTGATGATTCTAGCTTAATTTTTTATGAACTTTAGGCATTTCCAATTTCGGAAAAACGGATGGACGGACGGACGAACCGTCCGACGGACAACGCCGAAACGGCGGGGAATAATAATATCAAGGACGGCTCTTTCTGTAAGATTGCATGTGCAATCTGGCGTCATTCGCAAAATGACATGAACAAAATGGCGTCTTTCGAAAAATTCTTTAACAATTGGACATTAAGTTTTCAAAAACAACATTGAATTATAGTAATAACTTTTTTTAACCGTAAAGAACAAAATTGAATTGACACGACTATATGATTTTTTATTTTATTTAACGATAAATAAAAACTAGACACTGTATTTTCAGAGGAAAGCGAATTACAATTGAACGTGGTCAGGTGTTTTGGGCTGTTCTATTTAGATGTTGGAAAGTTCAATATTCTGACGTTTTTTGTTTTTGATGTTCAGATACCCATGGAAGGTAAAACACTCATTCTTGTTGCAAGCTTCTGTAAAAATGTAAATATATGGATTGAATGCTATTTTTATGCGTATATACGGCTATTAACCACACTGGAACTTCTTGAGACTGAACAGCTTTGCTCGAAGTCCCAATGTTGTCTATAGCCGTATAAACGCACAAAAAGTGCATTTAATTCTCAATTATAAAAATGTGTTGTTTTCTTCTTTTCTTAAAGTTGTTTCCTTTAGATTAATCTCTTGACACTTATTTACTTTGAATACAGAATCAGTCAAAATGCTCTAGCTCACGATGCACGTAAAGTTAATATGTTAAATTTGACAGCTTCCAGTGAAAAAAAAAAAAACAGATGAGAGAAGACAAAAACCTGTATATAGTTACTTTCGCACGATTTCACACGTTCTTGGGAGAAAAACAGATACGAAAGTTGTAGCGTTATATTTAGCACCTGCGTACACACTGTCACTGGTTGGACGCTGCCATTGTTTAAGTTTCAAATGTAAGTTAAAGCCATAATTCAGCAGCACCACAACGTATAATTAGCGGAGATGCTTTGTCTGGAGAACAATACATAATAACAGGCCTACCCATCCTACATATTTTGTTATAAACTCGACAATAATGTAGCACATTTGTACATGTTGTACAGCCTATATTAATAGTGGATTCAGCTGGGTGAAATTAAAAGTCAAAGCTGAACAAAAGAATATGAACACTTAAACATTTCAACTGTTAGTTCGCATGCATATTAGATAGATTTTCTTATTCATTATAGGTTGATGAGCCCTTTAGACGTCAGAATGTTTATGAAATGAACATACAAAAATAGGAAACGTTTCAAACATTGTCTCATAATGTATCAACAAATTAAACAAACGCCAAATTGATTGCAGAATCGTTATTATATACATCATATAGGTTTTTATTTCAAATTTTGTGCATATGCATTAGGCATAACCTTTATCATATAATAATGTTACCTAATGTTTTAATTATTTAGTGTTCATTTATCATTATCAAGTAAAACAGTTGAATGAACACACAATGTTGTATCAAATTCGCATTAATTAAATATTTATTTTTCAGTCTGCATCTGTTAACATAAGACTGTTCCTGTGTTGGGCAACTGCTAACTTGTAATTCTATCCAAAGAAACTTATAACAATGGTTTAGGCCTCACCAAATTAAAAAGTTGTTCATCGGATTTGCCGCTCGTATATTTTCAGCAACACAAAAAAATAAATATTTTTTTTTGTTTTTGGCTTGCGCTCGCCCCATTGAAAAAAATCAATCCAAAAATGTTTGGTGCGCTACTTTTTACGGACGTAAAAGTGTATAAATGCTTATAATTCCAGTCCCAGATTGTTCTCAGATGGATTTTAATCAAAATCAATACATACTACGCACACATCGTCTATAATAAATCATAACACTTGTATTTTGTTGCATTAAAGTTATTTCCCCTTTATGCAGTTACGCCATTTTCTTCAAATGTTTACCAAATTACATGGTACAAAATCGATTTATCTCATTGAAAACTGGATGAAGAAAAACATACTAATTTATTTGATAACATCAATCTACATTATTTTGGTAAGGGTAAATACTTATTGATGCATGTCACTTATCTGTTTTCTGTTTTTTCCTCTCCAAATGATCAGCATTTGCATACGAAAGTTGGTGGGGTAAGGAATTGACATTACGAGTTATTTTCAAAACAGTTTCGATTTTCAAATTTTCCAGTCATTTAGTAGACTAATGTTAATGCACGTTAATCTCCATTTCAGACTTTAATTGAGACTCTGAAAATATAAAGTTATAAAAAAGAGCTGTACATAAAACATCATGCTCGACTTTTCTGAATCACAGCTGTGCCAGTAAAAGGGGCATAATAGTCGAAAGCTACTGAAGTACAGAGCTATTGGTCATTATATAAAACTTAATTAAAAATATTCTATGTTAAAAAGGGGCATAACTCTGTCTAGATTCAGACTTACGAGTATTGTTTCTCCTGGTGTAGACTTTTGACATTAAATAACTGTTCTAAGTTTCAAATCAGAAGCTTTCATAGATCTAGTAACACTCACATAGATATTTGATGTATCAAAAACTTTGTAAAGTCAGCTAAGAATGCTACATTTTCATAAAAGTAAATACTCAAGTCACATAATGTATGTGATAAGTATGGTGTAAGGTTATGCATTGTTGTTTATTACACATTTTCTAACAGCATTTTCAAAAGCATGCATTATTTGATTACAGTGTACTGTATGACAATGCTATTACCTTTTTTCACGAGTTTGCTTTGTTGTGCGTCTGCAGGTCAGATTTTCTCAACCCCTGGGGAATTACTTTTTAATTTAAAAGGGCTATACATTCTATTTTAAGGTTTTTATTAGTCAGTCGAGAGCCAAATGAAGATAAATATATTTCTTCGCTCTTCGCTCGCTCCTGATTTTCTCAAAAACCAAAAAAATATTGAAATTATTTTTTCGCTCGCCGCCTCCAATTTTTCAGAAAAAAATCCGATGAACAACTTATCAATTTGGTGTGGCCTTATTACCTGTCAATTAACATAATTTCTATACTTCTTTCATTTTTAACAATACACTTCGGCAGGTGAAAATATTGAAGTAGGATCAGTAACGCGATAAATATCACCAACCTGATATTTAGTTTAGAGAAATGATGATTCGATATCAGTTCTCTTAATACAAAAGTTCGATACCGCGTCGAAATACGAAGAAAATATGAAGAAAATAATATATTTCAGTTGTTGTATAGCAGTTAGAATTTTAAATTTGTCTTGTCCTTACCATAGCAAAGGAAGTTAAATCCAGATTTCAGCAGAATTTGTAGCTGTTTCAGACAGACACAGTAGAATCAGTCAATGAATGGCAGTTATCGTCTTTGTTGAAAGAAAACAAAACTATAAATTTAAGGAATAAATTGTAGTAATGCAGTTACCGTGATCTGGATATATATTGTTTATTTTTAGTAGTCGTGAACACTTCTTCTACACACTTAAATAGCTCAAATTATATTTTATCCCACCTTCATGCGAAACAAATGGCAACTCTAGAGGTACAATAATTTTTGCTTTAGATCAGTGTCTAAATAGAATTTGCGTAAAACGACGCCACCTTTTTTTTTTAGACAAACTACCAAAGACATATATCTATGCACTATCTTTTATTAGGTATGGGAGACCGTCACTAGTTTATTTGCAATTACCAGAAGATGTTTGAATAGCGGACTCCATCGAGGAAACGGAAAATGACCCATCCATAATGTTTCTCCAAGATGATTTAGATAAGCCTGCAATTAACAAGATAGCATAAAAATTTATTCATTGTGCATTTTGTTTAGTTACTTTTGTTATGTTTCAAAATTGTTTTCAGGGCGCTACATTTCAGCTAAATTAAAAACGCAGATAGCATTGTATATTTTAAGGATTTAAATGATTTTATACGTACAATTACCCATAAAAAACAAATAAAAATACTTGTAAATGTCCTTCATTCAGATGGGGATGTACTCAATGAGATAGGATCTTGGATATAGGTGTGCAGTCTGAGCATGGACTTTAATGAACGTTATCAATAAATTACCAGTCATGTCCTCCAGCAGGACTATCGTTATCATATCTTACTTAAAACTAGTATTATAATTCAGATTTGGTTTTAAACCTTAAGACATTAGTGCGACAGATGTAATTTACGAACTTTATAAGATTCTGGGCCATGACATTTACTAACTGCATTCGCTAAAATTTTGGAGATGTTAGCGCTTTTACCGTTGAACACTACGCTGTTCTCTTTAAAAGAACACTGACTGATCTACTTTGAGTCTTGTCGACGAGCTTTTAAAGCACTTTTTGATGCTAGATCTTTTTCAGTCATTGAGTATATGCGTATATGGTTTATTGGATATATCAAAATGATTATTCTATGTTTACATATTGCGGCTTTTACAACCGCTTAAAGTGTTAGGTATTCACCTGGCGGGAATAACATCTATTTACACAAACAAACATTTTAGTGACAACGGAAAAGAGTGTCAAATACAAATAAGAAGAAGCCTTATATATATTAGGAAATTCATGTAGGACAGGCAAAAGGCAATTTTCCTCAATAATAATAGAATTATTCTCTGTTCACAATAATGATAAAGTACAGATAGATTTGTGACAATGAGAACTGGATCTTTTAAAATGCTCTTTGCATAGCAAAGCCTTAAAGATGGTCAGTCACATTTGAGCAACATTTTCTGACATTTTTCAGTTTTCATATATTCTGTTAGAGTTTTATTTAAGGAACAAAATGACACCTTATATAGTGTTAGATTCCTATTAGAAACGTATAATTTATTATATTTTATGAATTTTTGTAATTATCTCCCTTAAATACCAGAGTGTAGAAAAAGTGACTTATTTCTTTTGATTTCAATACAATTTTACATTTGCATTTGAGAAATTGGAATATTTCAACTACCTGAAACAAAAGGCAAGTTTTAAAACAACGCGTAGCTTTGGAATTAATTTATTTTCAGTCTATCTTGGTTGCTAAGATAGACAAAGGGAGGTAATAATAATTTTATAAACTTGTATTTCTAATGAATTTTGGCAAAATATGTACTTAACAATGCAAATATTTGACAATTTTATTGCAATAGTGCTTATATTCATATCATTCCTTAGGCAAAATCTCTTTATTAAATTTATACTTATGCTAAAATAACGCAATCTTGGCTGAGCAACCAAAATAGGAAAATCAAAGTTTAAAAATACTTCGAGTGAAAATCTGACGTGTATTAAAAACTCGACGAACACAAATAAGTTGGTTAAGTTTTAGACAAACCCATTAGTTGACCGAAAGTTCATAAACCGAACGTCAAATTAAAATTAACGTAGATACCATGAAAAGTTTATTTAGATTTAGTGTTTGGCAGTACTTGGTCATGCTTCATCTAAGTGTCAACATACCACTGAACATGATGATAAAGAATCACGTTTAAGTAATATTTATGAAAGGAAATTTAGGCCATATCCAATACAATACAGACAGATCGTAAGACTAATGTCATTTTCTTAAGTATTTTACTAATAAAATGAATGTTGTGGAGGACCAAAAATAAACCCATGTACAAAACGAGCATAGGAGATTGTCTAATTTGCTTACAGACTCTGTCGTATTCTCCTTGTAAGCTATATTCAATCCTTTCAATTTTAGCCCTTTCACTTATCATTTAAGCTTTGGTCGGTTAAAATACTGCCCTATCTCCTTGTTATTTTAACTAATTCTTTCAGTTTTAGTCATTAAAGTACTGCCATATCACCAATCCTTTCAGTTTTATTCGATAAAATACTGTCTCATCTCATTGTTATTGTTAGCCAGCAAGATGTATTGTTATGTACACATAACAACCACAATTTGTAACCAAAAAGACGAAATTCTTAAGCAAGCGAAAGCTTGACAAAACATACTACATGTACTTCTGAAAGAGAAGGGAATACATTAACATCACCGACTTTCAGATATAGTTCAAAATCATTTTGTAAAATATTCAATAAGGTTTATTACTTAACATATATTTTAAAGATCAAAAAAGCGTCAGATATTCGTTCTAATTCAATATATGAATATGAGTTAATTTATACAAAACTACACGTGTATTTACTCGATTGGCATGTAAAAAAGCGGAAGAAAAGAAAACGGGATACTTCACAACAATGATTCAATACTTGTAATATATATATATACATTATTGTTCAAAGTTTGATAAAAAGCAACGAATATAATCGAGAAAAAAAAAAACATGGTTCCGCTGGGGCTCGAACCCAGGACCTCTCGCGTGTGAAGCGAGCGTGATAACCACTACACTACGGAACCACTGTTAATTCGCTGAAAAGTTCAGTCTATCAAGAGGTTATGATATTTTCCTACGGGCAGAATTTCTTTAAACTTTGTGTATTGACTGAGAGTCAAGTTTAAAGCGGAAATATGTATTAAAAGTCATAGAAACCCGGGCTTGATCTTGAATTATCTGCCCTTGAAATCTTTTTTCTGTATTTACAAGGACAGATAATTCATGATAAAGGCGGGTACCTATGACTTGTTTTATTTCATATTTCTGTTTTTGATTTGATTCTCTGTCAGTAGACACAGTTTAAAGAAGAAATTCTGTCCGTGAGAAAATTTTGCCCATGTCAATATAGACACTAAAATGCCGCAAAGTCCTGGTCTTTCCCATGGACGGAATTTCTTTAAACTCTGTATACTGACTGCAAATGAAGTCTGAAACAGAAATACAAATTAAAATGCACAGTTTCCTTGCCTTGCTATTTGGTACCTATGGTTTTTAATACATATATTTCCGTTTTAAACTTGACTCTCAGTCAGTAGACAAAGCTTAAAGAAATTCTGTCCGTAGAAAATTTTTGCCTATATACATATAGAAAACTGTCCGATATGTCTTGATAATGTGATTAATGATTATCTCTGTGGCGGACCAGTCAGTTTATGTAATTTAGTGTGTTCATTTTGGCTCGATATAGCTGCTATTTTTGTAATAAGTTTTTTTATAGATTCATTTTCCCTAATAACTGAGCTTTCATTCATTAAATGGTATTGATCAGATATCTGGCTGCATTACGATAGAAAACTTAAACATGTTATAATTATGAAGAGAATATAAGAAGATTTGATGAGTGGCTAAGTGGAACCCTTATGCGTACTGAAGGTCATCGTACACATATGCTCTTTTAATGAGGAGAAATAAATCAAGTAAATAATGTTCAGTACGGGACTCCACCGAAAGTGATGAATTTTCCGACGGTTTTATTTTACAATAAAAGTTTCTTTATATTACGATATATTTAACGAAACTGAATTAAGTAAAATTTTACCACTTGACACTTTCATCAGTTTTATAGTAATTTTCGCGAAATATTACACACCGGAATTTTCAAACATGGCGGCCATTGATAAGCGGAACAAAATTGCCCATCCTTTTTTAACAACGGATTTAATAAACTTTACTATCAAATTTAAATCAGATTAGCGCCTAATAAATATCTAAATATAACATACGTATTGATATTGTATATTGGAAATGAGCGTTTAAAGCGCATACCATTTGAAGTAAAAATGACCGATGGTTCCATCAGTATTGACCCTGAAATTTAAAAAAAACTGGAGCTCTGATTTTGTAGGTCTTCTAAATACTAGGAACACTATATCAAATGAACTTGCTAGTGAATATAGATTTACATAATGATAATAGTACTGATGTAATGACCATTTTGATAGTGTGATAACTATTGATGAGGTTTTGAAATGTATTTTACATGCTAAGTCTTGTAAAGCATCTGGATGTGTTAGCTTTGTTACGTAGGCTTTTTAACAGATGTTTTATAAATGGTACAGTTCCCACTGCACGGTCGAAAAGTATAATTACACCTACATCAAAATGTTCATCATCAGACCCTAGAGACGCTCTTTCATACAAAGGTATAATATAAGCCCCTAGTCATTTAGTGGTTTTCTCTCTGCATTTACTAAACTGTATGATTCCATGGTTTTTCGTGCCCTTAAATGGCTCTTTGTGCTCTGACTTCAGACAAGTTGTTGAGTACATTCAATTTGGTGTAATTATAACTTAATTTACCTTAATTTACCTTAATTTTATGTTTTACTTAATAGTCTGGTATTTTTTCGCTAATGTTAGAGCCTTTCTCAGCGGGGATTTTATTTACATTGTGTTGTCTAACCTGTTGAAAACAGGGAAAGTGCGAGGTTTGCATGCCCTAAACGCGTTTAAACCACCGGTTTCCTTTATATAGGTTACTGACCGTTCCAAGGCGGTGCCCCTATTTTCAACTGGTTTTATGTCTGCCTTGTATTTTCTGTTGCGTATGTTGTCTTGTTTGTTGTTAGTGTCTTTTCCTCCTTCTCCTCACTCCCCCATCCTTTCTCCTTGCTATTGCGCTCCCTTGTTTTGGCATGCCCTCCCCCTTTACTACGGGTAAGTTTTCGTAACCCCCTTTATTTTGGCTGCCGGAATCCTAAGCGGTACACGATTTTTTTTTCCTGCTTATAATTATGTGTGCGTTTGTGTGCTTGTGTGTCTTGGGCGGTGCCCTACAGTGTTGTTGAATCTTACATTTCTATTTCTGTCCTCCCCCATCCCCACCCCCACCACTCCTTTCTACCCCTTATCCCTTCCTCCCCCTCTATCTATATTTTGCATAAAATTTAAATGTACTTGTTGAATTTTTTAAGCAACCCGTCTGTAATATTTTTCCGTTACAGCTTCTTTTTGTTGTGGGCCTACTTTGCAAGTGCGTGGCTCTAAGGCTGTGTTTTTAGTGCTCTGTGCTTCCGAGATATCTACCCTTACCTATTAACTCTTGGCCCATTATTAACTTTTAACAACAGCTCTTTGGGGTGACACATCTTACTCAAGCATTAATATAGTGTATCATAGAGGCATGCATTATTATTTGGGTGTTGGAAAGTATACTCCAAATGTGGCAGTAGGTGGAGAGTGGAAACTACCAAATGTTAGACAATGGGAATCCGTGTTTAGACAATATTTAAGAGTTATGAATATGAATAACTATAGAATTTATACATCTATATATGTGTGGTCTAAAACAAGTCATGTTAAAAAAGGATTTTTTTTTTAGAATTAAGAAACTTTTATCAAACATCAATAAAATAATGTACACTATTACAAAAGACAAATTCTTTAAACCTACTAATTCAATGCCAGAATCTATATTGATGGATATTGAAATAATTAAGTGGACTTTATTATTGGAAAGAGAAAATGCTACAGTATAGGAGAACATGGTTGTAATAAACTGAGAACATACAAGAAGTGTAAGTCTCAAATTTTTACTGAGAAATACCTGATATATAAACTTCCATTTCATTACAGACCTGCCTTCTCAAAGTTCAGATGTCGTGTAGCACCACTAAGGTTAAAAACGCGTAGATATGAAAATATTGATATAGTGAAAAGAACATGTTTTAATTGTCATATTGTAGAAGCCGAAAAGCACGTACTTTTTCATTGCCCAGTATATAATGATATAAGGAAAGGCTAAGCCACTGCAGCAGCAATTAATAATTTGTCAGTAAATAATCAAAATACATGTATGTCTAATGATGAGAAAATGATTACAATTTTCAGTGATGAAAACCTTGTGTGTATATATATATATATATATATCTTCCAAAACCTGCAATCATATTTTATTTGAAAGGAAAAAGAAGCTGTACTGTAGAACATGAATTTAAATAGTTTGAAGCGTAAGTGTAACTAATGGTCAGTAATATACTGTCTTATTTTGATCTAAGGAATAGCCGTTAATCAGTTCCCTTACATCAGGATGTTACAGACAGACGATTTCTTAAAAAGAAAAAACAACAAAAAAAAAAACGTTCTTATTAGTGCGCAAGTTATATTATATGTGTTCCCTATTGTATTATTTTTAGATGCATCTTTTTAATATAATTTTATGAGCAATTGGCGACTGCTCCTTAGTGTTACTTTGTGATTAGATAATAGAAAACGTAATAGATAACTCATACCTTCTAGTTATCAAGAACAATGTATTTCAATCATTTGTCAGGTAAGCATTAAAGTAGAATCATATTACATGCTCTTCCTTTGTCTTTCGCAATCAATAGTTTATCAAGACAATAAATGTATATTTTGAAAACAACGAGACCAAAACGACACACGATTCCAGAAATCCCATTAAGCGGAAGACAAACGCTTGGAGTTATGAATTATTTACATAAAGACAAATAGAATTGCTTTCTCATATTATATTGTCGAGTTGTGATACTAAAACACTGTCGTTCAAGTCTAGTCATTGCTTGAACAGAATCTAAGTAAGGAGGGTGGATGGTCCAATGACACTGAAATAGGTTTTTGACAGTATTCCAGTTCTCTTTCAAAGTTGTAGTGAAGAAAACAACGGATATGGTAGGAAAGGCGTTGAGCTGAGAAGGATTTTCTTCATTGCTGCCGTTATGAACGAAACTCGAAAATGTGCATTTGATCAAGTTTCATCTTGATCCAAGGACTGGTACACAATTAACCAACTGCTTCAAAATTCACCAGTAGTTGCACTTATTCGCAACCTGCTGAATACTAAATTTGATGCAACTGATAGTAAAACATTCTAGGCATATCCGTCCAACATATATTGCATATCTTGAATTTATGTATCAACAGAAATGGGATAGAAATATATGAAATATCTTACACTTAATCATTAAAAGCATATCATACATGAGCTATATTTTTATCTAAATTATTTACTTTCTACAAAATGCAGACCTTTATAATCAGTTAAGTCAAAAAAAAGTTAAAGAGTAACTGAGATACCCTAAATACCCAAATATTTGATGATATTACATTAAGAACTAGGCTTAACTGACATTTTACAGGCATTCTTATGATATACTTGTTTGATATATTGTTACTTCAATGTTTACATATCTATTTGTTTTTATGTGACATAATATTTAAACGAAACAAATTCTTCACACAAAATTATAATGTGCTTATATTTGAGGATTTAAAAAAAAACTTGTATAATAGAAAAGCGAGTTAGATGCGATGTAGCCGAACACAGAACACACAGAAAACTAAGAAAATAACAAACGTGCTACAGAAGCAACCATTAGCGACTCTGAGCAACAGATCGTTCACGGTTTAAATAGAATATGTTAAAGAAATTTAATAGAAAACAAGGAGAAAAAAAAAAGCAAAAATTGGAAACTATACAAAGTTTATAGAGCACTAGAATATTTTCAAATGTAGGAATTTGTTTTTAAAATATGAGCACTTAAAAAATAAGAATGTTTTTCTCAAAAACAGTCTCTACATTCTCTACATGTTTCAGCAAATTAAACACATTTGCTATATGCTACTTTCATATTAACGTGGAATCGTAAAACAATTTATTATCTAGCTTTTTTTTTTTTTTTTTTTTTTTTTTTTCTTCACACGTGCACATATTCTTCATACCACATCCAATGGATGTGTGTTCCAAAAATAGCTAACAGAACCAGAATGAATAATTTTCTGTATAAGGGTGAGTTTGTCCATGCCTGATGTTGTGGGATTTTGATAAACAAAAAAAAAGGGTCAAATTTTCATTCATTAGTGTTGATGAAATGAGTATTACAAAGTTGGTTTGAAATATCAGAAGCTGAAGATGTCTGATAACAAATGTTAAATGTTAACTAATGTAGCTACTGTACCACCGAGTTTTGAATGTAATGTATAAATATACCGTTGTATTATAAAAGAACTATTATAAATAAAAGTGTAATTACCTACAAAAAGAACATTTTAAACATTTTAACACTTCTAAGCTTTTAAACCCATTTAAAAACTTTTGTTTTTATTTTGTTAATTACCAAAAAAAAAATACAGTAAAATATAGTTATTACTTAATTGCTGATACACATATTTCGATATTGTCAGCAAAACACCTGTTTTATACGTCTTCATTTTTTTAAATGTTTTTATTCTTCTATATTATGTCAGTAAGAATATAAGACACATTATAATCCAAAAAGTTCTTGCTTATATACATAAGAGTAGACTTACCTAATCATAGACTAACGAATAAAGTCCATTTGATTATATTAAAATCCAAAGAATTACTATTACACAACTGCACATTGTGACATTAAAACAAAAAAAAAAACGCACATGTTCTACAAAGCTATTTAGTAGGTCATAAACTTCCAATAATACCTGTATTATAGTATATAAATAGAATATTTATAGTCTATTTCAAAAATTACCCACAGTAAAGTGTATATCAAAACTATTAATCGGTCAAGTCATAATGAGTTTCAACATAGGCTATATAATTGGTGATTACATTTTTACAACATTTCCCCCTCTCCCTCTCTCTGTTCTTATTACATAGTTTCCTTCTGTAAGCATTCAATTTTTTCACTCAGTTACTTTGAGCAATTGATTGTTACTTAATGTGTCTTATTTTCTTTCTCCAAATTGTACCATGCTATATGTAAACCTTTTTTTTCCAATGTACACACAACAATCACCATGTCATGTGAATCTGTGTAATTGTATCGCATTGTATACTCATATAACTGTAATGTTTTTTTTGAGTTAATAAAGGTATGTTCTGTTCTGTTCTGTTATGCAATCGTTTTTTTTTTTTAATTTACTTTAATAGCTATACACAAGTTTTAAAGTTGCCAAATATTATTTCTACTGCTACATTGGTACATGGGGACAGATCCTTTATTTTCAAGGAAGTACTTTTGTTTTTCCTCACATTTGGAAATATCGCAAACCTTTCCACATTCAAACTTATAAAGTATCTCTCTTAAAAATGAGTAGCAAAAATTGACGGTATGAAATGGAAGAGTGGTCATTTTCTACATTTAAAATTATAATAAACTAACTATTGAAATGCTACAACATATTATCAAATGAAATTTTCTATGCATTATCTAACATTAAATTTTCTTAAATTTATATGATCATTGATAATGTGTATGTATTAAATGATACTTTGATTTTCAGTTAAAATGCTGACCGACATACAGATATAAAAAGTGACAAAATATTTTTATATATTTACATAAAAGGGAGAAATGACACTCAAATTTTGATGTTTAGTAATATTCAAACTTGCGTTTAAACTGTGCACTGGGTCATGCTATTTTCACAGAGTACTAGTTTCAGACTATCCAATTGTTTTCTGGTGATGTAATTCTCGTGAAAAAGTGCATGACAATCAATAAAAAGTACTTACAAAAGTATTACTTGATCAATATTTAAAAAAAAGAAACTTTACATCTCAAAATTTGAACATTGTCATTTACCTGATGTGAGATGTTTCCCATATTCATACATCCCGTACCCCGTCTTTCAATAACGGAACTGTATGGAATTTGATTTCTTTGCCAGTAATTAAACAGTATAAAATGCAATTTATGATAGATAAAATACAAAATGCATGGTGCTGCCAGGAAGCATGACTCTCAAGTATACTAGTACAAAACAGGAATCATGGTAATGTAATACTTAGACAGATAATATACTTCGTTTCTGTGAAGTAAATGCAATAATTTGAAATGAATTACAACATCTAAGATGATATGTCAGGGAAAGTTTTATAAGGGAAGTTGAATAACCACGACTGTGTGTTTAAGAACAATGATGTAATATTCAGAGTGTAATAGAAATCCATTTCAGGTACCCGACAAAATTAGCTATGGTATCTTTAAACGTAAAAATATACTTAGAATAAAATTTAACAAGAATATTAAGGTCAAGAAATAAGAAGTAAGCGAATTTTAAACTTCATTTATCCAAAACTAGTTGATAAACAAATATTCATATGCATAAATATACATATTTTTCGCATATTTTGAAATCCTGCATTTATCCGGGACTACTTAATTGCAATTATTTCACTTCTATAGTTTCGTGACTCGACCTAATATACATGTAGTCTGTAATACAGTTCATCTAATACATTCAAGTATTCTGTCTTCTCTGTGATCACAATCAATAGTTTATCAAGACAACCAACGAGTCCCAAAAGGCTCACGATTCTAGAAATTCCATTAAGCAGAAAATGCTCGCTTATAGATATAAATTATCCATAACAATGCAAATAGACTTGTTTCTTCTTCAAAAAAAGATGTGATTTAGTCTCTGTCGTTTAATGTGATCCTTGTGATCGTTGAATTAAAAAAGAAGTAAAAGGCGATAATCCTAGAATTTGTTCTAGATGTTGTGAAAGGATAAAAACCATGGTAAATAAGGTAAATAAGTTAGAATTAAAGGTGCAAAATAAAGACAAAGACGATTCTTCCGAAAAAGGCCGAAGATGCTCGACGGGTTCGTAAGCAGTCGGAAAGCATACTTTCGGTTGGACATAGGCAACATTTTTGTTTATTTGTTAGTTATTCTTGAACATATTCATGACTATTTGGTCAGAACCGATGCAGTGGGCCATATTTTCAGTAAATAGGAAGTCTCAGCTACAAACTCTGGTTTTCATATAATACTCGTTCGGGTTTTAGTAATGGACCTTTAAATAAATTGTATTCAGGGTACTGAAAAATAACAAAAACTCGAAGAGACTTATTTGACGACTTTTAATTTTTGTTTGTTGCTATCATCTCATTTTATGCTATACTATCATTTATTTGCAACTGTTTTCCTGTAACTGCGGCGTCAAACGAACCAACAAAACAACAGCAATGTGTAAAATGTGTACTTACCTCCTTGGACATTTTTAAATATATGAATATATGAGAAGCATAGAACGCAAACATGCAAGCCAAAACAAAAAAAAAACAAAAAAAAAAAAAAAAAAAAAACAACAACAACAAAAAACCGTTAAACCCCCTTGCACTGGTTTATGTCACATTCTTTTACTCAGAAACTTTGCATTGATCCCATAAGTAGAAAAAGGTTAGAAATGATATTTGTTCTGAGTTAAATGGTCGGCATACTTATATCGAAAATACAATGCTTTGAAATATGCAGGGTTCTTTTACACAGAATGAATGTTTCTGTATAACATGGAATATCTGAGGATAATTTGGAGCAGAATTACGTAATGGAATAATCCACAGGGCGTTCAGATGTAATATTTCAGTTAATCACATATATATAGCATCTATGAAGAAGAGAATCTGTACGAACTAAATCACCGCCACAATATACCAAATGCGGCGCTTTGCAAACGAGCGTGCACATGCCACAGCAAGTGCCCACTAACCCAATAAGATTAGTTTCAATGCAGCGATATATACACACCCGAATTGTACTACACATTCGTACTGGTTCAACATTTGCATATGTACTCAAATCTCTCTGTTTTCATGTCTCACAAATCATCAGTGACATTTTAGTCTTTTTTGCTAGTATAATATAGAATAATTCTGAACTTTATATTAACATTCGAAATATTCGGAATCACTCCGCTCTAGGGTTAGGGTTTAGGGTTTTTGGGTAAGGGTAAGGGTACCCTGGTGTAAACTTTTTTTTAGAGTTGTATAAGGAAACTTTTTAAAAATCTATCTTCTTGTCTTGAACCACAATGCACAGAGCTTAGATATTTTGGCATGTAGCATTGTTTAGTGGATCTCTACTAAAATTGTTCAAATCATGACCGGTCTGTCCACAATGAAATGTTGATTCTTCAGGTGTATCGGTTGAAATATCACTCAATAAGCACTGTCTATCAGTCCGTTCAGGGCTTTGATTAACTGATTGGGACTAGAGAAGCTATATTTTCTCTCTCTGAAAGTTAACTGGATCTCGAGGATACACTGAATATATATAGAGGTAGCATGCATTATGGGATATAATTAAATTTAGAACAGTTCACTTTCCCATATTTGAGATCCGATATTAGAGATACAAGTTCGTATTATAAATTATCATATGATAGAGAAAATCTATACGAAATAAATCACCACCAAAATATACCAGACCAATTTCGGCAAAGAAGTACAAACGAGCGCGCACATGCCACAGCAATTTAATATAATATATATTATATAACACATGTTAAACGTAAACATTCAAACTGAGAAAAATGTTAGCATTCACACATGTATACATCACATTTATAAAGGCATTCAACCAAATACATACAAATGGGTTGGGTCAAAAGTTATTTCAACATCAAGGGCCCTCCCCAAAGTATGCAATATTTAAAGCATCATAGAAATCTGTATGAGACACTAGGTGCAGTATATGAACAGATATATTTGAAACGTAAACATTCAAATTGAGCAAAATGTTAGCAAGTGCACTTAGTAATATATTTACTACAGCAGAAGTAACAAAACGTAGGATTCATATCAAGTTTCCTTCTAAGACTGCCATACTACATTCCTCGTTACAGTACTTTAACATATCATAACAGACACATATACGAAATAGCAACAATCAGTGAAGCATATTTTCATTACGAAAATTAAATCATTATTATAATGTTATTAATCAAGCAATTTCATATTGGCCTTGTTATTTGTCCAAGGGTTGTCATATTGGCCCGAGGCCGTAGGCCGAGGGCCAATACGACTGCCCGAGGACAAATAACTAGGCCAATATGAAATCGCTTGATTAATGATAATATTATTATTCAACTTTCGACTGTTGGCGGTAACAGTACAAAAACTCAGTGAGTCACCTTATGGCAGCTATGAGTGTTCAGGTGAAAAATATTGACAAATTGTTTAGACTTATTTTAGAAATTATAATCATTTTAGCCGGTAAAACAGAAAGAGTTGTATCTTGTATGTAGGTACTTGGAATAATTTTGAGAGATATTTTTGATGTGACATAATCAAGAGAAACCAGAACTTACCTTATTTTTTGAATTCCTATTTATTTTCTTTAGTGAGTTATCTTATCATTTGAACTGTGATAAAACTGCTTTAAAAGTCATTTCCTTTTCGGCAACGAGACACAAAATTGTACACGTATGTGTTGATCAAGATAATACAACCAATCAAGCACACATTATACACTCCCATGCCTCGTTTAATTCTTATCCGAAATTGTTTGCAGTTCACAACTGATTATCTTGTTCGCCAATTTATTCATCCATTTTTCAGCATTTGAATCGCTATTTATCATTGCACAAACAGTCCACACTATCAAAATGTCTGTTAAAGATAAGTCTCATCCTTTTAATTGGTCTGAGTTTCTGTGTTTTCTCATTATTTTCATTGACAACTGCGTTGAGTTTCTGACAGGAGACACTTGCATTTTACACAGTACCGAATAAGCGAAAGTATCGTTGTAATCTATGAGCCGTACACCCCGCTCAGTTATACTTGGTTATTACATGATGCTTTTTTTGTCAAAATGTGAAAGAAATAATGTTATCTATAACTCTGATGTAAAACAAAATGGCGTCATTTAAAAATCTAACGGAAGTGACTTCTCCGTATTGGCCCTCTCTTTTGAACCAATCAAAATGCTTGAATTCCGTATTGGCCCTGTTTTTCTCGTATTGGCCCTGTTTTTCTCATATTGTCTCAGTTATGTTTTGTATTAGCTCTGTCTGTTTCATATGATGTTTGCAATTGGTCTAAAACAGTGTGTAATATTGTAAAGTTGAATAATAATACCCGATAATGTATTTTAACAATAATTTTGTATCACAATAATTTTGGATATTTAAGTCAAGAAATGAAAAACTTAAAATTATAAATAGTTTGATGATAAATTTATTTCTCTTATGTGCACATCGTAACAAGCCACAAGTACACTTATCACGAATTAATGCTAATCTCATTCACAAACTGAAAAATTATTGGGCCCAACTCCATGAAATATTACTAACCATTAAACTAAATTTGTCTCAAATATGCAATATTGTACACGTATTCATAAAAAAGTGGCACCATAAATCATTCAAGCACTTCGAATCCTGAAGTAAAAGCTGCAGAGTAATTACTGCTACAAATAAAAAGTAATGCTTTATTGAATCGCGATTAAAAAAACAACATACTTTAAAACTGACCACAGGGGCTGGTAAATACTCTTAAAACATTAATCATACAGAAGTGTGGGACTGTACCTATAAAAGACAACTGCATAATTATAAATCCAATTAGATAATCTACATAATAAAAAGCAAATATCTTTATTCTATAGAGAATATTAAGAAGACGTATTATGAGATAAATAGTGAAATGCTTGAAATAGTGCAAATGCTTCTATAACCATTTTATTCCAAATATTTTAAAGTAATGCGTTCATCCGAGACTTAGTAACCTAGGTGAGATTATTTCCCTTTCATCACATGATAGAAACTAAGATTCAATATGAAACTGTCGATCTGATATAGTCTCTATACAGTTCACCTCATACAAGTAATCACTATCCTGTCTTTTCTGTGATCACAATCAATAGTTCATCAAGACAACTAATGTATATGTTGCAACCAACGGGTCCCAAAAGACTCACGATTCTAGAAATTCCATTAAGCGGAAAATGCTCACTTATAGTTATAAATTATCCGCAACAAGGCAAATATTGTTTGTCTCTTTTTAGAAGGATGAGATTTAGTCTCGGTCGTTTAATGTCAGTTTCCTTCTGATTCTAGAACTTCATAGAGAGAAAAATCGTGAAAATATCGGAAATTCTATTCACCGGTCTCGTTTGTTTATAGGATCCTTGTACTGCTCACCTTAAAGCAAGAATTCACTAAAGTCATTCGTAATAGAGGGGTCAATGGCTGTACTTATGTGTCCTTTACCTTACGCAAAAACTGGATCACAGTATAATATTCGTTGTAGACTTACAACATAGTTTTCCATGTGTTCTTGTCAAAAGGGTTGCACAAACCGATGGACTTGTAATGAAAAGAAACGATTTGCAGGAAGACATTGTGTTCATTTGCTTTACCCTTTTTAGTAATTATTTGATATCAACTATCTCGAAGCGTCAAAATGTTGATGAGATCAATTAGATAGTGTAGGATTCATATATTTAACTGAAATAATGAAACCTATATTTAAAATGTAAACTACCAATTTATAGACTGCATATAATTAAATGTTCGGCAGTAACCGTATAAATATGTTATTTCCTGATATATGATATATTTTACCATGAAGGTACAATAAAACGTTTGGAGTATTAAACTTAATTTTAGTAAGTGATGAGATTATATGATGGTATGAACATCATTTGTGTAACTTAACTACAGCTGGTAAAATACACAGAATGGTAAAAGATAAGAGTAAACCTGCATTAGTTACAACTTTTGGGAGAGCAAAATGTGATCTTTATTTACAAATAGCCTATCTTCAAATCCGAAAATGGAACTAATAGACTTTAGAATATAACACTGGTATTATTCTAAATAGAGTTAATTATGGCTAAATGTCTGACGAATATAGCGGCAATAGCTGTCATGTATATATTTGATTAGATTTGCTGTAATTTAAGTTTAGAATTATAAGCATGATTCTCACATGTTTTTGCATTATGACAATTTATCGATTATCAACGTTCATATTTATATTTGTATCTCTATCGTATTTCTTTCCTTTAAGAATTCTTTCTTTTCATGTGATGAACGTCTTGTCTTCTGAGATACATTACTATTGCCGAGTGTATAATTACTTCAGGGGAAAATCTTTGTTCCTGTTATTACCACAAAATAACGTAAGGACAGTAGTTTTATGAATTAGGCTGAGAAGAACTAGGCTTTTTACGCAAAATCACATTATCCCAAACAAAAAAAAATGCATTCCTTTCGCTCATTTCGATTTCAAAGCAGATGACAGAAATACAAACAAATAAACCCTGCTTTCAAACAGATACTGATTAATCAATTATATTAAATTTCACTGAAAATTCAGCCTAATTTTTCAAAATTGGCTTAAAAATCATTTTGATTTTGCTCATAAGCTTTAGTACTGGCTATTTAAGGTAGTTCTGCAAGTTTGGTGAACCGGAAGTAATGGAGAAACGTGATTTATGCGGATAACGGATTCGGAATACGGAAATGAAAACAGCTTTATGAATTAATGACACTCAATGAGCAAACTTATCAAAAACTAGAAAGTTTTTATTTTTCTTGAGATAAAACTTGAGATAAAGTATGATATTTAAAGGTTTGACGTATTGAATGAGTCCAAATAATGTCATAAAATCAACTTAAATTATGCGCAAATATTTAAAAAATAAGCACCCAGACCTATCATTTTTTATGAAAATCTATATAGTAGAAAAAATCTATATATTAGAAAAAATCTATAAGCGAAAATTTTATCAGAATTGTGATTTTTTCGATAGACGCCCATTACGAAAACTTCTGTTAGGTCCAGAATTTTCAAATTAATCTAGCAAAAAGTCAAACACATGAATCTATCTTTTTCAACTGCCGAATTTTCTAAGTTTAAAAAAGATCAGAGTTTTATCAAATTCTACAAAGTAGAAACAATTTCCGAAAGTGCAAAACTTCCTTCACGTAAGTTACATTATTCTCCGTGCTGTGGGCCCACAGCGGAGTATTTGTGACAGCTTTTTGTGTGCAGTGTATGTCGTAAATGATTTTTCCTTTCGACCTACAAAATTTTATTTTTATTTTTAATGTCTGATCTGGCCCTTAATTCAGCGCTTTTGAACGTTTATTTTATAGGTGAAAAGAGCGCTATAAGAATCTGGTAGATAATAATAATAATAATAATAATACTAATAATAATAATAATGATAATGATAATAATAATAATGGATTTTACAACACAAACAAGAAAAACAAGTTTCTCTAGAAAACAAGAGTTGTCTCCATAGGATGACACATGCCCCCGATGGCACTTTGAATGAATAGTTATAGCCGATGTTAGAGTTTAGGACCTTTGACCTACGGACCTTGGTCTTGCGCGCGACAAGTCGTCTTACTGTGGTACACATTCATGCCCAATAATTTTAAAATCCATGCATAAATGACAAAGATATGGACCGGACACGACTATCAATGCACTATCATGAAATATGACCTTTACGGTCTAAGTGTGACCTTGACCTTTGAGCTACGGACCTGAATCTTGCGCGCGACACGTCGTCTTACTGTGGTACACATTCATGCCAAATTATTTGAAAATTCATCCATCGATGACAAAGATATGGACCGGACACGAATGCACTATCATGAAAAATGACCTTTAACGTCTAAGTGTGACCTTGACCTTTTAGCTACGGAACTGGGTCTTGCGCGCGACATGTCGTCTTACTGTGGTACACATTCATGCCAAGTTATTTGAAAATCCATCCATCGATGACAAAGATAATGGACCGGACACGAATGCACTATCATGAAAAATGACATTTAACGTCTAAGTGTGACCTTGACCTTTGAGCTACGGATCTGGGTCTTGCGCGCGACACGTCGTCTTACTGTGGTACACATTCATGCCAAGTTATTTGAAAATCCATCCATCGATGACAAAGATATGGACCGGACACGAAAATTGCGGACAGACTGACAGACCGACAGACGGTTCAAAAACTATATGCCTCCCTTCGGGGGGCATAAAAAGAAGCAGGAAAGAAATCAAAGTTCAGAAAAGAAGGCACATTGTGTCGAACATCACGTGGAAAATTTTCTTTCGTTATCAGTTTGATGAATGCGCGAGAAAGAATGTTACCTTTTTCGTGTGTAATAGTTTTGTTTAAATATTGATTTATTATATTGTTGGCATTGTTACTTGCCATTTATTTCATATGATAGAGCTATAGGCCTTTCAGTATTCCAACCGTAATTCCGGATACTGCTTTGTATATGCAAGTAAAGTTAATTTACGCTATTTTTTTTTTTGGTATGTACATAATTAAGTTTTATACTACTACTTCTGTATAAGTATTTGTGAAATATTGCTGTGCAGTTGTTAAGGATTGTTGTTTGTTGTGTATTGTGTTGTTAATATGTTGTTGTTTCTCTGTATTAAGTTTGTAACTCACTCTGTAACTCTTTAAAGGTACAAGGCTCTTTCATCTTCATGTCTTATATCTTAGTTTTATACTTTGAATTTTTTTAAGTTAAGTATTTATGTATTTAATGATTGATATGCATATATGCATATTTTTCAACAGTATTTCAGCGCAAAAAATGGCCTTTGAACCAAGGTGACTTGCATTTTAAAGTATTCTTGCACTATTATCTAAATGTAGGTTTCTTACAGGCTGATCTTTAGCAATATCAGAACAATGGTCTTTATTGAAAGGTAGCTGAATGCACAACATTGACTGTCTGTCCTCCCAACATACCAGCTGATCAGTATATGACTGTATATTGTGGTAAATATGTTTGTAGTAGTGAACTGTTTAGTCAATATTCATTGCTGCGTATTCATAAGCTGTTCCCCTAATAAGCTGTTCCCTACGGAGGACAAACACTAACAACAACAACAATACTCTCTAAGTAAATACACCAAAGTAGTCGTCAACATATAACATTTGGGTTATATTTTTGTTGTTCCTTTTAAACTCTGAGTTTCACGCCCCTAGGCGGGATAAAAAACTGCGAGTTTCTCACCCCTAGGCGGGATAAAAGATGTTTGTTGTGTTTCATTTATTGTTCATCTTAATCCTTCCTAATCATTTTACTTGAATATAGAGCCCACATTCCTCATAAGACATCTATCAGAATAATGGTCTTGATAACATCTGAGCTAAGTTTGAAACTCAGTCATTTCGGATGAACAACTATGTAAGCCTGAATTTAAGCACAGCATTGTATATGCAATACATTGCATTCCATATACCGAGACTCAGAGGTCAGTTTCGCATATGGGTCATGATCATTCAATAATTAGATCACTAAATACAACAATAAAAATCCTGCTCACACTACAAAGGCAATGTTTTTTCTTCAACAGTCATGAGACCCCATCAGATTGTCTGTTTGCTTAGGGTCTACAACAAAAACACCAGTATTGTTATATCACTTTCTGTTCTATCTGTACAGTACTACACTGCTTTGTTTGGCGTTTCTTTTTGCTGCATCTTGCAGTACTTAATAGTCGCCTGCCGGAGGCGTCGTTTGTATTTGATATGCTCTAAGATTTTGATCATCGTAAAATAATCTCTACAAGGAAGATGTATAACTTTGAGGGAAAACATTTTTCAAGATTATATCACGAAGTGTTATACTTTTAAATGCGAATAAACAATAGTCAATTTGTTTAATGTGAATCCTTTTTCTCGTATTCTCGGGGTTTCTCATATTCTCGATTTTTTGCCTTAAAGTTGTCAGATCATACAATGTTTGTTATTTTCTAGACAGGTACACTGGCACCAGACCAGAAAGAAAATCCCTCTGTACATGTTATACCCTATAAGAACCATGGCCATGAACGGGAAAATATACTAACCCATTTCAACTCTCGCATTTCATACGCAGTTCAGTAAATGTGTACTATGGATATTGAAGTGGTAATTTATCTTTCATTGTGTACCGGTCACATTTCTTCAATATTTCTTATCTTAGAGAAACAGCGCTTGTTTATAGTTTTTTCAACGTTACACAAAAAACTTGCGTGAACTTCCCTACTGAAGTTCCGGTCTAGATTACAAAACCATTCTGATTGGTTGATGTGAAAATGATTGTCAGTCGTCCTTTAACTACATGTGTACGCTAAAATGTATATATGCAGCATAAATGTGCAATATGAATTAAATAAACAGTATAGATGTTTACCAATATATGACTTCGAATTGAAAGTAATATCTAAGATGAATTTTATTCATCATTTCGAGTTTTATTGTAAAACTATGAATATTCTGCATTCTGATTTTTGTTTGTTTACATTTCACCTAACATGTGCACACTGCTGTGACCTCTAGACCGCTTGTTCATTAGGGAAGTTCACGGAAGATAAAATATCGTTTGTTCAATATGCTGGATATCCATTCATCGAAATGCGCGTTTTATATGAGAAATGTACGATTGAAATGGGTTAGTACACTTTCCTGTTCATGACCATGGTTCTTATAGAATACCTAGAGGTATGGTATAACATGTACAGAGACATTTTCTTTCTGGTCTGGTGCCAGTGGACAGGTATTGGATAAAGCTGACATACTGAAAATTTCAAGTGATTTGCGCACACATGGATAAAAGTATTGACATTTTACTTAAATAAAAAAAAATCCATTTCTGGCGGGGTAATCCTTATGCTATCAATTGTCATTTTTTTCATGCATATACTACAGAATACAATTCTTTATTGCACCATGGTAATTTAAATGTTTTAAATTCAACAAGTTGTTTGTGCTGAAAAGTCAATTCTAAATCCACGGGAATACGACAAACTCTTGTCCATTTCTGAGGTTGGGGTGGTACCAAATACTGTATCAAGACAATTATTATTATTATTATTATTATCATTATTATACCAGATTTATTAAGCGCCCTTTTCATGATCAATTTCACATTCAAAGGCGTTTTACATAGTTCAAATGCAGCCACACAGGGCGCATAATTCATCCTCTACTAGATACAGGCTTGTCCAGCTAACTTAGCCTAGCTCATTGCGAATAGACAGCCTGGTTCTTTAACTTGCCCAGTGTATAGCACTGATACACGCAAGGATTGCCTGGGTTCCTGACCAGTACACCTCTAGTTGGGAGGGAAACACTGAAAAGCGTTTCTGAAAATTCCCGAGTAGCTGCCAGGGATCGAACCCCCGACCTCAGGATTGGGAGGCCAGTGTGCAAACCACTGAGCTATCCGTCAAACAATTAATTGGGATAATTTCTGTAATGTCTCATGGTTCTATCTGAAAGACAAGTGAATTTTCTACAAAATTACACATAAATACTGTTTATGAAATTGGGAATAAAAATATACTTTAGGTCCCAGAAAATATGAGAAATCATCATACTGTTCAAATCATCTTTTCTGTAACAAGATTTTGTTGGTTTTTCGTTGAACATCAGACACAGTCATATATTATACATCACACTATATAACTCCAAGACGACAATTAAAGATAAATTGAAGCTTCAAGAAGCTTCTACCTTCTGGATCAGTGCACACTATAATAGGAATATTAACGAAAAACCCTGTTACGGATTTAGTGGCTGAAACAGTATGGATTTAAAGATGAGCCCGGGAGTAAGTTTCATGGCACTACTTCCTTTCCTACATTGTTTTATATAAACGATTACATCTACAGACATCATTTTCAGTACTTTACAGCATTTTAAATGACTTTCTTCGCTAGCATTGCTATAGTTGAATTGTGGTCAATAAAAAGATTTATTCTTGTGGAATACTTTGTGCGAGATAGCACACACATGTTTCAGTATAAATAGGCAGACAGATGACAAAGAGATCATTCTGTATCCAGCGCAACGGATGTAGAAACATCGAGGATTCAACTCATAATTTGTCCTAGTACATTGCTATGTTTTTATTGCAGTTAAATCATTTAAAAGAAGGCATTCGGGCTTCATAGAAAGACATGAGAAGATTAGATAGGGGAGAGATCCAAATTATAGATTGAAGAGGTTTAGCCTTATAGGGAGTCGAATGCTATAGATGATAGCATACATAAGTGGAACATCGAAAGGCTGAGACAGAGATACACAGTTTGGTAATCTACTGAGTCAGAAGAAACGCTCCAGCAAACAGGCAGACGAAACGAGCTTCGGCGTTATTGGCGATCTTCTGTGTTCTGAAGTTACTGTATTCAACAAATAATTATTTCAGATGAATTTTAAATGAATTGATAAAGTAAATTGGAATGCACCTACATAAACACAATTTTATTGCACATAACTGAAATCACCACAGCAATAACCATTCCGGTCAGTTTTGTAACCGTATAGCAACCACTGTGCTGAACTTAAATTGATTCGCCACATAGAAACTTTTATTATTTTGTCCGCTAGGCATATTTGTGTTTCTTATTAGATGTGAAAATATCATAAGATTCAAATTTTCTTCCACTGCAGACAGTATTGATATTTTATAAGAACTGCTTGTAATACCAGATGCATTGCATTGACAAAACATTCTGCAAACTTAAGTATTACCCTGACGATAGCTAAGCATAATTAAACAGTCATCGAAATGTGAAAAATTTGTTTAGATTTTGAGACAGTTGTGCATTTTTATTGCAAACTACCGTATATTACAATGCTCTGTCTTCAGTTTTTTCGGCGTTAGCTGAATAACATGGATTTTTGCCTAGATTCTGTAGTAATCGGTACACGGGACAGGTGCACGCTGAAAAAGTTAAACCATTTATTAAGCTTAAATGACATTGATTATCAAAAGGCACATATTGAATGGAACATATTTAGTAGTTTTGTTATCCTAAACTAAAATGATATATTCTAATTTGAAGTTTCTAGTTATTTATCACCGCTAGAGAAATCGAAAGTAAACTTCTTTCCCCGTTGCGTACCTCGCTTATGGATGAATGAGTGGTGGCTGGTTGTAACTGTAGAGTCAGTGTACCCGATGTTGAACACGGCACATTCATGCTCATCGTGAAAATAAAGCAGAAAATATAACAATTCTTTGTCATTATTTCACGAAACTGAATTATTCCCTACATAATTTGACATCAGGGGTCTTTCCCCACTGGAGCCTCGCTCTGGCAAGTGCAGACAAAAACAATAACAACACCAATGGAGGCCAGTAGGTCAGCTGAAAATTTTTAAATTTCATGAAAATAATGACTATGCAAACAACAACAATGTGAAAGTTAAATTTAAAAATCACTTCTCCATCATATAATTATTATGTAAGTATTTACCTGTTACTTTACCCAAATAAAATAGATTTGAACATTTATATTGAAAGTATCCCAATCTGCAAATGTTTGATTTTTTTGCTTTAAGTTGTTTTATTTTTAACTGAGAACTTAATCAAGTAATTAGTATAGAATTCCATAAACGACAGCGTCCTGCTTACTGCGTACTGCGTACTGCTTACAGCCTACTGCTTACTTTGAATTCCATAAACGATAGGGTCCTGCCTACTGCTTACTGCCTACTGCTTACTGCCTACTGCGCACTAAACAGATGACATTACGTAGTGGGAAGTAGGCAGTAAGCAATAGACAGTTACTAAGCAGTAGGCAGTAAGCAGTAGGCAGTAAATAGTAAGCATGACGCAGTAGGCAGTAAGCAGTAGGCAGTGGGCAGTAAACAGTCATTCGGAATGTTTTGATGTTTTTGTTATAAAATATGCACAGTAAGCAGTAGGCAGTACGCAGTAAGCAGGACGCTGTCGTTTATGGAATTCCATAAATTAGAGTTATGGGGTCACTAGTGATTTAAAAGCTGGGGTTTTATTTTCATGTCAACTGCTTTAGACTTTTCTAGCCCAACTAATTGTACGCTGGTCGACACATAGTACTAGTGGATTACTTATGGGGGATTCTGACCAAAAACGAAATTATTTTAGAATCAGCCCAGGACGTCAAAATCATTTTGACCTTCTATCACTGAAAGGATACCACTTGATCCTTTAAATTTGCTGCTTAGTTGGAATATTTGCAAATTAATAATGTGTTCGTTTATGCATATCGAAATCTTTTCTGTCTGTACATTCTGTTTAATTATGATTTTTTTTTCATGCGCATAACATTATAACCTCTACGTCGTTTGTCTTTTTAAAAACATTTCTTGTTAAAACTAATATATTTAGGAGATTTTAAGTTATTGCAACTCATGTATATATAATATAATTCAATGTTGAACGTTTAACTAAGATTTTATGGGGATTTTAAGACAATTGTGAAATTTTATTGCAAACATCAATCCTACTTAGTGCAATGTTCTTATACCAATTTGTACACAGATGAACCATTATCAGTCATCTGGTACTCTTAATATCTAGTTAATGTACGCTATATAATATAGTAAAAATATTCAAACCAGTGAAGATTACATGAAACGTTACGCATAACTTCAAGTTAAAACAGTAACATGTATGATGTAAACGCCTTAAATTCTAACTTGTGTTTTTCGATTTCCGAAACCCGAAAGCTGAATTATATCAATGGCTGTGTCAGAATAAGATTATAATATCTGTGTCAGAATAAGATTGTAATAACTGTGTCATAATAAGATTAAAATAACTGTGTCAGGATAAGATTAAAACTAGAGATGCTTTTGAGAAAAGTGCATGTCTCCCACAACTGCCCCTTAGATGATAAAAAATGTTAGTTTCTCTAGATGTTTTAGACGAATAGATCCAATTAGATGGTCTAGATGAGTGGATCCAATCAGTAATTCAAGGGCCATAAATGAAAAGTGCCTGGGCGGATTTGGCTAGTTATCGAACTTGGGTAAGGTCTTATGGCCAAACACATTTTGTTCAAGTTTGGTAAAGATCGGATGAGAAATGTTCGACTTAGAGATCGGACAAGAGTAAACAGACGGATTTTTTCGGTAATTCAAGGGCCGTAACTCTGAAATGCCTGGACCGATTTGGCTAGTTATCGAACTTGGCCGAGGTCTCATAGTTAAACACATTTTGTTCAAGTTTGGTGAAGATCGGATGAGAAATGTTCGATTAAGAGTGCGGACATGAGTAAAAAGGCCAATTTTTCGATAATTCAAGGGCCGTAACTCCAAAATGCCTGGACCGATTTGGCTAGTTATCGAACTTAGCTGAGGTCTCATGGTCAAACACGTTTTGTTTAAGTTTGGTGAAGATTGGATGAGAAATATTCGAATTAGAGTGCGGAGAAGAGTAAAAAGACCGATTTTTGGTAATTCAAGGGCTATAACTCCAAGACGCCTGGACCGATTTGGCTAGTTATCGAACTTGGCCGAGGTCTTATGGTCAAACACATTTTGTTTAAGTTTGGTGAAAATCAGATGAGAAATGTTCGACTTAGAGTGCGGACAAGCTTTGTGACAGACACACACACAGACACACAGACATACAGGCTGACAGACTGGAGTAAATCAATATGTCTCCCACACCACTGTGTGGTGGGAGACATAATAACTGTGTCAGGATAAGGTTATAATATCTGTGCCAGAATAAGATTATAATAACTGTGTCATAATAAGATTATAATAGCTGTGTCAGGATGTTATAATAACTGTGACAGAATAAGATTATAATAACTGTGTCAGGATAAGGTTATAATAACTGTGTCAGAAAAAGATTATAATAACTGTGACATAATAGGATTATAATAACTGTTTCGGGATAAGGTTATAATAACTGTGTCTTATTAAGACTTTAATAACTGAGTCATTTTAAAGCAGCATGCCTCCAGATTTAGTTGAAAAATAATCTTTCTCTCAAATTGAAGTTTGGTCATATTTTGAACATTAGAATATGAATTTTTGTTTCTAAAATATTTTAAAAGTTCCAAAATCAAGAAAAAAAGATGACCGCGTCGGGAATCGAAGCCCGGACCGCCGCGGCAATAAAGACATTTTCCCGTCGTCAGAACCAATAGCGCTAAAGCTGAAGTACTGAATAATGACTTCAAAATATAAATATTTATAATCGAGACAGTTTACCTAGAGTAAAAGCGTGAAAAACGCTTTTCGAATTTCATCGTAAAAAGTAGTAAAAACAGAAAATTCTCATGTGCTTCCGTAGAATAAAGTTTGTCAGTAATTAAGTTTTAAAGCCTTCTTAAGAAATATAGCATTTATTTCAAAATATCTTAAAAGAATGTTGTTGTCGAAGGCATGCCGCTTTAAGATTATAATAACCGTGTCATCTTTTATATGAACATTATTTTCATAAGTTATGTAGCATGTAAGAGCAGTATTAATTCATAGTCATTTAACAAAACGTAATGTATTCAGTGTTTGACGTTATCGGACTAAAACAAGTAATGGATGAATTGCTGTGAATGCGATGGGTACATATTCAACACAATTTGCGTTTTATCAGAAACTTAATTTTAATTTGCATATTCATACATAAAAAAGGAAACACGGGATACATACAGGGTTGAGACTAAAACTGTTACGAATATGTTAAAAAATCTAGGTTGAATTTTGACTCGTAGTAGGCCTAACTGAAAGAAAATAACTTTTGTGTTAAAGAATCTTCAGGATGAAAATACAAACCTTGAGAATAATTCTATGTATGTGTTTGCTTCGATGTACCAAGACGGAAATGTTTGACCAGGCGTTTGAACAGGATCTGGAAAGTTTTATAGAAAATATAATGGAATGTCGGCGCCTCCCTGGGTTGACAATATCTGTTGTTAAAGGTAAATTTCTTATTATTTGCAAGTTACAGTCTTTAAAAAATTCCATAAGGCTTTTGATTTTATGTTAAAAACAGATAAAAGAGCTATCTAAATAAATAATTATGGTATATAATTAGACGGTCAGACAATCGCGGCTTTCAATATTAATATGACTTTCATGAACTTATTCTGTTAGAACAATAAAGGGAGGTAATCGTAAACAGTTAATACAATAATATTTTCTGCTGCGTTAATCAATATACAAAGCATTGGCAAACATGTCTGAAAACAATTATTAAAAATAGGATTTAACAAGAAAAAGACATATTTCATGTTCATAACACAATTCTAAACAAAGCATTATGGGCATTTAAAGATAAACTATCATAACTTATATCTGCTTATTTTCATGGTAGGTTTTCCTTAAAGCGATGTCCAATATTTTCAAAAGTAAATATTTTTTATTATTATTATTATTAGATTATTATTATTATCATTATTACACGTTCAAAGTATTTTCTAAAACATGTACAAATGATAACAGATCTAACTACTGTATGAATTAACATATAACAATAAAATCTGTAAAAGATCCTTTGGAAGCAAAGAATGCAACCAAGAAGAATAATACAGACTCGGTTTGATTAAGTCGGTTCATGAGAGGTAATGGAATTGGGCAACACCTCTCACGCCCCCTAGCACCGGCTTAAGCGGAACTCTATTACATATATGTTGAATGGACTCCATGGTCCCAAAAACATGAATATTAAATACAGAGAGTAAAAAAAGACGTGGAAGACGCATAAAGCTGTAAAAATAAATAGATGCATTCTACTTTCGATGTTCTCTAAACATTTTACCTAGTATAAGGGAAAATTCTAAAACATCGGGTCTTTATGAACCCTAGTCAGAAATGCTTGTCGTTATAAAATCAATAAACTTTGGCCAAAAGCCAGGCCACTAGGTCAAATCATAGAATACCCTCGTAAACATGTTAGAGCCCACATTTTCTGCATGTAATTGATTTTTTTTTTTTGCAGAACGGTCAGAACGTTTGTCTTTATAAATTCTAGGCCATGTTAAGAATCGGGTTATATGGGAATATAAACTAGGTCGCTGAGTCAGCTCATAGAACAATCTTGTCAACACTCCAGAGATTATATTTTCGACTTGATATATATGAAATCTGATCAAAATATTTGTTTTTATGACATACATTAAGATTTGGAACTGGGTCATCTGGGTCAAAAACTAGTACACTAGGCAAAATCACCGAAAAACACTCTACACTCTTGAGGTAATACTTTAGTTATTACCTAATCTATAAGAATCTTGGCCAGGATAATTATCTTTATGAACTCTAGGTCAAGTTGTAAGCTGTATTGTCTGTGATAAGAAAGTCACACCAATGTCAATCATAGATAAATAGTTTAATCTCTAGAAGGCAACGTTTCTAACAGATCTATAAGAAACATGGTTGAAACGTTTATAATTATGATGTCAAGGTTAATTTTGAAACTGAGTCATCTGAGGTTAAAAAATAGGTCACAAGGTAAACTAGGTGAAACAGAAAAACCCTCATGAGCTCGCCAGAAACTTTATTAGAACGTTTATCTTAATTAATGAACGAAACTGTGTTATCTGAGATGAAACAGCTAGGCCATTACGTTAAGAAGAAAATACATGTAAACATAGTTACACAGTAGAGGCCACAATGTCTGCCTTATTTTCATAGAACTTTGAAATATTGCTTCTGTGAAATCTTAGGTCCAGTTCGAAACTGGGTTATTGGAGGTAAAAAATATGTAACGTAGTCAAATACAACTTGCTAAGATGCTAAGACAAACTCCAGAGGAAATTAAGCCTATCCGACCTTTGTGAAATGTTGCTAAAAGGGCTGTCTTTCTAAGAGATAATTACAGTTTGAAGAAGTAAGTAGTGAGCCATGAACCATACAATGGATGTTTGCTAAGCTTTGTCAAAACATCCTTTCAAGTACGTACAAATGGTTCCTCTGTCGTATTTCGGGATGAATGTCTTTCACATTTAATAATGCCATCATTAAATGTGAAAGACATTCAATCATGCAGTGGGTCACGGCCAGGTAAGCGTCTTTTTATGTTCCTCTTTCAAATTTGACTTGATAGTTTAACTAAAACTAACTTTAAAAAAGTATTACTTTATTTGAAATTTATTAGGCAACTAATGTAGTTTTGCTTCAGGGGAAAGGCGAACGTAGCTTTTGGACCTTTGTCACTGTTTTAAACAAACTAAACAAACGAGAATGTAACTTTGCTCTCAGATTATATTCTACAAAAATACAAAAAAGATTAATATTTATTTTTTCCGGTAATTTACAGTTGTTTAATCAATGCTTTCTGTTTGAAGATTCAAAGACTTGGGCCCGGGGTTATGGAACAGCCGATTTTTCGCAAGGACGAATGGTAGACAACGCTACACAATTCAATATAAATCGTTTACAATGGTGCTTCTAGGTGTACTTTTGACAGAAAAGGGGTACGTTTGCGAAGCATATTTGTTTTTAGCGTCAAACAGACAAATCTTTTATCGTGTGTGCATCAGTTGCAATATCTAACGTGTTGTGTATACACATTTAAACACTTAAAATATGGTGAGAAGTACTTTAATCTCAAATGCTTTTTCCGTTTCTTCTCACTCCTTTTCTTTGCAGTATGTTGCCCCTGATTTGTACATTTTGTCACAAGCATCATGGCGTCGCGCTGTAATTACAGTTAGAAAAAGTGAAAACTTTCCCTATGTTTCAGTTAGCTGCTTGCAAATATGAATATAACAGTATATATTTGTCTCCCAAATGCAGTTGGGAAGACATGTTGATTTTTGTCAGTCTGTTTGACAACGCAACTTTCCGATACCACCGGGCGGATTTACATCAAACTTGCCAAGAGTGATTATTGCTAAACCTAGTTTGTGCATATTGTTGGCATGGTCCAATTCAGTCAGTTCCAGTGTAGTTATGACCCTTTGTTTGTCGTATTGTACCTTGTTCGCGCAACTGCTCCGATACTATTAAGAGGTATTAAACCGTCCATGAACAGGCTCAATCAAACTGAACCTGCAACATTTTCGTTTTTGTCGTGTTGAGCGACCTGTGAGGTTTCCACTTTTTCTATTTCACAAGTGATCATTTCCAAGCCTAGTTGATCGTTGGCATACTCCAGTTTTGTGATTACCAACTTTTTATGTCTTTGACCACTTCTTTTTTATAATACGACAGATTCAGTGAATTTCAGTCATGACTCTTGATTCGTCAAATTCATTGAAATCTGTGCTATTACTCCTATACAAGAGGCTGAAATTCCACCGAACTTCACAGCTGTTACCACTGCCAAGCCTAGGTGTGCATATTGGTCGAATGTTATGGTTCAGTGATTTTCTCTGGAGTTATGACTCTTAATTTGTGGCATTTTGCGTGGTAAGTGGTGGGAGACATAGACTTTTTTATGAAAACTTTCGTTTTATTAAAGGTTGGACTGGAACGCAAAAGTTCAAGATATTCTTGGATCAAACTACGAGTTTATAGACGAGTACCGAAGTAACGAGACGACACTTCGAGACATGCTCTCACATCGAACGGGTCTAGCTCGGCTTGATATAGGCCTTTTAGCCGGTTATCCGACTGGTCTGACTAGGGAAAAATTAAGCCAGTAAGAAGAATAATAGCAGACCATTTGTGTAGTAAAATAGATCATTGAATGTTTAGATACTTAACATAAGTGAAACGATTATACTGTACGCTGTCTTAAGTTTAGACATACGGTTTAGAAGACTACATGTAGATCAAAACATTCTGTCACAATGGACGTTGAAAATCAGTTCGTAGTACTATAGGACTGCGCTTTTCCGCCCATCCGTCATTCAGCTATTCCGTCGTTCCGCACTTTCGTGTCCGGTCCATAACCCCATCCATCAAAGGATTGTAATATAACTTGGTATAAATGTTCATAATAATAAGACGACGAGGCATGCGCAAGACCCGGACCCCTTGCTTAAAGGTCATGGTCACACTTGGAGGTCAAATGTCAACGGGGCTTTTTCCTGTTAAGTCTATTACTCAACCATCCGTCAAGGGATTTTAATATTACATGTACATGGCACAAATGTTCCCCATAGTAGGGCGATGTGCCATGCACAAAAAGCAGACCCCTAGCTTATAGGTCAAGGTCACACTTACAGGTCAAAGGCTTTTTTACCCGTCCGATCCATAACTCTGTCATCCTTTTTAAAATTATCTAACATTTATGTTCTCCATAATGAGATGTGTCTAGCACAATATTATATACCCATATTCCTAGTTCAAAAGTCAATGTAACAGTCTGATAAAAGTCAATAGTGTTATTTTTTTTTCTGTCCGTCATCCATCACAGGATTTAAATATTACTTGACACACTGTTCCCCATATTGAGACAATTTGTCATGCAAAACACTCAGACCTCTAGGTCAAAGATCAAGGTCACACTTGGAAGTCAAAGTTAAGTAGGCCGTTTCCAGACCAGTCCATAACTGTTATCGATCAAGGGATTTCAATATTTTGGCACAATATTCTTCATAATGAGAAGATTTGTCAGGCGCAAATCAAGAGCCCTTGCTCAAAGGTCAAGATGACACTTGGAGGTCAAAGGTAAGTCCAGTCCTTTACTCTGTCATCCATGAAAGGATTTTAATATTACTTAGCAAAAATGTTCTCCATAATGAAACGACTTGTCATGCATAATTTCCAGACCCCTATCTCAAAGGTCAAGGTCATATTTCTAGGTCAAATGTCAACACTGGTATTTTCTTGTCAAGTCTGTATAATAGTTTAACATAAACTCATGTGTCAAATGGACCCAATTAAAATAATGTTGGCGTTTTGTTTTAGAATTACTTCCTTTAATACGATGATTTCTTACATTGTTGTTTTCATATTTTCCCACCAATTTTAAAACATGAAATATTATCAAAGTCAATGTTAAATACTGTTTATGTTTGCAGAAGTTGCAAGTACTGTCGCTTTTTATGTATGTAAATTCTCATCTAAATTTGTGTGTTGTAACATATTATTTATGTAGTACAATATTATATATACATCATTGACAGAAATGAGATCATTAGATTATTCTGCAGCTGAGTTGATTAGTCTACTTCCAGTAAAGGACTTTGTATAGTATTATCTAGGCTTTAAGATCGTGCGACAATATTTATAAGCTCTTTCTCTCTCTCCCTCTCCCTCTCTCTCTCATGCGAATATGTCGTTCAAAGTTAGCTTGAATACTTTGTAATGCAAATATTACAGGAAAATAAAGCACTTGCCACAAAAGCGGCCTTTTCGGGATACCTTTCTTTACAATAACGTTTTGTTTATGGTGCTTGGACTTGTGGCGGAAAAATTGGGTAATGACACCTGGGAAAACCTCGTGACGTCTAAAGTATTGCAGCCAATAGGAATTACTTCTACTCGGATTCTTAGAGAGCCAAAAGATGTACTGGAAGATGGTGTTGCTAAACCTTACATATTTAAGGACAATCAATTTCAAAATGGTTCTGTCGAATTATATAGGTATGTAATTTAACTGATATAGAATGAACTAATGTTTTTTTCTAATATAACCATGTATGATTAAACGCTGATATTTCTTAACGTAAGTTACGATGTTGTGAAACATCAAATAATAGTTTACTAATATTTGTATTGGCAAACTGGAAAGACGGTCACAAACGTTGAAAAACAGCATAAATATTTGTCTGACTGGCCAGAAAGTAAATTATATATGCAACAAGACGTCTTATTTACTATGTTACATCTAATATTAAAAAAACATTGGTGCAACTAGAATAAAATAGATTTCAATCATAAGAATTGCAAAAATAGAAAGGTTAAAACTACGTACGTATAGGCAACAATTAATTATGTCTCCCCCAGGAGACATATTGTTTTTGCCCTGTCCGTCCGTCCGTCCTTCCGTCCGTCCGTCAGTACGTCACACTTTATTTCCGAGCAATAACTGGAGAACCATTTGACCTAGAACCTTCAAACTTCATAGGGTTGTAGGGTTACTGGAGTAGACGACCCCTATTGATTTTGGGGTCAACCCGTCAAAGGTCAAGGTCACAGGAGCCTGAACATTGAAAACCATTTCGGATCAATAACTAGAGAACCACTTGACCCAGAATGTTGAAACTTCATAGGATGATTGGCCATGAAGAGTAGATGATTCCCATTGATTTTGGGGTCACTCCGTTAAAGGTCAAGGTCACGGGGGCCTGAACATTGAAAACCATTTCCGATCAATAACTAGAGAACCACTTGACCCAGAATGTTGAAACTTCATAGGATGATTCGTCATGAAGAGTTGATGACCCTTATTGATTTTAGGATCATTCCGTCAAAGTTCAAGGTCACAGGGGCCTGAACATTGAAAATCATTTCCGATCAATAGCTAGAGAACCACTTGACCCAGGATGTTGAAACTTCATAGGATGATTGGTCATGCAGAGTAGATGACCCTTATTGATTTTGGGGTCACTCCATCAAAGGTCAAGGTCACAGGGGTCTGAACATGGAAAACCATTTCCGATCAGTAACTAGAGAACCACTTGACCCAGAATGTTGAAACTTCATAGGATGATTGATCATGCAGAGTAGATGACCCGTAACGATCTTAGGGTTACTCTGTTAAAGGTCAAGGCCACAGGGGCCTGAACATGGAAAACCTTTTCCAATCAATAACTTGAAAACTTCTCGACTCAGAATGTTGAAACTTCATAGGATGATTGTTCATGCAGAATAAATGACCCCTATCGTTTTTGGGGTCACTCCATTAAAGGTCAAGGTCACAGGGGCCTGACCATTGAATACCATTTCTGGTCAGTAACTTGAGAACCACTTGACCCAGAATCTTGAAACTTAATAGGATGATTGGTCATGCAGAGTAGATAACACCTAACGATTTTAGGGTCACTCCATTAAAGGTCAAGGTCACAGGGGCCTGAACATTGAAAACCATTTACGGTCAGTAACTTGAGAACCACTCGACCCAAAATGATGAAACTTCATAGGATGATTGTTCATGCAGAGTAGATGACCCCTAACGATCTTAGGGTTACTCTGTTAAAGGTCAAGGCCACAGGGGCCTGAACATGGAAAACCATTTCCAATCAATAACTTGAAAACCTCTCGACCCAGAATGTTGAAACTTCATAGTATGATTGTTCATGCAGAGTAAATGACCCCTATTGTTTTTGGGGTCACTCCATTAAAGGTCAAGGTCACAGGGGCCTGACCATTGAAAACCATTTCTGGTCAGTAACTTGAGAACCGCTTGACCCAGAATCTTGAAACTTAATAGGATGATTGGTCATGCAGAGTAGATGACCCCTAACGATTTTGGGGTCACTCTGTGAAAGGTCAAGGTCACAGGGGCCTGAACATTGAAAACCATTTACGGTCAGTAACTTGAGAACCACTTGACCCAGAATGATGAAACTTCATAGGATGATTGGTCATGCAGAGTAGATGACCCCTAACGATTTTAGGGTCACTCTGTTAAAGGTCAAGGCCACAGGGGCCTGAACATGGAAAACCATTTCCAATCAATAACTTGAAAACCTTTTCGACCCAGAATGTTGAAACTTCATAGGATGATTGTTCATGCAGAGTAAATGACCCCTATATTTTTTGGGGTCACTCCGTTAAAGGTCAAGGTCACAGGGGCCTGAACATCGATAACCAGTTCCGATCAATAACTTGAGAACCATTTTACCCAGAATGTTGAAACTTAATAGGATGATTGAACATGCAGAGTAGATGACCCCTATTGATTTTGGGGTCAGTCTATTAAAGGTCAAGGTCACAGTGGCCTGTTCATGTAAAATCATTTTTTGGAAATAACTTGAGAACCACTTGACCTACAATGTTGAAACTTAATAGGATGATTGGACATGCAGAGTAGATGACCCCTATTGCAGCCAACCATCAGTGTCTCTTTGACTTTTGCTCCTGACCCCTATTGACTTCTTGCCTATAGGACTTTGAATTGGGGGAGACATGCGCTTTTTTACAAAAGCATTTTCTAGTTATCCTTTACTAAACCCTCCCTGTCCACTAAATCTATTCGAGATACTAATCAGATTTAGATTTTACTGGCACCTGAACGTGTTCGGGTTAATACTGTGAAAACTGTAATGTTTTGAATTTAGACACATCAAACCATGCAGACGCTGATTGAAATAAGGAAATGAAATCCACATGGAGACGTACCCATTCATGGTGAAACGCAATTGCTAATATGTTCGGACCGACAGCGTTAATGAACTCGAATAAATCATGGAACGGTCCATACACAAAGCAAAATGCGTCAATTGTATACTGTCATGCAATATGCAATTAATTATAATTCGCCGCAGACTGGTAACAGACCAGAAACAATGTACCGTTGTACATGATACTTGGTATATTGTAATTGACATGACCATGAACGGTAACATTACTATTCCGCTTCAACTAAACCACTCAGTGGACAAACGGGAACTATGCATATGGAAGATATTCACTCGTGCACTGGTTACTCAATATTTCTTATGTCCTGATATGAAAAATGGTATATCAGGCGTCGTTTCAGTTATACCTGTACTCCAAAATGTGCATTAAACATGAATTTGCAACGTCATATTGGGTGCCAAGATGTCTGCTTTGTTAGAACAAAACGAAATCACTATGCATTTTGCAATGAAAACTTTACACACATTTACTCTTCTATCTTAAGTAAGTTTCTACCAATATTGGTATTTTCATTTTTTATGTTTCCACTGTTAGCCTCCATCTACTTGAACCGGCTGGTGCAATTTTATCAACAGGAGAGGACATGGCTAAATATATGAGATTTAATCTAAACGATGGAGTTACAGATTACGGAGATTCTTTGATTGACCGTAAACTACTTTAAAAAAACATTACAGGTTTGATGAACTTCTGTTGGTCTCATGTGTTGTTTCTGCAGATTAATAAATTTATTTGTCTTTCCCAATGAATACGAAGTCGGCTTACTACTGTTTTGTACTATTATTCACATCCTATTTATAGTTATCAATGTATCCATTACTAAAAAATAATCACTCTTACTTTCATCATTAAAAAAGATATAAAATTTAATTAGACAGACCATGTGCTTTAACTTCATATAATACATATTTACATTTAAAGAAAACATGTATTTGCCTCTATTTGTATTTTTGTAAAGTACAAACCTGATTTCTCGATAAATAGGAATCCTTTGACCAGTTTTCCTTTGTTACGTTTATGCTCCTAAAAGATTGTTAAAGATTCTACGTACGGCTATTACAACAGCAGTCTTTATGTTTCAAACGGCGTCCATAAATTGTCACCAGGTACTTGGATTCAGTGTTACCTTTTATGATCATTTGGGATTATCCAGTTTATTCAATGTAACTGTATAATAGGGGTTTACTGATGCTAGGGTGCTGTTAATAAAATAATAAACCCGCCTATGGCACATTATATCCGGTTTGTATATGAGAACACGGACTTTAGCCTTTCACAAAGGGACATTTCTTCGAAGACTGTGTCACATTCGATTTGAAACGGCAGCAAACAAAATCGCACCAGTCTGTAAAAATCATCAGGATTTGCGAGCTGTACGCAACTCGTACTGCTTCGTTTTTATTATACGCCTGTTTTGAAAAAAACGTCCGGATTATGTGATGGCGCCTGCGTCTGTCCGTCTGTCCGTCAAATTTCGTTTCCGGAGCATAACTAAATAACAATTCAAGGTATTGACTTTAAACTTGGCGTATTTGACTTTAAACTTGGCGTATTGGTAAATGATCATAAGAAGATCAGTAGGTTAAAGATGAAGGTCGCAAATGGAGCTCAAATGTCAGTTTGGGCCCTCATTTTTCATGTCGGGAGCATAACTTAATAACCATTCAAGGTATTGACTTTTAACTTGGCATATTGGTAGATGACCATGAGACAAATGATGTGCAGAGCACATGAGCCAGGTTGGTAGGTCAAAGGTAAAGATCACAAATGGAGCTCAAAAGTCAAATTTGTTCTTCATATTTTGTGTCCGGATCATAACTTTATAACCATTCAAGGTATTGACTGGGCGGTGATGAGGAGATTTGACGAGTGCAGCATTTACGCTTTGCCACGGAACGTGCATATATAAAAAGGTGTTATAACAGCACGTGAGCGCGAGAATCCCTCTGCTAACACATGTTTTCTCTCCTGTTAAAACACCCCCGAAAAGTGACAATAACAGCACTTTTATGCTAGAATGGACCAAAATGCGATATAAAAATCGAGATGATATGTTTCTAATAACGCATATTGAGAAAATTCAGTTCCTTTCCATACGTATTCTATCTATTCATTTCAACTAATAGAAAATCCAAAGTCCCAAGTAAGATATAACCAAATAGAGAAAAGTGGAAACTTCACAGGTCGCTCAACACGACAAAAACGAAAATGTTGCAGGTTCGGTTTGATTGAGCCTGTTCATGGACGGTAGTGGAAATGCATGCTACCGTCCACGCCCTCTAGCCCCAGCCATTTTACACGACCAAAGCTTCATTGCACGGGAAAACAGCAGAGCTCATTATTCCGGCCAGTTTTGTAACTACTCAGTCACTCTAATGAAGTTTTGTTGATGAGATATAGGGAAGCTTTAATTACCTTGTCTTTGTATGTGATATTGCTACATGTGAGAATAACATTATTACGGACTATTATATTCAAGTTGTCTCTTAGACAGTATTTTGTAATTGAGATTGAAAACATATTTTACTATATAATCGTAAAAGATCATTTTACGGCTAAAAAAACGAATCCTTAAACAATTCGCTCTGGGTTATTTTAATTTGAAGGTTCTAAAATGTGGTAAAGGTAGTCTGTTTTAAAGGGGAGCGGTGGTCTAGTGGTTAAGTTGTTGATCGCTCAGTCCGAAGAAGGCCGGTGACTCTAGCCCCACTAGAGTAATCACCGCACCTTCTCATGTGACACCACACACCAGTAGTTGTTTTCCGAACTTGAATGTTATTTAAATAAGTCTATTTTGGCATAGAATAAATTATAAATTAAGTGTTATATCTGCTCCTGGTGGAAATCCATACTGGCACGAAACATAAACAAATCAACCTAGATTCCTTTTACTAAATGCTTGTATACACTTTTTATGTTAATGACAACATTTTGTATACTCAATATATATCATTATATGAAATAAAAATAACTGCTGTTTAAGCTTTGTGTTTGATATTCGATTTCATTAGATGGAATTACTAGTATACCTTAAATACTATTCCGTATATATTCTATTTAGAAGGCACTTTGTTCACAGTCTTGTTACACAGGCCTATTCTAGACTAAAAATTCTTACCACATTTTGGAGACCACATTTTGGAGAATTGTCTTAACACTGATATTACATGAAAAGAAAAGTAGGGGTACTATGTCGTCTGAGATCTGTTCTGCCACATTTGTATACTGCAAAATCAGATCAAAATCGAACTGCTGTGACCTGGTATTGTCATTTATTACATCATCAAATACAGCTTTCTATCTTATATGTTCTATCTAAATGTCAAACTAAATCTACAATAAAACTTAAGCAAATGCTAGCCTTGATTTAGGCATCTATGACCATCCTAAATGAAAAATTAATATTCTATAACCTGTCCGCCTTAATTAGACATGATTAGACCAGACGTTTTCGTGATTGTTACTTTAGAACTTTGTAATAAGACAAAATGCATCGAAGAAATTTTACAAGTGAAACAACACTGACCTTTTCGTCTACAAAACAATGAAGATATTTTCGTTGTTTCTTGGAAAAGTGATTTAAAAACTTCGTCTGGATAATATTCAAGGATGTATATATTTATATATCATAATATACGGCCTCTATTGCGTGAGAGAATTCAATCCACTTAAAGAAAAACAGACATGTTACAGACAGTATAAAGGGGGTCTATATGAAAAGGATTGGGTTAGTTTATCTAGAGGTTTAAAATACTTGTGATGAAACGTCATATTTAAATGATTTAACAGATTTGCGTAAATATATTAAAAATGATCACTGATTACTGTTTTATTTTGAAAAATAAACAATATGTAGTTTTATTGCAAAACGCGATGTTGTTATTGCAAATGCATGTTTTAACGGATAGGTTTGATTCCAAATATAGGAAGAGCGTCATGTAAGAATCGATAACAACTCGATTGCCCAAAATTCATCCATCGGTAAACACTTTAAAACTCATGGACATTACATAAATGAAGGATTTACATAAAATTGGAGATCCTTTTTTTGAATGAAAACGACGGTATATTGAATATATTAATAATATTGATTATTATTAGGGGCTCACCATTTGAACTTTTAGGGGGAACCTGTGATTTTACTTGGAGCCAAGAAATGTTGCACTTTCTTTTGAATGTCAGAATATAGTTATTCAGAACTTGAAGGTCAAAACATTTTCTTGAGTAAACCAAAGATATTTTTTGTTTCAAAATAGTTTGTTTATTATACCTTTGTTATGCAAAAACTATTAATAAATAGAATAAAGACAATTATACATTCTATGTTGAGTTATATGCACATTAAAAAAATAAATGCAAGTCTCTTCGATACTTTTGTTAAATAAGAAACAGTCCGACCCAAGCTTTTGTTCCTTATTTCAAACACAATCATATACTTCTATAAGAAAAATGGTTTTAAAAATCTGCAAACTGTATGATTGATTACCTAAAAGATAAAATAAACATAAGGGGCGTAGCCAGCCAAAACTGAAAGTTGAGAGACAAATTAGTGTGGTTCAGAGGCATGCTCCACAAGAAAGCTGTTTTCGATAAAATAGTTATCTTAGATAACTTTTATAAACACAAATTCGAATAAAATACATGTTTTTGAGTAGAAATTTATATTACGGTGCGAGACCCTTGTAAGAAGTGGTACCATAGATGATTTTAAATATTTCAAAATCCTAGTGCTGAATTCTATTGAGTTTTTAGGATTAAATTATCAGCATTGATAATAAGAAGGAAATATATATACACTCAAATGTGGCACTCCCCTCCACCACCTCCTTGCTCTAATGCCAATGTGTAGAGTATAGATTACTGTTTACATATTGAAATTATTATTATTTTGTTTTAAATCTGACTTGGGGCCAGATTTTTTTACACTATGTTGAACCAGAATTTTTTTCTCAAGCAAATACGAAGTCAGATGTTTTTTACAAAAAATTTCAGCCTCATCCACTCCACCCCGGAATATCAAATGATCGGTCCCTTATTAACCTCTCATCACTTAAACCAATAAACTTATGATCATGTCAATCAAATTAAATATGTATCACATTTGAGCCGCTACATGTACATGTCTTTTCCGAGACTATAATCAATTTCCCATTAAGACAAATGATCAATAGCTCTGAAAGACTTTGGCAAACCCATCCAATAAAAAACATATGCCTACAGTAATTGCTTGCCACTATCATAAAAACTACATTTTATCTGAACGAAAATAGTATTTATTCGTGATAATGAAAATATTCAACGACAACTGCACTACTTAATAACATACAAAGCATAAAAGTGAGTTCCTAATGTGATGGAGCCATTTAAATGGTTTTCGGGTGGTTTTACATTGCTTATGATTGCCCAACCGTGCCTACAAAAAGCCAAGACAGTATACCTGGAAAGTGCGTGCATGCAGTGACATCTGGATGTAGAAATTAGAAAAGCAGCCAACGACTCTCTTTTTTTCCTTACTGTCACATTGTATCATTTCCAGTTACACCAGTGGACGCGATACGCTGGACAAGGTAAAATACCACTTCTCTGCGTTATCATTTTGTAGGCTTTGTGCACTATGTTCACTTAAAACAAGTTCTGAAGCATCAAAATGATGATGGTTCATAATTCGTTGGAATATGTTCGTGAACCTGTGTTAAAACGATAACTTTCAGATGACAGACATTCAAATGTAAGCTACTACATGTTGTGTTATGACACTGAGCATTTGTTATTCTATTCAGTCATTATAAAAACATATAATTTTAGTTACATAGGTAGCTTGTAATATGATTCGTTACACTTTCATCAAGTAGAGAATCGGGAAATATGTCACAAAATTGTTTATTAAATAAGACTTATTTTTCAAATCTAAACTCAATTTACTATTTAGACCGCGCGGGTACTGAATGCGTCTACATTAAAATATAGATATATTTCTCATAACGCATATTGAAAAAGTGTTTGTTACAGACATTTCTCTCATTATCTGTTTCAACTAATAAACAACCGAGAGTCTTGAATAAGATATAACAATGCCATTTTACGCGACCAAAGCTTTCTTAAATGAGATGTCCGTGAAATCAACAGAATTTATTATTCTGGTCAGGATTGTAACTACTCTGTCACCCTGATGAAGTTTAGTTGATTAGCTATAGGGAAGCTTAAATTACTCTTTGTAACATTGCTAGAATAAAAATACAATTACGGACAATACTTTTGTATTTTTGTTCATTTTAGACTGAACCTAACAAACACTTAACATCGCAGAAAACAGATTTGTTTACATGCAAGAATTAAAGACAAAATAATTGGAGATGTATAATAAAAAGGTTTTGACCAGGGATGTATTGTGCTCCTCTTGCTATCCATAACTGCAAATCCACTCGAGGTAAATACATCACAGACCAAAGTACTATCATATTAACCCTAGTATATTTTGCCGTGAATTACAAGACCATATGTCTCTGAAAAGAAAGATATGGTGTGGACAAGGAAGACCACAGCAAGATACATAGATATAGTAGGAAAATGAATCAAATCAAACAGCAGAACTTGTCAACTCGTGTCTATTTTGAAAACTAGTAAATAAGGGGCAAACCATTTGAACTTCTGTGGGGTTGGGGCGGTGGGGGGTTTTGGGGGGTGGGGGTGTGAGCTAAGAAATATTGTTTGCCTTCTATGAAAGTCAGAATATTTTTTCCAGAACTTGAAGGCCAGAACTTTTCTTCTCAAGAGTAAACAAAAGATAATTTCTTTTTTTTTCTTCTCAAAATATGTTTTACTATACATACATATTCAAAACTAACAAGCGCGGTAGATATACATTCTGTTTTGGGTAATTTGCCTTAGTGCACATGAAATAGCTAAATGCAAGTCTCTTTCATTATATTTTTAAATCCTATCTCTCAAACAGATCACAGACAGACAATGTATCAGAAGTCTTCTCAGAGCCTGCAGAAGTTATATCTTGGGTACATCAGGGTTCTGTTTTAAGTCCTTTCCTATTCGTCATTTACATAGATGACCTACCTTCACCTGTCAAAAGTTCTGCCACTGACATGTCTGCAGATGATACAACTTTAAAAAGTTTTGGATACCTGTGCAGGAAGTTCATTCAACTTGACAATGTTAACAAAAGGTGCACACAAAATACAGTGATATTAAATGCCACAAAAACTAAAGCAATGTATGTATTATAAAAACTCCACAAAATCACGCAATTCATCACTACCACATCTAGTGCTAAAATAATATTCTGAAAATGAAATATTTCTAGGTTTAATTTAGACAATAATCTAAAATGGCCAACCAAGAAGAAAAGACACAATGACTAAAGAAATGCAACTCACAGTTATACTTTCTCCTAAAAATCAAACAGTATCTTGATCTGCATTCACGGAAATTATTCTTTAATGCCTACATTTTGCCACATTTAGACTAATGTTGCACAATTTGGGGAAACTGTAGCAATGATTGTTGATCACAGAATTGATTAAATTTCAAAAAAGAGCTGCCAGAATCATTTTAGTTTAAAGCTATGATAGTCCATCTGCTGCTCTATTTAATGGCTTAAACTGGATGAAATTTAATGAACGAGTGAAAAACAAAACAAAAGGTACTCATATTCAAGTCTATACATTAACAGCCATTCCCAGCTTACATGAAAGAAATTTTCAAAGTACAAATCAAAGAGCTGGTGATTTTTTTTTCTAAAAGATAAAGTGTTTGGTGAGGTCATTTAGAAAAACTGCACATCAGTTTTTATGTAAAGATAAAATCAACAAGTTCACATGTATATAGCGAAACACAGTTAAAAGTATAAGTTCTCTTTTACAAACGACTGTCTCTACATAAAATTTTATTGTGAATGTTACTCTACACATTCATTTGTATTTTTGTAAAGTTATATACATCTGGTGAGGATTATCTACATTGGAAGAAAATATCTGAAAATTAAATATTTAAGTGAAAGATGGGCATTTGATATTTTAATACATTGAAAAAATGTGTACATTTGTAGACTTTTTACAGACTCTGTAACTATATCGCTTTCGTAAACCTACACAGTGGTATTGGTTAGAATGTATAATGTAGATAGTTAAACTAGAGCCGTCGGAGGAGTATTGGTTAGAATGTGTAATGTAGATAGTTAAACTAGAGCTGTCGGAGGAGTATTGGTTAGAATGTATAATGTAGATAGTTAAACTAGAGCTGTCGGAGGAGTATTGGTTAGAATGTATAATGTAGATAGTTAAACTAGAGCTGTCGGAGGATTATTGGTTAGAATGTATAATGTAGATAGTTAAACTAGAGCTGTCGGAGGAGTATTGGTTAGAATGTATAATGTAGATAGTTAAACTAGAGCTGTCGGAGGACAGCAACGCTCGACTATTCAACAGCCTTGTCAATTGAATGAATATAAAAGTCGAGAAAGGTGCATAATTTTATAAAATTTCAAAACAGGGTTATGGAACCTATACATTGCATATCAGTTCATGACACTTGACAAGTGTGTGAAGTTTCAATCCCTGCACATTAGTGGGTACTGAGATACCAGCTTACATACAAAAACTTGACCAAAAACTGCTAAGCCAAACAAAAGGAGCATAATTTTGTAAAAATGCAAAGTAGAGTTAGAACCTGTGCACAGCATGTCAGATCGTGACAGTGAATAAGTGTGTGAAGTTTCAATCCATTCCCATTAGTGGGTACTGAGATACCAGCTTACATACAAAACCTTAACCAATAGTCTTTGAAAAGTCGAGCTAAAACAATAAATGAAAATTTCACTCCCTCTCATCGTCACTTTTCGAAGTACTATTAATCAGTTTCGAGTGGTCTGACTGACATTCCACTTAACAATAACCTCTGTTTATTGGAACCTTACTGTGAAAGTCATTAGCCAAAAACTGTGCTAATGAGGACAAAAATCCTTGGGCCCATCGCAAAGATTTAGGCCTGTTTCAGTTGCGTTCGCTAGACATTTCATTATGTGCCTGCTATTATTTTATTTTGTTGCGACCTGTGCTTTCAAATGATCTTCATACAGATTTTATTGATTCATGTTTACTAAAAAATGATGGAAAAAAATAGAGAATAGAATCTGATGTCCCACAACATAGAATTTGTTATTCGTTATTGAAAACATTATGTTAATAAATGTAACTGAAGTCTGTTAAGAGGAAATCAACTCATCCGAAATGAATTTGGACGTCATAATGGTCTGTCACTGGTCTACACGTTAAACTGTTGTTTATCGCAGAATCACAATGCTTAGTTTTAGTAATAAAACAGGACATGCACATATTTACATTGGAGCTAGAATTCCGAGTTTCAACACTGTTCGGGTATGCGTTGTAAAACAGCATGATTCGCACCACACAGTTTCATAATTTCGACGATGTTATGACTGCTTTTCATAAACATCGATCTACTGCTAAAACATTCACTGTATGCCGACTTGCCAAATTTGATATTTGATCTGAACTCTTATTTGCGACTGACACTGTATTCCATTCTGCGACTTAAGTATGCGATTTATGTCCTGTATTTTGAAATGAAATAAAAATACAAACCGAAGAGTCTCTATCGATCAGTCTTCATGTATATAATGTCATTTAATGTCGAACCCCTCGTGCTATGCATGTACTAATCCATTGGGAGTGGGCGGTGTGGGGGAGGGGATTGTCTGTGACTACCTAATTATATAATGCAATTGAATGCTTCAGAATCGTTTACATGTAATTATACCGGCTTGGTTTTACAGACATATACTCTCATAAAATACAGAATTAGAAACCGAAAGTATACATAGCGTCCCTAGTATGTCACGCAAGAAATTACATTCTGTTGATTCCCTATGGAAGTCACGCGAAGAAATGTTTTCTGACGACTTCAAAAATTCGATGAGGTGAGACAAGGAAGGACTATAGGTTTACCCCCGTCCGTCTGTCCCTGTGACTGTCTGTCTGTCCGTCCGCCAAATCTTCTAACACCCCCTTTTCTTTTCATATTTTGACAGCTTATTAATTGTAGTTTGCGATGAGATATGGGTTTCAATGGGTTAAATTTTAGAAAGTATAGTAAATGGATCTAAACTGTGGCGAATTTACACTAGAACCCTACAGGAAATGTTTTACTGGTATATAACCTCTACAATATCCATTTTATGTGTAATAAACGTAGAAAAGGCACGCCTATAAACCGTATTTCTATTTTACTAGAGGCTAGAGCTGCCGCCTAACGGTCGCTAAATTATAACCCCGCCTCCGCTGTCCTAGACCAGTTCATAATGGCAACCATTTTTTTAAAGTAAAAAGTACCAGTGGAGACAATGATTGCTATATACAATTGTATATTAGGATGCGTGAACAAGTATCATATGTTATGGCGCGGACATGAAAAAAAGCAACCCTTTATTTTTATTTTGTGATCTTGACCTTGGAGCAAGGTACCAGCTAGGCCAGTCGTATCAAACATCGTATCGTATCGTACGACCAAAATTTTGTCTGAACACTTTTGCTGATACCAGTAACAAAACACGTTACCAATTTCATTTGTTCAAAATTTTATGTGTAGGCCTATGGGCATGTAGCATGTTTTTGTATAATGTGTCCATATGCCAAGAAAACGGATTTCACAGTTTTGACCTACGATCTATTTTAGTCGTTGTCGTACTATGTTTGATAAGACGGGCCCCGTGTCTTACATGTATGCGCTACATATCGACTCATGATGGTGAATATTTGTAACAAGTTACTTCAGAATCCCTTCATGCAAAAAGACGTTATGGCCCGGACACGAAAAATGAACCAACCCTATTTTTATGCCCCCCTTCGAAGAAGTGGGGTATATTGTTTTGCAGATGTCTTTCGGTCGGTCGGTCGGTCTGTCGGTCGGTCGGTCGGTCGGAATGTAGACCAATCCGTTTCCGGATGATAACTCAAGAATGCTTGGGCCTAGGATCATGAAAGTTGATAGGGAGGTTGGTCATCTCCAGCAGATGACCCCTATTGATTTTGAGGTCTGTATGTCAAAGGTCAAGGTCACAGTGACCCTGAATAGTAAAACGGTTTCCGGATGATAACTCAAGAACGCTTGGGCCTAGGATCATGAAAGTTGATAGGGAGGTTGGTCATGACCAGCAGATGACTCCTATTGATTTTGAGGTCAATATGTTAAAGGTCAAGGTCACAGTGACCCTGAACAGTTAAACGGTTTCCGGATGATAACTCAAGAACGCATAGGCCTAGGATCACGAAAGTTGATAGGGAGGTTGGTCATCTCCAGCAGATGATCCCTATTGACTTTGAGGTCAGTATGTCAAAGGTCAAGGTCACATTGACCAGGAACAGTAAAATGGTTTCCGGGCAATAACTCAAGAACGCTTGGGTCTAGTGTCAGGAAAATTGATAATTAGGTTGGTCATGATCAGCAGATGACCCCTATTGATTTTGAGGTCATTAGGTCAAAGGTCAAGGTCACATTGGCCAGGAACAGTTAAAACGGTTTCTGATCTTCTTGTCTAAAACCACAGAGCCTAGGGCTTTGATATTTAGTGTGAAGCATCATCTAGTAGTCCTCTACCAAGATGGTTCAAATTATTGCCCTGGGGTCTAATATGGCCCCGCCCCGGGGGTCACATGGTTTATATAGACATATATAGGGAAAAACTTTGGAAAACCTCTTGTCCAAAACCACAGGGCCTAGGGCTTTGATATTTGTTTGTGACATCATCTAGTGGGCTTCTACTAAGATTGTTCAAATTATCCCCCTAGGGTCAAATATGGCCCCGCCCCGGGGGTCACATGGTTTACATAGACTTATATAGGGATAAACTTTGAAAATCTTCTTGTTCAAATCACAAAGACTAGGGCTTTGATATTTGTAATGTAGCATCATCTAGTGATTCTATACCAAGTTTGTTCAAATTATCCCCCTAGGGTTAAATATGGCCCCGCCCTGGGGGTCACATGGTTCATATAGACTTATATAGGGAAAAGTTTTTAAAGTCTTCTTGTCAATAACCTACAACATTTAAATTTTGACCACATGTATGGTTTTGAGTTGCAAGATGAACCTTGACATTAGTTGACCTTGACCTTCACCTAGTGACCTACTTTCACATTTCTGTAGCTACAGCCTTCAAATTTGGACCACATGCATAGTTTTGTGCACCGAAAAAAATTTTGACCTGGACATTGACCTAGTGACCTACTTTCACGTTTTTGAAGGTACAGGCTTCAAATTTGGTCCACATGCATAGTTTTGTGTCAGATTAAACCAGAATGGTAGAACTTTTGTTTACAGTGAGCATATAATTTCTGTTCCTTGTGCAATTACTAAATGCATCAAGGGGGGCATTTCGTGTTCGACGAGCTCTTGTTGAAATTTGATCTCTAAGTGCGACCTTGACCTTGGAGCTAGGAAACTGTGTATTGTGCGCGACACATCGTCTCATGATGGAGAACATTCGTGCCAAGTTATGTCAGAATCCCTTTTTGCATAAAGAAGTTATGGCACAGACACGAATTGGACCCTTTTTTACCTTTGACCTCTTAAGTGTGACATTGACTTTAAAGAAGAGGAAGGCATTAACTACATATTGCCTATGTGTGTGTGAAGTTTGAGAGAGGTAGGTTTAATAGTATTCAAGTAACTGCAGGACCAAATTTATGAGGACACACATACAAACAGACCGGACAGACATACCGCATGGTGACTTCCCCTCCTTCTAACTTCGTTTGCAGATTATAACTATGAAGAAATATTACAGGAGCAAGGGGAAAAGTCGATATTTAATAAATAAGTCCGTTTCTAACAGGCGTACAGTCTTGATTACGAAAGTCGCAAACATTTGTACAGTACTGCAAGCAAACATGTATACAGTCAGGACATCACACTGAATCCTCTTTCATTGACGGTTATAAACAAACTGGAGGTTTTAACGATGACTTTATTTAATTTTACCAAACTAGTATTGTTTCTTTATTCACGGAACAGTGGGGTTTATATGTAGACCATTCTTCAAGGAAGAAAATATGTACTTTTGACGTCGACAATGTGCAATTTCTGGACAAAATCAGTGATCAATCAAGTTTTTTTGCTATAATTTTACCTATACATGTAATTAGACTAACACATTATAGGCATGAAGGGGGCAATTAGCCGGATATGCCTCTGTGGTCCACTCGAATGTAGTCCGTATCAATATATAGTGCAATTTTCCCGCCTAGTAAAGGCCATTTTCATGCCAGATATAAGCATTATTTATGCTTGATTGTAAAAAGGAATGTCCGCAGATGATTTTAAGCTACGTTATATGCTTCAAAAGTTGTTTGGAAGCTGCCTTGTAAAATGAAAGTGAAAGTAGGTATTTCCTGATGTCTACCTACGCAATATTAACGTTTTCATCACGTGTCTCTGTCACGTGACCATGGTTTCACATGGTACAAATATTCAGAATTTAGGGGAAGTAAAAGCTCGGATATTTGTTAGTTTTAATCACCACAAAGAAGTGAAATAGAATAATAGAACTTTGTTAGATGCTTTTGATAATCAAAAGAAGTAAAAGACTTTTCCAATGATTTATGATACTTAGAAATTTATTGAGAAAGGAATCTATTATATTGCCGAATACAATATTACTTAGCTCTCGGTAAATCTGTAAAAGTTATTACTATTCTGGAGCAAAATCAATATATTTCATGCTCAAATGATTTGGCTTTTACAGTACAACACGGTTATCAGTTATATGTGTATTCCTTAAAAGTCTGATCGTCCCTGGTATAATTAGTAACCTTAAAAATGTGTTTCAGTTCTGTTCCCTATGTTGTTGTTGTTTGATCTATATTTGCCAAATAGTTATTACAAAATGTATGATTGTTTTGTAATTGTGTGTATGTGTCTACATGCACATCTGTGCAGTCTGATAATGATAGTCTGCATTGTTCATGTTTAGTCATTAAATTCACAATTAACATAGAAATTTGGCAAGGAAGTGGTTACACTGTTTAAAAAAACAACATCCGAAAAGGACATTTACTAGTTTAACACTCCAAACAGAAAAGGGATATTGCGACAGAATCAATACATTTCAAGACAATCCGTCCTCCAGTACTTAAATGCTTTGGTTTCCAATTTATAGCAGTCAGCTTATTGTTTTGATCGCACGTAACAAGAAGAGGGGGGGGGGGGGGGGTATAGGGTGTGGTAGTAGTAAGTTAACGGTTATAAACCACATTGGAACTTCTTGAAAATCCATGAATTGCGCTAGCGATTCTTGGATAATTTGCAAGAAGTCCTAATGTGGTTTGTATCAGTATCAACGCACAAAAAAATAACATTCAATTCTTATGTTTATATTTTTACAGTAGCTTTCTACAAAAATAAGTTATTGTATCCGAAAATTTCAAGTAAAAGTCAGGATATCAATCTTTGAACATCTAAACAGAAAAGCTAGAAAGACCCGTTAACGTTCAATTGTAATTTGCCTTCCGATGAAATTACAGTTCCTGGTTGTTTTTTTATCTAAAATATCGTTAAATCGTGTGAATTATCATTTCGAACGACGCCAATTTGTCCATGTTTTATGTGAATGATATCAGATTGCGCGTGCAGTCTCCTGGCATGGGCCAATGTTGTTTACACGAAAAAAACGCTTTCTTCTTTCCATACAAAATGTATAGTGAATGTACTGTTTTTCGTGGAAAATAACGAAATTTTGATCATCATTTAAACATGTGATCTCCATGGAAAACTACTGGCTGTGAATGAACAAGAATCTCTGCATGCATGATCCCTGTTTTCCTGTTCAGATTTTCTTTTTTTAGAAAGCACTCACAGAAAATGTTCTCTACGAAAGACAGAAAAATAGTATCAACTTAACCCAGAAAAAATATATTATACCAGCGTAAACTTCGAATGACGATAATTTGCAATGTAACAAATTTTACAATTTAACTTAGCTAATAATTTCGTCCGTTCTAGTCAATATACTGTTGCAACGATACAACAAATATACCACGGTAAAGCTTGTTTTGTGTGCACAATAATGTCAGTTCATACAATTCATTAGAAAGCTTTCAGAAAAGAAAGTAAATATTTAATTGGTGACGGAAAATTTGCCATCATAAACAGCAGACAGACAATTTATTTAATACAGTTACAATAAATTAACACGGCTATTCTAGGATTTAATGAGTTATTATGACAATCGTGTGCACGACATCTGTATAAATATTCCGAAACTATTCTTAGCAGAATGAAATGATAAACAAAAAGAGTTCGTACATCGCCTCCGCCATTGTGTTTTTATAAGGTTTAATATCTTATTTCATTTCGGATGAGTTGATTTCCTCTTAACAGACTTCAGTTACATTTATTAACATAATGTTTTCAATAACGAATAACAAATTCTATGTTGTGGGACATCAGATTCTATTCTCTATTTTTTTTCCATCATTTTTTAGTAAACATGAATCAATAAAATCTGTATGAAGATCATTTGAAAGCACAGGTCGCAACAAAATAAAATAATAGCAGGCACATAATGAAATGTCTAGCGAACGCAACTGAAACAGGCCTAAATCTTTGCGATGGGCCCAAGGATTTTTGTCCTCATTAGCACAGTTTTTGGCTAATGACTTTCACAGTAAGGTTCCAATAAACAGAGGTTATTGTTAAGTGGAATGTCAGTCAGACCACTCGAAACTGATTAATAGTACTTCGAAAAGTGACGATGAGAGGGAGTGAAATTTTCATTTATTGTTTTAGCTCGACTTTTCAAAGACTATTGGTTAAGGTTTTGTATGTAAACTGGTATCTCAGTAACCACTAATGGGAATGGATTGAAACTTCACACACTTATTCACTGTCACGATCTGACATGCTGTGCACAGGTTCTAACTCTACTTTGCATTTTTACAAAATTATGCTCCTTTTGTTTGGCTTAGCAGTTTTTGGTCAAGTTTTTGTATGTAAGCTGGTATCTCAGTACCCACTAATGTGCAGGGATTGAAACTTCACACACTTGTCAAGTGTCATGAACTGATATGCAATGTATAGGTTCCATAACCCTGTTTTGAAATTTTATAAAATTATGCACCTTTTTCGACTTTTATATTCATTCAATTGACAAGGCTGTTGAATAGTCGAGCGTTGCTGTCCTCCGACAGCTCTAGTTTAACTATCTACATTATACATTCTAACCAATACTCCTCCGACAGCTCTAGTTTAACTATCTACATTATACATTCTAACCAATAATCCTCCGACAGCTCTAGTTTAACTATCTACATTATACATTCTAACCAATACTCCTCCGACAGCTCTAGTTTAACTATCTACATTATACATTCTAACCAATACTCCTCCGACGGCTCTAGTTTAACTATCTACATTACACATTCTAACCAATACTCCTCCGACGGCTCTAGTTTAACTATCTACATTATACATTCTAACCAATACCACTGTGTAGGTTTACGAAAGCGATATAGTTACAGAGTCTGTAAAAAGTCTACAAATGTACACATTTTTTCAATGTATTAAAATATCAAATGCCCATCTTTCACTTAAATATTTAATTTTCAGATATTTTCTTCCAATGTAGATAATCCTCACCAGATGTATATAACTTTACAAAAATACAAATGAATGTGTAGAGTAACATTCACAATAAAATTTTATGTAGAGACAGTCGTTTGTAAAAGAGAACTTATACTTTTAACTGTGTTTCGCTATATACATGTGAACTTGTTGATTTTATCTTTACATAAAAACTGATGTGCAGTTTTTCTAAATGACCTCACCAAACACTTTATCTTTTAGAAAAAAAAATCACCAGCTCTTTGATTTGTACTTTGAAAATTTCTTTCATGTAAGCTGGGAATGGCTGTTAATGTATAGACTTGAATATGAGTACCTTTTGTTTTGTTTTTCACTCGTTCATTAAATTTCATCCAGTTTAAGCCATTAAATAGAGCAGCAGATGGACTATCATAGCTTTAAACTAAAATGATTCTGGCAGCTCTTTTTTGAAATTTAATCAATTCTGTGATCAACAATCATTGCTACAGTTTCCCCAAATTGTGCAACATTAGTCTAAATGTGGCAAAATGTAGGCATTAAAGAATAATTTCCGTGAATGCAGATCAAGATACTGTTTGATTTTTAGGAGAAAGTATAACTGTGAGTTGCATTTCTTTAGTCATTGTGTCTTTTCTACTTGGTTGGCCATTTTAGATTATTGTCTAAATTAAACCTAGAAATATTTCATTTTCAGAATATTATTTTAGCACTAGATGTGGTAGTGATGAATTGCGTGATTTTGTGGAGTTTTTATAATACATCGCATCGAATCACTTGCCCCTTACCATTGGCTTCCATGACCGAGTGGATAAGGTTGCTCGCATCGAATCACTTGCCCCTTACCATTGGCTTCCATGACCGAATGGATACGGTCGCTCGCATCACTTGCCCCTTACCAATGCGGGTTCGAAACTTTTCTTGGATTGCAGTATTCGCATTCAAGGTAGTTTACGGCGGAAGCTCGATTGTTCTTCGCAGGTTACACCCCCCTCCCCTGCCCCCTACCCCACCCCCCAAATGAATGCCAAGATTCGAACTTTTGATCTTCATCTACCACGAAAAACTAAAAAGTCCTCAAATGACATAAATCGTGTCGGTGTGACTCTAAACCAAGCATAAATTTATGATACATATATAATACCAGTCGGGGCCTGTGTCACAAAGTTCATAAGTTTCATCCTAAGTTCTCTCCTAACTATGAACTTTTAAAACACATTAATTTCATAGGATATAACTTGTTTCCTTGTAATAAGGTGTCGTTAATTCATTTTAAAACACATCTATCTTGATTTTGTTTGGCTCAGATTCTAAACATAGCCGTGTGTGTGTGCGTGCGCGTGTGTGTGTGTGCGTGCGGGTGCTCGCGCGAGCTTACGTGCGCGAAAGCGCGCGCGTATGTGTGTTCGGGTTTAATGTCTTTTTCAACTTTTTTTCAGTCATATAAACGATGGCGTCTACATGTAGCAGAGAGCACAATGCCCACTTTTGAAGTGCTGCCTCACTGGAATATCGCGCCGTAGACATGTGACATGATACTCCACCCAGTCACAATGTGACATTATACTGACACCGGGCTGACCAGTCCTAGCACTATCCGCTTAAAGCTGAGCGCCAAGCGAGGAAGCTACTAGTACTTTTATTTACGTCTTTGGTATGACGTGGCCGGGGATCGAACCCACGACCTCCAGCACTCGGAGCGGGCGCTCTACCACTAGGCTACCGGGAGATATATTTAAAGCTTATGCTTATTTCAGCGGGGAGTCTAACTTGTTGAAAAAAGGGAAACTGCGAGGTTGGCATGCCCTAAGCGCGTTTTAATCCCCAGTTTCTTTTATGTAGGTTAGTGACCGTTCCAAGGTGGTACCCCAATTTTCAACTTGTTTTTGTCCATTTCGTATTTTATGTTACATATATTGTCTTGCTTGTCGGTGGTGTTTCTTCCTTATTCCCTCATCGCCATTTACTATGTGAGTAAGGTTGGTTGTCCTTGTTTTTTACAACCGGCCGTTTCTGGGCGGTGCCCCTGTTTGTAGTTTTTCCTGCTTGTCTGTTTGCTGTGCGTGTGCGTGCGTGGTGATCGTCCGTGTTTGCGCTGCTGTGGTTGGCGGTGTAGGGAGACTGCGTTTTCGGAGCGTGGTTTCCCTGTTGAATATTCATCCTTACTTTTTCCACTTCCCGAACATCCCCGACCCTTTATCTACCCCTTACCCATTTATAATTGCATAAAATCAAAATTTACCTATTGTTGGATTTTTGAAGCTATATCTTTCCACTGCAGTTAATGTTGAGTCTACTTTGCGATGCATGGCGTTCTTGCTGTGTTTGGGGTGCTCATTGCTTCCGAGAAACCTGACCTAACCTTTAATTGTTTAAATTTTATAAATGTCGATCACAAAGAAGAAATACATCAATTTTCTTTTTTTCATGTGAACAAACACTTTGCCTCGCCCCATTGTCTTTCAAAGACAACGTGAAATGTATTGAATTAAAATTAATCCAAGTGAAGTCTTGTTTTTCACTATGTAAAATAAATTGTAATTAGAATTTTATGTACAGTCAGAGACGCAAACAAACATAACCAAGAATATGATTCAGGAAATAAGTACCCGTCTTCTAGATCACTATATCACTTGTTTTCAGGGTCAGACGGGTACATGATATCTTTTAATACGTCTGATATCATATGGTTAATAAAGACTAAATTATAATTAGGTGATTTTATATTGGCTTTGTTTTCTGACCAAGGGATGTTAGCCACATAATAACGGGGGTATATCTTAAACCGAAAGTACCAGTGCTGAAGATTTTTTTTACCAGTAAGTGAGGTTTTCCTTTACGTTTCACAAAATAAATATGCCTACCAAATTACAACTACAGGTGTGTTCATATGGCGATGTACTTGGAACCTTCTATTCAGTGATAAAGTGCGATTCGATGAAAAGCGGCTGAAATAGTTAAAGTAATGGACTAGGCCTTAACGAGAAAACAATGGGCAGACCTGAACAAATTATAATTTAGTGAGGGGATCCTATGTTATTCACAAGTTAATTCACCAGGAACACTAATCATTAAAATTGATGACTCAGTAATCAAACAGTTCTTTGTTTTCAGAGGCTTTTTATTGTCATTTGGCTAAAATAAACTCAAAATATAGATAGAGGTATAATAATAAAAGGGTCTCCATCTAGAATTTATGCCGCACTTAAACGGTCAAGCCCAGCTAATTCACCCGAGCCGAAAACAGCAGTCCAGATCAAGCTACTGTTAGCATTGCAAAGTCTGTAAAAGATCATTTGGAAGCATAAAACGCAACCATGTAAGATAATAGTAGACTCAGTTTGATGGAGTCTGTTTATGAGAGGTAATGAAATGTGCAGCACACACCACGGCTTAAGCGGAATTTTATTATAGTATAAATGAATGTACTCTATGATCTGAAAGGACCAGACAATATAACAACACTGAGTCCAAGTATGGGAACACGTATTAGAGCCACCACAAGGCACAAAATTAAAAACTGCTGTTGTGATAGTATATTTTGTCAGCTTGCTTCGGCAAGTAAAACGCAAAATTTAGACACTATTTTTTCCTGCTAATACAACCCGTAAAGTTTGTCAATATGGTCTGATATTTCTTTATCTCGTTGCGGTTTAAACTTTAATAATTGCCTTCTTATGTTCCAGCAACCACACCTACGGTCGACAGCGATCTAACTCGCCCTGAGTTTCCAGTCTCAGACACAATATTAGGATATGGACATGCTTGGTTTTCCGCGACATATCGTGGTGAGAAATCCTATAATTGTCGAACGTCAAGGGATACAGGGGCCTGGTAGGAAAATGAGCGAGAACTATGAGCTAGAAATGTATTCCTGTCTCTTTAGCGAAAAGATTCCTCGAGAGAAATACAAACCTCTGTCTTTTTACAATAATAAGCAAAGATGTGCGATGAAGTATAGATAAAATAAGTGAAAGTGAAACATTGAAAACATTTCATCACACTTAAAAGTTGAATAAGTGCTACACCATATTAAATGAATTTTACCATTTGATTAAAAATTAACTTGATGTTCTTACAATGAAATAATCGCTGTTTGATGATAGCCAGAATGGTTAAGGCGAAAATTTACAAAATATACGTATTAATAGAATACCTGTTTATATAGTTTTATTGAGAAATTGCGGTGCGGTTCCTTCGATGGTTATGTTGATAGCAACTAAAACAAAAGATAAAATGCGTGAGATTAGTTAAGACGAAAATTCTATTTCTGAAGTTTGCGTATCAAGATTAACAAATACATTTTCTTTTAAGGGTTTCGCAAAATATGGCACCATGGATGAATATTCTCATATCGATCTGCTGTATGGATATTTCCGGACATAAATGCAGGTATACACAGTCTTTGCAATGATTATAAAGCGGTTGAATGTTCAACAAGAAGAATTTTGCTGCAGAATGTAGTACATAATACATTTCTTTAAGATTTGTTATGTATAAAATTCATAAATGAAAATATGAAAAGTGATGACACAGTATTTGTGTAAACATAAAATAGATATGCGTGTGTTTATAAAGTGCTGTTTTTAGGTTAATATATCTAAGAAAAAATATATGAAGTATTTACATATTAGACATGAAATTTAATTGTGATTGCAATAACTAATAGTAAAATATTTGAGTGAAGGATGAACATAGTATATCTTAATATTTAGTCGAGTAGGTATTCGTACACGAGTAGGTATTCGTACCGAGAAGTTTTTCGGAATTGTACGAATCAATGTATATCCAGTAAAACCAGTATAGTATTAATAATTCTTAACTTATTTTCATGAGTACTAAAATGAAACCAATTCAGACGGGCACGATTCCATCTTTCGATATACAGAGGCATTTTGTCAAGCTCTAAACTTCATGCGGATCTTTTTCTTGGCCGGAGGATTTTTTGTTTAGTAAACCAAAGCTATCGCATCATCCAATATGGTTTAAGAAAACGGAAGTATATATTGACAAATACAAGTGAAATCATGCATTAACTTCTGTGTAATGTAATAGGTACAATTTCATAATTCCAAACATATCGTATCTTGTTACTCCAGTTATATCAGCCGCAGTCCATAGTTTCTTTTTTCTATATTTAAGGAATTTATGCAAATGTCAATGGTCCATCCGTATTGAAATTGACGGGATATGCTCTGCAAACCATTTTGTATTACGTAAGTGATAAACTTATTGCGAAAGAACAATGGCTCAGTGAAACAACAACTTGCGAATTTCCACAGCCATGGCAAGATACGAAAATGAACGCAACATCATCAGAGCCGTTTCGAAAGCTGCAGAATCCATCGGAATACGTTGGCTATTACGGGAATAATTTTCTTCCTGGCTTAAATGTTTCAACAAAATTGGGACATAATTCGTCGTTATTATTTCAAATGAACAGACTTAAAGGAGCTCTTCGTTCTACACATGACAAGGATAGATTTTTACTAGAAATCACTTCACCTTGGGAATACAGGCTCTTATCAAAAGACGATAACAATGTTACAATTAAGCTAAATACAACGTTTCTGCGAAATGAGATAGGTGTGGTTACATCTTTAGAAATTCAATATTTGGTGAAGGTGGTATTCACTAAAGGTGTATCAGTCCTGAACGACCTGGTTTCTGGAACGACTGCTGGATCCCGTCAAGACAAATACTTATCTTGGGGATAAGGTTCTTTTCTCCTACATGTGACTTCTACTAACCTGTATTTAAACGGTGCCCGTTTTATTGAAATTGAGCCCAGCCATTTAAACTCAGAGTGTGACTATAATAGCATTGACTTATATACAAATGTTCCATTCTCATTAGTGTTACATGTGTGAACAGTAAAATGAATATTGTTCTCTGTAAAAAATAAGTAGCGCTGCTTTTACAACAAAACATTAATAAATAAGAGTCAGGGAAAATAATCAAATTAACTTAAACTAAGTACGTAAGCACGTGACATTGTGACTTGTCATAACAATCTTTAGATAAATTCCTTGATTTATATAGATCAATTTTATAATATACAAGAACAGACAAATATTCGTTTTATATGTGTAGGTGGTCTTTATCATTCGAAAATGGATATTTCAATGGTCTTCATCCATGTGTTCGTCAGTTTATCCGTTACATTTTTCCCGTGCCAAAAAGTGACATTTTTACATGGTTGACCAATGCCTCAACCTCGATACTAATTGAATCATCACACTTCATTTAAATTACTTTCAGAAGTATAACTCTTAAATGCTGACGATAATTGAATTAAACAAGATATGTCACGTGTTGATGCCCCTCCCCGCCCGCCCCTCACGTTTGAGCAGCTCGGGTGGCCGAAGCCTTATATGTAATAAACAAAGGAAGTTGAGTAGTTGATCCCCCCGGGTAGAGTCGTTGGAAGTCTGCATGGCCCATCCTCGTCGTCCCATCCTTTGCAGGGCCACTCCCTCCGGATTAGTCAGGACACCGACAGTTGTCTTGGCTCCACCTCTGGCGATGCCCTGTGCCTTCTCCGCGACGTGCACGCTCCGGAGGGAAGGAGAAGATATAAAACTTTACCAAGAAATCTGATATTTTCTAAGTGCAAAAGGGGCCATAATTCTTGCAAAAAGCAAGATGGAGTTATGTTTCTTGCTGTACTGAGTCAGCTATTGATGGTAAACAAGTGTTGCAAATCTTAAAGCAATAGCTTTGATAGTTTAGGAGAAAAGCTTACCTAAAATAAAACTTAACCTGGCAACGCCAACGCCAACGCCGAATGCAATAACTCTACATTGATAACATATTGCATTACACCCTTTCATTATTTTTTTTTTTTGGAGTATAACAAAAAAAGTGCTGACGGGAATTCAGGCACCCCACCCACGTCTCTCTCAGTTAGTCTGTTCTTCACAAAAAGTGGGATCCTGCGATAAGTACAAGAAATTTTTCATGAAAATTAGTATATTGATAAACGGCAATACGGTAAATATATACATGTATGTTTGTTCATGTTGTTGCTCCGGCAATAAATAGTCCCCAAATTATGACCAAAAAGTTGAATCTGCGATAACATAAAAGTACATCAGATTTATATTGAAACTTGGTACATAGGTAGAAGACAGTGTGGAGAACACGCGTGTAATTGTATTTTCTACGTGTCTTTCCATTCGCTTGTCTGTTTGTCTGTTTGTCTGTCTGTCTATCCATAGTCAAAAATAGATCATGCGTTAATATTAAAAGTACAAAATAAAAAAGTGGAAAACAACATGTCGTCGAACACAACGAAAACGAAAATGTTGCAGGGTCGGCTTAATTGAGCCTGTTCATGGACGGTAGTGGGAATGCAAGCTACCGTCTACGTCCTCTAGCTCCGGGTTGAGCAGAACTCAACATTTACGCATGCTATAAGTAAAGGATATAATTTAGAGACATCCGCTGATGTATTCAAACAGCGGTGCACATGGAACCTTAAATGATGCACAGAGTGCGATTCCACGAAAAGCGGCGTATTGTCCCCAGATAAAATAATGGCTTTGACCTAAAAGAGAAAACAATGGGCAGAACTTAATAAAGGGGATCTGTGGTTAATGGATCGTGGGTTACTTGAAGAATATACAAGGTTTTTGTTAATTCAGTCTCAATAAAAGTGTATTTCCTGCGGTAGTAAATGTGACAAAGAACCACCACCCTTCCGTTAGCCTGTTTTTTCTTTGGTTTCCTCACATGAAGAAATCTAAGCCCCGAGCGAATCTCAAACCCACATCGGTGAAAGGGCAAGTGATTTAAAGTCAGCGACCTTAACCAGTCGGCCAACAATGCCCCTTATTCTTTTGACTTACCAGCACTGGTAAACACGTACTGTAGACTGGTCATATTGCACAAACTATTAACCAGCATATTAAATAAATAAAAGTTATCATGACTCACTATGCATTTAATCAACTGGGACCAACTACACAGAAGTTTTCATGTGTTGTGTTGCAGAAATCTATAGACATTTACCCTCGGTCATTATATTGGTTTCTGGATTCATTTTTCTGCAACTTTCTGTTCAGTGATATATGTCTTTTCGCCTAACATAAATTACTCTTGCCAAGTGTATAATTACTTCCGGGGAAAAAGTCGTTACTGTCAGTATTTTCTTCGAATAAAACATGATCAGACATTTACGATAATCGCTGTAAAACACAATAGGACATCCCCTTGGAGTGGCCAGTGAGAAAACAACACTTAGGTTTCTAAACCAGTCTAACGTATACGAACCTCAGCATGTCATAATGTTACAATAAATATATTATCATCGTGAGGCGAACCCCTAAAACATGGTTGTTTCTACATTGATATTTTTATTGCCCTGGCTTCGAAGGTATGGTTCAGCCATCAGATAAAATTGTGCTATTTTAGAGGCTTAAAGTTTTCTTATAAAATCTTTGCACTATTTACATAAAAAATAAGCATGCAGCCAGGGAGCCGGGCGGCTAGGCTAACATCTATATTACAAGTTCAGTCCGACTTTCTGCTAATTCAAAATAAACTTGTCTAAAGGTCAGACTCAGAGGTCAGTGACGAACATAAGTTGCTTGTTGGCATTAAATGACTGCTAGTTATGTATGTGAAATTGACGTTATTTGACGTGTTCCGTAGTGTATAGTGGTTATCGCGCTCGCCTTACACGCGAGAGGTCTTTGGTTTTAGATCTACAGGAGCCGATTAGTTATATTAAGAGCATTTTAAAAGTTTATATTTTTAAAATATTTCTATAGTTGACAACTACACTTAGTCTTCCAGCCTAGCCAGTTTACGTTTTACCTTTTAGAACAATTTAAAACCTCTGTATCAACCGCATTAGGTAACACGTTACTTTTGGTTTTGTTTTATATCATTTTCTGTCATTCCTTGGTGTTTGTTTTCAGATCATGATTTGTCTTTATATCTTCGTCACGTGGAACGAAATCAATCTTGCGAGTTTATTACACGCATGAAAAAAGATGGTCACCGGAAATCATTTTCTACATACTTATCATTTTTATTTAGACATACTAATATGCCTGCTATACATACTGACTGACACATTCCTTTCAGCCCGCAAACAGTGTCATTCAGGAGGAATGCTTTTTATTTTATGCTCTTCAGTGAAATGCTGAAATTTATCAGTGTTTTTAACAGTGAAAATATCTATTTTTATTTTTCACTGGCACGGAACTACACTTGAATGCGAAAGAATATGAATTATTAATAATAGAAAATTCCTTGAAAAACATACTTCATTAAAGGCATAGATGTATAGAAATACTAACAGGGTCATAAATATATACAAATGTACATTCAATCATAATAAAATGTAAAAGAAACCAGGAAACGTAATAGAACTATTTACATTTTTTTTTCTATAAAAATATAGTGACGTCACGACATTAACACGTCATGATGCGATGCACGTGAGGTTGCGCGGACAAACTGGATATAATTTCGTTTAAACCATTAAAAATACATAAAATAAATAAGAAATGTGTTGGTTTAAGTGTAAGATCGAACTGTATTCCACTCGTGAACACCATGATTTACATTTTCGCTCGTGGCTGTGCCACTCGTGAAAATATTGCATTAATTTATTGTGTTCATTCGGTGAAATATATTTCGAGCTTACACAAAAACAAACAAATATCCTCTATGTTATTTCACTCGGCGTGGCACAAAACACGGAGTGAAAATGAACATTTCCATCCACGTAGCAAGACGGTTGCATAGGTCAATTGCCTATGATACTTTATCAAACAATCTGATTTTTCAACTTAGTTACGTATTGAAGGTCAGGAAAACGAACTTAACATGGCTGCGCCGAAATGCATATGACAATTTATTCATTATATGTGTATATTATGCAAATGTTTTTTCATGTTTCCGCCGATGCATATAGATTTCTTGTAGATTACCAATATATAAAGCTTACACATATATTTCATTATCCTATACTTTTATAGTACCCATTTCATGATAAACGCGTTCAAAAGTGAGATTTTAGATACGGGCATATTCGACTAACTTTGCCTAGTTCCTTGTGAATATAACAAGATTGTCGTATTTCGAGGAAGAATGCGATTAAATCTTACCAAACCTTTGTTAAACAGTTAATAATAAAGTATGTCTGCAGACACTGAAAATCTCGCTGATTAATGTGAAAGTTACACGAAAGGTTAGTGTCGAGTTACTCTGTCTATGCAAGCATTTTGAAGCTGACTTAGCAATTAAGATGCCAATAAATTGGCATATTTAGTTAATGACTGATTTCTATAAATAGGCGTCTAGCTTTTCTTGAGGTCTTTGCCATCATATATATCAATTAATTGCTTGTTCTTCCTAACATAGCTTTACTACTGCAAATAAGATTATCTTACTTATATTACTGTTAACCCATTACTGTTATACCACTGTGCTATCATAATTAAAATGCCCCTCAGTCTGCTTAGGATTGAATCACACGTTTGATGCTAGGTTTGAGTTGTAAAGAACTGTTTGGCTTGGTTTTCTTTAAAATACCTCATTGGAGAGGTCTAGTGTTGGCTTTCAAACTAGGAGGATTTAGACTAATCTACTAGTTTTACTGCGTTAGATTTCACTTTCTAGCGCAAATTACGGTGAGCCAGTCTAAAATGGCCCAATGCGCTTGCGCACAAGTAAGTTTTGAAATCCTCTAAGACGAAAATAATTGTTCATTTAAAATAAAGAAATATAGTGTAAAACTATTAATACAAAGGTTGGAAACGGTTCAGGTATTAACAAAAAATATATAGATATATATTTACTATTTTTTATTCGCAGTATTCAAAGGTATGCATATGAATTGAATCACGTTAAAATGTATTTCGTTCAATGAAATGAATTTATTGTTTAACTGGCGGGTTCGTTTGCCCCGTTCAGAAGATCTGCCGGAATAAGAAGAGTTCTTCCGAGCTTGTGTCTTCCACCCAATAGTCTTAGATGTTAATCACGTGATCAACACAACGGGCCAAATTGACATATAAACCTTACAAACTGAGTAATAAACTAGAACAAATAAAATATTTAGAACTTCTTTTTCAAATAGCACATTAACAATAAAAATCTCTGAAAAAATAAGTTTAAAAAAAGAATTATATATTTTTTCACTTCCGGCACACGTCCGTTTGATTGGAATTTTCTTCTAAGCTTTTCTAAAGCTTTTCGGAAACTATTCTCTCGGGCCCAAACGAACGGGGCAGTTGGTAAACCAGCCTGTCAGGTGAGGTTCTCGCAAAAATGGTAAGATGCTTATTTGGCAGCTTTTACCAGGGCCAAGTTCAGTGTACAATTATTGCAGTGGAAGCTTTTGAACATATTTAAATGAAATTCAGTAACAAGGAAATGCTTGGGCCTACAGTCCTCGGATTGGCGGAGGCTGATCATAAACTGGAGATGACTAACTGATTTTGAGGTCATTAGGTCATGGCCACAATGACTATGACCACTAATAGGTCACAGTGACCTGCAACGGGGAAACCGTTTTTCCTGTATAGCACAACCTCTCATATAACCAGAGACATTTGTTATCTATATCTCTGATATAACTTTAAAAGGAGCAACACTGGACCTCTCCTAGGTTTCTTTTTTAAAAGAAGCCTACTTGTTACTATTTGTTTTCAATTTTTGCACGGCAAAACATTCCACTTATCACAGAGTTAAGATTTAGGGCACCATTTTTGTAGCTGCTAGTTCGATAGTTCGAAACAGGGTCATGTACGATAGTATATTTGCTACCTAAAAGGTAATTTTGATGCCATACGTATAATGGTATAGAAAGATAACTATACATAACGTATCTGATTTGTCACATACTGTTTAAAATTAGGAGTTAAGATATGCATTAATAAGGATACACTTTTTATCATTTTTCTTATAGGCTTTTCACTGTTCGGCTAATGACATAATAAAATCCGGCATTGCTTAGTTCTTGACAAATACATTTACAATGTATAAACGACAAAATCATACAATTTTACGAACATATTTTATGTTTTAGTCGATTAGCATAACTTCATTTGTCTTATCTTGGTGTCACAATTTTACATCTATATAAAATAAAAGGTCCGGAAAGATTTTCCGAAAACACAGAGCACCACAAGCACAACCGGAAAACTGCAAGAAGACCCTTTTGAAGGACAGAATTCAACCATGCTACATGTTTGATTGTGCAAAACCCTCACAACCCTATACTTATAGTTACACTGAATGCGCTGTGATCAAGAAGGACCAGAAATATGACTATTGAAATATCTATAAAAAAGAAAATGTATTTCCCTTGGTGAAAATTGGGCAAAATAGAAGAAACATAAATGAGAAATTTGAAACGTTGATTTTGTTCTTGCTAACTAGGATTTCCTGAAAGTTTGATAATCTATTCACAAACAAAGTCAGAATTGAACGTTTAAAGTATATGTGTCAAATGGCTGAAATATACAGTGAAAAGTGTCCCAATCAAAACACTTTGTGATGACAAATTTAAATAGGTCCTATTTCCAATCGTGGAGTTCTTTAAAATAATGTATACAAGAACTTGTAAAACAGTTACCAGTCCCCCGCCTGGGCACATTTTTCACAACGTATTGCATGCCAAATATACATCTTCTAAGTAATGGACAACATACTAACAATGTAGATAAATCATAACTATATGTCATATTGTTCATGAAGACATTTTACGTACTAAATGTCTGAACATATATTATTAGTGAATGTTTTTAAATATTGATATTTGTATTTTAAAGATTTAGTATGATTTTATTCTCTTAAATTGGTAAGATTTAGTATGATTTTATTCTCTTAAATTGGTAAGAATAAATGAATAACAATATAACGAAATATGTTTAATATCATATAAAAGGGTGGTAATTAGTAAACAAATCAAATGCATGCCATTTATTTGGTTAATACAAGTGTTTACACTACATAACAACCTGATGTACAGCAATCACAATAATGCTGTATTTACCTATATATACCAGAAAGTTATAACTGTGCTGGAGTTCTACAGTTTTTTCACAGCTTTTAACACCTATCAATACCAAAAATAATTCATTTTTAAATCAGTGGGAAAAACTTATAAAAGAACACAAGAATTGTACTTTATCATATAGAAGGGAAATAATTTTATATACCTAAAATAAAAGAAAGTTAACTTGGGTGTCTGTGACCTTGACCTTAGCACATGGCACATTGTCTTGTAATGGTGAATATTTATGCCACATTATTTAAAATATATATATATATATATATATATATATATATATATAAATTCAGAGAAATCAGTTAACACCTTGTTACGGGAAATGAGGATCGAACAGTAGTGTTTTTTTGACACATATGTAAGGACTTCTTTCACTCCCACAACGTCGTGAATGACGTGATATTTGAAAAGTCAAATGATGTAAAACAAACAAATGTTACACAAGGACTCTCCTACACGACAACAATGATTTTCCATCGATTCTTGGAAGGACATTACATTATTTCAGTCACTTTCTCCCATTTTATACGTAATGTAGAGGCGAATAATAAATGTCTATTGTTGTTCAGTGATATATAGGATGTCACATAAAACACATTAACCGAGTCGAATGTATAATTTCACTCCAAAGACAAGAACCTTTTCGAACAAAAGAATTTCAGGAATATAGCACTGAAACTGTATGAAAGAATATTTCAGTGTAAAAGCACACAAAATTTTCAAAATTTTAACAATGTGCACACATTCACAACTGCAAAATATGTTAGATGCACTGAAAACTATCAGTGATGTCTACTGACAGGTTGTAATATAATTGGTGAAACCGCAGTCATGTTCTTATGCATTGGAAGCAGGCTTCTCGTAAAGTACTTTTCATGTTAAGCCTTGTGTGGCCAAGGGGAGCCAGTCAACTTGTATTGCTACATTGTATTTAAAGAAACATCCTTCATTCGTTCTAGTTGAAGATTCAGGAAAGGCGTAAACATTCTCTTCCTGACTTAACGTTTATATATAATTGTATCATGACTTGATTTTTGACAGTTAAACAAAGAAGGAAGTCGAGCGTTGAATTTTCTGTGATAAATTACGTTGATGTGCTGGCTGGTGAGAGAACATAATGACGTCAATATTATGATGTCATATAGTCTTATGACACCGAGTTATTACGTCTTTGGATGAATGAAGTCAGTATACTTTTTATTGTATCAGGCACGTTTGAGTAAGAATACTTAATGTCTTATTGTGAGTTATTGTCAAGAAAGGTTAAACGTCCTTGCTCATCTGAACGCTGAACCGTTGTAAATCAGATGATGAACAACGCAAAGGTATTGATTATTTAATAGCAGCTCTTCTCTTAACTATTTACTTAATGATATATTACGTCTGTAAGCATGTGCACAAATATCTTTTGATTTATACGAACGTTACACGAAAGGTCAATCTAAACTTCCTTCGTCTAGAGACCTTGTTTATGTTAGAAGATAGTAGATGACTCCACCAGCTAAGAGAGCGCTAAATTAATGGCAGATTCAGTTTATGTCTCATTAGATTCCTAGTATCGACTGAGTTATATCTAACATAATATTTTTACAGATTAGTGAAAGAGTATAAAGATTGCATTACAAAAAGAGATGAGATACAGGGGGTGTTCTAATAGTCAATGTGCTTTAACTTTACAGACTTTAACACAACAGCATTCTTTAAGGGTCGTGTGACAGTTGTAAAAAATCTCCTCGTACCTGGATTCAGAGTAATTGTATTTTCTGGTCCGTTGGGATCATGGAATCTATTCAATACCTGCTTTTTAAGAGTTCCAAAGGACCGTCTTACAGATTTTATTTATTGTTTTTAACCTTTCAAATGATACCATACGCATATATGTCCGAGGAGTCATATCTTCATAACCTGATGTCCGATTTTAATAAAAGATACCTTGTTGCGAAGGGCAAGCAAGTACCTAGAGAAAACAGGCCACGCCAGGTTCGAACCCGGTCGACTAGGTGTCAAGGTCGTAGGTCAAATTCCGGTAATACTCTCAAAATATAAACTTTTCAGAGCAGCCAAGGCAGTCCTGAAAACTCAAGCACTACCTTCACTGAGTCCAATGACACCATTGGAGCAATTCTCACAGCTCCCGGTGCGGGCCAGCTTAGTCTTGGCCAGCACTCTACTGCAAATAACAAGTTTGGTCATACCTGTCCTGAGCTCTGATGCCATCATATGGACTTAAATGTAAAGCTAAGACATCTACAAACATATTCATATATGGTATAGGTAGGTACCTGGGATGTAGAGACTCGAACAAGGGTCAAAATCTAACATAGTGTCATTATCAGCTGAAATTCAGTATGAATTTAATACAATACCGTTCCTCCATGAATCACCTCCCCTGGCACATATGGCTCACCCAGGTTTTCGAACATGGTCTTAATCCGTAGCCAGGACCCATACCTAGTCGACCATATATTAAAAGGGTACAAGTTTATGTCAAAAGGGACCCAAATAGGTCGAAAACCTTCCAGACATGGTAAAAAAAGCCATTTCGAACCTACTTCGTAGCCACGACATGGTCTTATACCTAATAATAAATTTATTACAGTTAATTGTAACTGTGTAAATAAAAACTGGCGGCACTTTAGCTACCAACCCTATTTGTTTAGCATGTTACCAGAAACAAACTTTTTTGCCTAACCTTAAGGGCCATGTCTTCACATTCACGTCATTTTTTTTCAGCGTCGAAAAATGTTACTGTAGTGGTGCTTAAAAAGTTCTTATAGCCACAAAACGGCACAGTAAAACTTTCTGATTTTTACTACATATTTACAGGACGTATTAGTGTAAAACATACTCAATTTCGGTAAAACAATTACGGATGGATTTTTTTTTAGTGCTGAGCGAAGCTATTTTTTGTGGAAAATTTAAGTAAAAAGAAAACTCGTTTTTGGCTCTCATTTTATTACGCGAAAACGTAGAGCAATTCCGATTAAATCATCGTCCGGAGTTCCATGTCAGCTTTCATTTTATGTATAATTTATGGGTTTACGTTAAAAAATATTGCCGGTACAATCATTTCAAGGCAGATTTTGTCCCCGTATATCTGACGTCGAAAGTGCGCGAAGTGGTCATGTTTGCGACGTCATGGAAACGTCACTGATGCATTAATCGTAAGAATATACACAGATCTAAATAAGAAATATCTTCCAGTTTTTGTTGGTACCAGTCAATAACATGGGCTCTGAAAAAAAGTTATAGTGTGGTTCCTCCTTAACAGCTGTTTATTACTTTTAAATATTCCTCCTAGCTTGCTTTGCGGCCATTTCGAGGACATTTTATCGTTTGGAGCATGCCTTGCGTGTTGAACAAAATCACATTTACCATGTTTGGTGAACATATCATATGGCACACGAATGCCAAACTAGCTTACTATATCTTATTATATGTGTATAAAGGGTTACCATGATCAGAGAAAAGAAACATGTCTGGACCAAGATTTTAACGTGCTTGTGTTTGTGATAATATATTTAAGCATCCTAAGTGTCCATATGGGAAGAAATACGACATAAAAACGGGGAGGCATTTTTATATATATTCGCTTTTTACAAGTATTCGATATGAGAAAAATCCATATAATGTTTTAAAAACAACGTTGCTTAGATTATACTAGATTACTTCAGCTCAGTTATCAAGAAAGCTTATTTAATCAACACTGAGTCCGATTATTGTAAAACACTAATACTTGTTCCGTATGAGAAGGCAGGCTTTATGTCGTGACCCTTTGAACACATGGAGACTCGGTTTAGCGGCCGACGCCATAACCACTGTGTCATCGTTTACTTTGTATTCGACAGTCTCTTGCTTCAACGATCTAGCCATTCAATGGTAACAAGGAGTAAGATCTTACTTCCAAGAGCAAATTCTCCAACTCGCGGAAGCTTTGATTGCACAGGCTGTTCAAGAAACTATTGTGAAGTATGTGAGGGAAACAATTTAAGGAACCATATGTTTTAAGGAACCATATGATTTTGGAAAAATGTTTTTACACATTAAGACATTGATTCTTGCCAATGGTCTTTGTAAATGCGTTTTCATTTTTTTCTATTCCATAAAAATCCTAGGACGAGTAATGACTCTTTTCGTCCAGTGCTCAAAAAGATGCCACCTAAACACATTAACAAATAGGAATGTGTAATTTCACGCCGGAGAACGGAAGCTTGTAGGCCCCGAGAATACAAGAATATTATATTGTATAGGGCTTTATGAACAGCGAATGTGAAGAAAAAAATGTAGATAGCTTTTTGGCAGATTTACGATGTAAAATAGTTATTTACATAAAGTAACAATTATAAGAAAATATCTGGAATTTCAAGAATTAGAAAGCATACACCAAAGAGAAAACATTTTAAAATAACCGAAGAATGATTCCTTATACGGACTGTCTGTCTCGAATACCTTGCTTCAACATTTTTCGTTTTAAGAAGAAAATGAGATAGTATTTTACAACAACAACCAGCTCGACTTATATGTATTTTCGGTTGCTGATAAAGTTCGTTTCTAGAGGATAATAACATTTATTTTCTGATTGGAATGTACATCTAAACGACATTCGGTTAAACAGACGAACGCCTTCGGTTTTATTTAATGAAGTATATTGCGTCTGGAGGCATTACAAATCTCGCTTGATTAATATGAAAGTTACACGAAAGTCTGGTTATAAGTTCCAGCGTCTAAAACCTTATTTATGCAAGCTTAGTGAAGATGACTTATAGCAATTAACTGATCGATAAATGTTTTAGGTGTCTGGCGTTGACTGAGGATACAACAACCATATTCTGATACATACAATAAAAGATACAATCAGTTCTAGACTGGCACATATGCAGAGATGCATTTAAAACACAACACCAGCTCGGTTAGTGAACCCCACCTTAGCCGTACAAAGTCCTAAATACATTTATAAAAAGTGTATGCAATAAATATTTTGCGTTGAATGTAAAAGTGACCTCACTTGTTTTAATCACATCACAGTGATAGTGAAGATCATTTGAAAGAATAGAATATACACAAGCAAATTGAAAGCATACTTAAGCTGAATAAATCTGTTTATGAAATGTAGTGAAATAAACCGCGACATTTTTGTCTACATAGTAGAATAAGCCATGCAAACAAATTCTTATTTTAGGTAGCCGATTCCGGCCATTTTAATCCGCGATATATTTTTTTTGATGCGTACCTTATAAAAAGTCGAGTTTAAGCATCGAGTTTTTATGCAATAAAATGTCGTGGGTAAAAACTCGCTATTTTTCGCCGCGACGTTTTATGAGACCGTTGTTGAGAAATAAAAAAGTCGCTGCTTAATTTCTACCCTCGACTTTTTGTAGAAATTCTATTAAAATTGCAAACACGTCGTTGATGTTCCTCCGACGAGGGATAAATGTAGTCAAACCATGGACGCTACCGGCCACCGGAGTCAAAATGTTCCTTGCTGCGTAAGATATCGCAGTTTATATGTTCCTCGCGACATCTTGTACGATCTCGCGGATTTGTAACTTGCCCGCGTCATTTTATATATAGGCGATAAAATTTCTCGCGGGCTTAAAATGGCCGCAACCGGCCGCCATATTAAATAATAGTTGTAAAAAATAAATCAAACACATGACCTTCATATAGCACCGTTTGTCTTCAACAGGGTATTAAACTAAACCTTACGTTTGTAAACAGGAAATACGCTGAGTTCCGATTTTCTTTCAGTCATCTGCAGTAGAACGCCATGAAGTAAAATTTTTTATCGAAAAATATTAACGAACTAAGAGACATTATCAAGATCACAGACGCAAGTGCACACTCTCCGAAATCCGTCATACCATGTCTTGCACTGTTTAGAAAAGATGAAAAATGCACAAACCTGTCGTTTGAATAAAAAATCGTCTTTACCTAAAACTCTCAAGGTGCCTAAGCTGCCATTTTCTAAAACAAGAGATGTTTACATTTGTACACCAGACTGGTTCGAAGAAAATTGGTACCTAAAGGCCAAACACACCGCTTACACAGAGTTGTTGCCGGCGCCAAAATCAATATGTTGTTTGAAGACGTGATAGAGAAAAACATTATAAAGAATTTGAAAGCGTTGAATTTGAATAACTGGGATAGTTTTCGAAGCGACATATTACGTAAATACACATCCGCAGGGAGAACTCAGTAACTATAGAGTTAAATATGATGAGTGTACATAATGCGAAGCATAGATTTTAGAGGAACAAAATACAGTGTATGTATGAGTGTTCATACTTTGTGCATCAATATTCTTACTGGTTTAATACTACAGGGGCTGTACTATTACACTACGTCTAAAAGTTTTTGTTTATTTCAGACACTTGTATCACCTGCTTCTTAACTCGCAAAAAAAAAAACACGAAAAAGTACTGGAAATGAGTTCATTCGCACGTGAAATCGCAATTGGTGGTATTATTACCCCAAATGTATCTTTACCTCAGAGTGTGATTGTCAATTCAAGAATCTGAAATACTCAAATACCGCTTCAAAGGAAAGCCGAACCAGTTATACTGTTTCAAAGCCAAAATTTTGTTATATTCTTGTTAATCTATCCAAAATTATGAAGTCTTAACATGGCAAGACGTTTTTAAGTTTTTAACCTGTTCTTTTCCTAAGGAAAATTACAATTAGACCGTACAATAGAAGTGACCAACATTGGGACTGACCAGGAATAAATACGTAAGGATAAAGGTACTCGTGTATATATTTACAAGTAACTTTAATGTGGAGTGCTGTGTTTTGAATGTCAATTTTCAATGTAACTTCGAACATTTTTATGAACTGATTATACCTCAATCTGTTTCTTTTATCGTATTTGAAACACCATCACACATATCCATGCTTTATATATGGTTCGGCGGAATTGTAATGATCCTGGTAAAATCTTTCAGTGTATCTCTTTACTTTCAATGTTTCTTAGCTGATTTCAAAGGGGTGCATATTTTCTCGTGTCTTTTTTTTTGTTCCATGTCGAAGTTTTATCATACCTAGCTAAGTTAACAGCAACTTTGGAACTTATGCTTAAACATAATTTGATCTTCTTCTGAGAAAATTTCTCATTTTTTTCTCTCAGTTACAGATACCTTTTAATAAAGAATATATTGCCCCTCAGGCTTTTAAGCATAAGGAGTGCAGCAGTAAAATGTGGTAAAGCACTTATCGTCTTGACTGGATGTCTTTAATAAATATTTCAAGGTATTTTTGTTTCTGTTAACTACGTCTTTAATCTCGAAAGTAATTATATAGTAAATATACCTTACCCCCATACTCGTCCTTGACGTATTATCGATGTAAGATAAATAGGTTTTACTAAATATAGCATATCTGTAGATATTAACAACCTTAGGTTATTAATAAATGAGATATGGACCTTAGAAAATGACCTGGTCATTTAAAGAATGCGTATAATTGCATACAGAAATAACTATTTGTATATCTGACTTTTCGAGTTAACCATTATTATAATAAATGAGGATAAAGGAGTACAGATGCACTTTTTATAAATTATCGTGTTTGTATGATGATGAATTATAATCCAGTGTCGCTGTAGTTCAAACCCCTGCTTCTTATAATATAGGGATAGGAAAAAGAGATCAATATAATTGCACCTTTACTAATCCTACCAGGTGTTCTGTATTACAAAAGTGCTTCTATTTTGACATTTTGATACAAGCAAAACTGTATTATCTGCACTATAAAATACTTACTGGTATTTCATTTTATTATCGGCTTGTTAAAAGTTAATTTTTACCACAAGTAAGTTGACAAAATCATAGGAACCAGTGTTTCAGGGGTAAATCAAACATATTAATAAATCCTAAACAATTTTGTTGTGCAAAAATGTATAATATTGTGTATTAAACCGTTTTCGTTTTCTACTCTATTGTGTAATTGCAAAGGAAGTAAACTAATAAATATCTCTGCTTTAAAGTACTAGCCCAAGGCAAGACAACATTCTTTGCGTATCACAACTTTGAATTAAATATTAAAATTTCTGTTATTGATATTTGCAAAACTATCATACATTGCACATTTGTGAAATCAGTTTTGTTAATTTCAAGGACTTGGAAATCAATTTCTAGACTTTATTTAATGTATTTCTATCAATGAAAATGTTAGGGTCTATCTCTATATAATAAAACAGATTAATATACACTGGAAGAGAACTTACAAATACTTTTGACCATTTATGGCTTCTGTCGTATTCGTGCCACACTCTACAATGAATTTTGCAACGTTGGATGTAGTGAATTACTTGGGGAAAACATTCCCCTGACTGGTCAATCTCTACCTATTTTGTTAGTCATGTGACTAGTGGTCAGGTAATTATATTCATTCAGCGGCGGACATAACATGTATGCAGTAGTACCGGCATTATTTGAATTCTGTTCAATGTTGCTAGATCATTAAGGATGTCTATTATTATTTTCATTATTATTATATTACTGATGATTGAATTTTAAATTTGAAGTAGGATACTGTTGGAGGAATTTTTTTGTCAAGATGTTTGATAAGTATATTGATGAAGATATGACATGTATTAATTGTGCACACAACAGTGTCCAAACGTTTGCTCGCCGCAATTCATAAATAATATCAATTGCATAATGTTTTAGTATTTATTAATAGATTTGTTTGTTTGTTTTGGGTTTAACGCCGTTTTTCAACAGTATGTAACGGCGGGCAGTTAACCTAACCAGTGTTCCTGGATTCACTACCAGTACAAACCTGTTCTCCGCAAGGAACTGCCAACTTCCCCACATGAGATAAGTAGATAAATGGAAATGCAGAGAGGAATAACAAGCTAGACTATGTTGGTTCAGTGGTCTACGATATGTCATATAAACACATTAACCAGGCCAGGTTTTACAGACAACTATTAGAATATAATACTGGAATATTATGAATACGCTTTTGTAGTGAAATTGCACAGATATTGTCATTAAGGAGATGTCACTAGAGTCTACAAGTCTACAAAATGTTGATTCAAATAGTTACATACACAAAGTAAGCAAACGATGTGTTCAGAATTTGACCAATTCGCAGAAATTTGCCACTAAGAAATATTTAAGAAACACTTAAAATACACTATATTGGTATGAATGAATGAGTTGGGTTTTACGGCGAATCGACACAAAAAGGTCATATATCGCCGAGAAAAGATTAAATGGATTACGTTAATTGTAAAGCATATATAAAACTATAAAAGTAAAACTGTATATACATATATAGTGGAAATATCATTTGCAAATATAAAAAAGTGTAACAGTTGTTAATAAAAATCAAATAAGATTAAGATTTTATGATATAAGCCGATTTGTTTCAAAAATTGTAATATTTTGTCGGCAGGAATTTGCTCAAACAATTCTTTCAACGATTCAACATTAAAGTATAAATAGCGCTGTGGATCGAAGTCAACACAGTTGATTAAAATATGTTTAATAGAAAGCGGTGTTTGACATGGTACACATTCAGGTTGATCTTCATTGTTCAGAAGATACGAATGAGTCAACCGAGTATGACCTATTCGACAACGAGAAAGAACAACTTCCTCCCTGCGAACAGATCTATTTCCCTGGTGCCATGCACCTAAAGTAGGTTTAATCTTACGAAGTTTATTGAACGAAGCATTGTTCCATGAAGACTGCCATTTAGTTAAAATGTATTTGTTGATATTTGACCTAAAATCAGTATACAGTAATTTCAATTTAGATTGATTTAATGAAAGTGATTTCTTTGCTGCGGTATCAGCATCCTCATTTCCATGAATACCAACATGACTAGGAATCCAACAGAATATGAGGGACTTCTTAAAAGATAGTTCATGAACCTTGACAAGAATATTTTGAATGAGGGGATTTTCTGTATGACGGTTGTGTATTGATTGTAATACAGAAAGTGAGTCGGAAAAGATGATAAACATTTCCTCATTATATTCTGAAATAAAATTAAGGGCCAAATCAATAGCTTTTGCCTCGGCTGAAAAAAAAGATGTAGCATTATTTGGCAAACGTAATCTTGATTGATGCAAATGGCTAACGGCGGCACATCCAACCTTTGAATCGTCTTTTGAACCATCTGTATAAATTGGAAAATGATCTTTGTAAGTCGACTTGATTTCGTTGTATTTGGACTTGAATATTTCAGGGTTTGTTTTAGACTTTTTCAAGGCGGTTTTCATATCAAAAAGAACTGCTGGAGAACTAAGAGTCCATGGTGGTGTATTCAGAACTAAGTTTTCTTTTATATCATCAAATTTAAAATCAAGTTTCCTTCATAGAATTGCTGATGCGAAATCCAAAAGGTTTTATTTGTTTTGGTTTTCTGTCATACGAATCCAGGTACTTGGGTTTAAATATGATTTTATGAGCAGGTTTGGATTTGTTGGCAGCTACCCTCAGAGCATATTGTAATGACAGTTTTTCACGTCTCGTGTAAAGGGAGGGTTCGTTTGCTTCAACATACAAACTTTCAACAGGCGATGTTCTAAATGCGCCAAGAGCAATACGAAGACCTTGATTATGGATAGTATCCAACATTTGTAAATACGATTTCCTGGCAGAACCATAAACAACAAAACCGTAATCCAGCTTGGATCTAATCAAAGCTCTATAAAGTCTTAACAAAAACTTGCGATCTGCTCCCCAATCAGTATTTGAAATTACCTTTAAAAGAGTCAACGATTTCAAACATTTGGCTTTCAGGTATTTTATGTGTGGTATAAAAGAAAGCTTTTTATCAAAAATAACACCAAGGAATTTTGCTTCGTCAACAACGGGTATTTTTGTACCATTTAGAAAAAGCTCAGGGTCACAATGTTGTTTCCGTAATTGACAAAAGTGGACACACTGAGTTTTTGATTGAGAAAATTTAAAACCATTTTCCATGGCCCAGGTTTGAACTTTATTCAAACACTGCTGTAATTGGCGTTCAATCGTACGCATATTTTTTGAACGATAACATATCAAAAATCATCAACATATAATGAACAATCTGTCCCTGGTAACAAACATTTCACTATATTGTTAATTTTGATGCTAAAAAGTGTGACAGATAAAATAGAACCTTGTGGAACTCCCTGTTCTTGCTCAAATGAGTCAGACAGGGTTGAACCTACACGTACTTTAAAATTGCGATCAGATAAAAATTGTGATATAAATGTTGGAAGACGACCTTTTAAACCTAAGTCGTTAAGATCATTCATAATACCATACTTCCAGGTAGTGTCATAAGCTTTTTCCAAATCGAAAAAGACAGACACTAGATGCTCTTTTTTAACAAATGCATCACGAATAAAATTTTCCAGTCGAACAAGATGATCAGTTGTGCTCCGCTGCTTGCGAAAACCGCTTTGAAAGTTAGTAATTAGGCTTTGAGATTCAAGATACCAAACTAGTCTAGAATTGATCATACGTTCTAGAGTTTTACATAAACAACTAGTAAGGGCAATCGGTCTATAATTACTGGGGTTCCTGCTGTCTTTCCCGGGTTTTGGTATTGGAATAACTATAGCTTCTCTCCAGGAATCTGGAAAAATGCCAGTTTTCCATGTAATATTATAAATTTCAAGTAGGAGGTCTAATGATTCTTGTGGTAAATGTTTTAAAAGTTGATAATGAATTTGGTCTGGGCCAGCTGCAGAATCATGACATTTGTCTAAAGAGTCAAGCAGTTCTGTAAGCGAAAAAGGTTTATTATAATCTTCATCATTATTTGAATCATAATTTAAAGGTTTACTTTCTTTAGATGATTGAATGTTTTGAAACCTTTTATCATAATTGTCAGATGAAGAGTTTTTTGAAAAAGTTTCACCAAGTGTATTGGCAATGTCCTCCTTGGTAGATGCAATAGACTGATCTGACCTTGTAAGATGGAATACATTTGAAGTTTTTCCTTTTCCACTTATTTTACGAATCGTTTCCCAGACTTTTTAAACCGATGACCTAGAATTAAGTTTTGAAACGTATGAAGGCCAAGATCTTTTCTTTGCTTGTTTTATAGTTCTGCGAGCTTTTGCTCTGAGAAACTTAACTGCTTGAAGATTGTCTTTTGTCGGCCTATGCTAAATTCTTTAATGGCCGCTCTACGTTTTCGAACAGCGGTCTTACAATCATCATTATACCAAGGCTTATTTTTATGTTTACCATTTCTTGAAGTTTTAGGAATGGACTTGTCAGCAATATCGGACAGAAGAACCGAAAACCGATCAATAGGATCATAAAAATTAGTAAAATTCTCCAAAGTCAAATCATTTTTACATAACGTTTCAAATTGTTTCCAGTCAGCTTTATTAAATTTGAAATATGAAGGGTGGTCTGATGGCAGATTAGAAGTATTTGAAATAATAATTGGAAAATGGTCACTACCATGAAAGTCATCCAGTACTTTCCGTTCAAAATCAAGAAAGATGTTCGGTTGACAAATTGTAAAATCAAGCGAAGAAAAGTTACCTGTTGCAGGATGAAGATACGTTTTTGATTTATCATTTAATAAACAGAGGGCATTTCTTTCAATAAAAGTTTCAATAATTTGACCTCTAGTGTTGCTGTCAGAACAGCCCTAAAATTCATGATGACCATTAAAATCTCCCATAAGCAAAAAAGGTTGTGGTAATTGTTTTATAAGATCATCAAGATCTTCAAGATTTAGTTTAAATTTGGGAGTATGTAACGACAGATAGTAATTGTCATGCAATTACGTTATTGCAAACTGATTGAATACTTGTATTTAGAACAATTTGTCTGTGCAGACATGCATTATTAATAATAATAGATGTACCGCCAGAAGCTCTATCAGTGTTAGTATTAATGAAGTTATACACTGAATAATTTTTGAAAGCTATTTTGTCCGCTTCCTTTAAAAATGTTTCACTAAGACACACAAGTGAAGGATTATATTTTGATAAGAGAAGGAGAATTTCATTGTAATTTGCTCTAAGTCCACGGCAATTCCACTGGATAATTTTACTTTCCATTTACAATGGTATAAAAAATGATCGACTGGAAATTTAAAGTATTAGTGTTGCATTGACTCAGGAGGGAACCTTTTGATCTTCCCCTCCTTTGTGCTAGTTAAACTGGACGGAGCAGATAATGGCGGATCGTCATCATCCTTCCCCGTCAACCGGTTCATATCAAAAGGGAACCGGTTATGGGTTTGTATGGGATCATTTGATACCTTTCCAAACCCATCAGTTTTCAAGTCAATTTTTTGTCTGGGTGTTTGACTCACCCCACGTTGATTGGAGTTTGATGTAACGTTTTGTCGCGATGACGGCGTGCTTGAATACTTTGGTACATTTTGTACAACTGGTGGCAATGTTGGTTTATCAGTTGCCTTTTGAGCTTGTGGTGTCTGAACAGGTTTTGCTGCAACTTTTGGCTTTTCGCTTTGAGCATTTAAGACAGGCACCGAATCAGTTTGCGTAGACGCATCAATACATTGAGTTGATTTGTTTGAGTTAGATTTTGTTATGGAAGAATATGTCGATGTCAGTGATGGAGATACGAATTTAGCATTGGCAATTTGTCTAGCTTCAGGAAATCCAATGCCCTGTGTGAATTTGACATGGAGAACTTCCTTTTCGATCTTCCATGTCTTGCAGTCTCGAGACTTGGCTGAATTCGGCTCGCCGCAATTCATACAACGCAATGGATATCTGCAGGTGTCATGTTCATCAGAATAGCCATCTTGGCAGCACTTTGGGCAAATGTGATCAGTTTTACAGTTCTTTTCATTGTGGCCAAACTGGAAACAATTATAACATTGAAGAGGATTGGGGATGTAAGTTGTAACTTTTGTACGCAGATATCCGATGTTAATGACAGAGGGGAGAAATGGAATTCCAAATGTTAGAATGATAGTGTTTGTATGGATTTCTTTGCCTAATTTTCTTATTTTGATGCGTCTAGCAGCAGTGACATGCTGCACCGTAAGTTCTCGCACAATTTCCGTCTCCGATACCCCTGCAAGATCAGGACAACGAATGACCTCTCTTGAGGAATTCAGAGAACGCTGTGGTATACACTTACACGGGTGATTAAAAAACGATGTCATGCCAAGAAGATTCTGTGCGTGTGCTTGTTTTTCAACCTCCACCAGCAGGTCTCCTGTACGCAGCTATTTTACTGATTTTGGAGTACCAGCGACACTCAGGAGTGTTTTCTCAATCACAAAAGGAGAGATACTTGCCATTTTGAATGTTTCGTCGATGGACTGAATCAGTAGAAATCTAGGGAAAGCAATGTTTGTACCGAATGGTCGGTGAGAAATATTCTCACCTTCCTTGCCGTCAGAGTCTGTTTCCGTTTGCGGTCGTTTATTTTTGTTTATATTTTCCATATCTAAATGATTCAGATTCATCACTCGCAGCCCCCACCCGCCGCGGAGTCCAACAAGGGAACTTGTGAACAAAGCGGATATCCAGCTCATACATGTTAGGGATACTGTAGTGATATACTCGGCCAGGTATTTTGCAATCTTATTTATATCACCAACTGTACTGCATAAATGCAATAAGGGGGTTCGCGGGATTGCTACTTACCCAACCAATTGACCCTAAGCCACCGCCTTCTAGGAAATTGAAATTAAAATGTGTATTGCGATAAAGTGTTCAATGAATTTGTGTGAGCATACTATGAATTTTGCAGAACGCCGTAGAATATGACATGAGAAGGAAAGAACATTCGATGATGTGTAACGTCCGTTTGACAAGAAATAACAGAAATTGTGCAGTGTAGAAAAGAAAACAGATAGATGCAGTTTAATGTGAAAAATATTAAGATGTAAGCGTAATTAAAGTGAGATTTCCTAGGGCTTGGCATGACTAGCCGATTGATCGTATCGGGCCAATACGACCGCCAAAACGTCTACACCGAATTAGAGGCCAAAGATGTGTATTGATATCCACATCCCGGAAAGAGGATGCGAACATGAAAACAAGCACGCATCATCTCCCCGGGATGCTATGGTGCACCTCAACACCCAGGACCCTCCTCTCCGGCTTACGGGCCGCCACCCACGGCAAACAGGTGGCTCCATTTTCGGGGGAGTCGTACCCCTCTGCATGGAGATACAGCCGGCATTTTCTATCCCCCCGCCGGCAAGGGGCCTATATTGGTATGGCCTTTAAGATGTAAATGTTATCGTTTAGTGTAAATACAATAATTTTACTTTTCTTTTTGTGTACATGTTAATCATTAACAATAATTGTTGTTTAATTTTTCTATCCTATATTTTGTTTCGTACCGTTAAAACACTTTCCAAAAGATGTTAGCACTTGGTTACACATGAAACAGCCGGTAATTTCTATTGTTTTTTTTTAATTCAATGTAGTTAAGTTTATTAGAATACGTAATTACAGAAGCTCCCAATGTACGAGTGCTTGCAAGTCCATACACGCGCTCGCTTGATTTATATAAAAGTTATATTGAAGGTTAATCAAATGTTTCTTCATCAAGAGACCTTATTTATGCAAGCACAGATGAGAATGACTTCGCAATTAATGCAGCACTAACAAATGGCAAATGCAGTTTGTGTCTCATTAGATTTATATATGTCAAGCAGTGTTTGTGTCTACATATCATTCTTAGCTAAACTAATTACAAATGATATGTTTGATAACAATTCGGGAAAACTAAAATTGTAAAGTTCATTTCGCATATCAAGTGAAGAGCTACGCAGTTGCAAAAATGTACCCTATGCATTCATATTTTATGTCCAATTAAAATAACTACAAGTAGTGGCATATATACAATGTATATAACTATTCCTGTCTAGCAAATGAAATCAAATCAATTAGGGAAGCCTTCCACCCAGCGCCTGATCTGCTCTCCCTTTCCTCATCCTGAATATACATTTATAGCACCTCCTCTCCCTTCCCCTATCCTATAGATCAAGTATATAGCAAATCCTCTGCCTCTCTCCATCCTACTGATACAGTATATAGCGCCTCATTTCCCCTTTCCTCATCCTGAATAAATATATAAGACCCCTTTTCCCTGTGCTGCAGATAGAGTATATAGCACCTCCTCTCTCTGTATCCATCTTGCAGATACAGTAAATAGCACCTTCTCTCCCTCACTCCACTCTGAAGATACAGTATATATAGCACCTCCTCTCTCTGACTCTACCCTAAAGACACAGTATATAGCACTTCCTCTCCCTGACTCAACCCTCAAGATACAGTATATATAGCACTTCCTCTCCCTGACTCTACCCTGAAGATACAGAATAAAGCACCTCCTCCCCCTGACTCTACCCTGAAGATACAGTATATAGCACCTCCTCTCCCTGACTCTACCCTGAAGATACAGTAAATATAGCACCTCCTCTCCCTGACTCTACCCTGAAGATACAGTATTTATAGCACCTCCTCCCCCTGACTCTACCCTGAAGATACAGTATATAGCACCTCCTCCCCCTGACTCTACCCTGAAGATACAGTATATATAGCACCTCCTCCCCCTGACTCTACCCTGAAGATACAGTATATATAGCACCTCCTCCCCCTGACTCTACCCTGAAGATACAGTATATAGCACCTCCTCCCCCTGACTCTACCCTGAAGATACAGTATATAGCACCTCCTCCCCCTGACTCTACCCTGAAGATACAGTATATATAGCACCTCCTCCCCCTGACTCTACCCTGAAGATACAGTATATATAGCACCTCCTCCCCCTGACTCTACCCTGAAGATACAGTATATAGCACCTCCTCTCCCTGACTCTACCCTGAAGATACAGTATATATAGCACCTCCTCCCCCTGACTCTACCCTGAAGATACAGTATATATAGCACCTCCTCCCCCTGACTCTACCCTGAAGATACAGTATATAGCACCTCCTCTCCCTGACTCTACCCTGAAGATACAGTATATATAGCACCTCCTCCCGCTGACTCTATCCTGAAGATACAGTATATAGCACCTCCTCTCCCTGACTCTACCCTGAAGATACAGTATATTTAGCACCTCCTCCCCCTGACTCTATCCTGAAGATACAGTATATAGCACCTCCTCTCCCTGACTCTACCCTGAAGATACAGTATATATAGCACCTCCTCTCCCTGACTCCACCCTGAAGATACAGTATATAGCACCTCCTCTCCCTGACTCTACCCTGAAGATACAGTATATAGCACCTCCTCTCCCTGACTCTACCCTGAAGATACAGTATATAGCACCTCCTCTCCCTGACTCTATTCTGAAGATACAGTATATATAGCACCTCCTCTCCCTGACTCTACCCTGAAGATACAGTATATATAGCACCTCCTCCCCCTGACTCTACCCTGAAGATACAGTATATATAGCACCTCCTCTCCCTGACTCTACCCTGAAGATACAGTATATATAGCACCTCCTCCCCCTGACTCTACCCTGAAGATACAGTATATAGCACCTCCTCTCCCTGACTCTACCCTGAAGATACAGTATATATAGCACCTCCTCCCCCTGACTCTACCCTGAAGATACAGTATATATAGCACCTCCTCTCCCTGACTCTACCCTGAAGATACAGTATATATAGCACCTCCTCCCCCTGACTCTACCCTGAAGATACAGTATATATAGCACCTCCTCCCCCTGACTCTACCCTGAAGATACAGTATATAGCACCTCCTCTCCCTGACTCTACCCTGAAGATACAGTATATATAGCACCTCCTCTCCCTGACTCTACCCTGAAGATACAGTATATAGCACCTCCTCTCCCTGACTCTACCCTGAAGATACAGTATATAGCACCTCCTCTCCCTGACTCTACCCTGAAGATACAGTATATAGCACCTCCCCCCCTGACTCTACCCTGAAGATACAGTATATAGCACCTCCTCCCCCTGACTCTACCCTGAAGATACAGTATATAGCACCTCCTCCCCCTGACTCTACCCTGAAGACACAGTATATAGCACCTCCTCTCCCTGACTCTACCCTGAAGACACAGTATATAGCACCTCCTCTCCCTGACTCTACCCTGAAGACACAGTATATAAAGCACCTCCTCCCCCTGACTCTACCCTGAAGATACAGTATATAGCACCTCCTCCCCCTGACTCTACCCTGAAGACACAGTATATAGCACCTCCTCTCCCTGACTCTACCCTGAAGATACGGTATATATAGCACCTCCTCCCCCTGACTCTACCCTGAAGATACAGTATATACAGCACCTCCTCCCCCTGACTCTACCCTGAAGATACAGTATATAAGCACCTCTTCTCCCTGACTCTACCCTGAAGATACAGTATATATAGCACCTCCTCCCCCTGACTCTACCCTGAAGATACAGTATATAGCACCTCCTCTCCTGACTCTACCCTGAAGATACAGTATATATAGGACCTCCTCCCCCTGACTCTACCCTGAAGATACAGTATATAGCACCTCCTCTCCCTGACTCTACCCTGAAGATACAGTATATATAGCACCTCCTCCCCCTGACTCAACCCTGAAGATACAGTATATATAGCACTTCCTCCCCCTGACTCTACCCTGAAGATACAGTATATAGCACCTCCTCTCCCTGACTCTACCCTGAAGATACAGTATATATAGCACCTCCTCCCCCTGACTCTACCCTGAAGATACAGTATATAGCACCTCCTCTCCCTGACTCTACCCTGAAGATACAGTATATAGCACCTCCTCTCCCTGACTCTACCCTGAAGATACAGTATATAGCACCTCCTCCCCCTGACTCTACCCTGAAGATACAGTATATAGCACCTCCTCCCCCTGACTCTACCCTGAAGATACAGTATATAGCACCTCCTCCCCCTGACTCTACCCTGAAGATACAGTATATAGCACCTCCTCCCCCTGACTCTACCCTGAAGATACAGTATATAGCACCTCCTCCCCCTGACTCTACCCTGAAGACACAGTATATAGCACCTCCTCTCCCTGACTCTACCCTGAAGACACAGTATATAGCACCTCCTCTCCCTGACTCTACTCTGAAGACACAGTATATATAGCACCTCCTCCCCCTGACTCTACCCTGAAGACACAGTATATAGCACCTCCTCCCCCTGACTCTACCCTGAAGACACCGTATATAGCACCTCCTCTCCCTGACTCTACCCTGAAGACACGGTATATATAGCACCTCCTCTCCCTGACTCTACCCTGAAGACACGGTATATATAGCACCTCCTCCCCCTGACTCTACCCTGAAGATACAGTATATATAGCACCTCCTCCCCCTGACTCTACCCTGAAGATACAGTATATATAGCACCTCCTCCCCCTGACTCTACCCTGAAGATACAGTATATATAGCACCTCTTCTCCCTGACTCTACCCTGAAGATACAGTATATATAGCACCTATTCCCCCTGACTCTACCCTGAAGATACAGTATATAGCACCTCCTCTCCCTGACTCTACCCTGAAGATACAGTATATATAGCACCTCCTCCCCCTGACTCTACCCTGAAGATACAGTATATATAGCACCTCCTCCCCCTGACTCTACCCTGAAGATACAGTATATATAGCACCTCTTCTCCCTGACTCTACCCTGAAGATACAGTATATATAGCACCTCCTCCCCCTGACTCTACCCTGAAGATACAGTATATAGCACCTCCTCCCCCTGACTCTACCCTGAAGATACAGTATATATAGCACCTCCTCCCCTGACTCTACCCTGAAGATACAGTATATATAGCACCTCCTCCCCCTGACTCTACCCTGAAGATACAGTATATAGCACCTCCTCTCCCTGACTCTACCCTGAAGATACAGTATATAGCACCTCCTCCCCCTGACTCTACCCTGAAGACACAGTATATAGCACCTCCTCTCCCTGACTCTACCCTGAAGACACAGTATATAGCACCTCCTCTCCCTGACTCTACCCTGAAGACACAGTATATATAGCACCTCCTCCCCCTGACTCTACCCTGAAGACACAGTATATAGCACCTCCTCCCCCTGACTCTACCCTGAAGACACGGTATATATAGCACCTCCTCTCCCTGACTCTACCCTGAAGACACGGTATATATAGCACCTCCTCTCCCTGACTCTACCCTGAAGATACGGTATATATAGCACCTCCTCCCCCTGACTCTACCCTGAAGATACAGTATATATAGCACCTCCTCCCCCTGACTCTACCCTGAAGATACAGTATATATAGCACCTCCTCCCCCTGACTCTACCCTGAAGATACAGTATATATAGCACCTCCTCCCCCTGACTCTACCCTGAAGATACAGTATATAGCACCTCCTCCCCCTGACTCTACCCTGAAGATACAGTATATAGCACCTCCTCTCCCTGACTCTACCCTGAAGATACAGTATATATAGCACCTCCTCTCCCTGACTCTACCCTGAAGATACAGTATATATAGCACTTCCTCTCCCTGACTCTACCCTGAAGATACAGTATATAGCACCTCCTCTCCCTGACTCTACCCTGAAGATACAGTATATATAGCACCTCCTCTCCCTGACTCTACCCTGAAGTTACAGTATATAGCACCTCCTCTCCCTGACTCTACCCTGAAGATACAGTATATATAGCACCTCCTCCCCCTGACTCTACCCTGAAGATACAGAATAAAGCACCTCCTCCCCCTGACTCTACCCTAAAGATACAGTATATATAGCACTTCCTCTCCCTGACTCTACCCTGAAGATACAGTATATATAGCACTTCCTCTCCCTGACTCTACCCTGAAGATACAGTATATATAGCACCTCCTCTCCCTGACTCTACCCTGAAGATACAGTATATATAGCACCTCCTCTCCCTGACTCTACCCTGAAGATACAGTATATATAGCACCTCCTCTCCCTGACTCTACCCTGAAGATACAGTATATAGCACCTCCTCTCCCTGACTCTACTCTGAAGATACAGTATATATAGCACCTCCTCTCCCTGACTCTACCCTGTAGACACAGTATATAGCACCTCTTATCTCTTCCCTTATCCTGTATACAAGTATATAGCACCTCCTCTCCCTACCCTGTAGATAAAGTATATAGCACATCTCCCTCTCTTCACCATGCAGATAAATTATATAACAGCTCTCCCTTTCCCCAACTTGAAAACAAATATATATAGCACCTCCACACACTCTCCATGTCATGCATATAAAATATATAGCACCTCTTCCTCTCTCCACCCTGTACCTCTTCTTCCTTTCCTTAGCCTGTATACAAATATATAGCATCTATTTTCCCTTTCCTTATCCTTTATACAAATATATAGCACATCTTCTCCCTTTCTGTATACAAATATATAGCACCTCCTCTTCCTATCCTGCAGAGCAGATAAAGTATACAACACATCTCCCTCTCTCCACCACGCAGATACAGTACATAACAGTTTCCCCTCTTCTCGTCCTGAATACAAATATATAGCACCTCCACTCGCTCTCCCTATCATACATATAAAGTATATAGCACCTCTCCCTCTCTCCACCTTGCAGAAACAATACATATCTCATCTCCCTTTCCTTATCCCGAGTTTATGTATACCTCAACTCATTTTACAGATACAGTACATAGCTCGTCTCCCTCCCCCAATCAAGCAGATACAGTATATAGCCCCTCCTCATCATCTCCCCATCTTGCAGATACAGTATATAGCTCCTCTCCCTCTCCCAGTCAAGCTGATAAGTATATAACACCTCATCACCCTTTCCCCTCCCCGTTGATAATATATATATAGCATCTCCTCTCCATTCCCTATCCTGCAGAAACCGTATATAACCTTTCCTCTTCTCAACCTGCATATACATCATATAGCCTTCCCCCCTGCATATATAGTGTATAACATTTACTATATTTAGTAAAACGAATCGGTGTCCTGTCGTAGGTGCCCTATCTCAGAAGCTGCTGAAAGTACAAACTATATGTGTTCGAAAGGTTATTTTACACAAACAAACCTACAAAGGTTGTTAAATGTCATTCAAATATACTTTGTAATGGATATAAAGAACGTTTAAAACATCTTTTCGTTGATATTTACTCCTAATAACAATTGTCTTTAAGTGATACTGAAACATTTTGGTTATCCAAAACATCATTAAAGCATTTACTGAGAACAAAACGCGAAGGCTGTTCCAAACAACATATATTCAAATTAGGGGTGTTTAAAGAATAGTTTGAACGTCTGCAAAACAACTGTCCTTTTTGGAACAAAAATATTTTGGAAAATTTTTATTATACTTTATATGATGTAAACCCATCAAAAATGTTGAACGCATTTCTAATAACTTATCATGAACACCGTGCCCATAACAACAAAAACTAGAACTGTCACAGGAGTGACTCATACCCCCACCATACGGTCTTGTCACAGAAGAATGGAAACCATAAGGAATCTTAAAAATACTTTGGAGTACTTCATCCTGGGCTTCCACATATAAGTAATACTAGTATAATACTAGTATAGTAATACAAGTAAATATATTAAATCTCTAATATTAGAGATACACTAAAAGTGTATACAAAAAAGGGTCTTACCGACCCATGTTACCACAGAAAAATGTTTTTACTTTCTACATAGGACTTATAATAAAAAAGTTAGAAAAATACCTAAAATACTGAAAATCTAAAAATAGGATTTCTAAAAATAGACTAATTCCTGGAATTTAAGGGGAAGAAACTCAGGACAAAAGTTAAAAAAAGGTTACTTCCCTTTGGCTCTAAGCCAATCAGAATGAGATATAGTGAAAATACATCAAAATTAACCTTAAATTCTAGGTAAAAGGAGAAACAATTCAAGAAAAATTAGTGTCAGAGTTATGCACCTTGTGTCACATGATGTGGGTGATGAGGTGGAACATCTATTTTAAGTCTGGATCGAATCCATTCAGTAGTAACTGAGATATAGTGAAAACACATCAAAATTTACCTTAAATTCTAAGTAAAAAGGGGCATAATTCATGAAAAATTGGTGTCAGAGTTATGCACCTTGTGTCACATGATGTGGGTGATGAGGTGGAACATCTATTTTAAGTTTGATTCAAATCCATTTTGTAATAATTGAGATATAGTGAAAATACAACAAAATCAACCGTAAATTTAAAGTAAAAGGGGACATAATTCATAAAAAATTTATGTCAGAGTTAAGCACCTTATGTCACATCATCTGGGTGATGAGGTGGAACAACTATTTTAAGTTTGAATCAAATCCATTTAGTAATAACTGAGATATAGTGAAAATACAACAAAATTAACCTTAAATTCTAAGAAAAAGGGGACATAATTCATGAAAACTTGGTCTCAGAGTTATGCACCTTGTGTCACATGATGTGGGCACATGATGTGGGTGATGAGGTGGAACACCTATTTTAAGTTTGAATCAAATCCATTTAGTAATAACTGAGATATAGTGAAAATACAACAAAATAAACCTTAAATTCTAAGTAAAAGGGGACATAATTCATGAAAACTTGGTGTCAAGAGTTATGCACCTTGTGTCACATGATGTGGGTGATAAGGTGGAACATGTATTTTAAGTTTGAATCAAATCCATTTGGTAATAACTGAGATAATAGATTTCGGGACGCGACGGGACGGGACGCGACGGGACGCGACAAAACTGCCTCCTATATACCCCCCTCAAACATGTTTGGTGGGGGTATAATGATTTTAGTACCCCTACAATTCGAAGACATTTTCTACTGCTAGGTAGAATAACTCCTTTCCTCCGAACGGGGCAGCTATCAGTTCACTTCCTGAATATCCGTCCCAGTGCTGTTTATTATGGGAAGTGTTATAGTCTGGAGATATTCTTGTTGTGTGTTAAATGGCAATACTTTTACTTGTTTGATAGCCATATTGCAAGATATAAAGCTCCCCTATCCCAGTCTGTAATTAGTTATAATATATGTATTTAGACTTTTCGAGATCAGAAGAAAAACTGAGAAAACATTCGGAGAAATATAAAGATAAACATAATTACACCAGTATCAAAAAAGCAAGAGACAGTTTACGATCTACAGGCTATAACTGAATTATAGAGCTTCTTCCACCGTCCTTACGTTCTTATGTCTAGAAAATCTATTTATAAAAACTGAAAACAAAGATCAAAGAAGAACATCTGCGTTCAAAGAAAGCAGTACTTACAAATTAATGAGTAAATGCATTTTACGACGACTAAATAATTATCTTGCGCTGATTTGGTCGCAAGCAAAATTTGCTTTACTTTATTGCATGTACACGGATTTTGTTAAACCTTTATTGAAAGAAATTCTCTCTGCTTACTGAATGATAAATCCAAAACATACCTACATCCTGCTACAGAACACTACTCTTCTCTTGAATTGTCAATTTGTCAACAAAGCCTTTTTCTTGACTTCGAATGGAGGGTGCTAGATGACTTACATGGGAGTGATCATTTCCCGATTATATTATCAAGTATTGTTCAGCAAACATCAGCTGATTCCTCTTATTTTAAATTTAATAAAGCTGACTGGCAGCAATATCAGTATTTATGCAAAAAATGATTTGTCTTTGGAGAATTTCGCCAATTTTTTTGATCCTATTGATCGGTTTTCTGTTATTTTATCAGATATTGCAGACAAGTCCATTCCAAAAACTTCAAGAAATGGTTAATCAAAAATTAAACCATGGTATAACAATGATTGTAAGACCGCCATTCGAAAACGTAGAGCGGCCGTTAAAACATTTAATATTCGACCGACAAGACAATCTGCAATCAGTTAAGATTCTCAGAGCAAAAGCTCGCAGAACTATAAAACAAGCAAAGAAAAACTCCTGGCATTCATACGTTTCTAAACTTAATTCTAGGTCATCGGTTAAAAAAAGTGTGGGAAATGATTCGTAAAATAAGTGGAAAAGGAAAAACTTCAAATGTTTCTCATCTTAAACAATCTGATCAGACTACTGCATCTGCCAAAGAAGACATTGCTAATACTCTTGGTGAAGCTTTTTCAAAAAAAAACTCTTCTTTACATAATCATGATCAAAGATTTCAAAACATTAAATTAACTAAAAAAAGCAAACCTCTGAATTTTGATTCAAATAATGAGGAAGATTATAATAAACCTTTTTCGATCACAGAGTTAATTGACTCTTTAGACAAATGTCATGATACTGCAGCTGGTCCAGACCAAATACATTATCAACTTTTAAAACACTTACCACAAGAATCATTAGACCTTCACCTTGAAATCTACAATATTACATGGAAAACTGGTATTTTTCCAGACTCCTGGAGAGAAGCTATTGTTATTCCCATACAAAAACCCGGAAAAGATAGCACGACCCAAGTAATTATAGACCGATAGCTCTTACTAGTTGTTTATGTAAAACTCTGGAACGTATGATTAATTCTAGACTAGTTTGGTACCTCGAATCACAAGGTACTTCATCTCAGTGTTGTTCCTTCGGGTGCATTGATTTCAACTCATTTAGATTTGAAGATTGAATACTGCTTAAGCCGGTGCTAGGGGGCGTGGGCAGTGTTGCATTTTCCATTACTGCTCATGAACAGACTCAATCAAACCGAGTCTGCAGTTTTCACTGTTTGCCTTGTTCTCGGTGCTTCCGAGGGATCTACTTTTCAGATTTTAGTAATTACAAACTTTCAAAGCGGCTTTCGCAAACAGCGCAGCACAACCGATCATCTTGTTCGACTGGAAAATTTTATTCGTGATGCATTATTAAAAAAGAGCATCTAGTGTCTGTCTTTTTCGATTTAGAAAAAGCTTATGACACTCCATGGAAATATGGTATTATGAATGATCTTAACGACATAGGTTTAAAAGGTCGTCTGCCAACATTTATATCACAATTTTTATCTGATCGAAGTTTCAAAGTACGTGTTGGTGATACCCTTTCTGACTCTTTTGAGCAAGAACAGGGAGTTCCACAAGGTTCAGTTTTATCTGTCACACTTTTTAGCATCAAAATTAATAATATTGTGAAATGTTTGTTACCAGGGACAGACTGTTCATTATATGTTGACAATTTTTTGATATGTTATGTTATCGTTCAAAAAATATGCGTACGATTGAACGCCAATTACAGCAGTGTTTGAATAAAGTCCAAACATGGGCCAGAGAAAATGGGTTTAAATTTTCCCAATCGAAAACTCAATGTGTCCACCTTTCCCAATTACGGAAACATCATTGTGACCCTGAGCTTTTTCCAAATGGTTACAAAAATACCCGTTGTTGATGAAGCAAAATTTCTTGATGTTATCTTTGATAAAAAGCTTTCGTTTGTACCGCATATAAAATACTTGAAAGCCAAATGTCTGAAGTCATTAAATCTTTTAAAGGTAATTTCAAATACTGATTGGGGAGCCGATCGCACGGTTTTATTAAGACTTTATAGGGCTTTAATTAGATCTAAGCTAGATTACGGCTGTATTGTTTATGGTTCCGCAAGAAAATCATATTTACAAATGTTAGATACCATACATAATCAAGGTTTTCCGTGCATTCCGAACATCGCCAGTTGAAAGTTTATATGCTGAAGCAAACGAACCATCTCTTTACACACGCCGAGAAAAACTTTCACTGCAATATGCTTTAAGAGTGGCTGCCAACAAATCCAATCCTGCTCATGAATTATTTTTAAACCAAAGTACTCCGATTTATATGAGGAAAAACCAAAACAAATCAAACCGTTTGGATTTCGCATACAATCTTCTATGTATGAAACTGACTTAAAATTCGATGGTATTAAAGAAAATTCAATTCCAGATACACCACCATGGACCCTTCATACCCCTACAGTTCTTTTCGATTTGAAAACTGCCTTTAGAAAGTCTGAAACAACCCCTGAAATATTCAAATCCAAATATCATGAAATCAAATCAACTTACAATGACTATTTTGCAATTTACACAGACGGTTCAAAAGATGAAAGGTTGGCTGTGCTGCTGTCAGCCTCCTTCATCAATCAAAATTACGTTTGCCAAATAATGCAACAATATTTTCAGCCGAGGCCAAAGCTATTGATTTAGCTCTAAATTTTATATAAAAAAAATAGTGCAGAAAAATTTATTATCTTTTCCGACTCGCTTTCTGTTTTACTTTCAATTCATAACCGAAATATGGAAAATCCATTCATTCAAAATATTCTTCTCAGGCTTCATGAACTATCTTTAAAAAAGTTTATCATATTTTGTTGGATTCCTAGTCAGGTTGGTATTCATGGAAACGAGGATGCTGATATTGCAGCAAAGAAATCCCTTTTATTATCACAATCTAATTTGAAATTACCACATACCGATTTTAGGCCCAATATAAACAAATACATTTTATCTAAATGGCAGTCGTCATTGAACCGTGCTTCATTCAATAAACTTCATGATATCAAACCTACTCTAGGGGAATGGCACCAAGGGAACAGATCTGTTCGCAGGGAGGAAGTTGTTCTTTCTCGCTGTCGAATAGGTCATACCCGTTTGACTCACTCTTACCTTTTGAATAAAGAAGATCAACCCGAATGTGTGCCATGTCAAACACCGCTAACACATTTTAATCGACTGTGTGGACTTTGCTACACAACGCAGTACATATTATGACGTTCAATCTTTGAGAGAATTATTTGACAACGTTTCAGTTGGAAATATTTTATCGTTTTTAAAGCAGATAGGAATATATCAAAAGATCTAACACTTCTTATTTTTATTTACAATATTATTATGTTTGCAGCTGATATTTTAACACACACGTACATACATTTTTACATTACTGTTTTTAGATATGCTTTACATTTTTTACATGGATGCTTTTAGATATGTTTTACATTATTCATAGTGTTCTTTACATTTTTACATGGATGTTTTTAGGTATGCTTTACATTTTTACATCAATGTTTAGGCTTTACAGTTGGCGTTTGCAATATGACTTCTCGGCGATATATGACCATTTTGTGTCGATTCGCCGTAAAACCCAACTCACTCACTCACTTGTTAAGGCGGGTTTTCACTTATCTCCCTCCTAAAAATCGCCAGACACCGGACAAAATAGGTCCTTAACATTAGGTCAATATAACAAAAACCTTTAAAGGTTTTGTAAATGTAAAAATTTTCTGTTTCGAATTTAAATAATTGTACACAATAAACATAACATAGCCTACCCATTACAAAAGTCATTGTTGAAAAATAGTCTCATTTTTGTTGACACCTAAATATCTACCGGAGACTAAATTTGTACAGGTATTAAAATTATCTAAACGTATCTAATAGGATACTTGGGTATTTTTAAAGACAAATGGATGATTTATCGACAAAAAGTTACTCACACAATTAAATGAAACAGAAAGATGTGTTTATCGAGTGATAGCCACTTTATGAAGGTCAGAGAAGGTATGTCCATGAGACGTTAGCTGATTGGATAAAAAGGCAATGTTTAACCAGTACAATGCCTTCTGTGAATTTTGGAATATTTTACAAGTATGTTAAGTGGTGTGTGGTGGCCGGAAAAAGTCTCATCTCATCTCAGAGTTGTTATATTTTCTGGTCCTTCGTGGTAATTGATTTCAACTCATTTAGATTTGAAGTTTGAATACTGCTTAAGCCGGTGCTTGTTGGGGGGGGGGGGGGGGGGGGCATGGGCAGTTCGCATTTTCCATTACTGCTCATGAACAGACTCAATCAAACTGAGTCTGCAATTTTCACTGTTTGCCTGGATCTACTTTTCAGATTTTACTTCTGAATGCATGACTTTTTAATTGTCTCTTTAGACTAGTAAGTGTCAGTGGGCATTTTGCCTCGAACTGCCATTCAACAAAGGGGTAGGTTTTGTCTCTTTGTCTATTTTGCGTTCGATGAATGATTACATGTCACTTACTTATATTGCAAGCTACCTTTTTCTTAAACCGGGTGAGTATTAACGTGAAATGTAAGTGTTACGCCAATAATGTCATTTTATTTTAAGTATGACATTATAAAAATGTTTATCTGACTTATTGTGTTGGCCATCGCTTGAAAATCAGTGTTTAACGGAAACATTTTGTGTTTTAAATAATATCAAATGCTGTGCTGCATAATGTTTAAGGGATAATGCCCTGAAGAAAACAATAATTTATTAGCGGTACAGAATGTTTAAAAGTAGTCAGGAGAATAGTGCCTGACGGCTCGCGGTTCAGACGTCAAAAGACAAGAATGTTTTGATCATTAAAGAGCTTCTTGATACGGGTTCATTGTCCCATTTCATTTGTTCGACAGGAACATCATATGAACAGTTTTTATTTGTTCTTAGGAAGTGTAGAAAATGCATTTAAGAGGAACATTGAGCCACTGGTTATCACGAGTTGTATTGATATGACAGATTCATAATGACGTTAGGCCGCTTTACAGGTAGTTACGTTGCCTAAGAGACGACAAATAAATAGTGTGAATGTCCTGAAATGTGTAATTTACATATTCAGATTTACTATGTTCTTATCCATCACATTTTTTTAATTTTAACAAAATAAGACCAGAAATAAAGATATTAGAGCACTTTTACGTGTATTTTTGAATACCCTCCGTAACATATTATATCGTTCTAAAACTATTAATCTGTTATATTAAAGTACCAAAAACTTTATAGTTTTATGTTCTAAGTTACTCCTGCTGATTTTAAAGGCACTGACCTCCAGATTTTGGTTGAAAAATAATCTTTTTTTCAAACTGAAGTTTGGTCATATTATTAACATTAGCATATGAGTTTTTGTTTCTAAACTTAAAAAAAAAATGCCAAATCAAGAAAAAAGATTACCGCGACAGGAATCGAACCCGGACCGCCGCGACAATAAAAAGTTTTCTGCTAATGTTACCAATAGCGCTATGGAGGATTTAGTGTTTAATGCGAATTAAATATAGATATCTATAATCGAAGCAGTTACCCTCAAGTTAAGCGTTACAAACGCTTTCCGACTTTAACCGTTTGAATAGTAAAAACAACTAATTCTCATGTGTTTTCGTAACATATTGTCTGTCAGTAATTAAGTTTAAAAGCATTCTTAAGAGATAGAGCATTAATTTCCAGAAATCTAAAAACCTCATTTTTGTTGTTCTCGAACGATCTGGAGGCCAGTACCTTTAAGCACGTGTAATTACAAAATGTACCAGTAGGTTGCTTTTATACAATATAATTAATAGTTAACATTTTTCAGCTTATTTCGGTTCTAGTCTTACACGTAGAAGACTGCTTTGTTGATCATTTTATTAGTATATGCATTCACTTTCTAATATAAGTTTAAAATGTATACGTTGCGGGACTCATGTTTCCATCGTAACGCATTTTCTCATTTTTCAAGACATTACATTTAATAACGGTATTTTCAACGGCTTCAGGACCATTTTCTTTGTGACCTAAATGATATATTACGGTTCATACATAAACAGAATATGAAAGGCATTACATGGTATCCTCTCGTACATGTAGTGAGTGAGTTAAAGTATCAGTGGCAAACAATAATATTGCAAAATATGTGAGTAAAAATATATGATATTGATCAGATTTTGTGATAAATGCCTATCTGCTTTAAAAATGATAAAATATTATCTTTCCAGATTGAACATCATAGTATGTACTGCTCTGGGGAGCGAAGTCCTCACAGTCGGTTAAACATGTTTAATAGTTACCTCGTACCTGTAAGTTGTAAGTAACTATAGTAACAGGGATGTTATATAAAAAATATCGTGTTGTATTTTTAAAATTCCTGTTACATCGTTCAAAGGGGCAGGGACTGACATTAGGAACAAGATTACAGTTATTGCTCTTGGTTGACCACAATAAGGAAGTGGTTACGCGGAAAATAGTTCCTCTGTCTGATGGTGAATATTAGTGAATTTTTTAGTGAAAGACCTGCAATAACTGGCATAATTGAATAGAAGAGATATTTCATTAATGCACACATTTTCACTCCCGTCACTGTACATGTTTTCTTGTTCATCACTGCACACATTGTTGTTTTTATCACTACACATGCTGTTCTTTCCGTACATATTTCGACGCATAGATTTTCTTTTATCTAGGGGACACTTGTAATGTCCTAAAGTGTCACTATATTCTCAATGATATGTCGTTTTGTATTTGTGCGATTTTGTACATACGTCACACGTTAACACTGTTTGAATATTTAATACTCATCTCTTATAAATTAACTTTGAAATACGACAAATTGTCCTTTTCAACTGTATCAACCTGCTCTCTATAAGCACAATGTACAACTGAGATTGTAATATCGATTGCAACCAACTCATGATCCGTAGTCTAAATTCAGTCTATTATATTGCTCGAATCCATTATTGACCACGCCGTTTCTTTATTTGCGTTGCTCCTTTTTTGGCGCCAATGAAATCACGTGATCTCTTCATGCAATTTTAGCTCCGATTTTCGTGGTTGGTTGTATCGCCCACAAATTATTCGTACTTAACAATATTGTTGATGTGAAACTGGAATTCACTTTTTTCGTTCTTTTGCGATTATTGCTGATTTTCACTCAAAAAATATAACAAATTGATGTATTCTTAACAAATGAAAGTACTGCATTGGGTTTTAGAGAGAGCTACTTCCTTGGCAACGGGAAACAATTTTCGCGCATGCGCACTCTACGTAGGGCAAAAAGACATGACTGCACAATATAAATTACGTTAGAGTTATATTGTATTTTAATCTATTCGATCAATAATGAGTTTGTTTTATAGTAAATATCCACCGAAAGACAAAAGGAAAATACATGTAGATCTTAGCAAACCCACAGCTTCAACTTATGCGTATTATCATTGATGATTTTAGATTAATAGACTATTTATTCGGCAACTTTGATCTCGACAAATTTAGGTTAAAAAAAAAGAATGATATTTTCCATGAATTAATTATGTAATAACAAAGACTTTGTTTTTTTTCCTAACGTGATCTCGCATAACTTACTGCATGTCGCAATTAGCTTACATGATACTTAAATTTATTTGGTTGGATTTAACGTCGCACCGACACATGATAGGTCATATGGCGACTTTCCAGCTTTAATGGTGGAGGAAGACCCCAGGTGCCCCTCCGTGCATTATTTCATCACGAGCGGGCACCTGGGTAGAACCACCGACCTTCCGTAAGCCAGCTGGATGGCTTCCTCACATGCAGAATTCAACGCCCCGAGTGAGGCTCGAACCAACATCGATGAGGGGCAAGTGATTTGAAGTCATACATGACACTTAAAATACTTAAAATATAATTAAAAGTCGAAGTTGAAAATAAAATGTTGTTTTTTATGTAAACGTAACCTTTTTGTTTAATATACTGTACATGAATATCATTACAAGGTTTGTGCAGCGGCTGTAAAGTCTCCTCTCACGTTCAGTCAGAGCTGTCACATTTCAATCTCATTGAAATTTATGTTGCATTGGTATACTGTTTAATTTGAACTAGCTCTAATACTCCCCGCTTAATAGCTTTGGGTATTATTTAATTAATCACACAACTGATATGATTCCTCCTTTATAATTTTGTCGTTTGGTAGTTTCTGTGATATGTAGGCTTCATAACCTCAGCTTCCCATCAACCCGGCACTAGATGATGCGGAAGGTAGCTTGAATTTCCACCTGTGTTTCTCCATTTTATCTATTGTTTAAGTCGTTACATATTTGCTTTGCTTCATAAGTACATATATTTACTCGTTCCGAAGCAGGCTAGCCGTCGTATTTATAACATCCTACAACTATAATTTTTCTTTCATTGTAGCTGAAGTTAAACGAAAAATATTTTTAAAGCCTCGCTGTCTTGCAAATTAAAAAAACAAATTTGATTTATCCTTTGCTTATTTGAAGGACACTACCAATTTACTTTAGAATATATAGACATAAGTCCATTAACATTTGCACAAACCTTGCGCGATTTATATGAAAGATACATAAAAGGTTTATAATCTAAAGTTCCTCTGCCATTTATTCATCCAAGCACAAATGAAGATACCATCGCAATTAAGATAGCTTTATTGGCAAAACCACATCAACCATTCTGAGCTAAACTAATTATAAAAAAAATAATATGCTTGATTACATTTCGGGGGATATACAAAACTAGAGCTCATTGTGCGCATTATGAGAAGAGCTACATCATTGAAAACAATGTAATCTTTGCGTTTCCATATTTTTGTCATACACAGTATGCAAGCGGCTAGGACCATTCAACAACTGCTGTCAGGCAGATGAAATCAAACCACAGAAGGAAGCGCTCTTAAATACTTCCCATTTGTTTCGATAAAACTGTGGAGACTTTAATCACAACGTAAATGATATAACAAATTATCATGACTTCGTGTTCTTGACAACAAGCGTGATCTGTGTATCCCTTAAACTCAAAAACATGTCTACTCTTAGGTAGACTGACATCAAATACCCTCGCTGCCATTTCTGAAACGTTTTTCTTTTCAGTATGTATTAATAGTTATTTTACATGTTTGTTAAACAAACCACAAGACAAAGACTCCCCTGTCTAAATCTGTAATAAGTATCCTATTTATTTTAGGATATTTGGGATGAGAGAAAAAATGAAGAACGTCTGGAGGCACAATTACGTACACATCACAAAAGCAAGAGGCGATTTACGATCTACAGCATCAAGTAGTTTCAAGTTATATTTTCTATAACTGAATTATAGAACTTCTTTCCCCGCCTTACATCTTTTTTACCATGTAAAATACGCGCCGAGTTTTGGTAATAAGGTTGAGCCATGACTTCAGCAATTATTGGTTTAAACCTTCGTTAGAGCCAGATTTGAAAATCTGGCCATATGACGGGTCCATGTGAAGACAATTTTAACTCTGGCACTAACAAAGGTTTCAACTAGAAACAGTCAAGTCATGGCTAAACCTTACATCCTAACGGATTTTTACTAAAACTTGGCACGTATATTTGCAAAGTATTAGCTTAGTCTTCGTAGCACACCATATACCGGTTAATACATTCAGCGAAGCCATCTTACCGCTATTTTACATGTACATACAATTTGTTATTTGCCGTAAACTGTATCATGTTTAAAATAAAATAACAATATGGTTAAAATAAAATAACAATAGAAAGATAAGTCAGTGCTGACAGCGCTTAAAGTACAAAAATCCAAACGAAGGTTTAAATTTTCTCGTGCCCCGATATTCATGTGCTTACTAAGCCGTTGTAAATATATATGACATAGCTTAACTCAAAGAGGATAAGGGGACGCATGCGATGAGTCTTTGAAATTAGAAAAAGTGGATAGAGTATGATACCATTCACTAGTATCCGCAAAAAAGTGGATAGGGTATGATACCATTCACTAGTATCCGCAAAAAAGTGGATAGGGTATGATACCATTCACTAGTATCCGCATAAAAGTGGATAGGGTATGATACCATTCACTAGTATCCGCAAAAAAGTGGATGGGGTATGATAACATTTACTAGTATCCGCAAAAAAGTTTCGCCACATGAAATGGATACTGCTTCAACTGTTATTAGTACACAAAGGAATGCTCACTAAATAAAGATGAAACAAACTCAAATAAGAAATTTATTGTTGAATTACACATGACTCATTGTGAACATTCAAAGTCAACAATTAATAATGTTTTATGTTAAAATGTTAAAATAATGGCACTTTACCTTGTCCAAACATTTATCAATATCCTACAGATTCTAATTTAAAGAAAAATGTGAAATAAGTTCACTTTTTTTTATTTTGCATACCGTAAGCTAAAACACAGTATTCACTTTGTTTACAAAAAGATACGGTGGTCAGGGAAGGCCACATTCCAAAACTAAAAGAGTATATTCCTCTTAATACATTAAACGATTATTGTTACAGAAGTCGCTTGCAATAAGGGCCTAGAAATGGTTCCATTATTAATTTTCAACTTGGTATTCACGAAATACAATGCACTTAAATATCGAAACACATTTAACAAACTTTTGAAAATGTATTTTCTTAAAAATCTGTAAAATATGGTATGAAATTTGGTTGAAATCAATGTGTGAATATGTGCAAATTAACTTTCAAATCTCATTCACAAAACTTACTAATACACAGCAGGAATGTCAATGATCAAAACTCGACAAAAATACAATTATCCTCACTTTTTTACCATTTAAATTGTGTCCTCGAATTATCCACCATACTTTTCATAACTCTGTTTCCACGTGTTGCACGAGACTGCTATCATTCACGTAAAAAATCGGGATCAGGCAAGTTGTAAATGCAATACCATCTAAACGAAATTAATTGATAATGCAGTTCAAGGAAAACTTTATCTCATAATGTAATGAACAAGTAGAATGTTGTATTAACAACTTCACTTACACTAATCAGAGTAGAAGTCAGTTTATATGAGACTTTATCAATTCATTTTGTATTTGTTATTGTTGTCAAAAACTATAACGGAATTGCCTCACATCTAAAAAAAGGGAATTGGCTTCAATTCAGAAAATAGTCCGCAGTAAGTTATATTTTTTGATAAAGGTCCATAGAAATTAATAATCTTCAGATGTTGATTCTGAATAGGATTCACTATTTGATAAGAAATTATAAACATTCGAGTAGAATGTCATGTTATGCCCCTGCAATGCTAATCCCGCTCTGACTTTTTTGTTTACATTTTTATCAATAAGAAAGTTGGGTCGATCCCGAGTTGAGATAACGAGGCGTTAAATTTTTACCTGTTTAAGCAAACCTGGAAGTTAGAAAGAAAAACTTAGAAGTACAACATTATTTGTTACACTGGTATTGTACAAACCCCGTTTTTTTTTCTTTATACAAAAGCTTAATATTTTGTGCTGGCTGTACTTTCATGCAGACCTCTGTTTTCTTATACATTCATAGTACCACATCTTTATCCACAAAGTAATGAATATTACAGGTGTCCATGAGTATTTTATCAATTTAGGAATAGGTGTTTTTTTTTTATCTTTCCACCATCAATTTCTCAAAATTCCACCCCATCCTCATTTCTGCTTTTAGTGTGAAAGTAGCAATATGCGTCCCCTTATGTCACAACTGAACAGTTGAAAAAATGGCCAATATTTATCTACAACATTTATATATTTTTGAAATATTACTCAGCAGTTTTTAAACAAACAATGAAACAGACTATTTTACCATAAAAAATCTTTTTTCCCCCTCTGTAAGTATTAAGTTATGAAAATGAAATTTAATTCAATTTTATTTCTGCTTTTGAAATTTTGTTTTATAATAAGTTGGAGAGGAAACCCTTACTGCTTGACTTAAAAATTTTACAAAAAACAGTACAACATTTTAGTTGTACATTTCACTTTATGGCTGTTATGAGAAACTACTAACATCAAGCATAACTAAAATTTCAATTTCAAATGCATCTGGTGTTTACAAAACGGAAAAAGGAATTTTGACAGCAATCTCCAAACTGCAAACGTTTAAGAGATTCATTCGTATAAAAGGACCTTCTTATCCCGTAATTATGAGATATTCTATCATTATTACAGAAAAATTACCCGTATCACACAACATCGAGATCTTTACTGGTAATGACGACTTCATATCTCGTTTTCACGAGAAATATTTCGTTATTACAATAAATAATATCATTAATACAAGAAAATCCCATCGTCTTAATAAGATCATCAAGGCCAAATTTTCTGGTAATGCCGAAAAGTGTAGAAAAACTTTAGGGATTTTGATCTTTTTTGTCTTTGTACTAGAAAGATGAAATTGCACATTTCTGGGTAGGACTGCAATTAATGCCTGATATGGCAAATAATTTAACCAGTTTTACACGAACAACTGCATAAGAAGGATAGGTTTGTATGATTTGAAAAATAATGGAAAATTATGTACATTACGTTGCTTATTTTCAGCTATTTTCTACTGAAAATACCATACCAGGTATATTTCTGCGATACTTTTCTATTGCGATTTAGGGCATACAAAGAAACTTTTTAACGGTTGAAGATTTAAATTTACTTCTTGTAATTATTACGTTATTAGTCGTACGTTCTTCTTTAGATTTTTTATTGCAGCTACAACTTCTGTAAAACTTTGTAGTTTATACTTTTCATAGACCTTTCAATGCACAAATGTGTTACTATATCGGTACAATAACCTACATAATGGATAAAACTAGCAAAGGGTTACGTCACAACCGTGTTTTAAAAATAGATACGAACAACTAAAGACTTGAAATATGTTTAAAATTTCAATGATTTTGATGGCACATACTCTGAAACAGTTTAATTCGATAAAGATTTTAGATGTCACAGAATTTCATTGTATCTTAGTTTATGACGATAATCAAATAGGTAAGTGCTGTAATATACTACAAATGTACTTGTCCTTGGAATATGTAAATCTTAATGAAACTCGGCTATAAGAGAACCCTTTCGGTTTTATTTGATATATTGCGTCTGAATGCATACAAAACATCGCTTGATTAATGGGAAAGTTACACGGAAGTATAGGCTTTAGTTTCCACGTCCAAACCCTTATTTATGCAAGCACAATTGAAGATGACTTAGCAATTAAGGGAGTGCTAAACGGTAAATGCTTTAGGTGTCTAGCGTTGATTGATGGCACAGTTAAACGTTTGTAATTTTGTACTTCTAAGTGGTCTAAAAGGTAAGCAAATATATGAAGAGTTTTGTTCGTATATTGATCATTTCGATATAAAAGGTTTTCAAGGGACCAATCTTCATTAGACACTGTTAACTTCACAAATTTTGTTATACATTGTATTTTACAAACAGAAAAAAAACATCATGAAAAGAAATTCGGATGGAATATAGGATTAGCAGTAAAACATTATCTTTACCCATATGTTACTGTATTATAAGCAGAAAGTAAACTAAAGTCTGTTCCACCTATTACGTTTACCTCGATTCTGAATTATCAGTATCGATAAAATCGTCCAAAAAACATATTTATATACCATACATCAATATCTCTAGACCTTTTTTTTCATTTTTTCAATAAAGTGTATTTTAAAGATATAATCTTGGATTTTTCTTTTTTCCCCATAGGCCATAATGCTATATGACGTTATGTCGACTTTCCAATATGGCGGCGTCCGTAGCGCAACAAACTAGGGGTCAACTCAAAATTAAAACGCCCGAGTTAATATTTGAAAATACTGTGTTTGTTATCGTATTATGTTAATTCTTGGGGAATTCATGTCAGGCCACCTCAACATGAATAAATATATAAATAAGAAAATAGAAAGAAACAAACACAAAAATCAATGACATTCTAAAAACAAATGTGCGTGCGAGCGTCTCGAAATTTTAATAACACATGGGTATTCTTCTTATATTATGTTTTCTGTTGTTAAACCGGAAAACTATAATATAACTCGACTTCTGTTGATGTTACCTAGATAGATATTACCTCCCGGAAGTATTTTTATGGATTTAATTAATAAAAGTGGAAACTAAACTTCGCAGTCCGTCAGGATATTCCCTTTCAATCACGTCACATTAATCTGAACGGACAGGACAAGGAAAACAATGTTTTAAACATAAAATGGTTAGATGTCTACTACTCGAAATATTTGCGTTGAAATATGTTCATACTTACAAAAACTATCTTGACCGTTTAGAAATAGAAATATTGGGTTTTCCTAAATAATTTTGTTAATATTTCTGTATTTTTAAGTTATATTTAGGACCCAGATCTAATTTATAAAGAAATATCAGTTTATGTAAATGTTCCACTGAAAGGCCAAATTTTTATATCGGACCAGTGATGGAAAACATACAGAAAAGTAATAACGTAAACAATTTTTTTCTTTAAGACTCCATATTTATGTTGCATGTAAACTCCTTTAGTCACCAATGTGGATAAAAAATGTAGAACGGACAATGGCCTCTTTTTCAAAGGTAATAATTTAACGTTTTACTGTTATTATTAAATTGATATTTATCAGCATCATTAGTTAATCGTATCCATTTCGATCCGCATCTTGTATATGTTTGGCCTTGAAAACGGAGAGTATATGAGCTTGTAAGAGTAAGAGATGTACAGGGATATATTAAACATTGCTCAGCTGGCAATTAATTTTTTGTCCGCCAGAATAAGTGAAAGGTCTTTTTGTGATTCAACTTGACGTCTTTTTTGAAGTTTAACACATAATCAAAATATTAATATTTCCGAAAGAAATTTTTCATAAACATCTAGTTACCGTCGTTCAGAAACGAAACTCATTCACGCTCAGAATCGCGCATTTTTATTTGGTTAACTTACAGAACAATTTAAGATTACGTTCTTTAATAAAATCATAATCGTTTCTGTTGATATGAAACCATGACGGCAACATAAAACATTATGTTAGTGAACCGTGGAGCGCAATAAAAAAACACATGCAGTTTTCCCGCCAAAATAAGGAACAGATAACAAATAAATATACATAGAGAGATTAATTCCCGCGGAACTGCACGACAAAAAGCCTGTATGATTATATGACATATATAATGCATGAGCAAGGAGAACTGTCCATTTTAATCATCTTCAGTCCGATTTAGGCCCCCAACGTGCATGTTTTTGTTTCGGTTTCCTTTTTATTTCTAACATGTTAAGGTCTCGGCGTATATATGAAAACCTTCGTCAGCTATAAAGCATTCTATTTCTATCAGGCTCAGTTTTGGTATACATAGTTATGTTATAGATCTCTCTCTCTCTCAAAGTTCATTACACTAAAACAACATGTTTCTATAATCTTGGCCTATTTGCGTTGCACTAAATTCTTATATAAATGCTCTCTCAAATGGGCTTTTTCTGTTAATTCTAGGAAAAACCTCTTGTTTTAATTAAAAGTGCGGGAAACGACGGGGAGGTAAGATGGGGGTGGGGAGAGGGGGGGGGGGGGCAAAATACATGCTGTACACAAACTCCGTTGCGGGTGTCCTTCAGGTCCCGCTGCTCCTACGCCTATGTTACACTTTTTGCTTATCATTTTGCTCATTCTATCATATTTTCTTCGATCGCGCGCCTCGTCACGTGCCAAATATTACACGTGTGAGCACCGACCGAAAAGAAAAGAATTATCAATCTGTCTCCGTGGACCTTATTAACAAGACTTTGTGCCAGAGACAATAATTAATCTGTGCTCGTTAAATCCAGAAAAAAAAACTGAAGTTACGTAGATTCTAACACTTGCGACGATTGCGCTCATACCTTTGTGGAATTTAAAAGCATACTCCAGACTGCAAATTCAACAGGAATATACGATATATAAAAATAATGATTAGAAACAAAAAGAAAATATCAAACCTTTGTTAAAAAACCCTGACTGGAGTAATGTAAGACTAAAGCAAAACTTTAACGGAAAGACAACAAGTTTCAGCTCGCATTAGCGTTAATTATTCATGAATGATTTGAAAATACTCTTTATTTCGAATTTTCGGACACTTGTCCTTTTTCAAGAATATGGAAATATTTTTCTGACTAAGTAATATCCATGTGACATGACAGTTTATGTAGGAGAGACAGAAAGATCCCTGAAAGAACGCACAGAAGAACATCTTAGAGATGTCCGTCAACAAGCAGATAAACCAATTATGAGGCATTTCGAGGGTCATACAGCAGAAGATGTAAAGGTTGCAGTACTTCAAAAGGTGTTTAACGAAGGACGCATTTACAGACAGATGGTAGAAGAGGAATGGATAAAGAGGCTAGGCACGAAGACACCCCAGGGATGTAACGTAAAACTTAATATTTAAAATGCATTCAGTAAAGTCGTTAATAGTCATCAGTAGTGACCCTTGGATTCTTTAACTTAACTTGTGTAATTCTAAAAACTATGGAGGGTCCTTTCACTTAAATGACAATGCATGCATTTCTAGTGTTTTCAAACTGACTGCGTATAGACATCCTGTATATTTTAACTTTTAGGGGTTTAAAATGAATTGGACAGTTATCTTGCTGTTTTTATTTATTATATATATAATATATATTTTTATTATTATTATTATTTATTTATTTATTATTATTATTATTTTGTATATCTTGCTGCACTTAGTATTGTGTTTTGCTCTCTGGTTATGTATGATGTTGGCACCTTGCCCTTTTTGCGGGAAACGACGTCACGTCTTACACAGGATATGACGTGACGTTGTCTTAGTGACAGGACGTCAACATTATTCATTTCCTGTGATATAAATGTTACATGGATATTACTTAGTCAGAAAAATATTTCCATATTCTTGAAAAAGGACAAGTGTCCGAAAATTCGAAATAAAGAGTAAAATTTCAACACAGATTTGTACTATACTTCCCTTCGGAAGATTTACAGACATATTGTGATTTGAAAATAGTTTGTAAATGTTTAAATCTGTTTCTGGACATCGTAGCTCTGATGGTCAATAAAAGTTGATAAATGATAGCTCGGGGATATTTTTTATAATTGAAATCGGCGGTTATAAATAACAATATTTTACATTTTATGACTGCTCTCTGGACTTTTTACCAGTTATTTAAGTCAAATGTAAATCTGGCATAATAATGATGATAATAATAATAATAATTTAATAAAAAGAGAGAATGGGTTCAGGATCCGATTTCGCTATTAAAAAAGGAGATGCTTCCATATATACAGCAACATTATAAAAAAATAAAACAGTTAGGTTGACAAAATGATAAAAAATTAATCATTGTTTAAATATAAATTTCAAAAAGTAAAGTATGATTCTAGCATGACAAAGATTCTACGTCAAGATTTCTATCTTCTATCGGCTGATTGTACACCTATGTAAATTTTCCCTCGTGCGCCTCATATAAATCTGCATAGTGCCAGCAATACTACGTCATTTATCTCATACGTCATAAGTTTCTTTCAAAGAAAAAGAAGCATAGATCTACACAACCGGACTCGATACTCGATATGGTGAATATTGATTTGTGTTTTAAAAACTGACCATTGTGAAAGAAATTGGATATGTGACGGACTGTAAATACTTAATTAAGGATGCTAAAATACAGGTTATCTTTGAATCATGCGTTTCGAAATGATGTTAAATTGAACAAGTCATCGTTTCAAGGGTATGGTGCGATTGATGCCTGAATTTCATCGATGTGTAAAAGAGCTTGTTTGTTTACAACTGATTCATTGAGGATTGGATAGAGCTATCGAAGACTTGGAAGAATTTTGGAGTGTTTACAACTTTGATAGGTTAAAAGTGAGTCAATTTACATTTTTTTCTAGATCTAAATAACATGTTTTTTAAACAAAAAATTTCATTTCACTCATGCATTCACTTGTAGGGAATTGTAAACGAAATGAGTTTTGAGTCGCTCCCGATAAAATTCACGAGAATTTTCCCGCAATGCTTCAAATTTAGAGAGGAAACTCCAATGGCGACAAGAAATTACAATGGGAGACTGCCGTTGAAAATATTAATTTGTCATTTATTTGGATATTTGGCAAAGCAGAAAAAAAATCGTTAAATTTCTCGAGGGTGACTTTTTTTAGTTTATCAAACCATGTTTACTTTGCCGGTAAGTGTCGTAGTTTTGTCATATGACTCCAAAGTTAGGGTAAACCTTTGGAATGGAACATACTTTAATATTGTGGTCACATTGTCAAAAAGGGTAACCAAAAACGAAGATATTTTATATGGTGTAGTTTACTTGCCATCAGAAAGTTCTGAATTTTGTTCTGAAGATCCATTTACTGCAGTATTGAAATACAAAATGACTTAGATATTTTCAAAGAAAATACTCTAAAATTTGCTTATTTGGTGATTAGAATTCTAGAACGAGACATTTAAAGGATTATACAGAAGAAGACTTTAGTATTTTTCATGAAAATGACCTAGATGAGCTATATAATGATTTACATACTGAATTAAATGCATTTTTTTTTGTTGGAATTAACGTCGCACCGACACAATTTGAGGTCATATGTCGACTTTCCAGCTTTGATGGTGGAGGAAGACCCCCAGGTGCCCCTCCGTGCATTATTTCATCACGAGCTGTCACTGTAAGACAGTGGCCTTGAGTGGGATTTATGTACATCTTCGGAAGAAGGAAAGAAGAAGAGCGGGCACATTGGTAGAACCACCGACCTTCCGTAAGCCAGCTGGATAGCTTCCTCACATGAAGAATTCAACGCCCCGAGTGAGGCTCGAACCCACATCGGTGAGGGGCAAGTGATTTGAAGCCATGTGATAACTATGGCTATAAGTTTACTGATTTTCTACAGTTTAATAATCTATATATATTAAATGGTAGAACAAAAGGTGGTGTAAGGGCTGCAGTTGTGTTGATTATTTTGTTTGTTCTCCGAATTTATTTGAATGTATAAATTATACGTGTACGTGATTTTTGTTGTTTGAAGTCAGATGTACATAACCCGATATTGTTAGATTGTTTCTTTTGTATTGATCCTAGCTGCTGTAGGGATTAAGACTTGGAATCTTCTTTTACGAAATATTAGACGAGAATTTTATTGCCTGTATTTTTGATAAGTTATGTGTTGCTGAGAAACAGCAAACTGTTAGCAATATTGCAAATGATATATCAAATATATTTATGAGATTTGCTGAAGAAACGTTCGGATATCACAAAGAATATAAGAGACAGGATACAAAAATGCGTATAAAACATAATAATGACAAATGGTTCAATAATGATTGTAGAAAGGCAAGAAAAAAATTCACAATGCAAAATATTTTTATAAACTATTTAAATCCTATGAAAACAAAAGAAACTTACAGATTAAAAGCAAAGAATATAAGACAATTATAAATAAATCTTTTATCAGTTTTAAGAGAAACACTGCAAAAAAGCTCAAATTTACAAAAGTTCAAAACCAAAAGATTTTTGGAAAATTTTGAGCGGGAAAACAAAAAATAGGCAAAAATGTCATAGTAAAAGATATCTTTGACCACTTTCGAAATACAAATGAATTGCCAATCATAGTGAAAATCTGAGATAAATAATAATGAATTAAACAATATTAATGAACAATTAAATGCGCCAATTGCGCCAATTACAGAAGATGAAATATCAAAAATGGTAAATGCCTTGAAAAATCATAAAGCTAGTTGGATTGATGAAATTTTAAATGAGCATGTAAAATGTTTTTCCCAAAAACTAAACACATATTTTTGAAGCTGTCCAATGTTATTTTTTGTACTGGTGTAATTCCTGAAACGTGGACTATTGAAAAAAATAATCCTGTCTACAAAAATAAAGATGACCCTTGTGATCCCATAAATTATCGCCCTATTATGTTACTTAATTGTGTTGGTAAATTATATACCGGAATTCTAAATAATAGACTACAGAATTACGCAGTTGAAAATGATATCAATGAATATAAAAGCAGGGTTTCGGAAAGGGTATACAACAGCAGATAATATGTTTTTACTATCGTCTCTTATTGATATTCTTCGTAATACTAGTAGCAAGACAACTCTTTTTTATGCATTTATTGACTTAAAGAGTGCCTTTGATACAATATGGAGACAGGGTCTTTTGGCCAAATTGATCAAAGAAAATATAAATGGTAAATTTTTGCAAACCGTCCAAAACATGTATAATAGTGCTAAGTCATGTATTTTTTCGAATGAAAAATGTTCTGATTTTTCAATTGTAATGTTGGTGTGAGACAAGATGAAAATTGAACACCTTTCCTATTCTTAATATATTTAAATGACCTTCATAGCTATTTTGCAAATAATGCAAATGTAATAGGAGTCTCATGTAATAATACAACCGCAGAAAATGTTTTTACAAATTATTTGAAATGATTTGTACTACTGTATGCTGAAGATTATTGTTGCAGAATCAGCTACAAACCTCCAACCAGCAATAAATGTATATGCACCATATTATGAAGAATGGAAACTCCAGCTAAATGTATCAAAACAAAACTTTTGATGTTTAGTAAAGGCAGCCCAAGAGTCTGTATTTTTTTATTATAAAACAGAGATATTAGAAGTCGTTTCAAAGTATAATTATTTAGGTGAGCTTTTCAGTAGAAGTGGTTCGTTTTATAAAGCAAAGCTTGAGATAGCTAAACAAGCAACTAAAGCTAGCTCTACATCAAATGGTATGGTCTATGGAGAAACTGGTGTGATGGTGTGACCTTAAAACAAGAATGATATCCTTTTGGTCAAAACTTGTAAAGCCAGAACATAGAAAACTATCATCTGATATCTATAGTGTAATGCTTGAAAATTTTAACTTTCATACAAATGTAACATTACTTAATTGATTGAAATATGTACAATTTGTTTGTTTGTTTTGGGTTTAACGCCGTTTTTCAACAGTATTTCAGTCATGTAACGGCGGGCAGTTAACCTAACCAGTGTTCCTGGAATCTGTACCAGTACAAACCTGTTCTCCGCAAGAAACTGCCAACTTCCCCATATGAATATCAGCGGTGGAGGACGAATGATTTTAGACACAATAGTGATTTTTATCAAATCGTCACGGAGAACATAACATAATAAGCCTGACGAAGTTTGTAAAGCCCTTTCCTTTTTATTGAACAACATTTACATCAGGTTTGGGAATGCAGTTTTTAGACAAGTTGTTGGTATTCCCATGGGAACAAATTGTGCACCCCTTGTCGCAGATTTGTTTTTATATTGTTATGAAAGAGACTTTATGTTGAGCCTCTCTCCAGATACGCAGGCAGATATTATAACGGCATTTAATAATACATCACGCTATCTAGATGATATTCTTAATATGGATAATCCGTTTTTTGGTCAATTGGTGGGTACTATTTATCCTAGGGAGCTTCAGTTAATTAAAACTAACAATTCGGATACTGATGCTTCATTTTTAGATTAACATCTCTCTATTTATGACAATTTTATACCTACCAAAATTTATGACAAGAGGGATGATTTTAATTTTAGTATTGTAAATTTTCCCCATTTGGATGGGGATGTACCTCAGGCTACATCTTATGGGGTATATATTTCTCAATAAATTCGGTTTGCCAGAGCGTGTAGTCATGTCAAGCATTTCAATGAACGTAATAAATATTTTACAGGTAAACTTCTTCAGCAAGGCTACCGTTATTACAAACTGCGTAAATATTTTGCTAAATTTTATTATCGTAATTCTGATTTAGTTTTAAAATTCAATAGTAATTTAAAGACACTTCTGCGAGAAGGTATTTCTAAACCCGTTTTTTATGGGGATGTGGTTTACAAACTTCGTAAGATCTTGGGTCACGGTAATTTTCCAAATGTATTTGGAAAGATTATCAAACGTTTTATTAAAAGAGGTTACGACCCAACTGTTTTGAGACATACCGCATGTTTAGTGTTCAACCCGTTTACAGCTGGACACTACGCTTCCCTCTTTGATTGCGTCTGACGGAAGAGGGGGAGGACTCTATGATAAGCAGTTTTTAAATCCCACCAGGACTGAACTGTTTTGATATTTGTCTTCTGGCCTGTTTCGTCGGGCCCTTAAGGGTGTTTGTTGCTCTGTCTTCTGAAAAGGCATTGAGTACATACGTTTTTGGTTCTTAAGGTTTTGTTTTTTATATATTTATACACGAGCATTTTTGTGTTTTACATGCCATGCCGTTTTGTTTCCATTTCGTGTGTAAGAGATTCACCTGGAGGGGATTACTTTTATTTACACTGTCCCATGTCTTTGGAACATGGTGGGGGTAAGAGTGAGGTTAGGTGCACCATAAACCGGTTTAAGCTCCCCAGTGGTGTTTTTGCCACTGACCGTTCCAAGGCGGTGCCCACTGTGTTCCTTTGTTTGTTCGTTTCGTCTTATGTGTTGGCTTTGTGTGCGTGTGTGTTGTTCGTTTTGTCCTTATGTGTTGGCTTTTGGTGTGTGTGTGTGTGTGTGTGTGTATGTGTGTGTGTGTGTGTATGTGTGTGTGGTGCACGCGTCTGCGTGCTGGGGGTTTCGTTTTGAGGAGGCTACGTTTTTGGTGCGTGGCATTTCCTGTTTGATATTTTTCTTTGTTTTTTAGTGCTCGAGAACACAAGGATATAATATTGGATATAGTGTGGCTTTAGTGTGGGATCTACTTTCCAGATTTTATTTACACTGATTGTAAAGAAAATCGGTTAATATATTCATTTTCAGTATTGTTCAGTAAAATATAACCCTAACCCATTTACAGTTGGACACTCCTGTCTTCTGACCTGTTTCGTAGGGCCCTTAAGGATGTTTTCTTGATGCTATGTCATCTGCAAAGGCATTGAGTACATACGTTTTTGGTTCTTAAGGTTTGCTTTTAATATAATAATACAGGAGCATTTTTGTGTTTTACATGACATGCCTTTTGTTGTCATTGCGTGTTTTAGAGCTTCACCTGGCGGGGAGTACTTGTATTTACACTGGCCCGTGACTTTGGAACATGGTGGGGGTAAGAGTGAGGTCTATTTATACACGAGCATTTTTGTGTTTTACATGCCATGCCTTTTCGTTTCTATTACGTGTGTAAAAGATTCACCTGGAGGGGATTACTTTTATTTACACTGTCCCGTGTCTTTGGAACATGCTGGGGGTAAGAGTGAGGTTGGGTGCGCACCATAGACCGGTTTAAGCTCCCCAGTGGTGTTTTTGTCACTGACCGTTCCAAGGCGGTGCCTCACTGTGTTCCATTGTTTGTTCGTTTTGTCCTCTTGTGTTGGCTTTGTGTGTGTGTGTGTGTGTGTTTTTGTGGTGTGCACGTTTGCGTGCTGTGGGTTTCTTTTTGGGGAGGCTGTGTTTTTGGTACGTGGCATTCTCTGTTTGATATTTGTCTTTGTTTTTTTACATGCCATGCCTTTTTATTTCCATTACGTGTGTTAGAGATTCACCTGGAGGGGATTACTTTTATTTACACTGTCCCGTGTCTTTGGAACATGGTGGGGGTAAGAGTGAGGTTGGGTGCGCACCGTAAATCGGTTTAAACACCCCAGTGGTGTTTTTGCCACTGACCGTTCCAAGGCGGTGCCCCACTGTGTTCCTTTGTGTGTTCGTTTTGTCCTGTGTTCCTTTGTGTGTTCGTTTTGTCCTCATGTGTTGGCTTTGTGTGTGTGCGCGCGCGCGCGCGCGCGTCTGCGTGCTGTGGGTTTCGTTTTGGGGAGGCTGTGTTTTTGGTACGTGGTATTCCCTGTTTGATATTTGTCTTTGTTTTGTTTGATGTGCACCATAAACCGGTTTAAGCACCCCAGTGGTGTTTTTGCCACCGACCGTTCCAAGGCGGTGCCCCAATGCGTTCCTTTTATTTGTTCGTTTTGTCCTCGTGTGTTTGCTTTGTATGTGTGTGTTTTGACAGTGTGTACATCTGCGTGCTGTGAGTTTTGTTTTGGGGAGGCTGCGCTTTTGGAACGTGACATTCCGTTTGATTTTTATCCTTGTTTTTTTGGTACAGACATTAACTAACTCCTTTCTTCGAAAATACCTGACAATGTCTTACAATTACATCTTTAAGAATGCCAAATTATATAAAATTCTTAAACAAGTATCATAGAAGTACAAACACCTTGCTTTTACAGTTTGTTACTAAGCTTTCCTCTTAAGCTTTTGATGGCTGCCGTGGTTGATAACTCTTTGATAAAATTCCGCCTAGGGACGGACTACTTCCATTGTCCTGCCGAGTCCTAAGCGATTGATCCCCTGGTATTCTTGCTTTTGCAAGGTCACCGAGTACAGTTTTCATTTATATATGTTTACATGAGACAACTGTTCTGAAACACACAGCATGTTTAGTTTCAATTCATTTTACAGTTAGACGCTACGCTTTTCTCTTATGTCTGACGGAAAAGGTGGAGGACTCTATGATAAGAAGTTCTTAAATCCCAACGGGACTGAGCTGTTTTGGTATCTGTCTTCTGACCTGTTTCGTCAGAATTTTTCTCTTGATGCTCTGTTTTCTGTAAAAGGCATTGAGTAAATGCATTCCCAGTTCTGAATGTTTGTTTTTTATCTAAGTTAAGAACATTTTTGTGTATTACATGTCATCTGTAACTAGAGGTTAGAGATTCCGTTAGCGGAAACATTTTTATTTCTACTGTTCCGAGTCTTTGAAACATGGTGGGGGTTAAGGGTGAGGTAAGGTACATCATAAACCAATTTAAGCTCCCCAGTGGTGTTTGCCATTGATCATCCAGAGCGGTGCCTCACTGTGTTCCTTTATTTCCTCGTGTGCTAATATTCAATTTTTTGTATATTTTATATTTGTATAAAATTTTGTTTATTTATAGTATGCAAGCCCTCAGTGTTGAAGCCAGTGTACATGTGTTTATATCCATGTGTAGTGCTATATCGCTGGCTGCAATCTTTTCCTGTTGGATGTTCGTCCTTGTTATATTTCCGGTATGCGTCAGTGGCGTCAGGTTATTTACTGGCTTATTTATACATTGTATATTCATCTTAACGCCAAAAGCTAAATTTATTAATTTATCTGTTTTTAGGGTATATGGAGTATTGGGGCATTTGGAATTGCTTTCGAGTACTGTAAAATCACTGGAAAGTAGACTTTGTATTATTACACCTTTTAGTTCTTTGGGATGATGGAGAACATTTAATTTTACTGTAACAGAATTCCGCTTTACGTGACTGGGGGTATGAAGGGTGTTGCACATTTCGTTTACCCCCATGAACAGACTCAATCAAACCGAGACTTGATTGTATTCTATGTTTCACTAGTCAGCTTAAAACATTGTATTGGTTGATTTGTCTTTGTTTTGGGTTTAACGACGTTTTTCAACAGTATTTCAGTTATGTAAGTTATGTAACCTAACCAGTGTTCCTGGATTCTGTACCAGTACAAATGTAACTGTCATATGAATCAGAGGTGGAGGACGAATGATTTCAGACACAATGCCTTTTGTCAAATCGTCACGGAGAACATACGCCCCGCCCGGGGATCAAACTGGCGATCCTGTGATCCGTAGATCCACGCTCTCCCGATTGAGCTAAGCGGGACGGGTCTTGTATTGGTTGAAGTTCTTGAACAACACATTAAAACCTTGCCACCCATACAAAACTGTATATGGCTCCCACCCATACAAAACCGTAAGTCGGGCTCATTTACTTGCTTGCAAATACATAAATATGCAATTAACTTTGCATTTTAGTTTGAGCCTTTTTGTGTCGGTTCGCCGTAAAATCTAACTCACTGAGCCTTCTCGCAAACTAATCCTACCTTAATTTGTATATACTACACATATGGCACTTAAGGGCAACTCCATTGAACTTAGACGGTCAGCGGAACAGTCATGGCCTACGAAGATACTTGTTGTTTAACACCAAGACCGAAGGTACTTGTTGAATAACACCAGGGCTGAAGATACTTGTTTCACAAAAAAACTAAAAGGTAAGGGTAGATTGCCCGGAAGCACAGAGCACCCAAAACATAGTCTGAGAGCCATGCATCGCAAAGTCGGCCCGTAACAAAAGGAAACTGCAACGGAAAAATATAGCAGACGGGTTGTTTCGAAAATCCAACTTATTATATGGAAAATACAAAAATGGGTAAGGGGCAGAAAAAAAGGTGGGAATGTTGCGGAAAGTTGAAAAAAGCAAGGATGAATATTCAACAGGGAAAGCCACGCTCCAAAACCTCCGAGGTCTCCCTACACTGCAAACCACAGTAGCGCAAACACGCACATACAGAAGACAAACACGCGCACACACAAACATAGCAAACAAACAGACATGCAGGCCAAAACAAAAAGTGGGGCACATCCAGGGACGGCCGGTCGCCCAAACTATGATGGTCACCTAACCTCACTCATAGCGATGGAGGGAGGGGGAGGCGAAGAAGAAACATCAACAACAAACGTAATAATATACGGACAAAAAATAGAACGGTCAGTAACCAATATAAAGGAAACTGGGAGTTTAAACGGCGTGCCAACCTCGCACACCCTATTTTCAAGAAGTTAGACAAGAACGTGTAAAAAAATAAACTAATTGCTAAGAAAGGCTCTAACATTAGTGACAAAATACTAGATTATATGAAGTAATAAATAAGATCTGTAAGAAGATCCTTAAGCAAAGAAGGCAACCAAGCAAAACTAATAACAGACTCAGTTTGATCGAGTCTGTTCTTGATAGGTAAAGGATAGTGCAAATCCTTACGATCTTAGCACCGCCTAAGCGCAGTCATAATTATTATATAGATATTGGGTGAAAGCGAACCTAAGTACATGATCCCAAAGGACCGGAAAATATAACTATATTGAATCCAAGAACGGATCTAGAGTCAATCTAAGGCCGGAATCAATTCTCCCGCATTGGGTGTACGCATGCATTGAATTTACACTATTAAACCTATGTTAAACTTTCCCCTATCCTTTAGTCAGTATATTGTACACTTAATACGTGCGTACATCCCATTGGGGCGATTTAATGTTGGCGGTCAGTCTAAAGTATAGTTACACCAATGTACTGAACAACTTGTCTGAAGGTCAGAGCACCACGAACTTTTAAGGGCAGACTAAGCAAGCTGCAATGCAAAAATCACCCCCTTCGTCCGATTTTTGTATGGTTTAGGAGAAAAGTGTCATGGAGTCTTATACTTTTAGTCATTGCACCATCAAAAAGGAAAGCGTAGCGACTAATTTTAGAGGTAAATCAAGAAACATGCTCTATACTTACCGGTAACCCTGTTGTAACTTGAAGATTCCTATCATTAAAAGCCTTTAACTTTGAGCAAGCTCTTGTAAAACGAATAAGTTCTACGGATCGCGGGGTCGCGAGTTCTATCCTCGGGCTACGCGTATGTTCTCCATGACGATTTAAGCCCGCCCGTTTAGCTCAGTAGGGAGAGCGTTGGTCAACAGATCGCGGGATCGCGAGTTCGATCCCCGGGCGGGGCGTATGCTCTTCGTGACGATTTGATAAAAGACATTGTGTGTGAAATCGTGTGTGTGTGCCCGCGTCATACCTAAGATGTAAAAAATGGTACTAGTAGCTTCCTCGCTTGGCGCTCATCATTAAGAGGATAGTACTAGGACTGGTATCCCGGTGTCAGTATAATGTGACTGGGTGGGGTATCATGCCACGTGTCTACGGCGTAATACTCCAGTGAGGCAGCACTATAAAGTTGGGCATTGTGCTCACTGCTACAAGTAGACACCGTCGTTTATATGACTGAAAAATTGTTGAAAAGACATTTAACCCGAACACACAAACACACACACGATTTCACACACAATGTCTTTTATCAAGTCGTCACGGAGAACATACGCCCCGCACGGGTGTGACCATTCGTCCTCCACCTCTGATAATTCATGTGGGAAAGTTGGCAGTTACTTGAGGAGAACAGGTTAGTACTGCTATAGAATCCAGGAACACTGGTTAGGTTAACTGCCCGCTGTTACATGACTGAAATACTGTTGAAAAACGGCGTTAAACGCAAAACAAACAAACAAATCCATGACGATTTGATAATAAACGTATCAACAATTTCAATGTCAGCTGGAACCAGATCAAACTAAAACTGCAGTGACAACTCGATGGGTCCAGGTTTTGTTACTACACTAATAACATTCGCGAATGCAGAGGGATAATTAAAAAATTTTGTATGTCAGTCCGTTGCACATTTTGTACTGCCTCTAATTTGAAAAGCGAAATGGAAAATTTGAAAGCTTAACCCCTACCTGTTTTGTTTTTGCCATAAAATAAAACTACCCGAGTAATTTTCAAAATTCAAATCAATACTTTAGAATGAGATATGTTTAAATCGTGAACATCATATGCCCGCACATCTTCAACGTTCTGATTCTGTAACTAATTAACATGTTACAGTTCCATTTAGATCATGTTTTGTAAAACAGTTATAATTTAAATAAACTTTACAAGAAAGAAATTTCCCCTCGACCAAGAAGCTTTGCATAGGTTCAGCACCATAGATGCATTATGAAATTGAATATTCTAGATATAAATTTCAGACTTTAGGAATGTCCAACTCTTGCCATTTAGCAATTACTGGTGATGATAATGGATAAAATAAATTTTAAAATGTTAGTTCACTGCACGTTGTAAAAATATTTGAGTCGAATCTTGTAATCTCGGTAAATAATTTTCAAGCATAAAGCACGCACTACACAAGTTATAACAAGTCTGAGAGGACTTTCACATAATGTATTTTGCAATTCTTAGGCAGTTCGAGATGCTTCTATATTTAAAACTTGGTTCATAAATAATGTAATGCTTGTATGATTTTCATACCCAGACAGTACAGACAGATGTCTTATTTAAAGGTAGAAAACACGCAATTTTAGACTTCCTGTTTTGTCTTAAATCCCGACCAATTCCTGTAAAACTCTTCTGAAACATAAGTAATTTGTAAAATATATAAGAGGAAACGTTCGATAATAAATGAATTTTAATGAAGTTTGTTTCCTTAAAATATCCTTTCCGCATTCCAGCGTACCGACATATGTTCCTTTAAAGTCGTTTTTTTTTGTTGTATACTAAACAGACACTAGAATACGGAAGATCCGTAAGGCTACTGTTGCACAAACTTCTGTCAAGACAGGCATTATGGAACAGAAAGAAGATATATGGAGCAGGCCAGGGGAATACGGTGGTTTGGAGAAATATTTTTTTTTCTCCATACAGTCTTAATTTCTTTAGAATTTAGCTATGTCTAGGTTTAGGAATAATGTCAGGTACGTTTGCTACATACTGTGTATTCATTTATGGAGAAAGACATTATGCAGATATCAGAAAAGCGGTTCATTTGTTTGTATCAGTATATAATATAATCTCTTGCATGTAAAACTCTCGGTGGCTCCTTTCTAATCACTGCCGCTCACATATATGTTGTTGTTTTTTTTTTTATTTAAATGTTCGTTCAAAAAGAATTCGTTCAAAAAGAATAAAAAAAGTATTAAATACGACTCTGATTACAGAAAAAACGAGGCTGAAAATACATTTGAATTTTGAAGACAGATCTATCTTTCAATCACATTAATAATAATTTTGTCTGAAAATCTATCTTGTAGTTTTACGATCAAGAAAGTGAATATTAGTTGACAGCTTTGTTGCGCCTCAAAATGGTAGCAAAGCTGTTTGGTAGTTTTCCGAAAAAAATCGACCGATTTTTTGGCAGTGCAGTGCAGAAATGCATTGTATTTATGCACACCAACATTGATTGGTATAACTTGAAGGGTGAGAGTGGAAGTATGCTATTTGTACTTGGGTTCGCTTTCACCCAACGAACTGAATTTCTGATAACATTAAAACGATTTGGTTTTTTTTGCTCCTATTTTTTTTAGATATATCTGAATGTAACAGGAAAATATATCGTCTAAGCAACACTTGACATTGAGTATCTGGCGGCGCCAAAGTGCAAACAAGCAGGACCGTTTTAACAGTGTTTTTGTGCAACTTTGTTGAGATCGATCAAGCGGTACATCAGAGCTGGGTATTAAAAGATTATGTTGACGGTGGGAGATAGATGATAAACCACTGAGAATCCTCCGTTGCTTATGAAACTAAAACGGTAAATACGTAAGCAGTAAATTTTATATTCACAATGTTCACCCAGCTGATGATAAAATGACATAACCATTAATATTTTTATCAATACCGCCATTCCAGCTACTTCTGTCTTATCTATTATAGCCACTGCCATCAACATTATAACCGCCATCACCATTCTCTATGGAACGCCGAAACTGCCTTGGCATGATAATTATTAGTTCGTGTGGGAGACATATTGATTTAATTCAGTATGTCTGTCTGTGTGCGTGCGTGCGTGCGTGTGTGTGAGTCACAAAGCTTGTCCGCACTCTAAGTCGAACATTTCTAATCCGATCTTCACCAAACTTCAACAAAATGTGTCTGCCAATAAGTGCTCGGCCAAGTTCGATAACTAGCCAAATCGGCCTAGGCACTTCCGAATTATGGCCCTTGAATTACCCAAAACACTCAGATTTCTTGCGCAGTGTTGCCCCCAAACCGGCGCCTATACTAGTAGTATAGGCGTCCTTTTGGTGCCAAGAAAACGCATGCTCATGTGGATTAAGTAAACAGTATATAAAGACTGACTTACTATTTAGATTATTAGGCAGTTGTGGGAGACATGCGCTTTTCTCAAAAGCATCTCTAGTTTATACCGAATATGTTGGAAAATGCACATAACGAACTATTAATTGTACAGAACAAACTGCTAAATGCACAGCACAGACTAATAAATGTACATAACAAACTGTTTTATCTACATAACAAATTATAACTTGTACCGAATTTATTGAAAAATGCACATAACGAACTATCAATTGTACAGAACAAGCTAGCAAATGCAAAATACAAACTAAGAAATGTACAGAACAAACTAGTACAAGTACATAACAAACTGTTTTATCTACATAACAAATTATTATTTGTACCGAATATATTGGAAAATGCACATAACGAACTACTAATTGTACAGAACAAACTGCTAAATGCACAGCACAAACTAATAAATGTACATAACAAACTGTTTTATCTACATAACAAATTATAATTTGTACCGAATATATTGAAAAATGCAAATAACGAACTATCAATTGTACAGAACAAACTGCTAAATGCACAACACAAACTAAGAAATGTACCGGACAAACTAGTAAATGTACATATCAAACTGTTTTATCTACATAACATATTATAATTTGTACCGAATATATTGAAAAATGCAAATGACGAACTATCAATTGTACAGAACAAACTGCTAAATGCACAACACAAACTAAGAAATGTACCGGACAAACTAGTAAATGTACATATCAAATTGCTTTATCTACATAACAAATTATAATTTGTACCGAATATATTGAAAAATGCACATAACCAACTATCAACTGTACAGAACAAACTGCTAAATGCACAACACAAACTAAGAAATGTACCGGACAAACTAGTAAATGTACATAACAAACTGTTTTGTCTACACAACGAATTACAATTTGTACCGAATACACTAGAACATGCACATGACGAACTATCAATTGGACAGCACAAACTAAGAAATGTACAGGATAAATTAGTCTATGTACATAACAAACTGTTTTATCTACATAACAAATTATGATTTGTACCGAATATATTTTATCTACATAACAAATTACTATTTGTACCGAATATATTGGAAAATGCACATAACGAAGTATTATTTGTACAGAACAAACTAGTAAATGCACAGCACAAACTAAAAAATGTACCGGAGAACTAGTAAATGTACATAACAAACTGTTTAATCTACATAACAAATTATAATTTGTACCGAATATATTAGAAAATGCACACGACGAAGTATTAATTGTACAGCACAAACTAGCAAAAGCACAACACAATCTGGAATGACTACGTAATAAAATAAAAAATATCATGTCAAGGCAGTCTAAGCGTTCCATACTTCTCCAAATGAACAGCTTCTTCAGATATAAACAAAGCTGCATGTATTGGGGCTATTTTAATAGAATGATTCCTCTGTTTTGATTACTTACGGAAAGCACTAGAGGATAGACATGTGTACATCCGTCCGTAGCAAAAGCAAAACAAACTGATAAAACTGATGATAAAGATAATGAAATTTATGCTGATGAATGATGACAGTGGAAATGATTATTACGACAACCTTTATCACGGTACATCCTCTATCTGCAAAACTACCAACACGATTTTCATTCAGTTATACTTACCAAATCATGTTCACTCTAGAAACGCATTTTGTCGATACAAAAGTTCGGTCGGAGTTTGGTAATTACTACAAAACTCCGTTGCTACTAGAGGCGTAACACAGTTTGATCATTTTAATCACAGCATGCATTAAATGATTTATACCAGAGTTTACAATATTTGCAAAATATAAACATATCATTCGAAGACTTAAATATTTAGACCATTTTTTTCAATACGGAGTGCTTCTTACGAAATGACATTTGGTGTATATCATTGAAACCTAGATTTTAATTATCTTTCACGAGCGGTTTTCACGTAATAAGCATCATAAACTATACGTACACTTTGAGGTGATGGTATTTATACGACAGCTAGTGGCAGACATATTTTCTTTGAATATTGTTTACAGTCAAAACTTTTTGCACAAATTATTTTTATGAAACGTTGAATCATTGTATTATTCTTTAGAGTTGTTTTACATTTTTTTTCAAATTTCGTTATAGCACTGTACAAATGCATTGTGTATTCGGTAGAAGAATAAGTATATAATACATTGCTGAGATGTCCATATCCCTCTAAACAAAACATTTTTATAAAATTCATGTAAAGGTGATATTTCATGTTATTCAAAATGTAAGGTAAATACGATTACTTACATGTTTCTGCTACATCTTAAAACAATAAGTTTTATTACCACGTTTGAATCAGTAAGGACTACAGTTGACTATTTCATATATAGAAGAAGGCCATGTCGTATTGTATAAAGAAATTGAGGAAACTATTACTATTATACCTGGATATACATACATACGAATATCTCGAAAACTGCATTATGCCAAGAAAAATATTTAAGATAATTTCTGACTATTATAATTCTCTTTATTTGTCCATAAACGTCTTTTACTGATATTTGTTATTATATTGTGTTTTAAATATTGTGTGTTCCTTTCGGTTATTTACTTTGAAGTTGTAAGAGTTGATAGTAAAACAATTATGTAAACAATTTTTAGTTACAAAGAGTCTACGCAGATCATTATTCCAAAAGAGGTTTGCACATTTCTAACACAGTCTACACAATTATATACTTTCAGCCATTTGATCAGGATTAAGAACATCAATGTTTGCCTTTTTGTCTTAAGCAAGTTCTGTCTCCGCATTGTATTCACTGTATCTTCCAATTGCGAATGACAGTCCCTATAATTTCTACATGAAAAAAAGCTTTTTTTTTATTTCGTACACCTTGAAATAAAGTTCCTTCTCTGGCTGCGATGGAAATGGACTTTGTCAATGTTTGCTTCAACGCCACACCTAAACAATTATTGGTAATATTGCGACTTTCTAGCATTTGCTGGTAGAAGAAGACTCCTGATGACCCTACGGTCATTATTTCAGGCACGACCTAGCAGCTTGGTTAGACAAACGACCTTCAGTAACCCAGCTGGGTGGCTTCTGTACATGAAATAACTCTACGTTACAACCGGTTCAGAGTTAAGAGCCACACAGACAACATTGTGTTCAAAATGGCGACTCTTTTACAGCTTTTGATGATGGAGAAAGACCCTCAGGACGCGGTGACCCTTCGAGCATTGTTTCGGGCACCTGGGTAGAACCACACACCTTCCGTAATTCAACTGGATGGCTTCCTCACGTGAAATAATTCTACGCCCCAAGCGATGTTTTGAACCCACAGCTCTGAAGCGCAAGTGATTCTACAGAGAGGTTTCGAACCGATAGTGGTATGGAACAGGTGATTCTACAGAGAGGTTTCGAACCGATAGTGGTATGGAACAGGTGATTCTACAAAGAGGTTTCGAACCAACAGTGGTATGGAACAGGTGATTCTACAGAGAGGTTTCGAACCAACAGTGGTATGGAACAGGTGATTCTACAGAGAGGTTTCGAACCAATAGCGGTATGGAACAAGTGATTCTACAGAGAGGTTTCGAACGAACAGGGGTATGGAACAGGTGATTCTACAGAGAGGTTTCGAACCAACAGTGGTATGGAACAAGTGATTCTACAGAGAGGTTTCGAACCAACAGTGGTATGGAAAAGGTGATTCTACAGAGAGGTTTCGAACCAACATTGGTATGGAACAGGTGATTCTACAGAGAGGTTTCGAACCGATAGTGGTATGGAACAGGTGATTCTACAGAGAGGTTTCGAACCAACAGTGGTATGGAACAGGTGATTCTGGTATGGAACAAGTGATTCTACAGAGAGGTTTCGAACCAATAGTGGTACGGAACAAGTGATTCTACAGAGAGGTTTCGAACCAACAGTGGTATGGAACAAGTGATTCTATAGAGAGGTTTCGAACCAACAGTGGTATGGAACAGGTGATTCTACAGAGAGGTTTCGAACCAACAGTGGTATGGAACAGGTGATTCTACAGAGAGGTTTCGAACCAACAGTGGTATGGAACAGGTGATTCTGATATGGAACAAGTGATTCTACTGAGAGGTTTCGAACCAATAGTGGTATGGAACAAGTGATTCTACAGAGAGGTTTCGAACCAATAGTGGTATGGAACAGATGATTCTACAGAGAGGTTTCGAACCAACAGTGGTATGGAACAGGTGATTCTACAGGGAGGTTTCGAACCAACAGTGGTATGGAACAAGTGATTCTACAGAGAGGTTTCGAACCAACATCGGTATGGAACAAGTGATTCGAAGTCAGCGACATTTACTAGTTGTTCGCTGAGGTCCATTTTATATTGTAATAAAAATATTCCTTATTTTATAATAAAACTATTCATACAAACATGGTGGGATCGTTGATCAACCAATTTAAAATGCTGTATCTACAAACTATTTTTTGTAATAAGTTACATTCTGTCCTTTAAAACCTCATTATACAATGTCAGTAGAATGCTGTAGAAAGGGGCAATAACTCGATTGATTACTTTACTCACAGCATGTATCGTAATAAAAAATGAAAAATGTTTGCCGTAATAACATTTATTTCAAAGGGTGAACTATTTAGGAACACATTTTCCATGTACAGTTTATCTTAAGGAATGACATTTGATATATATTATGTACAGACGGATTAATAATTATTTTTCCAGAGAGTTTGATGTTAAAATTGTATGTTCTCTTTGAGTTAATGATAATCTTCCATTGATTCTTTTTTATGATTAGAATAGTAGCTGTCTTATCTATTTTAGTGTAAAGTTACAGATCTTTCAAAGGAATCCAACTTAAAAGTCATTTTTCTCCTACAATATTTGTAAGTTAAAGCTAAAATTGCCTCTTCATAAGGGGCCATTACACCGTACACCTTGATGTTTAAACTTTGACTTGTACATCAAAATGTTCAATGTAAATGAGTCTTCGGCGTAATCAAGGTACTTCAGCCTCCCAAACATTAATGTTAAAAAAGAGAAATACTTCTACATAACAAACTGTCTCTTGGTTATGATTATTCAAGTTATATGTCATGTCATCAGCATTTTTGAGTACACGAAGAAAGTCACCAATGGTCTTTAGAGGTTTTTCTCATGGTGTGGCATTTTTTCTTTGATCTTTACGTCGTGATATACATGGTGTCAAACATAAAACAAAATCTGTTACTTGATATTGTTATACATGTGCGTGCCTTTTTAACTTCTTTTAGTATTAAGGCCTAACATGCCCGAGTGTTTGAGGTCGCTGACTTGAAATTACTTGCACCTCACCGGTGGGATTTTTAGACTACTCGGGACGTAGAATTCTTAATAATTCTTACGGGAGGTCGGTGGTTCTACCAAGCAGGTGTACCTAGGGTCTTCCTCCACTATGAAAAGCTGGAAAGTAGTAATATGACCAATAATTGTGATGATGTGACGTTGAGAAATCCGAAATAAGGCCAAACGAAACATTTTTTCACTGATAGTGCTTGACAATCCCTTGAAGAATGACAAAAGTTTTTTTTTTAATTCTAACTTTTGTTCTTGCTTTGAACAGATATTTTAAGCAAGATAATGAGAGAAACAACAGTATATTTATTATATACATGTATTTCAAAGCTTCTTACAGATATACTAATCTATTCTCAAAAACCACACTTGCAATTTATAACATAACAAAAATAACTCAATTGTGATATCAAAAGAATTGTTAAATCACCATTAACGGGATACCTCCTTTTTCTGTAACTCCAATGTCTGTACCGACGAGAATATTCTTTTTGACTAGACAATTTAATACTCTTGTACATTCAGTCGCGTATAACGTCACAGTAAGATTCCTATAGATAGAACAGAGAGAAGTCGAAAAAAGGAACATTTCATAAATATCATTTAAGCCGCGTTCATTAGTATGATTTAGTTACTAAAATTCGATGATTTAAGCTGTCCAATGTATTGACTTTAGGTTTAGCATACCGGTAGCTGGTAATGAGACGATGTGTACAGCACATGAACCAGGTTAGTAGGTTAAAGGTCAATGCCACAAACGGAGCTCAAAGGTAAAAGTTGTCCATATTTTGTGTCCGGAGCATAACTTAATAACAATTCAAGGTACCAATGAAACGATTTGCAGAGCGTATGAATCAGATCTGTAGGTGAAAGGTCAAGGTAAAAGCAAGGTCAAATCTGTCTATCACATTTTATGTCCAGAGAACAACTTGATAACCAAATAAGGTATTGACTTCAAACTTGGCAAATAGGTAGGCTGCGATAAAGACGATGTGCACAGCGCATGAACTTGGTCTGTAGGTCAAAGGTCAGTGTCACAAACTGAATTGTATTTTGTGTACAGAGCACAACTTCAAAACACTATTCAAGGTATTGACATTAAACTTGGTATACAGATGGGTGGTGTTAAGGTGATTCAAGGATTGCAGTAATTCAAATTACTCTCCCCCACTCCAGACCCCAGCCCCAACCTCCCCACAAGAAATCACTTTTACACTTTAATGTGTTTGTGCTTAAGTATTCAAGCACATGAAATTGGTCAGGAGATCAAAGGTCACAAACTGATTTTAAATCTATCCTTTGTAGTTTGTGTCTAGAGCACGTCAAAACTATTCAAGGTGTGTAAAACTTAGAATAAAGGTGGGTGCTGATGAATTGACTTGATGAGTGCAACAGTTCACATCACACACACACACATTAAACCCCCATCCCACCAAAACATCACTAACACCAAAACATCACTAAGTTCCATGTTTCTAAGTTTTCCATCACCTCCGCCATAAAATACCCACCTGCTGAAGTATTACATCCCCACCTCCCTACCCCACGCACACCCAAGAAATAAATATACTCCTCTGATCTAGAACTACGGGTGCATATTGTCATGCTTTGCGTAGCTCTTGTTATGTATTTTTCTAACCGGCCACAGCGAGTCTTTATGTATTTATTTTTATGTTACGTCTGTTTTTAGCGTTCTTACATCAGGCAATACCACCAGCCTTGATATTTTAGTTAACTTGTTTTGCTTTATTCACACCATGTTTAATGTTCAAAAGTAAAAATGTTAACCGTTATAGCATTTAAAGTAGTAATGTTTGAAAAAAATGGCATTCGCTTGTTATATTCTTAAAGTTGACCTTGTTTCGCACTGTGTTGCAATTTTTAAACAACTTTTACCGTGCCGTTTTTTATAAATTTTGTATAATTTATGATATTTCCCAAGCTCAAGTAGAGCCAAATTTCAGACTGATGGCCGCTGTCCAAAACGGTGGCAGATAATTCATCATAAAAGAAATATCAAACTATTGGTAAATAATTATAAAACATAAAATAAACTGTCAATATCATTATTTTCTAGGGTGCCTCAAGTAAAAGGATTTAATGAGACAGAATTCTTACAACATTTCCTCATTGCAAAAATCCTCACCAGCGATATTGCTACGGTAAGATTTACTGAGTTACCAACAAATGAACTAAAATGAACTCTAAATGTTGTAATAATATTTCAACTTTTTGACACCTTGTGGACAAAAAGATGCTGTATATGATTTCGCCTAATATTTGATATTTCCTCAATACACAGCATGTAGCTGTACATGTAAACACAGCCGCAATGCCGTATGGTTTACGGAGAATGCTACGAGACGAAAGAAACTGTACTAGTAAACAATTAATGCATTTTTTCTTTTTTGGCCTTAACGTTGCAAAATGATTCAGTATTTAGCGGAACTCAAATCGTACAATTGTTGCAATGAAATACAGACAATTGAACACATACGTATATCTGTAAAGTGTTTAAATATAAGCTGAACTTCTCTCGTAGAAAAGGAAAAGTGCTTGATATATTCGTTAGTTACAGAATGTATCATATTTGGTACAAATAAGGCAAGGTATTTTCTGCCGTGAATATTGATTTTTTACTTATAAATATCATTTGTAGCCTAGTTTCGAGAAAATTTCATTTAATGAGCCTTCTAAATAATAAATACTCTCTTAAGTTGATGACATTTATACGGTCATGGTAAGTGGCAGACTGTCATTCGTTGACTTTTCTTTTAGGCGTATTTATAGCATTTTTGTCCTTTAAGCGTCCGACATTTACCATTTTAATTCAGCGCTTGTTTAAGTACGATATTGAAATGACATTTAGAAATATAAATTACAAAGATCTGTTGGAGTTTATAAGAATTCGGAAGGCAATTACACACTAGATCTCGGAACGAAGTATTTCCTTGTTTATTCATACGTTGGAAATATAACGCAAGCCAATCACTGGAACTTCCTCGTGCGCACATCTCGCCCTTTTGTCAAAAGCAATTCTGCTTCCGAAAATTGAAATCTAATGTTCTGTCTCCCTTCCCAGGATCGACACTGACTGCTTTCCTAAGGTAAATCAAAGGACATCTACTGGCCCCCACAGAATTTTAAGTGGTCCTCACATGAGGGGATAAGATGACTCTGGCTCATTTACGTGAGTGAAAAATTTTAGTGGATGGCATAATGTGAAATAAGTTTAATATTGTGCCATTGTTTTCTGACAAGAAGATTTTTAAAGTCTCCACTACATGCATATAGTAAAAACTGTAAAGATAAATGAAACAATGACTAGCCCTCTGGTGACAATGCTTAAGGCAAACTGGAATAATTTGAACAAACTATGTAAAGGGTCACCGAAAAATATTTCTGTGATATTATTTAAAGTACATTTCATTGAGACAAACACGCAGATCATTTATCAAGTTTTTGTTTTCAAAGATTACCAAGTGACCTAGGTTTTCGCCCAAGTGACCAACTGACAATCTTTTCAAACAGACAAACATTCTGGCCAAGCAACATAAAGATCAAGGAGAAAATGTGGCCGCTAGATATTGACAAGGTTTTTCTATGACTAAACCTAGTGTCCTCAGGGACATCACTTTTTACACTTGACATAGATTTCATAGGGACAAACATTCTGACAAAAACTTTTAATAATAAAGTTATGGACCTCGGATTACCCAGTTTTGAATCTGACAATATTTTCACCGAGACAAGCTTTCTGGAAAGTTTTATGAAGATCAAGAAAAAAATAATGCCTTTAGTGTTAGCAACGTTTTTCTATGATTTGACCTAATGACATAGTTTCAGATTTCCGGTAACCCAGTTTTAATTTGACCCAGGTTTCATAAAGACAAACAATCTGACAAAGATTTATGATGTTCAAGTTTAAAATGTAGCGTCTAGTTTGCTTTTAGGGTTTTTCTATGATTTGACCTTGTGACATAGTTTTTGATCTAACGTAACCAAGTTTAAGATATGTCCGATATTTCAAACAGGCCAACATTCTGTTAAAGTTTTATTGGTATCAAACTTTAAGTTGATTACATTTATGCGGCCATGATGAATGGCAGACTTTGGTTCGTTGACTTCAAAGTTCGAAAAAAAGTTGAAAACGTGGTCTCTAGAGTGTTAACATGGTTTATCTACGATCTGACCCAGTGACCAAGTTTTTGATCTCTCAGGTAATCCAATTTTGAATTTGTTTTCTATTTCGAAACGACAAACATTCTGACTAATGATAATCAAGTAGTGGCCCCTAGAGCATAAATAAGTGTCCCATTACATATTGCTCGTGTTTTGGACCTCAGGTAACAGAGTTTCAAACTTTATCTAGATTTCAGTTAGATAAAAAATCTGACAAAAGATAAAAGGTAAGGGTAGATAAGTTTGATTAGAAAATGCGGCCTACACAATATTAAGAATGTTAACATATCAGTTGATCTAGTTACCTAGTTTTTAACCTCAGCTGAACCAGTAACAAACTCTTCAGGGTAACGGTCTTACCAAGTTTCATTAAGATTGTGCTAAACTTGTGACATCAAGAGTGTAAAACGCGTACGTCTAATTGATGACGACAGACAAAGGAAGATCACAATATAATAGCTGACACTGAGGAACTGCCAACTTCCCCACATGAATCAGAGGTGGAGGACGAATGATTTCAGACACTATGTCTTTTATCAAATCGTCACGGAGAACATACGCCTCGCCCAGGGCTCGAACTCACGACCCCGGGATCCGTAGATCTGCGTCAAAAGTACCTGAGAATATAAAGATTCAACATTATTTTTTACGAAGTCAAGCAGCATTTTATATTATCTACAAGGCAATGAAATCCTGTACCTGCTCATATTTTTAACAAAATCATCCGTGTCATTATATTTTTCAACATCTTTCAACTCTGGAATAGGCTCCTGTTTTCTATGTCTTCAGCAGCAATGTAAACCAACGTATCTAGAAGAGGCTTAATTGAAAAAAAAATGCAGTTTGAAATTCTGGAATTAATCACCGGGCAGTTTTCTGATATATTATGTGCATCACCTTACCATTACGAAATATTTAAAACCGCAATTGTCATGTGTAAAGGTAGTTTTTAGAACTCCGCGGTACTAGTTTTATTAAAAACAGAAGTCGAACAGAAGTCAATTTCGACCAAAAGACATTGTCGATACTCAGGTATTTACACTCAAACTATTACCAGACTATTGTTACTGAAACAAGTTTTCACTTTTGTTTTTGCCGAGTGTTTATTTACATTTTCATGACCTTTCGGCAAAGGCTGTACACATATTTATGGGACATCGAATATATTAAACAATAGCGGTTATATTAATACACATAAAGAAACATCACTCACGCCTCAGTTTTCTTAATAGAGTATCCTTATTTACAGGTAAATGACCCTTGTAGGAAGACATCAGGCAACAATCATCCTCAATTAAAATGATTTAATTCATTGTGATCTTTATAACTTTCGAGATATATATATATATATATATATATATATATATATATATATATATATAATTGACGACACTGGCGAGTTTTGGGGAAATGTAAATCTTATTCCGGATTTTTATTGTGGCTTTAATATTACCTAAAATGTATCTTTGTAGAAAGGTCACCTAGTTTGTGTGTCGTTACCATTCCACATGTTGATGTCATCTGTGGGATAATATCTGTCCACTGACTGTCTCAGATGAGCATAACAGCCGTTAATCAAGACGTGACTGTCACAACAGTAGTGATGGGCCGACAATCGAATAATCGTCGGCGTGGCATTCAAGATCGCGATCGCCGACTTCATTTTTCCCTGACCGATTAATTACTTGGCACCCTAAACGGATAATTTAGTTGTTTCTGACCTTTTTCTTTCCGGTATTTACGGTTCTTTGGGGCAATTACGCCAAGGGAAACTACTCTACGTAAAAATGACTTTCTCCAAAGTCTTGAAAGAAATTGAGGTCATCTGTGATCACCCAGATTTTGGAAGATACATGGCTTTTACAAAATTAAGCCGGGAAAACCATCAACCTAAACTCTGACATTAGTATGGCAGTATGCATAACATGCCGTAAGACTTACGCAAGCATATTAGCAATTTGATTTTGTGGGACTGAAATCATTCCAGTCGTAACTAAGAATTAATAAATCAGTAATACTTTTTTGCTCCAAATAATTTTATTTTAATAACAAAATATCAATGGTTAAGTCTCTGGTGAAGTTACGAGTAACTGATTTGAAGTTTACTATCTTCACAAACAGTTTACTTTATGCTGTTAACTTAATCGTGTCTATGAAGGGATACAATAGAAATAGGATGTCTGATGTCAGTGTGGTTCGTTTCTTAAGTAATGACATAAAACATTCACTGTGAGGTGAACTCATAGATATGCAACTAGAGTAACCGATTATCCGATTATATCCGATAAATCGAATCAGTTGGCTTGTCCGATTATGCCGATTAATCGATTGGCAAATCAAACCGATTTGCCCATCACTACACAACAGCAATCTTTAAGTGCCGTGTGGCGTCTGTAAAAAGTCTCCCCGTACTTGGATTCAGTGTTGTTATATTTTCTGGCCCTTTGGGATCACGGAGTCCATTTAACATGTGTAACAGAGTTCCGCTTAAGCCGGTGCTAGGGAGCGTGAGAGGTGTTGCACATTTCATTACCTCTCAAGAACAGACTCAACCAAACCGAGTCTGCTGTTATTCTTCTTGGTTGCATTCTTTGCTTCCAAAGGATCTTTTTACAGATTTTCTTTCCAGTCACTCCTAGATTTAAGAAAGAAGTGAAGAATTAGATCAAGGTCCATTAGACCAGAAAACAACTATAGTTTTATGGAGGGTTAACGTCGCAACGACACAATTATATGTCATATGGCGACTTTCAAGCTTTGATGGTGGCAGACCCCAGCTGCCACTCTCACGGATGGGCACCTGTGTAGAACCACCGACTTTCCGTAAGCCAGCTTGATGGCTGCCTCACATGAAATCAGCATTCAGTATCTTCAGAAAATTTTCATATTCATTAATTTTATGATTGCAAATTAATTAGTTATATATATATATATATATATATATATATATATATTAATATATATATATATATATTATATATATATATATATATATATAATCTTGTAAACCCTCTTTCAGCAGGGCAGATTAACCTTGCAGTAACTACTGTATGCTGCTTTCAAGGACAGGTTCCTCTGATTCATCCTTTGAATATCACCTTAAAGTTCTCGAACATTATCCAGGACTATATTTCATCAGAATTCATTTAAGAAATGATTTTTTTTCGGTGTTCATGCGAAATGAACGACAGAATAGGATCGGCAAATTCATGAATCGCGCTAGATGTTTAATTTGCCGATCCTATTCTGTCATTCATTTCGCATGAACATCGAAAAAAGGAACAATTGCGACGTCATCTAAGGAACGTTCTCCCTGGCTATACGTTGACGTCGTCAAAACAGCAGCCCGTTATCTCTATGCAGCATTGACGTAACTTTCGCGCCTTTCCTTTTGCTGTTCATATGTACGAAATGAACGTCATAATTTTCAATGGAAAAGAATAGGGCGAATGTAAATATTTACTGATGGATGTATTGACAGTTCTAGCCGGTGTGTCAAGGGTCATCCAGTTGCAAAACAGCATTGACTAACGTTTTGAATGAGCTTGAAAGTGCAAAGATTATCCTCACTAAATATTTAACAAGGCATAAATGTTAATGGGTAGTGGGAAATGGAACATTATCAGTTACATCTGACTTTGTTCATTGTATATTTGTTTTTAGTTTAACGCCTTTTTCAGCAGTATTTCAGTGTTGCAGTTTACCTAACCATTGTTCCTGCCTGGATTCTGAACCAGTACTAACCTCTCAACAAGCAATTGCCAACCTCCTCACATAAATTAGAGGTGTTGGACGAATGGTTTCTGACACAATGTCTTTTATTTATCGTGACGAAGAACATACGCCTCGCCCGGGCTCGAACTAACGATTCCGTGATCCTAAGGTTTATGCTATCCCTACTGAACTAAGCGGGCGAGCTAAACTTTGTTATGATATCAATAAGTATTAAAAGAAAAAAAAACAATAAACTCATTTATCTGTCAAACTATTTGAAATGTCCCTTTGGTAATTAAAAGTATAAAACATTAACCTATACTAGTTCTTGTTGTAATTGTGTGTACGCTTATCTTAAATGCATTAAAAGGACACCATCTTGAAAAATGTCCTACCTGTAATATTTCTAAGGTAACATTTTATTCTTTCTATCAGTAAATTATACAATATTCCAGTGCTTCATGAAGATGTCATCTTTTTTCACATTGTATTGCTATTTTGCTGCTTTAACATATCTATATAGTTTCTAATTCTCGTCCTTAAGGAGGTAGGCTACCTTCATATTTGTATGTGCGCATGTCCAACCGGAAGCTAATGTGACGATTTACGACGACGTTTACGACAAACTAAATGTGTTTGTATATTCATTCTTCTGAAAACAAATCATGAATTTGTCTTCGATCTGATGCTTTATGATTTAATAATGCAGAAATAATGAATAAATTGCCGCAGAAACGCTTCAAAACAATGTTGCCTTAAAATGACGTCATTGACGTCATGACGTTACGTGTCAGTTACCGCGCAAAATTAATAGCTTTTATCTTGAAAGTACGTAATTCTGTACATTTTCTTTATTTTAACTATTTTCAAATAACCATTATTTACTGAAATATTTTTTATGAGTCTTTTGGTCTGAATAATAATCAATATTTTGCTTCTTTTATGTAGTTATACTGAAATGTTACGCGGAATATAAGAAAATGGATGATGGCAACCAATGTTATTTGGAATATAGCTGGGTGAAGGGTTACTTGTTACGGCCATTTTCAAATAAAAAGTCTAGCAGTTTGATTTGTAATACCTATTTTTCAGGTTCCATTGATAATTTGTTACTTACATACTAAAACTAAGATCTAAAATTGTTCAAATTTCAGTAGAAAATTGTGGTTTCTTGAATTGAATTGATGTTACCATGGAAACGAAGCCCGTGACCTATGTATCTAAATGTAAAATTCAAAAGCGCTGACACTGGTCTATTTAAGAAACACAGCCTCGGCTTTTTATTTTCATTTCAACAATATCCATGAGAATAATAGCAGCACGCTGAACGATTTTTCCATGAAAAATGGCAGACGAGGGGTACTGCTGTACGTATTCTAAGCTGTGAAATTTGTTTGAATAAATGCAAATAACACGAAAATGTAACCTACGTTAGAAATAATATGTTTTAAAGCTACATCAACTAGAAAGATAATCTTATTCAATATTTTTTTTTAAAGAAATTTCGACAAACAGCAAGATATTAGCTATTTTAAACATCTCTGTTGCCATGGTTACTTTAAAATTTAAGAAAAATAGGGTACCATGTAAAGGGCTTGGTATTTTGCTAATAATATTACCCAAATATTTCATGTTGGTCATTAACAGAATGGCACTGAAGCCGTCGAAAACCCCTATTTTTATACATAGTTGTTTAAAAATGAGAGAAAATGCGTTACCATGGAAACACGAGCCCCGCGACATATACATTTTAAGCTTATATTAGAAAGATAACGTGCATACCAGTAAAATTATCAATTATGCAGATTTCTACGAATATAAATGAAACTAAATTACACTGAAAAGTGTTAAATATCCGTATTTTCCTTCTTCTTTCAATATGAAATACCTTTGGAGGGTCATGTTCTTTAAACCTGGATAAAAATTGAACTTGAAGGGACAGAGACAAACGAAATTGAGATTGTAGCAGTTAAAACTTCATATTACACGAAATACAAAATCATGCTGCGGTTCAATTAATTTGAATTTACCCTTGTAACAAGGTATCCTACCTCCTTAAATAGATATTTAAACAGTAAGTTAACAGATCTAGATATATTTTATTTTATCTTACCATTAGCATCACAGGTCTGGATCTTGAGCATGGCACATTGTCTCATGATGGGTAATATTTTCGCCATGTAGAGCTAAATCTAATATTATAGCGTAATGCTCTAATTAAATCCTGGATGAATGGCAGAATGACGGACAAAAACTGGTTTTCAAAAAGTGGGGGACTACTAACAGGTCTATATTTTTTTCTTTTCCATCCACTTATTTCTGTCATTTTGACTTTGATAACTAATATTTTAATACGAGCAGTTCAAAAAAACATATTCCGTATCTATACAGATCTAAATCCATACGTGACGTCACTAAGTTTTTTTCACCAGCTTCATGACGTCATCAAACATGTTAGCGTAAAATGATTCAAGGACATCTCAAATCATGAACCCGTTACACAAACAAATTATTGATACCGAGCTGGAGAATCATATAGATCTAGTAGACACTGAACAAATAATTCTGAAAGTAATGATTTACAAATAATCATACACATGTATGTTGGAATAATGGGAAAACTCTTACAAAAGGTCACAAAAATGCAATTTTAAATGTCATTACTTTACATATGTTAGCAGTTTATAAAATCACTACAAGACGTTCTTGCCGCTTTTATACGCCCGTCTCTGAAAGAGCGGGGCATATTATGTGAACATCCGTGGCGGGCGGTCGGCGTCCAAAGCATGTCAGCTCTCTAAGTCGAACAGTTTTCATCCGATCTTCACCAAACTTGCTGACAACGTTTGTGGGTATAATATCTCGGCCAAGTTCGGTAACCACCCAAATCGCCACAGACACTCTTGGATTATGGCCCTTGATTTACTCGAAAAACTGCGAATTTAGCCTTGTCCGCTCTCTAAGTCGTACAGTTTTCATCCAATCTTCACCAAACTTGCTGACAATGTTTGTGGGCATAATACCTCGGCCAAGATCGATAACCACCCAAATCGCCCCAGGCACTCTTGGATTATGGCACTTGAATTAGGCCAAGTTCGATGATATTTTGTGACAGTCTAGCATTCTTGATAAGTATGCGACAAACATTCATTAAAATGCCAAAAAAGCAAAATAAATATGACTAGATTTAATATCTGTAATATGTTACGAATCACAAGATCTAAGGACATTCCATCTACGGTTTTTGTTTTGGATTAAACACCAAAAGAAAAATAGTAAAAGCCACATTTAAAGAAAGCAACTACATTTATGTCCTACATAGTTATGACGTTTTGTTCAATCCGATTGCAGTAAAACTTAGGGCGCTTTTGTTTGCAAAAATCCGGTTTGGGTTTTAGGTTTTGGTTTGTATAAAAAATAATGATAAACTTAAACTGGTTTCAGTTAAAATGAGTTCTTGAACAAACAGGCAGTTTATATGAACAAAATGACGAATCTAGAAAAACTGGTGATTTAATTTATTCTAAATGGAGATAAATGACAGATTTTGTATCTAAGAGCCAAACATATTAAATAACATGTACTACTATTACTACTCCTCCTGTGCCGTCACTATTTAACATGTGTATATAGCAAGGCTAATTTTGGCATAGACTGTTGAGTAATTGCCTTTTGCACTCAACAACATAAACCATTATCTAAAGACCAATTTAATGAATACAAGTGTTTGTTTTTGTTAAGTTTAATGTCAGACTGACAGAATTATAGGTCATATATCAACTTTCAATGCATTATTTAAGGCATGGGCGGGCAGCTAGGTTAAACCACTGTCCTTTAAGTCAGCTGAATTACGTAAAAATCCACACATGAAAGAATTCTACACCCTGAGCAAGGTTTCGAACACACAGCAGTGAAGGACAAATAATTTAAAATCAACTACCCTAACCATCCGGCCACAAAGACTAAGACTGAAATGCAATCATTTAACTGTATCCACTATCTAGCAGACTTTTCTTTATTTCAATTTGCTGAAAATTAGAGATTAAGTGTTTTGTAACAGGGATAACTCCTAAATTGGAATCATTGCTGTTTCCTTGTTTTAGACACACGCAGCAAAGTTTGACAGTTGGGATGTAGTTAATGTGCAAAAATAGATGATGTTATACTACTCAAGGTAAAAGCAAAGCACATATACTCTGACTCTGGTGCTTGACTGATTTAAGTAACCAGTTGTATTTTAGGCCAGCGAGTGAATCTTACCTCAGAAAAAACTTGTTTAAATATATAATAATTAAGATTCTTCAAAAAATGGTTGACATATTAAATCTCTGACATTTTTTTCTGATGACACACTGTACATCCAAAATCTGACAACAATGAGTTGGATGGCATCCAATGACATCCCTGACTTGATCAGATAATACTTAATACTTTAAACTTTTATGTCACTGAATTAAGGGGAACCAGAAACCATGGATATACATTATTAAACATAATTGATACTTATGTATATAATTATATGTATTTCGGTGAATTGAAATTTCTCTACACTATACGCAGCCACAGGAAAACACTGTAGCAATTACAAGGCAGAGACTGAAGCACTCATGAAGGCCGTCTCAGTGATTGAAGACTCGGCAGAAGAAAGCTCCTCAGTCGTCTTTCTCACAGATGCACTGTCTGTCATGGAAGCTCTGATCAACAATAAAGCTCCGCAGCTAGCCAGGAGAATGCAGAGCCTGAGTATAACCTACAAAGTAGCACTTCAGTGGATTCCATCCCATTGTGGACTTGCAGGCAATAAAGAGGCAGACAAACTGGCTAAGCTAGGAGCTCAGTCAGAACAACCAACAGAACCTGTGAGTTACAAGGAGAAAGTCACCATCATGAAGGCACTAACGAGAAAATGCATTATCAATTGAAACAAACTTGTGTAAACTTGTTTCCGAAGTTAGCATTTTAATAAATTGTACACCATTTGACAACAAGGATCAGTTCTTTTTACAGACTTAATAGTCATTTTATTTTTGTTGTTGATAACTGCTTTGTCTATATTGAAATGGCTATTTCATGGGGACACGAATTTATGGAATTCAACTTTTGAAGATAAAAACGATAGCATTTTTTCGGCTTGTTAGAAATTAATTACACAACTATGAAATCCATGAAAATTAGTCCCCCACAAGTATTTATGACTTTGCAGTATTTTTCGGCCATTTTCTGCATAAGTTAACAGGTCCTAGAGCTGTCACTCAATTTATTTTCAATTAATATCTTGTCAGGGATAAAACAAATGAAAATTTAGTTGGAAAATGAAATGTTTATTGATATGAATAGTTGTATGCATGAAAATAAAAAAAAACATACTCATTTTGCTCTTAAAATTTAAAACTGCATCTTCTAGTCAGACTAGAGACCTGCTTTGCATATGTATTTATATACTAATGATGTTTATGTGCATAGAAAGTTATGTCAATATGCATAGGGCTTCTTGCTAGGACTTGAACCTAGAATTCTTACAAAAGTAAGTGTGTTTCTTTACACTACAAGAAGTGATCCCTTGCTTAGCAACAGAGACATTTAATTAAATACAAAATATTGCATATGTATGCTATCCTTCAGAAACAGACACATTTACTATAAATTAAAACTTTATTCTATAAAAGTAATTGGATTTTGGACTGTTGGAGGTTGAATAATCTTGGAACGAAATGAATGGAATATTTCGATGGTTAGAGAAACTGATGAAAACGATGTATGCCAATCAAAAAGAATGTTTTCAGAAGTAATTATTGACAAATGAATTCGGCTGAGCATAAAGATTACCACGGGTTTTCACCAGAAATGAACCAATTCTTATTTTTTTTCTTTACCCGTTTCCATTTTGATCCACACGGTCCGCCATTTTTTCTCGAACTGCAATAAATTTCGGATATAACAAACCGAACAAACCGCCTCCGGGGGCAGTTTGGTCGGTTTGACAAACCGGTTAGCGGTTTTTGAAAACAAATGACACAAACCTTTTCGAGATCAAAACCAGTTTAACAAAACAAATCGAAAGTTTGGCAAACCGGTTTGAAACCGAACTGAGTTTGTTACAAACAAAAGCGCCCTTAGAATATTTTTGTTGTTGTTTCATATTGAGGCCAGTTTAATGTATGTTCGAATAGTCTTCCTGTCGTCGTACAATTGCTGTCATTTGTGTCAAACGCTGTTTCTCCCGACACTCCTGCATTTTCTTCCATTACGCCCTTCTGGGTTTCCACTGTTTCAACATCGTCTAAAGGAACACAATATGCTCTTCCATAATGACACAGTATATATTGTTTCCATATAGAATTGTAGTACCTGGGATCTGGCCTAAAATCTTTAAAACTTGAACAAATGAACTTTTCAACTTTTCCAAATTCTGGTCAAATGAGAAACGACTGCTTCCCTTCAACTAGAATCAAGGTACTTTATTCTCAGATCTGAATTGTTGTTTGGGTTTTAGTCATACCGGCGTAGGTGATACGGCGAAGTTTCAGTTTTTATGATGAAGGAAAAGGTACTGTCTAGGATTAAGTTAGGCATATTAATTGTATTAGTATCGCAAGTAAATTTCTAGAGCTTTGAGAGAACTAAAGATTTAAATCCCTTAGTAAACATGAAATATAACTACATGTATTATATTGTCAGTCACTCTGAAGTTGAAATTCGATCATCAGGTAAAACAATTATTTCAACTTCTAGCAGAAATATATACAGTGATTCATTTCTAATTCAAGCAGAGAAATATATGATGGTTTATTTAAAAGATAATGATCTGTCTGCTTTGAGACACATCACATGTTTCGTGTGCAACCCTTCTACGCTTTCCTCTTTGATTGTGTCTGATGGAACAGGTGAATGCTGCATGACAGAAGCTCCTTAACCCAAACACGAAAATGTATGCAAAACTTAAACATACAGAACACAAAGACACAAGAAAGGAACAAAGATTGACACCGCCTTACAACAGTCAGTGGCAGAAACACCATTTAGGATTTAAACTGGCCGGGTATATATATGAATCCACTTTCAAAGACCACTGTTCTCGTAATCCACAATAGTGTATGTATGGGTGTATACATTGTAAAAATGTTAACAAAAATGCATCGAGGACTAAACGTACACAAAGGAACAGAACACTATGTGGTATCGTCTTAGAAACCAACTAGAGAGTTTTAACAGTTAATGGTATATAAAGCCTTAGTTTTAATTCCCATCATGTTTCAAAGCTACAGAAAAGTGTAGATAGAATCATTTTTCCCGACAGGGTGAATCCTTACAGAGGACATTTTTTTTTGTCGGACACCAATGTATCGGCAACCTTGGACAGACAATTTAAATTACAATATTTCCAGTCAAGGCAACCCCAAACTTTGCGTGAAATTATCAGTATTTATCAATAGTAGGAAATATTTCAGCCACAATGTATCTGGCTTAAACTTAAGTTTAACGTTTTTGATGAAATATATTGATAAATTAAAATAATGACATTTCGCTGTGCGAAATTTCGGACAAGGTTAGATTTGGACTGTTGTAAATCCAGTATCATCGCCGGCTTTGTCACCAGGGCTCCACATTCAGCCTCTGTTTAAACTGTGTGTAATAATAAAAGTTCAATTGTCAAAGCCTTGTCCTAAATCTTTTTCTGTGCTGCAGTCTAACCTCGCGTTCTTTACAGCTGTTATTATTCTTTCGTGCAGAGCTAACATTTCTAGCTTTGTCAAAGAAAACATAAGAATAGTTTTCACGTCAAGTTTCTGGATCCCTTTCAGCGTATGCACTATCATACAACCTTCTATAAAGTAAATTCCCCTAGTAATTTTGTTTCTGATAACGCTTAAAAACTGTTAATCTCTCCAACAATTAAAACCGATATATGGAAGTATAGTAGTGAATACATGACGCTTTGAACTGATTAAGTTAATTTATTCATATTATAGTGAAATTACTCAAAAAAGTCGTACTTAAACACGTAAATCCAATCTGACTAAAGTACTTGATCTTCTAAACGAAGATCTGAGAATGACCCATTCACATTCGTTTTCTGTATATTTTGGATTTCCAATATTGCTGTTTTTATTTTCGCAAATCTATTTTATTTAAACCAGTCAGACAACTTGTTCGAATGTCAAAGAGTAAGAAAAATGTGCAGTCAATCCAGGGCGGCTCGAACCCGGGACCCCTCGCTTACAAAGCACGTGGCCTACTGACTGAGCTAACCGGCTATCTGAAACTTTACGGTATAAGAATAGTAAATATCAAAAATCAAGGCTAACTATAGATTTTTACAAAATGTTGTAAGTTAAGCTCTGATTGGCTAGCGAAAGGGTCGTCAGAACGAGGCTATCAATAGCTCGTTGTCAGATCCTAAGCGTAACGTAATAGGAGATGTACTTTAGTCAGATTGCACGTAAATCCTACTGCGCATGTGACCAGTTCATCGAATCTGTCTCTTATATATTGCGTAGTAATTGGTATTGCGTAGTATATGTAACTGATTAGAAGTCGAAGTACTGTCGGATATTGAAACTGCTTAACTATTGTTTGTCCCTTTTGTTGTCTGATCTATAATTTTACGTATTTTAAGTTTGTCTTTTCTTTTATTATTCTTCCCTTTTGTAGATTTTCTACTTTAACTAGCAATAAAACTGTTTATAAAACAAGTGATGGTTTAACATTAATTCATTTACCTTTTACAATGCGGATAATCACGTGACCTGGAGGGTTCCTCCAACGAACCTTTTCATCTCGATTCAACCTAAAAAACTGGTAAGTTTTTCTTCATTTATTTATGTATCGAAAACAACTGTACGCCCACGGAATGTTCCGTTCCTTGTGCTTCCAGAATACATCTTTCTTTTGTCCTGAATCGCTCTCGTTTTTTCTTGAAAGTCGAAAACGTGTATTGTCTGTTGTAAACCAAGAGGATTCTTTGAACAAACTCGCTGTACATTCCAGCTGTTTTGCTGGAAAATGGCATAGCTGACACACCAAATGTGTAAAAATACTTTCCTCCGTTGAAACAAAACACGTCTGTTTGCTAGGTATGGGCGAAAAAATATATGTATAAAAAGGAACTGCTGTAGAAACTTTTCGGATGCATACAACGAACGTTTTCCTGAAGAGTTTTTTGAACGAACATTTTTATTATGTCGTTCACCAGCCGCAAGCTGTTGCCAGATATTACAAAATATCTACATTAAATTGACGTTTTCAGGGCCATTTGTGGACGTTGCAGCGTCGTTTTAAAAACCCGTGTCTCCAGCTCCTCGGTGTTGTACTAAAAAATCTTCACGTAAGTAAGATTATTTTTGAATACTTCTTATTATTATTTAAAGATAAATATCTAAAGAACAACTTTGTATATTAAAGTCCAACATACCGCGACTAAGATTCAGAAGCACGAACTAATGTAACATGTTCGGAGAACTTTATCCGCCACATTTTTCAAGTGAAAAACATCAAGAAATAATTTGCATTTTAATTGGTTGCTCCTTTTTTCTAAAAAATCACTACAATAACAGTCTTGACCAACTCTATAAGAACAGCGAATACTGATGCATGGCATCACCAGACCTGTCCAGGAAATGATTGAAAAAAATATACTGACATATTGGTTAAACATAAGAATGGTGAGTTTAATTTTACGCCTGAAATGTTTATCTCACCTGTGTGTGTCTTATGTCAGTTTGTCAGTCCGTCGTAACATTTTGTTTCCTATCTTAAGAGTCCGCTTTGCCGATTGTGTTGAATAATCGTAATTTTCATTGAATAGTGATTTATCTGACCTTTTCAAATTAATGTCATCTATAAAAACTCCTGTTGCTATGACATTCAAAAGACTTAATTTATTCTTGTCTAAACAGCTCACAAACGCACCATAAAGTCATTATGGCATATTTGTCTACTTGCAAAATGAAAAAGTCAAGTTTGTGGCTCTGTTGCCCAAAGAAGCGGAAAGACACAGCTTCCACACACAGTGGTATTTAAGTCAGAAGTGATAACAATACCAGTACAATCAAGCTATCCAGGTTCACCGATGAATAGCCCGAAAAGCCCAAAATTTAAATCCATATTAATTAAAGCGTGCATGCAGATCACCACTTTACAGGTCTCACCACAAAAGAAGAGACTGAAACTAAAGAGTTTTGTTTGAAAACAATGATATTGCATCGCTCAATGACTTCACATTACTACATTCCAATCTATCTGATGAAAACTACTACAGTCATAGAATCATGGAATGGCCCATATAATAAACGGTTCCAGTATAATTTTTATAATTATTTCTGAAACCTGATATTAGTGTGTCCACTTACTGAAACATACAAATTTGAAATAAAATAATTGACTGTTTTTTCACTTTAATGTCCCCACACTCCAACCAAACGAAGATTGGTGGAATATTTGAGTCACTGCAGCTTTGGCTGGTCGGTTGGCCGGATGTTCCGTTGGTTGGTTGTTTTACAAAACTATGAGTTGTGGTTTTAACTACTTACAACAGATTGCCATGAATCTTGGGAAACATGGTCACCTTGAAGACACACATTTGATTACTTTGTTCCAGTTGGCATTTGAAATAAGAAATGAGATACCGACATTTAGGTACATGTGACCTTACCTTTGCCTTACTATCAAGGTTTTTGGTCGTATTGATCACATTCAATCAAAGCTCAAGTTTAATGTTACTGTGACTAATTCTCTCCTTTCCATAAAAATTACCCATTTAAGTTTTGAATATCAGAGAGAAATTGTCTGCTAAGTACATGAGTATATCAACCATCTTTGGAATTGCAATCCTCGTGTTTAGATCAGGAAAAAACACAAATAATCACAAGGTAACTTTAAATCAAATCATGGCATATATGATAATAAAATGAAATAAAATCCTTATAATACTGATGTAAGTATCACAGAATAACATAAAAATGCTATCATCTATATATACAAAATCACATAACATATTGTGGATGGACGTACCAGTCACTTAAAATGAAAATAAAAATATGCAAATTATGACATTATTGTTAAGTTTTCAATTTCCAAAGTTAATTGTGCTTTGCAAAATATACTTGAATAATGTTCATAGGAAATATATCCGGCTTTTTCTGCTTTTAACAATAATGTTGCTGGATGTGTTAGATTCAGACATCCAGATTTGCAGATTTATTCATTTATCAACTAGAAGTTTATTTTTCACGAAAAAGCTATGTCTCACACCACTAAACAATACAGAACTGCCACAAATTAAGGGTCATAACTCCAGGGAAAATCACTGAACAGTAACATTCCAACGATATACACACCTAGGCTCGGCAGCAGCAACTCCTGTGAAATTTGGTGGATTTCCAACCAGTGGTAAAGGAGAAGTAGCACAGATAAAGAATTTATCAAATCAAGGGTCATGGCTCCGCTGAAAATCATTTCATCAGAACATGGAGGTAATACGTAAAACTACGCTTCACACTAATCATTCGTGAGTTTTATTAAAATTCACCCTAACTGTACAAAGTATGTAGTGTAAACACTGTAAAATATGACAAATCAAGATCCATAACTATACTGAATATCACTCAATCTGACTAAAGTACATCTCCTGTACATCTCCTGTTACGCTATGCATAGGATCTGACAACGAGCTATTGATGGCCTCGTTCTGACAACCCTTCCGCTAGCCAATCAAAAGCTAACTTACAACATTCTGCAAGCTTTAAAAAGCCTTGGGTTTTGATATCAACAATTTTTATATCGAAAGATGTCAGATAGCCGGTTAGCTCAGTCGGTAGGGCACTTGCTCTGTAAGCGAAAGGTCCCGGGTTCGAGCCCTGGATTAACTGCAAATTTTTCTTACTCTTTGACATTCAAACAAGTTGTCTGATTGGTTCAAACGAAAATAGATTTGCGAAAATAAAAATAGCAATATTGGAAATCCAAAATATACAGAAGACGAATGTGAATGGGTCGTTCTCAGACCTTCGTTTAGAAGATCAAGTACTTTAGTCAGATTGGAATATCACTGAACTGGACCATGCAGCTGATGTGTATATCTAGGACTGACACTGATAACTCCTGTAAAGTTTGGTGGAATTCTGCCCATTGGTGTAAAAGAGGTTTTCAAAATATAAAATTTGACAAAAAGGGCCATTTACTCCCCTGAAAATCCAAGAACCGGAGAATGCAATAATATGCTTAATAAGACCTGATACTGATCACTCCTGTAACGTTTGGTGGAAATCCGCCCTTTTATATAAGAGTAATGGCTAAAACCTAACATTTTAGGGATCAAAGGCTATAACTGCTGAAAAACACCAAACTGAAACGTGCACATGACATGCACAACTCGACTTGGCAATGATAAGTCAACGTAATGTGGATATTTGGCAACAGCTTGCAGCTGGCGAACGACATAATAAAAATGTTCGTTCAAAAAACTCTTCAGGAAAACGTTCGTTGTATGCATCCGAAAAGTTTCTACAGCAGTTCCTTTTTATACATATATTTTTTTCGCCCATGCCTAGCAAGCAGACGCGTTTTGTTTCAACGGAGGAAAGTATTTTTACACATTTGGTGTGTCAGCTATGCCATTTTCCAGTAAAACAGCTGAAATGTACAACGAGTTCGTTCAAAGAATCCTCTTGGTTTACAACAGACAATACACGTTTTCGACTTTCAGGAAAAAACAAGAGGGATTTATGACAAAAGAAAGATATATTTTAGAAGCACAAGGAACGGCACATTCCATGGGCGTACTGTTGTTTTCGATACATAAATAAATAAAGAAGAACTTACCAGTTTTTTAGGTTGAATCGAGAAGAAAATGTTCGTTGGAGGAACTCTCCAGGTCACGTGATTATCCGCATTGCTTTTTGTTCAGTGTACACTTAAATGAAAATTCTAACACGATCCGCAGCAGCTGCTATATAAACATATAGCGAAATCGCCTATACATGAATCTACGATAAAATATAGCTCTTCCATTCCGCCCTACGATTGTAACATGACTGTGGGATTCTACTCTGCTTCCATTACATACCGTATAATACCGACTAAATATTCGACTTTTTCAGTGCTAGTAGATCTAGTAATAAAAAGTACATCAAATTTTCTGAAACAAACAATTTCTAACTGATGAATTTATTTGTTTATATTTTTACCGTAAGAAAATGTTTCAGCCCGGTAAGTTTCAACTTCAGCACCAGTGCATCTATGTCTGGTCGTGTGTGTAGTTTACAATTTCTGCGTTGTAGGCACCACAAATGTCAACTAGATTCTACTTTGACAGTAAATAAATCATAATTCATGTTCCAATCTTCCAGACTCAAGTGTTTACGTGTTTATATGCCGCCGCAATGTCCTAGCGTGTATGTTTCAGTGCCATCATGTAGGTGACGTGTACTATTTTTAGAAACTGCATATATAAACTCTAAATTAAGTATTTACCTCTGATTTCTATATCCGACCTTAGATGTTATTAAAAATAACATTTTCACGGCAATAACTACTTAATAATTTAATTGAAATTTATTGAATATCGGAAAATTCCGTTTGATGCAACGCTTTTCATTCGTGGGGAGGTTTTTATAATAGCATATGGTCAGCCGAATGACATATCGCGCTAAAATGTAGTGCTGTAAAATGCGAAGAATTTGCGTGGTTAGAATCGAAATAATAAATATGTTCCAATAATTTTATCAGTTAATAAAATATGGGCAGTCGTTCGGATGCGAATATTAAATCACTCGTGCTACGCACTCGTGATTTAATTATTACGCATCCGAACTCCTGCTCATATTTTATTAACTGATAAAATATAGGCACATATTTATTATTTCTTAAATATAAAGGATTTAAATCATTCTTGGAGCGTGTTTCCATAATACTTCAGCAATCGGCCAACGTGGTACACCTTAGTAATGTTTTACCATACACTTTAAGTCATCAATACATTACGGAGCAAGAATGTGGTCCCTTCCATTTTTGTGCCCCCACTATGAGTGGTGGGGGCATATAGATTTGGTCTTGTCCGTCCGAAAACAAATTGTGACGCGCCTAGCTCAAAAAGTGTTTGATATAAATTGATGAAACCTTGCATGAGTCTTCATCATGATATAAACTTGAGCACCTCCTATTTTTCGTCTGGCTCCGCCCAATATTTCCAGAATTATGGCCCCTGAAATAGTCAAAAATGCTCATTTTTCACCTTGTGACGCGCATAGCTCAAAAAGTATTTGATATAAATTGATGAAACCTTGCCTGAGTCTTTTATCATGATATGGACTTGCGCACCTGACTCCGCCCCTATTTCCAGAGTTATGGCCCCTGAAATAGTCAAAAATACACATTTTCACATTGTGACGAGTCTAGCTCAAAAAGTATATACATTGATGAAACCTAGCATGAGTCTTTGATATCATGATATGAACTTGCGCACCTCCTTTTTTTCCGTCTGGCTCCGCCCCCTTTTTCCAGAGTTATGGTCCCTGAAATAGTCAAAAATGCACATTTTCACTTTGTGACGTGCCTAGCTCAAAAAGCATTTGTTTTTTTTATTCATTTAACCTTGCTTGAGTCTTTATCATATTGTGACCTTGCACACTTGGCATTCTTTTTGAGATTTTAGCACTAATCACAGAGAGACGGCCCATGAAATAGCCAAAATAGTGGTTTTTTGTTTGTGATGCTCATAGCTTAAAAGTATACGGCCTAGACTAATGAATCCTTTATATATACTGTTTGTTGAGGCTATACCCCCTTAAGACTACAAATATTTGAATTATTGCCCCTTATTTGTGACAAATGTACCAGTGGGTGCACACCCTGTATCCTACAGACACATTCTAGTTGTTAACAATTTTGAACAGGCACGTGATTTTGTTCTGGAATCATAAAGCCATACAACTGGTCTCGCGTCATGATAATATTTACGGTAACTTGCAGATGCTTCGACACTTTTCTTTTTTTTTCCAGTGATGTACGGATGTTTTTGGTAACCTGGTCATAACCATTCTATTTTGAGATATCCTTGTTCTTACATGTGGTGAGGCGTAGTATGTCATTGACACCTAAGGCAGATACTGATCCCAGAGAATTGCCTGCTTTGTGCAGAATAACGATAACAATTTGTTTAAGTTCGGCCAAACCCGGTGCTAGAGGGCATAGATGGTAGCATACATTTCTATGAAAGCCACAACCTTCCGTGGAGAAGTTCAATCAAAGTTAGCCTGCACCATTTTCAGTTTTGTCGTGTTGGACGACCTGTGGAGTTTCCTTTTTATATGCTCGAGGGGACTTATTATGTTATGACCCCGGTGTCCGTCCGTCCGTTAGCAATTTCGTGTCCGCTCTGTAACACTTGAACCCCTTGAAGGATTTCAAAGAAACTTGACATAAATGTTAACCACATCAAGACGACGTGCAGAGCGCATGTTTGGATGGCTCGCTTCTAGGTCAAGGTCACACTTGGGTCAAAGGTCATATGACTTTGTTTTGTGTCCGCTCTGTAACTCTTGAACTGCTTGAAGCATTTTAAAGGAACTTGGCACAAATGTAAATCACATCGAGACGACGTGCAGAGCGCATGTTTCGGATAGCTCGCTTCAAGGTCAAGGTCACACTTAGGGGTCAAATGTCATACCTTCGGGCGTATATTGCTCCGCATTGCGGTGCTCTTCTTTCTATTTTAAGAGTTCAGTTTAACCATCCTACAACTGACTTTGCTGGTGGTCTAATGATAGAGACTCAAACTTTGGTAATACTTATTAACTGACACATTTTTAGAAGTAAATCTGATTCAAGATCGTTGACACCAGATAGTTTCGCCACTTGCGTTTTTTTTCTTTCTTGTTTTTATTTTTGTCTATCGGAGAGGTGTACCACTGTTATGTCATTTCTAGCCACTTATGACCTAGAAACGTGATCAGTTTGGTTTACAAAATTGGAGCTCATGTTTTGACATTGTTTTGCTCATGTAATCACAGTTCGATCTTTTTACACCTGTGACAACACTGCTCCATACGAGAGTTTAGACCTGTCCGTATCATGTATATATGGTTCACCAGTTATTGGAAATGAGCAGAGGTTAGTCTCAAAGGCTGTTAAGCATTCCTGTGTAAAGATTTATTTCCGATTCTTTTCAAAGAGTCTATAAAGGAGTTTTGCGATTTCACTGTGATATGGAACGTTTGCTATACGTTACGTAACCAACCCACAAATTGAGCGAATTGGCTGGCCAAGGTGTTGGCCAGTTAACAATGTCCTTGACTTTATCAGAATTTGTACATGAATTTGTCACTGCAGTTGTCAGACACCTGGTGACCTAGAAAATGTACACAAGAATCCAGAAAAAAACACATTTTAACGGTTATATTTTGAAGTTTGCGTCTTTTAATCTCTCAACGATAAATTGTTTGCTGTGACTGCCTTGTTATGTATTGGGGGATATACTATACAATTTGACAACTAGAAAACGTTTTTTGTCACCCGTTAGTCGACAGAATGCTGCTCGACCTATAGTCCGAAATCTTGTATCAGTTTGTTCAAATATTCCATGTGTCATAAGTTGTTGAAGACCCGCTGTCAAAATAAACGTATTTGCATTATCGTCTAAAATTGTAACACCTGTGTAATATTGTAACACCTGTGTAAAAAACCATTATTCCGTTGTGCTTTATTTGTGTTTTTAAAGGATAAATCTACATAAATAGTTTTACTTCCAAGAGCTTCGATCAATTGCTCGCCATTGACTGTGACAGCCGGACGTGAAAAGTTCAGCATTAAATTTTGGATTAATTTTTAGGAACTCTGAAAAAAAAAGCGTATGCAAATACAAATGATTAAATAAAATGCGATAACTGTCAAAGTTTACCAGTTCTATCAAATGTCAGTCAAAATTTCTATCATTTCATTTAGTTTCCTATTGTAAATTCAAGCTGTGTTTATGTTCAAAAAGTTTATAATTATAGAAGTTTAATTCTAAAAGTAAAAATTACAACTAAAAGAGTTATCATAACTGATTTGCGATAAACACGTCTAGATTAAACATATTGTAAGCCAATACCTTGAATAAAATATCTTTATTTGTGCTGTTTTTCCTCTCTTTTTTTCTTTAACAGGGGCAAAACTTGATCCAAGAAGATTTTCTTAACGTTTAAAGGTGGTATTTTCTATGCTAAACAAAGCTGGACTGTCGCTCATAAATCTCAGATTCGGATTAGTTTAATTCGGATATGTAGATATTTGGTTGTCATGAAAAGAACATTTCTTGTGCACTAATAAAAGAAAAATAAACTGGCCAGTTTTTCTAATGATAGAAGGTTAAACTATTTTTTTTTTTTTTGTTAAAATCTAAAATCAAACATAGTGACGACAACATAATTCAAAACGTTCACATGGTAGTGTCAAACGTAAATCGCTACAGCTGTAGCCAATCTAGTATAATATCAGTCACACTCCCATATTGGAGTAACTGGATAGTGTCTGATATGCTCGCTTTATATTGTTTCAATAAAAGATTTTGAGATACACTTACTTTTGAGAAAAATATACGTCAATACTGATTTTCGTGACTAGGCCTTTTATTTAATTTGTTAAAAAGCGGAATTTTGGGGGGAAAATAGACCGCAACGTGTAATGACACTGCACGCTTGAACTACAACACGAGTTTCACGTGCACATGTGAGAATGGTAACGCTCCAAGTATCACAAAAGAAACCACCCTATTCGATAATAATAACTGAATATCAAAGTACATGAATACACGTTGCAAGAATGAAATAAATTCCATATATGGCTGAAGCGTTATAAAGTCCTTGGCAGTATATAGTATTCATTGTCACATTTAAGTCCCATAAGCCTCTTAATTTTATGAATGCTGCTGTCCAAATAGAGACTACACATAATGGAGTAGTTAGAAAAATGTTACTTTCAGTATCACACATGAAATTATGAAGTTAATGTCACAAAGGTATATAATTAAAACAAAAAGCATCAAAAGCATTTTATAGTATTTTCTACTATGTTAATCATATAGTCAAATCTCTGATAAACACATGAGAAAACAATTATCAAACATTGGATTTAACAAGAAAATAATATATTCTATGTTCATAACAAAAACTGTGACAGCCACATTTTAATCAAAGGCATTATGACCCTTTAAAGCAGCATGCCTCCAGATTTGGCTAAAAAATAATCTTTCTTTCAAATTGAAGTTTGGTCATATTATGAACATTAGAATATGAATTTTTGTTTCTAACATATTTTATAAGTTCCAAATCAAGAAAATAAAGATTGTCAGTAATTAAGTTTTAAAGCCTTCTTAAGAAATATTGCATTTTTTTCAAGATATCTAAAAAAATCATTTTTTTATTGTCGAACGAGAGGCATGCTGCTTTAAGATATATACAAATCTCTTGTTAACTGATTTAAGTGATTGTCATGTTATGCTGACTGGACTGTTTCTTATACTACTAGGCGATTGAGAGTGTTTATCAAAATCCCCTTGATTAAAATCCCCTCCACTGAAAAATGACAGGGTGTTACAGAATCCCCTTCATACTTTTACATGGGGTATCATAATCCCCTCTGTGATTTTCATTATATATATATAGATATCAGTGCTCCAAATTATATTATGTTTGCTAAAGGCGTTGTATTTACGTGTTTTATGCAATAGACTTTTAAATTGTATATAGTTGTATTTGAACTTGATGAAATAAGTAAAAATCACAGAGGGGATTATGATACCCCCTGCAAAAGTATGAAGGGGATTTTGTAACACCCTGTCATTTTTCAGCGTAGGGGATTTTGATCAAGGGGATTTTGATTGATGAATAACCAAAAGCAAACAATTTTGTGTTGGAAAACAATACTGATTTTAATAATGATGAATTGTTTGATAAGGCTGACAAAATATGTCTGTCTGTAATGTAATAATAAAATAACACAGGGGAAGTTAATATCATAATATTCCGGACTGTTTTCGTGTGGTTCTACAATATAAATTGACAATTCAAAAATATTGACTTTTTGTGTTTTATTTGGATAATGCAGCTCCCCTCTGGGAAATCTATCGTCGTTTATAAGAATGAATACATCTTATGTATAAATTAATCATGATTTCATCAAATGTAATTAAATGTTGCCGAAGATGGGATATTGACAAAATGGAGGCGAAAAGCTCAGAAAATGCGAGCGAGTTTAATTCGGAGACTATTTTCATAGATGTGCTTACGGAGACAAATGTGAGCCACTGCGTTTAAAGAGAACAGTGTGGTAAGCCGATTTGGACAATAATGTTTGAAGAGTTATTCCAGTCCGTTTGCGAGTAAATACTTTCCATCGATGGAACTTCAATTACTCGTACGTGTAAACAAATTTACGCAAGATGTGCGATATTTTAAGAACATATATTTGTTCGTTATATTTATTTTCGTGGGGTAAACGTTTTCATATCGAATACAAATTTTATGTAATATAATGTACATAGCACTTGGGCTATGTAGCAAAAGAAACATTTCAATATCCCATATACTTCTGTTCTTTATTTTTAGAAGATGATAAATAATAACTGTCATTCCATGTTAATATATTTTGGCCACATACAGACATGGAAGAACGAGTAGGTCTTCATTTTATTTTCTTGCTTTTTCAGATGGCTTTATCACAAGGCAGAAATGTACTTTCCAAACGGACATTCGAGTCTATAGGGTCCAGGAGGTAAGTAATTCGACCCAACGATAGTGACCACTTCTGAGTCGCAATATTTGAAGGTCTATAACATTATAAAAAAATACACTGTATTGTAATTTATCTTCATTTTAGACGAATACATGAATGAAACATTATATCTGTTAAGATACATTACATACTCAAACAAATAAAACATTCCCACGAAGTACTTTATAACAAGAACTTATATACATATTTTTCTGACTTTACTTGTTTGAAACATAATTATATGACTGTTCGAATAATAACAATTCAAATTAAGTAAACGTATGTATTTTGAAAAGATTCTTTCATAATGCTTTTAAGAATAATGAGTGAAATAATAAGATTTTGAAAATAGCATGCGCGACCAAGGTAGATTAAATAAAAGTAAATACAAAATTATGAGGTCTAAGGTCCTGTTTATTCATTTAAAAGCCAAGGAAAAATCAAAATTTGCTGAAGTTATGAACAGTTCTAAATTATATGAAAAAATGGCAGCCATCTTGTTTCCATGGGAACGTAAATGTGGCATTTAAATTTATTTAAAGATATCTGTATGAACTGTATTTTGATAAATATTAGATATAATTAACTAAAACGAAAATAATAACCTGCATACATCTTAATCACAAGACTATAGACATTCTTCTGTTTTATAAATAGAAACAATTCAGTAGTGTGTAAAAGACGTCATCAACACACTAAAAAAATTTCCGCCATGGTTGGCCATTTTCTTAAATTGCAAGCTGCCATAGTTTTTCCAAAAATGATTTGATCTAAAAAAAAATATACAATGTATATTTTGGCATACAGGAAATCTTCTTAGAAAATAAAACATACAGCTATAATAGGATAATCAACCTACAGAATGTATGGAAACTACAAAATGCATGAAAGGTGTTGCTAAACGCATCTATGTATGGTATAGATTTTGAATGTTTAATAAATTGGACCACTGAAATACAAAGAAGAAAGGGACAGCTTGTCACTGTTTCGTTTTCCCATTACAGGACAAAGACGGCAACTTTTTCAATTTCATTGATGAGCTCAAAACGTTGACCTTTCCACTCTTTTCCACATTTAAAAGATATCATTGATTTTAACGTTCCGTCCGTCTGGACAGAACAATGCAACCAAATAACGCCAGTGTGGACATAATAACGCCAGTCTGGACAGTGAATAACGCCAGTCTGGTCATAATAGCACCAGCAGAATAACACCAACCATGGCATATTAACGCATGTCTGGACAGAATTATGCCTGCCTTGGCATTACGAAATGCACTTTTCTGTTACGTGTGACAGCAACAACGTTTTAAAATTGATGCTGCCTTATATTTGTTTTTGGTTCTTTCGCAACGGCATCAATAATACGTTTGTCCGTCAATCGTTTTTCAGTACTAAATGATTACAAAACCTCAATGAAAGAGGAATAATGATAATAGCCATCACATGTATACAGTCAGCTTACTGTACTGTATTTAATTCCACCTTCTCCGATTTTAGATTTCATCTCAATCTTGTCAATTCTGTTTATTTGCTGCTCTGTTGTCCACAAAAGCTGCGGTTTCTGGAAATGATCAGGAAAACATGTCAATATTGTACCAAAGCAGTGATTAATTTACTAATTTTCTTCCCCGAGCCTAAACACATCATTTCTGCAAAGTACGTTTAGCAGTGTCTATTAGATGATTGCATTACCCGCTATCGATTAGTCAGACAGTGCCATACAAGCGTTTCTGCGACTTTGAGTTGATGGCTATCTAATTCTACCTCCAAACGCTAGAGAATGTCATCTCGGGGCGCTAGCAAATATCACGAGATTACTTTCAGCTTGATTTCATTATGGAGTTGACGTGATATAAGACTGAAATTCCGTCGCTGATCTCGAGGGTCGATTTTGAGGCAACTTAATGTTTTATTGAGCAGTTATCTTGAACATAGATATACACATATGCACAGATATCTTCAAATGATTTGCAATAAGTCTAAAGTAGATTTGTTTCTATTTTTGCTGATTGCCACGGTGTTACATCATGATACAGCCGGAAAAGGAAACCACTGTCCAGCAATTGTTTTTCTGTTACTTATATATCAAACGTAAATGACCACAATGGAAATAAGAGCACTGAGTTCGGTCGTTGACTGTCCCTACCGAAAATCATTACTGTAAAAATAGCCGATGATTTTAGTACTATTATGTGGATTTCTTAATCTCGCAATGACGCTTTGGTTGTAAATATCAAGTCTTCTTAAATATTAAGTCTAATCCAGATTAGAATTTTACCACAGAACCGGAAGTGGAAGATGTGGTTATCGGTAAAGTAAAGTTTTACCAAAGGCAACAAACAATTAGGCTGCCAAAGATGCAACAATAATTTTGTTGATGCCTAATTATTTTCGTAGTTTTATCCCTTGATTCCTATTCCTAAACAATAATGAATCTGACCACATTTTGATTCGGGTAAGGTAAAAAAATTAACTCGTTTAAGATGGAATTAATATCATAAAGCTCACACATTTTCACTGTTCATGACGCTTTAATCTATAAACGAACCTATAAAGGTATTTCTCGTTGATTTTCTTCTGACGTGCTGTTACTATATTCAGACAAATTGTTTCTTATTTAAATGACGTTTGCTATAAAAGGAAATGTATAACTCTGCTCTATTTGCAACAGACACAAGAACGGCATTTCTATTTTGAAACAGTCAGAAATGAAGTACATCACACATTCATGACATAGACTGCATTAAGATATCAATTAAATACAAATTTTAGATACAAAACATAAATACTCAGCTATTTCGTTTTAATAATAGACTGAGTAACAAACTACAAAACTGAGAAAGAAAGATGGACAAACATGTGATCTAAAGACCATCTTAGAAAAAAAAACACGATATTCCCAAAACTGACCACGTACCGAGCCTCATTTTTTGCTATAGTCATATAGTAACTGATTGTATCAATTTGTGTTATTGTCACGTTTAAGACTAATGGCACTGATTCTGCATTCAATAATTTTTATGTCCGTGTAAATTTTGTCAATTTCAGTTCAGGATTATGAAAGTTATAATATTCGTATTTCTGGCTTTTTGTGCATTTATATATAAAACCCATGCCATTAAGCCTATTTTACTAATTAAAAAAAAAATATTTTGCTCGAGTTGTCAGTCTACTGATGATGTGGATACTTTCCAAGTGAAAATGGTTTGTTTGCTCGGTAAATTAGTCAACAGTGTTTTATATTGTGCATGTCATGAACTTCACCTAGGACGATATACATGTTTCTTTGCAGGGAAACAATTTAGGCTTCCATACTACGTGAATTTTCTTTTTTTTTTCTTTTTTGTTTTGTTTCATTTATTTTGTCGAAAGTTTGATGATGTAGATGTTTTTATTGTAATGGTCTTCAAAGTAGCTTTCAGTTTTCATAATTTAACAGGTCTCAAAACCTATTTCATTTTTTTAATTTATGTACTCGTCACAGGTCGAATATTTAGCATTATATTATGATACACAATTAGATATATAAAATCTTATTATAAAATACATGTGCACATTAGATAAATCCTCAATATAACATTATATACGAGAGAATAAAGGAACTGCTTCTACTAACCTCAGATTGTGAATCTCCAGGTGATTGAACGAGAGAACTTTTATTGACTGGATAGAGAAAACGACATAGATCGAGTTATCAGTCATGTTTATTTTACTGTTTTAATCTACGGGTTATAAGCTACAATATAGAAGAGCCTTTTACGAGAATCGAGATGGAAGGTAGAAGTTATCTTTCACCTTTGAAATTTTTCCATTAGTTTAGTTTTCACGACCTATAATCAAAGCACTGAGAGGACTGATGTGGGCAGCGGTTGACAGCTTTTGGTAATTGGCATGAACAGTTAGCTTAAGTTTGGTGATTCTAGTTAAACTACTTTTGATTGATAAGCATTTTCAACCTTTTTGTTTACCAAATCAAGGGGTAAAACTCTGCTTTTACTCTGTCAAAGGGGATAAAATAATATATGAGCAAAGCTCATGTGCTTATTGAAAATTTTGTGAAGTTCGGTTAATTTTGCTCAAAATCTTTTTTGAATTATAAGCATTTTTTTAACAAATCAATGGGAAACACCCTGCTTTTACTAGAACAAGGGGAATAACAGTAAATGTGAGCAAAGGTCATGAACTAATTGATAATTATGTGATGTTTGGAGATTCTAGTTATAACAAGAGCTTGTAGAACACTTGCATGAATTAACTGATAAGGAACAGAAATTATTTGGTCACTGCCTACTAGACATTTAACGTATTGATCTTAAATCAATATCATGGGTCATTTACCAGTCTTAAATAACCTACGTATCAAATGTGATCTTAGACAAAGCATAATCTAGTTTTCTGGCAAAATAGTTCTATTGTCAATGTGATACTGACCTTTGACCTACTGAACTCAAAATCAATAGGGGTCATTTGCTGGTCATGACAAATCTACCGATCTCATGATCCTAGGCCCAAGCGTTCTCAAGATATCACTCGGAAACTGATTTGTCTACAGACCGACAAACATCCATCATCAAACATTAATATTTACAATATACCCCTCCTCCTTCGAATGAGGGCAATTAAATTTCAAATTAGAAGATGCCCATGTCTCCCTAGTTCCCCAATGCATAGTCGTAATAGGCCAGAAGTCAATAGAAGATAGGAGCGAAAGACAAAGAGACACTAATGTTTGGCTGCAATAAAGATCATCTACTTGGCATGCCCAATCACCCTATGAAATTACAAAATTCTGGGTCAAATGGTTCTCAAGTAAACCGTTTTCCATGTTCAGGCCCCTGTGACCTTGAGCTTTGATCGAGTGAGTCCAAAATTCAAAAGGGGTCATCTACTCTGCATGTCCAATCATCCTATGAAGTTTCAACATTCTGGGTCAAGTGATTCTCAAGTTATTGATCCAGAAAGAGTTTTTCGATCTTTATGCCTCTGTGACTTTTCCCCTTCAGTCAAGTGACCCCAGAACATTAAGGGTCATCGATTTTGTAATTCCTATCCTCGTGATTGAACGCTCTGGGTCAAATGATTCTAAAGTTTTTTGTTGTTGTTTTTTTTTAATTTCGGCTACCGAGGTAACCCATTTATTGTCCCTGTCATAGATGTGCGGGGTTCGGGGATCCATCCCCCATCACACCTTACAAAAAGTAACATGACTGCTATTACAACTAAAATATAATCATATTAGCTAATGAACTGTTGTAATAAAATTCTCGGGGATTTTTTTTTTTTTTTTTTTTTTTTTGATAATAGGGACTAATACCTTCTTAATGTACAATTTAAGTGACTCTTTATTTAACAACTAAACTATACAAAAATGCATTTACTTAATCTGTTTAATTATGCACTTCATAAAAAGGTTATATGCATAATATAAGTTATTTAGACAAATAACTTTTTAGATAAAAACAAAAATTAAATAACATTTATAATGGTTAAATTTTATAAACTGTCTTCCGTTGTCTAGCGATTTAATTTAGACATTTTTTTCGTAGGATAATATTTCACTTAAAATATAAAGAGACAAAATCTGCATTTCAAAGATAAAAAGGCCTTAGTTCGAAACAAAAACGTTTACTTTCTATGTGATTGTAAATATTTTATGTAAAACAAAAAACAACAAGTTTCGGGCGAAAGAGAGTGAAAAATGAAAAACCTGGGTTGGTCTGGACACGTAGAGGGGGCATCTTATATGTGATACAAAAAAAAACATAATGTCAACAGGAAAAGCTTACAAGTATATTTTTTCATATATATTCTATATCGTTTTATAGTGTTTTGGAAGTTATTATTCCTTCTCTTGAGAAGGAATATTATAGTTCAATAAGTCACACTTGACTGAGCTACTGATACCGAAAGCTGTTGTCATTACAAGCTGGCCAATAAAACTCCGTGACCTTAAAAATTAACCTCTGACGTTAGACTATTCTTTCCTAATTGAGGCGACTCTCTGACTGAACGCGTTCCGTGGATTACATATTTCTAAACCCGAGGATGTTATTTCCTCCATTCTTGAGGAACATAACATACATTCAGTCGACCAGATAGACATATATCAGCAAATTTAAATGTAAACAACTAAATATTATCGTTACCTTGAAATGCATAGTTATTATATGAAAACAAACCCCATTGCGACCCTCTAATTATGCGCAACAAATTCACGCATCGAATCGTAAATGATTAACCGGGTCAATGTCTTATTGCCGTATTTACTCTACTGAAAAGGGTAACAGATTTAATTTGTTGTTGGATTTAACAATTTATGTTACATAACTAGCGTAAATACTTACTTGAAATTTTTTGGCAGTATAAAACAGACATTGAAACCAAAATTTTAAAAGATGATCATTTTATATTTATATAGATATGCCCTAGAAGGAACTTTTGCTAAGCTTTAACTTGTTTAACATTGTGTTTCACTGAAAAAACTTCCATGTATTACTCTTGAAAAATATTTTTATATTTTCCCCATAGAGTTTCAAATTTAGTTATTTCAAAATCTTTGAAAGCAATATATCTTTCCGTTTTGTAGTAAGAGATCATTTTTCTTTTAAATACATCGATTGATGGCATCTGACCTTGTATTTTGTTATAATATAAGAAGTGTTTGGCCTGCAACAGAATAATGTTAATAGGTACATCGAACTTTCTATTACCGAACAAAATATCTGAAGGATTCCATTCTGCTAAATTAATGTTACATTTATTTCTTATATAATTTAATAGTTGGGTCCAAAAAAGCTTAGTTATCTCATAGTTCCAGAATAAATGTATTATGGTTTCTTGGAAATTGTTACAAAAAGTACAGCTATCATTACCAGTTATATTCAATTTCTTTAATAAATAGTTTGTGGCTAAGATTCTAAAGTTATTGGATGGAAACTGTTTTCAAAGTTCTAGTTCCTGTGACCTTAACTTTTGATCAAGTGATTCAAAAAACAATAGGGGTCATCTACTCTTTATCTGTTTATGCGCATGGTGTAGGCTGCATTTTTCAGTGCTCTCAAATATTGATAGTTTTCTGACATTTATACTTTGTTCAGAATTCTGAAAATTGGATATATTGGAAATCGTCTTGTCGTGGTTGGAGTGTTGTAAATTTAAGGTGAATCATAACTGTGATTTTGAAGTAATTTTGATTTTTAAAAAAAATCATTATTGCAATTAAATTGCCAAACTTTCATATATCAGCATAGCCTGCAGCAATAATGTGTTTCAGTGAGCGAATGTCACCGAGGATTATTTATAAAAGATCAGAGTTGCACAATATTGGACAATTACCAAGTGCACAAAAGAGACCTAATCCCATGATTATCAAAAGATTGAAAGAGCTTCGATTAATTCAATATAGAGGGACTCGAGGTGGGAAAAATCAGATTAGACGAGCATGGGACACTAACAATGGGGTAAATAATAACAACTTGATACGGATAAAACCTGAAAACTGTACATTAGTTCGGGGGCAGAAAATCATCAAAATTTGCTCCGTCAATACACGATCAGTGAAAAATAAAACACTCTCCATATGTGACTTCATCCTTACAAATGAATTCGACATTTGTACCATAACTGAAACATGGCTCGGTAGCTCTGTTGACAAAGCGTGCATCGGCGAACTCGTGCCCGACTGTTACAAAATGAAACATGTCCCTCGTAGTGGTAGGCGCAGCGGGGGCGTAGCGATTATTCACAAGAGAGCCATACAAGTGAACATTGTCACATCAAGAAAAGACAACGAATTTTCCCAATTTGAGTATATGGATTGCAATGTAGTTACAGGCGGACACTCCATAGGCCTACGGCTTGCCATTATATACCGACCACCCCTTCCAAAGAGAACGGTTTAAACACAAATATTTTCCTGGAGCAAGAATGGCCCAATTTCTTAACTAAATATGCTACAATTGACAAGACCACCATCATTGTAGGGGACCTTAACTTCCACCTTGATTTACCGGAAAATAGTGACACAAAAAAGTTTACAAGCTGTCTGGATGCATGTGGCATGCGTCAACATGTACAAGAACCAACACATGTAGCTGGGCATACGTTGGATGTAGTGATAACCAGAGATAATGATGTCACGGTTTCAAATATCGAGGTCATAGATCCGGGACTCTCTGATTCAAACGGAAAGATGTCATGTGATCATTTTGCTGTGATATTTGACGCTAAAGCTTCCAAACCACCCCCAGTACGAAAAACTGTGTCGTACAGGAAATTACGTTCGATCGACATTGACTCATTTCGAGAAGACATACGAAGAATAGATTTCTTTAACACAAGATGCACTCCATCTGATACTGATATCGATGAATTTGTGGAGGAATATTCAAATCAGCTAATTTCTATAGTAGACAAACGCGCCCCTTTGACTACCAAGACTATTGTGTTAAGACCTTCATGTCCTTGGTATACCGAGCAACTCCACAAGCAAAACATCAGAAACGAAAATTAGAATGGAAATGGCGTGAAAGTAAGCTCACATTCGATCACCAAATTTACCGAACACAGTGTGCTGAAGTGAATAAGATGCTAAAACAAGCTCGTGTTGAATACTATACATGCAAAATTGACTCATGTGGCAGTGATCATAAGAGTTTATCAAAGATTACCAAAAATCTTCTTGGCGATACAAATGAGGTGATTTTACCATCACATTCATCTCCACAGCATCTCGCACAAGATTTCAGTGACTTCTTTATTGGAAAGATCGAAACAATCAGAAACGATACAGCATCGCAAACACAATCTGTATCTGATCTAGAAGACATAGAAACTGAATGCACAAGTGTCAGTTATGCAGAGTTTACTCAAACCTCAGAAGACGAAGTGAAATCAATTATCAAAAAGTCAGCGAACAAATCATGTGAACTAGATCCTATCCCAACATGGTTATTAAAAGAATGTCTTGACGAACTAACACCAGTGATAACAAAAATTATGAATGCATCTCTAGATGCTGCGTATGTGCCCAAAGCGTTCAAACATTCACGAATAAGACCTCTTCTAAAAAAGCCAAGCCTAGATTCTAATGTCCTAAAAAACTATAGACCTGTGTCAAACTTGCCGTTTCTGTCTTAAATCTTAGAAGAAGTGGTAGATGTTCGAATTGAAAATCATCTGAGGAACAACGAACTCCATGAAGTTAATCAATCTGCTTATAAAAAATTGCACTCAACCGAAACCGCCCTAATAAAAGTCCAAAATGGCATTCTTCAGTCGTTGGATAAGAACAATGTGACTATTCGTGTGATGCTTGATCTCTCTGCAGCATTTGACACTACTGACCACGGGACGTTGATTCATCGCCTTGAACGTCACTTTGGTGTTACAGGCAAGCCACTCGCATGGATGATGTCATACCTTAGTGACCGCTACCAGACCGTATGCATAGATGGCGAGCTATCACAACCAGTGCTAATGAAGAACAGTGTACCCCAAGGGTCTGTCCTGGGGCCAAAGAACTACACAATGTACACAAAACCAGTCGGAGCTATCTGCAGAAAGCACGGACTGAACAATCATTTCTATGCGGACGATTCGCAGTTATATCAATCCTTCAAACCAATAAACAAAATGTCTGTTGAAGAGACCATTCATCGCGTTGAAAGTTGTTTAAAGGATATAGTAAGTTGGATGAATACTAACATGTTGAAACTCAATGCTGAAAAAAACAGAATTAATCATATTTTCATCTGAACACAAGACACAATATGTTTCAAACATATCTGTGAAAGTGGACGGCTCTGAAATCAAACAATCAGGCAGTGTCAGGAACCTCGGTGCTTTCCTGGATTCGAACATGAGGATGGAGCAACATGTGAATAGTATGTGTAGGAATTCCTATGCACAGTTGCGGCAAATTAGTCACATCAGACAATATATAAACGCAAACGCAACCAAATCTCTAATCAACTCTCTTGTTACATCACGTTTGGATTATTGCAACTCTCTGCTATATGGAATTCCAAAACAATTAATGAATTAATGTTCAATGAAAAAACTGCAGTATGTCCAAAACACGGCAGCTAGAATCGTAACCAGAACATCCAGATACGACCATATAACGCCTGTTCTGCGTAAACTCCATTGGCTTCCTGTGCAATGTAGGGTAGAGTACAAAATTATAACACATACATATAAGGCACTCAAAGATCAATAACCAGCTTATGTAGCGAACATGCTAGAAATATATACACCATCCAGAAATCTGAGATCGCAGAATAATGCATTAAAACTAGTGGTGCCCAAATGTCGAACAATGCGATTTGGTGACAGAAGCTTTCAGACAGCTGCTGCGAGGTTATGGAATGCCCTACCATCTGGCATAAGAGAGTGCAAGACCGTGCAAAGTTTCAAAAAAGCGCTAAAGACGCATTATTTCATACAATTCTTTGGGAACTAACATCTCACTGATTACCTGATTTATAATGTAGGTACTTTGCCGGCCAATTAATTACTTTAATTAAGAACTCCAGTGTGGCAGAATAATGTTGGCAGTTTTTTTTCTGTGGGATGTATCATGGATGTTCTCCGTACCGTTTAGGTGGGGATTGACCCAATCATCCGGAACGGTTTGCATGCTGTGATGCATTTCGCAGACATCATACCGTTTAATTCTGTCTGTTCAAAATGTAAGATATCTTCTGTTCTATTCTGCTGTGACCTGTGTCTTTGATAGGTCAGTTAATGTTTTATGATATTATATTTTTAGCTCGACTATTCGAAGAATAGTCTAGCTATTCTACTCACCCTGGCGTCGGCGTCGGCGTCACACCTTGGTTAAGTTTTTGCATGCAAATCAAAAATACAGCCATCAATTAAAGGCATATAGCTTTGAAACTTATTTTTTCTTTTTCTAGGTCAATAACCAACCTCTCTGGGACAAGTCCCATGACTCTGACATGTATTTTGAGCAAATTATGCCCCCTTTTGGACTTAGAAAATTTTGGTTAAAGTTTTACATGCAAGTTACTATCTCCAAAACTAATGCAGATATTGATTTGAAACTTCACATGTGTTTTCGGGGTTATAAAACTAGTTGATAGCAGCAAGTCCCATAACTCTGACTTTCATTTTGGCCAAATTATGCCCCCTTTTGGACTTAGAAAATTCTGGTTAAGGTTTTGCATACAAGTACATACAGCTATTTCTAAAAGGCATATAGATTTGAAACTTATTTTTTCTTTTTCTAGATCAAATACCAACCTCACTGGGTCAAGACCCATAACTCTGACATGTATTTTTAGCAAATTATGCCCCCTTTTAAGGTAGTTCTGCACGTTTGGATCAAAATTTTTTCTACAATGTAGAATTTGAATAAACTGTAATTTTTCAAAACTGCACAATATATCAAGAGAATTGAGCAAATAAAAAATATAGGGTCGTGTGCTTGATTTTTTGCTAGACTGATTTGAAAAATTTGGACCTCACTCTATTTTCATAATGTGAGTCTATGGCAAAGTCATAGCTTTCATAACATTTTCGTGAATAGAATTTTTTCTACAATGTAGATTTTAATGAAACTTCTCACAGTTGTAAATAAACATGTTGCCTATAATGTGGTGAAATAAAATGTATAGGTCCGTGTGCTTATTTTTGAAATATTTGATCAGGATGAAAGTGACCCACACATTTCATGCTAATTTTAAGACATTATTTTGAATTATTTAACGTGTCAGTTGTTTTAATATCTTATTTTAACTTTAGAAAGTTAGTAACAGAGCCAGTGTAAAAAATTAAGTCACATGTTGCCATTAATTCATAAAATGAGTTTCATTTCCGTTCACCGAATCCAGGCTTTATTCTACGGTTTCCGGATAAATGACGTTACGCCATCACTTCCGGTTTATCAAACGTGCAGAACTACCTTAAACTTAGAAAATTTTGGTTAAAGTTTTACATGCAAGTTATTATCTCCAAAACTAATGCAGATATTGATTTGAAACTTCACATGTGTCTTCGGGGTTATAAAACTAGTTGATAGCAGCAACTCTGACCTTCATTTTGGCCAAATTATGCCCCCTTTTGGACTTAGAAAATTCTGGTTAAAGTTTTGTGTAAGTACATACAGCTATTTCTAAAAGGCATATAGATTTGAAACTTATTTTTTCTTTTTCTAGATCAATTACCAACCTCACTGGGTCAAGTTCCATAACTCTGACATGTTTTTTGAGCAAATTATGCCCCCTTTTAGATTTAGAAAATTTTGGTTAAAGTTTTACATGCAAGTTATTATCTCCAAAACTAATGCAGATATTGATTTGAAACTTCACATGTGTCTTCGGGGTTATAAAACTAGTTGATAGCAGCAAGTCCCATAACTCTGACCTTCTTTTTGGCCAAATTATGCCCCCTTTTGGACTTAACAAATTCTGGTAAAAGTTTTGCGTGCAAGTACATACAGATTACTAAAAGGCATATAAATTTGAAACTTATTTTTTCTTTTTCTAGATCAATTACTAACCTCACTGGATCAAGTTCCATAACTCTGGCATGTATTTTGGGCAAATTATGCCCCCTTTTGGACTTTGAAAATTCTGGTTAAAGTTTTACATGCGAGTTTCTATCTCTAAAACTAATGAAGATATTGAATTGAAACTTCACATGTGCCTTAGGGGTTATAAAACTAGTTGATAGCAGCAAGTCCCATAACTGATATGCATTTTGGTCAAATTATTCCCCCTTTTTAACTTAAAACTCTTTTGATATTTAACCTTTTTAGGTAATATTTTCCTGCCTCTGGGACAATATTTCGAATAGTCGAGCTTGGCTGTCTTACGGACAGCTCTTGTTGTTTCATGTTTTGATCTGCCTACCTTCCAATTTAAAATGCTTTGTATCTTATTACCGTAATGTAATTTTAAGTTCTTCTATAATAGTTCAATTGCAATTTTTTATTGAACATTATATAAATGTTTTTATGTAAAGCACTTTTGAACGTATTTTTATATGAAAAGAGTGCTATATAAATGTGGTATATAATAATAATAATAATAATAATAAAACTCTACATGTCCAATCATCCTATGAAGTTTCAACATTCCTCAAGTTATTGATCAGAAACGGGTTTCCATGTTCTGGCCCCTGTGACATTGACAAATGATTTCTTTTTTTTTTCTTCTTTTTTTTTGATTTTTTTTTCAAATGAGATCTCATCGCAGGCTATGAATATATTATACATAAATTACATAGATAAAAGACACTTCAGAATAGTTCTTAAACTAAAAGCAACCATAAAAGAATATTTACAATGAAATTAAATGTTTCATTCAATTTTAAAACAACCAAAACAACTCCTACTATCTCCAATATCAGCACACATCATGATCTACGGGTTGCATTCTGTCATTTTTCAGCTGTACATTAATATCATATGCCTCATAATCATGACAATATGCATGTTTTAGTATTGTTATATTTCATGGAGTCCATTCAACATATGTGTAATAGAGTTCTGCTTAAGTCGGTGCTAGGGGGCGTAAGAGGTGTTGCAACATTTCATTACCTCTCATGAACAGACTCAATCAAACCGAGTCTGCTATTATTCTTCTTGGTTGCATTCTATGCTTCCAAAGGATCTTTTTACGAATTTTATTGTTCAGATTCAAATATTGAAAATTGAAATTTTTCTAACTTAGTTTGAATGACCTCAAATGATTACGTTGCAGTCTTCCGAATCCCGCATTTGTATAATTATCCGAGAAGAAATCGAACGCCAGACCGTGAATATTTGGGGACGAAAACACAGCAAATCTACCGGCGATTAAAAGGCGAACTTGTTAAAAATAATGTTTCTTTCGAATTAAGTATACCCTTTAATGATATGTCAATCACAAACACCAGCTGGAATGTAATATTAAATCAAATTGAAGTGCATACGTTCGTATTTTCGGGAAACAGGTACGGCTGCAATTATTTACGTAAATATTATTTATGAAAGGATCGTATCTTTCTCTATGAAAAATAAATAGGATAACACCGCTTCTGTTGATAATATATCTTTCCATAAACCCATTTCTATGCTACACAGTTCAACCGATACACGGGTGCAATTTTATCCGAAAATAGAACGCACGCCGTGCTAGTTAGATGTTTTCTGATCATGTGACCAAAACAAGCTCTTTGGTGTTGTTATAATAATAAAATTTCGGTTAACTTTTCTAGCAGGAACTGAGTTTTAATTTAAAACGTTTACAAACGACGGAACTTGGTTTTAATACCGATTATAGGATCTACGCGGATGGTGCTGAAGTACTATACTATTTTTTGTAGGTTATTTATAGTTTATTTTGGTCACGTGATAAGAATTGTTTTGGTCAAGTGATCAAAGCAAGCATGTTCATTTTCATACGCGTTGTTTTTGTTATAAAATATAGATTACGACAAATTTGTACTTAAGCAGTGCATTTTTTTGATAAAATTGAACCTCGGAAGCTTTCTGAAAGTTAAACAGACTTGAATTACGTAAAACTTATGGAGGACATGGAACTACTTGTTCTTCGGTTCCGGATAAGCGTTTTGACCTAAATTTGTGGTATGGTAAATCTGTGGTCACGCTTCGCTGCCCACAAAAATCATTTACATGTCGCCTTTTTCACATGCATTGTCTTTGTAAGTATCCTGGTATGCCATTCTTGTGAATAACATATAATAAATTCCATATAAACTTGTAGTTGCGTTTGTAAGAATTTCTATTGGTTTATTTTATTGTTTGGCTATAAGGCTACCAAAACTAGATCTCAAGGCGTAATAATTGGTCCTTTCTGATGGTTATAGAAACATTAGGGCGAATCATTACGTTATTCCTTTCGGTATTAGTTCAATATATTTTTATTTTTCATTCATAAGAAAATTTGTAGCACTATCTTAATACGATAGCAAACTAAAGTGTGATATTATTCAAATGCTTGTCGAAAATAACTTGCCATTTACGTAAGTACAGTGTTCATTTTTGGTACTATGTTCTTTCAACAAAAGAAATCTAGGTAATTTTCAGTGTATTTCATGTAAAATAAAATCATGTTATCCATGGGAGGCCGGTGTTGTCTTTTAAATTATGTAACGTTAATTTGCCAGGCTCCATAATACTATGCTCTATTGATGATATTATCTTACAATACTAGGATATCATTTTAATAGTATAATCATTCAGTTTTAAATACCTTCATATCAACTGGGTAAATATCATATGCATACTATTTCAGACGACATTTCCTGTGAAAATCCTGAGACGAACCCTAATGGTTCCAATTCTAATTCCAAACATCCTTAGATGTACAATGCTCTTCTTCATAGCGATTTGTACGACCGAATCCACAGGACACTGTTCTTGGTTAAAGAGAAGAAAGTTCACTAGCCGACACTTTTTGTTTGCAGGATGGAAACAAAGTCATTTGGATTTGTATTTTGTTTGAATCATGCTATACAAATAACACCGTGCGGAAGTAAACTTTACGTCGCAAAATGACAGTTAACATTTGGGTGATACCTTCTAAGACGTTATTTTTTGCATGACTTGATCTTTTTTGTGTTTTAATTTCATCTGTAAATAATTCATCTTTGCTTTGTTAAAAAACCTCGTAAATATTGTATAGTTGTTTATACCATTTAGAATAGCTGTGTGTCCGTCTGCGTGACTATGACCTAGAGTGTCGTTACCGATTCCAACATCTGTTTCAGCCAGCGAGTAAAGACCTAGAGTGTCGTTACCGATTCCAACATCTGTTTCAGACAGCGAGTAAAGACCTAGAGTGACGTTACCGATTCCAACATCTGTTTCAGACAGCGAGTAAAGACCTAGAGTGTCGTTACCGATTCCAACATCTGTTTCAGACAGCGAGTAAAGACCTAGAGTGACGTTACCGATTCCAACATCTGTTTCAGACAGCGAGTAAAGACCTAGAGCGTCGTTACCGATTCCAACATCTGTTTCAGCCAGCGAGTAAAAACCACTCGCAAAAACATTTTATTTTGGTTTTTAAGGACCATTCCAAAGCATGGTCTTTACATACAGGTTTTACTGTAATTCTCGAGTAATACAGTACTGCTTATACGATGAAAGGCACTTTTGCTTGTTATGCACTAATAAAAAATGAAAATGTTGTTTCGTTTTTAAATACCTTAATTAAGTAGTAAATTGATTGTGCAATTAAATGTATGTAAAAACCGGAAACATTTGGAGTACATAACCCATTAGCATGTTTAAAATCTGCGTGGGAATAAGTGACACTTATAAATAGCACGCTACATTAAGTTGAACGTGTTTCTATTTATTAAACAAGAATATATCCATATCTGTGAGATTTCACGCATCCGATATACAACTCTAAAATTAGATAATACTGAGTGATGTATATATAGGGATAAAACGTAGTCTTTTTTCAAAACGCAGCATATTTTATTTTTACAGTCTGTGCGACATATTACAGAATACATTTAATTTTCTTTGAGCCAGTCTCATAACCAAATATGACATTAGAACTGTTATCATTACAATCATGAATTGGTCGAGAAGGCTAAGACGTTTCATACGGAGGGAAAGGCCGCGGGTGCGATTCCTGCCTACTCCCATTGCGGTGTGTCCTTGGGCAAGGCACTTTATTAGTCGCCGGCGACTATATTTGATACGCTTTAGGATTCTGCAGCTGGTATGAGAAGTTATTAAAATGTGACAATGAAAAAAGGATATTGTAAATAAAAGAAAAATGAGGCAGTTAATGAAAGGCTTACATAAAGGAATTAGGTGCTGAAAATTGCATAAGGTTTTTATTATTTCAAAAGATAGCTTTTTGGGAAAATATGAAAAATGTATAAAGAACTTATCCCTATACTCCGTATCCATAGTCCTATCACGTGATCTGAAACAGGTAAACATTCTCACTACACTGCAAAGAGAACGCCTTAAGAATAAGTTTACAACCATGTCAGATTAATAACCACAGTTAATCTATTCCTTTTCACTTGCTAATAAATAAACAATTAGTCTTTACAACATTCTACAGATAATTTCAGAAAAGGCATCTAGTAGTGTTCTTTAAATTGGAGTAAAAATTAAATGGAATTCTAAAATATTGCTGATTACATAAGAGAAAGAGGAAATATTACAGAGTCTTTTAAAAAGGATACATTTTTTTTAATTGAAAGTTATGTACACGATGCGTTTGTTTGTAAAAGAGACAATAATTTCCTTTTAAAAGCAAAATGTTGTCGAAGTCAGAGGAAAAATGAATTACTACATACATTGTCTAAAAGAATCAAGCGTTCTTGACGGACAATGCAGCTGTAATGTTGGGTAAATAAAAAAAATGTGTACCTTCATTTAAACAATTGAAACTTAATTAAATTTTTGTGTGTTATTTGTTCAAGATAATACTAGTTAATGTTTGCAATGTGTACATGAGGTACGTATATAAACACACTGGCTGGGAAACTCTCTATTTACCTGTTTCGGATGACGTTATAAATTTTGTCGATATGGAGTGTATGTATATCATTAAATTTCGTGACTTTTTACCTTATTGTAAATTCACTTTTCCGGCGATTTGATGCTTTGCATCAAAATTTTACTTGTCATGATTGTCTCAGTCGACCCAGCTGTAAATGGGTACCAGTAAATTACTGGAGGTAGGGTATAACTGGATTTTAACTGTTCTTAAAATAGGGTCGCTCAAAAGCTCTACAGAGCTTATGTTCATTATTTCACAAGCGACGGTAAACAACATTTACCTACCATTAAATCAATGAGATATTACAAAGATATCGATAGAAGCCGGCTATCATTAATGACAGTTACAAAAATACGAAATTGACGGTTGAAAGACATGTTTTTCATGTTGAAGGATAGACATTGTATTGTAAAAATATTTTATGATACTTTTGTAATAATATAATAAACAAGAAGTATCTTTAAAATAAGATACACGGCCGCATTAGCACACTAAAACTACGAAACATGCATGCACTCATTGCACTTTTCTTATATCGGGATTAAAAGCAAATAAATGTAATTTTAAAGAAAAATTCTTTATTTGTAAACATGTTTTACAGAACACATATTTTACATCATAATTTATTAATCATAATCTAGGAAACTTATACAAAAAGTAACTAAAAAGGGGCTGAAAGTGGGTACGAAACACAATTTGAAATCGTCAGGGATACGAAATAACCAAATAAGGGGACAGTTGACTTGGACGATTGCTAATGGGACGTATTACTGTAATCGTTTACGTAGATCAGTGGTATCAGAGTGCAGATGCAATTTTTAGTCGAACTCTGCCGCGTTCACTACCGAGGGATTCAGGTTAATGACGTAAAATTCCACAGAATCTTCAACGGATATAGTGTCTAACAATACGCTCAGAGCACCTGCACACCCCTTAAGAAAATCGAAACTGTGAATTTATTTATCACCAGTCAAAATGTAAGTTTAATCAGCTGTTAAAGACCTTCACCCAGATATTTACAAGAAGTAAAGATGAAATCAATGCCGGCCTATGGCCGGAAAAAACACTGGAGACAGCGTGTTTTGTAAAACAAGAGGCATAGTGACAGCGTGTTTCTACATCAAAAGGGGAAAAAGACAGTGTTTTCTACAACAGAGGAAAAAATGCGATTTTCTACAACATGAGCAAATGACTCGTTTTTACAACATGAGGCAAAGTGACTAGTGTTTTCTACAACAGGCAAGTACTGGCGTTTTCTACATGGGCAAAGTGACACGTGTTTTCCTACACATAGAGTAGAGTGACCCAGTAATTCAGCTGAACTGTGTAACAAAGTTGTTTCTTATTTACTTAGAAACCTAGTTGTTGATCCTAGATGACCAATATTCCGAACTATGACCTAGATTTTCATAGACAAATTTTGACAATATTGCATGAAGATCAGCAGCTATAAAATGTGGCCTCTAGAATAGGGACAATGTTTCTACGATTGACGAAGAAGCAAGTTCTTAACATTAGATAACCTCGTTTACCCAACATTCGAAAGTTATACAAAAATCCGTAAACTTAAACGTTTTGTACCTAAGTACGTGATATACAGGGCTATCATTGATAACTAATGCCTGGCACGACCGTGGCTGCACAGCCCGGCGTTCCCAAATAAAATGTATAAAACCAAAATATTAATGAGGCCAACGTATTTGCACACTAGAGTTGAGGTCATAAAAGGTCAATGCATGTGTAAAGAAAACATATATTGCAATTTTTGCTTTTATTGCAGAAAGTATCTTGTACCTGCTTTGAATATACATTTATAGAGAAACGAAATTAAAGTCATACATCTAGATTATTCTAATTAATTCCATTAATAATTAAAGCGCTCAAATCAATGATGGTTGCTGCTATTGCTGCTAGTCAATTTGTAAAATACTGGAAAGAAAGTGACATCTGAGGAATTCTTACTATAAATGAGAAGAACATTTCAAGTTTTCGCAAAACATTTGAAGCTTTTGTTTCAAAATGAATTAATGTTTTCACTGCCTGTCACTGTTTACATACAAACTTAATTAGTCTTTAATGGAAAGTTTTGGTCTTTTGTGATTATTTGTAATGAAAACTACAACATAACGTTTTTTACTATTAATATATAATAATAAGTGTTTTCTTTTCCAAGTCATTTAGCTTTTTCTGCCCATGATTATATACACACTGCTTTAGTCCTTACCAAATAGCTTGGGTTTTCATGAGATTAGTTTGAAAGAAAACACAACAAACATGCAGCACAAATGTGCCTCAGAATACCTTGCAGCCAGTATATGTTAGTAAGTATGCCATTTATTTATTTATTTACCTCACATCAATGTACACCAACTACATATACATGATATAATAGTGTAAAGTGCATAAAGACATTCAAATTTGTATTAATGAGACTATTTCTAAAATAAACATTCTATAAAAAAGAATTCTTATTTGAATGAATAAGTGATATTAAGAGAAGCAAGGAATATGTCCTGTTGTAATATAAAATGTTCATATAAAGTTAAAAAAAAGAATCCATGGTAAAACCGTGTACACTTCTAACATTACCTATTTAACCCATATCACATTTGACCTGAAAACATTATTCTAGCATGTGTAACCTATGTTAAGTATTTACATATTAACACTTAAGAAACATAACAACAATGTTGATCTTACAGAGAGTGTTACATATTCTGAAGAAAGTAAATGTTACATATTCTGAAAAAAACAAACAATCTAGTTAAAACAGACAGCGTAAGATCTAAGCAAAAGCTGTTATTGTTCCTTCTCTTGAGAAGGAACACTTAGAATTGGTAAGTCACACTTGACTGAGCTACTGACCTCGAAAGCTGTTGTAATTACAACCTGGCTAATCTAACTCCGTGACCTTAGAAATAACCTCTGACGTTAAAATTATTCTTTCCTAATTGGGGCGACACTCTGGCTGAACACGTTCCACGGATTACATATTACTAAATCCGAGGATGAAAAACTGGCGTTGTTGAAACATGCCAAACATCTTATTTGTCTACGTCGTTACCTCCGAATGCATGATCAGTATGTGAAAACAAACCCCACTACGATATTCTCATTGTGCGCAACAAATTCACGCATCGACTGCTCGGAAGTCACATTCACGAGATTTAGTAGACTCTTCCACGCGTTTATACTACATAAGTTCCGTAAAATATCCACTATTCACTTTTAATGACCGCTACTGTCATAGTCTGGTATCATCTCTATAAACTTCTCAAAATGTATTCGTGAGTAACTAAAATTCTACACGCGTGTACGATTTTCCAATAACACGTGGACATGGATTGAGTTTAAATCGGGTCAAATGTGTAGGGCAGCCAGTGGTTTTTTAATTGCCGTATTTACTCATCTGAAAGTGGTAACGGGCGCACTGTGTTGTTGGATTTAACAACTTATGTTAGCGTAAATACTGTGTAAATAGCGGACTTGACATTTTTTAGGCAATAGAAAACAACGTACTTCTTTTTCAAAATTTTAGTTTGTATTTTGATGCAGAAATAAACGCCCCCCTGGTACAAAATGTAACGCCCCGGGGGCGCTTAAATGGGGGGGATACGGAATGTCAATAAGGTAGAATGGTCTTGTCCTTGCGTCCAATCCTGGGGTTCCACACACTGATGACCAATACTTAAAACAGACATTAAAACGTAACTTTTACAAGATGATCATGATATATTTATATAGATGTGCGCTAGAAGGAACTTTTATTATGCTTTAACTTGTAATTAAATGTATGGTTTAAAACACATCATCTCATATCAGATATGAGAAGAACTGATTAACATTACATAATTTCATTCCTTCTTCTCAGAATACAAAATGTACGTACAATAAAGCAGGTAGAGATACATAAATTATCACCCTATCTTATATCAAAGTGTTTATTTTGTATGGAACTGGATATCCTTATTACGATTATTGATTCCTTTATACGAAATTATGAAAGTGTGTTGCTAAATGTTCATACAATTTAATTACATTGTATTGCAGATATTTGAATAAATGACTAAAAGCAATTTAACAGTTGCGCTTAGTTATTATTCTAATATAGCTGATTGCGATCAGTAGTTAGGAGTATATGTTTAAAACTTCAATTCTAATGGATTGTAAAATATTGTCAGTAAATATTGACATATGACAATGCTTATACTAAATCTTAGGCAAATTGTTATTAACTTGTTGTAACAACTGTTTGTGGGTAACCAAGACAGGAAACCCTAATGTGAAAAATACCTGCAATGAAACTGTAATATGTATTTAGCAGTCAATGAAGACAAATAAGTGTAAATGATCATTTGTTTAACTTTCGGCCAAATTCATTTGTATATAAAAATCTGATTAACCACCTTTGTTTATATGAAACTGAATGAGTATAGTGTGACTACAACTTAAAACGCATTTACATACATGTGTGGCAAATGTTTGCAAAACAGATACAAATATAACATATTTAATACTGATGTCCATTCGAAAAAAGGTTGCTAATTTCAAATAGAGAGAGTTCGTACGAACATTATACGAATTTTAGTAACACTTGCATATTAGTACTTTGCAACAAAATGGAGAGGGTAATACGGATACTGAAAACCCGTTTTATCTCACCTACAGCGCAATTCTTAAACCTACCAACTTACACATGTTTCAGATTGGATTTTTTTCGACCGTATTAAGCTCCATTTACCTATGCCATGTGACTAAATTGGCAAATCAGATTGCTTGATAACGTATTGTATACGAAAGATTTATGCAACAGTCTTGCTAACTTAATGTAAGTGTTACGTTTTTAGTCCCCTACCAGCACACCGAAGGGGACTATAGGAATGCCCTCCGTCCGCCTGTCCGTCCTCACTGGATTCTGTTATTACTGAAAAAGTATACAAGCTAGATTCATACAACTTGGTATGTGAATAGAGGGAAATATGTAAATTATGCATGTACATGATTTATGCTTGTAGGTCAAAGGTCAAAGTCACTATTGAAGGTCAAGTCAAGTCCATAATTTTTATATGCATTGATGGGTTATTTTAATAGTGTAATACACAAACGTTTCCCATTATGAGACAATGTGTCAACACATGATCTAGGTTTGTCAGTTAAAGGTCAAGGTCCCTGTTTAAGGTCAGGTAAAATTTTGTTTCTGTCCAATAACTTTTAATTGCATTGAAGGATTTTTATTACTAAACAGGAATGTTCCCCATGGCTAGACTATGTGCTTGTTTGTATCTAATCGCCATCGGTTGCCCACACGGGCGAGTCCTTCAGAATGTTTGTCACTCAAGGTTTTGAAAGATAAAGTGAAAGATACCTGGCGAATAAACGGTGCCTAACTTTGTGTGTGAGCGCGCGTGCGTGTATGTGTGCCTCCTTTTCAAAAACTTTCAGTTATGTATACGAAGGTAACTACTTGTAACAGCGAGTACAGTGCCCAGTTTTATAGCTTTTATTTTTTCTATAGCTGCCTCACTGGAACATCACGCAATAGACACGTGACATAATACCCGACACCAGTGCTAGAATTATGCTCTTAATGCTGGGTGCCAAGGAGGAAGCTACAAGTACTATTTTTCACGTCTTTGGTTTGACGTGCACGGAGCGAAACCATGACCTTCCGCGCACGAAGCGGGTGCTTCTATCACTAAGCTATCGAGGCGGTGTCCCAAATTTATACATAATTTTTGGCAAACTACAATGCGCTGATCATACTATACACCGTGTGGACCAGTGAAGTTTTTCAAAGAAATGTCCGAACGTTGCAATTTTGTTTGTGTATCGATAAAGTATAATGACGTCACATCGCACATGCAGTTTCACAGAAGAATAAGAGGCTAAGAACTGTACTTTAGTTTATATCAATTTTCTAGATTTGGCGTTGTCCGTCCATCCGTCCGTCTTTGCGAAGACATATCTATGACATAGTTTGGAGTATTCAAATAAAACACGGTAGAAAGGTTAACTGCTGTAGGGAAATGCCACCTTGTAAGTGCCGGTCAGATTGCCTGAGTAAGACAAAATTAATAGGCCTTTAATTTTGCCTTACTCAGGCAATATATAATGCGTATATAGTGTTTGATTTCTGTCCGTCCGGAATCATATCTCAGACATGGTTGGAAGATCTCAATAAAACATGGTAGGAATATTAACTAATACAGGACAATGCACCCCTGCAAGTTTAATTCAGGAAGACAAGATTTATGGTCCCTTACAATTATATATATATATATAATATAGAGTTTTTACTCGATTTTTGTCCGTCCGGAACTATATCTTAGAATTGGTTAGTAGGATTTCAGTAAAACATTACAGAAATGTTAACTGGTACAAAGAAATGCGGCCCTACAAGTTTCAGTTGGATTGCTTGAGGAAGACAATATTAAGGAACCTTGTTACCAGGGTAAATTCAAATTAATTAAACCGTATTTCGTGTAATTTTATGTTTTAGCTGCTACAATATCAAGTGCGTTTATCTCTGTCCTTCTGAGTACAAGTTTTATCTAGGTTTGAAGTACATGACCCTCCAAAGGTATTTTATATTGAAAGAAGAAGGAAAATACGGTTATTTAACACTTTTCACTCTACTTCGGTTTCACTGTTATCCGTAGGAGTCTGCGTAGTTGATAATGTTATTAGTATGCGCGCAAGCTTTCTAAAATAAGCTTAAAATGTATATGTCGCGGGGATCATGTTTCCATAGTAACGCATTTTCTCTTATTTTTAACAACTATGTATAATAACGGGTTTTTCGACGGCTTCAGTGCCATCCTGGTAATAATCAACATGGAATATTAGGGTAATATTATTAGCAGAATACTCAACACTTTACATGGTACCCTATTTATCTTAACGTTTAAAGTAACCATGGCAACAGAGATGTTTAAAATATTTTATATCTTGCTTTTTATCGTAATTTCTTTGAAAAAGATTAAATAGAATTACCTTTCTCAGTTTAATGTAGCTTTAAAAATATTTTATTTCTAAAGTAAGTAATATGTTCATGTTATCTGCATTTATTTAATCAAATTTAAAAGCTTAGAATACTTACAACAGTACTCCTCATCTGACATATTTTTATGGAAAATCATTGTGCTTGCAATTATTATTTTCATGACTAGTGTTGAAATACAGATAAAATGCTGAAGCTGTATTCTCTAAATAGACCAGTGTCAACGCCTTTGAATTTTACATTTAGATATATAGGTTACGGGATTCGTTTCCATGGTAACATTAACTTAATTCAAGAAATCACTATTTTCTACTGAAATCTTAACAATTATAAAGCATATTTTATGTATATAAGTACCAAATTATCAATGGAAACGGAAAAAAGGTATTACAAATCAAACGTCCAAACTTCTATTTGAAAATGGCCGTAATAAGTTACCTTTCACTCAGCTATCTTCCCATTAACACCAGTTACCATCATCCATTTTCTTTCATCTTCTTTCAATACAACTACACAAAAGTCGCAAAATATTGATCATTTTTCAGAGCGAAAAAAACATAAAATATTTTGGCAAATAATGGCTGTTTAAAAATAGTTCAAATAAAAAAGCTCTGAATTACGTACTTTCAAGATAAAAGCTATTAATTTTGCGCGGTAACTGACTAGTAACGTCATGACGTCATTTCAAGGCAACGATGTTTTGTGGCGTTTCTGTGGTAATTTATTTATTATTACCGCATTATTAAACCATTAAGCATCAGATCAGAGACAGATTAATGATTTTTGTTCACAAAAATAAATATACAAATATATTTTAGTTTGTTGTAAACGTTGTCGTAAATCGTCGTGTTAGCTTCCGGTTGGGCATGCGCACAAACAAATATTAAGGTTACTTACCTCCTAAACGGCCCTTTGTACTTGTATAATTTCTATAGTACATAACTAATGTATTTTCTGTCCATTTTCTGTCTAATAAAACATGGTAACTCTTTTTACTGTTACGTGTAAATGTGGCCCTGCAAGATTCAGCAAAACTGCTTCATATGGCCCTTAGTACCTATAATATTTACTGTATATGGTATGTCTATGCATTTTTTGTGTATAGGGAACTTCTATGCATTTTTTATGACATTTTAGGGTCCATTTTTGCTATGGAAAATTGTGACAAAGCCTAGTACAAGATAAAACTAAATGAACGGTATGCGTTCTTGTGCGTGGGGTCGAGGTCAATGTCGTTGTTACTAAAAATAGGATTTTTTCTACTAAATAACTTAAGTAACGAATAGTGTATTGCTATCAAACTTGGAATTTAGAAAGCTTGTATGGAGGCTATTGTATTATATATATTTTGGGTTGCTCGGGTCAAGGTCAGAATCATTTTTACTTTTGTTGCGTTGGCACGCATGCAACAACGACACACAAAACTTTCAAATATTCATTATGATGCGTTGGGGAGCACGCTAGGATGATACAACAAAATGTGTTACAAAAGCCGCTCGCATGCCGGCGCGACATACCAAAATGTCCTTAAACAGCCTTCATACATTTTAAGCTAAAATACCTGAAACCATTCACCCCTCCCCCCACCAACCCTATCCAAAGTGCGTTATTAAAGCGGTTTGTACCGTGTATGTAATAATGGCCCAATTGATCCAGAAGCTACATCTCCAATTTAGCTTTGAAATACATGTTTGTGCTCTCTCATAGGACAAGATTTTTGTATGTGTTCATTCCTAGGACAAGATGTCCCTAAAGACATTATGCTTGTTTGTATCTAATCACCATCGGTTGCCCACACGGGCGAGTCCTTCAGAATGTTTGTCACTCAAGGTTTTGAAAGATATAGTGAAAGATACCTGGCGAATAAACGGTGCCTAACTTTGTGTGTGAGCGCGCGTGCGTGCGTGCGTGTGTGTGTGCCTCCTTTTCAAAAAAAGTGTGTGCCTCTCCTTTCCTATCAGTTATGTATACGAAGGTAACTACTTGTAGCAGCGAGTACAGTGCCCAGTTTTATAGCTTTTATTTTTTCTATAGCTGCCTCACTGGAACATCACGCAATAGACACGTGACATAATACCCGACACCAGTGCTAGAATTATGCTCTTAATGCTGGGTGCCAAGGAGGAAGCTACAAGTACTATTTTTCACGTCTTTGGTTTGATGTGACCACGGAGCGAAACCATGACCTTCCGCGCACGAAGCGGGTGCTTCTACCACTAATCTATCGAGGCGGTGTCCCAACTTTAAATCACATTCTAAAGACTTGCATAAAGTCTCGCGAAGACCGAACTCGAGACCCTTGGTTTAGAAGAAAATAATGATGTTTTTCCAGGAAATGAACAATAGCTACTACCTTTCACAGCGCCCTGTGTTGGATAAAAACACTAAGCAAAATACATAATCCCAAAACGTAATGATTAATGTTTCTTTATGAAAAAAACACATCTTACATTGAACCGTCTTGTTACCTGTAATATACAATACTTGTATACTCCATAACAAACATCATCGAAATGAGTTAATAGTACAATACCGCTTCCTATCTCAGTAGCAGAATGTCTTAAAATGTACCCTTCATTATGAAACTCTGAAATTTTTATTTGATTAAATGTAGTATTTTATACTACTACATATCTACGTAAAAGATACATAAATCCAAATTATCATTAAAGGAAAAGCATAAAAATATTGCTGGCAAAGCGCCGCAAACTACAATACCTAACTTGTGTCCTAAAACAATGAATAAAAAACTCTCAAATAAAATGCTTTCGGACAGCCCTAATAAAAAGTATATCATTCCACAGTATCCACAGCTGCTTATCGCGCAATTCCAGCACCATTGGTGGTCCGCATCAATGGAATTGAACGATTTCTGAACATAATTCGACAAATACAGTCAGTAGTTCATTTTTCTTTAAATTATCCTGTTTTCGAAAAGGAATATCACGAATCGGGCTTCGTAGTCCTACCTTTATATAAACAAAGACTTATCCTGGAAAATATGAGCTTGATTAGTGAAAGAACAAGTGAGATACGTCTGCAGACCTACTGTTCAAAATATCGATCAAGGATATCTGGATTTTGTGTATAAATGTTTTGTACTTGCTTTCCTTTTCATTCCGGATGAAAAATATAGCAAATAAATCACAATTTTATACATAATCTAACTTAAAATCCTGTTTTACTTACAAAAGGTGGAATATGTCAAAATGTACCCGGTGCTACTCTTGCGGCACCGGCGATAGAATTGCGATATATGCTTCATTACTGCTACACGACATTTGACTTAACTTTGCGAGATTACGAAAGCGGTATGCCTTTCGGTTTAACCAAAGTGAAAGATGCAGTACGACAAAGTTTTTAACACGTCTCGAGGTGAGTGACAGCTTGCCAAAAAAATAGGGTTATTCAACTTATTGTGGCTCAGATAATACGGACATATTCGAAAGTATGCTGTACACTGCTGGGAATAATGGCATAAGAACGAAGTGAGTAATTTTGAGAGTTCTAATCACTGTGTACTAGAGTTGACATAATATATTCTTCCTACAACTCTTACATACTGGTACTGATGATAAACCCGGACAGATGATAAAGTCGACCACCTTGGAAATTTTCGATTGCAATCGGTTATTTATAAAATTGAACACACCATCTAATAGCAACCACTTACAACACCAACTGGTGTAAACAAAAACAAAATTGGTAAATTTTCTGTATAAATAAATGACTTGCATTTATTTGTATAAAAAATGTTTATCCAAATTACGGGGGAAGAGGGTGTTTTTTTTTTTTTGTGCATGCTCACTGCCGAAACATGAAGGCCTGACATTGGGTCACTTTTCATTACTTGATCAGGAATGACTGTTGCAGCTTTTTGAGAAAGTTTCAATATAATAATACAAAGAAAATTTTGTAAATGACAAAGTGGTGGAATTTATTATCAGTCAACGTTCATACAGTCCCCATTTTACAAACCCCTTTCAGGGCCTCACTTCGTGTGAGTTTGAGTACTAAATATAAATTTGAATTATGTAAAGTTTTCAGCAAATGTTAACCTTTATTTTGATACCGACCATTGATTACAATTTGCAGAAATAAAAAAGTTACAAGTAAAAAACCTCATTTTCTGTTCGGGTTTATCATCAGTACCAGTATATTAACTAAATCTTGATTTGAGTCTGGATAGCTTGATTGTATACCATTATATCAATGACTTTATGCTCATATTAAAAAATGATAACAGAAACAAACTGTTCTATGTCGATAGATGTAAATAAGCCTGATGCAAATTATATACATGTACATAATACCACATTTAATCGTTTATTGAATATTGAAACAAAAGGCGCTACATTTACGTGACAAGAGCTTGTTAAGTAACAAACCCTTGTCACGTAAATACTTCAGGACTTTTAAAACAAGTAAAGGTACTGGTAACTTGATAATGATAGATTTAATCGGATCGAAGAACCAACGGGAGAAAGAATATACAAAAACGTTACTTTGTATGTGTAATATGCTTTAGTTATAGACTTGATTTTGGAAAGCAGCCATCTTGCTATGTTCATTTTGTTTCATTATAAAATTCTCGATACGACGGCCATTTGTTCCTTTGAATCTCTGTAAGTAGGAAAAAATAAAATACATCGTTTTAACAGACTAATTTTATCATTGGCTATAATACTAGTATGTTATTTTTCTGGACAAAAAAACAACAACTAGAACTTGAAATTGAACAAACTACGAATTTAAATTTTACCAAAATAACTATTTATCTTTTCTACATTCATTTTTTCTCTGAAATACTGGACATTAAATAATAATCTGGAATATAAAATTTTCAGAAATGGCTTCCTTTGAATATAGAACAAAACGTTCAACGTATCTGAAAAGAAAATCACATGTGTTCACATCAAGAAAATCTCCTTTTCAAAAGACAATGAAACAAGCAAACTCGACAAAAATACGCCTGTTCCACCAAACCCCTATCAAATCATTAACAATTAACCAGTTTGGCATCACAATTCTAGTAATTCTCCTGTTTAATAGAAAGAAATTCTTGAGAAATTTTAAGTCTTCTAATATTTGTAGATGTAGTAAAAACTGAAGGCAGGAAGAAGACGCACAAACACTTATCATTGAGTCAACGCCAATGTCCATATGCCAATATGTAATACTGCCAAATTGAGTTTCATAGATGTTTCATGCTTCAAGAGAAATATGTCTCTGGAAATTTCATAAGGGTAAAGCAACAAGCGTCTAATACACGTTTTGATAGTCTCGCACTGGCATAACTAGGCTGTTGACCGGCGGAACTTTCATCGTCAGTCCTTTCGAAGATTTACACGTATCATGATTATGCCTGTCATAAAAAATCTTCAAAGTCTTGTAGGTATCAAATCACTGTTCTGTTCTTGTCTCAACCAGATCAACAGCTCTTCAGTATAGTGCAACCACCCAATATTTCTCTCTCTTAGACCCTGTGATTTTTTCGCATGATCTGACGAGGTCCTGATTGTAGGTTTTACCTTAAATAACTAAATGTTATTGTTACATTTTACTCTTAAAATATAACAATACTCAGAGTCGAATATCCTTCAACAATATACGAAAAACAATACAAGCAATTCTATCCCCGGCACCGCAGTTTGAGCACTGAATACATTCTGACCAATTTTAGCAATATCTTCGCACTTCCAGTAAACTAAACATTATGTAAAATACGATAATATAATATTTGATGTTTTGTTTGCTATATGTTCATTTGGAATGGATAATTGATCACGAAAATAACATTTATGTACAGCATTATGATTCTTGATGAAAATGCTTGCAGAATTTTCATCATTTCTCACTTGTTCTTTCACTTTTTACGAAGATATTTTCCAGGATATATCTTTGTTTGTAAACAGGTCGGATTACGAAGCCCGAATTTTGATATCCTATTCCAAACATAAAATAACATAAAGAAAAAGAAACCACTTACCGTTAATTTGTCTATTTTTCGTGCGCAAATCGTTCACTGGAAGTACCGCAGTTCCAATGAAGCTGAGCACCGATGGTGCTCGAATTGCGCAATTAGCAGCCGTGTCAAACTTCTGTCATTACTAAAAAGACTTTCTTTTATTGAGCGGGATACAACAACACTCCTCTGTAGGTCGTAAAAGGCCTGCTTAGAACTGTCAAATTTCCTACAGTTTTATACAAGTTTTACACACATATTTTGAATACGTTGTATTTTGCTTATTTCGTTCTATGCAATACCATACAATATCATTTTACAATAGTCCAATTGCGAAATATGCGTATTTCTGTAGTATCATTTGCCAGATATTTATGAATACTCAGTTCAACATCAATTGCTGTTTCATCTAGAAAAGTCCCCAAATACCTCTGATTTGATTTTATCAGCAATAATGTTAATAATATCCTCGGTACTGTGTATAGTAAAATCCGTTTTTGAAGTGTTCATTTGAAGTTTGTTTTTATTCATTTATCTGTTAATCGTTTTCGCACATACATGAAGTTCAAGTTTTTCAATCGGATGTAATTTGTGGAAAGTTACGTTTGTTTGTAAAATGATCACCCCAAACCCATAGACAGACATGCATGGCAGAATACATCAAATAGTGTCCCTGCATAAGTAAGATAGGGCCAATGAGCAGGGAACACTACATGGTAACAAACGCGGTGATGATAACGCTGAATCTGCTCTCACCCGAGAGCTGAGTGGTCTTGAGTAGTCACAGGGACACCATACTGGCTATGGAGTACATAAAGAAGTATAAGCTGGTCGACAGTGTCAAATACTGCATTACGATCAATGGCGATCAGAGCCGATATCTTTTGTCACTCTATTCCATCAAGCAAGTCATTCAACAGTCTAAGCGTCAAGCAAAACATTCACCAATGCCGACTTGCATGAATGAAGATTGTTTCTTGTGAAGGAAATCATTATCATTCATATGAACATGATGTCTGAAAGTGGCAGCTTTCTAACTTAAATAACATTATGTCTGAACGTGGCAGCTTTCTAACTTAAATACCAGTAATGGTAAGTTACTCAATGGTCTATATTTGGAAACTCAAGTTCAAGTCTAATTTTCTTCAAGGCTGACTACATGACTTTGTTTTTCATTTTGATGGAAGTACACTTTGTTTGAAAGAGAGATTTACCGTGTTCGAATTAAACAGAAATACGAGTCTTTGCATAAAGCAGCATATACCTGCATAAGCATACTGGTTGTCCTCAGCTTTCAAATCATTTTTACATCAATGTACATTCAGTACCATTTAGTATAGTAAAATATGTACAAACATCGTGATATCAAGATGCAACGGAAATAAAAAAAAGTATTTGATAACTTTGAAGCTGCACCTGAAGTGTGTATTGAAGAACGATTTTGTGCATTACTTCATTTAAATATTTCCTTTGTTCTTTCCTTAAATAGAATTATCAATCATAATGTTGTCAATCAACTATAATAACAGCACATGTTTTACTTTATAAAGACGTTCATTCAAAACACAATAAATTAATTTTGATGATTGAAATATATGACAACTGTGACGGTTTAAGTTCAGTATTTAAAATCGATGTGTAAGCTTTCGACCAAAATTAGGTTTCATTTTAGACTGACAAAAGATGAAAAGCAGTTTTCATTTGAAGTATTCTTGGTGGTTGATTTTAACTCTTCAAAAATATGGTCCTCAGAGTTAATTAAAATCTTTTCGCAATAAAGAAGACAAACTGAACCTAAATCATGTTTTCAAAATTATATTCAGTTTTAAGTGACAGTATTCATTCCTGCATTGTTAAATGGAAAGACAAAGGAATCTCCTTGAAGATCATCAGTAGAATTTCTACATTCATTGCATCTTTATGTTTATCTGCTCTAAATATCTTTCGCAGTTTTGATCTTGTCTGAAAATATCCAAACTTGTAGATACGCATTGTTTTTATCAATGTATATTATGTCAAAGTAACTTCTCAACATGCTCATGTGCATCAAACGTATACATTTCGTCTAGGAGCCTCTGTGAACCAGTACAAAACCTCATATATATGGTGTAGAAGACGCTACACATACAGCAGGCTTGCAAGGTAGCTGGTTCTATCCACATGTCAACCTTTGTCCGAAATGATGTAGGAAATGGCTCATGGAGTCTTTCTACCTTAAAGTTGGAACAATGATCATAGTACCTATATTGTGTCGCTGCGACTTTAATTACCAAAAACTAAGTTTGCTTAGCTTCTGTTGTCCAAACAATTATCACCAAAATGCGTATTAAGCGACTTTAAGTACTCAGGTTCGTCCTTTCTTACTGTCATATTTACTATGCACGCTAAGTGTTCATTATTATTATTATTATTATTCATGATCAATTTCACGTTCAAAGGCGCTTTACATAGTTCAAATGCAGCCACACAGGGCGCATAAATGCATCCTCTACTAGTACAGACACAGAGCGATCTGACCAGAGGGACAGAGTGAGACAAAGCCCCCACGACAGAGAGATCAGAAATCAGATACAGGCTTGTCCGGCTAACTTAGCCTAGCTCGTTACGAATAGACATCCTGGTTCTTTAACGTGACCAGTGTATAGCACTGATACACGCAAGGACTGCCTGGGTTCCTGACCAGTACACCTCTAGCTGGGTGGGAAACACTGAAAAGTGTTTCTGAAAATTCCCGAGTAGCTGCCGGGGATCGAACCCCCGACCTCGGGATTGGAAGGCCAGTGTGCAAACCACTGAGCTATCCGTCCACCCAGTGTTAACTTAGATATAGTCAGCTGGTCAGGTCGTTTTACGGCATCTGCCTAAGAAACACATTAATTACGTTTGAAGGTCAAGTCCGAAAGGCAATGGGTTTAACAGGCAGAGAGCTTACCTAAGTATAACAACTATACACTAAACTAATGAAATGAGACAAGAGGACATTTTAATTTACAATTACAGTTGTTTTTTATTTTGTTTCGTTGTTATATTTATTTATTTATTTATTTTGTGAAGGGTGGTGGGGGGGGGGTGTTATTGTTACAAAATACTTCTTTATTTTTTACAAAACGTTGGGGTCTATCCATATTATTAAATATATTGTTCCGGAGTCTTTAAATCTTCGTCTTTGAAGAGCGCCAACAAACCTGAGCGACAAGTGAGCGTGTGTTAGTCCTCAAAATGTTAGCAACGCATTTTGGTAGTCACTACCAAAATTCGGCCGAGTTTTTGGTAGCGACAAAATGCGTTGCAAGGGTACATATGATGTGTTAAGGATCATGGAATAGAACGTATTTTGGTAGTTTTTTCTACATCAGGGGCTGTGCTCATTTTTACATTACGCACAAAGGAGAGAGATAAAAGGAGGGAATGTCTCCTAATGGTGGGGGAGGGGGTTCGGAGTTCCCCTCCCGAGACATAGTATTCGTACAAAAACAACCAAAATGCAGATTCCTGAGCGTATGAAAGGGGCCTCAGACGACGCTTCCTATGCAATAACATTGTATTGTTTTAATGTGTTAGTGTTATCGGGGGGATAGTCCACCGGGATTTTTTAATGCACGAAAATGTTGAATTCTGTAAAACGAAGTATAAATCTGGGGATCGCACGTTGGTCCTCCATCTAGATATTTTTTAAAACATCCCACATAAACATAAATGGTGAATTTTGTGCGTGTTTTAGGGGTCTTTTTTTTTCTCTTTAAAGGTTATGGGTTTCGAGAGTCCACCACAGATATCTTTGAAACACAGCGTAAAAGAATGGTAAAATGTGGGCGTGGGCTTACACGAATAACTTTCCAAAAACTAAATTCTCCGTCGTTAGATTTAGATTTTTATTTTGGTGTATACATGCGAGTGGTATTTTAGGGTCCTCCGCAAACAACGCATAGAATTGGTGGGCTCTGTGTGTTTAGATGGGTAAGAAATATATCATTTACTCAGAAATGAAGCTTCCTTTGCAATAAGGTATACAATGTCATGTATCTTATTATTTATCTACATATATAAATGCAAATGATTTTCTCTAAATATTTATCGAAGATTTTGGTTTTTTTCTTCATTTGTATACGCCGTATTATGAGAACACCTGCGGAGGGCGGGCGGGCGGCTCCAAAAGTTGTTCGCTATCTAACTTGAACAGTTCTTATCCAATGTTCACCAAACTTGGTCAGAATGTTAACATCTTGGTCAAGTTCGATAATCAGCCGGAATCTTGTCCATTCGTCACAAAATATTCTTTTTATAAATCACGATATTATCATTAATACCGTTTTGCGTTTGATGTGTACATATCCAACGCGTTTTTGGTACTACCGTTTTGCAAACTACCGAATTGCGTTGAGTGTAACGCATTTTGGTAGTGACTACGAAAACTCGGCCGAATTTTGGCAGTGACTACCAAAATGCGTTGCTACCATTTTGAGGTGCAACAGAGCGTGTCAATACGACAAATGAGATATTTTCGTTCTGGTGGGGCGCCAACATGCAAGGTCAAAAATATTTTGTTTTGGCGCTCTGCCCACAAGCCAACATGCCAAAATCACTGTTCTTGTTCAGGTGCCCCGCCAGAACGACAAATACCTTATTTGTCGTATCGGCGCGCTTATGTATCGTCCTGATGATACTGGCGCACCTCCCAACCCTACAAGATAAATATATCTGTGTCGTACTGTCGCGTACGTAGTTCTGGCATGTAGACGTGTTCACGCTCTTCAAACGCTCCAACATGCCAAAGCGATATGGTAGAAATCAGACACCATAAATTCACCCCCTTGTAAATCTTACAGATTTAATTGTATGTTTAAGTCGTATTTCTTAGCACATTTAACAGTTAACGTAGACTTGTGATCCTCAGTATGGTTGGCACAGAAGAGATATATGAGAAGAGATATATGAAGACTTCTCGTTTTCGTTTGGCGTGAACCACTACAATGAGGCCAAGGAGAGGTAACTCATCGTAACTGGCGTCTTTTTCTCTACCAGTTAGGAAGAACTAGAATGTGTCTGTAGGACACAGGGTGTGCCCCCCCCCCCCCCCCCCCCCCCCACTGGTACATTTGTCACAAATAAGTGGCAATAATTCAAATGTTTGCAGTCTTAATGGGGTATAGCCTCAACAAACATTTTATGAAAAGGATTCATTATTCTAGGCGCTATACTTTTTGAGCTATGAGCATCACAAACAAAAAATCCACTATTTCGGCTATTTCAAGTGCCATAACTCTGTAATAAGAGCTAAGATTCTCAAGAAGAATGCCAAGTGTGCAAGGTCACATCACGATAAAGACTCCAACAAGGTTTCCTGAATTTACATCAAATACTTTTTGAGCTAGGTATATAATTAGGTGAAAAAGTGCATTTTTTTACTATTTCAGGGGCCATAACTTTAAAAATAAGGGGTGGAGCCAGCCAAAAAATTAGGGGAGTGCAAGTTTATATCATGATAAAGACTTATGCGAGTTTTCAACCATTTATATTAAATACTTTTTGAGCTAGGTGTGTCACAAGGTGAAAATGTACATTTTTGACTATTTCAGGGGCCATAACTCTAAAAATAGGGGGCGGACCCAAATGAAAAATAGGAGGTGCACAAGTTCATATCATGATTAAGACTCATGCAAGGTTTCATGAATCTATATCAAATACTTTTTGAGCTAGGCATGTCAGAAGGTGAAAATGTGCATTTTTGTATACTTCAGGGGCCATAACTCTGAAAATTGGGGGCAGACCCAAATGAAAAATAGCAGGTGCGCAAGTTCATATCATGATTAAGACCCGTGCAAGGTTTCATGAATCTGTATCAAATACTTTTTGAGCTAGGCGTGTCACAAGGTGAAAATGTGTATTTTTGACTATTTCAGGGGCCACAACTCTGAAAATAGGGGGTGGAGCCAGATGAAAAATAGGAGGTGCACAAGTTCATATCATGATTAAGACTCATGCAAGGTTTCATTAATCTGTATCAAATACTTTTTGAGTTAGGCATGTCACAAGGTGAAAATGTGCATTTTTGACTATTTCAGGGGCCATAACTCTGAAAATAGAGGGCAGAGCCATATGAAAAATAGTTGGTGCGCAAGTTCATATCATGATTAAGACTCATGCAAGGTTTCATGAATCTATATCAAATACTTTTTGAGCTATGCGTGTCACAAGGTCAAAATGTGCAATTTTGACTATTTCAGGGGCCATAACTCTGAAAATAGGGGGTGGAGCCAGACGAAAAATAGAAGGTGCGCAAGTTCATATCATGATAAAGACTCATGCAAGGTTTCATCAATTTATATCAAATACTTTTCGAGCTAGGCACGTCACGAACTTCGGACGGACGGACGGACGGATGCACGGACAAGACCAAATCTATATCCCCCACCACTCATGGGGGGGGGGGGGGGGCACTAAAATCACCATACGACCTTAACCGACACTGAAGTCGATATAAACAGAACACAAACCTGAACAAGCATTATTCTCACACACGCATTTACACGTGCACTTTATTTACATGAATCTGTCAATACAATAATGTAGTTCTTTAGTTTAATTATAACAGCTAGATTATAAACAGCTGATAAATAATATTGAATATGCATAAACTCATAAAGCTGTTACAAGAAGAAGAACGGTAATCTAGGACATCAGCTTAAGCATATTGAAACATACTTTTTACATACATAGCAACTCCTAGTTAAGATTTTAATGAATTTTCTCTAAACTCCTGTTCTAAATTTTACCATCATAGATTATATACCGTTAACTTAACCTATAAACTTAATGATTAGTTTTTGTTTTGTTTTGTTTTTTACATTTCGAAAGTTAATACGTTTTATAACATAGTTTTCAATTGTGTGTAGGCCAAAACGTGTATAAAACCGGAAAATGAAAATGCTCGCCCTGAAGATGCAAATGAGTAGCTTTACGTGCAACTAAGCACATATGCGCAATATACATAATATAAATATATATAAAATGTGTTTATCTTAATATTTTGTTGACAATGTCAGATGATGCTTATTGAAAATTCAAAAGTTAAATTAGATAGTATCAGGCACCCCCCACCCCCAGCCCACCTATACTCATCAAAGTTGCTTTCAAAATTTAGACCAAAAAATGCACCAGAGGCCACCATTTCATACCTATATCCCCCATTAACAGGGCGGGGATACCCCTCCCGTACCTATCCACTCGGCGTATGCGCCTCGCCGATGACGCCTTCATTCTAAACTGGTGGCCCTTCAATCAAATATTTCTGAATCTGGGTCCTCAAAAATGAGTGTTACAACGAGTTCGGGTTGTGGTGGAGTTCAAGAAGAAAAGGAAGCATGCAGGCTTTCTGATGGATAAACCTTAACAATTAAGCTGTTATATATACCCCTGCACCATTAAGCTGTTATATATCTCCGTACCATTATTCCGCTATATATCACTATACACTTCAGCTGCTATATATCCCTATACCATTAAGCCGCTATATACGTCGCCATATATCGCTGGTATATATCCATGGACCTTTAAGCCACTATGTATACCTGGACCCTTGAGCCACTATATATCCCTGGACCCTTAAGCCATCACTGTACCATTAGCTGTTATATATCCCAGGAATTAAGCTGCTATATGCCCTAAACCTTTAAGTCACTTTATATCCCGCTACCATTAAGCTGCTATATCCCTGGACCCTTATGCCGCTATACATCCCGCTACCATTAAGCTGCTATATATCCCTGGACCCTTCCACCGCTATACATCCCGCTACCATTAAGCTGCTATATATCCCTGGACCCTTACGCCGCTATACATCCCGCTACCATTATGCTGCTATATATCCCTGGACCCTTACGCCGCTATACATACCGCTACCATTAAGCTGCTATATATCCCTGGACCCTTACACCCCTATACATCCCGCTACCATTAAGCTGCTATATATCCCTGGACCCTTACACCACTATACATCCCACTACCATTATGCTGCTATATATCCCTAGACCCTTCCCCCGCTATATAATGCCGCTACCATTTAGCTGCTATACATCCCGCTACCATTAAGCTGCTCTATATCCCTGGACCCTTATGCCGCTATACATCCCGCTACCATTATGCTGCTATATATCCCTGGACCCTTATGCCGCTATACATACCGCTTCCATTAAGCTGCTATATATCCCTGGACCCTTACGCCGCTATACATCCTGCTACCATTAAGCTGCTATATATCCCTGAACCCTTATGCCGCTATACATCCCGCTACCATTTAGCTGCTATACATCCCGCTACCATTAAGCTGCTTTATATCCCTGAACCATTATGCCGCTATACATCCCGCTACCATTTAGCTGCTATACATCCCGCTACCATTAAGCTGCTATATATCCCTGAACCTTTACGCCGCTATACATCCCACTACCATTTAGCTGCTATATATCCAGCTACCATTTAAGCTGCTTTATATCCCTGAACCTTTACACCGCTATACATCCCGCTACCATTAAGCTGCTATATATCCCTGAACCCTTATGCCGTTATACATCCTGGTACCATTTAGCTGCTATATATTCCTGGACCATTACGCCGCTATACATCCCGCTATCATTAAGCTGCTATATATCCCTGGACCCTTACGCCGCTATACATCCCGCTACCATTAAGCTGCTATATATCCCTGGACCCTTACGCCGCTATACATCCCGCTACCATTAAGCTGCTATATATCCCTGGACCCTTACGCCGCTATACATCCCGCTACCATTAAGCTGCTATATATCCCTGGACCCTTACGCCGCTAAACATTCCGTTACCATTCAGCTGCTATATATCCAGCTACCATTTAAGCTGCTTTATATCCCTGAACCTTTACGTCGCTATACATCCCGCTACCATTAAGCTGCTATATATCCCTGAACCCTTACGCCGCTATACATCCCGCTACCATTTAGCTGCTATATATCTCTGAACCCTTCCACCGCTATACATCCCGCTACCATTTAAGCTGCTTTATATCCCTGAACCCTTCCGCCACTATACATCCCGCTACCATTTAGCTGCTATATATCCAGCTACCATTTAGCTGCTATAGATCCCTGGACCCTTCCACCGCTATATATCCAGCTACCATTAAGCTTCTATATATCCCTGGACCCTTACGCCGCTATACATCCCGCTACCATTAAGCTGCTATATATCCCTGGACCCTTCTTCCGCCAACGTAAGTCCAATATTCAAAAAAGGTGATCAACATGCAGCGGCCAATTACAGACCTTCTCTCTAACGTGTGTATGTTGCAAATTATTAGAACATAATCATCTGTCGTCATATAATGAACCACCTAGAACAAAATAAAATCTTAAACAGAGCTACAACATGGTTTTCGCAGTGGTCATTCATGTGAAAGTCAATTGATAATAACGATGCATGATATTATGAAAAATTTTGACTCTAAAATACAAACTGACATGGCAATTTTGGACTTTAGTAAAGCTTTTGATACAGTGCCCCGCCGTAAACTACTTTACAAGCTCAAGAACTATGGTATAGATGGAAAAATTAACAACTGGATACAATCTTTTCTTATGAACAGATTACAACAAGTAGTAGTTGAAGGTGAATTCTCAACTCCATGTTCCGTGGACTCGGGTGGGCCACAAGGCACAGTGTTGGGGCCCCTGCTCTTCTTGTGCCACATAAACGATCTGCCAAGTTGTGTTAAATCCACCGTTAGACTATTCGCAGATGATTGTTTACTGTATCGCAAAATTGAAAGTATCCAAGACCAAATACAAATACAAGAAGACCTGAAAGCCTTAGAGATCTGGGCTAAGAAATGGGGAATGCGGTTTAATGCCTCAAAATGTTACATCATGTCCATCCATCGAAGCAAGAAGCCATTTACTTTTAATTATTTATTGGACAACCATATTTTGGAACATGTGACCCTTATCTTGGAATAACAATTAGTGATAATTTGAAATGGGCTACACACATCAATAAAATATGCAACAGAGCAAACTCAACTCTTGGATTTATACGAAGGAATTTGAAGAACTGTAACAAACAATTCAAAGAAACAGCTTATATTTCACTTGTAAGATCAGTACTGGACTATTCATCTACAGTATAGGATCCATATCTCTCAAAAGATATAACGCGCATAGAAAACATTCAACGTCGTGCAGCGCGTTTTGTTCAAAATGACTATCGCCGTACAAGTAGTGTTTCACAAATGATGAACCAACTTGACTATTCATCTACAGTATAGGATCCATATCTCTCAAAAGATATAACGCGCATAGAAAACATTCAACGTCGTGCAGCGCGTTTTGTTCAAAATGACTATCGCCGTACAAGTAGTGTTTCACAAATGATGAACCAACTTGGCTGGAAACCATTAAAAGAACGAAGACGGGAACAAAGACTCACTCTCCTCTTCAAGATCGTCAACGACCTGGTAGCTATCCCCGCCGATCACTACATCGAGTTCAACCAACGCACATCACGTAATAAACATCAGAAACAGATTAAAATCAAAGGAGTGCCAGATACAGACATATTTAAATATTCTTTTTTTCCGCGCACATTTATTGATTGGAATAACTTGCCAGAAAGTGCAGTGAACTGTGACACCATTAATAGTTTCAAAGGGACAATTTCTTGTGACTAAATGACCTAAGCGCGCACACGTCCCTGGATAATTTTTGCTCAGAGACTGAGTTCCTTTCCAGTATTCAACAGATACAGATACAGATATCCCTGAACCCTTACGCCGCTATATATCCCGCTACCATTAAGCTGCTATATATCCCTGGATCCTTACACCGCTATATAATCTAGCTACCAGAACAGAACAGAACAGATATTTTATTGGTAAACACAGATTACAAAACATACTAGTACATTTTGTAACATGTGAACAAATATATATAATATACAAAGGTGACCATTAAAGCTGCTACATCTCTCTCGCTGCTATATATTTTCATGGTCCACTTGGCCGTTATACATCTATATATCATAGAGTCGCTGTATATCTTTGCAGCATTAAGCTGCTATAAATCACACGCATGTGTCGTATTTAACTTTTCCGACCTCCTCTCCCACGCCTGGCGGCCCACATCAAAAACCTACATTATTTAGAAAATTAAAGAAATAGAATTCAAAAATACACTCTTAACTGGTATGAAAAATCTCTTTCCTATTCAGTTAAAAGTTTGAAAAATAAACTATTATAACTGTCAAACGATCCCTTTTTTTATTTTAAGTTACTTTTATAAACAATCATGCAATATATAAACTTCGCATCATCCGATGAAAATTCTTAACTTCTTACCTTCTCTGTTGAACAACAGGTTTGTTTAGCTGGGGTGCCTATCTTACGCGATGCATTTCTTTACACATTACATAAAAGGTCAAATTACGCGATCAAAAGTCAATAATAATGTTTATAACAAGTAGCATCGTTGACATAGACACGCGCCTGTCAAACAATAATACATGTACCCAAAGGGGTATTACACGCAACCGATAAAATAACGGCTAAAATGACTAACTGTGTGTCTAAACTTAGGATAACCTGTTACACCTTTATAACAATTTATAAAGAATTAATAAATTACTCATCTTTTCAACCTCTTTTGATGGCAATACACGATACACGCGACCCAATTCATACTTACTCATACATTAAGTTAATACTTCCCACGCAGTTTACACACCCCCACGTGTAGTAATCGACTGGTCTGATTCAGTCAGCGAACTGTTATGCATTATCTCGCTTCCTGTGTTATTAATGAATCTATCGGAGGTTTGACATTTGAATCACACGAACACTGTGAATGACATGGAGTTACATGGTTAAGGAATAAGAGTTAGTTTAAAATTAAATATTATCGGAAATATTTACTTTACTTACATGTCGTCTGCTAGGTTGTAGTGGTCTAAATATAATCTGCTTTGTTTCGGTTGCAACCGTGTCCCACTTTCGGACGGATATGTAAACACAAAATGAACTAACTTAACAGCTGATTAGTGAGAAAAATACACAATTACGGGGCCGTCTTATGAAAGTATGGGGGACTACATGTCCCCTAAAAGGAGAGATGTTATTGACAGATTACGACGACGTTTTGAAGTCTACCGACGTCGCCAGAACGGGTTCCAGCAACGGTATGACTTCGGACAGAGGTCTATTTATGAGCAAGAGAGGCAACATGCTCTGGTATTACGCCAAAAATGGCTTGAAAGTAAAGCGAAAAAGGCTTCAAAGAGCAAATCAAAGGCGGACAATAGCGGGTCTGATCACCGAAATCAAAACGTAGCGGTAAGTTTACATTTCCTTTGTGCAAATCAAGAAAACTGCGTACATGATCAAGTCGGATTTGTGTACATTGTTACACACAAGATGCTTAGGTTGATCGACCTGCGCACTGTAGTGGGACGGTCTGATTTCTGTTTTCGACCAATCAGATTGCGAGCTCTGCTTACAGCGTATTTCAATAATCGCCAGCGATGTGTAACTAAATTTAACATGATCCGGTATACAGGACGCAGAAAATTTGTAGAGTCAATTCAGTTAATAGGATTGAAAACGTATAGCCATTCACTTGTCACGTTATAGCAGCAGGTGATTATGTTAATTGGTAATTATGTGTTAATTGGTTTTAATTTAGGAATAGTGTGCAGTTAATTTACCACCGATTTTTACGAATGTACATGTTTCGCGTTAGTGGAATTTACTTGACAGTGACAGTATTGGAATGCATTAATAAATAACGACACCTTGTAATAAACCTTTTACTATTGCAAGTTGTCTTGATAAGGAATAAAGCACTTGGGTCTTTAATTAGTACAAATACATTAAACCAGAAATTACAGACAGTGTTTGATGCAATTAATGAGAGCTAGCTGAACGGAAATATTCACTTTCACATAAGTTCTTTGATGGTTAAATCAGCAGATTTGAAAGGAATGCACATGAAATTCAGTTTTTCTTTAAATGCAAACTAGCAACTGTTTGTATTTGGAATATTTTGCTTATTTTTTTTCACAGACAACTGCTTTAAGGACTAGCTCCTACATGTTTGTCTTGTCATGTTAGGAAAAAGCATGTGCAATAGTCAAGCGGTTTTGGTGTAACTGTATTCGACTTCAGTTCCTACTTTTTCGCTCCTTAAGAATCTTCTCTAAGTAGCTGTTGATAGACATGATTTATTAAGAGTGCTATATTTTTCTGTATTAAGTTATTGATGAAAATGGATATGTGATTGCTATTAATAAGTCTCCATCAGCGAAACTGCATTTAGGTTTCATGTATAAAGAAAGCATCGTTTGCTTAGAAACGGAGATATACAATTGACTTGCGCGATAAGACATTGGAAAATTAATGTGAATATATAGTGACAATTTCGGAAGGAATGTGATAACACGTACAGCCGTTCGAATTACTGTGGAAATAGATTAGAAAAGTATTTCATTCTTAATTTCAGGTTAGCTCGACAGTTGCTTTACTATCAGAACACGATATCTTATTTCGCTGATTGTGTTTTATTTGACTTAAGTCTTAGCCAGTGCGCAAATGTAAATGTTTTTTTCTTCACGACTTTAATATCAATAAATAAATTACCCTTTGTAAAGATGAGAGACACTTACGAAATCTCGCTTTAACCACTTCGTGTACATGTGATCGCCTCTCGCAGCAATATTGAAGGCTTGTTGAACTCGCTATTATTTGATTAAACTTCGTTAACTTTCGGATTCCTCCAATAAATGATTAGCGGTTATACGGTGGGTGATTTGAATGCGATCTGACCCCTTATTATCTCTAGCCTGAGTTCATGCCATTAGAGTGGCTACGAATCACTGTTATCTGATAGCTTCGCTCTGGGTTTTAACTGCATTCTTTCCTTCGTAATTACGCGTTGCACTGTGGAATCTATTTATATAGTCATTTAAATCAGAAACATAGTTTTTGTTTATCGTTTAAAGTCAAATAATTACACAATTATCTGTAAGGTCACCTGAAGCGTATATTTGCTTCTTTTCACATATCATGAGTTTATATAAGAGAAGCTTTTATAAAACCATCACCTTTTTTTTAAATTTAAGTTGTTTTGATTTAGTACTGTAAAAGATACTTTATGATTAAAAGTTATACAAATAGAAATAATTCACATTGTCATGTATCAGCTAATTGACTGTCAGTAATACACGTCTGTTCAGTAACGCGATCAAATGCGACATGTTATAGTTTTTTTAAGCGGCTGTAATTTTATTGTGTATCCCCATGCTCCCGGACGTTCAGCATTAATGCTATTATATTCAGGTAGATCGGATAGTTTGTAGTGATAAAGATCCGTAGTTGTTATAATCAGCCTTTCTGATTTTAGGATATATTTGTACTGTGATGTTTACTTAGCCAGACATTTTATTATACGTCAGCGGATCAATGTTTAGCTTAAGATTATCTTACACAGTGAATTAGAGAATACTTAAAATTGTTTTCGTTAACACCTCTGTGATATTTAAACCATTTTACATGACTTTATACGGGGTTCAAATATCACTTGGCGTTGCCTTAAAGGTGTGTTATAGTATTAAGGGTGCGACAATTCGTTGATTTCAACATTAAGTGTATGCTGCAGTGTGTGAAGTGTTGTTTAAAGGACTTCTTTTGAAATGCCTCAGTGGTTTTGGATTACAATTAAACAAATATTAGACTTCTTAGAGGAAGGATACTTTAATTTTGTTATCCACCGTTTCTAAGTGCGGGTAAAATGATTGTTTCTGTTTTTATTTAGTTAGTCATGATATAGGTATTACTGAGTCTTTTCAAAATCGATCATAAACGAGTTTATTAAAATGATAAATCGAACTTGCGAATTTCATTCAATTAAAATAAAACAGTAAAAATTTAAAGCACTAATGTATTTCATTATATTATACATGTATTAGCTTTTCCTGTCTACTCAAAATTCTTTCTTTACTATTAACATACTGACAACTTCACATAACGACGTCGCTCACTTATACACTAGTATACGTTTATTTATGCTTTTACACTCCGCGGACGTCAAACGTTGTATAAACATTACTAACAAAATCGCACCGAACGGTTTTTTTATCTTACTGTAATTTGCGGCAACTCATAAAAAAAAAACAAAAATTACAAATTCTGTTGATTCCAAGGAGTAATGTATCAGTAATTGGCAGGTTGTCTGTTTTGCATTTGCTCATTTGGGTTGTAAGTAACGTAAATACACATATATGTCGTGTACTAATTGAGCTGGAATACATGTCTTAGAAAAAATGTACAGTTTTATGTTACTGTGTCGTATGGTTAATAGCTATACATTTAAACGGATCGAATTACAGTTTTCAATCGCGTGTAAATATATCTATAAAGTTGCGTAGATAAACGTAAGTACTATCTATATGTAACCCACACGTACGCACTTTTTACGAACAGGTATCATATTGAAGTGTTAGCACTTTTTCCTGTTCTTCCTTTATCATGGTCGGAAGGAAGATATGCTCAAACTGTTTTATGGCTTAGTCTGAATTTCTGTTTGTTTCTTTTTTGTTCGCCTTTTAACCGTTTATTTATTTATAATGTCTATTTTCTGATATGTTAACGTCTTAACGCGTTTTGTTATTTATGTTTTCGCTAATTTTATGTTATTTACACAGTTGAATAAATTTTCTGTCTCATGATCAGATTTAACTGGCTTATTATCTAGACTGTTTTTATGATTCTAAGTAAACAAACATATTGTATCTTTGAACACATTTTCTGTTAGCACAAAGTTAAAATTTAAGAATGTTTTACCTTTGAAATTATTTTGAAACAGCTTGTATGATCTAAATGAATTTTACGCATTAAGATACCCGAAAAGTTTTAATTTTCCTAAAGAGTAGTTCCAAGCAGAGTAATTTAAATAAAAGAAGGTACTAAACGGAGCTTTTGCATTGAACATTTTACTAAGGAAGTGTATTTTTATAATATATTAGACAACTACAACACTTAAAAGTTAGGAACAAAATCAGTTTCTTATATACTTTCCATCAAAAGCTCATATCGTTTTTGCCTACACATGAAGTGCAGCATGGTATGTGAGAATTTCAGACATTGAAGTGAAGAATTTCTAGGAGTATACTACAAGGGTCTAATTATTGAAGTTTTCCACAGGTGGTTGCTCTGCCGTTATCTTCATGCTTATTTTACTCCTGTATTTTATGTTTCAAGACATAGATAATATGCAGGGATGTTAGCTATCATACATCTGCAGCATTTTTTCTCGCTATCATCATGTTTGTTTATTATTTTTGCATTTGGATAAATTGATATGCATGCTTGACGCAGGGCTGAATATTTTTGCGCATCAAGATATATAATAGGGACCGATTTGCCTCAGTTCTGAAGTTCTTGTGTTTATATATTATTAAGCGTTTGCTGAAATACAGAATCAGACTATGCCCCTGTATATTCAGACCTATAATGATTTTGAGTTGAACTGTAGGAGTACTGTATAGGATTGATCATTCGGCTTGATTAAGCGATGATATTGTATATATTCTTTTATAATACCACGGTGCCATTATCATGATTATGGAAGTTTCGTTATTTGTGAGTGGTTCTGGGAAAAAAAAGACTAGCACATTGAGTATACGGCTGATACAACTACTCCCCTCCCCGACACCTCCTCATTTCTACTCTGCTGTTGTAGTTCCGAGCATTGGTTATATTATCAACCACATTATATTCCACTGATCGCGTATACGGCAGTCAGTACATAGCTTTTTATTAATTCCGACCTGTAATTATTTGACTTTAATTGCATTTTAAGTCACCGAAGTTACATTAGCGTTTAACTTCAGGGTTTTTCAAGAGTTGGACACTGGAAATTTGATCTCAAAGAAAGCTAACTTTTCCGACTTTATATATAATTTTGAATTTTCTGGTCCATACATCTACACAATTTTGAGCGCAATTTGAAAATTTATAACCATTATAAGATGCCTGAATGACTCAAAAGTTATATAGTAATATTTCAAAGAATTAAACATTGTCATTGACCTATTGCGAATTTGCCGTGGAAAAGAAACAGTAAGTTTTTTTTAGATTGCATTAAATAAGCCAGATACACTGAATACTTTGTTCAAGAAGCAGGGGCCTCCACAGCCGAACTTACCCCAACCCCACTCCTCTACGCTGTGAGTTGGACTGTTGAATTCATTCATGTGTAGAAACTGTAAAAACATGCAAATGTGATCAGGATATTTAATTTCATTATGTTTCATATTTTTCAGAAACGACTGAAACATAAAATAGACAACAACACTTTGGAGAACCAAAATCAGCTTCAAAGTCATCCAGAGAATGTATATCGCTTTGAAGACGATGACGGAGCACCGCCAACTAAAACTCTTGCCACTTCCGCCAATAATTCAGCGACAGACGGAGGAATCTTGTCCAGTGTTTCAGTGCATATAGTTCACCAGATTAACGGTGGAAAGTCTCAACAGGAACAGAAAATCTCAACAAATGTTACAGTAAATCAGACTATTAAATCTCAGACCGAACCGGAAACTGATGTTCAAACTAATGTTGAGTGTAAACAAGAGCCAAACGAGGATTCCATAAATCAGACAAACTCCAGTAATAACAATAATAATTCGGATTTAGACGAATCGGACCTAACGGACATTTTGAATAGTTTTGAAAAAGACGAAGAATTGCCTCAAGAGATAATAGATGAACTGAACAAATTTGACGAAATATATAGACATGTTCAGGACTCTGAGGAGAATGTTAGTGGTTTGAAAACGTCAGATTCAAACGGAAATATGTTTGCTTCAAATATGTATGTAGACCCTAGTCAGGGTCAGGCACAGGTTCGAACCCCACCCTACAGGGGAACGCCGTCACATACTGCTCAGACTATGACCGAAGGTGGTTTAGCTGCAGAGACTTTGAAACAAATGGCGGCTCAACATCAGCAGCACCATCCAGGTCAAGAACAGTTTGGTGTCAAATCTGCAGTGGACCCTTTTAGTGACTTATCAGAAACTGGCAACTTCACCAGAAATGGATACTCACCGCAGGATTATTATAGTGGTATGCAAAACCGTACTGGCTCCACGGGCTCGTACCCAGGTCAGCCCAGTATTGGATATCCGCAAGGAGGTAAACAATCGGTGCCAACATATGGTCAAAACACTAACAAACAATTAGCACATTACGCTCATAACACGCCAAGTTCTCAAGCCGACACTGGGCCGTCATCTCTTCAACAGCTTCAGAATCAGGTTGCTCATTTCAACCAAGGACCTCAAATGGAAATAACTCAAACGCAACATATGCAGGTCTCGGATGGTTCTCATCGTATGCAAATGTCTCAGACACAGCATGTTCAACTTCGACAACCTTTCCCAAATATTTCACTCACTCAGCAACAGGGATTTGCTGCATCTCCGCCTAATGTTGTTCCAAATTCTTCTCAGTCTCAGACTTTTATGCCCAATGATCAAATGACAATGCAGCAACAACAGCAGATGATGCAGAATAAAATACACACAGATCAAAGACAGGCACAAATGCAGCAATATATGAATCGGCCACCTCCAGAATATAAAATGCAACATAGCATGAATGGGGGTATACCTTCAAATAGCATGGGACAAAATCCCTTGCAGACTATTCAAAATATGGTGAATCAAACAAATACTCATCAAAATCAGGGTTATTCTTCAGTGAAAAGTGAAGTAAGTGAAATGCAAAGTGGCATGCGGGCTGCACAATTGACAGCAATGCAGCAACAACAACAAATGGGTATGTCAATGTCTCAGACTCAACTGAATTACTCAAATCAGTCAATGCAGAGGCAAGCGTCATTTCCAGGTGCTCTATCTCACCAAATGGCTGGTAGACCGCAGAGACCACCTAACGCGCCAACATATACTAGTGCAATTATGAGAAATCAAAGACCTCCAAATGTAAATACTGGACCCGATGGACTTAATATCTCGCAGCCCATTGTTGGAAACCCTCGGCAGCCACAAGACTGGCCGCGGGTTATGAATCCTATGTCAGCACACGCAGTAAGACACGGTGCGCCGACCACTTCTGCGGGGATGATGCAGTATCGGTCATACTCGTCAGACGGCCATTCTACAAGCGCCGCTCAGATGCAGATGCATCATCAGAGTCAAAGGACGATGCATATGGATCCAATGCAGTCTCAGCAAGCGGCCATGATGCAAAATAGTGCGCATGCGCAACAAATGATGATGCAACAGCAGCGAATGCAAATGACGCAACAAATGGGCCAAAGCACACTCACGAGACAAACCCCACCGTACGGCATGGCGTCACAAGGGGGCACATTCCCTCAATCAAGCACATCTCAAGAAGACATTTTAAATCTCTTAGACACTACACCCAACCAGAATACTGATTTCTATGACGTTCCAACATCCGGTGGCGCCTCGGAAGCTAATTGGTATGACATTGAGGATATTTTAGGCAATCAAAAGTGATTTTAATAAGTTCACGACAGTGTAATGAAAAAGTGCTCGTTCAAAAGTGTAGCTACAAAAACGTGATGTTCCGTTTCACTGAAAGGCATAAATCTTTATGTCTTCTACTATTATGCTTCATACAGTCACAGAGCTTCGCTAGACGTTGTTTTTCGTGCTGGGAGTCATTAGTTTAAGAATCAATATGTGCATTCCAATGTACAGAAAGCAAATAAATGAGTGTCTAGCTATTGATGTAGTAATGAAGAAAATCGTTTTATCTATTGCTAAACAAAGAAAATAATTTCCCCAACTGCTTGTTAGAAGAGAATTTTGTGAGATTTGCTAACGATTGTTTATGGATAATTACAAATGTTTCAAGTAACTGTCTTACTAGATCTAGAAGATTCGATCTAATAGAGAAAAGAAATTAAGATGAAAGCTATCTTCAAAGTTCAGTAAATACCTTTATTTTGTGTGATTCTGAGCTTATGTTATTTCAATGTTTAAGGTGTACCTATCGGATGGTTTTAGTAAAGTGAAAGTGTTGTTACAAAGGAACATTAGACTTCCCATACTTAGGCATGCTTATTTTCAACTTAGATGACTGCTTCAGCAGGACTGCAACTGAACACAGCTGGCAGATCCGGCAGTCAGCAGGATTCGGACCCGCAACCTTTAAACCAAATAGTTCAAGGCTTTACCGCTGCATAGTTGTACCACTAATTATTCCCCCTATTAGTCCTAAGACCGGTTTCGGAGAATATACGATTGAACTTCTTCATCCGCCAGTCAGTCTGCCCCCATATTTTCCTGCCCGGTCTATATCCGCCATTCTATCGAGGGATTTAGTATTACTAGGTAATTTTCCGTATAACGAGATGGCTTGTCATGCGCAGCACGTAGACGCCTAGTTCAGAGGTCAAGGTCAACAGGTTTCTCGGTCCATTGTTCGACCATCCGTCAAGGGATTTCAATATTATTTGATATATATGTTCCAGTTAACAAGTTTGTGTCTAGCGTAACTACCGTACCCCTAGCTCAAAGGTCAAGGTCAAGACCAAAAGTTTTACATGTTTTTCGTGTCTGCTCCAAAACTTATCCATCAAGGGATTTAATATTACTTGGCACAAATGTTGCCCATAATGAGAGCTAATAACTTTGCTTAAACATTTGCCCTTACAAAACAATATGTCAATATTCGAAGAATAGTGGGGTGGGGGGAGTGGCTATTCTACTCACTCGGCGTCAGCGTGAGATTTCTTCGGCAACCTTTGTTTTTCTGTCATATCTTTGTTACTATTGCTTATATCTTACTGTAACTTCACATAAACATTGTCCAGCATACAAACAAAGTATGTGCAGTGGTTGGGCCCATTATACATAAGGTCAAGGTCACCAAGGTGTTATACTTAGGTTATTTTTAGGGTTAAAGTTTTTCGGCAACCTTTGTTTTTCTGTCATATCTTTGTTACTATTGCATATATACTGTAACTTGCTTAAACATTGTCCAGCATACAAACAATAGTATTGAAGATAGTGGGGCTGGGGCAATATACCCTGGTCACCAAGGAGTTGAACTTAGGTTATTTTAAGGTTACTATTGCTTATATTTACTGTAACTACGTAAACATTGTCAAGCATACAAACAAAGTATGTGCAGTGGGGGCTGGGCCCATTATACCCAAGGTCACCAAGGTGTTGTACTTAGGTTATTTTTAAGGTTAAAGTTTTTCGGCAACCTTTGTTTTTCTGTCATATCTTTGTTACTATTGCTTATATCTTACTGTAAGGTCACATAAACATTGTCCAGTATACAAACGAAGTATGTGCAGGGGCTGGGCCCATTATACCCAAGGTCAAGGTCACAAAGTTGTTATACTTGGATTTTTTTGGAAATCTTCGCTTTCTAGATATAACTTTAGTACAATATAAGATAAAGACTTGAAACTTAAAATGTATCTTTATCATCATCATCTGCATGTGTGGTAACAATCCTCATAACTCTGATTTGTATTTTTGACCAAATTATGCCCCTTTCATACTTTTTTTTTTTTTTTTTTGCAAACTTCGTTTTCTGGACATAACTTTGGTACTATATAAGATAATGACTTGAAACTAAAAAATATCTTTACCTTCCTCATCTGCATGTGTGGTAACAATCCCAATAACTCTAATTTGTGTTCTTGACAGAATTGTGCCCCTTGGTGTATCTTCCTTTTAAAGTAGAGGTCTCTTATTGAGACATATATTCATTTTACTGTCAATTCGCCGAATAGTGGAGCGCGCTGTCTTACGGACAGCTCTTGTTCTGTATTTTCCCCACAGTTTTTAAAATAAAGCTTTATTAGATTTTTTAACATAAACAAATGTTTAAAAAGTCAATGAACGAATGTAGATTTACAGACATACAAATTCAAACGCAAACACATTTTATTGCAACTTAATAATATATATATATATATATATATATATATATATATATATATATATATATATATATATATATATAGCATAATATTGTAAATACATCATTGACAGATATCAGATCATTTGGTTATGCTGCAGTTGAGATATTCAGATCTCCTACAGTCGGGGCACTCTATTGCATGGCAAAGCACTTTTCTAATTATTTAAATAGTGTCAAGTAAAGAATTGTTTACTACTTAATCACTGTAAAACAGACTTCTAAACAATAATTTTTAGCTCATCTGATTTTTTGAAAAAAAATGATGAGTTATTGTCATCACTTGAGCGGTTGTCGGCGTCGGCGTCGGCGTCGGCGTCGGCGTCTGCGTCGGCGTCTGCGTCGGCGTTGCCTGGTTAAGTTTTATGTTTAGGTCAGCTTTTCTCCTAAACTATCAAAGCTATTGCTTTGAAACTTGGAATACTTGTTCACCATCATAAGCTGACCCTGTATAGCAAGAAACATAACTCCATCTTGCTTTTTGCAAGATTTATGGCCCCTTTTGTACTTAGAAAATATCAGATTTCTTGGTTAAGTTTTATGTTTAGGTCAACTTTTCTCCTAAACTATCAAAGCTATTGCTTTGAAACTTGGAATACTTGTTCACCATCATAAGCAGACCCTGTACATCAAGAAACATAACTCCATCTTGCTTTTTGCAAGATTTATTGCCCCTTTTGGACTTAGAAAATCAGTTTTCTTGGTTAAGTTTTATGTTTAGGTCAGCTTTTATCCTAAACTATCAAAGCTATTGCTTTAAAACTTGCAACACTTGTTCACCATCATAAGTTGACCCTGTACAGCAAGAAACATAACTCCATCCTGCTTTTTGCAAGATTTATGGCCCCTTTTGGACTTAGAAAATATCAGATTTCTTGGTTAAGTTTTATGTTTAGGTCAACTTTTTCTCTTAAACTATCTAAGCTATTGCTTTGAAACTTGCAACACTTGTTCACCAGCATAAGCTGACCCTGTACAGCAAGCAACATAACTCCATCTTGCTTTTTGCAATAATTATTGCCCCTTTTGGACTTAGAAAATCATTTTCTTGGTTGAGTATTATGTGTAAGTCAACTTTTCTCATAAACTATCAAAGCTATTGCTTTAAAACTTGCAATAGTTTTTCACCATCATAAGTGGACACTGTACATCAAGAAACATAACTCTATTCTGCTTTTTGCAAGAATGATGGCCCTTTTTAGACTTAGAAAATCATGGGTAGGACAATATTTCTATTACACAAAAAAAATCAGATGAGCGTCAGCACCCGCAAGGCGGTGCTCTTGTTTAATGTTCATTAAATAAAATTTATCATTTGTGGCATAGATTCGATCTCTTTTAAGTTAACTGCGATGCCAGTGGTGTATACATTATACAAAAGTTTTTAGTTTATATTGAATAAATATTTCTTTTTATTCTTCAATATGCCTATTGCTACACATATTCAAGGGACCATATTGAAACATTCTTGTGCATTCAGAGTGAAGTATTTTTGTCATACTTTCAAAAGGTTTCCAATTTCAGTCTTATTATATTCGGTAGTTTTGTCAAGAAGGAAAGACGGAAAATTGTGTGTGGTTCTGGTGATAGGGGTCTCGGTTGTAATATGAAACTAAGGTGACTAAAATGAATTTGTATTAAGTTTTTCATCATTTATATTTGGACATTCGGAATTGAATATCATATAATACATGTATACATCAGACAAAGACATAATTATTTACCTTTCATCAGCTTAACCTTGGAAATTCAGAAAAAAACAACATATATTATGAACAAAATGCACTTTGATGTTTCTATAATAAGTCTATAAGAGTTGTGTTGAAACGATTTGAGAACTTTTGTCTTTGACATAAATGATTCAAAATTACATTTGTGTATTAAAGAATAATTATTTTTCTTTAATTAATGAAGCATTTGTATCATAAGTTTGGCGCCATAATTAGGAGAATAAAGACATTTTAAGGCTTTTTTGATTTAATGAATACTGGATTGTTATCACTACAAAATCTGTTTGATTTAGTTAATCAGAAAAGTAGTCTGTTCTAAAATGATAACTTCATACAGCCCGAAAAGTTAAACAGTTTTGGCCTTTAAACAAAATAATTCTTTGGGATGTATTAAAATTATTTGATGTAAACACGAGATCATCGGAACCACACATTTTAAGCCTTCCCATTAAGTTCGCATTTATTGTACCTTAGTCATTTTGAAAGTTTCACATTTTTTTCTCTTTCACATTTTTATTAATGTAATTAATGTTAGATGAGTCATAAAATGAACGGAAAAAAAACTACCTCTTAATGCATACATGTAACATTACATTAATTTTGAAACATTACATTTGTGCTGAATACTTACCCTCGCGCATATTGTTTTTTCGCTCTGTAATTAGAATAGACAGGGCGGAAGAAAAATCATTTTGCATTTTCTAACATACATGAATGTGTACATACTTTATTTATTTCTATATGATGTTTTTTGTTAATGAAATGTATTATTTGTAAAGTACTCTCAAGTTGTTATTTAAATGTAGAATAAAAAGCTATGATTGATAAAAGCCTGTGTTGTAAATCTTAACTTCTTCCGGAGTGTATACGGCTACATTTAATGTACAATGTTTACGTACATTGGGTAAATCAACTATTGATTTTAAAGCGTTTTGTGAAAATTGTTATTCATTTTATTGGAAAAATACCAAGCGTGTTATTTGTATAGGTAGTTTAGTCTAATTTGATTTATACAATCACCGAAATGTTACACATCGCTATATCAGATTTTCAATCTTACGGTATGTCTTTGTGTTTGGTCGATTTGAACGATAGTGTTTTGTATCAAGTACCATCCTCTTCCGTCCGGTATGAATGCACTGGTCGACTGTTTTAAGTTAATTATTGTTTGTTGAAGTAAAATACATTTTCTCTACCGTATATGTTATAAATGCTAGTAAGGAGGAAAATTTATTTAGTAACATTAATTTTATAACGAAAATTTAAGTCCAACTCACCTATGCATTATAGTTTGGATAACCATTCTGCATTTCAAAAACATTTTTTTTTCCAGATTTAAAGCTGGAGAAGAGAATGATACACTGCAGTGTCGCATACATTGTAATCTCCGTCTGAGACGGAATAATTCCTCTAATGGATTATACGTTTATAATTCCGACCTAAATGTCTTTTTATTAGGACTATTGGAAAATATACGGTCAATTATAATTTAAGTGTTTTAAATTGAGGTTATTTCCTCAACTAGCAGACTTAGATATTTTGATTAAATAGATAAATGTTAGAACTAGGTCAACGGAACTTTTTGTCGCGGATCATGTTATACATGCATTCATTGGTTTCGTGAATCTGCTTAAGCAGACACAGTTATTTTATTTCAGCATTTAAATAAAGATATAAAAATAGCAAAAACAAGACTTTAAAATGTATAATTTCTGGTGACGGCACTTGACTACGAGCGATAGATGCCGCGACCGCCTTGATGAGCAACTTAGTTCTATAGAACTGACCGTCATCCTCATTTCTAACAAAGATCGACAAAGCTATGAATACTGAATTAACGCGAACGGTTGATGCTTCCTGGTCATAACTTATAATTCATATATTTTATTTCCGGCTGTTAGGCTCACTTTTTACAAATAAAACACTTTAATACGTCGTGAGTATAACTATTGTGGTGTTTATTACTTCTTAATATTAGTCGCGTGGTACATTGTATGGTTTCTCTTCTCTTGATATAATATGCTCACGCGTATAAACATTGGGAAAACCACAAGCTGGATTTGCAACAGTTTTCACCAGACGTGTTCCGTAGTGGCGTCGCGCTCTTTGGCGCGTACGATTGCCCTCTTCCGATAGAACAATCATTAAAGCAGACACATTCGTTACGGAACACAATCTTTTAAAAGTTGCGATGTGGTTAATAATTCCTTGTTTTATTCGATATACCGGATGAATTTAAAAATTGCTAAATGCTAAACATGCAGCATGGCGTTATTAATTTAACCATCGCCCATAACGTCATTTAAGAGGAAGCGAGTTTCGGTTTGATTAATTTTACGACAATGATGTGTCTGAATTTAACGACCTTCAGTTGTTTATTATCCCTGTATGATTATTATATCGGTGATAAAGTAGCTCTGACCTGGGTGTTTGTTGCGAGTAAGTTGTAGGTTGTTTTCAATCGGTTTTCATCGTTACGTGATTGTTTAGGTTCATTTTTGATGATCTGTCTAAATATTTATTTTTGGCGCCAAACGAAAGTAGTCTTCTGCTGTAAGTATACGAAATTACAAGATTATTTACCCAACAGCCTGACAGCTAATGTAATAATAACTTAATCATGCGTTGCGCAAGAAACTTTGTCTGACCCAGACGGTGAATGTCATTGAAACATTTTGTGGATGACGTACGTGGCCCCAGGGCCACTTTGACAGAAAAGTAAAAGATCAAAGGCAAAAGTAAGAAGAAGAAAGCGATATAAATTAAATTGTTATATAAATATTGTTACAGAAAAAAAAGTGTGGATTCGAACAATGGATATATACACGCATATAACTGACATGCACTATGAAATACTAACCTATAATATATATATATATATATATATGTAATATGTGTGTGTGTGTGTGTGTGTGTGTGTGCGTGCGTGCGTGCGTGCGTGCGAGCGAAACACTACATACGAACCTTCACTGAAAAATTGCCCCATCTCTTCACAAAATCACCGAAAAGTTGTTATGAATTAATTGAACATGATATAATTGGTTCAATGCGTGTAACAAGACTTGATGGGTAGGAGAGAAAGGTAGCTTCTTGTATTCTCGTATAGATGACCTCTACACCAGCATGCTCTGACTGACATTCTAATTAGGCAAATACTTGCATAAGTTGATAATAATAGCTTACTATCATTGCAGAATGAAACAAAAAATAAAAATGAACACTTCATACCTGTAGTCTGAAAAAAAAACAAGAACATTGCATTATTTATTGTGCTGCTAGTTATATAAAAGATTAAAACAAATTAATATATTCCAGTTTTTAATTATAAGCAGGGCGGTCTAGTAAATATTAGTTAAAAGCCATGTACTTCACTTCGATTTCAAGAGAAATCTTTACATTGCAATAGTGTCGCTTAAACCAAATAACTTAAAAGTTTAATTAGATGCGACGATGTCGGGCCTGTCAGTAGTTGAATTGATTAACACTACATGTATGTAATTATTACAGACACTTATTATTAAATAACATTAATGATTATACAGATCGACGTAAAGGGCGTAAGTTAACATGTTGCGATCAACGCAATTTTGTAGTCTGACTAAAACTCGGCCGAATGTACATTTTGTAGGTAGTTACTATATGCATTTTGGTAGGGCAGTTATTTTGACTTTTCATCATGGACCGTAGTTTCCAACACCGTAACATTTCGTTGTTCCAAGCTCAGATATGCTGCGATCGCCAGAACGGGACACCGTTATAATGGTCTAGTGTAGAGACATTGACCTTGAATATAAGGCGGTACTAAATTAAAACCAAGCGGGACAATAAACAACCTTCATAAAAGTAAGTGCTGAAGTTCTGGAAGATCCGTCAGAAGTGTTCAAAGTAAAGTGTTTATAAAGGACAATGTACGACGACTACCACACATGCTAACGCTTATAAAAACAATAAATATAGTAACTTGTACGTAAGGAAAGTTTATCATCATAATAAACATCAAGTTCATTGGTATAAATCACATCTTTACAGTCGACACCATCATCATCATCATCGTCATCATTAATGTTATCATTAACATCACTACCATGCTCAGTAAAATTATCATCATCATCATCACCACATCTACATCTACACCCTCACCATCATCCATATAGATAGCAACATTTTATTCTTATAAAAATAAAACTGTATGTAACTGCACTGTAAACAACAATGTTTTATTACTTTCATATTCCGCGAACAGTTCGAGGGGTCCATACTTTATTTGTCAGGCTGGAGCAAAAGTTAAAACTGACGATGGTGGTATTGACGACGACAATGATGATTGTGGTGACGACGGAGAGGATGATGATGATGATTGTGAAGAAGATGATATTGTTGCTGCTGCTGATGATGATAATGATGATGACGAAAGATGATTATGATGACCTTTTCGACGATAATCTGCTATCTACAAGGATACTAAATGAATACACTTCAGTTGTACTTCATCCTTGCTTCCATTTTTAGACGTAACAAGGCATCAGGGTAAAAAGGGGGCGGGGGTCTTGGATAGTAAGAGAACTGAAAACTCAATATTGTCGGGAATGTAAAAGAAAATCCTTTTGCATCATTTTATGCGTGACCTTTTATTGATAATGTGCAAAAGATACGATCTTTTATTACACAAACCGGGTTAAAGATTTCTCTTACGCTTTCGTTTACAAAGTTGTCTATTTTCAATATGCCTCACTCGACGATTCGATCTGTACATAGAAACAGCATATAATTAGCATCAGCACGATATTAACTTTTACTTGCACAACGTGACTTTTCTAACATATTAAGTTGAAGTATGCGTTTAATTGTCTTTTCATTTTATTTTACAATATTACAGAACATATGGTATATTTACAATTGTCTGTATGCGTGGAATTGTCATCGAAATTTTAATTTTCCATCCGACACACCCACATTAAACACGTCCAATATTTAGTCCAATAGAATCAAGCCCCTCTCTAAATTATGTTTGCAAAAATTCTCTTAATAAACCCGGATATACTCAAATCTACATTTTTAGAAAAAATATATACTAATGCGCACAAAAAAACAACAACATAATAAGGACATTGGAATCATTGGCCATTGATTAAGGTTGATGTTATTTAAAACTGGAACTGATAGCTAACGGCGAGAAAGTTCGCGTACTTAATCACGTACAGTTGCTTATGCAATGACGTCAAACATCTGCATTTGCGGAGAAATATAAAACAAAAACATATGATGACTCACAAATTATAATTTCAAGACACACAGATATAGATTGTCGACTTGCCAGCTTTGTTTTGAAGGAGAAAGACCAAGGGTGACACGCTAGGGATTTATTTCTCGCAGAAGGGACAACTGGGTAGTATGTTCAGCCTCATCACATATCGGCTTGAGGTCAGAGATCTGAAGTTATCACAGAATCCCCATATAATACCAAGATAATTCAAAAGATTGAATAAACGGAAAGTTAGTAAAGTATTTTCTTTACGCTTTTTGTCATATAATATCTCATTACATAATATAATAGATTACATAGTTGATATATTTTGAGATTTTGAGGTACTCAAGATATCATTTCATGCACTGTAATAGTTATATATAACTTGATATCGTTCCAAAACATCTGTGAGATTTCCAACAGAAAATCTCGTGAAATATTGACAGACTCGAGGCTTCTAGTTTATTCTAATGCTTTATTTTCTTTAAATGTAGAAAATATGCAAAAGACGCCAAAAGCTTTAACAATTTCATCATGGCGAAATGATAACAAGGCGCATGTTTCAGTTAAAAATCAATGGTTGATTTAAAATTCCCATTCAATAGGAGTCTCTTTGCTTGATTAACATTCGAAATTCTTAAATTGCTATTCACAAATTCAATATTTCTCCCGATGAATTGTCGAACCGACAATCATTTGAAATGCATTTATTTTTCACGAGTGTGTCAATTTGATTTCATGTCTTGATACAAAAGAATAGAGATTCGTTCAAACGGATAGTTTAACAACGGGAAGCGCAAAAGCTGAAACTGTTTAAATTATACCCGAGTAACGCTTATTGTGTGTTTAAGATTTTAGATACCTTGCGATGACTTTCACTATAGGTTTTCAATAGAAATACAAAATATTTGATCGCCACTTGAGAAGTAAGAAGAGGTTGAGCATATTCTACATTACTATATCACCTGAACGCTCTTTACTTTATTGACAAATAAACGTTGCAAATAAGAGCAAAGTTTCAAAGTATTATCATTCAGGTATTAGCAGCCCTTTCGTTAAATTATTCAAATCTATCGTTTGTTTTTACATTAGTCTATTTTATTTCGAATAAACTGTAAAATCTGCAGTCTTAAAAAGTCAAAAACTAATTAGATATCCAGCAGGACACTGGTTCTGCTTTCGACACCAAACCGCCAAGACAATATGGCTTGGTTTGCGTACTAGAGTTCGGCGGGAACGTTGTAACAGAAACGTTTATCCAGGGAAACTGATATCTAATCTATACTCCACAGATAAGCATAGTATTCATGGATTAACTACTGAAGAGCGGAGCTCTACTAACCCTGCTGTGAGGCAGGATTGACTGGTTCTCGTGCAGAATGAGCAGGGAAAAAGCAGTTTTCCTTGTATGCGTACAGTTACCTCCTCTGACGTTCCGTCTGCACCGTACGTTGGATGTTGCCGAGTTGCACAAATGAAATCCATATCGACGACATGTGTTAGATCGCCAAAACATCCACAGGGAAAATAGAGTTTCCATTCGTTGTCTAACATTCTTCATTTAAGATTTATCCCAGAGTCTTGTTTCTGACGAAAAATGTTTAAACAATTTTCCTACAAAGCAAAATTAATTTAAGGTTTAGTTATTGATAATTTCGCCTGAATATCTGAAAGAAAAATCATATTTGATTTAGTGTAAGTGGAAATAATCATTGGCCCTTATGTAATGCTTGTCACAGTAAAGAACATTTTCCAGACTATTCAGATAAACTTGCATTAGTTACAAAATGACTCACGTACATCCTTATAATAAATGGTTACTTGAACAAGGCATTCAGTCCAATAATTGTACATGAGGAAGCCATTCATTTTGATGTAGATCTGTTACTTAGTTGTCCGCCTTGGTGCCTCTACTTAGACACGGAGCGGGACCTGAGATCACACTCCGCTGTGAAGTTGGAAAAGCAGTTGCTTGATATGTTGGTTGGTCAAGCCAGTAATGAGAGGTGGGAGTAGGGACACCTGGTAAAATATGACCATTTTATTAGTTAAGAAATAAATTACACGTCTTTTCACGGTATCAGTTCTATCTATTTCACCCCATAACTGTTTGGTTTACGGATATAATTTTACTCACCATTCAACAGAAATAGAAATGCCGGTTTTGATTACGCCGACACGTGTTTCGACCAACGGTCATTAAAGTGTTCTTTCCCAACAAGACAATAGGAAAAACACGTTAAAGAATAGGCCTAGTGATATATACGAGTTCTTGAAATATTTTGTGACAATGGGATGATGGCGTATTATGGTCAGTACGTTATTGTAATGTTTAAGAACAGTCATTTATAAACTCACTCCGCTTATAATTAATTTAGAATGTTAAATAAAACCTTGTTCCAACCATGACAGAAATGAATGGGTCTAGAAAGTCTATTTAGGAAGACTATAACATCCGAGGCATGACGTAGCTAGATTTTCTAACTCCATTAAAGTAGAAGTTTCAAGAAAAGGCCAACAGTGTGATAAAAATATTTATTGGGATTTTTAATTGTTTGCCAAGGCTTCTACATGCAAAATAAACTTATTTCTTATATGAATGACTTGCATTACATGAAGAAACTCGACATAGTCATGATGATATTGTCAATGAATAACTTAATATCCTCATTGTAACAGTACGTTAGGCAGAGCTATACGCATATTTTCACTTACGTTGTTGATCTCATTAACGTAACGTCAAAAGGTGCGACCCATTAGTGTAACATAATTCGAATAAAAACACTGTTTTGACTAGAAAAAAAAACAACAACATTTTATCTTCCAAGTTTTCAGAGTGCCTGTCTGTTTTGAGACTACGTCTTTACAAGATCAGTTTTTATTTCCTGTATAGAGAGGTATTACTGTGTATGTATTATTCCATGGTATAGCTATTCACATTTAATGTTTATTATTGAATGGGTCCAATCAATGATTACACTTCTTATGGCTCTCACAACGTTCTGTGCTCTTTAAGAGTGTCATTTATTCATTCGAATTACTTTTGCTATCATTTCATCTCACTTGTTTTAAATGACATGAGATAACTTATACTGGAACAAGCTTGGCGTCTTTCGCGTGTTTTTTTTTCCCACAAAATACAGGCATATACAGTTTGTTGTGTTTTGCTGAACATGAAACCAAACGTGGCCATCAACAGTTCCTTGATTTTCAGACGCCATGATAATGATATTTAACGTTGCGATTCTCAGAAGGGGAAATTTCACTGATAACAACATCCGTTTATAAAACAAGTGACCAAATACTAGTACTGCGTTTCCATGTCTTTCTCGAGGTGTTTTTCTCTTTGTATTGGCATGTTGTTAAGCCCATATAACTCATAACTATCTCACTCGCATATCATTATTACGAGTATGGCTGAAAACAGTTCCAGGTGTTTCTGACATGTGGTCACGACCCTGTGGTACAACTGGACCACTTTGTCCGCTCTAGCCCTTACGACATGCAGTCACTTACAGTTTCGCATGTTTCACGCGACATGAGATCATTTACAGTTCTGCTTGTTTATTTCGGCATGCGGCCACATACTTACGCATAATTCAAAGAGTAACATTCGTACACAGGACCATTCGGCCTTTTACGTGCCTTATTGTCGGATATAATATGTCTACGCGTATTTCTTAAAGCATAATCTCAATCTAACACATAGCATCGACATCGGATCACATACAACTTTTATTTGACTCCTTATATAAAGCACCGGATCATAGTATGTGCTATTGAAATGATCGAGTTACAGTTCAACACAGGTCAAAACTTGAGAATAAAACTTTGAAATATTTACTTCTGTCGTTTGATGTCCTTCGGACCTCGGGCAAATAGTTTAGTCTGTTGACCGGCAAACTATAAAAAAAAAAAGTGAATAAATTAAACTTCCAGTGTTTCTCAGAACTTGTGTCAAGAAATATGAAACTGGTACACAATCAAATTACAGCCATGCTTTATTAACGCAGGCTTCATTATCAAGTTGATTGCCGTTTGAGTTTCATTATAGTTTGAACAATCGCGTTAATCAAAACTATCCATGTAAATATACTTTAGATTTTTTCCCATTTCTGAAGATAAACATTCAAATGTCAAACAAACTATACCTAGAACGTCACCTCTGCCAGTTTAATATTTTTTTGTTTCAAGTAGTCTTATATGCGAAAAAGCGAAGCTGTTTAATTAAGCCATTCTCGCGGTAAAAGAAACGATACTTGCTGGAATGTTTTTATGTATTCTCTTTGAATACTGATATCAAACGGTATTAAACCTATGAATGAGGCAGGGAATTTCCAGAATTCTTCCTTCGCAACTTGTTTTATTTTGCCTTCTGTCAGTCAAAGAGATAGTAAAAAAGTTTATCTCGGAAATATAGTGAGTGTTTGAATGTATTTATGTCGTATTTGTCGAGATAACGTTTCTCTCCTGGAAACAAATCAGAGAAATGTTTGTATCAACCAATCTCAAATTAATATACAAGTAATCATGAAAAAATCTGGTTCCGTAAAATGTTATAATGTCTCGGCAGATTGTCACGAACGACTCTCGAATGTATGTATTTCTAAAATCGATGTTTTTAATTTGTTGTGATGCTTGATTATTATTATTATTATTATTATTATTATTATTATTATTATTATATTTACAGAAAGAATTTGCGTGAAATGATTTGACAGGCTTTAAACATTTGTTCCGCAAACTGTGCAATTTCTCACAACTTCATTACCAAACTGTTAGTAATTTTTACAGTCTGTATAATGATATTAAATAATTAAAGTTAAATGACTGCTCATTTAATGGTAGTTTATTTTCTCACAATAGATGACCTAAAATATGGTGTTACGGACAAGAACTTTAGACTCCCATCACGCGGGTTAGACTCTCTCTAGACTGGTCTCAGTCCTTACATTTGCCAGTCATAGTGTCTTCTCATATTTTATGTTAAATTACTTCCCTTCATAGTTATAACATGGTTACCTTTTCTTGCTGCCGAATGTAAGATAATACAGCCAGATATTCAAAAGGGAGCAGTCTATAACAGGGAGCTATCTATAAATGAAAGATATCTGACAAGGAAATACATTAGTATATAAAAAAAACTTATTATCAGACTAGTAGCTAGTCTAGACTCTCTCCAGATAAAGATTATACCATTATTTACGCGAGAGTCTAGTCTTACTGTAAATGATTTTAAAGTAAACGAATCTAAGGAATTGAGTATATAAAACATTTTCATGTCGTAGAAATAAATTTTCTCACATTATAAAAGAAGGGACTTTTAATGAAATGTCTTTATTTATAGCCGGTCTAGGTTTTAAGCTGTACATATTTGCAATGCTTTTACACCTTCTTTGACTTTACAGATGTCATGTACACTCCTTGGTTTTCCGCATGCGTACTCTAATGGTTAATGTGCTCTAAGAAATAAGCCTGGTGTTTTTTTTTATTGACTGCACAACCAGTGAAATACGATGTAAGTCGTCTGCAGGCGCCAAAAGATCCGATTAATTATCACTGATTACCCGTGAATTTTACAACACCAGCCTGCACTGGTCACCTGCCAGGCATTAAAGGAGTAATATCAAACGAGAAGGTAATTGTTTTACAAATCGATTATGATTTCAATTTAGTTAATTGGACACATCTCGTCTATATAACCATATAAATTTCTATAATTAGCTCTGTGTGCGCAAGTTGTTGTTTGCTCACAGGGACTTGAGATCTCAAGCCTCCAAATTTAAGTCAGTTTTTCGAAATATAGAAAGTACTTTCATTGTAATTAAAAGTGATACGTTTAGGTCTAACCAGTATAGGATTTCGGCAACTAAACCCAAAAGGCTGCGTGTTCAAACCATACTAGGGAACGAACTTTCTCCTCATGAGACGTAGAAATGGTTTTCCTAGAATGACGTAGTCAAGTGTTACTGCATATACTTCAAGCAGTACAGTCGCTCTAAAATACATAAATGTCAAAAACAAAATGCTTTTGCGAAAAATTTCCGAAGAGTCAACGCAAGACCCCGTATATGTGTGTGCGCTATGTCAAAGAGTTCCTGTTTCATGTTTAGATTGTTATTGATCCATTGAAAGACTGGTGTCTCCCTCTTTAAATAAACCGGAGTATTTGTCCCATACCATTACTCTAACTAAACACGATTGGTGTTTTATTGACTTTTTATCCTGATACTCTATTGATCTGACCTCCCCTACTTGATTGTCTTCGACTATAAGTCTCCTATTTGATTGCTGCTATATCGTGTCAAATATTGTCTGCTATACATTAGAAATGATATTAATTAAACTAGGTCTGTAGCTACATAGCCTTGATACTTTTATAACGTTTTATGTACTTTATCAATTTCTTGTATATACGGGGTAATTGTAGAAACGCTAAACATTTATTCTTAAGTAAGGGCGTTGCTTTCCGCACAGATGAATTATCTATTTGCAACATATATTCTACCAATCTTTCCTCCTTCTTTCAATCGACTTACATTTTACGGGTAAAAAAGCAGCCCTATTTAAATTCACATGAATTTATTACAGTAGAAAACGCAACAATAAAAAGATACCGAATATCAGAATCAGATATCACTATAAAACATTCTCTCAAAATTCTGATAACGATATTATCAACGCACACAATTTATACAATGCCTGGTCGATCATGACTTCTGTTAATTTACATAAAATCCTCGATCTTTTCAACCTGATACTGGGATAGTTCAAACCTTTATAATGAACTGACAAGGCATAAACTACTTAATTTGTTTAGGAACATGCAATAAAAAGAACGTAAAAATGTAACAAAATTGTTGCAGTACGAGTAAAAAGCGTTGTTTCTGTTACGCTGTTATCAGATAAACTTGGCGGATTTTTACTGCTTTATTGCCAAAGTTTTTTTTTCATGTTGTTGGGATGGGTCTGTAATAGAAAGATGTAGATTTTATATGAAATTATATCATCCCCCTTAAAAAGATTTCATTGATAAAACTGTTTTAGAAAATAGGTAAAAATCGTTGCAGTCAACAGGTAATTAGAATGAGATTTTATGGGTGAAACTGGATATACCAGTCATGTAGTTTGTAGTCAACCCGGTGGTACAGCAAAATGTTACATAATTCTGTCTGATTAGAATTTGACAAAGGTTGTATTATCCTTTGGTAAAATCTAAAAACTGTATGAACAAAAACAATACTTGGTAAGGAGTATCTATTCGCTGTTGAAATCATTAAAAAATCAAAAGTGTAAATAGATTCTGTTTTATATAAACCAGGTCAGAAAAAAAACAAATTAAAAAGCATTTCAAATCAAAAACATTGTTTTTAGTGCTTAGTAAATATGGAATATGTGCAAATGATCGGATGAAGAAATTTCAAACTAATTTCTAAAATGACCAAACTCTGATTGTCCTCCTTGACATTCAGAATGATGCTTTAAAGAATAATCCTGACAGTAAATGATAAGGCACAATGTTTTAATAATGTTATTTCAGTGCGGAAATTCACAAACGAGACCTATTTTCGAAGAATTAAGACATTTTCCCTGGCAAGTCTATAGGAAACTAGGAAATGTTATATTGTCTACTCTACGACAAATTGAAAGACTTGAATGTATTTCCTCTCGGCGACATGTGATGCGTTTTCTTATGCTCTTTAGCAACTGTATAGCAGTTGTTTGTTTTCAGGCAGACTACAGATGATAGTCCTGGATTCTGCGAAATATCTGTCGTAAATAGACGAAGAGGATTGGAATATTACGTAAAATGTCTAATATATCCGTTATTTGGATAAGGATTCCCTTAAATTCCGTTTCATAATATTGCAATCGATTGAACCGATTTAATCTTTGGAGCAGCAGACAATTAGAGAATTGTTTTGCTGGCGCGGTTGTTTCATGGACAGATAATACAAATTAAACAAGTATAGTTTCTGCATAATGAAATGTCTTTACTCTTGAAGGCATTCTAAATGGCGTTAATTTACATGCATATATTGGGCTATTAGTGATTCATAAAATTAGTGTTTATACGACGAGAGGCCAAAAGACACAGAGAATGAAAGGCAGCTTCCACCAGAATATTTCCTGTTTTACATATCTACATACATTAAAAATGTGTCACATAAAATGCCCCAACTCGTATAACAGCATGTTTTGTACTTAATTTCGATCACCTTGAAGCTGGCTTGAAATCGAAAGATAGGTCGTTTTCAATGTCAGTGCCAACTTCCGGCTTAGCTTACAAATTTAAAACCTTACAAAATTTGTAATAAGCTGTATTCTAAGAAGTAGCCTTATAAACATATTGACATAATTTAAGTCTTTGCAAAAGTATCCATATAAAGTTCAAATTCAAAATGTTCCGAGAGTAATATGTTTGAAATGCTGAATTTCGTCAACGTTAATTATTTTACAGTTCCGGGTGTGTTAAATAATTGCTTACGTTTGATCACAAAGCAAATTTTGTAAAAGATCGTGAAATGTCTCACGTAAAACTGACATTGGGACAGACCACTGAACAAGCATGGACATTCACAAAATATTGCTCATGATTATGCTTGCAAGTGAAACACGACCCAACGTTTTCAGTGCCTCCGATGATGCACAGATGATGGCAAATACAGATGCGCTTCGCAAAAAGTATTGCTGTTATTTTTTACAGTACAAACCACAATATTACCTTAGACGAATCTAATAATTTTAATTGTAGTTCCAGCACCTCTGCTAATTACTTTGAATGGCCACCGTGGCAGAGGGTTTAACGTCGATGAGGGTTCCAGCCTCGCTCGGGGCTTTGATTTCTTTATGTTAGGAAGCCCTCTAGCTGGTTTACGGAAGATCAATGGTTCTACGCAGGTGCCCGCTCCTGGTGAAATAATGCACGTAGGGGCACCCGGGGTCTTCTTCCACTATTAAAAGCTGGAAAGTCGCCATATGACCTATAACGCGTTTCATAGATTTAAGAGAACTTAAAATATATGTATGTTACAATGTGTATAACTTTTGATTTTACTTTTTTCATTTTTAGGTTTTATGTTGCATTATGTGCGTAATAAACCTGTTTATTTTTCATGGTCCCCTGTTCCATTTAGGAGGTCACGGCGATAACAGTATCTTAGTATTTAGTCGCGCGCTAGTTGTTCCCCTTTGCATTCTGGGCGCGCATTGTAATGGTGTAATGAAAAAAAGCTTGCCTTAAATTTCGTTTTTGGATTTGACACGTTTGCTTTGCCATTTCAGTCTTGGTCAGCAATGGATAACATAGACTTTCACCGAATTTATCCTACCGCACATCCCTTTATTTGTTCATATTGTATATAAACTTTATCGTGAATCAGAAACTTTCTTTGCTGCTTCTATTCATTTGTTTTTCAGCCTATTGCATGATAGATCTGTTTCAGAAGTTGAACCTAGCTTACCCCATAAGGGAACAGGACAGTAGCAGAATGTTGTATTCCTACAATCAACATACAAGGCTGTGTAAAAGACTGATCAATAATTTTGTTGTGAGCATTCTTTGGAAGCATACTAGTTTACTGTTGGACACAAACAGTCAAAATAATAACAGGGATTCTGTGAGATTATTGAAGATATGAACTACTTTGGAAATGAAATACCTACAGGGGACAAACATTTTAGTATAAACGCTGTTAGTAAATGTTCTATTGAATGCCAGGAACTCAAACTGGTAGATATATGTAAAGCAAACAATTATGTCGCGGCTTTATAATGTTTTCATAGAATAATAATTCTAAGTACCAAAACCATATGTGATAGTTTTACTAGGTAGTAAATATTTAATTCAGAATGGTATCAAGTAACTTGAATAGTCATGTTTGCTTAAATGCTCCGTGTAGCGAAGTAAATAGTCTTATAGCCGTGGATGGTAGTTCGTCCTTTCCAAACCATTGTATATATTGGTTTAAGGGACGTAATGAGCCCTTAACAGTGTTAAAGGAAGCCTTGACATAGTATGTCGGCGTAGTAGTCTTAAATATAGCGGTGGTCTAGTGGATAAGGTGCCGGCCGCTCAATCCAGGGGTCGTGGGTTCGAGCCCTATGACATCTCATATGACACCAGTAATGGTTTTTCCAGGAAGCGGACTCGAGAGTGGTTCCAATAAGCTTGAAGCTTTCATCACAATCGAGCTAAAACAAATTAGTATAAACTAAACTAATTATGGGTCTGCACTTATATGTTTCATGGGTGTTTGCAATCTCTCCGCGGCTTTAGCTAGAAGCCAATAAGTGATTCGGTGGAGGATTGGGTGTCAAGTCAGTCGGTGCATGAAATAACTTTCAAACTTGGTCAAAATCTTCCTTTAACAAAACAAAAAATGTCAATTTTGTAGAATACTGTTTGAATGTGAGTTCATTATCATAATTAATTAAAAATGGTATTCCAACATAGGTATGCCTTCTAAGTCGTTGTTCTCTGTCATTACCTGACGTCGTAGGCTGTCATTACAAATTAAAAAAAAAAACACTTTGGTATATAAAGTGTATATATAAAATGCATGTATTTTGGTGTTCTTCTGCTCCCACATTTTGCAAAGTTAGGCATGACATTCGTCATATGAAATAGTTTACAAATGTTAGTCATAGAATAGTGTTATATATTTTAGCATGCTTGAATTCGTTCCGTTTTATAGTATTTCAAGGAATAATCTGAGCATTTCAATGTGTTATACATTGGCTACGGAAATACGTTTCCTCCTGTCCGAGTTGAAATTGAGGAGGGGTTTTTCGTGGGCGGCTCGTATTCCGTTTGAGAAATATACAATCGAATTGGTTCTTGGTAACAAAATGTAGAGACTTGAACTGTTTGAAATGCAGATTCTATTGTGGCATGCACCTTAATAGATAAGACGGCATCTCGTATGGTATTTGTATATATCATATGAATAAAATTTGCATTTCCATTGTATTTCATGATGTCGTATGTTTGCTTTTCTATTAACAGAATGTTAATCTAGTGATTACTGTTTTATGTTATCAGTACGGTACTTTTGTACTCTCTACTTAGTGTATCGTTAGCAAATTTTCCCTTTGCAGCCATCGCTGTGTTTCATTTCATTTATTTATTTAAAGTATTACATTTGTTCCTTTGCGGGTTTCGCTGGGGCAAATGAAATAAGATTAGGTTGTTTTCAATATATATGTTTAACTGTAAGTATAGTTTGTCCGTTTTAAATATTATCACACCTTGCCAATTGCCATAAGAAATCTTTAAAGTCGCGGCCATTTTTTACACTGAACTGTACTTTAGTTTTCATTTATACTGAATTAGTTGTAGTGGGTATGGCAGACGTATTATGTGCCAACGAAATAATGATATAATCTGTTATAATAACTTTAACTATTGTTTCCTCTAAATAATGGCTGATGATTTTGCGTCTTGCTTATAGCTGCTGTCATGCACCTGTCAATATTTTGCCCGCCCGGGGGAGCGGCGGGCATACACGGGACTTTAGACAGAAGGCCATTCCCGACAGGCGGGAATTAGACAAACATTTGATGTACCAACAGGGCTCTAGGGTGGGATTTAGACAAAAAAGGTTGTCTCTAGGGTGGGGATTTAGACAACAATTTTTTTGAAATGTCAAATTCCCCTGGGTCAGCCCGCCGCCCCCCTGGGTGGGCAAAATATTGACAGGTGCATCATGCCCTGCTATATACGGTCCATTGATAAAATAAACCTCGTATCCCGTAATACTGTTGAAAAGATATTTAAGACAATTGATACACAATTGATCTTAGAGCTTATGAATACCTACATGTATAGTTCACTACAGGGAATAAAATGTCGATGTGTGGTACAATTTAGGCAGAATTTGGTTAAAACCACTGTCTTCATCAAATTTTACATTATTTACCGTTGCTGCGATATCTGTGAATGCTATTCGACATAATGTTTTCACCCAATGCGAGTCACTGAACAAAGTGTTCTGCTTTGATTTTCTTCAAATATAGATAATTCATAATGTTCGCGATTTCACCATGGTCTACAGTAATTCTTTATCTTTTCTAAGAACATGGGAAATCTATCCTCCTAAATTTCATTTTCCTAATTATTTTGTTCATGTATTACTAAAAGGCACATCACTGATTGGTATTCTTGGCAGACTCGTCTCCGTGAATCTTGCCAACTGCCGGCAATCATTATAACTATTTCGTCACCTCTGAATACCAGACATGACCTATACCTTCAGTAAGTTTTTTGGAAAGATACAACCCAGTTCTCATATGGACATGAAGGTCACCTAGATGAGAAGTAAATAAAAAAATTATTTGGCTTTGGGTTTCATCTGTTTGATGAGATGTAGTATGGTGGCTGAGTTCTGCCACGTCGAGTTTTTATGTTGTCAAACCGCCAAATACACAAAAATACAACTAAGCAATATTTCAGATGCATACATGTTGAACTTTTCGAATGGGAGAACGCAATTTGTATGAATTTCTGATTTGTAGAAATTTAGTTCAAGATCTAACTGGGGAAAGGGCGTTTGTAAGCAAACATTTCCATCCTTGTCGCTCGAATACTTTGGCTGGTCACTGAAAATGTATACGGGGATTTCAAAGTTTGAAATGTTTGGTCACCATATTAACAGGCCAAACAAAATGTTCTCAAGACGAGTTGACAGGATCCGAACTCCATGTTTAACTCACATAAGGCAGGTTTAATTACTTTAGTAAAGGCATTGACACTGTGGACACTGTTTAGTTAAATGACCGCCGTTTTACCATTATACCTAAATGACATATCCTACAGAGCAACTCTTAGCAAAGAAGCACTAAGCTTATTTTTTTGATAAATCTAGTTTAGAGATTTGGTTTAAAATACAAGAAATTCGCTTTCTAGATAAAATTTATAAATATCTAGTTATTGCGCTATGTGAAGTAGAGTTTCGTTTACATGTCCATTTTATGTCCATTCAGTTACAACAAAATATATCCTTTATATTTCAAAATCCGCGGATTTCGAGAAAATAAACAATACCTGACATTGTCTTGAGTTATTATATCTTTTAAGATAATAGTTTCTAGTAAACGTCAAATTTAACCATATCAAAATTTTAACAACTCCCCGTGAAATTCATTCCTATCGTCCGCACGTCTCATATAATTAATCTCGCTTTCCACACGCTTTGAATTTAATTGGAAAATTCACTGATTGCCAGGGCACAAGACGTCTGCATGGTAACACTTCAGAGCTAAATGATAATAGAGATAAATGTAATATCTACGTCGATTTTGTTTGTTTTTTTCTTGACGAGTGTTTCCTCTGTGCTTTGAAAAGTTGTAGCACGCATAAGGAAGTACGTAATCAGTCCCCACACAAAACAAACCCGTTATAAATGCATTTTTCAATATTAAGTCTAAATTATTTCAATTTTATTAACATTAAGTACATTGACAGCTTTATTTAGTAAATGAAAACTATCTCAAAAGAATTTTACCATGTTTCAAATCACGTAACCATGTTTATTTTTTTTTTAATTTTAAACTACTTAATTACGTTGAAATTTTAACTGTAAAAAGCGTTCTCACGTAGAAAGCTGATATGACTAGCTCCTCTAAAATAAACAAAACAATTTCTTGAAAGATTTATAGCGGAAAGTGAAATTCTATTGGCAATAGTTTAATCAACGTATATTTCATTTGAAAAAAGTCCAGGGACTACTGCGCCTAAACTGAAAAAAAAAGTTACTGTAAAAATGGCGCCAAACGTTTATTTACAAGTTGTTCAGACATTTCTACATTATAAAATGTGTGAAAAACGGAATTCTGTCATGTACATGATCGCAAATGACCAGAAAATATGAAAATATAACGACACTGAGTCCAGTTTTACAACCACCGCACGGTATTTTAAGACTACTTTAATAGAAGTAAATGGCTATACGTTGATATCATTTAGAAACTTACATAGCTTACCCGCTTACCATTTTTCTGAAAAATTGTATGAGAAACTTGGAATATGGTATACCTGACACAGTAGAGAAACTTATTACCTTAAATTGCGACTCGAATGTATGATATGATGCTAACAATACCATAGAAATCCCTGGTAACTGTCTGGAAAATACCATAGAAATCCCTGGTAACTGTCTGGAAAAATACCATAGAAATCCCTGGTAACTGTCTGGAAAATATCATAGAAATCCCTGGTAACTGTCTGGAAAAATACCATAGAAATCCCTGGTAAGTGTCTGGAAAAATACCATAGAAATCCCTGGTAACTGTCTGGAAAAATACCATAGAAATCCCTGGTAACTGTCTGGAAAATGCAGCAAAACTTTCAATGTTTTGAAAGCATGAACTTGTATAATAGCTGCTACAGATTCTATATGAACGATGACATATTTGTGTCATGGATTGGATTGGATTGTGTAAAAAATAAGATAAAAAGACATAAACATTTGGTAATATATTGTCGTCATATTGGTCTGGATTTGGTGTTTTATAATTAATTTACTCTAAATAAAAAAGTAAGATCAGTCGAGTGCAAAATATTCCCGGACATAGGTTGGAACTAAAAACAAACCAATTGTATACTAATACTATCTCTTATAATTATTAATTCACGGCCTGTAATTTAATTATTCGTATACATTTACTACAATACTGTTTGTCAGGCCAACCTATACAAAATAGTACAAGTTTATGGTGAATGTTTTGATTAAACTCTGTTGTTGCTCTTATGCGTGCTTACAATAAATAGATAGCAATAGAAAAACAATGACATATTAATAATGAAACATAATGACAAATTGTTGAAATGTTTTGAAATCTAAAGACACGGTATTTTATTTCAAAATTATGTACAATGCATTCTTGAGAGAGTATAACAATGCGGCCATTATAGATATATATTAGTTGGGTTTTTTTGTTGGGTTTAACGTCGCACCAACATAATTATAGGTCATATGGCGACTTTCCAGCTTTTGATGGTGAAGGAAGACCCCAGGTGCCCCTCCGTGCATTATTTCATCACGAGCGGGCACCTGGGTAGAACCACCGACCTTCCGTAAGCCAGCTGGATGGTATATATGTGAATTGATGCTTATTAATAAAGGAAGTCTTTTATCCAACAAGTCTGTTACTGTGAAAAACCATTATAATATCAATCGTGCAACAAACATGGGCAGGATTATCTTTATCACTGTTATAGGTTTGTGCCTCGGTTAAGCCGATTTCGTTGGCGAGCTGCTGAGTTGTGGAAAATTGAAGTATAGGAAATACGCAGTAACAGTGAAAAATAAGAAAAGGTAAACCGGCGTAGTAGTAATAGTAGAAGAAAAATAGTGAAACTGGCAGTAGCAATAACAGTAGAAAAATCGGGAAACTGGCAGTAGCAGTAGCAATAGTAACAACAGAAAAATCGTGAAACTTTCAGTAGCAATAACAGTAGCAGCAGTAATAGTAGAAAAATCGTGGAACTAGCAGTAGCAGCAGTAACAGTAGAAAAATCGTGAAACTGGCAGTAGCAATAGCAGTGGCAGCAGTAACATCGTGAAACAGACAGAAGCAGTTGCAGTTGCAGCGGTAACATTATAAAAATCGTGAAACTGGCAGTACCAATAGCAGTAGCAGCAGTAACAGTAGAATAAACATGAAACTGGCAGAACGAGGGTCCTGCAAAAAGTTCTGGCACTAATGGGCTTCCGTAGTTTTATCCCGGGTATTTTTAAAACACTTCATTGCACTTGAACGGTGTGTCCAATAGCTAACGATATCCGTTTATTTCGTGCAAATTGCTTTTCAAATGACCGAGTTATTTAAAATTGAAACACATGCAGCCATATGCTCTGACCAATTTACTTGTCACATTGTAAAATGGACGAAAAGACTGTAATTCGTAGCTGTATTAAATGCCACAATAGACTTGATATAAATTCAAAGCATATGTTTGATGAATTGTGTGGTATATGTGGGTCTCAGGCCATTTCAATGCACACAGTTTAAGGTGGGATATAAAGCTTTTAAAGCTTGGAAAGTATCTGTCGAAGATGATACCCGTTCTGGTAGGCCTAAAACATCTGTAACCAACTTGAAGGCAAACATCGCTGCTGTAAAAGCTGTGGTCGAACAGGATGCGCAATTGTCGGTGAAAGATATTGCCAGTTGTCCTGGCATATCAGAAGGCAGTGTGCAAACAATTCTGAAAAAGCGTTTGGACCTGAGAAATGTTTGCGCTAGGTAGGTACCTCATTTGCTTACTGATAAGCAAAAGAAACAACGCCTTAAATGTGCCTGAGAAATTCTGAAAACATACCAAGGCTGTGATAGTCGGGTTATTTCTAACTTGCTAACAGGTGACAAAACCTGGGTGCACATGTTTGAGCCACAGAGAAGGGCTAATAATAAGCAATTGAAGCGAAAAGATAAAAAACGCCCATGTAATGACAAGAGAACCATAAGCTCGAAAAAGATGTTGTACGCAATTTTCTTCAATTCTAGTGGGCCAGTCGCTCAAGTGCCTTGTACATCTCGTCATACAGTCACTGGACGATTCTACAAGAACTCCGTACTGAAGAAAGTGAAAACAAAATTACAATAAGAAACATCCAAGCAAAGGGCGATCAGGAGTCCATCGTATACACGTCAATGCCTCCTTTCACAAGTGCGAGGTTGTTGTGTCTTCTCTGGCTTCTGAAAAGGTGGAAATTGTTAACCATCCGCCTTACTAGTATTCACCTGACCCGAGTCCCTGTGACTTTTTTAATTTCCAAGGCTTAAGAAAATGCTTTCTGGAAAGAAATATAAGTCCAGAAGTTCACTTGGCAGCGCTATTTATCAGTGTCTCAAACAGATACCAAAAGAAGACTATTTATCTGCTTTTCGCGATTGGGTAAAAAGGTTACAAAACGTGTTTCGGTAAAGGGGGAATACTTTGAAGGTTTGTAATAAAAATGATTTTGATAAAACGTAGCACTTAAGAAATCCGAACCCAATGACAGAACTTTTTGCAGCATCGTGAAAATAGCAGAAACATTAGGATCAGTAGTAGTAGAAGCAGGCAGCAGCAGTAACAAAAATCTGAAATTGGCTGTAGCAGTAGCAGCTGTAGCAGTCGAAGAATAAGCAGCAGCAATAGCAGTAGATATCGTAGGTCTGGTGGCAACAGTTGCAGCAGTAGCAGTATCAAAAACGCAAATTTGGCAGTGGCAGTAGCAGTAGAAGAATAAGCAGTAACAGTACCAGTAAAATCGTAGAAATGGCTGTAACAGTAGCAGTAGCAAAAGTGTAAAACTGACAGTAACAGCAACAGTAGTAGCTACTGCTCACTGCTTCATCTACTGTTAACACTACTGCAGCTGCATGCTTCTGCTCGTAACCACCGCTATTACTGCTACTGCTACTGTTGTTACTGCTGCTGCCAATTTCACGTTTCTGCTATTGCTGATACTATTTCTACCGCTGCTTCAGCTACTTTTGCTCACTGCCACAGCTACAACTGGTATTGTTACTATTGCTACTGCTACTTCCAATTTTACATTTTGCTACATCTACAGTTACTACTGCTGCTGTTACTACTGTACAGTGCTTATGCTGACACTACTGCTAATGCACTGCTGTTGCTGCTGCTGCCACTGCTGCCACTGCTTCTGCTGTTACTCCTACTCCTATTTTCATGTTTTTGCTACTGCTGCTACTACCACTGCCAATTTCATATTTTTGCTACTGCCACTGCTGCCACTGCTTCTGCTGTTACTCCTACTCCTATTTTCATATTTTTGCTACTGCTACTGCTGCTACTACCACTGCCAATTTCATATTTTTGCTACTGCTACTGCTGCTACTGCTACTGCCAATTTCACATTTTGCTATTGCTACTGCTTCTACTGCTATCGTCAGGTTCACGGTTTTTCTACTGTCACTAGTACTGCCACTACTTATTTTTCTACCGTTACTGATGCTACTACTACTGCCAAGTTCACATGTTTGCGACTGTTGTTAATGCTACTACCAGTTTGTTTCGTGTTTTTGCTACTGCTACTGTCCACTTAACACCGATTGAAGATCGATTGTTCTACTATAAAAGATTGAACATAATTTACAGTCCTCATCGGACTTAAGCACGAAACCTCTCACACCCACGGCTATAAAAGCTAACTCGACACAAAAACAGTTTAGTGTACCCTGAAACTATGTTGAACCAAACAACTAATACAAACAGATACTCAGTTCGGAATCATGCACCTCCGCCCTTTCCGTAGCAAACATTTTTCGCTCTTGACACTTACAGTGTCGAAAATGGGTCTTCCGTCTAAACTGTATATAAACCGTTATTACGAAACTGGGGTATTGTCTTCCAGGACAATTATCACAGCTGTTATTACCCCAGAAAACATTACACAGTTAACCACCGAGAATGTTACTAGTCCGGCGCTTATGAGGCGCTATGTAATACAGAACATTTTCCTCTTCTTTCGTGTGAAAAATGTCTGGTATAACTTGCTTAGTGTGGAACAAACAGTAAATATTATGTTGTGCATAGCTCGCAATTATTCGTTAGAAAAAGCTTTTATATAGAGTAGGTAGGTGAGAACGAAGCAACGAATGTGCGAACGTTCACATTCTATGAGTTAGAGAACTAACTATTGGTATTTTTTTTTTGTCTTTCTAATTGTTTCCCTTCTTGGCTCGAATGTACTCAATCTGGGAATGGTTATTACAGGTTGTGTCCCTGATATCCTTAGTTTACCTCATAATTGCTCAGTTGAACTTTTAATTGTATGTTTCTTTGACTTTGTACCCACGATGCCATGTCCTTGGGCCCATCCCATCCAAAGAGGCCATCTCACAGGGCCATCCCAGGCTTTCGAGGCTGTCTTTTCTGATAGATAATTAAGGAACAATGATGATTTGTAATTGCCGTAGAAACAATTATACAATTAACCCGTCGAGGTTGTCTGCAAAGAGACACTACATCACATTCACAATACCTTCTTATGAACAATATTTGGTGATTTCATAAAAAAAATGTATAGCAAAATTTAAAGTATTTGTGAGAGAGAAAGACGTATAAACATATTAAACAGCTTATGTATTTTAGGATTAAACATTTTTCTAGAGTTCTCATTCATATGTTGATTGAGAAAACTGTGAACCCCTCGAAATATCAACCCCTTGAAATATAAATATAGACCTCGACTTACGCCACGGTCGATATTCATATGTCTCGCGGTGAACATTTTTCATATCACTTTCTCAGGAATGCAATGTATACGTGATATTGTATACAACCTTATATCATATCTTGTTGTGAAGGATAATATCATGTACTGTATACAACCTGATATCATTACTTGCTGTGTAGGATAATATCACGTATTGTATACAACCTAATATCATATATTGTTTTGTAGGACAATACCATGTATTGTATACAACCTGATATCATTACTTGCTGTGTAGGATAATATCATTTATCTTGCCTCCTATAAGTTTCTTGCATTTCTATTGGTCAATAGACGTCACATGCAGACAGGATATATCCCATATCCTGCTAGTAATTTTCCGATATGAATTTTGATTAAAACAAAATGGATGCCGCATCGCTGGCGTAATTGAATCAAGTCAGATTATAACATAAGCTCCAGCTATAGACATTGTTTCCTAGAGTAAATTTCGTGTTTTCTTGCCGTTTTCATTCTCCTACAATGTACTTAGTTTAGGTTCGTGAAGTTAACCGTAATTAAGAAGCGGAAATAGAAGAACAATAACTCTGTAAAATCTTGTTTTAAGTTAAATCATCGTAAAGAAAAGGAATTAACATATTTTATACAGCAGTTTTTTTGTAGGATCATTTAATATATGTGCAAGATAACGGATTTAATAGGAAACGAAATGAAAGCCGAAGTTTTAAGACATTTCGTGAAATCTGATGATTTTCGAACGGATGGAACATAATTTTCTGTGTTTCTGATCAAAACCAGTTCATAACCTGTATAAATGAGCTTTTGTGTTTTGTGATTCAGTTAAAACAAAAATCATTGGTGTTAATCAACTATATATACAAAACATGATGACCAAACAAATAATTGCAAGATTCCAGTGTGCACTTTAAGCAGCTTTGTTAATTTACAAAATGTGTCGATTATAGCATGGAAGTAAAGGCTAGTCGGCAAGATAAAATCGTTACACTGTTGCTGTTTCGAAAATCTATATCAGGATCGAGCTTCGCTCTCGTCTGATATAGATTTCTTCAACAGCGTATATCCCGTATCCGTATTGTATATAGCCTAAGATCACATCTTCTTGTGTAGGATAATATCATGTATTGTATACAATTTTATATCAGATCTTGTTGTGTAGGATAATATCATGTATTGTATACAACTTTATATCATATCTTGTTGTGTAGGATAATATCATGTATTGTATTTAACCTTGTGTCTTTATTGTATCATATATGGTACCACAACCATATATCGTATCTTGTTTTGCAGCCTTATAATAAACTTGGTACCACAAAAAGTATAATATCCTATTTTGTAATGTAATATCATTTTGATACCGTAACTTAATATCATATCTTGTTTGACACATAATATTCTTTTTGGTACCACAACCTGATGTCATATCTTGTTCTGTAGCATAGTCATAGTTTGTACCGCAACCTAATATTTATCTTGTTATATAGCATAATACCGTATTTGGTAAAACGACCTAATATCGTATCTTGACCTACAGTCAAATATCATATCTGGCACCACAGCCTAATATTCTATCATGTTCTTCAGCCTGATATCATATTTGGTGTCACGATCTTACATCATATCTTTGTGATGGGTCGTATAAATATCAAGCTCCCTATCATGGCGTTTTATCGTATCGTGTCGCTAGTGTGTAACTTTTACACCATGTTTGTATTGCAACATGATGCTATTTTATGCAGCTCTACAACCTCTAATATGAAATAAGGCACTACCTCAATCGGGAATCGATCCGACTTCAACTTTTCTCATAACATTTGAAAAGAACTATCTAATAACAGCACGGAAGGACACATTTTTTTTAAATCCGATAGTAAATATCTCGTTCGGTATATCGCATGTTACCGTAGAGGGATTGATCCCGATTTTCGTCGCTACGCGAAAGATCGACTCCCTATCAATTTAAAGGTAGATTTTGGAATAAAAACGACACTGCCCATACTATATTGTATTACATGTAATAGGCGTACCCTCCGGAGAGATATATTCATTTATATGAACTGTGCTCACTAGGTGCTTTTATTTACAAGTGCACTCTACGTGTATATATATCATATATCCATATTTGTTCTGATGTGCAAGACGTTGCGGTTCGGACAAGTTATGTGGACGCTTATAAGGCACAAGGAAAAAGCGTTTTCTTCCAAAAAATCCGTAGTCCTACGCTCTGTGCACGTGCCGGAAGTACACATTTTTTAATTCGATTGTATATCTCATTCGGTATATCGCATGTTACCGTAGAGGGATCGATCCCGATTTTCGTCGCCGCTTCGCGACGAAAACGGTAGGATCGATTCCTTATTATAACTTGATCCACAAGCTAATACTACAATAGGGTTATTATACAATACATTACAATGATTTTATTTAGCTTTAAAACAATGTTACAATGTTTCTAGCTACAAATAGTCGCAGAGAACACAAAGAGAACATGGACTTTCCGTATTAACGTATAACCTGCATATATTCATTGATAACAAATTCAGTTATTTCAAATAGTCCCAGGTAACTGACATCTATAAAAATGAAATTTAGCATAATATAAAAATAATTGGCTAAGACTTGATATGATACGTTAAAACGAGAACTTAGGTAATCCTAATCATGAGTACTTCACACTGTGGAAATTTTACCAGTTTTATTATCGTCCGCGTTTTAGGTTTGCAAAGTAGATAAATTTCGCAACATTAAATATGATAGTTTCAAACTTTTTTATAGTTGGCCAATGGTAAAAATAGGGTTTTAAAAAATTACTTCGTAGTTCCTGGTAATATAGGCAAACTAACAGAAAGTGATACTCGTTTTCAATTTGGTTCATGTTACAAAATCTACAGAGCCTTGCCTCCCTAGCTATATTTTCATATCTACAGGTTTCTATGAACAGATTATGAGAAGACGTTTTAAATCTGGCAAAAGCTATTCTGTATTTGGGTTCAGAGATCACTTTTAGGTATTTTTCTAATTCAAAATCATATTTAAATATTGCATACAACTGAAGACATTTTGAATTATTTATATCACTATACCAGGTTTGCATGTAAGAATCATATATTCTTTTTTTAATAGCCTCAAAGGGTATGTCCATTTGAAACATAACTAAATCCATGGTCATCAAGAATGCACTTTATTTGGTACGCCCAATTATTTCCATTGTATAACCTATTATTTTCAGCATCTTGCTTTAACATTTTAAATGTCTGTTTAACAAGAGAATCATTATTTTGTGATAGCATTTTAATCAGTATCTGAGCAAGTTATCTGTAATCGAACGAAATCTTAAATGTTTGCTTACATTTAAATGAAATGAGTGCAGTTTTTGTGTGCACTATTGATATAACCGTGTCAGCTCATGCATATCTAATGAAAGTAGTCCGGCAACATACAATACAAAAGATACAATACGGATTTTTTTTCTGCCTTGTCATATTTACTTGTGAAATACAATCCAAATTGTTGACAGAATTTAAATAGGTATATAATAAATAACAATCTTTTCTAGAACCGTTTAAGAAAAAATCGTATTGTTCAAACACATATTTTGTTTTGCTGTGGGATTTTTCTCTTAGTGTGACACGCATTTCTATAACATAAACATTGTTTACTAACTTCCTTTCATCAATACTCTAACCACATTAATCTCCAGGCTTCCAAAGTCATTGAGAAAAAGATGTAATCAGAAAAATTGCCTGTTTGTATCATACAGGGTTTAAGTAATATTTCCCATTCAAAGAATGAGTGATAGTCGGACTATCTGAAGAAATACAATCTGACAAATTACCATTGATTATTATTGCAGGAATCCTCAGCACGACGTCTATACCACAACGAATGCTTGCTGGAATAGACCGCTCCGGGCTTTCTGTTACTGTAACATGTACGACGAGCAATATGTAACGGGTGACTGAATGCGCTTAATTACAATTTGATAAAACACCATTAATCATTATTGCAAGAATTCTCAGTAAGGAGTCTATCACGTGAATTTTTTTGGAATGAACCATCGTAGAATTACACGGCGGGCAATATTTAACTTGAAATATAGATCCGTTTATCTTTACTCTTCACTGGTACAACCTTATGGGCAAGTTAGCAACGTAATTATGTTTTTCTGCGTAGTTATTGCTCTTCGTTGTTAATGATCAATTATGTGGTCACAGCGTAAGAGTTTTTCTTCTTAAGGTGGTATCAGCGCTGTTAAGTCTCTCCGGTTTGGTCGCTGGAACTGTGTGTCCCGTCGCCAGCCTCTAGTCCGGTCCCATGCAGCAAGTCTTCTCTTCGTTGACGTCGGTGGGGAAAAAAAAGCTTTCACCTCATCATCAGGCTCCAGTTTAAAAACAGATTAAAACACCAGCGTAACGTCGATGGCGGATAAGTCCACATGCCTTCGCCAGCGGTTGCTGCAGTCTTTAGCGGCGAGAAAACAACGAATACCTCAGCAGACTTGAAGAAGCGGTAAGCAGGTCGGCGACGAGACGCAGATCCAGCAATAGTTGTCCCCTTTTCATGGTCACTACCACAGCCATCTGTCTTGTACTGCTAACTAGGCGGATGCCAGCTAGCGATATATATAGCTGCTACGGCCTACTAATGGGTGGTTGGTGGTGCTAAACTACAAGGTGACACACTTACATCGATTATCATGGCAAGAGACCTATCATGCAACTACATTTATTACAGTAGAAATGTATTGCAGATTACTTGCGACGGCTGGTCGGTGTAGTTGACAAGTAACCTGTTAAGTTTGTTTAATCAAAATGAAATGAAAAGCCAAACATAGCTGAAATGATTTACATGTAATGGTTGGCTGATAACATATAATTGAATTTCTAATGTGCGAAGAATTCTCAGCACAAGGTCTACGATAATCTGTCTTGAACTAAACTGTTGCGGCGGCTAGCATATAAAATGTAATCCGATGAATCTTTGATTGTTTTAACTTAATCATTTTGAAGATGTTGGATGCAGTCTGCTTTTAGCTATGTAACACTATGTAACCGCTTTATATATGTAACATGGGTATTATAGTGAATCCTTGTATTTCAGTAAGTTTTATAAATGATTAGTAAATTATATGTTTTTGTAAATTTTATATTTCTAATAACTTTAGTAAATGTATTATGAAATGGCTGCATTGTAGGTTTCTGGACTAGATGATATGGACCCAGAAGCAAATATAAGTATATATCGTCAAAATCTGACCAATCTCATCTTTTCGTATATTGCATTTTCTAACAAAAATCCACTTTATGTTTCTTTTTCTGACTATCTCCTAATTTCTATATGTTTTGTTTTACCTTCGACATGTTTTCCTAGATTTACAGTATTGACTAGCATGATACAGGCAGTATCAGCGGTATCGCACACACTGTCAGATGGGAAATCGGATAAATCTTCTACGACTTCTGCTGCAAATACTGTATTAGAGAACTGGTTATTGACAACGGATAACAATTGAAATTGTGACTTCTAGACACTCACTTTGATCGGAATTTCTCGTCTAGCCGTTGTTTTCTACTGCGCGCAATATGCAAATACAGACTTGATGTATCGGGCTATTGGCATATTTCATTTATAAGCATTCTGTTACACTGAGATCCTGATCAGCGCAATTAACAGTTTGATGGATCATTGGTATGGGATTTCCACAACACTCGTACAATTACAGTGCTGATGAAATGAAGAAAATGAATTTAATGTCCTTCGGTCTGTCAGTAGAGATAGCGCGAAACTTGAAAACTATTAAAAGTATACGCGACTGTGGGCAAACTTGTTTAGTTTATAATATGTTTATAATATTCATAGACTGAAAAATGATAGAATTCATTTCTAAGCGTGCATGTTATCGTTTTTATTAGGATTCCATTCGTTTTCCGTCCGTTATACCGACATATTATATATGTTTTATATGTTTTGCAGAGAAGTTTTCTGAGCCAGACAATTTCTATCATTTAAAAGACAGCACGCTGTCCCTTTAGAATAAGAACTTTATAAGAATTTATTTGAAATATATCAGTAATACATCCTACTGTAGTCTTTGATAGATTGCCAGATAGATCATTCTAGTTGTCGAGTCTTGCAGTATCCACATGCTATTTGCATTTGATAACTCGAACTATTCTATTCATATTTTCTGCTTAAGTCGAAATATAGTTTTACATAGAATGGTATATAAATGTAATTTATTCAACAAAAGAAAAACATTGAAGAAGTCCAATTTAAAATACCACATTCAAAGAACACAATCACCAGTAAAATAGTCCGCATGGAAACTGAACACACGCACACACACACACACACACACACACACATGCAAACATAATCAACAAACGAATGCAGCAATCAGTCACAGAAGCAATAAAAACACAAGTACACATGAAAAAAGAACAAGGTAGGACACTACACTGGATCTGTCAGTGGCAAAAATTCGTCACTGGAGAGTTTCAACTTTGGCGCCAAACAGTTCTGGCTGTGGTTTTAAAACCATGCGTCTGACATATAAAATGTCCGCTGCAAACAGGCCCCGATTTTTCCATATAACGTTGAGTTGTAACTGATTCATCGAATTCAGTTAAATAAAATGTAGGGTAGGGTATCTGTCACGCTAACATAAATTACTCCCACCTACATTTTAATTAAGTAGTCACAGTCTTTGCACTGACAATAAGTAAAACTTCTAGTGTCCTACTCATTCTGCACGACCACTGTCAGCCGGTAACCAGTCGTTAACTCGACCTCAGAGTAGACCTCAAACTGAGCAGCGAAATTCTACGGTTAGGTAGTCTTGGTCCTGGCTTTAAGTAAAACTGTTTTTGTCCTGTCTCAGATCAGATTTACTAGAGTTCGGCTCTTCTACGAGGAAGGTAAAATCAGTAGTAACTAGAGTCGCCCTTCTCCGTGAGCTTAACTCGCTCAAGTGACGGCACTCCTTTCAGACTAAAAATATGTAAAACATGTTTAATACCTGCCATCGTTGAAGAGGTTGTTTCGGCAGAGCGATTAACGTTAGCACCACAACAAGCACCACTGGTGTACGTATATAACACTTAGTATTATAGCCGTACTTATTTCAAAATAAAATCTAAATCTTAAGACATAAGTGTTACAATCTGACTTAAGTACTTGATCTTCTAAACGAAGATCTGAGAACGACCTATTCACATTCGTCTTCTGTATATTTTGGATTTCCAGTATTGCTATTTTTATTTTATTCAATCAAACGACTTGTTCGAATGTCAAAGAGTAAGAAAAATATGCAGATATTCCAGGGCTCGAACCCGGGACCCCTCGCTTATAAAGCAAGTGGCCTACCGACTGAGCTAATCAGCTATCTGATATATTACGGCATAAGAATTGTAAATATCAAAAGTCAAGGCTACAGGTAGATTTGCAAGATGTTGTAAGTTAGGCTCTGATTGGCTAGCGAAAGGGTCGTCAGAACGAGGCAATAAATAGGTCGTTCTCAGATCCTATGCGTAGCGTAATAGGAGATGTACTTTAGTCAGATTGTAAGTGTTATCAACTGAATTAAAATTGCGATCAATTCAAAAATGTTAAATAGATTATTACCATAAGTAAAACAGCAAGGCAATAGAGGCAGTTGAATCATATGCTTCAGATAGAGAAAAATGAATTAATTGTTTTGCATTTCTAGGTCACAAACAAATCCACGTGATTTCACTTCCTTGTTCAATTTCTTTAAGTTAGTTTCTGCAAACGGACAAGGGTCACCAAGGAAACGGACAATTTTTACATAAGTGCTTCTTTGTCCATATAGGGAGACAGAGCAGACTGACAGTTTGGATGTATCATTGTACATAAACTCTGGTTAAGGAAGACAAGAAAGACTTTCACATTAATCAGAACATTCCTAGACATCATAAATTGGCCAGCGGTCTCAAAGATTATATCCCCACCACTGTAAAATGTATTCTCTAATTTCATACAGCGCCTGTCATATCTAATAGTCTTACAGCTTACTTATATGTCTGGCAATTTCCTATTAGGATTTACCTAGACAGATGGAAAAACTGAATTGCCTTGCTCAAGGACATATATATATTCATCAGCAAACCGGGAGTGAAACTTCTGTCTGAAGACAAATGCATTTTACCGTCATAGCATCTAAGTAGCCAGATAAAACTGGTATTTAAAAGTTCTAGAACTTTAATTCTTATACAAATTCATGGAAAGTCATTTAACACCAAAAGGCAAACCGAAAAATGTCTAACCTATTGTTTTCATGTCTTTTGTCAATGAGTATAATCTAAAGCAGTATTCTGAAGTTACATAATTCACTCTTGATTATCACATGCATTACATATAAAAGGAATAATACTACTGCGATTCAGTTATCATATGATTTTACTTGATTTTTCCCTGTTTGTTTTCTGTACCACAGGCTTATTATGCCCCCGTATATTGTTTTGCAGATGTCGGTCGGTCGGTCTGTCTGTCTGTAGACCAATCCGTTTCCGGATGACAACTTGAGAACGCTTAAGCCTAGGATCATGAAAGTTGATAAGAAGTTTGATCATGACCAGTAGATGATCTCTATTAATTTTGAGGTCAGTAGGTCAAAGGTCAAGGTCACAGTGACCCAGAATAGTTAAACGATTTCCGGATGATAACTCAAAAACGCTTGGGCCTAGGGGTCATGAATGTTGATAGGGAGGTTGATCATGAGCAGCAAATGACCCTATTGGTTTTGAGGTCAAAGGTCAAGGTCACAGTGACCTGGAACAATTAAACCGTTTCTGGAAGATAACTTGAGAGCACTTGTGTCTAAGGGTCATGAAAGTTGATCGAGAGGTTGGTCATGACCAGCAGATGACCCTATTGATATTTAGGTCAGTAGGTCAAAGGTCAAGGTCACAGTCACGCGGAATAGTTAAACCGTTTCCGGACGATAACTTGAGAACACTTGGGCCTAGGATTACAAAACGTAATAGGGATGTTGATCGAGACCAGCAGATGACCCCTATTGATTTAAAGGTCAAAGTTCAAGGTCACAGTTACCCGGAACAGTTAAATCATTTCCGGATGATAACTTTAGAACGATCGGGCCTAAGATCACGAAACTTAATACGGAGGTTAATCATGACCAGCAGCTGACCTCTATTGATATTGAGGTCAGTAGGTCAAAGGTCAAGGTCACATTGATTCAGAACAGTGGAACGCTTTTTGCCAAATAACTAGAGAATGCTTGGTCTAAGATCACATTTGATACGGAGTTTACTTATGACTAGTAAATGACTCAATAATATTGATTAGAGGTCAGTTTGTCAAACGTCCAGTGCACAGTGACCAAATAATTTATGTTCCTTGTACAATTACTGAATGTATCAGGGGCGGGGGAAGTGCATTTCGTGTTCTACGAGCTCTTGTTTGGTATGTAGGGCAATAAGCAGTACCCAAATTACTTCCTAGTACAAATGTATATTTTTAAAAAGCATATTGAATGATCAGCGGACAGTAGGACCACGCAATATAGCTAAATAGTTACATAGGCAACATTCACCTAGTCCCTCCACTCATTCACTCACAGATCTATCGGTCGATCGATTCAATCAGTGTATCAGTCAATGAATTATAGACACTCTCACACGAAACTCAATGTATAAGGATGAAATCTCATTGTTTCCTGATAATTTGTCAGGAATGAAAGTCTTTCCCAAATATACAAATTTTACTGTCAGTGTTTGGCGGATTTTTATTGTGCCTGCTGGGTATTTATTGGTTATAAATATTTACTCAGACATTCAGAATGAATATTTCTGTAAGATTGCGGCTATATATTTGTGTAAGACACAATCTGGGTACAAATATTCACGAATCTGCAGGCAAGTCCGTCATAATTTCATGGAGATGCATGTATTTTACTTCTAATGATTGATGTACACATTTGAATGAAACTTATGTCATTGGAAACATATAAATGTAAGGAAACACGTCTTTTATTCGAGATAGTAATAAAATGACACTGATAAATGTCCGTTTTAATATTTATTTCATTGTTTTTCAGAAAATGGCAAGCGAGACAACTTGTTCCCGGTAGATAGGCATACGATCTCCAAATAGTTAGCGATTTCCAACATGTTTCTTAAAAGTATTTTTAAATGGTTCGACGTAGGAGAGAATTTTAAATACATATAAAATAAATAATGATTCATCCCTTATGTGGAAAAAAGACAAATTTGCCTCCCATGATGATGCTCGACATATTTAAGAAGAAATTATACTTAATAATTTTTGTCACACCATCCGACAACATTCCTCTAGATTTCAAATTACAATTACAAGTCATCATTAATTTGTCTAAGACTTAAAAATGCGTGTGTTCCATTCACTTCGTCTGACGTAATCTCATTACGTTACGAAATGGGAATATAATTTCTTTTTAAGATCGCTTTAACCAGTTTAAAGAAGACATAGAAACATTTCTGTATAGAAAACAAGTGTCAAATTACCGTAAAAGCAAACATCAATTCGTCTGCAACAAATGAATTTCGTTTGACTTGTTCCCTCTTTGCCGTTTGTAAATGTACACCAAAATGGGTTTTTATTTTGTAATTTGACACTAAAATCGGTCTGTATTTCGCTGTATTCTCGCGTGATCTTGCAGCATTTGGTTCTCCTCGGTCGCACTCAGGACTTCAATGTCTTGATTTATTACCACACAAAATATTGGACTCAGCTTCTAGTTTACAGATTGATGTATCCAGTCTATAAGGACACTTAACATTGTGAAGGTTAAATTTTAGCAAATAATCAAATGCTTCGCTGTTGAATTTTATACTTTATCTTTTACAGCTTTGTGTCTAGTTTTAGGAAGCAATAGCAACGACGGCGACGAAATATCAGAACGGGTCAAATGATACTTTAATGCTTATATAATGAGGTGACGTTTCACTGAGCATTGACGGAAGTGAAAAAACATTAATATATCACATTAAACTTAGAGCTATGCATTTTGTTAATGATACTTTTAAATAACATACTTTTCACTCTAGATCTCTCCTATTGGATTTCTGAAATAGTTACTTCTTTAAAGAAAAAATACATGAACTTTTAATTATGATAACAAAACATTTATGGCTCAGCGTGCATCGATGAAATCAACTGAAAACACCTCTTTAAACTGATATCAGGTCAAGCATGCAACACAACAATCAAAATATTGAGGATAACAATTAGATAAAAGGGGTCTTCATTTGACAGGTCAACCTGACCATCAGTGGTGACCATTACACTTCAACTGGAGACATCGACGGCAAAGGAAAATTATTAAAACCTCATTTTGACCTGACAATAGCTTGCAAAATAAGACTATCTTATCTTGATAAATGTACGCGGAAACAGAATGTATTTTTACGAAGTATCTTGTAAACGTTATAATACTAGCCACATAAATTTGTTATAACTGATCAGGATCATGTCTAGAAAGATCTGATTTTCTCCTTTAAAATAATATCATAAGAAGATTTATCTTATGTTGTAAACATAAAGAGGTTACAAACGTGGTACAGCCACACTGCGAATGTCAAAAAAATGGGTTCGATTTAAAATATATAATATTACATGTTGTGTGATAATGATGATCACCAGGACATGTACAATGTCAGATTAACGTGTCAGATAAAATATCAAATTAGTCTGACATAAATTGTGTCAAAAAATATTCTGACCTCTGACATAATTTGTGTTGACATACTTTACATAAAAGTTTTGGATCAACTAAAATTTTATTCCTAAATATTTTTTTCTTGGCATGAATTATAACAATGTACCTAAACAGTTCAGTGTTGAACAACATGGAGTAGTTTTTAAATTAATTCACGTCATATCAGTTAAATGTTTTAGGATGACGTCATAACATTTACTATAAAAGATAACATTGTAATATTCAAATTATTATTTTGGATAAAGCATATATAGTACCAGCACTGATACGCGATTTTCAAAACTGTACTGTGGCTAAAAGGCCAGTGCATTTGACAATCATGTTCGTGCCTTTAAAAATATGTACAATTAGAGATGCATACTTGCAACCGATATCATTTTAAAGGCTGAAACAGATGTTTCTAATATCTTGATTTCGATCGGTTACAGAAAGTTGTGAGGCTAATATCATAACATCTCGTGTTTAAGTGTTGTTTTTTTTTAATTTATTTAAGATATAAGTACACGTTCATGGCCAAAGATGTTCTGCGTAAATCCTATCAAATGCGCAGTTTTAAGATATTTTTCTGTGAGCAAAGTCTGTTTACTTATTACCGTGTTTTTTTTTTGTTCCAGGACAGTAACGCGACCACTCCGCATATGATGGGTAGTAATTTGTGCATGCTTTTATCAGAACAAAACGTACATTCACACTTATATATAAAGACAAATGATAAGAGCCAAAAACAGTCTTGAAATAGTACAATCGTAAATGACTTTAGAGGTCAACTGAACTGATTGCTCTCTGTCTACTGGTACAGCACGTGGTTGTATGTATATATTATTGTGACAATCTCGCACACAATTTGATTATTTTAAAGTACCTTACATTGATTTTAAAAATCTTAAGGTGATTACAAAGTACTTTTATACAGAATTTGGGCAAAATGTAAATGGATAAATGACTCATGTAAAGCTGAATTAAATTGAAATATTGTAACTTTCCTTTCACTAAAGTCTTTTCAAAACTACGAAGTGTGAAATGATACAGGCTGTGATAACAGCGATGTTTTATTTAATACGAATCTTTATTGCGTTTGCAAAGTAATTTGTAAAGTTTTTACTTTGAAATGAAGAGATTGTAATGACCAAAAAAGATTATTTAGTATTTAACTTTGTCACATTTTTTGTACCTGTGGAGAAATCAACACTCTTGAATGACTCCTGTAGTAACAAATACGTACATAATACGAACATAGAAATAATATAAATGTATGAAAAATAAATTATCATATACGCTGATAAGCAGCAAAAAGAAAAAAAAAGAGAAAAAAGAAGAGAAACTCTAGGAAAGTTCATGTAAAAAGAAAAATGTTTAGTAGATTTCCCAGAAGCACAGAGTACTTCGGACACAGCCAGAGAGCCATGCATCGCAAAATAGTCCACGAATAAAATGAAATGTAGTGCAAATATATAACAGATGGGTTTCTACAAAAATCAAACAACAAGTACAATTCAGTAATATACAAAATAGAATTTTAAATGGGTAAGGGTTAGATAAAGAGGTAGGGAGAAGTGCATGTACAAAAGAAAGGATAAATATTCAACAGGAAAAGCCATACTCCAAACAAAACGCAGCTGAAGATATTCTGCTCATGAAATCGTTATTACATCAAATGGCAAATTTAACTAAATTGTACAGAATCACATGCTGCATTTTTTCATGTTTTAAGAATGTACAGAAATACAAAAACTCATTCTAGGAAAGCCGAGTTTCTAACTTTTTATTTCTACATTGTCACTTGATTTTAATTTAAAAAAAACAACTCATTTTCGATATTCAAGGTTAAGCAGGAAATAAAAAAAAGGCAAAACATGACAAAAACCTCAAATTTCAAAAAACTTCAGTCCAGTAACCAGAAGAATCAATCATCATTTATGATGATAAAGATACAGCCGTAACAAATAACACAGTCAATAAATATAGCGAAAGCAACCATCCGATAAAAAACTTGATAATACAAAAAAGAAACAAAAACTGGAAAACCGACCTGTGTCGTTAAAACGTTCAGCCGAAGATTAATAAAATTACTCACAATACACCCAGGACGGTTCATTCCGGTGAAAGACATATACGGTCAGATGCATCGCTCAAACACAAACCAACAGGAAGTAAAACAGAATAAAAAATTCATTCGAAGATAGAATGGCTTGGCTAGTTGAGGAAATCAGAGTCCAGAGAAGGCAGTTGTTTCAAGCTACCGGTGCTTGAAAATGTAGTATATGCACACGATATCCTAAAAATACGTTTTTGCAACCGATTTGCTAAAGTTGTATTTTTGTTAATTAACACTACCCACTTTACAAACTAATATGATCGGCCTCAGCATATGCCAAAATTTCCTCTGCGATACCCATTTGTATATTACATTACTTCATCGCTTTGGTCAATATCATCTTCTTCTGGTCAACATCATTCAATGGCTCAAAAACCAACAATTATTTTATTATATCAAATTAGGCTAAATTGTAGTAACAAAATTTGACAGACAAAAACTTTCCTTTTTTAATCTTAAAACTTAACATATTTAATATGTATCAGGAAACAGTCATATGTAGATCTAGTTGCTTCCTCCGTTTCGGAAGCGTCACTTCATGTGATTTTATTCTCTCAGAGACAAACCTTCGTCTGTTTTGATATTTTCATTTTGATAACACAAGTCAGAAAGCACTAAACTTTATTACAACGATTATTGAACTTCTTATATGAAGTTGCTGTTTTTTGTTTAACTAAAACGACGCACAGATATGGCATACAGGCACTAAATAGAAAAATGGTGCGTAAAAAGGCATAATGGCGGATTCAAATAGTCCTCAGTTTTTTTGGGGATTTTTTTTGCTCTGTAGAGCTATTTTCCTTTTTTTCTTTGCAAGTTTTTGCTGAAATCACATGACAGAGCTATGCTTGACGTGTAAGTAGCATTTTCATAATGAAATAATAACATGACAGAATTTCTCATAGAAACTTAGGCTAAGTTCAAGTCGAAGCTCTTGAGAAGGGTAGGCTGTTGTGTAAATGATATTTACTCACACATGTAAAGTAACTGACCAATCAGAAACTTGACCCTGGAAACTTTTCTTTCCCTGCACATTGTGCGCTGTGATGAAAAGCAAAGAACCAGTAAACCTTGCCTCTTAGTGGAGTCTGAGGAGCTCAGCTCTTTAACAGGGAAGGTATAATTGGTGTACTAACTTATACCGTTCAAATGGGTTACCGAATATAGAGTCGGTCTCTACTCAACCCCAGTACTTCCGCGTGAACTTAGCCTAAGATCATACACTAACAGTACAATTTGGGGTCATTTTTAGCTGACTTTGTAGTTTGTGTGTTTGAGTGAAAATATTTTTCTTGCATCCATCATGACCCCAACTTTCTTTTGATTTTTATTCAGCTCAAGAAAATGTAAGTTACAGACATTTAAAATGGGTCCTGATGTGTGCTGCAGACATTGTAAATATGTCAATTTTATAAAGAATACAGAACAGCTAGTTAGTGTGTTGTAACCTCATACTGGAGATCAAGCAGCGTTCTGTATTTAGAAAACCCACTGTGCTATTTTCAGACTTTATATTTCACAGGGAAAACCCAAATATAATGCTTTGTTGAAAGACCATCCAACAGACTGCAAAGGTAGCGCTAAATAATCGATGGAGTTCTGATATTTTCCTCCTCGATTGGACTTTGTTTCCCGGCTTCTCCTATTACACTAAACAACAAGCAAAATTACCGAATTGGAGCCGTAACAGAAAACGAAAAAAACGCCGGGCACGAGGAAAACTTGCGCAAAGGCAGACCTAAACAGCGAGGTACAGATACCAGCGAACATTCCAAATCTCCGACAAACATTGCAAACGCTTGCAACAGTTGTAACGAACCTGTTAACAGCAACACCAGCTGTAGAAAAAGTGACAGCAACGATTTATTCGGGTTGCAGACGAGAAAACCTGGAGGAAAACAAAGGAGGCGAATTGCGCTGGTATTAATACTGAATCAGCCATGTTATAAAGGAGATATTTATTTTATGTCACAACATGAACTGTCAAACTAAAAACGTTGTGTACTTTATAACATGCAAAAAGTGCAGCATGCAGCATATTGGACAGTTTATGCAACCTGTTCCCAAACGTATGAACAGCCACAAAATTTGATATAATTATCTAATTTTCTCTTCCAGCGTGGCTATACACTTCAATTCAGATAATCATGATATGAATGACTTCTCATTTATGTCAATTGATATTGTAAGAAATAATATGACCGTTTCAGTAAAGTAACATTTTTGATTCATAAACTAAAATGCTAAGTCAAGAAAGATTAAATTCAAAATTGCTGTTGTTGAAATACCTACGACACACACAAACAGACGAAATTTGAACATCACCGAACCAAAGTCAGAGAGAGTTGTTTTATATGAAAATTGAACAAATATTTTTAAAAATGTGTTATGCTACTAAAGAAATATATGATTTATAATCCGGAAAGGGACTGCAGAAAGAGGTGACACTTCCTGATATTCAACGTTTTTAATGCAATAATTTAGTTTTGGAATTGTAAAACGTGATAAATTTTCTGTATTTGCAAAAATATTAGAGCCTTAAAATTGAAAGTAACTAAATTATCCGTCGCTTTAATCTTTTTTTTTTTCAATGAGTTCGTCATATGTTTTGTTGTTGTTGTTGTTGTTTTTTGTTTGTTTTTTTTGTTAGATGATCATTTACGAACAACAATGGTAAAGAAATGAATATGATTACGTTTATGAAATCATCATCAAGATCCATCTGAAAAATGAAAATATAAATCGAAATTGTTAGTAAACGAGTAGCATTTTTAGCCTACCATCATCAGATGGTGGCCATCTATACAAATCACTCTGCGTCCATGATCCCGTCGTCCGTCCGTCATTCCGTCCGTTAACAATTTCTCGTTATCGCATCTCCTCAGAAACTACTAGGGGGATTTTGACCAAACTTTGTCAGAATGATGTATTGGTACCCTAGCTGTGTCCCCCTGAAAATCAGACTGGTTCAACAATTTTTGAGTGAGTTATGGCCCTTCGTTTATTTTTATAATTTACATAGATTTATATAGGGAAAAACTTTGAAAATCTTCTTATCCAAAACCAGAGGGTCTAGGACTTTGATATTTGGTATGTAGCATCATCTAACAGTCATCTACCAAGATTGTCCAAATTATTTCCCTAGGGTCAAATATGGCCCCGCCCCGGGGGTCACATGGTTTAATTATATAGACTTATATAGGGAAAACCTTTAAAAAATCTCCTTGTCATAATCTACAACATTCAAATTTGGACCTTATGTATAGTTTTGAGTGGCTAGATGAACCTTGACATGAGTTGACCTTGATCTTGACCTAGTGGTCTACTTTCAATTTCTGTAACTACAGCCTTCAAATTTGGACCACATGCTTAGGTTTGTGTTCCGAAATAAACTTTGACCTTGAAATTTGACCTTGATTTTGACCTAATGGCCTACTTTCACATTTCTCAAGCTACAGCCTTCAAATTTGGACCATGTGCGTAGATTTGTGTACCGAAATGAACTGTACACTTCAGATTGACCTAGTGACCTACTTTCACATTTCTGAACTACAGCCTTCAAATTTGGACCACATGAGTCAGAAATAAACTTTGACCTTGACATTTTTGAAGGTACAGGCTTCAAATTTGGACCACATGTATAGTTTTGTGTTCCAAACTGAAATTTGACCTTGATTTTGACCTAGTGACCTACTTTCACAATTCTTAAGCTACAGCCTTCAAATTTGGACCACATGCATAGTTTTGTGTTCTGAATTGAAATTTGACTTTGATTTTTACCTAGTTCTACATTTCTCAAGCTAGAGTCTTCAAATTTGAAGCACATGCATAGTTTTGTGTACAGAAATGAACTTTGACCTTGAAATTGATCTAGTGACTTACTTTCACATTTCTCAAGCTACAGCTTCAAATTTGGACCACATACATGGACCACATGCACAGTTTTGTGTACCGAAATGAACGTTGACCTTGATTTTGACCTTGACCTAGTCTTGAAATTTGGAACATTCAAAAATGGCTCAATGGTGTGCGCCAAGATCACTCTGTGATCTCTTGTTACCAACAATTTACCTTCCCCATTCATGTTTCAGCGTATATTCGTTGTATTCTTTGTTTTCGTATTAATGATTAAGGTTTCGGTCTAGGTTTGCACAATCTGACTAAAATTCTCGATCTTCCTAAAAGGTAGATCTGATGACACCCATTCAAATTCATCTTCTGTATAATCGGATTTCCAATATTACTATTTTTATTCCCACCAATCTTTTTTTATTTGAACCAATTAGACGACTCGTTTCAACAAGGCTAAAAGGGACTGGGCTCAGATTTTGGCTAAAATAGTTTTTCTTTAGAATAAAATGTTTCATTATATTATGAACATAAGAACATTGGATTTCGTTTCTAAAGTATCTTTTAAAAAAGTGAAATCAAGAGAAAATCACGCCCGAGTCGGGAATCGAACCCGGGCCGCCGCGGCAATAAATATTTTCCTGCCTTCTTCACCAATGCACTAAAGAGGAACACGTTCTTATCGATGGTTAAATATAAAGATTTATAATATAAACCTGTACGTGATATTCACATACACCTCGAAAAAAACAGGTGTAAAAAGAGTACAGGTAAGTTGACGGGACTGAAAAATCTCACCGAGCTATACAAAATATCGAGCTAAATATATCGAGGTAATGATAAATAATTACATTAAGATAAATAGGGGAAAATCGGGACCGGCTTAAACACATCGTGCTAACCGGAGTTTCGAGCTAACCGATATCGAGATAACGATACTGTATTCAACTGTATATCGAAAACTGGAATCCGATATTAAATATAGGTTTTTTTTTCAAACTTCTACTTTCACTTTCAAAATGTTGAACATGTTGAAAGTAATGATCTGAATGGTGAAGGAGAGTCTCAATAACTTGTCGTAAGATCCAGTACGTAGCGTTAATTGGAGATGATTTTAATCAGATTGAGGTGTACACCAGAACCAAATCATCATCGTAAGAAAGCGTTGTTTTACATGAAAATTGAACAGCACATAGGACATGTTTATTTTGCTACTGAAGTAATCAATTTATCTCGACATATTCCTTGTAGTCCGGAACAGGACTCAGGGAAAGGGACACACTTCCAGCAAATACAATACTATAGTCATCGAAATATGAAACGCATATATTTTTTTTGTATTTGCAATAATATACCAAATATGTATGAAAAACACTAAAAGAACCAATGATATTTGTTAAATATATGTCTCTGTGTCAAAAGTATGGTTCAGATTCAAAAACATATAAGACTTGCACTGTTACTCACAGAAAAATCAAGTTCCAAAGAGATCTTTTATAATGCAATGGTACTTATAATATGTGCAGATATTCTTGTTACAGAAGTCACGTTACTTAAAAACAACTGTAGTCGTCAGTTAATGTATTTTGCAGAAAATATTGTATTATTATTTATTATTATATTAAGTATTATATCTCATGTTTAGATATTCTAGTGCAATTCTGCACTAATTTAAAAGGATGATATATAAAATATGTTATTTACGAAACGTTAGAAAACTTGAGTAACAATGATATGCGAATATAATCAATCTTCATACCATAACGATTGTTTCTTTTGTAGTTTTTTTAGGAAATATTTCTCGACTTAAGGGAGTAAATGTCAGACATTTTAGTCAGAATTCAAATGAACATTTTGAAGTAACATTAACGTGGTAGACTCAAAAAATGGTCTTGTATCTTTGTCTGTGCAAGACAAATATTTCCGAACCGTCGCCACGTTGCATATAACTCTCTCTGACGGGGAAAAATCTGCCATACAGAGCACTTAAAAACTGAGCCGATACCTAACGTTCTTACATCGTTCCTCTGTTGAAAAAACAATCGCATTTCTCAGTGAAATATGCAACAACATTTCCAACTATTGTAAAGTCGGACAGTTGGACACATTGGAACAATCAGAACAATGTGGTTCTAAGTCAGACCGCTTTTATCAATATAATTTAATTTTTCCTCCCTCCCCAGGAATTAAAACGGACACCAGCCAGACACATTTACCAATTTCCGTGTACAACATTAATCAAACTCATCAAATAAGTCCATCATCTGATGGCTGTAAAATTATGTACATAATCACATTTTGGTTTGCAGACGATAGTGAGAAGTATAAAACAATCCCGTTTGCATACAACAATATTACAGAAAACGTTTCCAATCAACAGAATGGAATATAACATATCCTACACATCCTAGGACATTTCAGGAGAAATGGAGAAATATTTAAAATAATTACCACGATTTGTCGGATTTGAACCCGAACATGATGCAAGGCCAGGTGCTTGTTCTTCAGAGGCTAGCCTCAAAATTCTTGAAGGTATCTAGTCAGGGTCAGTTCTGCCTCTTCGGGTGGTTAGAAAGTTCAGCACACCATTACAGATAGCAAAGATTGGTTTTATAAGGTTGTCTTAAGTCTTTGGAGCTTTATCGAGGTAATTAGCTTTCCTTCCTTTCATAGAAATAACAGGAATCTTGCCAGACGCTATTATTAATTTATTTGTATAACATAAATCAAATTGACCAATAAAAGCACAGAATAGCAATATGTTCCTTTTTACACAGAACAATATAAATTGTATATATCACATCAGCAAATATGTCTTAAAAACTAAAAAAAGTCTTGATAACAGTAACTGAAAACAGTAATTGCAAACATTAATACAAGCCTAAATCATAAAACCTTTTCCAATACTTATTTACTTGCGACAGAAACTAAATCTACAGTTAAAACAGGAGCAGCAGCGACCAGGTTTCTGCATTTCCATATTCAATCTAATATACGGCTTCTTTCCGCTCTACAAGGACTGTTATTTGTTTGATTTTGCTTTTACATTATTGTGTTGCTACTATATATGTTGCTCAATCGTTGTGTACGTGCAGCAGTTCTCGAGATCACCGTCTAATGACTGTAACATAAAGCACAGACACTTGGGGTTCGGACCTCCACACACCCCATTCTCCTCCGCCCCTGGTTAAGTTTAGCCAATATATTTTAGCATTTTACCATGTATTGAGCATAGGTGACGATCACAAAACGCATTTTGTAACATTTCAACGTGTTTTTAAAAAATGTATTTTTACCATCAATGCTCTCAATAATGTCACCTATGCTCAGATTTTATTTAATAAGAATTTGTGTTTGCAACCTTATTACTTTAGAATGAGGAAACTGTAATGATAAAAACAAGTTTTTAGTATTCAATTTTGCCACAGGTTTTGAATCTTGTGTGACTCAAACGCTGTTGAGTGAATTCTGTACATAATATATGAATTATAGACACTATTGATCTTTAGCAATAATTAGCAATGATAAACACTTTAGAAAGTGCCTTGAAAGCCTATCTACAGAAAATCATTATTCTTTCGCCATTTTGTTAGGAACAAAGTCATCCACATTTGCAAAATGACCAAAAATGTAAATTAATCGTATCCTTGCGATACATTTAACTTTCAGAGAGCAATTTATAGCTTCTCCTGCACTTAAAGGTCTTTAATGTCACTGCTGATTTGCGAGATATGATAACAGAGATTTGTGTAAAGAATGGCAAATATGCAAATGTTGAATCAATACTAATGTGTAGTGCATTTCTGTCGTAATACATAAAGTATCTTTTGTAGGGCTAGGCGCTTTGCCGTAACTGGTCTGGTTTATTGCGATGGTGGCTGTTTGTATTTGTAAGACAGATATTTACTCAACCGTCTGATAAGACTGTGTGTTCCATTTTCCTGATGCCTCTTAGGCAGGAAAACCTCTGCCTCAGAGGGCAAACATGTTAGATACATATAAACCGAAACTTAATGTACTTTCCGTGCACCATTCGACAACCATAATTTTATTGGAAATATGCAAAATGATTTCCATGGCACACTGGAACAGTAAGTGTAAGGAAGCTCTAAGTTAAAACAGCTTTTAGTAGTATCATATGCCTCTATAAGGAGTGTACCATCATCCTAAAATATCCCTGTAACGTGTTCAAACTTCCAGGTTTATATGGAAAGTAACAGGTAACGGTACTGTTTCTATTACCCATGTAATTTCGTTTTCCTCCATTTCGAGGAATCAAAAATAAACTAGCCAGATTTTACCAATTTCTTTGTGCAACATCAATCAAACACATCATAAGACTGCTGTGAACAATTGTACATAATAACATTATTGTTTTGCAAACAACAGTGAAAAGTATATACCCATGTCATTGCCATAACATATTTCAGTAAACTAATCGCAGCGAAAGAAATGCAACTTATCCTGCGCTCCAACCGATGCTGAAAAATAACTACCATTCTTCTACAGGTTCTAACCTAAACATGAATGATTGATATTGTCAACACACAAAATAGACAGTACGTTTAGTCTTCAACGTTAATAACATGTGATCAAAGAAATCTGAATTTTAAGTTCTATATACTACAACAAAATCTGTTATAATCATAAATGAAACATTGAGATAACTGTGAACTCTCGTTTCAGGTAGGCATTAACACTATACCTTTCAGGTATAAATAATTTATTTATGTTTTAGGTCACCGCCAAATGGAGAATATAAGTGGAAAACCAAAGGCAAAATCGAAATAATATAGATCAATTATCACAATTAAGACAAATATATTATATTCTGCTAAATATGAACTTTCTTGGCATCAGTGACACAGATGTTTCTATGCGCTTATTAACTTTTAACATCGATATCACTCGATATTTAACCATGCGATGAAACCGGAATATCATAGTCATAACCAGGTGTTACAATACATCACAGGGTATAATTATTTTCTCTGAAATACTATGCCTACACAAAAGTTTCCCAATGAGAGAAATATCTATGGATTTTATACACTTCTGAAACATTGCGATGTTGAGCACAATGTTGAGATTGAGCCCGGTTTGGCAGTGAAAACGCCTGCGCACGCCGGAAATCCCGCCTCGCGGATTTCGTCGTTTTTATTGGAAAGCCGGATTAAATATACTTCCGTTGATTGAAAAAATGACATGAGAACTACCTTGTTATTTTTTTTTTAAATATACTTCCGTTGATTGAAAAAAAATGACATTAGAACTACCTTGTCAATTTTTTTTTAAATATACTTCCGTTGATTGAAAAAAAATGACATGAGAACTACCTTGTTATTTTTTTTTAAATATACTTCCGTTGATTGAAAAAAATGACATGAGAACTACCTAGTCAATTTTTTTTAAATATACTTCCGTTGATTGAAAAAAAATGACATGAGAACTACCTTGTTATTTTTTTTTTTCATTTTTTATATCATCGGCTAATTTTGAAAAGAAGCATTTAAAGTTGTAGGTTATTTGGTGACTATAACGGTAAAGAAATTTCAAATAGGAGAAATAACGGTCAAATCACGGCGGGTTGTCAACACGGCAGCTTTATGTCCAGCTTCAGAGTACGAATTAATGCGCTTGATATTCTTGTTATGTTGTTGTTTTTTTTTTTGTTGTGTTGGCCACTCTGTTCATGATTGACTACTCATTTCACAAATATTAGATATTGTATGCCGTTTGTGCTTTTACGCGGTAATTTCACGTTCCTTCCTTTCACTAAAATAAAAGGATCCTTGCCAGACGTCAATATTTATTTATTTGCGTAACTTAATTCAAATTGGTCAATGGAATATCTCCTCCTTGTGAAAATGAGTATAATAATCACATGAGCAAATTTGTCCGAAAATAAAATAAACTAAAATAGTTTCGTGTAATTATAAATGTTTAAAGGAGTTCTCCCTAACTTGTGAAGCATTTTCTTAGGCTTTTGTCACCTGTGTCAGTAACTAAACCAACAATGCATATAGCAACATCGTCGATCGCTTTCAACACTGATTTTTGATAAAGGAGAACATTCAGTTTTATTAGTCCCCTAATGGTTGAAAACCAGCTTCTGGGACTATAAGATTGCGCTTTTCTGTCCGTCCGACGGTCATTCCGTCATTCTGTCCGGCGGCAATTTCGTGTACGGTCCATAAATGTGTCATTCATCAAGGGATTGTAGTATTACTTGGCACAAGTGTTCCCCATGACGACGTGTCATGAGCAAAACCCGGACCCCTAACTCAAAGGCCAAGGTCACACTTGGAGGTCAAAGGTCAACAGGACTTTTTTCCTGTCCGGTACATAACTCATGAAGGGATTTTAAAATTACCTTGCAGGCAGTTAAATGTTTACATGGTATGAACAGGGTTTGTTTCGTGTCCGGTTCAGAACTCTATCATCCATCACGGGATTACAATATAATATACTTGCCATAAATGTTCCTTATAATCAGACGACATGTCATGCGCAACACCCATACCCTATCTTAAAGGTCAAGGTCACAATTGAAGGTCGAAGGCCATCTGGGCTTTTTTCCTGTCCGGTCTTTAACTCATCAGTCCTTAAAGGTATTTTAATATTATTTGGCACAAATGTACCCCATTATAAGACGGTATGTCATGCGCAACACCCAGATTTCTAGCTAAAAGGTCAAGGTCACACTTAGAGGTCAAATATCGAAAGAAGTTTTTTACACGCATAGTCAATAACTCTGCTATTCATGACAACGTGTCTTACACAATTCCTTATCCCTAACTCAAAGGTCAAGGTCACAGTCGGAAATTAAAGATCAGTAGGATTTTTTCCTTTCTGCTTCATAACTCTGTCATCAAAAGAGGGCTATTAATATTACTTAACATAATGAGAAAATGTGTCATGTGCAATACCCAGACCCAAAGCGCAAAGGTCAAGGTCATACATGAAGGTCAAAGGTCAACATTGGTCTTTTCCTGTCCTGTCTGTAAAATAGTTTATATAAGCTCATGTGTCATATGAACCCAATTAAAAAGAAATGGTGTATTTTCTTCAATGATACATTTTTCTCATATTTTGCCATCAATTTCAAAATGAAATGTTATCAGAATTAAAATTAGATACTCTTTTTACATTTATAGATATTGTAAAACAATGAACACCAGTATTTTTTGTATATGCAAATTTTAATCCAAATGTTGTATTATAACATATTGTATATATAGTACAGTGTTGTTTATACGTATATCAGTGACAAATATCAGTTGAATAAGTTGTACTGAAGCAGAGAAAAATTAGGTGCCTTCCAGTAGGGGAATTCGTACTGGATGGCGACACTTCACACATTTGTTATAACAGAATCGTTTAAACCGGTGTTGGTAGGCATGAGAGGTGTTGCACATTTCATTACCTCTATGAATAGACTCACTTAAACCGAGTTTGATAATATTTTGCTTGGTTGTGTTGTGCTTCCAAAGGATCTTCTTATAGATTTATTACTTATCATAAGTCTTTAAGTGTCTTCTGACGGCACCGTACTTAGTCTAGACTCGGTGTTGCTATATGGTTTGGTTCTTTGAGATCATGGAGAACAGTCAATTTTATTGTAAAAGAATTCCGCTTAAGCCGGAGCCAGGGGCCCTGAACGTATTTCACATATTATAACCCTTTATTGACACAATCACTCAAACGGAGTCTGATACTATTTTCTTTGGGTGTGTTCTATATTTCCAAAGAATCTTATCACATTTTCATCAACTGTCACAACAGCAGTTTTTAAGTGCCGTGTGGCGGTTGGGTTGTTAAATGTTTCCCAGAACTTAGATTTAGTGTTGTTATACAAGTATTTTCGAGTCATTTGGGATTATGGAGAACATGATAGGAATTCACTTAAGCCGATGCTAGGGGCACGAGGAGTGTTGCACATTTCATTACCTTTCATGAACAGACATGAACAATCTACTACTATTTTTCTTGTTTTCATTTGCTGTTGGATGTTTTGCTCAAGGTTTATATAGTGTTTGTACAGTGCTCAGCAGTCGGTGTGATCACATAAATATCAACGTGCAATGATTGTAATATAAAGCAAGGAATCACATTTTGATTCCCAGACGACAAAGTGCTTGACTTAAACTGTTACTGCAAATAATTCTGTGAAGACCTCAAATGTTTTCTCATTTTATAGGTTCGAATATTTTAAGACAGGATTCGCAAAACTAACACTTTCTTGTAACAAGTGCACTGGTGTTAGCAGTCAGAGTCTACCACGATGTAATGTCAAGTGAAATAAGAAAGGACACATGTCTTAGGTAAATACTGATTTTGTTGTAACATAAATCACGAAATCACATTATCACTTATTTTGTTTGAAGACGCCAAATTAAGAAGTAAGAAGCATGCAGCAATTCTCCTGGCATTAACTATGACATCATTTAATGTCTGAGAAAAAACTTGAACTATTTCTATGTACATTTTACAGAAATAACAAGGAGGTAAGGGTACAACGTCGGGGTTTTGATCAGAAGTCCACGGGTTCAAATTCTATTAAGAACGGCATTTTGACAGGATCCCCACGATCACATTTTGCCATGCAATGTGGCAATTTTCATAAACAGGAGTAAGAAATTGGGTGTGCGTATATGCAATCTCATTTTTTAAAATTTCAACTTCAGTTTACCCACATGGAAGTTAGGTACATAGAATGTGTAATAACCAAATTTAAAATAGTAATTTATACTATGGCGGATAATACCTCCGTACTAATAAAAGCTAACGCAATTCGACGTGCTATGATGTCATATAAGGTTTTTGTAATTCGATAAATCTAGTTTATAATTATTTCGGAAATGCATTTATTTTTTTAGATTAAATTATCTGGTGCGCACGACATCTTATCTCGAGCTCTCGACATATTATCTCGTGCGCACGACATCTTATCTCGATCGCTCGACATCTTATCTCGATCACTTGTCATCTTATCACGTGCGCAGGACATCTTATCTCGAGCGCACGACATCATATCTTTATATATTAAGGCCCGTTGTGTGTATTTAGGTCATCAGTAAACATACGGATAAGTAGATAATTAGGGTCCCGCCTATTGAGATATTATTTAGACTTCCCCCAAGTACAAGTTTATCACATCATTTGGGAAAGCAGCGCACATAATTGATCATCATATTTTCAAAATTAAACAAACATAATCAATGATGCTTACTGCATGTTAGAACAACAACAAATCGCAGTTCGACTGATAGTATAAATTTGCGTTTTGTTAGAAAAGTTATAAAATTGCATGCATGAATTAAGGGGGAACGGGGAAATTCTTTGATATATGGGCGGGGCGAAGCCTACATACTAAACCCTTTTATTTTTGTCAAGGACTTAAATGTATTCCTTTGCGTCAACACTGATTTTTTACTGCCTTTTTATGTCAGTTTGTGTTTTTAAATTACATCCCTGCAAACACGTGAAACGGTTATAAGGATAATCGAAACAAAAGCAAACACGGTAGCAGTCATACTGATGATCTGAATTCACACGAAGGGCCTTAATATATATAGATAAGATGTCGTGCGCTCGAGATAAGATGACGTGCTCACGAAATAAGAAGTTGTGCGCACGAGATAATATGTCGAGCGCTCGAGATAAGATGTCGTGCGTGCGCTCGAGATAAGATGTCGATCGCTCGACATAAGATGTCGTGCGCACGAGATAAGATGTCGAGAGCTCGGGATAAGATGTCAAGAGCTCGAGATAAGATGACGTGCGCACGAGATAAGATGTCGAGCGCTCGAAAAATATGATATCGTGTGCACAAGATAATTTAATCTTAAAAAAATAAATGCATGTCCTAAACATACCACCGTATATAATAGTGCACTACAAATACAGTAATAATATGATCTTTCGGACCAAATGATCTCTGTTTACAGATAGTTTACTGATTTCACTGTAAAGTTTATTGTAAGAATCCCCTCACAAAAAAAAAGTTTATTGTAAGAATCCCATCACAAAAAAAAAAAAAAAAAAAAAAAAAAAAAACCAACTGAATTATAGTTACTAACACTGACAAAAACTAGAAATTGTATCTCCAAGTAATTACTTGTATACGGATTTTGAACAAAGAGTTAAGGGATAACTGAATCATGTAAAGGTTAATTAAATTGAAATACTGTAACTTTCCTTTCAACTAAAATCTTTTCAAAACTACAAAGTATAAAATAATATAGGCTGTAAAACGGCAAGGTTTTATTTGATACGACCTTATCACGATTGCAGAGTAATTTGCAAAGTTGTTACTTTGAAATGTATAATTACCAAAAAGATTATGTAGTATTTAACTTTTTTATCACAGATGTCTCTTTTTTTTTTTTTTTTTTTTGTTTGTATAGGATGAGAAAGCAACACTCTTGGGTTACTCCTGTAGTAACATGTACGTACATGGTAGAAATAATGGGTTTTATGTTGCATTTTGTGCATAATACACCTGTTTATTTTTCATGGACCCCTGTTCAAGTTAGGAGGTCGCGACGAGAACATTATCTTAGTATTTAGTCGCGCGCTGGTTGTTCCCCTTTGCATTTTGGACGCATTTTGTAACGAAAAAAGCGTGAATTTCGTTTTGGATTTGCTACGTTTGCTTGGCCATTACAATTCTCGTCAGCAATGGAACAAAATAGATTTTTACCGAATTTATCTTGCATATAAGCGATGATCGCATGGTATTCGTTCAATATATGTAGAAGAAAAATTCAAGTTAATTCCCCTGTGAGAAGTTATCCACAACCTCAAGGAATATGACTGGTATAAAGATCTTCAGAATAAGGGTGTGAACCAAGCAGCTATCCTGGGTTTTGGAATGGTTAAGGCCAAAGTGCATCTTCATTGATGGCAGTTCTTAGACACAAATGAATGGTGAACCTGGTGAGCCGTATTCTCTAAAAAATTCAGTGATAATATTGTAAGAATGATCAGAATTCGTCATATTGTAGAGAGTAGTAGGTCAATGGCTTAGTTCCAAGAGGGAACTGTAGGCCAAGTGTAAAATGTACAAAAGCGTCATATGTATATATTTGGGCAGAGATATGTACCATAAGCCTGAGCTTGCACTTAATGTCTGGACTGCCAGGGATGTTGAAAATGTTGCTTACATGTTTAATTTGAACTAGTCTCTGAGCCACAAGTAATATTGTTTATATTGTGAAAGCAAGTGAAACATTCAAATAATTATTTATTAATTTCCATTCATTAGCCCGTTTTATTTATTTGTTTTACAAGTACAAGCATCCGTCTAGCTCAGTTGGTAGCACAGCCAACTTAAAATAATAATAATAATAGATCTATCGATGTGTGAGGGGTCACAGTTTCAAGGCCCACGTTAAGCACTGATTATGTAAGATAAGTTTTCTAATTACGTATAATACAATAGTTTTCTAATTATTAAGTTAATATTTGTGTGCTCATTTTGAATCAATGATAAAAAATGGGCAAATTATTAATGGGGCGGAGGCTTAGTAGGAACTGCGAATTGTTTTTCGTTCTTTACAAGTTTCACAGTGGTGAAGTGGGCTAAAGCATTGGGCTATTATACCTTTTGGTGTAATGACTGAAATGTCTGCATGAACGCTTGGTTGCGGAATTATTTGTTCATATGTGCTAAAAAAAGAAAAAGAATTATACTGCCGCCAGTGGTTATGGTAGCTTTAAAGGCACTCGCTACAGTTTTTCCGGACGGGTCGATAATTACCCCAACACCGTGCCAATTTGGTTTCCATGTAGCTCACTGCAGACTTGGTGCGGTCTCCTGCACATGCCCGATGTCGCGTACGGCAAATTATTGTATGTTCGCATGCATTTAATGTACAAAATGTGTAATATACTGACTAAAGGTTAGGGTAAGTATCACCATGGTTACAAACTATATACATTTAAAGTACTTCTATTTCAAATTGATTCAATCCGACATATACTGTAGTCTGTTATTTATACCAGCGCTCAAACTCTGCATTGAGTCACAGCTGTTTCTAATCCCGTACCGTACATTCGTAAACTACAGGTTTTGTTAAAAAATAGGGCGGAAACTTTCATCGTTCTATGCCATCAAAATGCTTCAGAAACACCTTAAAATCCACTTATTAAGAAATCTGCCGTTTGATAATTTTATATATATATTTCTAAGTCATTTGCTCAAACACTGAAAGAGTATTTCGTACCAACCTGCATTGTATAAATGCCCGCCACACCCACCTCGTTGTAATTTGATTTAAGCGAAATCTAATATGGTGACCTATCAATTTTCTTTTTGTTTTAGATTAGGTAGACATAACCAAAGGTAAGTGCAGAGTTTGATTAAATTCTATTACTGTGAAATCATTATTATTCGTGGGGGACTAATTTTCGTGGATTTCGTGGTTGAGACAATCCTCGAAATTTAATCCCAACGAACAAGTAAAATTCACATTCATTTTATGTTCAAAAGTTGAAATCCACGAATTCATATCCCCACGAAATTGCCGTTTTGACCAAAACCACGAAATTTCGTGCCCACGAAATTAAATGATTTCACAGTATGTGAAACTCGATAAAATAGCAGAAATACCAACTTAAAACTGACAAAAATATGCAAAAATAGCATCTGCTGAACAAGTATTCCTTTCTTTACAAAATCATGTTCTTTTGATTTCTCTGAGCATGTTTCAAATAGATATATTGTTTTCCGTTACAAAAATGCTTTGATAATCAAATTTATGCTGATTATTGTACTTTACTGAAAGATATTTTAGGATTACAGAAATTTAGAAAAATGTTTAATATAGCACCATATCTAGAGGCAAATTAAATTGAAACAAAGCTGGTGACCTAGTATTTTTATTTCATTTTTCAATACATTTTAACATTCTCTTTTTATACACAACATTTCATCAAAATCTATTATTGAGAAGAAAAAAACGAAACTGTAGCGAGCGTCCTTAAAATGTAATGATAAATGTATAGGCTGGTTATAAGCGTGTAAGCGTGCGTTTGGCAGAAAATATGCCTGCAGCCACGTCTTCTTAATCTGTGCTGCTATGCTGGGACACAAGTACATGCTTTATATTGGTTTAAAGGGTAAAAAATAAAATAAAATAGAAATCCCCTAAACTGTTAGAGGCAGCATTGACTAATAAAAATAATGTCGGCTGAATAGTCGTCTCTGACGGTATCCTTTGGCAAACCTGCGCTTATATACTTCAAGGTAAATGTGCTTCTGATTCGCCGTCCCCAACGTCGAGGGTTGCACCGCACCCCCCCCCCCCCCCCCCCCAAAAAAAAAACCCCCAAAACTGTCATTACTAAACTTCTAACAACCAAGGACCCACCAAACAGGACCCACCCCCACCACCAATTTGTAGCGTATCTGTCTGTTTGGTCAGTGCAGGTCTGCGTTTGGGATATAACTATATGCGCAGTACAAGTGTACTGTATCCTTTTGTCCTCACCTCGAACAAGTAAGTTTTAGTTAAAAAAGAGCAAAATTCGTACAAGTAAATTTTGTTTTTATGGGTCCTCCTTGGCCGAGTGGTTAAGGTCGCTGACTTTAAATCACTTGCCTCTCATCGATGTGGGTTCGAGCCTCACTCGGGGCGTTAGATTCTTCATGTGAGGAAGCCATCCAGATAGCTTACGGAAGGTCGGTGGTTCTACCCAGATGCCCGCTCGTGATGAAATAATGCACGGATGGGCACCCGGGGTCCTCCTCCACCATGAAAGCTGGAAAGTCGTCGTATGACCTATCATGTGTCGGTGCGACGTTAAACCCATCAAAATAAATAAAAAAAAATTATAGGTAATTTGAGTTCAACACATAAGGTCATTACAGTTCTATTTAGTTGGTTTTTTTTCTTTTTTTGTTTTATTTTTTTATTTTATTGTTTTTTTTAAATAAAGAAAGAAAGCGTTCAAATGTTGCATAATTCGGACATAATATGTTGACTTGAGCTGTCCAGTTAGCGTTCATGTGCATTGTCATAGATAGTCTTTAATGTTCAGCTCTTTCATTATTTTTTCATGCTAATTTAGAGGAGATACCCCCAGGTCAACATTAAAAGTTAAATTTGTAAAGCAAATAGTCATTGTTATAAAGTATCAGAAATGATAAGGGCGACTACACTTTCATGATACGCATGTCTGACAGCCAGATTGTATCTTCTAGCCGCCTTACAGGTCCTTTTCTCTTCGCCGTGGAGTGTCACCAGATACGCAAGCATCACAACTCCATCGGGAGGTTGTAAACATATTAGATCAGTAGCATAATTTTACATCCGTTGTGCTGTTGCATTCATATTTTTCAGCGGCATTGGCTATATAATTGTCCTCCTAGATTCCATCGATTGGCAAAACAGTTTACTGAGAAAAGATCACAAATTTATTACTGCCGCCATGTTTCCCGTGATTGGCTATATGGTTGTACATTTGTTGTGTTGGTGGACGTCCGATCAAAATCTAGATGAGCATTCACCTAACAGGATGATTGGTATCTGCAGCACCATTTATTGTAGTGAAACAACTCTATTTTAGAAAAGGCAAGTATCTTACATGCATGTTTATATACATATAAACAAATCGTATTATATACATATAAACAAATCGTAATAACTGTCTAGGACGGATCGCCGCGGATACAAACATTTTATTTATTTTGCTGATGAAAGAAACATTAACATATGACAAATTTTCACGACCACATTAAAGGGGATTGTCTCCATGAGGACACTAAAACGCTTTAATCTTGCAAAATTTGAAAATATATTTATGAGAAACATAAACGTATGTTTAATATCTACTTTGAAATGCTTAGCGAATATTAAAGAAATGAAATTACCCATTTTTACATCATATTTAAATTGCACTTAGTTTCTGTTTGTTTCTCTGTATGTTCCACAGATGCTGCACATTTACAGTTTTAAAAAATGAAAGTACATTCTCGTGTTTAAAAAAGTCTTGAGGGGTGTCGCTTTAAAACACACGTTTACATTTGTTCACGGGTGGAATTTGACAATTTTGTTCGAATGTCGCATCATTCACGTGTTACATCGTTTACACTTTAAGAGTTAGGTCCATGTTGCGGAGAAGAAATTTCACAAAATCAAAGAAAGAAAGAAAGAAAGAATTGTTTTACATGAAAATTAAATTTATCAAAGATTGCCGTGGCCTCATGGGGCAATATGGCTTTCGTAATTCAGCTTTCGATTGGTCACTTCATAGACGAACTGCCGTTTTGTTTTAGGTTACTGGCTTGCTCTTTGTAATTGGAGGAAAAAGCTGGGAGCCAGGAATTGGAGATGTTCAACGTTTTAGGTAGTTTTCATAGTAAAACCCTTTCATAATATCTGTCAGTATCTAAAATCTGCCAGTAGGGTAAACTTCCCTTTCAGAAAATCAGTTTATGGATTTTCCGTACTTCCCGAACTGGAAACTTGATACTTAATATAGTAACTTGTTTCCCGTTCTAAGAAGAAGAAAAAAAAACGTCATATTTTGACTTGTTTCCTTCAAAAGGCCCAGAACATAAGCCTAGTGGTGGAGCGTCCGCTTAATGTGCGGAAGGTCGCGGGTTCGATCCCCGACCGCGTCATACCAAAGACGTAAAAAATGGAACCAGTAGCTCCCTTGCTTGGCGCTCAGCATTAAAAGGGAAACTGGCCTCTTCTGTCATACCCTCGTGACGATGGATTCCATCAGGAATGAGGTGTCGAGAGTGATTAGTGTAAGTTGTAGAACTTCCTTCACAATGACCTAAAATAAATTATTTATAAACTAAAGAGTCATTAAATGAAATATGCCAAGCTAATCGTAGAAAATTTGTCTATTTATTCAAATCTTTTTAATGTCTTAACATGTATTTTATTCAACTCTTATGTTTCTGAATTTCATAGCTTCCCGAACAGGAAACATAACTTCCCAATCGGGAAACACAGATATACACACACACATATATATATGTTATGTATTTACACTGACTTGCATTCAAAATTGTCAATCAGCTAAAATATCCTCATTTCATGCAAATTTGATCAAGCAGCAAAACTAAAAGAAATCTATGTAACATGTCTACTGAGAAGTTAAAGGTAACTTTAGAACGATGAAAGGGAACTACATGGAAGGGAAATAATTGTATTTCTAATAACTCCCTGAAATCAATTTGATTAGAGCATACCTAAATAAAATACAGAACTGACTAATTTATTCGGAATGTGATTGAACTGTTACCTTGAATTGAAACTTTATCGTATTAAGTTTACAATCATATTATTAGTAAGTATGCCAAGTATTATTAGGTTATTTAACATTGATCTGCACAATACGGAGATATATTTGGACGAGTACCCAGCTGAGAAAACCATATTGGACTCGCCTAGCAGTACGAGTCCAAATATATCTCGTATTGTACAGTACAATGTTAAATAACCTTTTTATTCTATATCTATTTCATCTGAGTTTAAATCAAAAATGTGTCACTGAATATTGTATTCCTGCCTTTTCTGTATTTTCCCAGCTTGGTATGAGTGCAAATATGTATTATACAGAACAATTTTAGGCCTTAAATAACCTTTTTATTTTATATCTATTTCACTTCATATGCAATATACGTAATTCATTGAATGTTATTTTTCTGTGTATCAGTATTAAATAAATTATTTGGTGCAACCTCCCTACAACAGCCATTTGGCGATTTGGGTGGTTATAATACTTGGCTGAGATATTATGCCAACAAACATTGTCAGCAAGTTTGGTGAAGATCGGATGAAAACTGTTCGACTTAAGAGAGTGGACAAGACTAAATTCCCCGTTTTTCGCGTAATTCAAGGACCATAATCCAAAAGTGCCTAGTACAATTTGGCTGGTTATCGAAATTGGCCGAGATGATATATATGCCCACAAACATTGTCAGCAAGTTTGGTGAAGATCCGATGAAAACTGAATTAGAGAGCGGACATGCTTTGGATGCCGACCGCCCGTCCGCAGCCATTCATAATCTTCTCCATTTTGTTTCTTAACCGTTAAATAAAAACTTCTGAGGTAGCTTATTCAGACAGTCTTCCAATTTCTTAGTTTCGTCCGGAAGGCTTCTTTTAGCCACTTTTCAAATATTCCAACATCTGATGATGTTTTTTTACTGTATTTTTAGGTTTTTGATTATTAACGAACGTGTTAATATCTAAATCAGATAGTATTGTCATCACTTGAATCGTATTTGTGTGTTGTAAACAACAACAACAAAAAAAACGACAATTAAATCCGGATTTCAAGACGCATAATCAAACTTTGTACATAGAGCGCCTACTTCATTCGATTTACATTCGGAACATTTTCACGCATTTCGGGCTTTATCGTCTGTTTAACATGGGACTGTTGAAGCGTCCAAATACAGAAAATACAGGATTTTTTGTACGCACGTGCGTCCAAATACAGAAAATACAGGATTTTTTGTAGGCACGTGCGTCCAAATACCGTAATAAATTGTACGGCCAAGTGTTGCAAATGAACGTTCGCAGCTGGATAGATGAAATAGATATAGAATAATCCCTTTATTGCATTCAGTTAAGAAATGAAATTTTTATGTTTATTTTGCCCATCCTATTCAGTCGTTCATTTCGCATGAACACCGAAAAAAAGTTTCATTTTTTATATTTACATTATATTTCCTTTCCATTTGTAAACAAGATTATATTATAAATTTCACACATTTTGTTGCATTTAACATTAAAACCAGCTTCCCGGCCATTCTGTTCATCAGACGGAACAGCTGCCATGTCATCTAAGGAACGGTCTCCCTGACTATCTCCCTGACGTCGTCAAAACAGCGGTCCGGAAAAAATCAGATTTTTTTTTTATTTTTGACCAGGTTTGTATGAAAGCTTTTAATGATGTATACTGTACTATAAGATAAATGTGGGTTTGGGTGGTACAACTTTAAGCAGCACAACATTTAAAACAAGAAGTGCATGTATAGGAATATAAACTGTACATTTATCAGAAATAAGGACTGAAGCATCTGTTGTAGCAATCATGAAGCAGAGCTATGTTAAAAAGTGTTGGATATATTACTCAAGTTTACAATGTTTTCAAAGAACATATTAAATATAATAAAATATGAAGATGATTTAAGTACATTCAAACAACTCAGATTTACGTTTTTTCATGTTTGTTTGTGTGCACTAAAAAATTTCACCTTCGATGGATAGAATGGGTTGATTAACTTTACCTCGAGGTAAAATATCGATTATCTTAACTTGTCTGCGTCTGCGAAAATATTCAAACAACATCGAACCATTGAAAGAAAGAATTGTTTTACAGGAAAATTGAACATCATAACGTAGTTTTCAGCAAATGTATTATTTTCATTTCTTTACAGATGACACCCTTTTTAAAAGGGCTACAGCTTTTTGCTGAGTTAAAGAAATTACTGAATATATGAAGAAGAATTTAAAAGCAAGATTTCATATTCGATTGGAAGGTGCATGGCTGTGCTTCACTGAACCTTTCAATGCAATAAGACAAGACAGTCGTCAGAAATATGTATATGAGGGTTTCTGTCTATAATATTAATCAACAGAAGCAAATGAAGTTCACCAAATAATTCTGTGAATTTAAAAACGGACGTAGTCGAAATAAGACCGGACTGTTCTGGGCTGGTGTTCACAAAACATTTTTCAGTCTCAGCCGAGTTTGACTTTGAAATTTTGAACTTCAAGGTTAAATTTCAACTGAGTTTGGATCATCAATACTGAATAGCTATTGAAAATAGTTATTAACTTAATTTAGTTTTAAACATGCTATTTTAGATATAAATGACAATTCAAGTTTCATTATCAAACTCAGCTAAGACACATAACAAAGAAACCACGAGTTTTAGTATCAGAAAAAAGTAACTTCAAATTGGAGAACAAAGTCCTAGTTTTCTCTTCCTTTGAAATTTCTGTGACCGAGAAATGTTTTGGCTTCTTTTCAGACATATTTTCAGCAGTAGTTTTTGTCACTTGTAATCCAATGTTTCAATTCTAGATAATGACCTATATTTAATTACAAACACAACTGAATCAAGCGAAGATGAAATTTACAGACTGAGTATTTGTAAGCTAGCAAAGACGTTTTTTCATGGAACAAAGAAGTTCTGAATGCAGGTTAGTATTTTTTATGTTTACTAGCGACAACAGGCTCATGCAGTGATACTTAATATTGGTAGATATTCTTCAAACGCTTGCAATGATGTTTACATTATTTCCAGACATATTTACATTGTCTTCTGCAGTTCGAAAAGGAGATAATGTCATTCGGTGCTTTGATTGAATAATTTAATCGATGTTATACAAATAAATAAAAATTAGCGTCTAGCTAAGTTCTTTTTATTTCAGTAAAAGGAAGAAATGAATTACGAGGATAGACACAGTTATGACGTTTACTTTGATACATTGTGCTTTCATGAGGGTGTGAGGAAAATTCCTCCTATCAGAAAAGTAGACCAGTGTAGGAAAATTGTCGGCTTCTATTTTTTCAGCCAAGTTAAATGCTGATACAGGCTGATACATCTTACTGATACAGGCAATTGGTAAATTTCAAATTCTTATTGGCGAACTACAATTTATTTTTATTTTATTCGAAACAGGTATTTTGGGGAAAAAAAAACATCATTTAATTGATATGACACTAGCACTTTATGTTAGGTCATTAATAATATTTGTGCAAAGTTGCACCTCAAAATGGTAGCAATGCATTTTGGTAGTCACTACCAAATTCCGGCCGAGTTTTGGTAGTCACTACCAAAATGCGATACACTCAACGCAATTTGGTAGTTTACAAAAAGGTAGTGCCAAAATGCGTTGGATATGTACACATCCAACGCAAAACGGTATTAATTATAATTTCATGATTTACAAAAAGAATATTTTGTGACGAATAGACAATATAATTTCAAAGAAACTCATGATGGAACTTAGACGCTCATCCGACCTTGACCTTTTGACCTAGATTCAGTCCAGCAGGACCATTGGAACACACGTGAGAGAGGTCAATTAGAAGTAATTTAGAAGTAATTTTGCTGCTGGTTATCGAACTTGCGCGAGATATTTGACCATAAATATTCTGAACAAGTTTGGTGAACATTGGACAAAAAACTGCTCAAGTAAGGGAGCGGAAACTATCAACATTCGCGCAATTTTGCCCGAGATATTAACATTCTGACCAAGTTTGGGGGAACATTGGATAAGAACTGCTCAAGTTTGATAGCGAACAACTTTTGGAGGCGCCCGCCCTCCGCAGGTGTTCTCACAATACGACATACAACTGAAGAAAAAGCCAAAACCTGCGGTAAATATTCAGAGAAAATCATTCGCATTTATACATGTAGATAAATGATAAGATATATGACATGGTATACCTTCTTGCGGAGGAAGCTTCATTTTATGGGTAAATGATATATTTTTACCCATCTAAACACACAGAACCCCTCTTTCAATGCGTTGTCCGGGGAGAACCCTAAAATACCACTCACATGTATGTTATTATGTACTTCACTTATGTCTCACCTGAGGGCTCATCTTTTTATAATGATAGATTAGAGAAGGATGGTATAATAAGCATACAATCTGATCTAGAAACTATAAAGTTGGAATATCCAGACACACTTTTATTTTTGACAGGCAATACAAATGCTAGGACAAAAGGCTTTCTAGATTTTATACCTGTTGATAATTTAGATTATATTTTTGGAGATGTTGCCTTTGAGGGTAGCAATTTTGACATTCCACGAAACAATAAAGATAACTTAAGGGGAAATAATTTTTCTATGATTTGGTGAGCAAGTATTTCAGCAAGACTTTGCTTTATACTCAACGTCTTAGTTTCGGCTTTTTATGTCAGTATTACTATCTATATCATGCACATGCCAGTTACATGTACCTTAGGAGATCAATTTTTGTAGACACATTTGCATATACGAGGGTTGTTTCAAAAGTTAGAGAAATTGCTTTATTATAATTACTTCAAACTGGAATGAAATATTAAAAACCAAAATACTTCATAAGAAACGTTAACTTAAGGCTGACTTACAGTCCAAAATTCGTAAACATACACGGAATAGTTATTTTTACATGGAACATTGAACAACAGTACCGAGTAGTACTTGAAGAATGTGAACGTTAACGTCACCTAAACGTCAAATTGCAGAGAGTGCGGTTGACTTTCCCGACGTAGTCACCATCTGTGGTCACACACTTTCTATGTCTATGTTACTTGTCTATCATCTGTTATCTTTACCCAATCCCAATTTAACGAATATATTATTTCTCTAGCTTTGTTACGTAATTCTAACGATGTTTCAAACCTTTGTCCTTTTAGTTCATTTTTAAGGTCCGGAAATAATCTGAAATCCATGGTGGCGAGATCTGGGCTTAGGCGGGTGTGGTAGCAGATCGAATCCTAGAAGCGTGATGAAAAGCTCTGTGTAGTGTGCCCGGTTGGCCGGGGCATTATCATGGTGCAGGATAACATCATCCAGGTTCAGCTGTGTATCAAGTCACGTTTTAACACCTGAAAGTGAGCAAAACCTAAAGAATGCATTATTTGTATGCTCATTTTAATTTCTCTGAAACGGATTATTATTGCGTATTAAGTTGTAATCTATATGATAGAATAAACATGTTTATAGAAAATATTAGGTTTTAAATGTAAAAACAATAAATGAAGACATACCTTAGAGAGTATTCAGCATTCACAGTATACCCGTCTCTGACCTTGTGCTACAGAAGAAGTCCCTGGCGGTCCATGAAGAAGATATGCATCTCCTTCTTGCAGCTCCTTGGTGCCCTGTCCTTGGGAGGAGGGGTGTCAGCTGATTTCCATATGGATGATTGTTGGTTTGACTCAGGGTCATAAAAGTGTAACCACGTCTCGTCTGTGCTTACTATCCTGTCTAGAAATCCATCACTCTCAGTGTCGTACCGGCTAAGAAACTCTCGTGAGCACTGGACTCGTTCCTGTCTGTCGTTGTGCTGATGGATACTTGGCACCCAACGAGCAGACACCTTTGACATTTTCAGCTCTTCAGTAAGAATGCAATATACTGTAGTGAGAGAAAGAGATAGCTTCTCTGCCACATTTCGCACCGTAAGTCTCCTATCATAGTGTTTATCAGTATGTAGCATTTCATACAAGTTTTTTTGTTTGTTTTGTTTTGGGTTTTTCAACAGTATTGCAGTCATGTAACGGCGGGCAGTTTACCTAACCAGTGTTCCTGGATTCTGTACCAGTCCGCAAGTAACTGCCAACTTCTCCACATGTGGGTTTGTCATTAACATTTTTACATTTTGTCTGGCAAACCAAAATTATACATTTTTCTCAATGTGTACAATGTTATTCAATATCATAAGTACTAATACCTATTTTCCTTCCTTTCAACGAATTAGAAAGGACAGGCGTATATATATACTTGTTTGCACAACATAAATCGTACTTTGATCAATACGACACATCATATTGGCTGTTAAATGAAACACGGAATCGCAAAATTTTCTCCTTGGTTTGCCGACAGCACAATGAAAGCCTTTACAGTCCCTTAGTAAAACATGCTACAGGAAATATGTCTGAGAAGAACTGAAATAATTTCTTTTTTAACAGAAATAGCAGACGTTTGAAGAAATGCCTTCCTAAATTGAGATTGATTGGTATACTGTATTCTATTTTAAAGGAGGTGAAGTCAGTGTCACATGGGCAAATATTATCTACGTTTATCTTTGTTTCTGGTATAGTTCTTATGTCGGTGCAGAGGGGTTTTCTTTATAATCCTATAGTTCTTATGTCGATGCAGAGGAGTTTTCTTTATGATCCTATTTCTGGCAGCTACTTGCTGTTATATTTGTACTGCATTAATAGAATGCACCTTCTTTATACATGTATCTTTTAAAGTAAGCAACGTTTATTGCATCATGCACAGCACTGCAAATCATGTTGTTTGTTTTTACTGCAATGCACTATAGACAGTATTATTTCTACAACTACTTCGTTTTACATTTCTTTACTCAAACATTAAGAACCGATACTTGGCAAGTTTGTTATTCATCCGCGTTAGTACAAGGCGTTCCTAAGTTTATTTACAAATTCCCTCCTTGAGATATAAATATCAAACTTTTATGACAACACGAATAAGCGTTATAATAAACTGCACACTGATACTTTTTGTTGCTAGTAAATGTTGGTGATGGCCTCTTTGTGGCAAATAACGTCACATAAAGAATAATGTAGTATTGATAAAAGTATATTTGATCAGGCTATGGGTTTTCCGTACGTAAAACAGCTTCCATGAACAAGGAATAAATAACTTAGGCTACTTGACGCTCTTTTAAATGATCAGTTTGCTAGTACTACAAAGTTATCAGTGAAAATATTTTCATAGTTTTGTGCCGAGCAATATCAGGAAAATAGCCTGTAAAATATTATCTTTTAAACGTTTTTAACTAAAAAGTATTTCATACAAACTTGACAGAATCTAACATTTTAAACTGTAAAAATAAATTTCAAACTGGAGGTAATGATCTGCTTCTTTTACGCAACACATCATCTTCGTGAGTTTTTTTTTTATAATTTTTATTGTACCAAACCATGAACAAAGCAGTCGTAGAAGAGGTGGGGAGAGGGGGATTTTAATTGAAAAGAATTGTTAGATTTACTTTAGGAACATAAAGTCGATGTGTAAAACTGTCCTTAATTCTAATTGTATTTAATAGATGCACTGAAAAATCATTTTCTTTCTTAATGAAATAAAAAAAACAACGTTCTGATATATATACCTCTTGCTTTATACAATATAAATCAACTTAACAAATACGAGGGGTGTTCATATATGAATGCAACTAGGCCGCCAATATCTAGCTTTTAACCACGACTTGCACTAAATAGGTACATGTATTGCACAGAGGGTTGTGTAAGCTGTCCATTAATACAATACATGTTTAAACCCGTTCAGTCTAGCTTTGACAATAGCTCGATTAATGAAATATGTCGTGTTTATGGGAACAATGAAATTTCTTTTTCATCTGTCACTCGGTGATGTAAGAAATTTAAAAGTGGTGTAGATCCAGTGAAAGATACGCCTCATGCGCGCCGTCCGAAAAGTGCAAAAAAATAGTTGAAAAATTAAAGGATTTGATTGCTACCGAAGCAAGATTTACAACTAGGCATATACTAAATGCGTTGGTATCTCAGTCATGAGGAGCTGCTCATACAATTCTCAGACGTGATTTAAAAATGAGAAGGATAAGTGCCAGATAGATACCCCATCTCCTTTCAAAAAGAGCAAAACTTGCTCGGGTAAGAATCACGAAACAATTGTTAAAACAGTTCTCTAAATACAACAGTCGATCTTTCGCAAATATCATCACTGAGGATTAGACGTGGGTTCACTTTTATGAGCCCAAGCGAAAGATACAGAACAAATTATGGGCAACCAAAGGATGCCAAATACCTTGCACAGCAAAACGCACCATGAGCGTCAAAAAGGTAATGAATGTAATTTTCTTTACAAATCAAGGTCCTGCTATTCAAATTGCCGTACGAAAGGGTAAATCTGTAAATGCCAAATTTTACAAAGGTAAGGGTCTTCATAAATTAAAGAAATATTTCGCAAACCGTTGACCAGCAACTGGTCTCCATGGTGTCAGGTTGTTGTATGGCTATGCTTCGTCACACAAAGCGGCCATTGTACGCAAATATCTGAAACAGGAAAACTTTGTCGAGCTTCCTCGCCCTACTTATTCGCCAGATGCCCCTCGTGACTTTTTCCTATTTCCGAGGCTCAAGAAACACCTTGCTGGAAGAAAAATATCAAACGCGCAAAAATCTCGGTTCGGCTATTTTCCAGTGTCTGAACAGAATACCTCGAAAAGATTTTGAAAACGCCTTTAAAAGCTGGAATAAAAGACTGAAACTTTGTATATATCACATGGTGGTGAGTAATTTGAAGGATTGAGATAATTATTTTGCATTGTTTGTTAAGCACAAATTGGCCTAGTTGCATTCATATTTGAACACCCGTCGTATAGTTAACCGAATATAAAGTAGGGCGCGGAATTTATCGAACTTTCCTAGTGTGCAGAATTTTGGTAAAATCAGAAGACTATACAGCTTTAATGAAAATCCAAATTTTATTATTAAATTATTTGAGTTTCCCACACATATTTGCAGATATGTTTGCCATCCGTATGAAAAATAGCGATTCCAGACTTTATCTCAAAACCTAGACAATGACTTTTATTCGATTACATTAATTTATGTTCTACACATTAAACATCAGAATCAAAGTTAATTTTACAGTACCTGCAGTGCAAAAAGAAAGAAATTGTGATAAGCTAAGATGTACATAAGTAATGCAAGCTATACATCGCTGTTGCCGCTTGTATTTACTGTTAGAAGCAACTTTACTTCTTAATGACTTCTTCAAAAGTGTATTGTTATTATTAAGTATTTTTTTTCCAGTTATTCTCAAATATACTTGCCCGTAAGAATGTTGTAGACATTCCACATTGTGAGATATTGCAATTCTGTTGGTAACGGATCAATTTGATATATGTTATACAAAGAATATTAGCGTCTGGAAAGGTTCCTTTTATATCAGGGAAAGGAGGTAAAGTGAATGAACTTGACTTAGAACTCAAATGACTTAGGACAAGAATTGGGTTATTGTTATGTCATAAAAACTGCCAAAGTATTTCAGTGTTTACCAGTGAAGAGATTGACCAACAGAATTAATAGCAACATCACCGCTGTAAAGTAAACAATCCTAATACCTACACCTTGTGTGCAATCTGAATTAATAGTTGATATAATGTACGAAAAGGCAAGGATGTTTACTACACATCGACTTTTAACAAGGTGTCGCTTTGCACAATCTGCAGAAAAGTGGTCAAGGTAGATCAAAGCAACAGTATCAACGCGTTTGATACTATTGAAGACGACTCTGTAGATATTATATGATTAATTTGCTGTTGCACTACCCCGTGTCACTATTGCAAATTTTTACTCAGCCGTACGAAAATGTCACATGTCCTTTCAACTTATTTAAGCATAATAAAGATTTCGGAATTTTTACGTTACCGTAGAAACAAGATAGATTGTCCATTCATCATTAGAACAGGGCCTGATCTAAAAGCCTTTGTACTGGCTTTATTGGGAAATACCATTGTAATAAATTTGGCCAACACAGGAGCGATTGAACATGGCTGCCAAGTCTGAAATAAGACATTCTGCCTGTTCAGGAATATCGAAAAGTTGATCTCTAAGCTTACAACATATACATATATGGCTACGTGTCAACTATTTTTAGACCACTGAACTATAAAAGGATAGTGCAAAAATAAGGCGATGTCGACTAAAATTCTTTTGTTATAGGATTGTAGGGTGTTTTTTTATTGGACATGTATGGAATATCACTAGGCTCACTGCGAATATTTTGTTTAAGTCCTTTCTATGGTTTAAGATATAGACGTATAGACAAGACATCTAGAGAGGCATTGCATGTTTAACATGGTTAGTCTTAATTCATCCCACCCTCTGTTTCTTGAATATGTTCAATCAACCCAAGACTGCTATTATTTTGCTTGCCCACTGTCAGTGCAACCAAAATATATTTAACTATCGCAACAGCATTCTTTAAGTGCAATATTGGAGCCATAAAAAGCATGCAAGTACTTTGATTCGGTGTTTTTATTATTTGTTGTTCTTTGGAATCTTGAAGTTCAGTCTGTGCACTTTTGTAATGTGATGCAAAGGAACGTCAGTGGTTTGGGTGCTTTAACGCTTTGCATTGTCTCTCATGCAAAAAACTCAATCAAACCGCTTCTCTCTTAGTTTGCTTGGTTTTGTTCTATGTTTCCAAATGATCAGTTGGTATATTTGCCTGCGTAATTGGCCTACTAAGAACGTAGCTTTTCCTTTTGGAGTTTTATCCTGGTCTGTTCCTGAGGATATAAGCAGGTTTTTGGCATGACTTATAAGTTCAATTTTGATACACATTCACTTAGTGTTTGCCGTTTTGTCTGATTCCAAAATGAGTTATATATGATACTCCTCCAATAACGAGGTACGGTATGTATTCAAATACTCCTCCAATAACGAGGTACGGTACGTATTCAAATACTCCTCCAATAACGAGGCACGGTATGTATAACGAGGTACGGTATGTATTTAAATACTCCTCCAATAACGAGGTACGGTATGTATTCAAATACTCCTCCAATAATAAGGAGGTACGGTATGTATTTAAAGACTCCACCAATAACGAGGTACGGTATGTATTCAAATACTCCTCCAATAATAACGAGGTACGATATGTATTTAAAGACTCCTCCAATAACGAGGTACGGTATATATTTAAAGACTCCTCCAATAACGAGGTACGGTATGTATTCAAATACTCCAATAATAACGAGGTATGGTATGTATTTAAATACTACTCCAATAACGAGGTACGGTATATGTTCAAATACTCCTCCAATAATAACGAGGTACGGTATGTATTCAAAGACTCCTCCAATAATAACGAGGTACGGTATGTATTCAAAGACTCCTCCAATAATAACGAGGTACGGTATGTATTCAAAGACTCCTCCAATAATAACGAGGTACGGTATGTATTCAAATACTCCTCCAATAACGAGGTACGGTATGTATAACGAGGTACGGTATGTATTTAAAGACTCCTCCAATAACGAGGTAGGGTATGTATTCAAATACTCCTCCAATAATAACGAGGTACGGTATGTATTTAAAGACTCCACCAATAACGAGGTACGGTATGTATTCAAATTCTCCTCCAATAATAACGAGGTACGATATGTATTTAAAGACTCCTCCAATAACGAGGTACGGTATATATTTAAAGACTCCTCCAATAATGAGGTACGGTATGTATTCAAATACTCCTCCAATAATAACGAGGTATGGTATGTATTCAAATACTACTCCAATAACGAGGTACGGTATATATTCAAATACTCCTCCAATAATAACGAGGTACGGTATGTATTCAAAGTCTCCTCCAATAATAACGAGGTACGGTATGTATTCAAAGACTCCTCCAATAATAACGAGGTACGGTATGTATTCAAATACTCCTCCAATAACGAGGTACGGTATGTATAACGAGGTACGGTATGTATTTAAAGACTCCTCCAATAACGAGGTAGGGTATGTATTCAAATACTCCTCCAATAATAACGAGGTACGGTATGTATTTAAAGACTCCACCAATAACGAGGTACGGTATGTATTCAAATTCTCCTCCAATAATAACGAGGTACGATATGTATTTAAAGACTCCTCCAATAACGAGGTACGGTATATATTTAAAGACTCCTCCAATAATGAGGTACGGTATGTATTCAAATACTCCTCCAATAATAACGAGGTATGGTATGTATTCAAATACTACTCCAATAACGAGGTACGGTATATATTCAAATACTCCTCCAATAATAACGAGGTACGGTATGTATTCAAAGACTCCTCCAATAATAACGAGGTACGGTATGTATTCAAAGACTCCTCCAATAATAACGAGGTACGGTATGTATTCAAATACTCCTCCAATAACGAGATACGGTATATACTTAAAGACTCCTCCAATAACGAGGTACGGTATGTATTCAAATACTCCTCCAATAATAACGAGGTACGGTATGTATTCAAATACTCCTCCAATAACGAGATACGGTATATACTTAAAGACTCCTCCAATAACGAGGTACGGTATGTATTCAAATACTCCTCCAATAACGAGGTACGGTATGTATTCAAATACTCCTCCAATAATAACGAGGTATGGTATGTATTTAAAGACTCCTCCAATAACGAGGTACGGTATGTATTCAAATACTCCTCCAATGATAACGAGGTACGGTATGTATTCAAAGACTCCTCCAATAATAACGAGGTACGGTATGTATTCAAATACTCCTCCAATAACGAGGTACGGTATGTATTTAAAGACTCCTCCAATAACGAGGTACGGTATGTATTCAAATACTCCTCCAATAACGAGGTACGGTATGTATTCAAATACTCCTCCAATAACGAGGTACGGTATGTATAACGAGGTACGGTATGTATTTAAAGACTCCTCCAATAACGAGGTATAGTATGTATTTAAATACTACTCCAATAACGAGGTACGGTATATATTCAAATACTCCTCCAATAATAACGAGGTACGGTATGTATTCAAAGACTCCTCCAATAATAACGAGGTACGGCATGTATTCAAAGACTCCTCCAATAATAACGAGGTACGGTATGTATTCAAATACTCCTCCAATAACGAGGTATGGTATGTATCTAAAGACTCATCCAGTAACGAGGTACGGTATGTATTCAAATACTCCTCCAATAACGAGGTACGGTATGTATTCAAATACTCCTCCAATAACGAGGTACGGTATATATTCAAATACTCCTCCAATAACGAGGTACGGTATGTATTCAAAGAAGATGGACGATGCCTGTCAAGGAAATATCGGCTAACCTGTTTTATGATACGTTAATTCTACTTGTGTATTTCATACTATTCGATAACAAACTAATTATAAGTAATTATAAATGTTCATCAAGTGATAGAACAAAATTATCTTGTTTTTAGTTTGAAACCCAAGGACAAAGATCTGATAGGAAAGGTAATATAAAGAGGACAATGTAAAAGAAATTGGTTTGATCCAGAATTACATGGAAAAGGACTATCAAGAAAATATATCCAATGTAGACATGCAATTCAATTTTTATAATTACATTGCATGTTTACACCTGATATACGCATTTCTCTGAAATATATGATTATGTTGCAGACAACTTAGTTTTTCCGCCTTCAAACTATCCTACATGGCTGATAACGTAGTTGCAATTCGAAATACTTTTCACACCGTATAACATTTAAGGATGCCTATGAATGACTGTTCCGCATGCATAGCTGACGTGTTGCTCACCGTAATGTATGGTAGTGCAGGCAGGAGCGGCATGCCCGAGAATCACCCATTCATTTTCACAAAACACACCAGGGCATTTGGTCAGTACATTTTTCAAGTTTACCTAACATCCGCTTAGATATTAAAACGAGTAAATATTTGGAAAAAAAACTTGACCAGTCTCGTATTACAATTCCTTTGACAAAAACATGTTCCAACTTATCAGGGACTGATTCAAGTAATTCATTATATCGTAAGTATTAAAACTTTGTGGAAAGCCAATCTAATTAAAATTGCCAGGAAATGGCTAAAATTAAGTGCACTATTTTCTAAAATATTATGTCCTGCAGACTGTCGTCTGGGTCTTCTGTTTATAATTAAATCATAAGTCATTTTTTATAATCAATAGTAAACATTTAACATAAAAAGGAAAGGCCGCACTGAAGACTATTTATTTTATAGCGTATTATTTTTCTGTGACGTTCACGAACAAATATTTATATTTTATCATTTATGGTAGTATTGGAAAGTATCATTTTGTGACGCTTTCTTGTCATGGTAGATGCATTATTGTTCTTGTCATGATAAGTGCACTATCGTTCTTGTCATGGTAAGTGCACTATTGTTCTTGTCATGGTAGGTGCACTATTGTTCTTGTCATGGCAGGTGCATTATTGTTCTGTCTTGTCATGGTAAGTGCACTATTGTTCTTGTCATGGTAGGTGCACTATTGTTCTTGTCATGGTAGGTGCACTATTGTTCTTGTCATGGTAAGTGCACTGTTGTTCTTGTCATGGTAAGTGCTAAGTGCACTATTGTTCTTGTCATGGTAAGTGCATTATTGTTCTTGTCATGGTAGGTGCACTATTGTTCTTGTCATGGTAAGTGCATTATTGTTCTTGTCATGGTAGGTGCATTATTGTTCGGTCTTGTCATGGTAAGTGCACTATTGTTCTTGCCATGGTAGGTGCATTACTGTTCTTGTCATGGTAGGTGCACTATTGTTCTGTCTTGTCATGGTAAGTGCACTATTATTCTAAGTCTTTATTTTACTGATATAGCATAAAATGAAAAAAAAAGACGCTAGCTAGTGTATCGATGATATCTTTGTGAAGAATAAATCAAACTTATCAAATAAATGTTCATCATCTTGCGACTGCAAGAGAAAGCAAGGAATCGCATTATCTCCGTTTGCAGACGACAATGTAAAAAGCATGAAATAATTCTCTTGGTATTAAATATTACTTAAGATATGTCTGGATGGAACCAGATGGTTCCCGGGTAAGGAAGAAATAATAACAATTTTTCTACATAAACGTCGTCCTTTCAAGTTCATTTTTAACACACTGAATCAATAACTGCAATTTTGTCCTAGGTCATAAGTGCTTTTACTCACGTAATTTCATTTAGCTTTCTGTCAATAAAATCTACTGAAAGGAATTTAGGCAGTACATACTGATATTGTACACTGCATATGAAACTGATCAAATATAGCGTACACTATGTGAAGGGATGGACGGTATATATCCATTTTGTTTGCAGACAAAAATATTTTTTTGTAAAAACATGTGAAAAAAGTATTATTTACTTGAATCGGAGAGATTCTCGCGAGTACGTGTTGTTTACACGCCTGTTTTTACATATACGCGTTCTTTGGAAAAGCGTAAACGTCATCATATCTGAAGTTATGTAATTACTACCAATGCCACTCTTACCGCCTAGATAGCCTTCAGCATCCGTTTTCATTGCGGACTCGTACCCAGCTGGAAAAACCATATTAGACTCGCCTCGTCCAATATGGTTTTCTCAGCTGGGTACTCGTCCAAATATATCTCCGTATTGAACAGAACAACGTTAAATAACCTAATAATATATTAAACTAATGATATTGCTTCTTATTGCTTCTGTCAATGTTCAGTTGAATTGTGCGTTACAATTTTTTTTTACTGCAGACGTTAGGTTGTGGTACTGTAGTCGTTAGGTTTTGGTACTGCAGACGTTAGGTTGTGATGTTTAGTATTGTTTACTGCAGACGTTAGGTTGTGGTCCTTCAGACGTTAGGTTGGGGTACTGGAGACGTTAGGTTGTGATGTTTACTGCAGACATGTTTACTGCAGACGTTAGGTTGTGATACTGCAGACGTTAGGTTGTGATGTTTACTGCAGACGTTAGGTTGTGATGTTTATTGCAGACGTTAGGTTGTGATGTTTACTGCAGACGTTAGGTTGTACTGCAGACGTTAGGTTGTGATGTTTATTGTAGACGTTAGGTTGTGATGTTTACTGCAGACGTTAGGTTGTGGTACTGCAGACGTTAGGTTGCGGTACTGCAGACGTTAGGTTGTGATGTTTACTGCAGACGTTAGGTTGTGATGTTTACTGCAGACGTTAGGTTGTGATGTTTACTGCAGACGTTAGGTTGTGGTACTGCAGACGTTAGGTTGTGATGGTATTGCAGATGTTAGGTAGTGATGTCTACTGCAGACGTTAGGTTGTGGTACTGCAGACGTTAGGTTGTGATGTTTACTGCAGACGTTAGGTTGTGGTACTGCAGACGTTAGGTTGTGATGTTTTCGCAGACGTTAGGTTGTGATCTTTACTGCAGACGTTAGGTTGTGATGTTTACTACAGACGTTAGGTTGTGATGTTTACTGTAGACGTTAAGGTTGTGGTACTGTAGACGCTAGGTTGAGATGTTTACTGCAGACGTTAGGTTGTGATGTTTACTGCAGACGTTAGGTTGTGATGTTTACTGCAGACGTTAGATTGTGGTACTGCAGATGTTAAGGTTGTGGTACTGCAGACGTTAGGTCGTGATGTTTACTGTAGACGTTAGGCTGCGGTACTGCAGACGTTAGGTTTTGATGTTTACTGTAGACGTTAGGTTGTGATTTTCAGCGCTTTTGTTACTGCTATGGTAGCTATTGAAGCCGACGGTTCACTTGTCAGATAATATTTAGCTGTTCAGACGTTGAAAGCTGCATTGCTACTTTATACGTGTACAAATATTTATTATGGACGATCATCGGCATTAATACTTGTACGCACAGCCTACGAGGGTTGTCATATATTTAGCATAAAGTAAATAAACATAGATGTAGGTAGGAAATTAAATAACGTGTTGTAAGTGTAGCCGAACTGTAGTAACGGATAGTTTGGACACTTTATGACCATCTTGTAATAAACTGCTGTAAAATATACGCCTCGTAATTAATAATTTTATAAGGTCGGGCATAAATAAGTGTCAGCTAAAAACTTGTGAGGCATTTATAAAGTGTTCGTTAATTATCACAGTTTTGTCAGGCCAGCATTTTTGCTTAATGATAAAGGAAAAGTCATGAATTACAAGTGCTAATATCTTCTATTTATGTAATTACTGTCGTTGTTATTTTTTCTTGTTCACAAAAACTTTTACAATAATTATATTTGCTCACGTTCGTTTACGTTCATAAATGAATATGAAACGCCAGCTTTTCTTGTTATCACAACCCTTTCAAGTCTTATATTTACCTTTTGCGTTATCAAAACGTTCATCAAATGCATCTCAAAGTACTGATAATAAATATCCAGATGAATAAATCAGTATAGAAATATGGCGCTAAAAGAAAGAAACCGTGTCTCAGAACTTACACCAAGTATAATTATGCAGATACTAAAGCTGTACCTTGGGAAGAAAGGTAAGTATGCAACGAACATAAACCTTATTAAAGTAACTATGCACCGAACCAATAAAAGTAAGTAACACACCTATCACTTCAAAAATCAAGTATGCACCAAACCTGTAACTTAAAAAGCAAGTATGCACCGAACCTATACTTTAAAAAGTATGTACCGAAACTATACCTTAAAAAGTAAGTATGTAACGAACCAATACCTTATAAAAGTAAGTATGTAACGAACCAATACCTTATAAAAGTAAGTATGTACCGAACCTATACCTTATAAAGTAAGTATGCACCGAACCTATACCTTATAAAGTAAGTATGCACCGAACCTATATCTTATAAAGTAAGTATGCACCGAACCTATACCTTATAAAGTAAGTACGCAACGAACCAATACCTTATAAAAGTAAGTATATAACGAACCAATACCTTATAAAAGTAAGTATGTACCGAACCTATACCTTATAAAGTAATTATGCACCGAACCTATACCTTATAAAGTAAGTATGCACCGAATCTATACCTTATAAAGTAAGTACGCAACGAACCAATATCTTATAAAGTAAGTATGTAACGAACCAATACCTTATAAAAGTAAGTATGCACCGAATCTATACCTTATAAAGTAAGTATGCACCGAACCTATACTTTATAAGGTAAGTATGCACCGAACCTATACCTTATAAAGTAAGTATGCACCGACCCTATACCTTATAAAGTAAGTAAGCACCGAACCTATACCTTATAAAAGTAAGTATGCACAGAACCTATACCTTATAAAGTAAGTCTGCAACGACCATAAACCTTATTAAAGTAACTATGCACCGAACCAATAAAAGTAAGTATCTAACACATCTATTACTTTAAAAATCAAGTATGCACCAAACCTGTAACTTAAAATGGAAGTATGTAACGAATCAAAACCTTATAAAAGTAAGTATGTAACGAACCAACACCTTATAAAGTAAGTATGCACCGAAGCTGTAACTTAAAACGTAAGTATTCACCGAACCTATACCTTAAAAAGTAAGTATGCATCGAACCTATACCTTATAAAAGTAAGTTTGCACCGAACCTATACCTTATAAAGTAAGTATGCAACGAACCCACACCTTATAAAGTAAGTATGCATCGAACCGAACCTATACCTTAAAACGTAAGCATGCACCGAACGTATACCTTACAAAAGTAAGCATACACCGAACGAATAATTTGAAAAGTAAGCACGCACCGAAACTATACCTTGTCAAATTAAGTATGCACCGAACCTATACCTTATAAAAGTTAGTATGCAACGAACATTTTTCTTATAAAAGTAAGCATGCACCGAACGAATAATTTATAAAAGTAAGTATGCTCCGAACCCATACCTTATAAAAGTAAGCATGCACCGAACTTATACCTTATAAAAGTAAGCATGCACCGAAACTATACCTTATAAAAGTAAGCATGCACCGAACCTATACCTTATAAAACTAAGCATGCACCGAACCTATACCTTATACAAGTAAGCATGCACCGAACCTATACCTTATAAAAGTAAGCATACACCGAACCTATACCTTATAAAAGTAAGCATGCACCGAATATATACCTTATAAAAGTAAGCATGCACCGAACCTATACCTTATAAAACTAAGCATGCACCGAACCTATACCTTATAAAAGTAAGCATGCACAGAAAATATACTTTATAAAAGTAAGCATGCACCGGACCTATACCTTATAAAAGTAAGCATGCACCAAACCTATACCTTATAAAAGTAACCATGCACCGAATAATACCTTATAAAAGTTAGCATGCACAGAAACTATACCTTATAAAAGTAAGCATCGCCGAACCTATACCTTATTAAAGTAAGCATGCACAGAAACTATACCTTATAAAAGTAAGCATCGCCGAACCTATACCTTATAAAAGTAAGCATGCACAGAAACTATACCTTATAAAAGTAAGCATCGCCGAACCTATACCTTTTAAAAGTAAGCATGCACCGAACGAATAATTTGTAAAAGTAAGCATGCACAGAAACTATACCTTATAAAAGTAAGCATGTACCGAACCTATTCCTTATAAAAGTAAGCATGCACCGAACATATACCTTATAAAAGTAAGCATGCACCGAACCAATACCATATAAAAGTAAGCATGCACAGAAAATATACTTTATAAAAGTAAGCATGCAACGGACCTATACCTTATAAAAGTAAGCATGCACCGAACCTAACCTTATAAAAGTAACCATGCACCGAACCTATACCTTATAAAAGTAAGCATGCACAGAAACTATACCTTATAAAAGTAAGCATCGCCGAACCTATACCTTATTAAAGTAAGCATGCACAGAAACTATACCTTATAAAAGTAAGCATCGCCGAACCTATACCTTTTAAAAGTAAGCATGCACCGAACGAATAATTTGTAAAAGTAAGCATGCACAGAAACTATATCTTATAAAAGTAAGCATGCACCGAACCTATACCTTATAAAAGTAACCATGCACCGAACCTATACCTTATAAAAGTAAGCATGCACAGAAACTATACCTTATAAAAGTAAGCATCGCCGAACCTATACCTTATTAAAGTAAGCATGCACAGAAACTATACCTTATAAAAGTAAGCATCGCCGAACCTATACCTTTTAAAAGTAAGCATGCACCGAACGAATAATTTGTAAAAGTAAGCATGCACAGAAACTATACCTTATAAAAGTAAGCATGCATCGAACCTATACCTTATAAAAGTAAGCAAACACCGAACCTATACCTTATAAAAGTAAGCATACACCGAACCTATACCTTATAAAAGTAAGCATACACCGAACGTATACCTTATATAAGTAAGCATGCACCGAACATATACCTTATAAAAGTAAGCATGCACAGAAACTATACCTTATAAAAGTAAGCATGCACCGAACCTATACCTTATAAAAGTAAGCATGCACAGAAAATATACTTTATAAAAGTAAGCATGCACCGGACCTATACCTTATAAAAGTAAGCATGCACCGAACCTATACCTTATAAAAGTAACCATGCACCGAACCTATACCTTATAAAAGTAAGCATGCACAGAAACTATACCTTATAAAAGTAAGCATCGCCGAACCTATACCTTATAAAAGTAAGCATGCACAGAAACTATACCTTATAAAAGTAATCATCGCCGAACCTATACCTTATAAAAGTAAGCATGCACCGAACGAATAATTTGTAAAAGTAAGCATGCACAGAAACTATACATTATAAAAGTAAGCATGCACCAAACCTATTCCTTATAAAAGTAAGCATGCACCGAACATGTACCTTATATAAAATAAGCATGCACCGAACCAATACCATATAAAAGTAAGCATGCACCGAACGAATAATTAGTAAAAGTAAGCATGCACCGAAACTATACCTTATAAAAGTAAGCATGCACCGAACCTATACCTTATAAAAGTAAGCATGCACCGAACCAATACCTTATAACTGTAAGCATGCACCGAAGCTATACCTTATAAAAGTAAGCATGCACAGAAACTATACCTTATAAAATTAAGCATGTACCGAACCTATACCTTATAAAAGTAAGCAAGCGCCGAACCTATACCTTATGAAAGTAAGCATGCACCGAACTTATACCTTATAAAATTAAGCATGCACAGAAAATATACTTGATAAAAGTAAGCATGCACCGGACCACATATACCTTATAAAAGTAAGCTTGCACCGAACCTATACCTTATAAAAGTAAGCATGCAACGAACCTATAGCTGATAAAAGTAAGCATGCACAGAATCTATACCTTATAAAAGTAAGCATCGCCGAACCTATACCTTATAAATGTAAGCATGCACCGAACGAATAATTTGTAAAAGTAAGCATGCACAGAAACTATACCTTATAAAAGTAAGCATGCACCGAACCTATACCTTATAAAAGTAAGCATGCACAGAAACTATACCTTATAAAAGTAAGCATCGCCGAACCTATACCTTATAAAAGTAAGCATGCACCGAACCAATACCATATAAAAGTAAGCATGCACCGAACGAATAATTTGTAAAAGTAAGCATGCACCGAAACTATACCTTATAAAAGTAAGCATGCACCGAACCTATATCTTATAAAAGTAAGCATGCATCGAACCTATACCTTATAACAGTAAGCATGCACCGAACCTATACCTTATAAAAGTAAGCATGCACAGAAACTATACCTTATAAAAGTAAGCATGCACCGAACCTATACCTTATAAAAGTAAGCATGCACAGAAAATATACTTTATAAAAGTAAGCATGCACCGGACCTATACCTTATAAAAGTAAGCATGCACCGAACCTATACCTTATAAAAGTAACCATGCACCGAACCTATACCTTATAAAAGTAAGCATGCACAGAAACTATACCTTATAAAAGTAAGCATCGCCGAACCTATACCTTATAAAAGTAAGCATGCACAGAAACTATACCTTATAAAAGTAAGCATCGCCGAACCTATACCTTATAAAAGTAAGCATGCACAGAAACTATACCTTATAAAAGTAATCATCGCCGAACCTATACCTTATAAAAGTAAGCATGCACCGAACGAATAATTTGTAAAAGTAAGCATGCACAGAAACTATACATTATAAAAGTAAGCATGCACCGAACCTATTCCTTATAAAAGTAAGCTGCACCGAACATGTACCTTATAAAAGTAAGCATGCACCGAACCAATACCATATAAAAGTAAGCATGCACCGAACGAATAATTTGTAAAAGTAAGCATGCACCGAACCTATACCTTATAAAAGTAAGCATGCACCGAACCAATACCTTATAACAGTAAGCATGCACCGAACCTATACCTTATAAAGGTAAGCATGCACAGAAACTATACCTTATAAAATTAAGCATGTACCGAACCTATACCTTATAAAAGTAAGCATGCGCCGAACCTATACCTTATAAAAGTAAGCATGCACCGAACTTATACCTTATAAAATTAAGCATGCACAGAAAATATACTTGATAAAAGTAAGCATGCACCGGACCACCTATACCTTATAAATGTTAGCTTGCACCGAACCTATACCTTATAAAAGTAAGCATGCAACGAACCTATAGCTGATAAAAGTAAGCATGCACAGAATCTATACCTTATAAAAGTAAGCATCGCCGAACCTATACCTTATAAATGTAAGCATGCACCGAACGAATAATTTGTAAAAGTAAGCATGCACAGAAACTATACCTTATAAAAGTAAGCATGCACCGAACATATACCTTATAAAAGTAAGCATGCACAGAAATTATACCTTATAAAAGTAAGCATCGCCGAACCTATACCTTATAAAAGTAAGCATGCACCGAACCAATACCATATAAAAGTAAGCATGCACCGAACGAATAATTTGTAAAAGTAAGCATGCACCGAACCTATATCTTATAAAAGTAAGCATGCATCGAACCTATACCTTATAACAGTAAGCATGCACCGAACCTATACCTTATAAAAGTAAGCATGCACAGAAACTATACCTTATAAAAGTAAGCATGCACCGAACTTATACCTTATAAAATTAAGCATGCACAGAAAATATACTTTATAAAAGTAAGCATGCACCGGACCTATACCTTTTAAAAGTAAGCATGCACCGAAACTATACCTTATAAAAGTAAGCATGCACCGAACGAATAATTTGTAAAAGTAAGCATGCACCGAAACTATACCTTCATGGATGAAGTATGCACCGAACCTATACCTTATAGAAGTTAGCATGCAATGATCATTTTTCTTATAAAAGTAATCATGCACTGAACGAATGATTTATAAAAGTAAGTATGCACCGAAACTATACCTTATAATAGTAAGCATGCACCGAACGAATAATTTATAAAAGTAAGTATGCACCAAAACTATACCTTATAATAGTAAGCATGCACCAAACGAATAATTTATAAAAGTAAGTATTCACCGAAACTATACCTAATAATAATAAGCATGCACCGAACGAATAATTCATAGAAGTAAGCATGCACCGAACCGAAAGCTTATAAA